>NC_142711.1:43956638-45206638 GCF_055471065.1 Atractosteus spatula
GTTTCTATGGTAGTTTTCCAGTGAGTACAAGCAAAGAGACTAAGCTTACAAAACAACTGCTATTCAAATGGCAGGATTTGTATTTTGCAATTGATCGATTGGATTGAAATGCTATCAACTATAATTTGACAAAGCTATAAAAAGCAAAAGACGTCAGCTGTGAAATCACCTGGTTAACACTGACCAGCATAACTGATCAATTGCATTATTGCCATTTCCATACTAGCAGACAAAAAAAAATGTGAGAGACTGTTCAAATTTAGCTTGTCCAAGATTATGCCGCTAAATTAAAAAGCTGTATTTGGCAGAAATGGCTTTGCTTCTCCATTAAAAAAAAAAATCTAAATGCAATTAACGTTTCACAGGGATACAAATGACAAATTCAGCAGCAAATGAGGGCGAACAATTCATTTCTAAAATAAAGCCATTAAGTTCTAAAAAAAAGTGATGCAGTTCGTGCTAAAACAAGTTGTCTTTTCAGATTAAGAATTTATTCTGTTTTGTTTTTAATTTAACAGTGATCACTTTAATGTAATGTTTACAATAATACAATACTTTCCATAAATAATTTCAGAGTTATACATTAATGATAGATTCTGAATTATTTTATTAAGTACAGTAGGAGAACAAAAAATAAAAGTCAAATCAATGGTACACAGAGTGCAGATGAAGTGTTTATAGCACTGTACATTTATTATGAAACTATTTAATGGAAATTCAAGGGAAATCAGGAAACATTTACATTTCAAGAAAGGTCTATGAGATTGGTCTAAAAGACCATCGCTTCAGGGGGAATTAAAAAGCAAACGCAAAATCATATTTACGGGTTGAGTGGTAAAAAAGATAATTACCATGCCTATGAAGTTTGTGTACATCCAAATTCTCCATTCAATAAGAATCTTCCTTCATTCATACTCATTTTGACTAGTATAATTAAATATCAATTTATCCAGAAGAGAAAGAACAAATTTAGCCCGCATGCAGATGTTGGAGGTGATCAACACTCCTGCTCTCTCGTGCTCTTCTTACACAAACTCGGCTGAGTTTAGCAATAATTTGGCAATTATTGACAGTCTAGTAATCTCCAAATGAGAGTGATGAGGTGGCAACCTTTTACGCACACTGTACAACCTAGAGAAGACTTATTAGCAGTAGCAGATAAAACACAATCTAAAATCTTAAAATTCTGGAGTTAAAAAAAATGGCAACAAAGTGACAATAAGGGAGGGAAACTGTTATCGTACTGCTAAAAGAAAGTATTTTGGGTGAAATAATGTGAACTGCTTGATCTGTCTCACTGGTATCTGAATATATACAGTAACATACAGAAGTATATGTTTATAAATATGCTTATATTTGGTACATGTAGATATATAGAATACTGAGCAACCACGGAAATATTTGTTTACAAAATTTCAGTAATAGTGATAAAAATCAGCAGACCTGCATTAGAAGTTACAGTCTTTCTGAACACTGCAGTGCATTTTTAGTTTTGTGTATCGTGTGAATATATTACTGTAATTTAACTAAAAAATACATGACTTACACAACCTAATGTTCTACAAAATAACAAAGTTACAAGTGGTTTTAAGACTAAGTTCCTAATTGTCTAAAAAAAGGTGAATGGGTCCTTCCAACTCTACAAAGCACCTGGTGGGTTAACCAGGGAGACGTTGGACTGGATTTCACTCACTAGTGCATACTTTCCTCAAGCTGATATGGCGAAATCATAAGAACCATGCTACAAAATGTCAAGAGAAAATTATTCTTACATTCTCTTTGAAAGGATATTGCCCTCGCACTTTATACATAACACATTAGTTAGCTGCAATGTTATCCATGGGAAACGCGCACACAACAAATGTTATGATTTATCATGATATCTTGCAAAGTAAGACACAGATTTTAATTAAAGAAGACAAAAATAAAAATAAAATGACTCATTGTCATGTCGGTGCAAAGGACTGGACTGCCGTAACTTGCAACTAAGCCTGCACAGACTGTGTTTCAGTAAGACTAGATGAGGGTCTTTCTTGCTCTATGGTGTATTGAACGCTTCTCCATGTGCCATATGTGTACAGTATACAGTATCAGTGAAATATAAAACTACAATCACCTTAGAGCTCCTCAGCTTTGGAAGAGGAAGAATACATCAATAAAACAGGAACAGCTAATACCGTAGTTTTATTTTTTAAATGTCATTTCATTATAACGTAGGATAAATAATTGTCTCTGGTTCAGAAAAAAACGCACTCGACTCGAATAGAATTCAGTGCGATGAGTGCGAGCTCAGCAGTTATAAGGCAGTGTAATATTCCACAGAAGAACAGTGGGAGCAGGGTGCCAAGACTCCTGCACCCAACGATAAGAACTTCAACTTAGTACCAGCCGATACCCAGATCGCCAAGCAGATTCAGGAAGTCTGGTTATCCATGCCTTGACAGACCACAGGTACTTTTCAACAAGCACTGTTAACAAAAAGAAAACATTTTATCACAATGGTCATATCTTTTTCAATGAAAAAAACCCATCATTGTTTAATAGAACACCATTGCGCTCGGGTAAATAAATGTTTCTTGTATTGTAATGAATCAGACTGGATATGACCTCAGCTGTAGGTAGCAGGATCACAAATGCTCTAACTCAAAATGCTGTTTTAGTTAATTTACCATTAAATCTATTAAAGGCTGCAGGTTCTTATTATTGCAATTGCACTTAATGAAAGCTAAAAAAGATTTTTTAAAACAGCAATAACTTATATTACAATACTGTATTGTATATAATACCGTCAATACCTGCTAAATCACCGGTTTCTCACTGTCATGTTTTTCTTCTATATCCTCTTCAGAATCTGAAAACAGAGGGAAAAAAGGACTGCGCTAATCTTATATTCACTGTACAAGAAACAACAAAATTCAAATAGAGAAATCCTGTAGGACTGTAATTGGAAAGTGTACACAAATTAAATATTCTATTGGACTGAAAAATAAAAACAATATTAACTAACTGATGAAAATTTTACAGACTGGGCAAAAGTTTAAGTTTAAAAATTAATTTCCTGCTTTCAAAGCTGTCTATGACAGACTTCATGTCACGTGCACATTTTTGCTGTCTGAATATGATCAATATTCATTTAATCTGTTATTCATTTTCAAAATCTTCTTGCTGAACTCCTTTTTTTTCTTGCACATTTGATTTTGTTCTGTAACAGAGGAAACCTTGAACAGTAAGTGTCACTTTCTGCACGTCTGTCTTCATTAAAAAGTACTACATTTATAGGTAAAAGCTACAAAAAAGAATACCGACTTACAATGTTGACACATATCAACAAAAAAACTAATTAATACAGTACAAAATGTACCTGGTTTTAAACAGAAAAGTAAAAACTGTACACGTTTGTAGTAAAATTGTAATGATTATCTGCATATCTGCATAGTGGGTTTGTTCGTTCCATTTTTTACAGAGTGGATTCATAGCAAATGTAAGTGTTTTATTATAATATTAACAATTAAATTAATTTATTGATTTGGGTAACAATAAAAAACAAAAAGGTTCATTCCTCCTAGAAGTTTTAATTTAAGTGTTACAAACGACATTAAAAGTAGTAGTTTGAATGCAGCTCCTAGCAGCACTGAAAAACCTGCAAATTATTTAATTCTGGCTGCACTGCGTAGTACTGCATGTTTGCACAACTTTGTTACAGAGAATTCATTTTAACCTTAAAAGAGTGCAAATATTTATGTATATGTAGAGAGTATCTTGGCTATTTTAGACAGTTACACACAAAAAAAAATTAAAAAGAAATAGAAAATGCTGTCTGAGAGTTTTCAATGGAAACAATCACACCTGTGTACCGAAATCTACTGCAGTAGGGTGTTCAGTTTACACCAGTCCCACGGTAATTTGCAGCTGAATTTCCCACAGATAAGAAACTCATTGGTGGTACAACTTACACATTTTCCAGATGATAATTTGTTTGGTTTTATGTGGTTCAACAGCTCCATAAAACTGTTGGAGTACCTGGTAGTGCTAAAACAATGCACTGGAAAACTGGTCAAATGTACTGTACCACAACAGACTGCTTGCTATTCAATTAATAAAAATAAAAACCCACAAAGCCATATTCAGGTGTCGTACGAAACACCTGCATTGAAAGATGAAGGAGTTTCTACAAACCAACTGCATTTCTAGACATCAAAACATTTTAAAAAACATTTTCCTGGTTTCTGAGAAATGCTACTAGACAGGGAAACCCTGGGAATACAGGAAAAGCACTATATTAAATGGGAGAATCTAAGGTAGAAATGATTCTACCTTAAAGAGCTCACAAAAATCAAAAGGCATGAATACAGGGCACTTACCCCCTAAAACCAGCCTTCTCCATAGTAACTGTCAGCTCAGTTTTTTTTATTCTGGCCATTTGTTTTGGTACTTGACAATATGAAGGTTTCTAGTTGTAATTAATTCTTTCAGAATATGGTATTAAGATACAAAAATTTAGCCTACAGAATATGTCTTGAAGAGTGTGGTTTGGGGGATGTACTTAGAATTGTTTTTAGTACTACACTTAACCATACAATTTGAAGGACGAACATTTTAAAAATACAGCATTTATGCATCAGTTCAAAATATACAAAACTGATTACTTTAGAGTCTAAATAGTAAAGCATTTAAGCCCTTTTACCTTAACTTCACGGGGGAAAAACATCTATAAGGAAAAAAATGACTGAACATCCCAACACCAGAAACTGAAAACATTCAAACTCTTTTACAGCAAAAACTAAAAACATGCTCACAATTCCCTAAACTTTAATGTAAGAACAAGGACTATTATTCAGCCAGCTACAATAGCAAAATTGATATAATTAATTTCTTATAATAATATTATAAGTGCTTTGCTTTGTTTGTCTCTCACTATGAAGAAAACACTGAAATTATCAAAGTGATATTAAACAAACAATGTTCAAAAGACCCACAAACCTTGGAAAATTTTGAAACCGTACCGTTTTACACTGTAGAATACTCTATGGTGAGAGGTAATGTCCTAGTTGACCAGCAGGGAGAGCCACACTCTCAGAAACGGTTTAATAGTTTACGAGGCTTCCTGACAAACAACTTACAGCTCTTATACATCTTATACAACCAACCCATGTTTTTGACTTAACAGTTATAAAATAATGGGGCAGAAGGCAGAATAAGGCAGGACCAGAGCTTATTAAATATCTTGCTTCACATTTTATACGGACACAGTTTCCCAATTACTGTAGTTGATTTCTTCCCCTAATTCTTTCTTTTTAGCACATTTATCACCTTTAAAAACAGATGAATAATATTTGACTGCCAGCGTTTTTCTTTTACTTAACCAGGAAGTGAACTCACTGACACTGGCCTTTTGTACTACCCCTTTTATATTTACAATTAACCGGACAAAGGAAAAGAAACAGCAAGAGTGTGGCTCAATCTTAACATGAAGGAACTGCCGACAGCAGCAAAGTAGCTGCTCAACCAGTTAATAAATTCCAATAGATATATCTGTAGATAGTTAATTTATCCATTTTCAAACCATTCTTCAAACAATTCAGGATAGCGGGGGGGGGGGGATGGGGGGTCAGTCAGGATAACCCTGGACAGGATGCCAATAAATCTCAGGGCCAAGCAGCATACCCCTATGTTTTGGACTGTGGGAGGAAACCCAAACAAACACAGGCAGAACATACAAGCTCACACAGATAGCACCCCAGCTGAGGAAATGAACCAAACCAAAGACCCAGTGCTGCAAGGCAACAATGCTAACCACTGCATTGCTATGCTGCCTAACCTAGGCCTGCTCAAATTATACTTATCTTTTCACTTATCAGAAGTAAAGTTCATATGTTAACTGTGCCTCCACATGTAAGTTATTTTACTCTTAGTTCAGAAAGTGACAAACCCACTGCCGCTTTCGAATCTTCAGAAAATGGCCAGTTTAACGGGTGGGATTTATGAAATGCTTGAAATAGCTGAGAGTAAACTCCATTTTAGTGCCCTGGTTTCTCATCAGGGCCACTCCAGTGCACACTGAGCTTTGACATGGCCACCCTTACCTGCAACTGATTCTGGAGGAGAGTAGAACTGGCCATCCGAGAGAGGCCCGGGCAGGATAAGGGGTGCTCTTTCTGACACACTCGCCACAGACAGCAGCCCTGGGGCAGACAACAGGCCACACAGCCATGAGCATCGATAAAGGAACAAAGCGAAACAAAATTTGTATGTTTTCTGGACAAAGAGACTGATTAAATTGCCTACATCTTTTTCTGTCACCTCCTATATTTGAATTCAGGCTTGGCAATTCTAACTTGCAGTGCGCCGACAGTTAAAAAAAAAAGAGGATGGGTGTGAAATAGCTGAGACTGCTTGTCGCTGCAAGACTAATACTAGCTGCAAAGCTAGGAAAAGGTTTACAAGAATTAAAGAGTCTTTCTTTAAGGTTCCTGGCATTTCGACCCATACCAAAAGACAAGAAGCTGGAATTTTGAGCTACAGTGTGTCAACAAAACCTAGAAAACACAGCACAAACACACAATATACCCTACTTTTTATGTTAACAGAATTTCAGACACTGAATTTGTGCTCCATTCACTTCACAACCTTAACTGCCAGGTGCTTCAGGTAAAGCACAAGAAACTAGGTGTTTATTACTAGCATATCAGAAAGGAAAATAAAACAAGTTTTAACGCATCTCGACTTGCAATTTTGGATTGAGAGCTAATTCCGAGAGCAAACAAAGATGTGTTAGGGCTTAGCAGGGAACGAATGAACAGACTTACTGTTTTCATCCTCTGCTTCTTGAGGTAAGACCTTGAAGTCTAGAAACCAGGTTTCAATCCAAGCCAGGATGAAGGAAGTAATAGGTAAAAGGTAACCAAATGCACCCTGGGAGAGAAGCTGCAATGTAAACAATAGCGAACATGTAGGCCCAGGTCTCAAAAACACATTTTAAACATGAGTGGACCTGAGAGAAGATCAATGCAAGACACATACCTTGGAAATAATGACTTTTGCTATCAAGAAGGCACTTGTAGCTGCTGTTGTTATCTGGAAATGAAGAAATTGTTCATTTCTCAAGGTCAATGTGTGACAATTTGAAGTTTCAATATTTGTTGTGTCTGAAGTGAATGCAGAACAAAATGGCATTTTAAAAGATATACTGTATATAGCAAAATGTCCCCATAACTGTATCTGATATCAAACTAAAATACAATTAAGAACCAAAATGTATGTGAAAATGAGCTTCAATTATATTTAATCAGACATTGCTATTTAGGGATATTACAGATTACAGAACACATTTGGCCAAACTAAGTCCAAGCTCATGAGAGAGGAATTTGGACAAGAGAGAGAGAAAAAATGTCAACGTGGAGGTTGTCGTCTGCTGGAGCCGAGACATTTTTCTTCTTGTCAGCTCATTTGGTTCAAAAGTGAGGTCACTGAATTTTCTCTTACACTGTGACAGGAAACAGCCTCGCATGCTAGTGTCACTGTAAGCTTACCGCTACTGCCCACCAGTGCTGCAGTTTACAAACGGCGTACGCAAGGATCAGCATGGCGAAGCGAAACACTGCGAGTATCTGTGTGGAAGAAAAGAAAAGGGGAAACTCCAATACTACTAAGGTAAAGGGGAAACGACTAAGTCAGGAGTGAAAAATATACACTTCCTCACACAGGGCTGCCATTAGGAGGAGATGGGACAGAAAATGGAAGGAGTGACCACAAATGTGTTTTTTTTTACATTTTGATTTTACTTACTCCTCCAGGTAGAAAAAAAACATCTTCCTAAACACCTCTCTTTTTCCTGCATCAAAAATACCCATTGAGAGGTAGCCTATTAAATCTGAATCAAAGGAAACGCTTCAGAAAAAAAAATGAGCCCTAATTTAAAAAAACAACAACTAACAACCACAAGAAAATAGAATACTGGAAAGTCCCCATGCTAGTTCATTAATGGCTCACTGTTACTTTCACTTAGAGAATACACTAGCTATCATGAATTCTCATAGTACTGTTAACAGGGTAGTATCTTATTAGTAGCAGTTTCACTCATCTTTGCAACACCTTCCAATTATGGCCCTGCTCTGGGTTGTTTCATTCTGTTTCATTCTGGTTTTCAGCATAACACCCCTTGAAATAATACCAGTCACAGAATCAAAACAAAGAATTCTATTATCTAGCTCACAGTTCATTTTTTTATTTCTTGTAGTACAGGACATTTTACTTTTTTCAAGCACTAATTACATAAGAGGATGAAATCCTCTGTGCCCACTCCGGACAGTCCTGCTGATCAGACAGCCTGGTTAAAGCTGTATGCTGCCCCGGCTGCTGACTTCTATTTCCAGCTGATGTGAAACTCCAAATGGGAGAACTACTGCATATAAACTGTAAATACAGCACGAAGGAAGCTGTGTCCCTGAAGCTAGGCTACGTTTAAACTGATGGATTCTCTAGAAACCCTTTCATTGCTGTGCTGCTTCTGAGACACAAAATTAATCTCAAACTGCTTCAGCACTTAAGAATCCTCCATGAGTGGGCTCTGATGATGGCTAGGAGATTCTGTGAAGGGGTTGCTAAGCACCAGAGGTCAAAGTGCACACACAGAAATCACAGAAATTTGTAAATGCACATCAACTGAGACTCTGACATTATGAGCTTTCGTACTTTTCTAAGGCAAACAAAAAAGTCGATTGTGTCCAAGGAAAAGAAAATCCAGCTTATTTGGAGCCTACTGTATACAAACTTGACTTTCATTCCTCTGATGGACTGAAATAAACAATAAAAATAAGGATAAAGTAATGAAAAGAAATCAGGTTCCGTGTGGATTATTAAAATGCAGAGAACTACATTTTTTTCTTAAGATAATGTTGCAGTTAACATTACATTTATGCATATTATAATATGGCTATATCTTTGAATGAACTTTATGAGAATAAAATGTGTTTGCTTCCTTGATCTTCCTGTACTATGGACTCAAAACTAAAGGTAATTAAAAAATACTTACAAATATATCAAAAAAAGAAGCATGGTAATCATAATGAAGAACTTCTTGGCTTAACTGTTCTGCAATACCTCCATTTACCTAAAGAGGGACAAAAAAAGATGAATTTAGATTTATTTATAATTTATTTATAATTTGGTAAATTAATTTGCTCCAATTAATATGCCTGAAAAAAGGAGAAAAGAAAATAATAAAAGAGCATCTTAAGGTGCATTGGAAAGATGTGCAACGTTATTCACATCAGACTATCAATGAAGCTGATGAAGCATCAAAGGTATTTTTACCATCTCTGGATCACAATCCAGAACATTTTCTTGTGTCTCCTTTAAATATCATCTGCTCTAGACCTTGGAAAAGGATTAAACTCAGTCAAGAGAAAAATTCTTCCTAACTGGGATAAACATTATCCATTCAAAACTAAAGCTGGTAGAATGGTTATTAATTCTGATTTATCTAAAATAAGTGTTTCCGCCACCAAGCTTGCTGGAGTACGATGTTCACATTTCAAATAAACGCCTGAGGTCACTAAAAATGGATGAAAGAAAAACACAAGACTGCTTTTGACACAATACAACAGCCAGATGCAAGTGTCCACGTTTTTGTCTATGTGTTAATACTGTACATACAACTGATATCTAGTGCAGACATCCTACAGTTAAAACTTAAAAATCAAATCATATTTTTTCATGTTGGAATAATATTGGATCTGTTGCACACAACTTGGTATAAAACCATTATTATTTGTATTAGATTTTGTATGCAGTGAAACAAAAAACAAGGCTGAAAAAAGTAAGATTTGAAAAACACAAATATCTAATAATAAACTTTTTTTGTGGGGGGTAACTATTTCTGTCTATGAGAAATTATAATTTAGGGGGACAGAGGTTGCATTGCTTTAATACAAAGGATATCTCTGTTAAAATGTATTTGGGTAATTAGCACATAATTAATTGCTGTGAATGACTTCAGGAGCAAGTCAAATATTTTAATAACTCCAGAGCTATGGTGTATATGATACTACTAAAAGTAGTATAAAAAGTAAAGCTGCATTCTTAACCAAGCTAAAGTTTTAATATTTTCCTTCACATTCTAATCTTGCTACTTCACACTTGTTGTGACAGCCTTTCCCACAATGATTCTGAAGCTGAGCAAGCAGAAGGCATTGCAAAATATCAGAAGACAAATTAAGGAGCCTATATAAACAACACACACAAACAAAAAAGCACATGACTGAAATTGCTAAATACTTAGATGGCATTAAGAACCCTGTTCATCGTTTGCCTTGCAAAGTAAAATCAGAAGTTATGTCTACCTATTATTACATGCTGGCCAACAACATAAAAAAGCTGTTTTGCACATTAACTTGTTAATAAACACATCAACCCTTTATGAACAGGAGAATTAAGTAAGTCTGGCTGAGCTGACAAAATTACTGACAAATTCAGAAATATCTGCTACTAGGCAATGTTACCAGTGTTCCAAAAATCACTTGCTGATATTTTTATTACATAACCAACAGTGCATAATGATCTCGTAACTTAGCAATCGCCTCCAGGTGTTATCTCACAGTAATTTTGACAGGCCCTTTTGTTGCTCTGTCCAAAAACTCCAAACTGCAAATACCATCAAAAAAGAAAGCAAGGACTCTGTCATATAGGAAGATTTTCAGTCTAGCCTAAAACTTACATTTTCATAAAGACTTTTTGTTATTATTTTATTTTCTATATTTTCTATGTTTAATTGACTTGTAATTTTAATTTTATTTTGTTAAATGTGTTTTTTTATTAATTGTACAGCACTTTGGATGATATTATAAAATAAAGTTGATTATTATTAGTAATATTTAAAAAAATGTACATTTACCCTAATGTGCAGTGTACTGTATGCTGTATTTTTGTACACCATAAATCTCAGAAAATTCTCTAAATCTGTGCCTTTACACCTTTACAACTGCCATCAGAAACTGAAGGCAAAAATAGAAAGAAAATCATTTTTTCTTTCAAAAAATAAGAAAAATAAGAAACTTTGTGAACAAACACCCACATTCAGCTCAATGATCCACAGCAGTGTGATGAAGAGGAGGTCGAAGGTCACGAAGAGGCAGAAGGTCCTCCTGACGTCAGAGATGCACTTCTTCTCCCCAGTCTCGTAGGAGTCCAGCCTGGAGGCCAGCTGGGCCGTGTTGATGGAGCTGACAGCACGCAAGGAGGCCCTGGAGTCCAGGCTGCCACTCAGACGACTCTCCATTTTGACTCCCGGTCGCGCAGGTCACAGTTCACAGCCTCTGGCCTCATCACCCCCTCACAGCTGCCATGTCTGACAACACACAACAGCTCCTGAATCAACACACGGGTTCAGGAAGACCCCGGCCTAACCTGGTCAGCTCAATCATACACAGCTTTTATTTCCGTCTTCTCCTCACTTTTAAAAAGACAATTAACACCATAACATCATTTCTTTCACTACGTCATGAAAGTCCGGAAATGAGCACCCACATTTAATGAATTTTCTGGCTATGCTTCTTTAAAAACAGAGGATTTAGAAGGATTTGAATCGCTTCAGACCACTTTCTTCATAAATCATTAAGATATTCCAACTGGAAATATACAGAAAAAAATTAGAAAAAAAGCTAAGCGGATTAGGTAAATGAGTGGATGGTTTTTAAAAATCAGGCAAATCTGTTAGAGTAAACCAACTTGACCCCGAGCAGCCAACTGTCACATTTCTAGATCTAGGCTAGTATTCCTGTCATTCAACTTCACTTGCACTTCAAAACCCAAAATGACCTTGTATACAAATACACTGGTCCCCACAGACGAGCTGCAACTATAAGAGAAAACTGGTGTACAAACTGCCAGACAGAGGACAGATGGGTAAAGCATCAGATTGTTTCAAAGCAGGAGGTCCTGGACGATGGGCATCAGACTGTCCTGCCACTGGTGATCTTCACCAGCTTTGCAAGAACCCCAGGGGTTCACCAGCCACAGCCAACAAAAACAGGAATGCCTGAGCCTCAATCAGCACTTCAGTTCTCTTTTAATGCTGCTTTCATGAAAACCCAGAGGAAAAACAGATTTGGACCCAGAAGTCTAGACCACTAAATTACCTTCATAACTTCAAACCAGTTTTATAAAAATACATGAAACTCCTTTGCATAGAATTGACAGTATTTGAAGTTAACATTTGAAGGAGCTACAGAGACTTAACAATGTCATTTTAATTTCAAGAATGAATTTGGATAATTATACCAAGGAGAAACAACTACTTTAGCACATTTTAAAGGTAAAAAACAAAGTACAGCAAAGGGTTAACACACTTTTAAGCCCTTGGCACACAGCAGTGAGTTTTACCTTTGCAGTACGGCTGCAGATAATCTGAACTAGCCAAATTATTAACTATGAACACAAAAACCTTCTTCTATGCAACTAAAGTCGAGTTAAAAATCAGGTCCCTGAATTAAAGCCATACCATTTCAAGTGAAGAAGCTTACAGAGCCAGTCACAAGACTAGTCTTTCAACCATTGCCAGTGAGAAAGCAGCCAAGTCACAGAAACTTCCAATCTGAGAAACAGAGATAAGAAGGGATATTGTAACAAGGTGGTATTTATTCTCATTATTAAGGCTTTCTATACAGCATGATTCAACAGGATGAAGACTTTCCTCAGGATTACAATAAACAAGGATATACAAAATTATAACCTTTTAATTTGGATGTTAGAAGCAAAAGACAGCATTAGTACCTATATACAGTACAGTCATTTACTTAAGGGGTTCACTTTAGGCAAGTGCTACAAAAGAACAATAGGATAGCACCAAAACAGGTTTTCTTCCATCCTCAGGCAATGGAAGACTTTGAATACTGCAAAAATATATAAATTGGTGTGGGTTTTTTTAAGCCTACAAAAGGCAAATGTACATTCCTAAGGCAATAAAACAGACTGCAGTTCTCTGTAGTATCTGTATTAATATATGTGTATCTTCTATGTGTATTAGTGTATTATCTTTTCTCAACCAATGATGAATCCTTCCTAGGATTAGCCTATGTAACATCCAGTAATGTGCTCCAAGAATTCTGGGGGGGTTGTGTTAATGCAATAGTCTTTTGTTACACTACAGGGGTTATTACACAACATCTTGCTTTGGTAAGGCTTGGTCATGAGGAGAATTAAGAACACATTCATGGATCCTTGTAGAAAACGAGCTGCTTTAAAAGCCCTACACAGCACAGCCAATGATAAAAGGCAAGACTTGAAACAATTCACACAGGGCATAGGAGAAATGAGGGTGAAGACAAATGTTTGTCTATTGATTGTATGAATGCAATAGTGCCTCAGTTTGCCCTATCACCACATTCCATAGCCCACATACTATAACAAAAGCATGTTTAATAAGCAACTCAAATTCAAAGCAGTTTCACAACAAATTCAATATTAGCAGAAACAAGAGGAAAGGGAAAGAACAGTTTGCAGTCATGACCTGCCTAAATTCTGATCAGATACAGGATATACAAAAAAAGACAAATGCGTCAGCCAAGATACAGTCTATTTCAGTACTATCTCCCAGTTTCAGTGACTCTGAAGAAGCTCATTATTCAAGCTCTAGTTAATTTTCATAATTCACGTAAACTATAAGGGTTTTTGTGTTCTTGTTTCATTCTTCATTAGTTAAATGTAAATCCCTAAACTGTTATTCCTCAACCAAAACCACTTCAGCCACATAATAGTTTAATGAATCCTGTAATCCTGTTCATGAAAAACCTATGAATCCTGATATATCAGAGGGAAATTTCAACATGGAAAAGATTTAGGTTTACTGCTGGAAGAAAGGGAACTTTATTTTTGTTAAACTTAAAATGTCCTATTTACATGAGTGAGAAATGTTGTGGGTATACTGTATTTTACACTAGAAAAGAAACTAACAATTCTTAACCCATGAGCTTTAAGCATCCATCTTACATCTAGTTCTTACGTCTGGTGACCAATCAAAATTAGAAGCTGCGAAACACTTCAGGAATTGAACTGGACAAATATTTGTTCTGCTTCCCTTTGAGGACAGAATATTGCATAATAACTTAAGCTGCATTGTGACCAAAGTTTTATAATTGAGTGCCCTTGTTTCAGATGATCATATGAATACTGAAACTGAAAATAAAAAAAAAACATTTGCTTTCAAGGCTCCCAATCTACTGACTGCATTAGTACTCAGCCCCCTAAATCAATGCGTGGTGGAATCACATTTGGCAGCAAATTATTGTCCATGAGCTATTCTAGATTGTGGTCTACCAGCTTTGTACATTGGAATGGTGTGAATTCATCCGTCTTCCCAGAAAAGTTCTTTGGGGATAGTTGATGAACAGCAATCATCGAGCCTAGTGGGCCACTCAAAAATATTTCCTCTTTCCTTGTCGGATCTCTTCACTCTAGCTTCAGCGTCATGCTTTAAAGTCACTGTCCTGCTACAAATGCAAAGCCTTGACTCAGTTTTAGATTCGTGGGTGACAAGACGTTTAGGATTTAGTTTTCCACTAGGTTTGGTCTATTTTCTTTCTGGATCAATCCTGACAATCTTCCCAGTGCCTGTTGATGAGGAGTATCCTATTGACATGGTGCCTGCACCTAAACGATTCATCGCTGTGATGATGTTGACGAGGTGATGTGCAGTACTGGACTCGTGCTAGATTTTGTGAATTTAGACTAAAAATTAATTTCTAATCACATCTTCCGCCATACATCTTCTGTAAAACGTTATATGAGATTTAAGAACATAAGACAGGGAACATTAGAGAAAAGGCTATTCAGCCCACTTCTAAGCAGTTACTGTAAATGATCTGAGGACCTCACCGTGTTAGTTCTTAAAAGAAACAAGGTAAGGGCTCCAATATCATGGGTCATGCACTGTAACAGGATAGCATCAGCCCTACACATTGTCAGGTAATGTTTTTGACAACTGCAAATTTTACTCTTTCCCTGGCAAGCTATTTCACCAGGTTTGATGCCAGCTGAACACATGGGAGACCACTGTTTCCACAGCTCAACTGAACCCTGTTGTAAAGACATAACACTAACTTTGTGGGGCAAGCACATCAAGATAACACCAAGGCGAAACGTTTACAGAAAAAAGAATGTGTGTAACAAGGACATACTGTACACCCCCATTGTGTTTCCTTGGGATATGACTGTACTATAGAATGGAAAGCAAGCAAACGATAAGGTAACTAAGCATACAGCTTAGCAGGATATATAACAACTATCAAACACAACAGGAATTAATTGAAAGTAATATAATCTATTCCATTTTCAAGGGCTGCTAAAAGAGTGGCTGATTATTTCTAAAATACACAATGCGGATGGCAGGAAATTCCACGAAAGCCTCCTCCCTTATTCAGCAGTTCGAGTAACTGGCACATGAGTAAATGTACAGAGAAGTGTGCATGAAATATGTTCTGCAAAAACATAAAAAATGCTTTGCTATATCAGTTACCAATGTTGCAACCTTGCCAACAGAAATACTTGTTGTTGTCTCCACCCCTCCCTTGCCCCAGTCTTCAGTTTCACCCAAGCCACAACACCAGAATAAAACACTTTTTTAACAACCTCCTCTTTGAACCTTTGTTTGTGAGCCTGGTATAAAAGACTATATGAACCATTAACCATACTGGACCAAAGAAGTATTGAGTCCTATTCTGCTTCTCACCAATCTGCAGCTTTGGGTTAATAATACAACTAAGTAAAGTGTGATATACCATCTCTTACAGAGGCCAAAGTGCATTTGTATGCATTGTCTTAACAGAAGGCCTACAAAAAGTAAATAAATCCACTAAACGATCTGCAATATTGCTTACTCTTGGATTAAACACATATGACATAACTTTATTGCATTTTGCAAAGAATCTACTGCACAGAGCACAACTGCTAGTGAAGAGAGGTATTTGGCCCTAACCACAATTCAGTACAGTTACCACTTAGAACAAATTCCTAAAAAGGACAATCTGAAGAATACTTCCTTATCTTTTGAGCTCAAATAAGCTTGAAGCTCTACAACAACACCAAGCTCTCTTTGAATATACCTGGTAAAACTGTAAAGGAAAAAAAGTAACCACATACTGTATATGTATGGAGCAAGACATACAGTAGCATATTGTTAAAAGATGAGTATGTACATAGCATTATGATGTAATTTACAATTTAGCCCATAGCTGTAGTCACTGTTTACTGATGCTGCAAGTCATGAATTATTAGTTTATAAAAAACACTACCTGGAGCTTATTCTTACTCTGTAAGCTAACAGAAAATAATGGAGATGCATTCCTTTCACACTGACGTTTGACAAGGTGGATCATCTCTGGCTGAAACTGTAATTACAGCTATCTCATGGTGTCACTCCAGTCTTATGGAACTACACACAATTTACTGAACTCAGAGTGTACAGATTCAAAAGCACCGGTTCCTTTTTTTTTCTTCCATCTGATGTAACAGATAAGCTTGCTTCTGGGGATGAATACAAAGGTCATTATAATGACAGCAGTAAAACAATACCTTCTTCTTTACAATGACAGTAACTCACAAGCCATGATAATAAACAAATGAGAATGCCAAGTCTTATGAGTTAGGAGGCATTAGCTGGCTGCCATATCTCCTGCAACCCACAACTGGCAACACACTGACGCTAAGCAGGTGTGAGCCTGGTCAGTACCTGGATAGGAGACCTCCTGGGGAAAAACTAATAATACCAGAGTCCTAATACCAGAGTATAGTGACAGGGACACTATACTGTAAAAAAGTGCTGTCCTTCTAATAAGATGTAAAACTGAGGTCTTGACTCTCTGTGGTCATCAAAAATCCCAGGGCATTTCTCGAAAAGTGTAGGGGTGTCACCCCAGTGTCCTGGCCAAATTTCCCCCTAGCCTTCATCAATCATGGCCTCCTAATAATTCCTCATCTATGAATTGGCTTCATTACTCTGCTCTCCTCCCCACTGATAGCTGATGCGTGGAGAGTGTTCTGGCGCACTATGGCTGCCGTCGCATCATCCAGGTGGGGGCTGCTAATTGGTGGTGGTGGTGGTGGAGGGGAGTCCCCAATACCTGTAGAGCGCTTTGAGTGGAGTGTCCAGAAAAAGTATAAGGAATTATCATTATTATTGTGGTGGCAAAGTGGTTAAACTAGATTTGACTATCAAGTAAAGCAGAATAGATAAGGATTTTACACATGCAGAAGGTACAAACTCACAAAGGGAGTCTGCCATTGATTTTGTTGCCAGACAGTAAATAGAAGAAACTACTATTTCCCATGCACACAAACATTTGCACTGCTAATGTACATACAGGATTTAATATAGACAGCATGGCTTATGAGAAGAACACACCATTGATACACAGAAGTAAAATGTGTGAAAGGAAAAATAGGGAGGGTGCAATCCCATTCTATGTTCATGGTTTTTATGGTGTGAATTGTGCTAAAAAAAACATACTGAGGTTGAACAGAAGTGGAGGAGGGGTGGGGAGTCTAGAAAAGAATCAGTAGTACTGAAAACAGAATAAAATGCTTACTAATGCCAATCCAAAAACCAGACAGTTTAATAAGCATTAATTGACAAGTCATCCCACCCAGTTGCACAGACATTCAAGATGCTGAAAAGGATCCTGTTTTATACATGTGGACTAATACACGTAGGACTAAATATTCTGAAAACAGCCATCATTGTCACAGTTACGTTCCAGAAAATGGTACTTTCTTTAAACTGGCCGCAGGCTTCTAGTAGCTGGTAATGTGCGACAGTAATGCGAGTCTTGGCATGATTCAAAATCAAGGTTTTTCTGAACCAGTCTCATCTGAAATTCTTGATGAAACTAGATGAAATGCATTTGGGAGACATATTTCAGGGCAAGCACTACAGATAAAGAACATAAAGATTACACAATAGTAAAGAAAAGAAGATATAGGATTCTGACTACATGCTACAACTTTTTAGTTTGGTCTGCATGTCTCCGAGAGCTGAAAAATGTACTCCGTATGATGGATTACATATGTCACAGAGTTCCCAATCCTGCTGAGCTCTCGCAATTTGAACCCTTAACGTATTTATTAATTGGATTAATTCAAATGGTTTGATTGATTTAAACTCTTAAACATATTGGAGTTGGCCTTTTAACTACTGTGTTGTACAGGCGGAAGTTAAATAAGATCTCAAACATCTGAAAGAAACTGCAAATATTCCAACCAAGAAACACTTTAGTTCAATTGAGGCTTTACTAAGATATTTAAAACACCCTTTATTGTTGAGCAGGGGTTTCAAACTGTAGTTTGTGAGGTTCCCAGCTTGCTCTCATGAGACACACACACAGATATAACTGGGTGGTGCGGTGGCTCTGTGGCTAAGGATCTACGCCTGTGGCTGGAAGGCTGCCAGTTCGTATCCCACGGCCAGTAGAGGAAAACTACTCCGTTGGGCCCCTGAGCAAGGCCCTTAACCCCAACTGCTCCAGGGGTGCCGTATAAATGGCTGACCCTGCACTCTGATCCCAAGCTTCTCTCCCTGTCTGTGTGTCTCATAGAGAGCAAGTTGGGGTATGCGAAAAGACACTACAATACAAGGAATTGTACAGTATATGACCAATAAAGTGATCTTATCTGAGTGATTTTATCTTCTGGAAGACTTCAGGAAACGTGCATTCCACCTGTTTTTTACTTCATACAGTACCTTCAGGCCTTAAAGATTATTTCCAGTTTTTTTTTACTTTAATATCACATTTAATTAACTTCTTTGAATTAAATGTTAAATGTCACATGTTTAAATTATGTAATTAGCACTTTGTCTTTAAACAAGGGGACGAGTTAAAATGTAAAAAAAAAAAGTTATTAAAAAGTACAAGAACAAGTAATTCCCTCTTGCTTCATTGATCAAGTTATGATTGAATCTCAACTAGTCATTTCCGAAAGAAGCCAGGAAGTTAGAATTAAGTAATTGAAAGTAATTCCACCAACATATATCACAAGGATATCAGGTTAAAATAATTACTATTACCGATACAGTATTTGTCACCTTTATGCTAGCGCATCAACCAATGGCAACTGTTCTAATCACGCAGTGACAAAAGTGCTGTTCTTCCAAATGATATCCTCCACCAGTCTACTATACGTACAGTACATGTTGCTACTGTATATACTGTAGGTTACTAAAGTACTTTCTACTCAAAAATATAATGCATTAAAAACAATTAACGTGTGGCATTTTATCCCTCGACAAACCTAGGTCATTGCATTTTGACCACAGATATCACGCCAGCAGGTACAGTATGGATTAATTAAAAGAATGCCATCAATTACAATGTAAAGTCCGATGCTTTAGCAAGCACAGAGATCTGAATTGTGGTGCAGCTCGCCAGTTAGCTTTGCCTGTACTCTGCTGTACTGACGTCACTATTATTTCCTTTACGGGAAGAATCAATTGCTGTAACACAGAAATGAGAAATTCTGCCAGCTGAATAAAACAACTTAACAAAACCCACAAATCCAGCACACGGTCACTGCTATAATTATAAGTCTTGTGATGTATTGCAGGGAATGTTAACACGAGCTGTTTTACGGTCCAAACACAGAAAAGACGCCGTTTACTTCAGGTAAAAATGGCTCAAATAATTAATTTCACGACTAGCATAATAGGTAAGGAAAAGTTCAATTAAAGGGATTAATCACTTACTCCTCGCCTCCAGATAAAAGATTAAATATTCAGATGTGTCCTTTAATTTATCTGCAGGTCCCAGTTGTAATGTTCACGGCAAAGACAGGGTAATGTGAGTAAGCATTGGTTAGCACTTTGTTTCTGACGGACAGGAAACGCAGGAACACAGGAGAACAAAAATAACATTCGTCTCTGATTCAAGGGAACATGGGATATGTAGTTAAGAAAATAGTATTATCAATCTAACGGAAAACCAAAGTAATAATATTAACATACCAGTACCAGGGTAGTATCATTTGTCAAAAACGAAATACAGACTCTCCAAGTAAAATAACTGTACAGTACGTCAATGATGATCTAATTTGAGATCCTTGATGATACGACAGACCACAGTTCTGTTTCGAGTTCTTCCAAATCTATTATCAAGGCTCTCACCAGAATGACAATTGCGTTATTACAAAAAAAAAATCATGATATGTTTTTGTATTGTCTTGCGTTAATGTATGAAAGAGATGAATCATACACACCCAGGTTGGCAAAGCTAATTAAGGTGTAAAAAAGAAAATTATTGATGTATACACAAATGTATCATTTACGTATTGATTCTCTTATACTGGTATTCTCAAACCCTTACATACCCATCTGTAGAAAACACTCAAACATTTTTGAAGACTCTGGCGTCTTTCAATTTTAGTTGTCTATCGCCATCTATCGTTGACATTTCAAATGTAAAAATCTCTCAAATGTGCAAGGCTTTATGATAGAATAATTTATATTATAGAAAAAAAACATTGACTTGTACTGGCACAAAAATGACAACAAAATGTCTAAGGTTGAAGAGCTAGATTTCTCACTTGTAAGATCTCAGTGAAGTGAATTAATGAATGTATTAGCATTCTAGTTTCAGATACAGTACATACAGTACATTTATCAAATACTGTCACAGCATTTAGCATAATAAAGCAGTATAGAGCTCCTATTTGATCTCTTGCAAATATTTTAAAATATTATATACTGAGCATTCAAAAGACATATCACTTTATGTATGCACTGTATGTTGTTTTTTAGAAAATATAGTAGATGGATATTATTTTATAGTATTAATTAAAAATATTGGTGTCAATTTGATAAACTGATCATTTGTGCCTTGGCTGTGATACACTCAAATGATCTTGAGGGCTTCATAGGCCTGAGTGCTAAATCACCTCCTCAGTGAGAGAGCTGACTGGACACAAGTAATGGACTGATTAAATGTCAATCCCGGTAAAAATCACAGACAGGCTTCTTAATTGAACAAAGCTTTCATGAAATAGGTATGTTGGTGCTTAGGCTGAGGTCAAAGCTCTGTTGCTTGCAGTCTGGGGTGTTCAAAGTCGGCAATTTCTCACCTGGCAGGACTCTTCCGCCACAGTATCACAGTCACTGACACTCTGTGATCTACAGACCTTTTGAATTAGGACCCCTTGCCAAGAGTAACATATCATCATGCTGTGTCATTCATTCCTTTCACTTTCTAATTGCCTGTGCACTTACAGTACATCAGAAACATATGGTCTGAAAAATCGTAGCATCAACAGATCAGCTGGTTTTCAGGCCAAACAGCCACACAAGGTGTTCACTAAAGCTGATTGCTCCAACGGAATACAGAGGTGTGGGCAAAAAACCTTTGGTGGACTCTGCAGAAGTCCCATTCATCACTCACCATTCATTTAGCAACGAATCAAGGATTTGTGTCGACCATCTAGGTGATCCTCAGCGAGTGTGGCACAGATGTGCAGAATGATATGCTCATTGATGAGCACAACGCTGGGTTAGGAGAGTCTAGTTAATACAGAACTCCACCTGTTCCTGACTGATGGCAGCCTGCCTGCATGGTGCTACTGTACATTGATCAAGTCCTGAGACTTCACTTGCTGCCTCACCCTGATGCTTCGGCATTCCAGCAGGACAGCACACAGGTTCAAGCTACCACTGCAGCAACAGCTCTGATGCAAAATGTGACAGTAATGCTGTGAAAGCCCTGCTTGTCAGACTTGAGCCCCTTTGAAAATTTGTGCGATATCCTCGTTCTGGCATTGCAAGAGAAATGAGACAGATTCCCACGAGACAGGATTTACTGTACAACCTGGTGCAAAGCATGTATATAGACTGTAATGTTTCCAGCAGTGGCCACACATTCTATTAACCTGTGGGTTTCACAGTAGGCACCCTGTAGATCAATTAATTTATCGTATTTATGTCATGTCTGTTCGATATTAAGTCAGTGCTGCTGAAAAAAAAAGTTTTTGTTTGATTCCCTGATTATTATATTTTTATATCAAAATGAAGAGGCTGTATGTAGAATTGTTTCTGGAGAATTTCATTTGTTACCCTGCAATATATGTATAAAGCATTATATTTGTGTAATAATGATATAAACAACTTTAACATTCACTGGCATACAATAATTAAGGAAAATGAATGAATAAAATACATGGTTATTTGCTTCTGCACAGTTCTTCATAGGAATTATCTTAATTCATGATTGAGACCACTAGATAGCAGTGTTCACTGCAAAGAAAATTCCTGAATGATTCAAAAACCACTTTCATTACCCCATCGTTCAGTGTGCTAGGCAGCACAGACTTTAGTTTGTTAATGTTATTGGGCAATAAACACTTTTTACAAGAGGCAGAACACACTTTTTGAAGACGTATTAATCATTTCCTATTTTGATACTCTTCCAGGCAGATACACGTATCAATTACAGAGAATCTGGAGAGTTTATTGAAAGTAAACAGGTTTCAACATATTTAAAATAATAAGGAAAGTTATTTAATTTACTTGATAGGTTCACATTCTACAGCTGCACTATCCTTCACTTATTATTGTATTAATTGTATATTATTGTATACTGTAAAAAGGCGCAGTCCTTCAGATGAGACATAAAACCGAGGTCCTGATTCTCTGTGGTCATTAAAAATCCCAGGGTATTTCTGAAAAAGAGTAGGGGTGTTACCCCAGCGTCCTGGCTAAATTTCCCAATGGCCTTTAGCGATCGTGGCCTCCTAGTAATCCCCACCTATGAACTGGCTTTTTCACTCCATTCTCCTCCCCACTGATAGCTGATGTGTGGTGAACTTAATTTGCGCACTATGACTGTTGTTGCATCATCCAGGTGGGTGCTGCACGTTTGGGGAGTCCTCATTACCTGTAAAGCACTTTGAGTGGAGTGTCCAGAAAAGCACTATATACTGTAAATGTAAATAATTATTATTATAAAACTCCGAGCACAAACTTGAAGTGGAACAAAGGTAAAAGCGCAAAATACGTTATTTAATATATCCCCTGGATAAAATTAGTTTTACAGCTGGGCCCAACACAATAGAATATCAAATCAACAACAAAGAATAAAGTAAAACAGTGTTACTAGAGATAAGAGAGTTATTTTACATTTTTTGACAGTGAGATTGTGGTGGAGATGAAAGTCTATTACTGTTATGTCAGACAGGAACAGTTTAAATTTGGATGGAGATGAGTGATTATTGCACTTGGCCTTCTCTAAAAGTTTCTGTTTGTACAGGGTGTTTAGGTTTGATTTGCCCAATAATTTTTTGCTTATTGTATCTTGTATCTACTGTAATTTCCCCAACACATTCCATTGAACGGTATTGCCTAACCAACAAGTGAGGCAGTATGTTAAAACACTTTCAATAAATAATTAGTATAAAAGTGTTCAGTCTGCCTTACCTAGTTTTATTATGACCAGTTGCAAGTACTCATAGTCACTAACAACCTCAACAGTCTGTCCTTTACTTGCAGTAGGTGGGAGACGTGATGCATTTTTTTCCTAAAACCTGTGATCACCTTTTGTTTTCAAAACATTTAACTTACTGTATAAAAGTGTAGCAAGAAATGAAAAAATATTGAAATACACAGCCACATCTACTCTTATGGACACAAGTTTGTTTGTTTGTTAATGGGACATCAACAAAACCACCACCGATACTGTCTGCAGATAGCAGGTGTCTACATGTTAGCAGGATGGTCCTCCATTTCATGACGAGCTAAAGTTTTCCTAACCCTGAGCCTGCCCCAATCATATCCCACGAGCATTCAGCAAAACCTACTTCTGGCCACCCAAGGCTGATAAGTAGAACAATGTAGATTTGAACAAGACACATCTTCCACTGTATAGAAAATGTCCTCCTATCCAAGGAAACCATTAAAACACATTAGCTGCTTGGTTACATTTACTATGTTATACGTCCTACTTTGTTATGTATGCTGAATGGTTTTGTTTGTATGGTAATTGACAGGTGTTGTAGTGTACTTTCCTATGCCAAAAAAAAAATCACACCAAACCAAAAGCCCTATGCCTGTACCCTTTACAATCTGCTATGTGAATTAACTGACCTGTTTCATGGTAAACCAAACAGTGCTTAAGGGAGGGGACTACTGTATTTTGTTGTCAGTGCAAAAACAAAATACGGTGACATCTGAACCATAGAGTGTCCAGGACATGAGATGGACTGTTTCTTAAAGAAGGAGTAAGTTCTGGGTGAGTTGAACAAGATACGTAACCTTGCTTATGTTATGTATCTATGCTATACTGACTCATTCTAAATAAATATGCTAGATGAGGTTGAGGTTCTGGGATCAATTAGCTACCAGAAACCAAAAACGCTTTAGTGAACTTCTCTCTTGTTTCCACATTTTCATATTTAAATAGATTTTCAACCACCTGAATGACACTTGTGCTCTTTCACACGAAATGCTTCTGCAATGAAATGGGCATGCTTGTTATAATGTTGATGCCTTATGGGTCAACACAGTTATTTTCTTAATGCATTTTTTCCACTGCATAATGCATACTATGTTCTACCCAAATATCTTTCATCCACCCAGATTAAGTGACTGCCCTGTCATCTGCTCCCTTGGATGAATGTGTCTTCCTTTTGCTCATTTTTAAATCGAGGTTAACATCTTGTAGGGATTTGTTTATGGAGCTCCAGTGGTTTGCTGACTCTGTAAATGTAAAAACAGGTGAGATTCTCAAATACAGAAACAACACTGATGCAACAAAGACCACCCAAATGAGGTTATGGAGTTAGTGAGTTGGGGAGAAATAACAAAGCTCAGGCCTTTGGAGATTTACAATGATATAAAAAATAAACTTAGCCTAAAGAGTAGATGCAATCTGCCTTCAACATCAAACTCCATTTTATTGTGCTCTTTGCTTGTTATCAGAAACAATATTTTCTGCTCACAATCCACTTTCCAAGAGTCATCGAATTCTGCTCCACTGTGCCACCCTTGTGTATTTTCACTTATCAAGAAAACAATCTAAAACAGCTTTAAATGTAAAAGGGTGAGCACACAAAAACCCAAACCGCTGTCATGTGGGCCCATTCATTCAGTTTGAGACCCTGCTTCTTCTCTTCTACAGTACACTTACTGTACTTTATCTCAGAGTATTCAAAATTGTACTAAGTTTAAAAGGATTTTCTTGTAGGCAGAAGCCATAGTTGTTGGTTAACCACATTTGCTATGCCAGTTCCATGGAAAACAAGCTAGAAACCCAATTTGAAGTAGCACATAAATCAAAGCAAAAAGGTGACATCATAAAGGGTGAGAGGGGGTCACAGCCATAACCCAAGCCCCCAAGAATGAAATCCTGCCAAACATTTGCTTAGCATTTTATACTCGTATTTGTTTCAGCACATTGTTAAAGTTTGCATCTGGTTTTCTTCCCTTCATGTTCAATGGTTTAGCACCAGTTTGTCCTGTTTTCAATTAAGCTTCATTATTAATGAAAGGCTAATACTTTTGTTTACTGGATACGGCTGTTTAAAATTCTTATAGTTTCAGATACCTATGGCTCATACAATCTTCAGTGCTCTTAAAAATGACCATATTCAGCTTATACTGTAGATATGGCATATAGAGAAGCGCGTCAGTATTGGTGCCTTCCTGACTATCATGCCAAGAAGTGAGCTCAGTCTTCATCCTCAAAAGCCACAGGGAATTGACATGAAACCATCAGACTCATCTAGGAATACTGTATACCTATCATGAGCTACCAAAACGTTGACCTCTGTCATGTACTACACAAGAGCTACATTAAAAGTGTCTACACACAGGGGCAAAGTAAATCACAATCTCATGTATTCACTTAGATCATTGTTTTATTGTATGATGCCATGCTACCAAATATTCATTTCTATGGTGCATTTAATTATTGTCACATTACAGACTACTAAAACAGATGTTGATCCCAATCAGGGACTTGCATTTTATAATGTGAAGGCACTGTAAAGCAAGTTGGACAGCTTCCATTGGTGATTACAGTTACAGCACATCACAGTATTGATTATACTTGAACTTTATGCACACAGATGTCTCATTAGATAAGAGAGCTGTCAGGCATAAGCAGTTGGCACTGGTGCAGCTTAGTGTCACATGTTCAGTAATTAGTGGTTGAGTAGCTTTTTGTGCCCTGAACTGTGCTCCCTGCTGGTGTTTTGTCTTGTACTAGCCACTGCCTGAGGCTGTTTAAATAGACACGTTTCAAATAGAACATATAATTCTAAAATGTATGGTAGCTGTGTGCATACATTTACCGTAAAATTGTATGATTTTAGAATAACAAAAAATAGGTATAAAGGCATATAAGTGTAAGTCAAGAGATTTCAATTTTCATTTTGTTAAGGTATTTTATTTTCACCAATACAACCTTGCAGAACACCACATTTCTGGAAAGAATGACATTTTATCTCCTTTAAACACATAAAAATATCTTTTAATTCATTGTTATCTGTCTTTAAGGAATAATTAATGACACAGGAAATGTGTGTTGTGCTGGGATTTTTAAAACAGTATTTTTAAAAACACAAAAGTGATGGAGACTCACCCTAGCATCTATATTTAATTTCTGTTAGGCTGTAGATTGTTTCTATAAAAGCAACTGTAGTTTATGTAAAAAAAAATATTTAAAGACTTTAATGAGAAAAATTGCTACCCATCATTTTTACCCTATAAAATACGTCCTTTCACACTTGTCAGATTTTGAGGGATGGTAAGTGAATATGCAGGTGTCACATTTTGTGCTTGAAAATGACATTTTAGACTCACTGGAACATTATCAGCAGTGTTTTGCCAGGATAATGTTACATGTCCCAATTCAGATTTACTATACTATTTATTAACACCCACATTGTTTCTTGTCATTACATAATCCTTAATTTGTGGGACATATCAATGTAATAGTGATGACAACTTTCTGAAAAAATGCTAAGTGCCTCGATAAACTTTTTGGAAATATACAGTATGATTTTGACTATTATATATCTATTATTCCAATCTCCCTATCCTTACTTCAGGCCAGCCATTATAGGTTTGATGATAAAGTCAGTTCCTGAACTGCCAGAAGTGATTACTGGATCTGCACAGAGTGAATAACATGCTTGAACCCATCATATTTTCTCATTCTAACCCCATAATGGTAACCACAAAGCCACTTAGCCATGTCAGCAACCAAATCATTGATTTAAGTCCATTGCACTTAATAACAATGAGGCTGTAACTTATTAAAATCTCTTTACTATTCAGTACATTACTATTACTACTTCAGGGAAGGGTTTTTATCAGTTTTAAAAGACGCTAACATTTATTTTGCTGAAATGAGAAATATAATGCTCTTCATACATTATTTTCTTGTTCCATATACTTAATCAAAGTTTCACCAAAACTATCTGCATAGGAACTGTCAGCATAATTCTAAAAATAAATCATTATTCCCAATCCTGCTGTTCAGAACAGGGGTTCCCAGTGGAGGCGCACACATTTACTTGGTTACTTCATTCTGTCTGAGCCTAAATAACTTATTGAAGCTGTAGTTGATCTTAGAAGTTTCAATTCAAAGTTTAAGATCTTATTCTACTTATGAAATAGTTTATAGTTAAAAGGCAACATCTGACAGCCTTAAGAAGGTGGAAACAGTCAAATCATTGTAATTAACCCAATGATTAAATCAATTAAGAGTTTAATTGTGTAACTGAAAAGTTTAATGTGGTAAACTCCTGGTTTACTCCATTAAATACTCTTTTCCTCCTAGTGATCACAAATGTCTGAGTATAGCAGTGTTTTTATGCTGAAAAGGACAGGGTGTGTTGTACTCTGCCTGGACTGGTGCACAACAGGATTGGCTTTGAGACAGTGAATTAAGCAGAGTCAATCTCCACTGGCTATCCCTCTCTAGCCCTTGAGAGCTCAGGAATGTGTACAGGGTTCCTTGGAGACCTACATTCAAGATTTGCAGTTCCACCCAAACACTACCCTGAGTGTTCTCAGTGTGCGAATTTGCCAATAAAATAACCGCTTCACCACTGCTTTTGCTCTGTGCAGATTTATGTGCTGCAGACCCTGTGCCACTGATAGTGAGTTATTTATTGCTTGTTAGACATAATGAAGCCTGCATGCTTCACTGGCTTATCAGCACAGTAAATCCTGCGCCTGGTGCTCATTAGAGGAGCTGTTAGAGTGATATACTTGACACAGTGGATCTACAATCTGCCCAAAACCCTAGCCCTGCCAACACCACAAAGTCACATCGTTCTTGGAATCCATATTTTTTCTCAGATTGTATTTATTGTTGTGAGTCAGGCTAAAGTCAAATGACCATAAAAGGGTTCCTGTTCAGATTGATTATTGCATTAGTTGCCTTTCTGATTTATCCCGTTTAATAAAACTAACAAATGACCTCTAATCACAATAGCTGGCTTTACAAGGCTGTGACTTTTTGCAAGGGATTATGTCATAGTTGAATTTTTAATCTGCACATACAGCAAGAAAAATGTTGGAAGAAATGCAGGGGTTCAATTGCACTCCTCCATGAGTCTGATTATACAGATATAAAATTGCATTACGATGCTGAGATCACCCAATTTTAAGAACTTAAACCTCCACACTCAGCTATACCCACTGAGAATAATAAGAAGGAGAGCGATATCTCCAAGGAAGTTAAAAAGAGTAACTTGTATCAGGGCAGCTTTGGTCTAATGACAAAAGCCAGGAGTTTCATCAAAACCAAACTCCACATAAGAAAGCAACTGTTGAGCTGGACATTGTTGCAGTCAGAAAGCAAACCTAGATTAGGTCCATAAACAGGCTGCCATACTGTACATCTGATTGCCCAAGCAGCCAAGCAGTGTTGACTGAACAATTCATATTACACAACCCAGTGGTGGTTCTGTAAATATTAGAGGGAGTATATACGGATGCCCTTTCCCTAACGTAGGGTATTCCTGTAGGAAGAAATCCTAGTCAGGTGGTGCAGTGAATGGCTAGATGCTAGATGAAGTCGGTACAGGCATAGCAAAGTTGAGACACACTGCTCCTCTCACCAATCTCTGGGTGTAGGCTGCTGATGAGTGCCCAGGTTTACTGCGTCACAGGAAATTCCCCCTATAAAATATCATGAGGTCAATTTCCTACTTCACAAATTACCAACACCGTCTTTCCATGTCAGTGTCTGTATGGTGAATGCTGCCATGAGAATAGATTAATCAGGGACAGGGGAAATGTTTTGATGGCAAGTGTCTCACAGAATAAATCATTTTCTCAATGCTTCATTAAAGAAGCACCATGGCACATTAAGCTGTTGGAGATGGGGGGGCGGGGGGTTAAGGAATTTCGGTCTCGTTCTTTACCCTCTATACTGTAGGTCAAACACACTGGCTAAGGAAGTTCTAAGTCAAAGCAGTATTGCAG
The DNA here is from genome assembly GCF_055471065.1 of Atractosteus spatula. Taxonomy (NCBI): domain Eukaryota; kingdom Metazoa; phylum Chordata; class Actinopteri; order Semionotiformes; family Lepisosteidae; genus Atractosteus; species Atractosteus spatula. The sequence goes on from NC_142711.1 coordinate 43,986,097, forward strand.
AGAGCTGAAATTAGAGTGGAGTCACACTTGTGGCTTTCTGAGAGCACCATAAAATGTTCATGGGGACATGTAATATATTTTCCAAAGCCAAGGAGTATGTTTTTTATTAATTTGTAGGGGATCGGAAATTTGCCTTTGGTCTTTACAGAATGTCATTTAGAACAGATGACTAAATCCTCAGGAAAGGCCACAGGGGTTCCTAATTACAATGTATCACAGGTTTCAACACTATGGAGCTATTTAAAAAGAAATAGCTCTTATGGAATGTAAAATATTTATCATTAAAAATGGCAAGATGAGGTTTAGTTTAATATTAATCATGTGTGGACCTTTTTTAGAGCAGTAATCCAGCAGGGAAAGGTTCCTAGAAGCCAAACATTCTTAAAAACTATACTTCCTGATTTGTGTTCGCAGTCTGGCCGGGAAACTAAATAATAGCTGTAGCCATGCCACTTAACAAGTTTGAATTTTAATGCTTCCACTGACTATTCTCTAATATCTAAGGAATTTAGTAGCTGGAGTGGAAAGATGGTGCTCAATGCCTTAAAAGAAGACGAACAGCACAATTTTTCCAATGAGGAAAACATGAGAAAAGAGTGGTAAATTGATATTTAAAGTCAGGTTTATATTACTAAATATCTTTGAATCGTTTTCTTGATGTTTGGCAAGTTGATAGCTTCACAATTTGTATAATTATACAATTATACCATGCAGTTGGAGACTTGGGCAATGGGTGAAAATGGGGTGTGCCACTTTATTAACAACAGTAATAAAAATAGCAGTATTTTTTATCGTGTTGTTAGTCTCCACAGTTTGTTCTTTGCATGTCTTGCATGTCTTTTTTACTATTATTATATTTTAAACAGATGTAAAATTGTACCTATATGATACAGCAGACATATCACAACTGATAACCTACTGAGGCTCAGCAGGTGTGAGCCTGGTCAGTACCTGGATGGGAGAAAAACTAAGGTTGCTGCTGGAAGAGGTGTTAGTGGGGCCAGTAGGGGGTGCTCACCCTGCGGTCTGTGTGGGTCCTACACAGTATAGTGATGTATAGTGATGGGAACACTATACTGTAAAAAGGCGCCGTCCTTCAGATGAGACTTAAAAATGAGGTCCTGACTCCCTGAGGTCTTTAAAAATCCCAGAGTGTTACCCCAGTGTCCTGGCCAAATTTCCCATTGGCCTTTACCAATCATGGCCACCTAATAATCCCCTTCTATGAATTGGCTTCATCACTCTGTTCTCCTCCCCACTGAAAGCTGATGTGTGGTATGCACTATGGTTTCTTTGCATCATCGAAGGTACAGTCGGTGCTGCACATTGGTGGGGGTGGAGGGGAGTCCCCATTACCTGTAAAGTGCTTTGAGTGGAGTGTCCAGAAAAGCACTATATAAATGTCAGGAGTTATTATTATTAATATGAACAAAAGAAAAGAAAACCTCCATAGAAGAATCATTGAACACACTTTGTTTCACATTTTAAATTACATTTCATTACCAATCCCATTACTCCACAGTTTGCGACACACACTGTAACGCCCTCTGCAGCCTGAGGGCGCTCCTACTCTGTCCTGTCCCTAGTTTCCTGCCTGCTGCCCTTCCGGTCCCTCTCTTTCCCTTGGGCTATATATTTCCGGGTCTTGCACTCTGCCCTTGCTCAGCATTGACGTTCGGATGTCCTGAGACCTGCCTAGTACCAGGTCGCCCCACATCCGCTACCTGAGGGCATAGGTTTCTATATGGCAGTCCTGAACTCTTTGCACTAACGAGCCCGGGCCTTTTTCCGGTCTCGCCGCTACGCATATGGGTCTTTTTCTGCTCTCCACAGTTAGTCCCTTTGGACATCCGTGACACACACATTTTAGTGAGGACGATTTTTAAGAATGTTGTGCCCCCTCCATGACAGTTGTATCACTTTCAAAATGTTTCCTCCGGGCCTGACCTGAGCCAGAGCAGTAAATCCCTCATCGCCGAAGCCAGTGTGGTTTCTGTTTCTGGGAACTGGAGAAATTTCACACTAATAGTTCATACTTGCAGCACCTCCTCAGATTACATTCTCCTTTTCGTTCCCAGTATTGATGCTTGCAGGCATTTCCAGCCGATGGACACATAAAGATGATACTCCCTCAGCAAATGGCAGTTCAAAATGGGGCTTATCCATTCCTCTGTTAATAAATTTGGAGAGCATCTACTTTTGTTCTTAAAGTGCTTAGACTGATAGAAAAGAAGATTTCTCAATATATATTTCTGAAAAGCAATTTAAGTTCAGTCTGATTAAGACATTTTAACAAGATGTTTCGCAACTTACAGTATATCATTCATATTATTAAATTTGGTCAGTTTGGGACAAAAAGTAAAATAAATAAGCTCTATGTTCGTCTGAATACTGTTTACCAGAACTCTTTCTATACTCACTGCTCCCAAACCATCACCCACACCACTGAGCTTAAATGAATTTAGTTGAGCACATGCATTCTTATGTGATAATAAACCATGGGCCATTATGTCAATACACATTTTCAAGAGACAGTGAATGGTGAAACAAAGAAAAAGACATAAAACTTTTGATTCTCTACTTATTTTATATAAGGCTCAAAGATCAACAGATGTACTTGCCAAATATGGACATCTCGTAACGTATGTATTTTATTTAAATTATGTACTGTGATATATTTGAAGGCTAAATAGAATGTATTCTGCAATAAAGTATCTTTAAGTAAGGGTACAGGCGAAATTATCACTATTTCAACCACCATAAAATAATACAGTAGAAAACACACCATTGCTTATAGAAGTTTATTACATCATGCTCTTCCACTCTTATTCAAAATGTGCGTCTTAAGACTTAAATTTTCTCGGTGAAGACACAAAAACAAGCCTTTTGAAATGAACAGCTATTCTTAGCACAGCCCATCACCGTGACAGGTAAACTTTACTAAATAACCATTAGTCATTAATTCTAACTTCCGTTCAACTAATTCCCATTGACATTACATTGTGTTTGATATGGAATTCAATATTGTAATAGCTATAAGTAATAAGTACAAGTAAATACATTAAATATGCAATGCAATTTCAAATTTAAAAACAGGTCAGATCCTGACACCAGCATGACCAGTTATTAAAACCACACTCGATAAAAGATAATTAAATTATCATCTTAAAATAATTATGGTAGCATGACTCAATTCAGCTAAATGCAATTTTTTTCCTAATATTCTATATCATATTCTAATATGCATTCTATATATTGTGTATTCTATGCATATAAAAATACATTAGTTTATTTAGTCAATTCTGAGTCAGTCACTTGATTTCAAATACAAATTGTACACAGAGATGATGGTCTGTGGAAGTGTGGCATTGCTCACAATCACTTCTATCCAATTATATAAACATCATGATAACACTCATGATGAGAGCCAGAACTAGCACTTGCTGTAGGCACCCCTGCAGTGGGCTGTACAGTTAATTTAGAATGGGCTTTTTGTGACAAAGAATTCCTGAGTAGCTGTGACTGTAACTGGTACAGCTGCTAAGAACAATAATAGACCAAACATCGTGAGATAAAGAAGGTCTAATTTGCAGGGGACTACAGAAAGTCAATTTCTCTGTCCTAAACCTGATCGGTTAAGATGATCATCAAAGAGAAATCCAGCATTGGTCAGCTGTACACTAACTCCCTCTCTCTGTATTTCTGTTCTTTCCCTGCTTCTCAGATCTGGTCTCTAAAAAACACGTCTTTGCTGATTGTGGTTATTTGTTCTGAAATTCAGCAAACTGTGTCCTTGGAGGACACACACACAGTGCGAGAAAGATTACAATTATTTTTTTTCATCACAAGATCGCTTAGCTTGGTTAACTAATTTCGTAAGTAGTTTTATATTACAGAACACCTCCTTGGCCTTTTCATTATTAACTCATCAAAACATGTTTTGAACCTTTATTGAAACTGTGTGCTGTATCATCTTTGTTGTATCACCTCTATCATATTTCATATGGTTTTTCTGCTTTTAAATTATGAAATTATAGTAATTACAGTAAGTATTATTTCAACCAGAAGTAAGTCATAGCATTTATATTATTTTAGATTAAATACTTTAGTATTTTGTTTCAGTCCTTTTTCACTAAATCACTATTGTATGGAAACTACAGTAGGTTACAAATCTATTAAATAACCCCAGCTATCAGTAGTAACAGACCATGTACATTGTGGGTAATACCTGACTACTCCCACCTGCGATTTGGTCGGAAGACAGCAATGACAGAACATTGCTTACATTTCAAAATAGATTTTCTGGCTAAAATACCACAGACTGTATATAAGGAATCAACAGGGGATGTTCTTTGTATTTCTTTTATTTTCTACACAGTGAATGTGAAGAATATGATTTAATAATAATAAAACTTCTCATTATGGCCAAAGAGGGTTGAAACAAGTTATTGTGACTAAGGATGTCTGAGGCAGCAATGTTATCTTCCTGTAACCTGATCTTATTAGATCTCAGCAGCTCATCCAGGCTGGACCTTGTCAGTACAAGGAGAGGCCTTTAAAGAAAACCAGTTTGCTGATGCAAGTGGTGTTGGTGGACCTGTAGGTGGTGCACTTACTTCAGCACACTTTTCTTTAAACAATTGGTGACTGAGGACATTGTACTGTAGGTGGTGGTGTCCTTTGGATGTACTGTATTCAGTAAAAATTAGGTCCCAAAACATTTCAAAAGCACAGGGGTATTAACTCTGCTCTCCTAGCACATTTCCAGAAAAGGTTAGCAGAATCTGTCATAAAGTCCCCCTTTTAATTCAATTCATGAAACATTTCTTCCCACACAACATGGTAGTCTGATGTGTGTATTTTAAAACATTTGCTAAATACTCTAATGAACCACCACACTGATTGAATAGAAACTTGGTGAACAACTGTTTAGCCAATTAATTTCAGACTTTATAGATATAATATTAGTACCAAAAGAATGACTACATAAAATGGCCACTTAGGGCTGTTTCTTTTTCTTTGCCTTTGACACACATCTTGTGAATTCTGTTGTTTGAAAAGTATTTTACTTCCAAATGTGGTATTGTTCTAGTTATTCCTTGGTTTACTTGAATTAAGCGGGTGGTCTGGAACTCAGGTGTGGGTAAAACAGGAAGAGGGTAAAGATTTGTCAGGAACAGAAATAGGAAACCTTATGTTCTCCTGCGAAAAAATTACCTTGCCTGTAACCTCTGACCCGTGCTAAATGTCACAGGCAACTTTTTATAGCTTTGATCTTCTGTAACTAAGATCTTCTTATACAGTAAGTACGTTACAGGGTGCATATACAGTAATGGTTACAGTGGAATACATACTGTACACATAAGAAACCAAAATTGTGACAATAACCTTTTTAAAAGATGAAATGCAAAACTTTTAACAATTAAGGGACACATTGTATGGCCACCAATGATAGTTGTCTGATTTTATTATTATTTTTACAGAAGCTAGATAGTATACCTTTAAGCTCTGTCACCTTTCATTATAAGCTTTCTCCATTTATTTTGATCACTTTAATTTAGGGGTTGCACAATTACACTTCATACTGTATATTGATACTAGATTTATGGGTATTATATGTTATAAAAGGTATTTAAGGTATTATATGTTATATAATTCTTCTGCAAACAAGCACAGGGTTAGAGGTAAAATTCAGTAAGTTAATATCATAAAGCCTTGTATTCTCAGAGCAAAATAGAAATAGAAATATCACATTTGGACCTTTTAAGTTGATAGCTACATGTATGACTGTTTCTTCCATATTAGGTTTTAAATCTCTTTTATTTTGTAATTGACTTGTTTGAATGCTTTAGTGATCTCACTGAACTATTGGATGAAATTCTTATGAAGGATGAAAATGGTTTAGATAATTAAAGACAATTTGTACAACTCATGCGTGGAAAAATATTTAATGCGGAAAAAATATCTTACTGGAAATCTTTGGCATACTGAGGATTCTTCTGCAGAATGTAATTCTGCTATCTCAGAGTAGAGACATCTACAGTACATTCCTTCATGCCTGTCAGTACATCTTTAGAAGGCAACACAGGAGAAATTACAGTAAATGCATCTTGTGTTTAACCAAATCTCCTCCTTTATCTCAGGATTCAGTCCTTGGAGACAGCTTCCCTAAGCTAGATTTCAATAGTAGCTAAGACCTAAACATCAAATGCAGCTAATGCTAATGTATGTATAGTATACAGTATTATGTGAATGTATCAAATGATATACTTGGAAGTTAAAGCACCATTAACCCATTATGATTTTGAATTTGCAGGAGCAAATATAAACTTATATAAAGTTTGTGGAGATGATGACCCCAAAAACCTCTCAACCTGCCACACTAAACAAACATCCTGTGCCTTTTGAAGTGGGTGATACTGCAGTACCTTCCACAACAATGAGGGTGAAACTGGAGTTTCACATTCAGAGGAAAAGCTCCAACGACAGTAGGGTCTGTCATCTACCATTCAAAGGATCGTGCCTGAATCCTTCAAGTCACTTAGTCTGCCTCTAGATATCTCCACAGGCCTGCTTTCAAATAACATCAAAATGAAACTAGCAGCTCCTGCCTGTCCTCTTGTTAGTAAGGTTAAGGGAATGCCCAGAAAACTTGCCACTGATAACCTGGAAAGTCATTCTGAGGAAAAAGTCAAAACATAAAAAAAGAGACAAGGACTGAATGCATGTCTCGGGGAAAAAATGCTTTGAACTAGAAATGAAGTAAGGAAAAAATATGGAATGCAATTCTGAAAATAACAATCAGTACGAATCAATTAGGATATCTGTACTACAACCACAAAGTATAGTTATTATAAAGACAGCAACAAATGCAAACTTTCAGTCAACAGAGTCCAGAGATAGTACAGGACCTTGAAATAAATGTAAGTACTAAGCCGAATTTACTGAAAACAACTGTGCTGTCCCTGAGACAGAGCACAACTATGAGAAAGAGCTAGATGAGATATGACTGTGGGCCAAATCATTAGTGAAACCTGAGGTTAAAAAGGGAGGTGAACGCAATGTTAATGACATGGCTGAAGGTGGCAGCGTGGGTGATAATGTGTCTGAATCAGACAGTAAAGTAACTTATAAGACATGAATACAAAGCTGTGCAGCTGTCAAATAAATGCTTTAAACAGATGTCAACAACAGCACAAAAGGATAATCAGAAGACCACAGAAGATTCCTTTGTGAAGGATACAGACAAATTATTTAGTTATTATTAGTATTTCATTAACAGCTGAGGAAAAAGACAAAAAGGAAAGGACTGCATTAGAAAATCCACAAACCTACTAATTCCACTGAAAAGGAGCAGTACTACTGCCAAATGGAGGTGTCTGAAGTTCTGTGCTCCTTAACACCTCATTTCAGTGAATGTAGCCCAATTAAATTAAGTTCAGAACTGTTCAAAGACAGCTGACCAAGAAACTCCATACACTGTATATCCTATTCACAGGCTGTTTAGCAGGGGTATTACAGGAGAAAAGAGGAATTTCTTAGACATCAAGTGAAAGAAGAAGCAGTTTTAAGAGAAATGTATTTAAGGCCAGACCGAGTAGGAAGTGGGAACCAGTGGTCTGCAACAACAAAAGGATAAAGTTTAAAAAAGTGTATACTGTATGGTAAGTACAGCTTTCCCGATGAAACAGATCGTTTCCACATCTGAAATAGACAACATACATCTTTTGAATCACATCTGAGACTTTTCGGGAAAATGTGCATCCTGTCTGTGTTTCTTAAATCTGCAGTTGAGTATAGTGGCTCATTTTGGCAGAGTTTATTCTGGTTTTTGTAATATTCATGTAGATATAAAATGCATGACTCATCCCTGGATGGGATGGAGGTCGTTGCAAAGATACACCCGACAATAGTTGCATCTATTTATACAGTAGTATAGCTTGGAGCAATTGGGATTCACATTGTACATTCACACCAAAGATAATTTACCCAGAAGTCAATTCACCTACCAGTATGTCTTTCTACAGTGGGAGGAAACTAGAGCACCCAGAGGAAACTCACACGAACATGGGGAGAACATACAAACTCTACACCCATTGCACCCAGGTCCCGCGGAGGCAGCAACATTAATCACTGAGCCACTGTGCTGCCCATACTGTTACCAGTTCCATCTCATTTACAAATCTTAGAGAAAATAATATTTGGTCCCATGGCCTAGAATATACAGTATTTCAATTTGCAATTAAATTGAACTTGTCAAGTATATCTGCTGTTGGGCTGTTTTGCATTTACATCTACAGCTTTAAGCATTTCTTTTCGGTCAGATTAGATGATTAATAGAGTAGAGTCAGGGAGAGTTCTTTCCGGACCCTATGCAGACCACACGATCCAGGGTAGAGTGAGGAAACACTGGGAAAAAAGGCATGCAGGATACGGGGATGAGAACAGGGGGGGCGTGTCCATGGAGTGCTGGTGGTCGGGGGAGGTGTGGCCGAGGCATGAGGATGAAGGATGAGTCAAACGGGAAATCCAAAACGGCGCAAAAAGTCCAAAGCCAGGCGATCCATCTGAGACTGACAATTAAAATCCAGAACCGGGTCGGAACCGGCAGGGGGAACGGGAACAAGAACAGAAGCTAAAACCATAACGGAGCCAGGCGCATCCAGGTCCCGGGCTCGCATGACGCGGAAACCAATGCAGAGCCCGGATTAGCATCGGCGTCTGGCTTTTAAGGGGGAACTGAAAAGGGGCTGGAACAGGGAGCAGGTGAGGGGGATGAATAACAAACAAGGAAGGGCTGGAGCGCCCTTAAGAGGAGGGGTTACTTCATCAAAAAACTATCAAAACTATCACAAAAAACATTGTTCACATATTAATGGTACATAATAGGCATGAGACAGGAACACCTTTGTATTAGAAAGGTGTGGTGCAGCCCTGAAAACTGAGGCACAGAGGAATTTGCTGATAGAGCAATACATAATTCATCACATTGCACTTATGTTATGTTTAATGCTTGCACACAAACTATACTTTTAACTTGTGGTTTTTATTGAAATCCATTTACTGACATGAAGAAAATCTGGAAGGGGACTGGGAGCAGTTGCAAAATAAAATGGGAATGTAGAACACTTAAGTCTGGTCAAAGCCTTCCCCATAATGCTAAATGTGTTCCAGACATACAGTAACTGACACAACAAACTCTCCGCTCACAGAACTGTAACTAATGCTAAGGTACATACACCAGTGTCTGATTACCCAACCAGCCGTCAAAATGCCAAATCCACCACATTGGTCACTCAAGTCCCCAGGGCAGGCACACCTAGAGTGACAGGAACTCATTATACCGATAAACAAAAGTGTTTTTAAGCAATGATGGGCTTTGCATTTACAGTATATGTAAGTGAATGTATATGTTACTGTATACTTTTATAGAAAAAATATACCCTTGAAAGACTTAAAGTGCTACCCAAGGGTCCTCTACCAAATCTTTCCATATTATGTGGTTACCATTTTTCTGTGCTTACCAGAGATATACAGTAGTTCCATTTGTGATCTGGCTCAGCTGAAGTCTCCCTTATACCCCGTAGTTATCTTATATAATATAAACAGGTCATTTTATTGTAGTAAAGCAACTCTTTGTTAAACATTTCTACTTTGAGTCATAGAGGTAAGATATATTTATCTTGGCCACTATTTGTAAGGAAAAATAAAATATTCAAAGCCTCTCTGAAGACAAAAGAATACAAAGTCCCTCATTTACCACATGTGCAGTGAATAATACTTAGATTTCAAAATATGCACTGCAAGTAATATTTTAGGGGCACAAAGGTTACATATTCCTTTTTGTGGAAAAAATTAAGGTGTCACACATGCGTGCACAAGAATCATGTAACAAAATTTCACATACAACATGGCACTTTTGTCTCAGTGTCTCCAGTGGTCAAACAGCAAAAGAGGTAGTTGATTAAAACTGGTTTAAAAAAAAACCAGCAAAGGTTGATACAAAAAAGTACATTTAGTTTGCTTTTTTACGGAGGATGGAGCTGGCTTACATTCAAACCATGGAAAGTATAGCCATTCACTAGAAACTTTTGTATTATCACACACCTTTTATTTTTGCCTTTTGGTCATTTTTGCATTTTGACAATACTGGAAAACTTGGGTACACCATTGTCTCCATTTCTGTAACTCTCACTACACATATAAAACAGCTCATGGTTCATCATCTTCTTACTTTTAAAAATGCTGTGTACATTTCAATGGAAAGAAATAGCCTTCCATTTTAAAATGGAATTTCACATTTGTTGTCTCTAAATTTTAAACATCTGAATGTTCTTTGAAGAAAAGTTCTTTATGATTTTGTTTCTGGATTCAAAGTACAGTAACTACCAGTATCCATGTCAGTGTAGGAGTGGTAGTGTGTCTGTGAGATTTGCAAGGCTAATACCAAGAACATATTCCCATAGTAATTTGCAGCTTTCACTTTGATGCAATATCTTTTTAATATACACCAAAATAGCACTGAAATTATCCTTAAATATTGGAAGTTCACACACTATAGTATATTTGACACATAGTCCTCTTAGTTCAGTTACAGTATGTTCTTTTTTACAACCAAGTTCTGTAAATAAATTCTTACAGAGTGTAACCAAAGTGCAATCAAATTAACTTTGTGCTCAGTTACTACCTTTACAACAGCAGGAACATGTACTGTAGTTGAGCCTGGAACACTCAATACCTCAGGTATCCCCAAAGTTACAGATTACACAGTGCTCATGGATAGAAACACCAGTCCTCCATCATTGATACAATCAGAAAACTACTCCAGAAAGTGCTCTGGATACCCAGGATTCAATATGTAATGATAGCATCTCAGTTTCTTTTCTCTGTCACAGCAAAAGTCCTTTCTTTTTCTTTCCTCCATGAATACCTCCACGAATAACTTAAAGAGAACTTTTTCTGTCCCTATACTGGTTTGTGAAAAAGCTGATGATAACTCTAAATCACTCTGTTTATCCATCATACTCAAAACAGCTAATTGTTCCACAGATCAGCATGAAAACACAATTGTTATTGTAACAATTCAGCTACAAGGCTATTGAGTAACAAGGTAAAAAATGCTTAAAAATTAAAATACTTCAAAACACATATTTGCTCAGAAACATAGGAAAATGATTTAGGAATTATTTGCTTTTGCTTCCTGTGTGCTCCCACAGCAATAAGTTAAAATGAATCATGATGTAATTAGTGATACAACAAAAGGAAAAAAAAACAATAAATGAAAAGATTGTGATAAACTCATAAAAGGATTTGTGATTCTGGTCTCATAACTGGTTGTGGGTTAAATTCCCAGGGGAAACACTGCAGTGGTTAGTATTGTTAACTTGCAGCTGTGAGGACCTGGGTTCGATTCCCAGAGTGCTATCTGTGTGGAGTTTAAATGTTCTCTCTCTGTTCATGTGGGTTTCCACAGGGTGCTCTAGTTTCCTCCCACAGGACATGCTGGTAAGTTAATTGGCTTCTGGGAAAATTGGCCCTAGTATGAGGGTCTGTTTGTGCCCTGAGATGGAGTGGTGTCCTTTCCAGGGTGTACTCTGCCTTCTGCTCATTGCTTGTCTAGATAGACTCTGGCTCCCTGAAATGCTGTTTTACATAAAGAAGTTAGAAAATGGATTGATAAATCAATTCATATTTAAACATATGTTTCCATAGAGTTTAATAACATTTTTCTGTTTCTGTGGCACCTTACATACTGAAACAAGACAAATCTCTTAAACTAAACACTTCAGAAAGAAACTATTTTTTTCCTGTAGATTATTTGTGCTGTTCTTGGTTTGGCCTTTCAGTGTTTCGTGTTAACAAATGGAAACAGCATTGTCGTTTATCAAAGATATTATGGTTCTGTCAGTGTGAATTAAGACACCTCTGGAGATGAGCTTTGCAGCTGTTCTGAAAAGGGCAGATAAGGACATTGTCTTAGTCACCATTAGTTTGATGTCTTACAGGTGCTGTGTGTCTGAAAATATCCACAAATCTATGCTATGTAGTATGTACAGTATACACAAAGTGGAATCTTTTTGAAAACTGAAAAAAATAGCTTTCGTTTCCAAAAAACATACAGTATACTAGTCTACACGGCATTCTGACTAGTGCTAGGGTAATTCCAGGAAGTGTAAAAGAGCTGTTGAAAGATCTTGGATTACAATACGTACATTTATTAAAATATTGAGTTACGTGTTTCAGTTATACAATTGTACAATAGTGAATCACACAACTCCCTGGAACAGAACCTTTAACTGACTTTGATTTTTAATAAAATTATTTTTTCTGATTCCTTTAATCAAATGTCTTCCAATTGCATCCATTAAAATATTTCCCAAGAAAAGTGAGAGTTCATTAAATTAGACTGAGGTATCGTTGACTAATTTATTTTAACAAAACTTAATTACACTCAATAACTTTCAGATTAAGGGTATTGATTAGTGTCCAGTGAAGACAGTCATTTTACTTCATTGCATCTGTGACACTGCAATTTCCTGCCAGTCACTATCTTATTTAAATGAGGACATCTGAAAGGGAGAAAAAGAGACATGTGAAATAAACACAATATGGGGGCCTGGAGGAAGGAACAAAAACATTGTTTTATGTATTAAAAATGTGTTCATTCATTTTCTAATCACACCTTCCAATTCAGGATTGTGGGGGAGTTGGTGCCTATCCTGGCAAGCAATGGGCACAAGGCAGGGTACACCTGGATGAGACACCAGTCCATTGCAGAGCAGGCAGACGCAGGTTTTTCCAGAAGCCAAATAACCAGTATGTTTTTGGACCACCCAGAGGAAACCCAAGTGAGCACCCAGCATCCCAAGTCCAGAATTGACCCCAGGGCCCAACACTATGGGCCAGCAATGCTTACCACATGCCCCCCATATTTATAATTACTCTTCACAAAGTTGGGGATTCTGGGCAGGAGACCAAAAGAAAGCCAATGCATTTCATGGACATGTGTACCCTTTCTAACGAAAGTGCCTGAAGGGCAAGACGGGGTTTGAATAAAAGACCAAGCAGCAGCTCAGAAGGTCGAGCTTGACAGTTTTCTAACCATTGCTTAGCTTGTTGATACTTGCACATCGTTTCTCTTAATAACTAACACATACATTAAAACTACCTCCATTGGTTTGGGGTAATCAGAACCAGGGTAAACAATGTACCAATTTATTTATATTTCTCACACAGTAAGCACCAACTGGAACCATAAGTTGCTCTCACAATAATTCTAACATCCACATATTCTTTTTTTTTGTTAAAGAGCATCGAGCCAAAACCATATTTTGGCTGCCTGAACAAACCATCTTATTATGATTCACAAAACAAAAATAATGGAGAGAACTTCTACATCTGTTATTGTAGCTTATTACTGAGGAAAACATGTGCTTTGTCTGGGGGACTAGGAGTCACGCTGACAATTTCATTTGTTCAAGAGGCAGATCATGCAATGACAAGTCCAGTGAAGCTTCAGCTGCCCTCATCTGTGTGTATGGTTTCCTTTTGCACGTAACCCCTTTCCCCAGTGACAGCGAGCATTTGCCTTTCATTTTCCTCTCCCAACATGACCTTGGTTTTATTTGTGTTCACGTGTATTAAATTAGAACCATGGAAGGGCTGAGTGTCATGAGCTAAGTATCGTGCACTGAAAATGGAAAGAATTGTTTTGCTTTGCCATCCTGATTAGGAATTGCAACTCAGGTCTACGATCTTGTTTAGAAAGCAAAGACAAAGGCAGGCTGAACTTCGTCTCAGTTAATTTGATCTTTATTGACCAGCTTTAATAATGAAGTTTCGACACTGATTTTTAATGAGGTTCAACAGTTCATTGACAACTTAATGAGATTCATTTTATTATTGACACAGCCTCAAAATTGTGGTGGTGTGTGGAACTGTGTGCTACAGTATGTGTGTGCCTCTCATTAGCAACAACACAACCCAACTGGAGAAAATGGCGATTATCTTCTTTTATTGTATGACATATCATCTCAAGAAGCTTCACAGTAAGCTGTCTTAAGGTGTGTGTTATCAATTTTATAGTGAAAAAAATATAAATGCATTGGTAGGGGTGGTTAACATTGTTGTCTTGTACCCTGGGGCCCTGGGTTCAATTTCCTGGGGTGCTTTCTGTGTGGAGTTTGTATGTTTTCCCCATGTTCACATGGGTTTCCTCCTCGGATGCTCTGATTTCTTCTCACAGTGCAAAGACATACTGGTACATGGTTCTGAGGAAATTGACCCTGGTGTGAGTGTAAATGTGCTTGTGTCTGAGTGTGCCCAGCAATAGACTGATGTCCATTGATTGTATCCTGTGTTGTACCTGTTGCTGTCTGGGACAGAATCAAGCTCTCTTATGACCCCGTATTAGATATTGTTACGAACATGCACCACACCTGTCTACACTAATTGCACTCGTTACCTCATTATCCTATCACGTCCCTTTTTTTCTTCACTATTTAAGCTTCTTGTCCCCACACTTCCTCACTTGGTATTTTGAGTTTCAGGCTAGTCAGTTCACTGCTTGCTTGCTTTCTCTTACTGTGTGCTTTACCTGAATGATTACTTGGATTTTGACCCCTGGATTTTGCTCTTTTGAACTACGCCTCACGGACTTGTTTGCGTTCTTGGACTCTGGCTTCGCATAGGGTTCAGCTCATTTATTGACGCCCCTGCGTAACAGATACAGTATCTTGTATTAAATAAAGGTGATCCAAAAATGAATAGTGAGTAGTGAGTAGAGTTTTCAAGTCTGGTGTTTTTAATTGTGTTCTTGGATTACTTTTCTGTTTTTTATGGGCTTCTGGAAAAATACAGGCCTATAGAACTATTGGTGGTGTTTGAAGGCATATGACATGAACATAGAGGTCCTTCCTTGTGCATCCTTCCTTGTGCCCATGAGATATCATACAGTGAAGGTTTCTGTTATATTGAGGAGCAATGACACATAAATGAGACTACTCTAGTAGAAAGGATTTCTAAAGGATTATGGAGTCCTCAGGACAAATTGGATAGCACTGACAGGAGAATGTAAAATTGATTGAGGAAATGAATTTGTATTCATAGACCTGATTTTGCAAGACCTAACAATGTGGTAAATACTGGAAGCTCCAGATGCTAACAAATAGCTAGATGATGACATGATTGTTCAATTTAATCCAATTCCCCAAAAGTTCTGTAAAAGTGTTTGTTGTTGGAATTGTGCTGGCAGTTTTACACTCATGCAAATAATATGCAGTAAATAAGTGCTCTTTCGATGACCTGCAATGATGGATTGTCAATGTCTGTTCACAACTGCTTTGGCTCACTCCAGTTGGATTTAAACTGCATTTTTGTAGTTGGATCTTCTATGTAATTTCCAAGACCGATTCTACTCTGATTCTTTTAAATATAACATTATTCTTTGCCTCACCTTCACATGAATATTATATCAGAAACATCAGCCCAGTGGCTTTCTTCAGAATGGACAGTGAAACATGAAACAGAGTACACAAATGGTATACAAAATGTGCATGTACATTTAAAGCTGAAAACAGGAGGCACTTTTTAATCCAAAGGGTTGTGGGAGTATGCAGCAAGCTACCCAGCCATGTTGTTGAAGCCGATACCCTGGTTTCATTCAAGAACTGGCTGGATGAGGCCTTGGATCAATGAAATGTTAACTATTAAATGGGATAGATGGGCTGAATGGAATCCTCCCTGTAGTATAGTGAGTAGACATCGCACTCCCCTTTCTATCTATTCTTACGATGTTATTTTTTTTTAGTCTGCCTTGTAAGCAGTAATAATTATATAATTATATATAATAATTAACCACATAAACAGCTAATCCAAGATCTCACACCTGAAGAAGGCTTCATAGCCGAGATGTTGTCTGTTTCCTTCAGCATGGAATAAACCTTTACCTGTTCCTTAGTCCACAATGATGTGGGTATCGAGTATTATATATAATAGCATTTGTTGCATTTTGAATACCTCCCAGAATTTATAAGGATTTTTACCCAGCATAGGCTATTTTCCTCATTGCGCAACATCCAAAAAAAATCAGTCTTTCCTAATGGCAAGGATACTTAACTGCATTTTGTTCCACATCTGTTTCTTTCTTCCAGCTACAAACCTCTTATACGGTGCAGATACTGTACCAGTATTTTACAAGCTTGTTTGGCTAATTTGCACTCACATTAAAAAATATGCACACAATGACATCCCTCTCATAGGTTAACAAATGATTACACTTTGTTAATGTGATATGTGCTTAAGGACAACCCTTGCATGGTCTTTTTCAGAAATTAAATGCCTCTTTGATAGATTACAATTCAATGAGACTACACTTTTCTGTGTGCCCAGTCAGCTGT
Source organism: Atractosteus spatula (assembly GCF_055471065.1). Lineage (NCBI taxonomy): Eukaryota > Metazoa > Chordata > Actinopteri > Semionotiformes > Lepisosteidae > Atractosteus > Atractosteus spatula. Next base: position 44,002,494 of record NC_142711.1, read on the forward strand.
CAGCCCCTCTCAACACTTGACCACATTAGCAACTGCACTACATTGCCATCATCTGCTCAGATCCTTAGCCAACTGGCTCAGCAAGACTAGGCAGTTGTGCCCTTCTAATGCAGGTGGTCAGTACATTTCCTGAACAAAATGAACTGAGCAAGTCTCTTCAAACCATGTACTGAATGAAACTGAACAAATTATAGCATAGTACATTAGAATCAGATTCCCCATGATTCTCACTGGAGATGCCAAAACATTGTGTTAGAATAACCATAATAGAAAATAGAAAATAAAATGAAATCCTAATTCTACAGGACCCATCCATATCGATTTGAGTGCTTCCATTGAGGAACTACACAGATTACTTCCATGAGGTAACAGCACTTTGCATGAACATTTGTGTCTGGCTGGGCCAAGCTACTATACTGCTGTGTTTACTGTACTGTACATCTGCTGGCTTCTGTGCCTAGTGTTTTGTCAGATAAAACAATTTCTGTGCATTAAAACTGCTGATTTCAATATGTTTCTATACTGTAAATATTTATCTACACTCTTCTTATGCCCAAATAGAAAAAAAGTCAGTTATGCTGAGTATATAGTGGTTGGGTTTCTGAGTTTCCATGAAATGACCATTCATCCCACAGCCAACATTTACAGACTGTGTGGGTGTCTTACAGAATTTCAAGATCTGTCAACGGTCGAGAACTTACTTAAGGGGTTTATTTGAAGTAGAAAATAATAGCAAACCCATTAAGAGGAATTAGTTTTTGCCTATTTTTCTCATGTTGCTGTTTGTTGTTGGAAAGTGCAGTAAAACAAATCATTTGATTAATAGAGGTAGCCAGAGGAATACTGTGCAGTACATAAGAGAACTCATGGAAATATTGGAATATTCACAATTAATATCTGGCATTGACATTGGTTCTCACACCAGGATTATCAGCCTTGTTCTCATTGTGCTGTCTGGAATTTGGCTCTGATATGTCAAATAAACAATACCAGGTTCCCTCTATCTTTTTGGTTTGAATCTTTGCTCTATGGAAGATTGTGCCAACAACAATAAATTAGGTAACACCTAATGTCTACAATCTGCAAAACAGACATACCAAACTACAGTGCTGATGTGATTATAAACAAGTTCAGAGATAAGAAGAAATATGTTTAGAAATTAGCTAAATTGTAGTCTCTTTCAAACCACATTTTGCCTCACATGATGCAGTTAACTGTAATAATGTAACTCTTGACCTCTTTATTACTGTTACACTCATATGCACCCTTCTGTAAGAGAAAGAGCAATTTCTTTACAATAATTCTGACACTGTCTTTTTGACTCCTGTACACTCAAAGGTTAACTTTCACAATGGTTATCTCAATATCAAATTTTTCTTCTTATTTTTTATACTGGGCATAGATAAGTCTACATTTATTCTACGGTGATGTTAATGTGGTTCTGTAAAGAAAAATTGGAGTAGAAAAGCAAAGTGTGCTCTTGAGCAGTAATTTAAAAATATAAGCATGCAGAACCTTAACATAAAGCTGTAATTTATTGATTAAAGTAAGGATTTCTCTCCCCTGCAAAAAAAGTGTTTTTCTTAAACAAGTAATAGATAATTGTCTTTGCATTGTACTCCACATCTTTCACTTTGGGATCAGCAGTTAGTAACCTGTTCAGCTTTACTGTTATGAAACTTGTGCTTCAAGGCTCCTTGATAAAGTCAGATAATGGTATAGTATGGACTCCACAAAGATGTGTCTGGATTTGGGATCAACCAACTAATCCTGGATAGTTGTGCCTCTGCTAGCTGAGTCACTCTGGGATCCCCAGTGTCTCTTTTTGAGTGAAGCCACCCAATTACAGTCATCAGAGTTCTTGGGAATACAGGCTGATTTATCCCTGTGCTGAAAAAAAATGAATGAAATAAACTAAAACCCTTTGTATTTTAGCAAGCCTTACATGTTACACTGCTTTCTTAAATTCAGCCCATCTTCAGAGCCTGTGGAAACAGCGCTGGGATGTAAGATTAAAAAGCGAATGAGCTCACACTCCGCTGCTGAGACTTCGCCCAGGAATGCATTAAGTGTTTAACTTAGCCAAACCCCTGCCAGTGCTGAGCAGGTTCAAAGACAAATCTCTGTTAGCGAGTGTCTTGAAAAGGGGTGTTTATAATAATACTGAAATTTCAAGTGACTGATTCTGGATCCAGAACATATTACAAAGGAGCATCAAAATAGAACCAGCGCCCACAAGCAGATGGGACATTCTGTTAGAGCCAACTAAGCAAACTACCTCATGCAATGCATAGTTATAGATGTCACTCATTCACTTATTAAAACCAGTTACGGAAACACCAAGGGAAAACATTCCAAATTTGCCACAAGGTATTTTTCAAATGTCATATGTTTTTCATGCTTTCGTGAGATTGCTTCTTTTTTATACTTTATTAAGTAAGACTAAACAATGTGCTTAAAAGTATTTCAGAAAAGCTTAGTTCAGTCATGTGGGATGTTAGAACATGCAAACCACATCCATAATTAATCAAATTTAAAGATACACTTTGAAATAGATGGAAAGAGCTCAAAACATATCTTGGACTACAGTAATATGACAAGCAAAACACAATGTGAATTTTAACACAATTACCTTTTCATAAAAGGAATTGCAAATCTTTTTTATTGTATACAGTAACTGTCCATTTTGGAATGGTCAACTGTGTCTTTGTGTTGTCATGACAATGACCTTTGAGCCAAGATGGTGAAAATGAGGATGTGCAGTTTCCCCTAGCCTACCTATCGGTCAACATGCTCAGTTCTTCATGTCAAAGGCCCCTCAGCAAGAGGACAGGAGGTTCAGCACCATCACTGTCGTCACTGTCAGCCTGCAAGAACCAGATCACAGTAGTCTCTGTTTTGCTGGCCGACTACTTCCAACACTTCTGAGCCCATTCTACTTGGGGAACTACTGTAGATGACCCCGATGAAAAAAGATCAAAATTATTTTCTTAATTAAAACAAAAAAAATTATAGTCAATTCTCTAATCTCAGAAAAAAACACAGCAAAGCTCACAAAGTATCATGTGTCTTTTTCAATTGATACAAGAACTAAATCTTTGTCCAAAACTTTATCATAGTGCCAGCATTGCACCACCCCAGGGAACTGTGGTGCAGCATTTCACTGACAATTCATACATTTTCATGATGTTTGGATAAGGGTATGCTGGGAACTGCCAGGAGTAAAATTGCTCACTCAATACTGCATTCAAGGTATGAATTATCCATGTTCTGGTATTACAAAAAATATCATCCACTGGAATCAGTCAAGTGTAGCATGGAGGTACAATAGCTAGCGTTGCTGCCTTGCAGCACTGATGTCCTGGGTTTAGTTCTGAACATGGGGTGCTAGCAGTTCGGAGTTTGTATCTTCTCCCTGTGTTCACATTGGTTGCCTCCATGTGCTCCGGTCCGAACTTGCACAGCGCGAAAACATACTGGTAGGGTAATTGACTTCTGGGAAAACTGTCCCTGGTGTTTGTGTCCATCTGCCCTGTGATGGACTGGCATCCCATCTGGGCTGTTACCCTGCCCTGCCTCTGTTGCTTGCTGGGATAGGCTTTGGCTCCCCTGTGACCCTGATATGGAAGAAACAGTTAGAAAATGGGTGGATGGACTAGAATAAAGCCACCAAAGCTAACTCAATTCCTCTTGATATTGAACAATTTTTCAAAATACTGTAGATAAAAACAATTATAATTCAAAACCACTTTTTAGAATGGAAGTAAGGGAAGCAGGTGGACCTATGTGGCACCTGATTAAATGGATATTGTCCTTGCAGACATCATTTGCTCTCCTCCCTGTGCCTCCTGCAAGTCATTTAACAGCTAGTCTTTGAGCAGATGCTGTGGAAACACAACCCACCCTTAGGCAGGAGACCATAAAGACAAATATTTTCTTTGGCAAACCCAGGACAGCTCTTGGCTGACTAAGTTACAGTATGTTATGGAGGTAAAGATCCAACATTTCCTTCTGCTCTTAAAAAAGGAATCCCTAGAGCTCTTCATTCAACATAAGGGCTCATTGGGTAAGACGAACATGACACTGGGATGAACACAGAGCCTTCATGTTCCCAGAGATGTCAGATTATTGTCAGTACATGCAGCAACCTCATTCTAAAACCTTTGAAGAGCAAGACAGGTGTCTTGGGAAAAAAAATCTAACTTACCTTGCAACTCAATGGCATTCTCACTGGGCTTAACATTTAAAGTGTTTCCTGCAAGCACCATCTGTCTTTTTATCCACATCTGTAAGAGTGAAATAGGCCAGCATCATTCCTCTGGGGGGGATTAAAAATGCATAAGGACTGGGTGGAAAAAGACAGAAGAAAGATAGCACTAAGTATAAGATATCTACTTCAACATTTTCAAAAGAAACTAATAGATATAAGTAAAATCTACTATTAACAGTTGTGCAAGTGGGTAAGGTGTACGTTAACTGCTTATAATCAATTATAACATCAATATCTGTTTTGTATGTTTTAATTTAAAAATATTATAAATAAAATATGTCAAAACATCAATTAACCTTTGTTAAAAAAAAAGGCAGGGGAAGAAAATATTCACATCCTCAAACTAATGTTTTCTAATTGTGTAAGATTTTATTATTAATCAGGTAAAGGATATCATCATCTGTGAATGAAGAATTAATAACTACAGCATCTCACACTGGGATACAGAGGATTTAACTACATTGTGGACATGATGGGAGCCCTGGCAGTGAATGCGATCAAGGTAACAAAGACTTTCTTCAAAAATGAGGCAGTAATGAGACCGAATAAGAATAACACAGAATGCAGTTATGAAGGAGACAGTATGTTGTGTTATTAGAGTTGAGTCCCATTGCTCATTTGTTGGATGAGCTTGAAAGACATGTGGCATCCAGGGCTCAGAGAACAAGAACAGGTTCATTACTGTCAAGGCTCTAAAAGATAAATGGGACAGACTCTTGTATGATAGCATCTGCATTATGGTGCAATGCATGCATCACAGGTGCACAGCTTTTACTGTATCCAGCGGAGGTCTCACCATGCATACAGTATTAATAGCCTTCACAGTAGACCCACTATTGACATTGTCTTAACCTTTGCTGAGTTAGCTCATAAAAAGTCAGTGTACCTGCTACAAAAACAGATTTTGTCATTTTCCAGATAACGTTGTGAATTTGTTCCAATGGGATTATTAGGTTGCAAGGACTAATAAAGGACAATGTAAAATTTGACCAGGAAGCTGGGGTAACACCCCTACTCTTTTTGAGAAAAACTCTGATATTTTTAATGACCACAGAGTCAGGACCCCCGGTTCTACATTCTCATCCAAAGGATATCACCTATTTACAGTACAGTGACCTTTTCACTATATTGGTGCATTAGGACCCACACAGACTGCAGGGTGAGCACACCCTATTGGCCCCACTAACACCTCTTCCATCAGCAACCTTAGTTTTTCCCAGGAGGTCTCCCATCCAGGTACTGACCAGACTCACACCTGCTGAGCTTTAGTGTGTTATGAGTTGCAGGGTGATATAGCTTGATATACTGGTAGGGTTAATTGGCTTCTGGGAAAATTGGTCCTGGTGTGAGTTTGTACATGTTTGTGTCTGTGTGTGCACAGCAATGGACTGGCTTTTTACCCTTGTGCCCATTGCTTGCTGGAATCGGCACCAGCTTCCCTGTGACCCTGAACTTAATAAAATGGTTAGAAAATGGATGGATGATCACGTCATCTGCATTTTCTGGAGAGTACCTAAATGTGATTTTCTCCTCTCAGTTTCGATAAGATGTGATAGATATTATGTCACGATTTTTGATGTGTTTTTTTTTAAATTTCAAAATACAAAACAGCAACTCAAATTAAATATTTTCAGAGGATACAAAAGATAGGTTGCAGGGAGGACAGAAAATACTACGTATTGACAATTTCTGTGTGAAGGGCTGAACAAGGTTTTTTTCTTAGAAAGCCAGTGAATCTACAGTAATATATCAGGGAAACAAAGAAAGCAGAAATCAAACCAAAACCATGATGTAGAGTGCAATTTGAATGATCTGAAACAAATGAAGTAAGACAAAGGGTACTCATGAAAGTTTGCAGAGCAAATTTATCCCTTTAAAACTAAGCAACAGGAACATTAGATGAGAACAATTTTAAGATATGTTTTAAGTGTCAAAATTATATTTTAATCTTTTTTTTTAATTAGAACTAGAATTTCAACAATTAACCATTGTATTATTATTAAAAATATACTTTCATTTTGCAATTTAAAATTTTGAGATTTCTTTTTTACAATTTAGCAATAAAAATTAAAAAAGAACACAGATGCACAGTACAGGTAAATAAGTTACATAGTGCATCCCAAAGAAAAGTAGTCTGGCAAGTCTACTTCATCTGATGTACTTCAACAGCAGATATCTTAGTTACAGATAACAGAATAAATAGTGTTCCACTGTAGTGGTGTCATATAATGCAGCACTGTGGCAATTACTGTGCAGATGATGGCTTTCTGAAACAGGGCCAGCAAAATTACTGTTTAACCAAGGCAGAAATGTGTCTTTGTAAAAAATCTTGAGGTTATACATGTCTGCAATAAGAGAGGGATTCTTATTCTGAGTTAGCAAGGTATCTTTTTCAAATCATTTTTAGTTAAGTAAATGAACAAAACCTTGTCATTTTCACCATCAACACGTGACGAGCTCGTGTAGTGGGCAGGCACGTCCTACTGATCACACTGGCAAGCCAGCGCATCCGTTTTCTAAAGGAATGAGCAAAACATTCCAATGCAAGCAATTGTGTGTCAGGCAACACTCACAGAAAAGGGAGAAAAGTAAGACAGTAAGCTTTAAGACTGCAAGAGAACTAAGGAGGAAATCCTAAAAAGAAAAAAACGTGTGAATTTGCAGGTTGTTCAGGTTAGAAATATTTAAAATATTTATCTGCAGGTACTGGGCAGCATGGTTGTGCAGTAGTCAGCCTTGTAACCTTGATGCAGTGTTATCTGCATGGAGTTTGCATGTTCCCCGTGTTTGTGTGGGTTTCCTCCAGATGCTTTTCTCTCCCACAATAACTGGCTTTTGGGCCACTAGGGCCACTAGACACTAGGTGTGAAAGTCTGCACGTCTGTGTCTGTGTGTGCTCTGCAGCGGCTTCCTGTCCAGTGTGTACCCTGCTTGCAGAAACAAGCTCCAGCTCCCCAGAGACCCTAAATTGGATAAAGTGGTTAGAAAATGGATAGATGGATCTTCAAACACTGTTCTTATCTGTGGGTGATAGCATAGTGGGTCCTTGGATTCGTGGTTATGGTTTCAAGTACCTTCAGCAGAGACCGCTGGCATGCCCCTGAGCAGGGTACTTTACTCCATTTGCACCAATCACCAGTATCAATGGGGACCAGCATTATTGGGGGGAATTCCTGAGGTCTCCCATCTATTCGCTCAAGGTGTGGGATGAGTACTTTGGAAATCCAAGACAAGTGATGAAGCTAAAACTATAAACAAGTACCTTGGCTGAGATAAAATTCCAACATTGGAACTTAAAACCCAAGCAAAGTGATTAAGATAGCAAACAAAAAATGGATAAACCTGCTATTTGTTAGCCTGCTTGTTCTCCTCATTATCCCTTAACTGTTTATATGCTTCCACATCCCTTTGATCACAACACCTAAAACAAGCAGATAGAGTTTGTAAACAGAAATCTGGGAGGAGGTCAATGTCTAATCATTCCCACTTCAGCTCTCTTACATAGAAATATCTCACGTCTTGAGCACCCCTTGTCTGCATCTTTTCTGGCATTTGCTCTAGCCAGAGACAGACCTTACACCCCCCAAAATATTCATCACCATCCTGTGTTGTTTCTGCATATTCTCCATGCTCAATCCTTCCATCCTGTAGTTCCTGCAGCAGTTGGCACCATCGCTCAGCTCCCTCCCCATCATCTCAGCGCTCCTGTTGTGTTTTCTAGTACAGCCAGACCTGGTGGACTTTCCAAAAGTTACCTTCTCCCAGCCAAAGGCAGGAATTTGCCTTCTCACCCTACCTCAGCCAAGCAATACATTGACATCTAATCCTGCACACTTTGCAGAAAACATCCATCTTCCTGTTTTTTTTTTCCACAATGTCGACTCTTCTCTTCTAACTTTCCAATGTTGTCACCCCACCCGAAGCTCTGGCTTCTTCCTATCCTCCTTCTCTCTCTCCTCCTCTCTCCCTCTGCAATCCCCACTCGGTCTCTCTTTCTCTCTCCTTTTTATGTCCCATTTCATCTTCATCGTCAAGCGTCCAAACGACCACATCTTGAGCTCCAGTGTATCTCCTATAATCTTGTCTCTTCCCCTTCTCTTTTTCCTACTGTCTGTAGAGGAGCCTTCCCAGTCAGTGATTCTCATTCCACCCAGCAGGAACAAGCAAAAAGTGTCAGTCTGGACCCTGTCCAGGTTCCTAGTTCTCTGCCCTCACCATGGCCCAGGTCGCTGCGGTGACAAGTTTTCTCTCCCCACCTCCCACTGGCATCCACTTTTGTCCCCAACTCCCCCTACCTGGAAAAGCAAATCCCACTTCACTGCCAATAGATTTGGTGCAGCATCTTCTGCATCTTTCCTGGATTGCAAATCCTATCCCACCTGTATCCAAACTTGTGAGCCATGGAGTTTGGCCTGAAAACCCTTAGTGTTTCAGGGTCCTAATGACCTGTTCTGGGGTTCTGTCAACCTTGTGGTTATGTTACCCTTTCCTCAGTCAGGTGAAATATTTTTATACGTTAACTTAATTTCAGCATCACATTTACTAGAATTTGACCCAGCTACCGAAATAAAACTCTGGAGTAAGCAGAGGTTAACGCCTCTGAAATGTTTTGAAAAGTAGAAATAAAAAATCTCTGTTTTTATTCTTTTTACTTTTCATTGTGGAATTAACCTTTACTTGTTCATTTGCTGCCAACTTACACTGACACAGGTCTACACTCAAACCAAATAAAATGACACTGTGTTGAACTCTTCATCATTAATTATTTTCCAAAAGGTCAAAGTACAGAATTATGTTTTTTTCTGTAAATATATAATTGCATAATAAGAGGGTGACGTTTTGTATTTTTATTGGCAATCTGATTATTTGAAAATTTCTTCTTATGTTCTAAGATCACTGACAGTTTGTTATGATTTATTAGGTCTATGATGATTCAGATGCAATTTTTAGTTCCTCAGGGAAAGATATTATCACCCTCTTTACTTTAAGAAAATCCGCCCGTGTGATTTGTCTTTAGAAGGACCACAGTTACTGTGATGTTTTGGACAAGAATTGAGCATGGCTGCTGGCAACCTTCACACAATTTAAATAACAGCCTGTTGTCAACACACTTGTCAATCACCACACAGTGAGGTGTGGAGATACCACACAAGGGGAATCGGGCCCTGAATTAGAGAGACAAAAAGAAAAAAGGAAGAAGGATACAGAAAACAGCATGCCATGATACTTGTCAATTAGCTCACAGTCACATCAATGAAATTGTCGTTTCCAGTCATAGTCCTATGCTTATCTATATTATACCAATAACCTGGCTTTCTTCAAGTAACAGCTGGATGAGATGCTTGAATTAATTTGTTACTAACTACCAAGCAGATTAGATGGGCTAAATGTCCCCCTCTGGTTTGTAGTCATTCTTATGCCCGAATGTTTATCCAGTTATACTGCTACACTTTTAAACAGAATGAACAACTGACATTCTGATTAATGTGAATTCCTTGGCAGCTCGGACATACTTTGATTTGTGTTTTATGCCATTTGATATGTGTTTTAGACAGCTCTAGACAATGTGGATGGATGTCTAAAATATTATATAATAAAATTTTTGTTATGAATAGATCTTTTTTTAGTCCTGGCCCAGGCCAGCTCGATTAAACCTCAGCATGTTGTGTCTGCAGCACATTAACCACCACTGAATGCAGTCCTGTGTACAGTACAATATGTCTTAATTAAAACTGAAATCCTTCAATTGAACACATTAAATAATACATTGGTGTTAGGTGTTCGCTCAGATTAAAGTTGAGATGTTTGAGTTACACTCACTTTTTAAAACAATTGCAAATAGCCCATTTTTCCTTTTTGTAACTGGTGACTCATTGTTGTGTAGACACTTAAAAAAACACACATTTTAGTGTGTTTTTATCTTTTTTATTCCTGGAATTTTCCTCTTTTTTTCCCAACTTGACCACAAGTGGCCTTTGACGTGCCTGTTTGTGGAACCCAAATTAGTCGCAGCTGGCCTTGTGGAAAACCTGCAGTGTGATTACTCAGTGATACACAGTTGTCACACAGACAGGGAGTTGTTTGTTCCGATACTATGATGATAGCAGAAGGGCACACTTCTTTTGCACTCCGCATGCATAGCACACTTTGAGTGCTCCTCCCAAAGGGGAAGTGGCGTCAGACGCAGATCCAACTGGGTGGAGCAGTGGCACTGTGGCTAAGGATCTGCGTCTTGGCTGGATGGTTTCTGGTTCAAATCCCACTGCCAGCAGTGGAATCCTACTCCCTTGGGCCTCTGAGCAAAGCCCTTAACCCCAACTGCTCCACGGATGCCATATGAATGGCTGACCCTGTGCTCTGACCCAAAGCTTCTCCCTGTCTGTGTGTCTCATGGAGAGCAAGTTGGGGTATGTGAAAAGACAAATTCCTAATACAAGAAATTGTATATCGCCAATAAAGTGATCTTATCTTATAGATATAACTACTGTAAGTTTCATAAGAATGATATATTTTGTAATCCATATTTTTTCTCTTTATAAACCTCCATATGGACATCTACACCTCGCCTAATGGTGATCTCCCTGCAGGATATAATGGAAAGTCCTACTGCTGCTATTCCTGTCCATTAAACTGGATGCATAACGTACTGTAGTTACAATTTTTAGATCAATGTGATTTCATCCTTAAAGGAGTCATGTGTGTTACTCTGGCAACCAGTGTACATTACCAGGTAATAAGTGGCCCCGTTAAATTAAAACCCAGTATTTATTATTTTAGTTCACCCTGCAGGTGATGGGATAGGGAATTGGTTAGTTAGGGACACTGGCCTCGAGTTGACTAAGCAGATTTAGAAATCACCAAATTCGAACCAGAGGAAAGGTGGGGTACACTGACCCCTGATGGTCTTAGCCAGGGCCAGTGTGCAACACAGGGTGATAACAACAAAACTAGATGTACCCATCATTTCTTCTTTTAGACTGTTCTTCCTGTAATGCCTATAGCTTTAAAGATTTAAAGCTTTAAAAATTGCACACTACTTGCTAGAATAATTGTTAGAATATCCTTTAGTGGCTCATGGGTTTTCTCACTGTTGCACAGTGCTGTAATGTTGCTTTGTCATAAACCATGTGATATGAATTGAAACTTTTCCAATTGTGTGGAAGAGAATGAAAGGTTATTACGATATTGAGCCTTTGGGTATTTTCATACTGGATTCTTCATCTGTAATTATGTAAGGCACCAGAAAATAGAGCACTTTCCATATAATACAGAAATTGCAAGGCACAGATATAAGTAGATACTGTTTACAGACTGTAGATAGTAGCTGGCAAAACAGCAAGACGCAATACAGGATTTCTAAAAATGATTATATATCTTCTTTAAGAAAGAAAGAGTTCATGACTTATTCATTTAACTATTTCATTTCACTTTTGAAAGTAATAATTTAATACTAATTATTACAGTTATTAAAACAATTTAAAAATTATCTTATAATATCAGAGAATAATTTTATACTCAATCATTTAAATAAAATACAAGTAAAACTTTTTGATCACTAAATATTTGATTAATAGGAGTATTCGTCCTCCTGTACAAAAATATTCAAAATAAAAAAGATAAAGCTAAAAAACACATTGTATTTTAGGACACACAAAGAAACAGAATAAAACAAGATATTATTTTCTAAACAATATGTTCAAACAAAATAACACTACGAAAACGCATCATGCAAGATACCAAACCTTTTACACAATCACTGCGCAACAACACAAAGAATGGTTGTGAACTGTAACACACACTCTTTAAATCTGAGTTTAAATAGTGGTTGAGGCTGCAAGAAGAAAGGCAGAAAGGAGGAGATGGCACAAACAGGCTGGAAAAAATATTTGAGACTATGACAGGCAAGAGATTTTGCATTAACATGTTTTTTGTTCTGTTGTTTTTTAGGGGTTTTGTTGAAAGAATCATATTAGAAATTGGAGTGAGGTACAATACATCACAGCATGTGGGGGATGGGGATACTTATATATATATACAGTATATGTGGAAAGGTTATTTTTTGTCCATAAATTACAATCTGCACATGATGGGAGCTAGAGGTGAGTCAGGAGATGGTCTTCCTTCAGCAAAGTCCTAGTGGAAGGAATTAAAAAGTCATGTCATGTTTTGACAGGACTGTATGTACAATATATGCCTGCCTAGCACACCATAAAAATGTAACTGTTCTTAATCACTAATTATGCAATTAACCAGTACGTAAACAGTCACAAGCAATTAAAGAGTTTAGCAAAAATTGTTCTGAAAACATCCAGCTGTTTCCTCTCACATTGGCAAGATGCGAGTAAGACCAATCTGTAGGGTCCCATAACTACGATTGGTTGTAAGGGAGAGAAAAAAGCACCAAAGTCTCTCATGCTGTCTGCTTGCCCATGAGCAGTCCCAGTATGCTCATGGGTGAGTAATCAGTTGGAAGGTCTAGATGTATTCCTCATGGATGTTAACTCTGAGAGAACAATTTAGTGTAACCAATCAGGATTAATCAACATGTCTTTGTTGTAATTAGTATGGTATCACCGTGTAATTGGCAATATATTGTGTCAGAATACAGTATACTGCAGGCAATATTTTTTTTATTTCCTATTTGAATTAACCTTGAAAGGATAATTATAATTATTATAACTGTAAGAATGTACATCAGCAAGTAAGACCTCTGGAGCCACAAAAGATTTACCTTTGACTGAAATTAGCTAAAAGGTGTTCAGATTAAAGAAACGGGGTAAAATGACAATTAATCACACTGCACACTTTTCAGGCTAGAGATATTAGTCTGCAATTAATTTACAATCTTCTTAAGGCAAACTATATTCCCTCGAAGTCTAAAATGAGGACAAGAATAAGAATTCTGGCTCACTGAACCTCTGAGCAAGCCAGTGCCACAAAGGAACATATTAAGTAGCAGTTATTCTTTGAACTAAACTGTCTCTTCCTCTCTGGGTGCATAGTCTCATAATCTCTTCAACCACTGTCTCCACTCACTTTGGAAGACCAATCCCCATTGTAACTTTATTCTAAGTCATATGACCCATCCCACACAATACAGACACCACACACCATAGCCCAGCCGTGCTCTAAAAAAACGGTAAACCACCCATAAAAACATTATAGCTCCCAGTGTCTTTGATCATTGCTCAGTAAAAAACTTTAAACAAAAAGACCAAAGTATACCTCACTCCACACAGCATTCCCAGGCAGTAATCCTCTGTGAGGAACACTAAGTGAGAACGTTGGCCTCTGAAAAACAGTTTTTTAGGTGACGTTTCCCACCTCCTTCTGGTTTGCAACACTACAGCATCACTGCTTGGTGTAGTACTCCCGCGATGAATGTAACCACAACTACTAGTTGGCTCTAAGGCAAGAACAGTTTCAAGTAGGGGATCCTGAGAAACAGTGTATCTATGGTTTACATTATTGCTTCTCAACCGCAGCTATTCTCAATGGGCAGATAGAGAAAATATACAGATATTGAGTAAGGACTTACTTCATCACAGTAAGTGTGTGAGTGAGTGGATGCTGTGTCAAACTGATGCGACTTATTCCTTTGTTTTTAAATTGCAGCTTCATGACACATTTATTATGGGGCTGTGCAGATTTCATACTGATCTCTGAATTTGTCATTTATTAAAGGTTTAGATATTGTAAACTAGCATGGTTTTTAAGGAAAACTTACTGTAATGTATCAATGAAATACAGTGTTAGGGCACCACAGGAAATTAAGGCAAGAAACATGGTCAAATTGCTAAAAATGGTCAATTTATCACCGTGAGCTTTTGTTAAGCAGATTCCAACCTATTAATAGCACAAAATCAAAAAAAAATTCTGTTTTCATTTACAAATTGCACCTGTGTGATGCTTATGAATTCAAATCCAGATCTAAAGTTAGCGGTGTCACCATTAACAGGCTTCAAGTCCTTCTCATGTACTCTTAGTATAAGCTTCTGGACACCCGAAGAAGGCTCCACAGACGAAACGTTGTGTTTCCTTTCTTCTCTTTTCAGCATGGAATAAACCTTTACTTGTTCCTTTGCAGCCTACGCATGATGACGCAGCCACCTACTTGAACCACTTCTGAACACTATTGCCATCTAGAGGATGTTTCCAGCATTACTATAGAGAGACCATGGCTAGAAATATGATCATAGGAATATATTAAGCATTAGATGAGCCGTGGTCTTTATTAGCTGCTCCTCAAATGCCAAATATAACATTTTTTTTAAAACTAAAGTGATCTCAACACTGGAATATTACAGATCTACACGCAAGAACTGAAAGAACTGAAAAAGAATTGGCCTGGTTTTGATTTAAATAGAATGTTTTCAGTTCTATGTTGTTTTAAACTGTGTGGTTTATGTTTTAAACAAGTTGCCCTAGAACTGCGATTTATGCATGTCATGTTCAATCAGCTAGAGCTGCAAAAACTCAGTTCATAGCCATACTATAACAACCCTGCACAATTTGATCACCACAGATGGAAAGACTAAAGACAGATTTCAAAGGATAAAAGTTGCAGTGAAAACAGGGTGGTATCTGTAAAATGGTGAACATTCTGCACCTGCTTTGAGAAAAACTAGAAAAATCATTGACTGTGCAGCACTGTAATTCATGTATCAAGTTCATGTAGAGGTGGAAATAATGGGAGAACAATATTTTATTTTAAAAAAATTACCAAGTGAAACAATTGGAAATGGCAGTGTGGTGTCCGACAAAGTTAAAACCTGGTGATTCAGCATGGCTACCTAAGTGACTCAACCTGTACTGGTAGAGTACATATTTACAGGTGGTGGACCCCAATATCCAGACATCCCTGGTTTCAATCTGGGCCTAGTAAGAAGCCAGCAGTGGCCAAGGAAGGTTTCCCATGCAGTATTGCTGTTGCTGCTGGCCTTCTATGGGGCTATCCTCAACATCCCACAGGGAGCTCCATGGTTACCTGAGGAACGTGGTAGTTTTCACTGCTGAAACCGAGAGCAGCACCACTCTCACAAATATCACTTACTTTCCTGTAGCTGTTGTGGGGCTCACAATGTAGAAAACAGTGGGCAATACTGCTAGGGCTCTAGGGTAAAACATGCATGACCATCCTTTCCATATCATCACAAGGCTTTCAGAGCTGAATCAATTAATCCAAATCAGAAAAAAAAACTGAAAGAACATTTACTGGGAATTCACTGATTTTTAAAAAATGTTCAGCTTCAACTTGGTGTCAAAGGGAAACAAGGGCATACAGTATCTCATATCTGTTCCCAGGCTAAAGGAATGTGTGATAACGTCCTCTTTCGATCCAATAACATTTAGACAGCCAGTTCTGAGTCAAAACAGGAACACCCAAGTGGCTTGAGAGAATTGATATAATTTAAACCACATTATCAGGCTTGCAGATTGTTGGAAATTTGTTGTGCCGCATCCAGTCCACCAGAAAATGATAAGATACATTATGAGGCCAAGACATAAATTGCTGAGCCAGGTTAATAATATTTTTCCATCATGCATCACGAAACTGATATTAAAAGCAAAGTCCCACAATAATACAAAACAGTCTATGGCTTAAGACGATTTTTTACGAATAAATACCCATAACCTCAGAAAAGCAGGGCAGGACCAAGCATCACTCATGGTCAAACATTTTGATGGACAAGCAACTGAATGCTGACATTCATAGTTGGTGCCTCTGTTCTGCGGCATTATGATACAGTGTCTTGCAAAAGCATCCCATCCCTTCCTGTGATGGTGTATTTTGCTAATGTTTGTCCCAGTTTTAGGTCTGAAGAAGGATTTCCTTTCAGATTTGCAAGTAGTTTGTTCCATCTACAGTATGTTCCCATTAGTCTTGGCGATCTTTCCAGTCCCTGCTGATGCACAACTATTACAATAACATAATGCTGGCACCACCATTTCTGACAGCAGGGATGACATTAACTAAGCGATACACTTTGTTGGGTTTATTTTGCGTTAGGACCAAAAAGTCCCAATTGTGTCTTGTCCGACCCCAAATTCTTTTGCCATGTTTGCAAGTATTAGGTGCTTTGTTGCAAACTCCATGCAGAACTTGAGATGGGTTTTTTTAATTCCATAACACACATGGGATGGTGTTAACCCATGGAGATTTTCTCCCACCTCAGCTACTGAACTCCTGTTGGCTTCACAGTGACATCCTAACCAGTTTCCTCCTTACCTTACTGCACAATTCGGAGGCACAGCCTGATCTAAGCTGTGTCCGTGTGCCTTCTATTTCTTAATGATTGATTTAACACTGCCCAAAGAGAATTAGAGTCACTGGAGTGTGTATATAACCTTTTCCTAGTCTGTGCCTTTCTACAACTTTATCCCGGAATTATTTTGAAAGCTCCTTGGTCTTCATCATTGAACCTTATCATTGAGATTCACTACTTAACTGAGGGACCTTACAGAGACAGCTGTGTTTAATCTGATATCATGTGAACTTCAATCACTGCACACAGACAGAGGCCACTCAACTAATAGTGTGGCTCATCGGTGTAGTTTTGTGCACCTAAATTAATTTAGAATTACCAGCAAAGGGTTTAAATTCGAAGCAATCATGACTTTACCATTTTTCTTTTATATTAATTACCTGTTTACTTATTAAATCCATTGAGGTATGTTACTCACATGGCTAATCTGTATATTAATTTTATTAATTTAAATTAAGTTTTCTTTTTCACTTTTAAATCTGAATTGTGTATTATGAAGGACATTTTAAGTTAGCCACATCAAAGAAAATACCCCTAAGCCAAATCTTAATACACTAAAAAACACAAACATTCACAAAGCATCTGATTCCCAAGTGAAATACAGATATAGAGCCAGTCAAATCCTCTATCTTCTCTTCCAGCCTTGAAGAGATGTGAGCAATGTCCAACACTGAGAGTGAAGAGGCTGGAAAAGGTCATCCAATGGTGAATCCCACTCAATTCAGATTTCACTTTTTTTGCCAATTTGTTCAGCTGTAAGTGTTTAGCTAAGGGTGGGTAAACAGACACTTACATTCATCAAAAACATTGTTTTGGGTCCCAGTATTTCCCTAAGCATTCCTGCAGATTCATCTCCTCCTTTTTTTTTCTTTAACCACAAATAGGATCAGATTGACTTCCCTGGGTTTTATATTTTCACACTGAGAAAATCTTTTCTCGGCCTCATGCTGCTTTTCTTGTCAATTTCCCACTCTAATGACTGAAATGATGTTTCCGAAGGATCATTAGTTTGCTGTGAGTTTCACCCCTCACCTGTACCCTCTGTTTTCTATTTAATACCCAATTCTCAAAGCAAACACTTGAATGCCTATCACCTATAATGTGACAATTGAATTCTTATGGGGCTCATTAGCAACAATTTCTGAAAATATAAATGAACAATATCTTCTAACCTACAGTATTTGTATTCATGTTACTGGTGTTGTTCGCTCAAAGAACTACAAGTAGATGAGACAAAACCAACCTTTGCTAAAGTCATCCTATTTCCTAGAATTTCCATATTTCCATATAGGCGATCCTCTATAAACTCTTCCGTAAACTTCATACTGATTCACTGATATTTTAGAGCTACATTCGGTATTTTATGTGTTCATCGTTTTTCATCTTATTTTTTGAATCATTATTTTTTCCTTTAGCTTTATTTGAAATGCCTGAAACCATGTGGTATGAACAAAAGCACCACTTAAAATGTTTTATACAAAACCATCTTCTTTTTCTGATTTTAAAATCTGCGTAGTAAGTTGATGAAGTATTAATGTGTTCAGAAATGGTAGTACTGCAAGACCACAAACTGTTTTTGGGAGAAAAAGCCAAATACCTCACTCAATAGGAGGCATTACTGTTATTGCATGTTGCCATGTGGAAATTTTGAAAATTCAACGTTTGCAATGCTTTTTTGGCATTAAACCAATAGCATCAATTCCTGTAAATTAAAGAACAGAGGCATTTCAGTGTACATTGTGGGATCCAGGAAATCAGTGCTCAAAATTCATACTCCCTTCTTTAAGCATTCACAACAAGTATTCTTATTTGCAAACTTTGAAAGTGCCATGTTTTAAAACACTTTTTTAACACAAAAATCTGAATGATCTTTCATTTACTGATCTACTATAAGTTTAAATTTGTTCCATTATGTACTGAGAGACATTACAAACCCATTAAATGAGTAATAGAACCAGGTTTCCAAAGTTTTCATTATACTGCATACGATTAAATGTTTACTGAGAGAACAAAGATCCTGGCTATATTCATTAATTACAATAGCATTCTAGCGGCTAAAGCTTACTTATTTTTATTTTCTGAACAAAACAGTTAAAGCTGCTTATGCTACACATTTACAATTTACAAAACTATAATAGAGGAATAAAAAAACAAAATGCAGTGCTAAACATAGTGTCAGTGTACTGTATGGTTATGTATGAGAAAAAGAATTACAAAGATCCAGTGCAAATAATGCAAACACACAGTACAGTGCACTTAATTTTATTTTCACTTTGGAGTGAAGCAGACTACAGAAAAGTAACAGTAAAAGTAAAAACACTTTAATTATGCATATGCTTACATCTCACAATTTTAAATTAAATAACAACTGAAAGCAAGTTGTAGCATCTGCATCTACTGTAGTTCCGTAACATCAGATCTGCATTTTATGTCTCTGAAGCATTAGATTTAAACATTGTGTCATATTACAATGCTTCACTTTTAATCAATGTTACAAAACTAGGAAACTTCACTTCCCAGGTGTTTACTAAGATTCTTCATCACTGCATCACCTACAGCAGTTTCTCTAAAGTGACACTAATGTTGCCATATAGGAGAAGTGCAACACAATATTAATTTCTACTTTTGAGACAGGTTTGTCTCAGTCACTGTTTCTAAGTGCCCAACAATGTCTACCACCGCAGGTCTCTAAGCAAGCAGAAAATGACCTGCAACCACATAACTTAATGCCCTTTAATGAACACTTTTATTTGCTTTTTATTTCCTGAATGTTTTTTTTAAATGTCCTACTGTACAACTCTATGTATATAAAGCACCACATACCTTCCAAAGAAGTTGTGGTCTTATGTTTCCAATATATTTTAATCCTGTCTAGTCTCTTCTATTTAATATGTAAACAAAATAGCTTTGTAACTAGTGGTCTGCAAAAACTCCACAGGACATAATTCTAGCTTAGTTCATGTTTTTTCTCAAAGAGTAAAACAAATCACAAACTAAATAAATTCTTATGCTTTGTCAGTTCCCAAAATATTCCCCTGATGCATTCATTGATTAATAATAAATAACATTTTTTTCTGAGCAGCATATTTAAAGGTTTCTAACACTACTGTAGCAGCACACATATTATGAAAGTCTGCCTGCAGTTAAATTGAAAGGTTTTGCCTTTCATTTTTCCCGAAATACAATTAGTATGGAGTCTGTTGCTTTCTCTCAACAGCCCTAACCTCAGATGAAAATCTTTAAGCGGGTTAAGCGGTTTCCAAAGTCAGTTCGCATGTCAGCGGTGGATGACTGCAGGTCCTGTTTGCTCAGATTGTTATTTTTCTTTCTGCAGTGCGTGTCGGTGATGACGTGGATAGCCCAGAAGTCCACCGGGCTCAGCAGTCCTGGCTCATCCTCTCGGCACGGGCAGTCTGGCAGGTGCTGGGTGGAGTGAACACAGCTGGATCACTGATCCCAAGCTGCAGATCAAAGAAGCGGGTGGAGGTTGTCACGCTGTAGTTTCTCGTGTACGTTTCCTGCACCGGGTAACAGTCCTGGACTGTATAAACTCCAACCCAAGCTTCATCTGTAACGGACCAAAGCATTTCTGTTAGAGCTGTGACACGTCAGAGAGCTAAAAATACTGTTTCCAAAAAAATGGGCTGAATTGCCTTTTAGAACATATTCAGCCCAACGTCATGCCTGTGTTTTCTCTTGTTGACTGAACACACATACTGTATCTGGAAAGAGACATATTCTGGGAAGCTCACCATCAATACCCAATACCCATCCCTTCTTTCTGTAACAGTGGAGTTTCAATGGCAGCTTAAGAACAAGCACCCCTCCAGGTGCAGCCATCATCAGAACATGTTATTGCATTACAAGCTCTTTACAGTATGTGGTTACAAGCCCTGTGTTTGTAAATGTTCCCTACAGCACGATAGGAAAGAATGTCACTTCTAAGGAAAAAAGTAATGTTTGTATTTATTTATTCGGAAAACAATACAGTATTTCTTTCACTCATCCACTTTGTAACTGCTTCATCCAACACCTTGTCATGGAGCCAGGATTGTTGAGCCTATCCCCGCAAGCAGTGGGGGAACACGGAGAGAACATACTGTACAATCCACACAGAGAGCACCGGGAACTGAACCTGGGGCCACAGCTCTGTAAGGCAGCAATGTTAACCACTGCGTCCCAATATTTCCTGTACAGAATATTAATATTGTTAATAGCCTGTTGTTGTTTGGATCTTTTTGCAAAATACCACCATTTATACTGTACCTACCTCCATTTAAAAACATTTTTCTTGGTATTAGAACATTCTAGTTATGTATGAACCTTTAAACGTACACTGGATTATCCATCTCTTGATCCTAGTTAATGTCACTCTAATCTAATCAATGTGTTCAAAGGGCGCTGGTGAATTGAAGCTAAGTAAAGCATTCCTGTTTAAGGTGAATCAATACCTGCTATAATGGCCAACAGAGAAAAGTAAAGGGTTGCTACCACTCTCCTGTTAAACGTTTTGTTTCTTGGCAAAAAATGTGATTTTTAAAAAAACAAACAGCTGTTTTTAGTCTTCTCCTCAATGAAGAGAACAAACATCCAGTCCCCTGTGTATACTTTACAGAAATCTGTTCAAATTGTTCTGATTTTATCTCATGGATGATAAAGCCAACCTCTGCCTACTACATTTGACTTGGATTCCTGCATACTCTTTCCGATGAGCAGGTTTTGGGATAGGCACACTTGCTATCCCTTCTCCTCTGGTACCCCAGGGTGTCCATTTTGACCAGCTTTTGAGCCATTTTTTTTCCAATTCGATCCACAGAAGTTGGCGTTGAGACTCCCTTAGGATGCCCTTCCCAATCTGCAAGTACATGAGCAGGCCTTGTTTGTGTTAGCAACGGGTGCATCACACTGTGGTAACCAAGGGCAGCTTCCTCCCCCAGGACCTGGCTCTGTTGTCACAGGAGATTATTTCTGGCCTGTGTCCATCATTAAATCTTTTGTAAATCGATTAACTTCCATAAGCGAAAGCGTGGCATAGATACATGTGTAAACACCTTGGCAAATACGTTTACCTCCTGGCTTTTAGTGTTGTGTGTGAAACACTCTATTTTCTTTCACAAAACTGTCCTGAAAAGAATCTGAAAACTTGGATGATTGTTAACACTAATCGTCTGGTACAGTATGTGTGTGAGAAGCTTTGCAGTTCTGTTTTACAGAAAGAAAGCAAAGTGAAATACAGTAAATACATACCATCTTAAGAGTCTTCGGGATGGTATTACCCATTTTGTTCAGAACTCAAAAAATAAAACAAATAGAATAACATTTATATAATGCTTTGTGAAATGTTAGCGATCAGGGCAGAATATGATCCTGATAAAGATTCATGCTACCTGGAAAAAGGGACACCTGCTTAATTTTTTGTACTTGGACTCAAATTGACAGCAGGGCCTCTACTATTATAAAACAAACAGGATCACTGTTTAAAATCGTATCTAAAAAAAATGGACCCTATATGTTACATTGACACTTGCTTAGGTGCCAACATTTCAAACGCTCAGTCTCTGATGACTTTAGGTCTAAGCAATAACAGAGTAGAGGGCATGTGTCAACAGATACAGACTTTAGTGCAGAACCAGAACTTTATTGTATTTCATAAAGGCACTGCTTTTGACATAAGGGACAGAAATATAGAGCTGGACATTAATTAAAACATTAAAGGCAGATGCATTTGACTAACGCAATGCAGCTCCTGATCATGAGATTTTAGAAAATGAAATTTACAAAAACAATTGCTCTTCCCTGTAATGAATAATCTTCACCTGGAGATAACGAGCAATTATGCCAAAAGAAAGACTACATGTAAAAACAGCGGAACACTATTTGTAGAATTTTGTGAGTGAAATTGTGGGTTGTTGAGTAAAAGTCAACAGGTAATACTTACTTTTGCGGGCAGGTTTTCTGTCAGACCATTCCTGCACCTCTATCTTGTCACCAGGCCCCCCAATGAAATACTGGTCTTCATAAGTGGAGTTGTCGGGAATATCATAGGCATCCCATGGCTCTGTCAGAGTAATCTTGGAACACAGCTTGGTGACCTGCTCAATCTGGAACAGCACTGAGCTCTGGTACAGGTAGATGTATTCAAAGAACCTGAAAGAAACACGAGAGTGACACACATGTGACATCAAAAAGCCGGACATTTTTACGTCTTATAAGTTCCAAAGACACACATTTGATATAAAACAATGACTTCCATCTTGACGCTAAGAAATGGTAGTGTCCCCTAAGTACAAGTTCAAAATAGGACACACATATATGATAAAAAGTATTCAAAACCGGGATCTTGCAACTGACTGCACCACTAAAGGGTCCTATATTCCAGAGACTGTTGTGCTATACTGTAAATATGGCTCTGTGTTGGCAGAAAGCTGTGACTGGGTTTGCCTTAGCGGCGGTGAGTAAATGGTCAATCACTACTGGCATTGGGTAGATCTGTAGTATCCTCGATTTGTCACGTTTAGGGCTGTATGGTCACAGGTGAAAAAGAAGATGGCCTATGAGTGTATGGAGAATCAGTATGAGATATCATGCTGTCTTCTGAAACCTTTATGATTTTGACTAGTCAGGTGCAGTCTTATGCTGGTATTTTGCTACTGGAATGAATACAGATAATTTAAACAGTGTTCAAACTTACTGTACTTTGGTATTATACACTGAATTCTTCAATAATACTGACATAATTCTTAAATAAATACTAACAGGTTTAAATCCCCTCAATGTAGCTGAAGCTCAGAGCAAACATGCCGAGTTGAGCTGAGATCTTACTTTTTAATAATTTTAAATCAAAATGAAAATAAAAACAGATATAAAACATTACAGGTCTTTAATTTTACTTAGTTCAGGTGGGCAGCTGCGTCAGCATGCGGAGGCTGCAAGGCAACAAGTAATAGGTTTAGTCCATGCTGAAAAGAGAAGAAAGAAAACACAACGTTTCAGCCATGGAGCCTCTTCAGGTGTGAGGCTCACACTTAAAGAAGGCTCCATGGCCGAAACGTTGTGTTTTCTTTCTTCTCTTTTCAGCATGGAATAAACCTATTACTTGTTCCTTTTTATTTTACTTAGTTGCAAAATCATCTTAGATGGAAAAGTTTTATATTGAGTCTGTCATACTGCTCAGATTGCAGAGATCATGGTGGTAAAAATAAAGCTTTGGATTTCAAATTCATATTTACCAATGCATCCCGTTCATTAAATATTTAGTTACATAGTTTAAATTCTACTAACATCTGAAAACAATGTACATACCACTGAATGGCAAAGACTTAAAAAATAAATTTCCTAAACAATTACAGGAAAATAAAACATATTGACTTCCCTGGAAAAACATAAAAGTTTCTTTTCTCTCCAAACTTTATTAAAATATTTATTAAACAAAAACACATGTCTAAGCTTTTTGTAAAACAATTTGTTTTACAAAGAAATCAAATCGCATCATTTTTAAGTGAGATGTTGTGAGAAGAAATGCCACTTTGGAGATAATGCTGGCTGTACTTTTCACACAAACTTCAATGGGAGGTCTGGCACGAAACACTTGCCTGAGATATCAGAGCCCAGAAATCATTTAAAGCAGATGGATTGATTACTGCCTCGTCAGAACTCAAACATTTTCAAAATGTTCTCATATCATACCGTGGCTCATCATGTTAAACATATATGCCACAGTAATACTGGAAACACATGGTTTTTGGTTACAAAAAAAAAGATTTTTAATAACTCTTTAATAAACACAGATTTTAAGAATTCGTATCGGAATTATAGCAACTTTAAGGCTCAAGTATTATCTGCCACTTGAAACTATTCAGATGTTTTCAGTACAAACAGTATTTATTCCTTAAGCAGGAACGCCACAATTTTTAACAGTTTTAGCAGTTAAACTTGGACATTTTTAGTACTAAGGAGGGTAAAGGAAATGTAAGGCAAGACCACACTATGAATATACTGGGAGGGAAAGGACAGGAAAATAAATAATCTCAGGTAGAATGCACAAACTGGAGTTCTTCTATAAAACTAATTATAACAATTTCCTATAATTATATAACAATTTAGCAATTTTTCAAAATCAGGTGAATCCCCTGATTAAATGCAAAGATACTGTAAATAATTAGGAAGGTACAACTTGCGTTGTGGAGGATACCACAAGACTGCTTTATGACTTCAGGTTTTTAAAAAAACTACATTGAATTTCCTGTCAAACAGGGAATCCCCATAAGATCTGAAGAACGTCGTTGTCAGACAGATTTGTCAGGACTACAGTTACATTATTTGTCAAGGACGGACCCCTGTAAGAATCATTACCAAGAAGGACAAGACCTGTAAATAATATCGGGTATAAAAATACAGCTCTGTCACTGTTTGAGAGTTTTCCATTGCACAGGAGAAGGTCAGTACATGTTTAGATGGCCCCATGCTGATAAGGCTTGACAGGAATAAGTTTGTGGTTTCTCCTCTGACAAAGAGTGCATGCCAAGGACTCTCGGGCCAACAGGTAGAAAAATACAAATAGCTTATTTATAGACCGAGCTGCATCGAAGATGTCCTGTCAGTCAAAATATTGCATTGTAAGCATCACACGTGAAACACCGACATGCTGCTGTAGCATAATATACTGAGCTGAATATTTCAAACTAGAACATGTGTTGCCCGACATATTTCAAGCAATTTATTAGGGAAATCGTCAGCAGTTGCAGTTTTTATAGGGTACATATCGATGCTTGCTACTACATGACCTCCAAGTTTGGTTTCAAAAGCAAACATGTTAATATAATTTCCCAGTCTTGAATAAGTATTATTAATATTAATGTAATATTCTTAATAATATTGACATTAATATTAATGCATCAAAATATGCACCAAGAACAGACTGTTTGGAAACTCTAAGGCTACATAACAGCAAAAAACACAAATGATAAGCAAATAGCTGAGACCTTTTTTATTTTAGAAGTACACATCAAGAACAAAGCAAATAAATATGCTTTATTTATGGAAATGAAAGGCACGATTGTTGCTAGGGAGAAGTATCCCAATGGAGATTCCAAGGTTTGAATCAACTTGACCTGCCACTGTGCACTGTGTGCCCTGGGCACTGGGGGTTTCAGTCCTGGCTGTGTTTAGATATGACTCCAGAATTAGGGCCAATAGAGTTCATGCACACTGGATGTCATTCGACTGTCATTTAAGAAGGCACACTGGCTGGGTGTGATTCACTTGTGGGCTAGCATGTCCAGTGATGCCACACACACACAAATCAGTCTGAGCAACATTTGTTTAATCAAAGAGCTGGTTTTACACAGGTCAAGTTTAAAACTAGTCATGGATTTTGTCAATTTTACTTAAGCAAACTTGTCTAGGATTAGGAATAAAACAGCCCAAATTATTAGAAACAAAATAAAGCATCTTATCTCAATTGGCTGGAAAGAAAATTGAAAGGATTTAAAACACATTTTAACAAAAAAGTTACCTCCCTCTACCCTAGTACTGACTTTGAGTTGAGACTTAAAAATATACTCAGTATGGCCTTTAAGTCCTTAGCCAGTCTTTTTGAAGCGGACCTATTAATACTGCACTCAAGATCATCTCAGGACAGATCTCCTCCTGCTGAAAGCCAGCAGGGAAGTGATTAAGGGAAATAATCCTGTGGATATTTCCATGCCCGCACACCTGTTGAGCGCCAGTTCTCAGACTTGTTCACGTGATCTTGACAGACGGATACAAACGTTCAGACTCAAACTGTTTAGCCATGGTGCAGCTGATATGTCAACACGAGGTGATTTAAGATGCTTTTGGAAATGGCTCCAAGGAATAATAATTCGACAGCAGGTCTTATTTTTTACACCAACACACATGATTAAAATGCCTTTCTAATACGTCCAAACCTGGATTCTCCTTGTGATCAAACCAGAAGAACGAAGAGAAGACAACTCAACTCCATCTCAAAATAAAACACAAGCAAGCTCGAAGTGTAGGTTCAAACAAAGTTATGCAATATCAGAAAACAGTACTAATGCAAATCATTTCCATGAAGGTAAAGGAAACACTAAATAATACTTGGTAACAACAGGTCCATTGATATGAAGAGACTAAATAGAAATATATAAAAACTGAAAATTTCTGTATAGCTATGTAGGATTTACTGTTCAAGGGTTGGAGGATCAGGTGCAATCTCTTTATGAACGGTGAAACATCAAAGACAATGAGTTATCTTCAACTTTTACACCTAATCAAAGGAAAGAACAGTGCTGCAAAGCTATTCTAAACTTGAAAGCACATTTGGAAGGAGGGCTGGTGAAATAACAGACAGATAAGATTAGTGGGTGGAATCTGAGAGGACTGTCTCACAAACAGCAGACAGTTGGCAAATATATCAAAGAATGCTGGATCAAGGAGGGTTCATTATGTCTTAAGCCCACAAGGAAACTGCACTGAAAGACATACCAAACAATGAAGATTTGTTTTCATGTAAGTGAAAGCCATACTGTAAATCTTCAATACAGTTTCAGAATTATTATAGAAAAATAAATAAATGTCATTGTCTAAACAATATAGAGATAAGGCCAGAAAACCACAGTTAATTTACCATATTTTACAGTCCATATTTTACTGAATGCACACAGAGTTGTCACTGTAATCCATAGGGCAGTTTGCATGGGCACATAGACATTTACATTATAACAGTGTAAAAAATGCTGAAAATCCAAGCAGTGTCATGTCACTGAATTTTATTTATCTCCTTAACGAGCACTTAAAGAATACTTCTTGTAATTGTCTTTGTTTTGATTCCTCCAACACCCAACATTTGATTAAATTACCATAAAGATATCTGGGAAGCAGCACAGTGGCACAGTGGTTAGCAGTGCTGCCTTGCGACACTGTAGCCCAGGGGTCAACTCCTAGGATGCTATCGGAGTGCACTTTGTACTTTGTTCTCATGTTCATGTGGGCAGGACCTCCGAGAGCTCCGATGAGGCCCGAACCATTTCACATTGTGAGGCCCCCTCAGTGTGTGGGAAGAGGGGTAAAAAATATTTTGAGGTAAAGCATGCCATGATGGGACGATTAAGGCGGGCATTCTGAAACTCCTAAAGAAGGATAGATTCAGCACTGAAAGGGGGACGTGTTTTTCACAGCCATGGACATGAGTCGAGAATCACAGTATACTGTATGGTAAAAGTTCCAAATTCAACTCAAGTCAAGAAACACAGCCAAAGGGTTAAAGTGGAGGACCATGCACCCTTGGCTAGGGTGAGGCCCCCCTTGTGAGCTGAGGCCTGGGCCATGTGGCCCTGCTGGCGGCCCCTCTCGTAGGGCCTGCATATGGGTTTCCACCAAGTGCTCCAGTTTCCTCCAAAAGTCCAAAGACATACTGGTAAGTTAATTTGCTTCTGGAAAAATTAGCCCAAGTGTGAGTCTGTGCGTCTCCTGTGATGTGCTAGCGTCCCATTGCGGTGTGTATCCAGCCTTTCATCTGCGGCTTGCTGGGATAGGCTCTGGCTTCCCTGAGCCTATCCCTCGAATGGATAAAGCTGTTAGAAAATGAAGGCAGTTTGCCAGAAAAGCAGTTAGAAATGGACAGTTCTGGAAGCCCTGAATTGTCTTGGGTTGCACTGGGATGGCTGTTGCATGTTTTATCCAGGAATGGTCCCAACTCCCATTACACTGTTTACTGTGACTAACCACTGAGATATTAAGGCACTGCCAATACATGTCAATGAGCATGCATTTTAAAACTTCAATAATGGCTTTCACACAGTTTTGCTATTATAAGGGGGTACTCACCCTCTAGATTTATAAACATTTACAATTTCTGCTGGATAAAATAGGCATTCAATTACGAAAACAAAATGATAAACACTCATCAAAAATCTTGATTCCTAGCAAATGTTCCACTTAGACTTGTAGCATATGAGGCAGAGGGCAAGCTGGTGACATTTAACTTTTCCCACACTAGCTTATTTTTACAACACGGTGCTGGCCTGCATCGGTTTTTCTGAGGGCAACTAAAGACACACTGGTGGACACGAATAAATTGCAAAGGAAATGATTCACAAAACCTACAGACCTGAAATGTTTGTACATGGTTTTCAGACATGAGTAATTATGACTAAACAGTGAAGATTACATCTTTGCATGTTACATTAACGTAGATTCTTAGAAACTATCCTTATAGTGTATTTTCTTTGAAAAAGCGAAAAACAGATCGAGCCTAATTTTTAATTACTGTACAGTGTTCCAGGGTACAATTTTTACCCAATTAAAAATGATTGATGAATCTTGGCTTAAAATGCATTTAACCAAGTCATCCAAAATGCAGACAGAGGAGTGGTAACAATTTGTTGATTCTGGCACTACAAGGTTGTCCACCACTAAAGCAAAGGATGTTATATTTGCCTTTGACCATATGGTGCTATTCATCAGTCCAGTGTAAGCCTTGACACACAGGTATGCAGACAGTAGGACACCTACCCCTTGATTGTGGTTTTACGACTTCTGCTTAACCCCACACATACTTTATCATCAAAAATAGCTAAGAATGGAGCATGCGTTTTTTAAACAGTACAATAGGAGCAAAAGCCTGGCCACATTATTTTTAGAGATAATACTTACAAAACCTTTCAAATCAGGCAATTTCATATACCAAAGGCTGGCTCTTGGTCTCCTCAGAAAGTAAAACCTAAAAGCTTTATAATTGATTTGTTAAGTATCTTAATGATTGACCAACCATGGTTGATAAATATATATATACATAAACCCAGCAACAATGAAAAAACTCTACTGTTAAATATCTGACTGGGATTCTCACCTGCAAGCTAAACAGTATATAAAACAGAATTTACAACATTTTCATGGGATTATGAGCGGTTGAAAAACATGCTATGGCATTTAGGGCTTGCCAAATATTCACAAATCCTTTTACTCCAATACCCATAATTAGTTAAGTCATGGGATGCACCAAAATACACTTTGGTCCAACAGAAATAAAATGTATTGTTTTAGTAAATGTCTTTAAAACAATATTTACAAGTACTAAAATATTATATTTTAACAATAAAACATTGTTCAGCTTTTATCTTGTTCTTCACTAAAATGTTTGCCGGTATGCTTTAAAGTTTAGTCTCCAAGCACAGCCCGCCCAGAGCCTTATAACTTTGTATTTTGTACATTCCGAGTTCCATAAAAAACTAAGTGAGGAGTGTAACAAAGCTTCAGTTTTTTGGTTGCGCTGGACTTCATTATGTTAGCCTTGAGGTACTTATGTGAATCAGGATTGTGGCCTGTCACCAAACCAATCAAGCAAACCGATCTGTAGTGAATCCTGGCTTGACTACCAGCACTTTCTGAGAGGAAAATGCTTCAGTTTATTTGAATATTTTGTGGTCGGCTGCAACAATGAAAAAGAATGAGATGTAAATGTTGGCAGATTGTTTTCATGTTGGGAAGCAATAAATAAGGTAAAACAATAAAATGGCAAACAATGTTAGGATTGCATATATAGTCCAGAATTTAAATAAAGGGATCTTGAGTTAAAATTGCTCAGTGCATTCAATTCAATATCAGACTAAAAATGTTGGACACAATTTTGGTCACAAATGCAAATGTGTTACTGTTAACTGTGCTAGACCCAAAGTAGAGAAGAGTGACAAGATACACTCATGGGCTTATAGGAATGTTCTACTCTGACAGGATAAAAGAACTGAACCTTTTAAGTCTTAAAACAGAGGAAACCATGACACGAAGTGATTTACATATTTGAACTCCTGAAAGACATCGTACCTTGAGAACAGTTCTGAATTCGCAGCTGGCTGTGACTTTCTTTTTCCTTCGAAAGTCTCAAAAAAAATTAACTTTACAGAAGATTGCCATCCCCTCATCTCACAATTCCCACTATTTCGCAATTCTGTGTATGTGCAACAGAAGCAGTTGTGGATGATGCTTTCCACATGTGATACCTGAAACATCTGACAGAGGAGACTGGAACAAGCCAGACCCAACCATTTGGTTGAAAAACCTGACTTCTTTCAAGAAATGGCTAGATGAGATCCTCAAATCAATTGCCAACTGGCAACCAAATAAACCACCGAAAGTATGCTGCGTTTCACCTTCTCCTTCGTAACTTTTTATTTTCTTAACTATTTCTGTTTGGCTACTGGTGGTTGTATTTGCTGCTTACCTACACAAATTGATTTGCCAGTATAAATAAACTAATAGATGTATTCCATACCGAAAAGAGAAGAAAGAAAACACAACATTTCGGCCCTGGAGCCTTGGCCGTGACCACCTGAAGAAGGCTCCATGGCCAAAACATTGTTTTTTTTCTTCTCTTTTCAGCATGGAATAAACCTATTACTTGTTCCTTTGCAGCATACGCATGGTGACGCAGCTACCCACCTAAATTAACTGCAAGTTGCTCATTTGTCACGCTACAGTACAGGTGTGATCAAATTTTTTTTTGGGGGGGGGGGGGGTCATATCAAGTTCCTCTAAAAATCATACCACATTCAGCTTTGATCGTTTGCCAATACTATATCTGAGATGGTGGACACAGTGTAATATTTCAGAAAATGTATTCAAAAAGGTCTGAAAAGAGTTAATACAGTATACTACATTGAACTGGCTATCAAATGTTGGCTTTTTTGTACATTGACTCTTATGAACCGATAGAAAACAACATGAGAAACAGATTTTACGGTGTTCATCAAGCGGCTAATGTTGCGCTACCTTCAGGAAGGCAGGGAGAAGTGAATTTATCATTTAAATTCACTACATTGAGCTGAGATTCAGAAAAAAAGGCCTTTCAGTCTTGATTTAAATTCTTTTTGTAAAAACGAATGCGATTTTCAAAACACGTCCAAGCCACAGTTCAAGTTAATTTTAAAATGTAATAGTACCGTCCACGGTCATTTATTCCATAACATCAATTAAATTAGCGTGAGCAGTAGCTAGTGTATGATCACACTCAAAAGCGACGGGTACAAAAGACAGCCCACATAACCCCACCACACCTCAGTCGAGGATTTCCCATGACAGCAACTGCGGTTATCCAAGATGACAAAACAACAATTCCCATAATGCAAGTGTATCAACATGATCATTTTTTTAACATTGCAGCTCTTATACAGTACAAACCAATGAACGCATAGTCTACATATAACCCTTAACATAGGATTATTTTAAATGCGTTTTGTTTAGTCAACAGATCTTTACTGTATAGCGAAATTCCTAATCCAGTAAAACGCCCAATAACGAGCTCCAGTTCACTGTCTCTGAATTGCATTACAAGAGAAAAGTAAACACGTACTGTAACTGTCCCTCCACGGTGTAACAGTAATATAGATACGTACTTCTTGCAAGGTATATGTCCTTTCTTCTCATCCAAGACCCTAATGCGCTGGTTCTGTCCATCATACGACACCAGGGCCCGGCTGTTCCTCCCTGTGCTGTGGTCATACACCACCGTCCTGCCTTCCCATTGCACCGGTGACTGGCACGGCTGAGCCGGGGGCCCGCCAGCCGCAGTTCGGCCCAGCGAACGCACCGCTGCGGACAGACATAGCACAGCAATGAACAGATAAAAGCCCATCGTTACAATACACCTGATACTGTTAAACATATGCCTGCATGTACTAAAATGTACGTTTGTACTGTTTTTTAAGCAGTGTCCTGTAATTCAACTGCAGACCGGAGGCAATTCATCTCCGCCGAGCTCTCTGATGCAGTCGGTGCGGTGCGTAGAAGCTCAAGATGAGAGGAATCGATTCGCCTTGTGGACGATAAAATGCTGAATCATTGGCTCAGCTTTCTGTTGCATTTAGGTTTATTTTTACGTCTTCTCGTAATAGCAATACTTTTCAGACTGCACTGGTCAAAGGTTTTCAAGTGTGATTTTTGATGGCGCAGTGGATTAAACCTAATGCTGTGAATGATTTTGAATTGGGATTTTTATTTCACTTCGGTTGGTGGGGATGTGTGTATTGCGAAGGGGTCGTTTGTGAGTTCCAATAAATTATGACGAAGGAAAACTTCAGTGCGTCAAATTATTCATTATGACAAAATGTGGAAAAATGTACATTATTTGTCCTCTGTAGCGTGGTATATCCATCTTTTTCTTAAATGTCTTAAATCTAATTATTTTTAAAAGATCGAATCAAGCGAAATACATACTGTAAATACTGTATATTGATGTTGTTCTGGGTAAGGGTTGAAGTAAATTAACAAGGCTAATTCACTAATTTCTACAGCATAAATCACTGATCTTGAGCCTCTTGTGGTGCAAAAAACAAACACTGTATAACCAAAAGACTTCTACAACATATAGGGTATCAGTGTGTTGCCCTTGTTATAGGCTAGAAACCTTTGGTAGGGATAGCATATCATACGAGTCCATCAGTATTTACATGACAAGTCTAACAGTTAAGCTTAAGGAAGAATTGCTCAGCACATACTGTTCTTCAAAAGAAAAAAACGCCAGCACGACTCTACTATTTTGAAATTCTCTAAAATATATCTGAAACCTTCAGCACTGATTTGCTGTTAAATGTACTGTAGATTGACTAAATCTCTTCCGACGTGTCATCGGTTCTTTCTTTTCTGAAACAGAATATCAACTGTTTTATTAATTGCATAGCAAATTAAACTACAAATCAGAACTACACATTTTTCGAAGCCTTATTGAAAATTATATTTTATTATTGTGTGATGAGACCGTATTTCTTATTTAATTTAGAATCTGGACAATTTACGGCAATCAATCAATAATGTATATTTAAATGACAAATGCAAAGGGTAATTTGAGTTCCATATGACTTTATACCATGAAAATAAAAACAACGGCAATTATTTAAGCGTCGTGTTTTCCAAGCGCTGTAATACATTCCCGTCGCTTATTATATGGCTCCAAAATGAACTTCTCAATAAAACGCATAAATGAAAATCAACGCATATTATTAATGTAGACAATGTAGTATTTATCAGGTTCTTTGCTTACGTTACTTTATCGCATTCTATAAAACGAGTTTTTGAGAACTTTAAAATACAAATGAGGATTTGAAAGAAGTAGATATGCAGCACAACTTCCTTAGAGACTTTTAGCTTTCAGTATGAAGCGCAATACGCACTGCAGATCTTAACTATATTTTTAGCACGTGTCTTTTGAAAAATGTAGTTGCTGGAAACTTCTCAAGTTTACAGATACCCTACAGTACTGATGCCTGGAAAAAGAAATTAACTACCAAGAACTACAATACCTGCGTGTAACAAGCTCTTGCTCCTGGTGTCTTAAACTAGCAATGCAGACCTTGGTTAGCATATCAGTCCTCGGATGGTTACAATCAGTGCATACAGGCTAAGGGCTGGGGAAGGCTGCATCAAGAACTAAACTTGAAAAGAAATCATGAATTATTGGATAAGGAGCGTGTGGGTGTAGGGGGAGGGTGGGGGCGTTCAGAGCGTTCATATTTCCTCCTCTTAAATTTCGCCCGTAGCCCTGAGGCTGACACATTGATTGAGACAGGTAGATTGGCCCTTCGATACGAGGAGCGAAGTGCGGTGCTAAGCGTTTACGGGGACAGGGGATTTAGTGAAGCTGTCGAGGGAATTGAAAGGAGATGAGGATGATGTCACTGAGTCTGGAAAATAATAAATGATGCAGCCAAAAAAGAAATGGAAAGAATCGGCGTCACTTGTGGAGTTGGTATTCATCCCACGTTAAATTAAGTCCTATAATTTCAAGGAACGGGTTCTCGTGGCTCAGTCTACAAACGGACAGCCCATATTGATAAATACATATTTTGACAAAAATCTATATGCGTCCTTTTACTGTGACTTCATCAGTCTTGTTGGACAAGAACTTTGGGGATTTATTGTCAAAGTCCAGCCGAGGAATTATTCCTGCATACGTGGTCTTGAACTTCAAACTTGCGTATAAAAGGAATTCTTTTACAGGTGATCCCTGAAGACTAGGGTTTGAACATGCCCGCAGTAGTTGCTGTAGTACTGGGTTTGTGGATAGGTGCCGCAGTGGTGGTCTGCGGTGCCCCCTGCGAGCCCGTGAATATCCCCATGTGTAGGACCATGCCGTGGAACATAACCAGAATGCCCAACCACCTCCACCACAGCACGCAGGAGAACGCGATCCTTGCTATCGAGCAGTACCAGGAGCTGGTGGACATCAACTGCAGTGAAGTGCTGCGCTTTTTCCTCTGCGCGATGTACGCTCCCATCTGCACCCTGGAGTTCCTCCACGACCCCATCAAACCGTGCAAGTCGGTGTGCCAGCGAGCGAGGGACGGGTGTGAGCCCATCATGAGGCGGTACAACCACAGCTGGCCTGAAAGCCTGGCATGTGACGAGTTACCAGTGTACGACCGGGGAGTCTGCATCTCTCCCGAAGCCATAGTTACGGACCTACCTGAAGGTAAGTTTCTACTTTTAATATGCCTGTTGTGCAGTGCCCCGCGGCGTTACTGGAAGTATTGAACGCCAAATTCTCCAGTCAGGTATGTTGCCATCTCATGTGTAATGTCAGTTCTGTTAGGTAGCTTGCTTAATTGGATTTCACTTTCAGTTTGTTACTTTATGTTAACATATCTTGATGATTTTACCATAGATAAAATACCTTGTGATATTTGTTTTTCGGAATCGCACCAGAGTGGATGGAACCCACTGGTATTTAGATTGCTAAGCAAGGCCTCTCCCACCCTAATCCTTGATAGCTCCAAAAGTTAATCGTAAATTCATGAAGTGAGCCAGTCTAATTTAAAGAGTTGAATCGTACTTACTGTATATTTGGTCCCAAATTATCTTAATTTATTTATTTAACAAATCACTTGTTAAATTGATTACAATAAAACTGTCAGAAAGTGGATATTTAACGGCGATGTCAATTATCCTTCTGAATACGGCTGTTTAGAAGAAAGTTTTGGAGACCTTTGGTTTAGTAGAAACAACCATCACCCCAAGTTATGTGTTGTATTTTAAAATATGCTTGTATTGTCCCAGATGTGAAGTGGGTCGATTTTTCCCGAGATGTCATGCTAGAAAAACCACAAGCGTCAGACTGTAAAAGCTGGAATTCCGGTGAGTGTTAATGCTAATTTTCTGAAACAAATATCTTTGATAAAGGATGGAGTGTTTTGTGTAGTATGGAGTGAATATATGTAAATAAATCGCATCACTACTAGATTTTCAATTTATTTTTTGTGCAGATCGCTGCAGGTGCAAAAAAATTAAACCAACGCTGTCAACATACATGGAAAAAAAATACAATTATGGTAAGTCATTAAATTGTGGTTTTGCTTTTGGTATTTTCATTGTATTCGCAAGTGCTGTACAGTTACAAAATTCAACTGTTTCTTAAATCATAACGATAATAACGTATATAGTTTAGACTGATGAAATACAGTAAATTCCTAATTACAGTAGGAAACGACACGCCTGTGTGTTGGTGTATTTTCCCCTAACATTGAATTGGCAATGAAGAACTTCCTCGTCTGAGGGTTTTCTCATAAATGCTACCGTACAGAAAGTCAGCATTATAATCGCGCCTTGCAGTTATTCACGCTAAAGTCAAGGCCGTGAGTCGAAGCGGTTGCCATGAGATAACAACGGTGGTGGAGGTGAAAGAAGCGCTGAAGTCCTCCCAGCCCATCCCGCGCGCTCACGTCCCCTTGATCACCAACTCGTCCTGCCCGTGCCCGCAGCCGCTGCTGAATCAAGAGGTGCTCATTATGTGCTACGAGTGGCGCTCAAGGTAAGCTCGAAGCTCCTTGTTTCTAGACTAGAAACTTCACGCTGCACCTGCGGTAGTACAAGTAGCTGTTGAGGACATACTTGCTTCATTACCAAATGTGAAATTAAGTAACAAGCTGCTGGATCGAAGTACATACAGAGTATCATGTTAGGGTTTTTTTTCCCAACTCAGACGTTTGGGATTTTATTGTGAAATGCAAAAAAAAAAGGC
Source organism: Atractosteus spatula (assembly GCF_055471065.1). Lineage (NCBI taxonomy): Eukaryota > Metazoa > Chordata > Actinopteri > Semionotiformes > Lepisosteidae > Atractosteus > Atractosteus spatula. The sequence goes on from NC_142711.1 coordinate 44,039,038, forward strand.
AACCTCCAAAATACTGAAAACACCTGAGACAGCCTGAGACAGCCAAGCAGTTGCAATTACTGTAAATGCTCGGTTTAATGGACTTCGCCTTTAACTCCAAAATTCACACAAGAGGAATGTTATCTGGAAAATCTGAAATAGAGGACCTTCCCGCAGTAACGTGGAAAAGCAAATAACAAAACGAGGTAAAAATAAATACTACACCGGTTTAAAATTCAGGAATATCAATGGTGCTCTGTAAGCGTAGGTCAGCTGTTTATAATGAGTGTTTCATATGGTTAAGCGACTTTTATACATTATATTTACGACATATGAAATAAAGAGCTTGTATATTTGTGATAAAATGCACAGAAATAAATTTCATTGACTGTGTTGATTGCAGTAGTTAAAAATAAGTCAAACGATCCAGAATCATACATATGGTATACAGTATGTATACAATAAGCACATATAATAGTGTGTTGCTAGGCTGCAAAAACTGATTTACCAGTCATTCGGAAATAATGGACTCTGCTTTGCCCCTATTATTCCGTTAAACCTCGGGTTTGCAGTAATCCTGTTACTAAACCAGTTAAGGTTACAGCTGTGTAAGAGAGAGCTGGATGGTAACAAAAACCAACCGACAATGTGGACCAAGACCAGGAGTTTAGTGAGGAAGGTCTGGCTGAGGCCTACATGGGTTTTAGTTTATTTCATCTATACTGTGGCTGAGGGCAGCATTTAACTTTTTTTCCTTGTTTGTCAGGGACCAGACATTTTCAAAAATGACTAATATCTAAGTGACAGATCACATTTTAAAGTCAGATAATTAAACCCTTTTATTTGCATAGCATAGAGCTTCAACAGCTGATTATAAACTACACATTTTTATTCTTTGAGATCATGACCATATGATGAGTTTTCCAGGTCAGGACTCTGTTAGCCACATTTAGACCTAAGCCAAGATTTCGTCAAAATTGTGACTCACCTGTCAATAGCATGAGAGGCATTCAGCTTGCTAGAGATTTCCTATTTCAAGACATTGGAAAACGCCTGCCAAGTAGCAGGTAAGTAATTTGTATTTTACAGATGAATAAGCATTTAGATTTAATATCTGCCCTAGATCTTATTTTATTTGCTTTTGAGGTTATTCGTTTTCCTAAAATGTTATGAAATGATCAGCAGTTGCCTTAATCAAATGAGATATTAGCAGATAAAAAAATAGCTCAAGCACACAGAGAGAAACTGCAGACAACTCAAAAATGGCTGATGAACACATTTATTTAATTCTTCCACAGTTTCAGCTGTCACTTGAGGAATTCAAAAACCAGAGATAGTCTACACTGTTTAATATATATGTAATATTTAGTTATAGAGAACATTTAACTTCATTAAAACTTTGAAAATTAAATAACAAATTCTTAGAATTGGTCAACTTTAAAATTTGCCTCTGCTTATTTAGTGGCTAAAATACAAAACATTTTTTTTTTCTGGATCATGTTTTACTGAGTCCTGAAAGTAAAATTCATCTTGCTTCCAAAATAATTTCTAGTTTTATTACGATATACTGTATATTGTATGGACAAAATTCAGATTGTTATAGAAGAAAAGGGAGGAAAAACATAAAATATGTGAAATACCCCAAATCTGAAATGAAATAAATACAAAAGAAACATTATAAAGAATGGAAAAATAATCGCTGATCCATTTTCTAGCTTAAAAAACAACCTAAAGCTATGTATGTAAGAAATAAATGAATATTTGAAGCAGATGTTTGAAAACAAGTACAGTATATCCTTAACAGTTTAGAGTAAGATAAAAAAAATCCCTGACAAATAGCAAAATAGCCCAAAGGACAGTTCATTGTTTTCATCATGTATTGATGTTCATAAGCAAATGCTGTTGAAGCTGCCAAAGAAAGTCAAAAAGATTTAGACAGAATCGAAGATTGTGCGTACATCTGACAGGTGATGTTTAATGTAGAGAAGTGCAGAAATATTGCACGCAGGTGGCAAAAATATAACTATGATAGTATTGAACCTATTTCATAGGCGGATTTGTCAACCTAAGCATCATTTACAGTACATCGCTAAAAACATTCAGTTTAATTCAAAGGATATTATGTTAAAATTAAAAAGTGCACCAGTAAGAACACCTTTGGAATATTGTTTGCAATTGTGGTTCCTACGTTATTAAAAATAGTGCTGCTCAAGACACATTTAGGGACAGGTTTAAAGAAGTAAGCCTTTTTAATCATGAACAGAAAAATCTGTGGGGACCTGATTCATGTATTCAAAACCCCCAAAGGCCTTAATAAAGCCAACTCGGTAGACGTCTTCAGAATCTGCACTGAAATACAAAACTGGAAACTTCATGGAAGAACACTTACAAGTGAAACAGGAGACATTTTTCCACACAAAGAAAGCAGATCAGAAAAGAGTGACAGGATACCTTCATGGGCTCAAAGGAACATTCTACTCTGACAGGCTTAAAGAGGTGAATCTTTTAAAGACTGATGTAATACGAATGAAGTATTCAAAATCTTCAAAGGCAGTGACAACGTCATCTGGAAGGACCTCTTTAGAAACAACAGTGGATGTGATTGTTGAAACCCAGGCTTCTTTCAGGAGATTTGATCCTCAGATCCTCTCTTCTGTAACATTTGCTATCTTTTCACATGTCAATGTAAGAGCTGAGAGCTCACTTACCTTACCACTAAAGTTAGCAACATGATGAAAGCTACTTTATCCAAAATACCTAGAGTCACATTTGAAAAACACAACTCTACACAAAAAAGGACCAGTGGTGTCATGTGTCTTTTACTTTAATTCAACCCAACTCCCAGCCTTGCTTCTGTCCCCACATGAATGCTGAATGCATGAATGCTGAAAATAGTTAATGTGAACCATCTAATAGAGTGTTAAAGAACTAATGTGAACACAAGTGTGGCTTATACTGTACATAGAGTATCATCAAAGCCATCACGAAAAAATAATTCCTGAATGACAATCATTCAGTTTTCTAAGAATTTCTAACAAAGCACTGGCTAGATTCAGACCTTCTCTTCCTGTGTCGCAGAGGTTCATAATAACCATGAATTTTAGTCCAGTTGGAGGGCATTCTGTACCATATCTCAGACAGCATTAAATGTTTCTGTGAAAACACTGACTGTTGCACATTTGCGAAACTGTTCTTTTGAACAGCAGTGCGCTTAGCTCTCCACTGTCCTTTCAGACTGATGCTGCTTGAGGGGTGCCTTGTGGAAAGGTGGAAAGACCAGTTGGTAAAGAAATATAAGGTAAGCAGTGCCTGCAGACACAGTCTTCATACTCCTCCTGTCCCATTTTTCCAAGACCTCAAGTGTAAAACATCTGTTAAAGAATTTGAAGTCTAGTACAGGCCATAAGAAAACACATACTGTAGCTCATCTTTTTTTCTAGCTTGGAAAATTGATGGGTGTTATTTATCAATTTGTTTTCAGAGTCTCCTTCTCTTTTAAGATTTTCACAGTTTGGAATGTGTTTGCCGATATGTCAAGCTTCCTTGGCTAACACAAATCACCAAAAATGGGATGTTCGTTTTCATCATATTATTGCCTTATTAACTGTGATGCTATAACATTTTTGTGCTCTCAAAGTTAATACCAAACAGGAATTTGAAATCATGATAAATGCATGTTTGTTTCAATAAACAAATATTCATATTTGAGAAAAAACAGAAATATGACAGAAATATGCTAGATTAATGGCCTCATCTTATGAATTTGTACCCATTCATAAAATCAATTCTTGAACTTTTGTTACACTAAGGATCAGTTATTACTTGAAATGAAGGGCATCGTAACCTTTTCTGATATGTTTTCTGAAATAAAAAAACAGTTCTTTTTTAGAATTTCCTGGGATATTGATGCAGACTAGGTTAGGCACATTATGTGAAATGAAGGTATGGGAGTAACCCTGCCTAAAGAAACAGACAACAAACCGAAGAAGATGTAGGTGTCTCATTGAATTAGTGAAAGTGTAAATCATCTCAATATATTAACAAGCACTGCTTAAATATTTTTGCATATGCATTTTCATTGTCATGACAGTCTTCATTCCTTAATAGATGGTACAGTATATACAGTGATATGATGGTCTATTATAAAGTGAGATGCCTATTGGACCCTTATTTTCTTTCAGTGAATATTTGAACACACAATCTGTGTGAGTTCACTGGTTTCACAAATACTGTACGTCCATTTTCTTTTTAACTATATACGTGTACTCATTTCTCATTTCGTACAGTACTCCTATTTTACTAAAAACAAGCAAGTTAAAAATTCAAGAATCATTACTGGCATTTAAGGGGTAATACACCCCTATGAACATATTTTATAGTATTAAAAGTGTTATTTACTTTTTGGAAAATATTTGATTTCAGACACTAGGAATGACAAAGCAGAAAATGTTCAAGAAAAGTACAGGAACTCCATAGAGGGAAAAAGTTGGCAAAAACACATTCTGAAGTATGGTTTAGATATACACTGCCTTCCAAAATTATTCATTCCCTTCCAATGATGTTTCACTTTGATGTATACAGATTTATTTGTCCCAGTTTTATGTCTTTAGCAGACAGAATAGGCTTTCCTCTAACAATTATTGATTGTACTTACCTGCATACATTTTACCCTCAAATACGACAAGATTCCAGGTCCCAGGTGAGGAAAAACAGCCTTCTAATGCAATTCTGCTACTAAACTCCTTGACAGTAGGAATGGTGTTGACTGGGTAATGTTCTGTGTTGACATTTTGTAATTTAAACCAAAAAAATCCAGTCTAAATTAAATATATCCAGTTTTAAATTAAAACCAGTTTCCTCCATTAATTGACTGCTCAGTTTGGAGGAATAGCCTGATCTAATCAGTGTAACTTTCAATTTCCTAATTCCCCATGATTTTTTTCAGTATTTTTGTTCCTTTCTCCTGATCTGTGCCTTTGTACCACTTTAGTGCTGATTTGTGCTGATTGATCCTTTGTCTCAATGGGTCAATCTTTGCTTGAAATTGTCAACCTGAATTTGTCACGACAAAACAGGACAACATTGGTAGGGAGTAAATGCTTTCAAAAAGCATTATATTGTAATATTGATCATATTTGGAAAATATTTTGAAATTGCATCTATGTTTGAAATAAGTTATAATCTGGTATAATTTTCTTTACATATTGAAATATATTTAAATGTTTTTTTTTTTCAAAAATACTGTATTACTCCCAGTAAATTAAAATGTACTTGTGCAGTATGTTTTGTTTCTATTTCTCTTCCCTGTGGGAATGAATGTGGCAGGGCTGTGAAACACAATGTTACATATGAAGAGATATATTGAAGATAATGAAGAGATTAAAGCCATTTTAACGCCAAGATAACTATTGAATTTAGATTCTGCCACAATTAAAGGTTGACGAGACCAAGGATTAGGTCACCACAGATAATTTATAGGACTGATTTGCACTAGCCAGGCATAAATTATCTGTGGGTGTTAGCTTGTGCATTAATGGGAACTATAAATCACATCACAACAAAGCATGTCTTAAAATTGAACTAACAGGGTTGAGAATGTCTTATATAACAGACACAGTGTTGGAGATACAGGCAATTGACCGGTGTCATAAACAGCTGAAGAGAATTTAACTTAATTCCCGATTTAGTTTTTGACTTAATTTTTTCCAGCAAAGTGCAGAAGACACATAAACTGTACACTGGTGGTTTCATAAGATTATCATTTCATTGACAACTCATGTCATTGATAATGTGATTGAAACATGTTTTTCTTTTATGTGTGCTTTGTAGATTCAGCTTAAAAATATTTTTCAGAAAGTCACACCCAACATGGGCGACTATGCTATTACAATCTCAATTTGTTAAATCTTCAGTACCTTTCTATTTCAGATGGGTACTATGAGGAAATGTAATGCAAGATAACTCTTCTTTTAAAAACATACAGTATAGCACAAGAACAAGAAGAGCACATGCAAAAATAAATAACAAATATATCCTTTCAGCAGTGTGTTAACACTTATATTCTACTCTCCTCAGCGATGGGAGCAAAGACTACAGGAGCAACAAAGGAACCCCAACACCGGCAGCCCCAAAGTCAACCCTAAAAGCACAGGTTCAGCCTCCAGTACCCCCAAAAAGACCGCCACGAGCAAGAACACCCAAAGGGATGGGAAACCCAAAAAATCATAAGCTGCCAAATTTCTATTACATGATGTTACAGTGGACGTTTCTGCATGATGACTAGTGGCGTCTGGCTTCACAAGCCAGGGAAATGGTTGACAATATTTCCATGGTTTTCTTTTGGGGGGGGGGGGGGGTGTGGCTGTTATGCTACCTGCCAAGTTCTCTCACCGTACAGTGCCAACATTTTTGCACTACATTTGTGTTTTGTTTCTCAAGCTTCTTTGTGTTTAACCAGGGTGACACCACCTAGTGTTGCCCTTCATGATTGCATCTGGTTATGCGTTAGTGACACTCCTGTGTGCTGCAACAAAAATGTGCAACTAAGTAGATTTTACGTTTTTTTATTGTTTCTACATATATTGATTTTTTTTTCATTTTTTAAAATGTATTATATACTTCAGACTGGCTTCTGTTGTTTTCAACTTATTTAAAAATTATTGAGAGATGAATAGTGGTGTTCCTTAGGGAATTGTGCACAGAGTTCATGCAATGCAAATAGGGGAAGGTTTAGGACTGAGGTGACAGGTGTGAATGTGATAGAAATGTCACCCCTGTCGCAGTGTGTTATTAAAAATTGTTGCACAAATCCAGCCTCTGCTTTCAGCTGGAAAACAGCATCTGCTTAAGAACCCATAAACTTACTTTTCTTATGGCACTTTTAGTAAGTTAGTGGAGTAAAAAGAGGAGTTCCCCACCTGCACTTTCCTCTCAGATTTTATATTTTGTTGCCATATTACCATGTGTAATAGTTTTATTCATTTTTCTTTCTGTAGTTGTCAAAATAAGAACTATTCATTGTTAAATGGATTTCCCTGTTTTTGTATTGTTGCATATCCTACCATGTGATCACTACTTGAGTGTGCATGAGGATGTAGTTTTTGCATCCTTGCAAAACACTTATCTTTTCCAGCATTTTGGTGTTGTCAGTTCAGAAGATGGTCAAAGTATGGCAAGACTGACATACAGAACCAGGGCAGAGCTAGTGCTATGAGCTGGACTATCTCATACTCATTGAAAGGTCATATGAGCATTGCTAGTAGGCTTCTGGATAGCTGGAAAATAGGAGTTTTTTATATTTGACCATTACACATGGCATATTTAACCATGCCTCTTATGTGAATGGTGGCAGTCTGAAAACTCCTATCTTTTCCATTTGTGGTGCCATCCTGGGAATCATTTAAACTGAAATCAACAAAAATGTAATGTTTCAACAGCTTCCTGCTTTTCAAACGTGGTTCCCCCATGCACATATATTCATATAATCAGTTGCAATTATAAAGCAATTAGGAGACAATGGAATATGCAGCTTATTGCTTGATAGATGTAACAGCAACATTGTACTATTATAGCAGTGTCTCTTTTTTAACAGAGAATTTTAATCTGCATGGCCAGAATCCTCTTGTGAATGACATGTAATAATAATCTCTTTCAGGGGGCTGCAGTCCTAGTCCTGCACTTTTTAGTGGGAGATTTGAAATAGTCAGTAAGAAGAGGTCTGGGAACTATGGTAACACACTGGTGGAACAAACTATACAGGACCAGGTCTGCAGGCCCCTGTTCTAGAACATTCAGTGTATGTAATCTGATTCTGTCTTATGTTTTATGGTATGTTAATTTAACTCAACATCTCAACCTACTACAGAATTAGGAAAACACAAAAAGTGACTTGTGTTGCACACAGGATTATAATGCTTGACGATTAACACTCTCAGTATTAGTCTCTGCTTGAGTGCAGGGAAATGAAATATAAATAAAGCCCTGTGATTAGCGTTTCATTTAATGTAAGAAATGCGATAGATTTGTGCATCACTTCAGACAACTGCTCATTGTCTTTTGACTGTGAACACTGCGCTTTCTTGTTAATTCATAAAATTGACCAAGATCACTGTCAAAGACGTATCTGTGGAGGTGTCAGTAAATGTGAAGTTTGTTATATTTTTTCCTCTCTAAGCCTAAAAGCATAATAATGTTGTTGATATACAGTATTTCCTAAGGTTCCAATACAAAAGTGACTACACACACTGAAATATTTCTTCCACTTCGCTACATTACTGCATAGAAAAAGAAGAATCAGTTGTGAGGCTTACACATGTATTGGTCTCAAAGCATTGAGAGTCTTTCATTTTTGCTGTGTAATAGATGGATTTAGGAAAGCACTTTAGTGAGTTTTGTGACTTATCGTGATCACAAAAGTTTCCACAATCTGCATCTCCACAAGATGACTTGTGTGCAACCTCTTTTCCTCTTGCCTATTTTCCCTAAGGTGCAATACTTTTATTATTGTTATAACTATTGTTTTTTTTGTTCTTTTAAAAGCTGGCTTTATTGCATGCTTCGGTGTTTTATAACAAGTGAACAAGACTGCTGGAACAGCTTTTTAAATGTCTGCCACATCATTTTTTAAACCGATTTTTTAAAGCAATTTTTTTTTGTAAATCCATAGAAAACAATTGTAAAAATTATGCCATCCCACAATGTACAGCATTCCTTCACACTTTAAAATTTAAGAGGTCAACATTCCTCCTCTGAAATAAAATATATCACATCTGATGTCCACTGTGTCTTCTTTCTCAGCAGCTATCAAACTTATAAGGACCCATTTAGACCCATGTCTGTCTCTATGAACATGATGGTGTCATATACTGTATCACTACAACTCTTTTCCATGGCAATATCATACGTCTGATGAGGATTAGTCACCATTGCATTGATTTGCTAAATATAAATTTGTAACAGAGTAAAAGGAATTCATATGAACTACACAATATGTAGATTAATATCTAGCACTTCCATCTCACACAGTGTTCAGTCGTTCATCTGTCCATCCATCTTCTAACTGTTTTACCTAATAGAGGGTCGAAGGGGAGCTGGAGCTTATCCTGGCAAGCAATGGGTGCAAAGCAGGGGAGACCCTGGAGAGCTATCGCAGGATCCACACAGACACAAACACGCACACACTCACACCAGGGATGATTTTCCCAGAAGCCAATTAACCTACCAATATGTCTTCCCTTCTCTTGTCTGTATTCCATCCTCCCTTCTTATCATTGAGCATCCTACCCACCGATGTAGAGCCCCTGCAATGTCTGTGTGTTGTGTCCTTCTCCTGTGCTGCTGTCCTGCCAGGGCCTGCCTGGTTCTTGATCTTATTCAGCCCTCCACGCACATCCAAACATGCTGCCCAGTCCATGCCGAGTCCTTGTTTACAATCCTCGCTACCCATGGTACCTTAACTGCACTGCTGGTTCTTCGAGTGTCTTTGTCCTTGCCCAGTCAGTGCTGATGACAGGTCCCAATCCCTCCCTTTCTTTCCCACTGGTGTCACGCTTTCCTCCTCACTCAGCATTGAGGTTTCGGGTGTCTTGAGACCCGCCTAGCACCAGGTCACCCTATGTCCGTGGCCTGATGGCATAGGTTTCTACCTGACATTATCTGACCTCCTGAGCCCGGGCTAAAACCCATCTTGCCACTACGCATAGGGTCTTTTTTCCCTCTCCTGCCATTCCACGGCTTGTCCCTTCTGACATCCGTGACACCATGAGAACATGGGGAAAACTCCACACAGATTGGACCCCAAGTCTAGAATTGAACCAGGCTCCAGAGTTGCAAGGCAGCAATGCTAACCACTGCTCCACTGTCCCGCCCTAGTTATCCTATGCCTTTGTAAAATAATGTTTTGTCATTTTTGGTTGAAGATGAATATGTGTTTGAAGTTATTTAAGCTAATTCTGAAAGTGAATTGTAGGCTTTAAAGTAATGAAAATGTTCCCTGCCTCTTTAGTTAAATAAGAATTGCTTCGGAATGTTTCTAGATTTTGAAGATTCAAAGTTCTAGAACAACACAACTAAATAGATGTCAGCTACAGCTTACTGCAAAATGTACTATATTACTGTGGCTCCAAAATGAATTTTTATGTTTTTATGTGGACTTTGAATCATTGTTATGACCCCATAAATGTCAGTGAAATCATCTGGTCAAAATTCTGTGTAAGCTAAATCAGGTTTACGTGTTTTTTTTAACAAACACCACATTGACAAAATTGTGTTTTCGGCAAAACTAGTGAAACAAGGCAACTTTTTTAGACTCTTGATTTAGGCAGAACACTAGCCAAAGATTCTGTCAGCACACAAATATGAATGTCACATGCGTCTAAAAGAAAAGCTCCTAAGCTCCTAGCTGACATACTGTACCTATTTCTGTCTGCTCATGACGTAGTAGTTGAGATATATTGAAAAAATCATGAACAAGGTATTTCTATTCACAATGGAATCAATAAAATCATGATATGAGTACAACATTTACATGTGCATTTCAATTATTGTTACTGTAAAACTGGAATTACTATTTTTTCACAATAACTTCTGTATGTGCTCAATGGGAATATTCACAAAATATGGAAATGTGTAAAAATATCAGCATTCACAGCTCCACTGGCAACAAAATATTTGAAACCAATTAAAACAAATTAAAAGCCTATTAATTCAGCAGAGCTTAAGTGCTAGTGTAAATCAAGTGACAAAAATCATTGCACAAACCACTCCAGGAGGCAGACTTTTCAAGACTGCAGTGATGTAATAGACTGGAGGCATCAAGGCTAAGCAAATAATTATGTAGTAAATAACATTACATCATGTACAACTAGGCAGATCTATGATATGGGTTTAGCTACTGAAATTTTTCAAAGATAGGATTAATAAATATACTGGGACATTATTGAACTGTCTAAAATATATCAAATGTTTATTTGTTTGCTGGTGAGTTCTGTATGGCCATGACACAACACAACATTCCTTTCCTCTCAAGACATTTCCTTATATAAAGGCTCAAGAACTTCCAATGAAAGCCCATTAGGAACAGAAGAGTTTAAAAGGCCATACAGTAAATGCATAATACTGAATCAATGGTACTGTACCCTGTCACAACATATTACTGTGTTTGTTGAACAGCTTTTGACCTGGTTGTAGGATATTATCTGGACTGTGCCACTTACCAACATTGTGAATACATATCGAGCAATGTGTGTAAGTGAATAGAATGGAAACATTGTCTACAAATAACGTAAAATGTTTTGGAATCAGTATTTGGTTTACTTTAACATAAATTGGGCACCATAATAGTGGTTTGATTCCAGTCTGGTGACATTCTGTGGGGAGTCTGTATGTTCTCATTTTGACCACGTTTCCTCTGGGTGCTTGGTTTGCTCTTACAGTTCGAAGACATAATATGTTGATTATTTTGTGTCTCTAAACCCTCAGCTCTGTAAGTTTACAATGGACAGGTGAGCCATCATAGAGGAAACATTGGCTTCCAGGTTAGGTTCCAGGTCACAATCACCTTCTAATGGACTCAATGTAATTGAAAATGGGTAGATGAATGCACAGAAAATGCACCTATAGACATTGAGTTTTATCAAATTTAAAGCTTTGTATAAGCCATATTTCTCACAAAACATTCAGTATCGTGAAAATGTTTTTCAAATATTGAAGTTATTACTTATAACTTGGGAACTTGTGAAAATGTAACAAACTGAAAGGGAGATTTAAGGAAATTCAGATTTGTTCTAATACATTGAAGCTGGCTATCCTTAACAACCATGCACTGCCTTCCTATAGCAGACTCTGACCATTTTAATTCCCAATAACTGCTGCCCTTGCATTTCTAGGAATACTGTATAGATGCTGTTTTCCTTGTGGAACTCTTTAACATATTTAAATATGTATTTCTTTGTCGTTAGCCTTGTTATTGTGAAAGGTATTAGGTGTTTGCTCATATAATCATATTTGCTTGGAAATCATACTTCAATGTTTTCTATTAATATGATACTTGAACAATTCAATGTATTGTGTGTGTGACTAATCAGCCAATTTATACTCATTAGCTGTCTGTTATTGAAAACAACAGTTAAAACAACAAAAAAAAACAACTATTAATATAGAGTACCTGGTGTATTCAATTGTTTTATTTATGAATTTATGTTTGAGCTTAGCAATAACGTGTTAGCTAACTTTTATTACTGTGCATTGTATATTCTTTATGTTGCAGTTTATGCAAGAGGAATGATAATTTTGTCTTCAAAGTCAAAGAATGTATAATTTGATACAATTCATTTTCATTGATTACTAATGGCATCTATTGTTTTCTGTCACTTCAAGTCAATATCACCAAATATGAATCGAATGTTTTTCTTGGCATGGTCCACATTGGAAGATCCATGAAGTGCATTCTCCAGCACACTTCTGGCGAACTGAGCTCGAAGGGAGTTAGGATCGATTTGCCTGGCTACGTCTGGATCCACCGGGCCTATCGTGTTCCTCCATTCCTCAATAGCATTCTCTTTACTAAGAATCATCATCACAGATGGACCCCTGCAAGAAAAAGTAACATGATCTCTATTAGAAGCCTATTTCACAGTCCGATTCAAATCTCTTCCCCAGCGGAATAGCCAATAGAACTCTCATTTGAAAAGAATATCGAACAATAAAATAGGAGATAATAATAATTTAAGGAGAAAAAGCAGTCTTAGTGAAACACTGTATATTTAATGTGATATAGGCAGCACGGTGGTGTGGTGGTTAGCATTGTTGCCTTGTAATGCTGAGACCCTGGGTTCAATTCTGGACATAGGGTGCTATCTGTGTGGAGTTCGTATGTTCTCCCTGTGTTCATGTGGGTTTTGTCCCGATGCTCCAGTTGTCTCTCACGATCCAAAGACATATTGGTAGGTTAATTGGCTTCTGGGAAAATTGGCTCTGGTGTGAGTTTGTGTGTCTGTGTGTGTCTTGCAATGGACAGGTATCCTGTCCAGGGTGTATCCTGCATTGTACCCATTCCTTGCTCTGGCTCCTGCACAACCCTAAATTGGATGAAACCTTTAAAAAATGCATGGATGGATGGATTAAGGTCGTTAAAATACATAGCATTATACTTCCCTATGTGATGTTACATGGTTGTGCGCACACTTGTTGGGTGAGAACACGTTTGAGGCTCATACAAGTTAACAGGCACTTGTTTATCAGGAAATGACTAAATAATCACACTTCACCTTCACATCACTTAGAAATTCAACACTTCTTCTGAATCAGCTAACACATACAGTAAGTGTGCAACATACTCACTGGGACATGTAAGCGACAAGCTGATCGTAAAACACTTTCCCTTGGTGATCCTTATAAAACTCTGCAGCCATTTCTTTGGTCAGCTTGGTCTCTTTTACTTGTGAAATGCAAAACCCGGCTTCTTTGATACTGTTGATAATATCATCTGAAAAAAAAACTGTCCTGTAATATTTGCCCAATATGATCCAAACATTTTAATGAAGTGTTATCTATTTATTTAAATTAAATTAAAGTGTAAGCCTAAATTAATGCAAGACACATCTATTTTTAAGATAAGTACATCTAAGGGAAGAACTAACCAAACATAAAAAATGTGGACTTGATTAATTTACAAAACTACAACTCTTAAAATTCTTCTAAATAAACCATGAATTTTTAATAATTAAAGTTGTAAGTTCAACATTGAGAATTTGGCAACAAACATTTCCACGGCCGAAATGTTGTGTTTTCTTTCTTCTCTTTTCAGCATTTCACCTATTACTTGTTCCTTTGCAGCCTATGCATGCTGAAGCAGCTACCCAACTTTTTTATTGTATACTATCATAAATATCCTTTCAGATTGATATATGGAAGCTGTACCATATTCATGCTACCTTTTAAACAGACTGAAAATCTGAAATCCTAGACGTCGGTCTGAAGCAGATTACATTAAGCTACTGTTTAAACATGACCGATGCACCAGTGGATTAAGTTGTCTTAAAGAAAAAACATGCTCAACATCCAATATGTCTGGGCACAATTTGGAAAAATGTTTGATTTTTTATTTAGTGCTTTTTACTCTTTTTGTTATTTCCTCCCAATTTCTCACCTTTGTTATTAAGGCATACAGTACATAACCAAAATCAACCACCACTGCACTTGAATACGACTATTCAGACATCCTAGACATCCACAGAGGGATACAGACATCCCTCTATTTTCTAATTACTTCTTCCAATTCAAGGTCACAGGGGAGCTGGAGCCAGTCCCAGCAACCAACAGGCACAAGGCAGGGTACACTCTGGACAGGATGCCAGTCCAACACAGGACACACACAGACACAGATGTGCTGATATCCCTCACATCACGGCTGATTTTCTCCCAAAACCAATGAACCTATCAGTATGTTTTTGGACAGTGGGAGAAAACTGGAGCACCCAGGGGAAACCCACATGAACATGGGGAGAATATACACACCTCAAGCACATAACACCTCAGATCTGGAATTGAACCCAGGGACCGCAAGGCAGCAATGCTAACCACTGCACCACCGTGCTGCCAGCATTCAGACAAGTCTGACTGATTTACCTTTAGACTAATGTAAATATATGGGCCAACAGTAATGTGTAGTCTCTAATTTTCAAAATTAAAATGTACATTTTTCATATTTTAAACACAAAATGTACCACTTCCCTGCTGTTTAAACTATTTTCCATTTCTGCTGATATCTGAAATCCAGTAGTTTTTTGGTTGTAATACACAAGTACCATATGAAACGGCTACAAGAACAGTACTTTCACAAATAATCACGGCATGCTGCTGGCAATATTGTATATGTATGTATTTTGCCTTTCTAAAACCATAATTTTCTCAGTTTAACCTGAACTTATGTTCATCAGGGGAAACAATTTTACCTCTGTGTTTATTGGCAGCATCTGGTTTAATAACAGCCAGGGTGTGCTCAACAGGGAAGAAAAAGTTGAGATTTTTCTGTGCTTCCTCAGGAGATGAGCTGCCATGCAACTGGTTGATTGGCACATTGTCAACAGCAAACTGAGCACGCAGGCTGCAAGCAAATTACTCCAGTGAGCAAAACCACAAAAGACTGACCCAGTCACACAGCATGCACTCACAGAAATAAAAATGCTAAGCGTCAGTTCAGAAATGTTCTAAACTTTTGACAGTGCACAAGCCATCGGTTTAGCATTATACAAAGCTTTTAAAGCTCTAAATGCTGCTCATGGAATGATTTTAAAAAGACTTCAACACTTTATAGTCAATATTTCAGTGAATACTTCAATAATTTGTTGAGCCTGGAAGAAAGAACAGCTTGAACTCTAATCTCATTTGACAACTTCCCACCCTGGATTCCACACAATGTATTTACCTGTCAGGTGCTTTTCCTTTCGCTTCATCGATCGTTTTTGGACCCAACAACTTTCTCCAGTGTTGCACTGCATCCTCTCGGGTCAAAGCCAATGCCAGAACAGGACCACTGCAAAAGAATGAATGTTAGGCCCTACAAAGAGTGCAATAGTAAGGTACCACATTATAACTCTAGATGTGTTTCTCTGTCACCTCATCATGTGCTTTATCAGACTCGGAAAGTACTCTTGGCCAGCATGATCCTTGTAGAACTCTGTCGCTTGCTCCTCTGTTAGGGTCAATTCCTTTTGCATTGCAATTTGGAAGCCAGATTCATGAATTGTCTTCAGGATCTCATCTAGTGGTAGACAGAAAAGGATCACCGTATGTTTAACTTTGGTGTTACAGCACAAAGCCTGTAAGTGAATAGTATTGCTTACAGTACAGTATGCCCACAGTTGCTCATAATGCACATACTGTAACTGCTTTAAAATGTGAGACAAATACTCACTGTACAGTGAATTTTAATGAATCATAAAACGTGTTGTTTGTTTCACTCTGAGAGACAAAGCTACTGAGGCGGAGCATTGGCAAAAGTACAATATAGAAACCTGGAGATCTGCAGAGTTATATTGGTGGGCAGATGTCCCTTAAAAGGTAAAACACACAGTATACAGTATATTGTAGAGAATAACAATGCATTAGAACAACTTAAGACTAAGAGTATTTATTGCATTTGACCTAAAATTCCAGGCTTTTAAAAATGGCTTCATGTGCTGCAGGCTTTGCTCAGCATCAGGGAGGCTGTGGGTTTGTGCTTCTATTGCAGTATTGAAGTGTTTAGTCACTGGGACTTGCACAATATTAAATTAGTATATTTGTATTTGTGTATATTAGTATTTTTAACACTAAGCACATTTCATTGTATCATTTTTTGTAGATTTGTATTAAACTAATATTTTATGAATCATGGGTTTACTGTCCTTAACGTGTTAGTCTTCCCTCAAAATCACCTAATAATTGTGATTTTCTTTCCTATTCCCCTCAAACTCTGATATGATATGTAGCCTCACAATTGGATGTTTTCTTTTGAAATGACTTAATACTATGTATTGCAATCCAGGCTATTCTGACAATGTATCTAAACTGTTTATTATTTAATTGAACCCCAAATTAAATTGATACATTAATAAATAGACATTCTTTTTAATTGCTTCCAATTCCACAACTGTCAGATATTTTATTGTTCACATAGTCTGAAAACAACATATTTTAAGGAGTGGAGCAGTTCCAAAAAGACTTATTAAAAAAATACTGGTTTCATTAAGGGTTCAATTAAGCAAATCAAAGTCTAGTTTGATTACTAACAGACACTGAGGTCATAAAGCACAATTCAAAAGCCTTGACTTAATAACTGTAAACAAAGTCTCCCCATGCACCATGGGATAGAACTGTAGCCATTAGTCTTTACATCACTTCTCAGCATCTTATGAGAACGGGCGGGAAGATCTAAAAATCTGTCCCAACAGAGCTATCTTTTCACATACTTAGCTATACCTATCATTTACAATTACCTTTCTTTTCTCTGAGGAGACTAGGGCGAATAAGAGCCAGAGTTTTTTGGATTTTGGGTTTGGACCCTCCTTCTGTGGTTTGCTTCCCTTCATCATCACCAAAGGATGGAAAGAAGAATGCTAACTCCCTGCTTGCAAGCTCCTTGCTGTCGTGACATGACAGCTTTAGTTCCTCTTGGATGTCACGGCTTGACCTAGGACTAAAACATCAACATGGTTTTAGAATGAGTGCGCCTAATTGGCCCTTTTAGAATTAAGTAATAGGTTTATTCTATGCTGAAAAAAAGAATAAAGAAAACACAACGTTTCGGCCATGGAGCCTTCTTCAGGTGTGAGGATAGATGCTATATATTATATATCAATATATATATATACAATATATA
Organism: Atractosteus spatula; assembly: GCF_055471065.1. Lineage (NCBI taxonomy): Eukaryota > Metazoa > Chordata > Actinopteri > Semionotiformes > Lepisosteidae > Atractosteus > Atractosteus spatula. The sequence continues at coordinate 44,056,376 of NC_142711.1, forward strand.
TACACAGTTATATATCAATATATATACTGTACATATTGCTCACACCTGAAGAAGGCTCCACGGCCGAAACGTTGTGTTTTCTTTCTTCTTTTTTTCAGCATGGAATAAACCTATTACTTGTTCCTTTGCAGCCTATGCATGTTGACGCAGCTACCCACCTGAACTACTACCTTTTAGAATTAACATATAATCTTGCAATGGCTTGGATTACATCCATTACATCCATGGATTACATCCATGTCAAATATTGACATGCCTGTCAAATCCCAGACGCAGTTCTAGATAGTAGCTGTCAATGTCTCAGATGCAAACCAAGACACTTGGAAACAGAATGCTGCTATCAAATGATGGTTTTGCAGTTTAAAGTCATTGGGTAAATCTTTCTATCAAGTTACTTTGTCTTCTGAACTTTTCCAATGCATTTATTACTTGTTTAATGCTCTGTTACAAGAATTAAGATCTTTATTTTTCATGGCATTAATATTTTTATCTTATTAAGACCTTTCAGAGGTAGGAAGGTTTTGCAGCTATTGTTTGATTTTTAAGCTTTGTGCAATCCTGATTTGCTTTTTCTTGTAAGTTCCTGGCAAGAAAATAGTTATGCAGAAGGTTTTTGTTTTATTATTTCAAAAGCTCCACTTTCACATTATGAAGCTATTTGTATGAAATGAGTATTGTTTACCTTGTAGTTTAAATTGGTGTTCTTGTTATGAGGAGGCGTCAATTGAACGATTCTATCTCACATCTCTTATTGGTGGATAAAACTATACATATATTGTGGCATTTGGAATTGCCAATCACCACATCTGGTGGCATTTCTAGACTTGAGCATAAGGAATGAGTGTCCACAAGGGGAAGACTTTTAATGAAGTTGCCAAGAGTTTCAGTGGTGCAAGGCAGTGAACATACATTTAAAACATTCAAGAAACAAAACAATCAAAATAAATTCCAAACCTTTTGTCTGGAGTCCTGCCTAAAGTTTGAATAACAAGTATCTAAACAGTCTGATGGCCCATTTACCAACTCGCAAAACAAAAGAAAACAATCTAGCATTAACATCAGCTTTCTTTAAAATCTCCATTTACCTTAATTACGATCTTCCACAGTTTCCTAGGCTCTCTGACAATCAAAATTAAAAGCCTTCAGATACAGTATGTGGTATCCAAAGCTGTTCTCCCTCAACCACATCTGCTTTCATGCACAGTACCCACAGTTAAAACTGAGCTTGTTGGCCAGGATAGCAAATCAAGCTTTGAGAGTCTTTTCAAATGTTGCTCTAAATATGGCAAACATTCTGATATTTGGAGGGGAAAGCCAAGTTTCTGCTTGTCTTTAGCATCTTCTGCCTTGGAAATACCTGTTTTCTTGATATGACATAGGCTACACAATTTCATTAATGATAATAATGAAGGAGAATAAATTAATTATTTTATAATGCTTTCCAGTCCTCTAATTCCAGTTTTCTAATGAAACAGGAATATTTATAGACGGAATCAAGTGCCCTCCTTCAAAACCTGTTATGCTTCAATCTTAATAGCATTGCACAGAGCAAAGTAATATTTGTCTTAAATAATTAACAGAAAACACACAAGGTTACATTTTTTCACACCCCAGTAGTTAATATTTTGTAAATACTCCCCTGGCATGAATTCCACTAACAAAACACCTCCTGTAGTTGTTTTACAAGGTGCTGACATTTCTGCAGGAGGATTTTGGTCAATTTCTTCAGGCAGAATTGCTCTAGGTCCTTCAGACTCTATGGCTTCCATTTGCTACCTGCTTGTGCATTTTTAATTCAAACCACAAATGTTTAAATGGATTGAAGTCTGGAAATTAAGATGGCTCTTCAAGAGCATTTACTTTAAGTCTTTGTCTATTTGGATGTTGGCTTTTGATGAGCAATGACATGCTGGAAAGCCCAGTTTCAGTTACAGTAGGATAGAGCTTTGGCTGAGGCAAAGGCTCAAGAATGCATAGATGCAAAACAAGCTCAAAAGGTAATAGACCCCCTGCCATTTTTCACAGTTGGTATTGAGTGTTTTCTCAACGTGACATTCACCTTGTTTCTGCCAAACATAACACTCACAAACATACATTTCAATTTCAATTGTATTAAATAAAATGATGACACTCACCAAGGTAACATTTTAACCATTCAAGGCCAATAGCAGAATTTGACCAGAAGAGCAATGCCAGAAACAGGTATGCAAAATCTTATAATGAACAGTATCAAATGCATTGGCATATGATTTAATAAATATATACAGGTATAATAGCACTGGGATATACTGTAAGAGAATTAAGATAGATAGTATATCTGAATCTGCTTCCATTAAGAGATCATTAGCAACTTTAGCAAGAGCACTTTCAGTGTTTCATAATTGTCAGATTGAATGGGTTTGCAATGTTTGTATAGTAAGAGGATTAGTTGCACTGCAACAGCACATTCTAATATCTCAGCAGGAAAAGGCAGTTATACATTCAGTATATTGAAGGCCTGTTATTTTAATGGGCAGACCACTAAAGGCTGCCTAATAGGGCCTTTGCGTGCATGTAATTAGTTAACTTGGGCTAAAATTCTAATTGTATTATGGAATAATTGACTAAGATGCATTATCACAAGAGAGTGACAATTTGAGAGAGTGCTTTTTTCACATACTGTAGATTGAGTTAATGGCTTTTGTGTATAAAAGTGTGTGTGACTGAGCAGTTAGGAGTTAAAGTGTGGGGTTTGTTGTACTGTAGGTCTTCAGGAATGGAATTTGAGTGTCTGAAATATTTTGTTTGTATTTTCAATAAAGTATTTTTGGAGAAGTAGAGAGGCGGTGTTAGCCATTCACTCTAAAACCATTTATGGTATTTATTTTGAAGAATTATGCTTATCTTAAGAGGGCTTTTTTATTTTTCAATAAATTCTAGGAACTTCCTGGACTTCGAAAGTTTGCCTATTTTTCCATGCTTCATGTGTGAATGTTACTGGATATGTGTCACCAGAGCTGGGTATCTTCCACAACGGATTAGAAATTATTCAGATTATCCAAAGCAAGATTAAGATTTTCAGACAGTGATATAATTGAGGCAGTTTAAATAACCACCACCACTTAAAATGTTTGCAACACATTGTTTTCTGAATAACGGTGAATCAATGAAAAAGATGGAATTTCACTCTAAGCTCTGGGTTATAATCAATTTTAATTAAAACACTAAAAGGATGTCATTATCCAGTATTACATTACACTAGCTGTAATGTATAATATACTTAATTCGGGTGTTTTCATACTTAACGCTGATCTTAGTATGCAATGGATACCGGAGATCTTAACTGCTCTTTTTTAAAACATTTTCCAAAATAAAACAAGCTTTACAATAACCCAAGTAATGGTACATAATTTAAAAAAAAGTTCAAAAAGCACAATTTAAAGAAGGTTGTTTATCAATATACTGAGTTTTCTTCCAGTAACTTATTCATTTCCTTGGAAAGTTTTTTTTTATTTTTGTAATGTGCTGTGAAGAGCATTTCTGCTTAGAGACCACTGTGCATCTATTTTGCATCACACGGCACAAAATGCTGCCTACACATTGGTAAAAATGCATCAGATTCTGGCATACCACAAACTGACTTGTCAAATACACTGTGTCAGATCCATAAAAACAAGCTGGTGTGTATGTTCTGGAATCTGCTTCCAGAATGTCCCCATCTGATTCCAAAGCTGTTTTACATTTACAGCATTTCCAAGATATGTGGCATAAGATTAAGCGTTTTTTGGTCTAAAGATGAGACATGGAAATTTGGAAGCATGATAATACACATCTACTTGGAATTGAAAGCATTTAATTTCCAGATTTAAAGTAGGAAAGAGCCAAAGAATTACTATGCTAAGTAAGACTGTTTTAAACTAGGATACAGCTTTATAACAACCTTCAGAGTATTATTTTTAATTTGGAATTGCTTATTTTTATATTTTTATGTACACACAAAATTTGGAATAAATCATTTTAAGACTCAGCTTTCTGGCAGTATCTATCCAATCAGGAGAGAATAAGTATAAGGTACAGTATATAGGCATGCTTTTTTGACACACGCCTGAAGAGCCATTTATGGTTTTCATGGATTCATGGTGCAGCCTCTGCAGAACCAGACAAATACAGTAAGTCATTGCCGATTGGAGGAACAATGTGACATACTGACATCACTGTATGCCTGCAGTTTCCTAGCGAGTCGTAGAAGTCACTGATTTCTGGAATGGTTAGACGGCACACATTTGGCAAGTGGCATGACCCAGGATTCACTGTTGGCATCTGGGCAACAGAGCTCAATCAGCAATCTTTAAAATTTGTTTTCACAACCAAAACCCAAACAAGATATTTAATCACAATCCAAATTAGTATACAGTGATATTTCAAAACGTGTTTTTTTTTTTATTAAAGTATGCACATAACATTATTTTTGTGCATTTTTATATTTACAAAATGTGGTGAATTTACAAAAAACTCTTTAACAAACGTCAACAACTAAGCTTTGCTTAACTAGAGAAATGAATTGATACAAACCGCTTTGGTGGCTTAATTACATCAACATCTGCCGGACCAATTAATTCTGCCCAGGCGGAATAATCTTTTTCACTCTTTCCACTTTTCCTGCTCAATATCAGCACGTGAATGGGTCTGCTTGACATGAACTGCACAAGCTCTTCAAACTTTGGCTTAAAAAAAAAGCATTTTGGTAATTTATTTGGCATTTAATCATAACACTTGACACAGATTTTATATGACTTAAACAAACATTTGACTAATTCTAAACTCAGACTCAGATAGGAAGCTACAAATCAGACAGTTATAGAAGCACTGGGAAATCTTAATTCTCAAAAACACTTTGTCGAAACTCTGTTTAAAATAGCGGCTTTTTATCATCAACCTGGCCCCAGGTTGATCATACCCATAAGATGTTTCCGTTTCCCACTTTGGATAAAGGCTGATTCACATTAATTTTATTTTTCACATTTACATTTACAACCATTACACAGCCTTAATTCTACGATTAGTTTTAGCTTTAACTCAAATGCTATACTCAATTCCTAACCCTAAACCAAATCCTCACAGAATTTTAGTGCTGAGTTTAACTGCAGCTCTATAAAAACGATTGCATCTACTATAATAATTCATCACTCATCCAAAATGTATACTTAACCTTCACAAAAGTTTATCCTCAATCCTATGTATAAAACTAGCTCTGAATAAAACCTAAAACAATCCTTAAATTAAGCCTATTTGAATGAAAGACATATAATTTAGTTTGTATTAATGTGTGGTGCAGGTCTAGTGTTTAGGGAACTGTAGTATAAATTTAGTATAGTATTAGTCACTTGATCAGCTTTGTCCTGGTAAAAATCCTTGATCTGCTGTTCTGTAAGTATTCTCTCTTCCTCAGCAACAAGACAGAATTCTGCTTTTATAGCCTGGAAATATGAAAAATATGCTGTCAGTTGAGCCACTCTGTGGGATCTTTTCATATGCTCCGTTTCCTAATTGTTCTCAATGTTTTTTGGGAATCCTTCCATTTATGCAAATCAGTTGGTTATGATGTTGACTGTTATATTCTATAAATATTTATATCCTGTCTACTTTACTAGTGGAAATTTTGTCTGTTCTTAAAAGGAACAAAGAAGCAGAAATACTGTATATGCATGTCATAAGATGGTCACAATAATTTCCTAAGTGACCTCAAAGCCAGGAAAATCATTTCAATACCAATAATCCAATATTGTCATAAGGTTACCTTGTTGTAATCAGGTAGTTGAACTAATGCTCATACAAAAGACAGATCACTTGGGAAAAATGCTACTTCTGAGTGAAACACATGAAAGAAAAAAAAACTTACTTTTTTCTTGATTTCCTCCACTTTACCTGCTGCTACAGCATCTGGCTTGATAATAGCTACATAGTAGGAAGCTGGGTGAAAGGAATACAAAACAACATGTAAACCCTCTGTATGAAGAAAATGGGAATAAACTAATACCAAAATATGCTGATATGGCTACAACAATTCTGAAGAAATTAGTGAACTGTGATTATTTTAATACTTATAGAAGTGAAATCCTAATCTAGAAGACAGAATATTATAAAGAATTACCAGAATTAATCTGTACTGTTTAACCACGCTTGTACCATGCTTCCCTATGGTATCCCATGAAAGAGTCATATCTATGCTCTGAACACAATTTCATTCAACTTTACTTTACTTTAATGTGTTTGCACTATGGACTTTGCCCCATAGTATACAAACTTCAATAAAGGTAAGTCTGTAAGATTAATAATAGTTGTGAACAGATAAACAACTCATAGAATTTAATGACATTTTAAGATAACCCATTTTAAAAAGAAATGAGAACTCACTATCACCACTGTGATCTTCATTTGTTTCACCTGAGTGTATTTTCTCAAGCTTTCCTATATCTTCTTCAAAAGAAATTTCTTGAACCTTAGGTGAGAATGAATATTTAAAGTTACAAGTCTGTGCCTATTGCTTGAGAAATTAAGAAAAGTTCCAGTTGATAGTTTTCACCTCACATAATGGTCAAACAGAAAATAATTATTCCTGGTCCTTGATAGAGGCAGATTTATTGATTCAGTGTAGACATTGGTGTTAACAGCTTTTTAAAGTACCAGAAGACCTAGTTGAAGTATTCAGAATCCACAAAAGTCAACCCAGATGACTAAGGAGAAGAGCATTAATAACAGGATGCATTTCTTCACACAAAAGTCTTGCGAGTGTCTGCAGCAAACTATCCAGACATGGTGTGAAAGCTGATACCCTGCAAAAAATGGCTGAATGAGATTGATCCAAATTGCCTTCTCTCTTTTGTTGACAGTCTTTCTTATGTTTTGTTTCCAGACCATACAGAAAACAACTTCAGATTGATGGCGTCTCTTAGTTTACAGTGCTATATCTAATGGCAAGATTGCATAAAATACCAAACAGACAAAGATAAGGCTGACTGCTATGCACCTTAAGACCATTGAAATAGTATGTATTTTAAACTCTTGATATACTCATTACAAAGAGGGAAAAAAAAACAATGCATACACATACTTCAGGAACATATTCTGAACCCATTTCTTGTTTCTTCTTCTCTTCTTCCAGTTTCTCTAAAATTGTCTTTTGCAGAAGAGGTCCTTTCACTCCCCTCACAATTCCCACTGCTTTGCCACCCTGCATGTGTGCAATAAACAAAGGGGTTGAAGAGTAGTTTCTACACATCGCCTCGCCAAACTATTCACATTCACATATAAGCATACATACACATTTTTAACTTACTATTATATTCAAGCCCTGGAGGTTGAATCTGAAGTCTTCTAAGGATAAGATAAGTAACTGTAAATATCAAGAAATCAAATGATCTGAAATATGTTGAGTGCATAAATATTCAGACCCAATATTTGGGTCTTCCACTCAATATGTGATGAAGCACCTAGCAATGACAGCGCAAGTCTTTTCGGGTTTGTCCGTACAAATTTTGCGCACAGGAATGGTGTAATAGTTGCTCATTCATCTTGGCAGATTTTCACAGGCTCTTTCAAGTTGCTTGGGGATCACTTAGAGACCACAGTTTTCAAGTCTTTCAATACATTCTCAAATAAAATTCAAGACAGAACTTGGATTGTGCCATTCAAGGATATTCACGTTCTTGTTCTTAAGCCTCTTCAATGTAGCTTTGGCCTTGTCCTTGGATCATTGTCGTGATGAAAGAGGAATTTTCACCCAGTTGTAGGTTTCTATCTATGCTCTACGTATGAAGAAAAACTGCCACAGCCATATTTAACACTGTCTCAGGTTTGCAGTATCACTTAAATACTTTGTTGCAAACTCCAAGGCCAGCTATGTGGGGTCATTGGGATATTGCTGACTCATGGGCATTTTCTCTCATCTCAGCCACTGAACTCTGTAGCTCTTTCAAAGTCGCTGTTAGCGTTAGGAGGTAGCCCTCCTTGCCTGGCTGCAGTTTTGGGGAACAACCTGATCTAGGGAGTGTCTGTAGACCTTTCACTTTTTAATAATCAGCTTTCCCAAGCTCAAAGAGATATTTAAGGTCTATTAATAGTCCTATATTAATCTATACCTTTTCCTGATCCAGACCTTTCTACAACTTTATCCTTCAGTTGTTTTGGAAGTTCATTGGTCTTCCTGGTTGAATCTTTGTTATGAAATTCACTGTCTAACTGAGGGACCTTACAGAGATGAGTGAATTTATTGTGAAACCGTGCGTTCCACTATTTTTGCACAAAAATCAGTGGCCATGCAACTATTTGTATTTGGAACAAGTAATAGGTTTATTCCATGCTGAAAAAAAGAAGAAAGAAAACACAACGGTTCGGCTGTGGAGCCTTCTTCAGGTGTGAGCAGAAGAAGGCTCCACGGCTGAAACGTTGTGTTTTCTTTCTTCTTTTTTTCAGCATGGAATAAACCTATTACTTGTTCCTTTGCAGCCTAAGCATGCTGACGCAGCTACCCACCTGAACTATTTGTATATGGCTTTTTAAGTGCACCTAAATGTATTTAGGAATGCCACAACAAATGGTTTGAATATTTACCTATTTGAGAACTTTCCATTTTTCTTTAATAATAATGATGTATTTAATTCTTTTTTTTGTTTACCTTGAATGTGGAAAAATCTTTAAAAGCAAGAATGAAGGGAAATAATAGAATATATAATTAAAGTGTGGAATATAATTCAAGGAACTTTCAGTTAAATGTTTTCATTTTGAAATGTACTATGAATATCTCATTTTGAATGTTGTTTTCAATAGAAGATACTGCTGCTCTAGAATAATCCCAGGGAAAAACAGCCAGTTATACATGAATGGGCTTAATGGGATATCCTACCCTGACATGCTAAAAGAACTGAACCTTTTTAGTCTTGAACAGAGATGACTATGAATTAACCTTATTTGAGTACTCAGACTTCTGAGAGTCATTGACAATGGTGAAACATGATTAACGGGAGGCATTTTTTACATAAAGGCATTTGTGGATGAATGGAAGAATCAAAAAATTAGCACTTAATTATCAGCTAGATGAGAAGAAGGCTTCCTATGATTTTGAACCATTCCTAGTTTCTGATGGTGATAATGACATTTCTGAACCACACTTACAGAATAAAAGAGGAAGACAGGTTCACACTTCCCTTCGAACGGACATAGCTCTTCGACACTTTGAGCTTCAGCCTTTGAATTTAATGAACAGGTAGACATTACATTACACAACTGCTCCACATACAGTAGCTTAGAACTTCTTACCATTCCAATGTAGCTAGACATTGTCAATGTTATAAAAATGTAAGTAGGAGAAACAATCTTCAACATACGGCAGATTAAAACAGCTCCAACACAAACTAAAATTTGTCTGGTGTTTTTCCCCTTTTTTCTAATATGATCATCCAATAAAATGCAAGGTTAAGACACACCACAAAATGTAGTAACTGATACATGAGTAAGTTACACCAATGTTGTCTTAAAAGAAAAAAAAATGTTTGTACACTAATATGAAATAAATGTCCCAAATGAGAAGTTAAAATGAAAAACTGTCAGCTGTACTAGTATGTCATTGAAGGTGCTGCAGGCTTGAAACCGAACATCCTGTGGCTGATATTTGACTTACAACAGCAAAATGCAGGAGGTCATCCCCATATTCCATTTTAATTTTTCTGAAGAGGTTTTGGACTGCTTTGCATGGCCCACACCAATTCTGATAGACATCTACAACTAAACATAGGGAAGTCATTTACAGTGCATGCAAAGTATAACAGTAGAAGAATGGTCCAGTCATGTTAATTAACTGATTAAAAAACTGCAATTCTGGATTTTAACACTTAGGGGAATGGGGGTGTTTGTTTTCAAATGCTGTACAATCTTTTAGGGGACCCTAGAAGGGACAAGTCCAAAACAGAACACTGCCTATTAATCTGGCACAGTGGAATACTTCTTGTGCTGGTAGAATATAAATCACCTGGGTATAATGATAATTATTTATCCTCTCCTCCCCTTTACAAACCATAGTAAGGAACACAGGAGTGCTAAAGCACTGAATTATTGTGATGAACTGCACATTTGTACAGTAGCTTTGTAATAATTAAAAGGTTGGGGCGTGGTTTGTTAAAACATCTGTGCAGAAGTCATAAAAATGACGTTGACTAGAATTCTCAATGTGCGAATGAAATATGTGACGTCACTGTTTAATTATATTATATGATAATGTATAACGTATTTATTAAACTGGAATGAAGCTGGGCAGGGGCTATTCAGTTACTGTACCTAGAAGTAATTTTCATATAAACTAAGATAAAAAAACATACAAAACAAATTCAGTGAGTTGATTTGAAAATGTTAAAGACAGAAGCATGAATTTTTAGAACTATTGGCTATAATTCTTCGCATTTGTGTATTGCTCCTCCTACATGTAAATTGCTTTGGGATAAGAGACGTGGCAGGTCACTACAAAGCTAGCCAAACTGAAATGTTAGAAATTATAGAACAATGGAATTAAAGGGGAACTTTAGGGGAACCAGACTAACTCATGACCAAGACTGGTCACGTTTAGAGTGGAATTTAGCCATGACAGCAGGATTAACACCCTTGTTCATCTCATCCAAAGGATGGCACCTCTTACAGCACACTGCCCCCCATCATTATACAGGATCTTTGGCTTGAATAGAATAGAAATTTGGGTTTCATTAATGATCTCCTATCCAGGTACTGACCAGGCTCAGGAACAAGTATTCCATGCAGCATATTCCATGCTGAAAAGAGAATGGAATAAACCTCTACTTTTTCCTTTGCAGTCTACGCATGCTGGCGCAGCTACCTGCTTGAACTACTTCTCACCAGGCTCAGCCTTGCTTAACAGATCTAAGAAGATCTGACTACAAGGTGGTAACACTACTGTCTATTAACTACAAAAATCTTCAACTTTTGTTGTCCTGTAAAATAAGTACCTGTGAGACCTGCAGCAGACATTGCCTCATTCCATTGTTCCTGGCTTGTAATTTCGGCCTATGGGAAACAAAAAATTGGAAGTGGGACATACTGTATAGCACTAACCTATATGGTATATGATCAATTAAGTAAAAAGTAGTAGTAGGAATTAAGAAACAGATAATGTTAGGATAAACTATTACAATTATACTCTTCAGCTCTCACAAGAGATGACTAATTGCCTTAGCCCATTTCAGTTTTAGTTTTTTATGTAGACCATTCAGTTTTCTTAGTAAATGTTTTTATACTTCCATGCTTTAGTACTGAAAAATAGTAAAATGGATAATACCTGCATTTCTTTTCCACTTAAGCTAGTTCTGACTGTACCCTAAAAGTCATAAAAAATACTACAATCAAATGAACTTCAAGCATTGAAAAAGAATGATTTTGTGTCTGAAAACTCAGGGTCAATTTCCTTTTAAAGGAAGACAGAATGTTGACAAAATTAGTAAAGCTACGTGTTAAATATTCATCCATATTCTAACTGTTTCGTCTAATTCAGAGACGCAGGAGTGCTGGAGTCCATCACAACGCACACACAGATGTGCACGCACCCACACCAGTTTTCCCAGAAGCCAATTAACCTACCAGTACAGTATGTCTTTGGACTGGGGGAAGAAACTGAAGAAACCCAGAGGAACACGGGTAGAACATGCAAACTCCACACAGAAGGCACCCTAGGCCGATAACTGAATCCAGGGCCACAGCGCTGTGAGGCAACATTTTTATTTACTATTTATTTTAATTATGATATTTCTGATATAGAGTCATGATAATATATACAGTAGGTCATTTTCAAGACTGTTGTGATTTAAGACTTCGTTGTTGTCATTGTCATCATTATTATCGTTATTATTAAGTTACATTCAAGACTACTTTCTTGCAGAGCTCAGCAATTTGCAATAACTGTTTAGGCTACATACATACCTGTATCTGAACCTCCTTCTTTCTGCCTGCCATTTTATTTTGCTGTCACGCTTTGTTCAACTTATTTCAAAGCCTTGTTTTGGCAGCACAGACTTCAATATTAACGTATTAATTATTACATAGAAAGTCAACACTGTACAGCTTTATTTTACGACCTGGGGTCGTAAAGTTATTCTAGTATATCTGGAATTTAATATCCGAAAAAGTTTAAAATAAAGCAAAACCTCTTCGTGACAAAATTTAACTGACTCGGTTTGAAAACTTTGAATTCCGCTTGGAACGTCTGAACTCTTACAGTTCATGTCTTGACAGCGAAGCATGGTGGTAAAATACTATTTGCACGTCAAATGGCATTTGATCTTGTTGTATTAAAAACCCGCAAGGACCAGATGTGCTATTAACTCTATAGCTGGACTGCTTCAGGATCTGAAATTTGAATGACAATGGGATATCACGGGGTTTATTAAAATATCAATTACCCACAAACTAGTACAAATGATAAGATGTGCATTACTGAAGCCCAACTACAGTACTTAAAACTGCATGTCATCCATAAGTATTGTACTGATACAAAAACGTTATCGATAGCTAATATCGTTATTGTTGAAAATGTGATTTTCAGATAAAATACTCAAATAAACACGACCAAAAAGATAAAGACGCTTTGCTTATGTTAACAGTGTAAGTGTAGGGGATGTTAAACTTGCAATTAAACTGTATACCTACAGATACCAAAATGTATCAAGGCAGAGTTCGAGATTGTAAACAGGTAAATAAGAAGTTATGTCTTTAAGCAGCAAGAACAGAGAACTGACTGTAGAGATGCTGGTACTGTACTTTGTGTTTTTCACGGGCCAAGAGCACCACCTAGTAGTAGCTCTAATCCTTATAGCTATATAATTATAATAATAGTGTGAAGCCGATACTGTGGTATACTGCAGTGTACATCCTGCGCAGTAAAATCAAAATGGATGTTAGAACAATAACAGCTGTTGACTTAATAAGAATAGATTATTAATTTATTATAATATTAATACTTGATTGATACTTTCGGAATACTTAAATGCAAAGTGACCAAAACCTATTGCTGGAACACAATACTTCACACAAAACTGCTATATTAAAAAAAGCATACTTAAAATATTAACGTGAGTTTAATACGTTAATACAAACGGGAAAGGTCTAAGCATAAACTCACTATGGGAAGTGCTACATAGTGCCCTGCATTTACAGCTTTTAATGTAAGTATACTATCATAACATTAAAATCGTACAGTTCCGTCTCAGTCTCGCTAAATCACACAGGCGCAGGCATGTCACGTGACCGTGCGGAGGGTCATATGATAGCACAGCTCCGGGGTGCACATTTTCAGGATGTCTGAAAATGAAAGAGAAGCCGTGCTCGGTTCAGGACTGTTTCTGGGGATCAGTCTTCCAGAGGCTGAAGAGGTCAGGCTTTAAGTTGCATGATTTAGGAATGAGCACCTTTAGGTATTCATTAAAATTATGTTTTTCGGTAAACTTTTGTAGAAGTTAAAATACAGTAGCTCCAAAGAGAAGGATCGATGCTGTTATCCGGGTCATTGAGCACATATTTGCAGAGTGAAATGCGTCATGATTGTGGATTTTAAATTCATTAAAAATATATCTCTGAGAGAATCACTGGACCTCTTAACCCAGGCATGATTGTTCTACACGACATAAAAAAAAAAAAAACATCTGTGCAAAACAGGAAATGTTATCACATTGCTGTGCGCTTCCAGTGTGTAAACCAAGATTGTGATCGTTCGGAACACAGAGGGTGGATATGCAAAGTAATTAAAGGCTTTTTGCAACTACTGCAGTATCCATTGATAAATTATTTTTCAGAAGGTCTGTTAGTTTTTAAATGTATATTTTATTTTTTATATATATTTACGAACCAATAACGTGAACCGACAATCCGTTAAGTAGTGATACTAAGAAGTCCCATTAACATCTCCTGAAAAATGCTTTAGTGATCAGAAAGTGTGATTAGCGGATTTTAATCTGATCTTTCTCTCATATACACTGAGCCTCACCACTAAGGTGTGTACCCCTAAAAACGGTGAAATTCTATCTAATATTTCCTACAGCATTTCTGTTGTGGTATACATATTAGTTTAGTACTCAGCAATTTAGCAAATAACATATACTGTGTTTTTAGTCTTTGGTAATTCACCATAAATTCCCTTTAAGTCAATTAGCCTTCATTTTATATTTGAGAGATCTAAACTGCATAATAAAATGTCCATTTGGCTCATGTGCTCGCATTTATTCTGCTAAAGGCTGACAATTACATAACTCATTGAAAAATATAAAGCTTTCATTGGGTTTTCTGGTTAAGGATTATGAAAACAGGAAGATAGAAAACATTAATAGTGAGGCAGGTTTTACAGCCTGGAATACTGAAAGCTCAATAAGTTCAAAGTCCTCTGTGTGACTTGATTGTTAATCTCGCATTCAAAGCCAAAAGACACCTACTGCCACAGTGATAGTGCTACCTTTACTACAATGTATTGTACTGTGCAACAGTGTATCTATGAGAATTCTTTGACTTTTTGTGATATAATATATAGAATTATATACCTTATAATTACCTTATAATTAGGGTATATATTTTTTAAAATGGCCCAATTTCCTCTGCGTTAATTTATTTAAACAATCCATTTTTTGCACAGTTTTCTATTAATTTAGAAATTAATTTAAATATGCAACAATTCCCATTTCTTCATTAATGTTAACACTCACCACTTCAACTGACCTCTTCCTATATTTCCCAATATAGAAAATAAATCCTTGTAAGATCTTTCCAAATTAATTTTCTTCACTGCATTGGAGAAGAACTGCAAATGCTTCCATTAAATGTTAAGTAATATCCTGTGTTTTTATTTGGTGTAATCTGTTTTATCTGTCTTGGAATGCCAAAACATGTGTGTATTCTTCCTGGTTTGAGAAGGTTTATTGACTGCAAATGGAGACATTCTTTGTGATGAAATGTACTGTAGAGACCTAAAGTTAAAAAAGGTTAAAATCTCAGATGGTAAATCCTCCCTGTCTTCTTCCCATCCAAAACGGCAACCTTCCAGCTACAGGCGCACATCCTAAGCCACAGAGCTTCTGCACCGTTCTGATGTTCTGTTTTAATAGTGCCTGACTTCTCTATTGTTAATACTTTCAGCTGGATGACAAGGAGTTTAACATCCCTGTTGTAGAGATCCCACCTACATTGGAGAGCATATTAACAGAGGTGCAGTTTACATTACAACATCTTCCTTATGACATTGTTTCTGACTGTGCTTTCTATTAGAACAGCATTTCTTAGAACTATTTGCAAATGTGAATTTCATAGCTTTAGCGGAGTATAATGTGATTACATAAGTGTAGCTGGGAGTGTTCAGTAGTCCATCATGACATGCAGGCTCTAAAATTAATATTCTAATACTAGGTTCGGTGGGGCCAACGTTTCAAGGTTACTTTATAACCACATCAAAAGAAAATAAATGTTTAATCATTGTTTTGTGTGATTTTAGATAGCAGGATTACTTTAAACTGAGGATTTAAAGTTTTGTTTTATATCTTTAATTTCTTTAAGATGAAGAACAATTAAGAAGAATTTAAAAATATGTTAGTCATACAGAAGGATAGGCTGGTGTCTTAGCTTGGAAAGTCTAGTTTGTTGAACTGGTAATTCTACATGAATTCAGGAAGTTAAAAAAAATGCTATCAATTACAGGATTCTGTCATTGAAGACGATCTTGATCCTTTCTTGTTGGATGAGTTTACCTTGTCGGCAGAAGAGACAGGACAAGAAGACAGCAGTACTCAACAGACTGATGAAAGCATTAGAAGACAGACCTCCCCTTCTCCGTGGTAAAAACAACAAAAAACACTTGAACATTTTCCCCTTACTGTTCTTGCCTGAATATAGATTTAATCAATTGCTTCTCAGGAAGCCTTAGTGCTGCGCTGGTCTATAGGAGTTGGAAATGTCCAGAAGCACTTTCTTGCTCCGTGACCGCTAAGAAGACCATTTGTGTCGCTTGATGACGTGCACAGGATGCCCACAGTTTTCCGAGCTGCTGACACATAGGATGTAGTCATTGCTGCATCGCAAACAAAATTCCTCAAAAAGCTAAAGTGTTTTGTATGTGGGAAAGACGCTTGCAGAAATTTGCAGTAAAAACCAATTGCATGAACAGCAGTGTATGGACAGGTTTCACAGAGTCAGGTTATTTTTCTATTCTCAGGGGTGTAACAAAAATACAGAGAGCAGGGCATTATGACTTCTGAATCCTTCAATCCCAAGGACATATCTTTCAACCCAGGGGAGAGTACTGAGACGCTATCAGCACTTTGATGTTTTTATCAGATTAAAATAAAATTATTTAGTTAGATAATCTGAATAATTTTAATTAGTCTTTTTCTTTCTACTTATCGTGCTGTTTCTGGTTGGTGTGTGTAGACTTCAAGGACAGTGCCACTATTGCTCACCGCAGATGGGTGTCAAGGCATCATACAGTAGTCTGATGAGATAATTCTGCAAAGCCCATATTTGTCCTTTTTGTTTTCTTTCCCACTACCTAGGATCAAAGAGCCGCCCTTGCCCGATGTCGAGCAGGATGCAGTTTTGTGCTGTGTCACTCTCAGAGGAGTCTCCACGCAGATAGTCTCGGCTGCGGTGGGTGGATTTCTCTGGAGTTCCCATTTCTTGTTGTAACAGACGTCATGGAGCATTCAGCTGTAAATTCTAGAAAACAAAAAAGGGTAATGACAGTTTGCAGCTGTTCTAGGGTTCCTTCCGTTGTGTCCTCCTGATAACTACTCTCTCACTTAAAGAAAAACATGCTTCCTCTGTGTCAAAACAAATTGAAAAATGTATGTTATTGATTTGGGCCGGCTTGAATACACAGTGGTTAGCATTGCTGCCTTGCAGTGCTTGGGCCCACGATTCAGTTCTGGACCTGGGGTGTTATCTGTGTGGAGTTCATATGTCCTCCCCCTGTTTGCTTGGGTTTCTTGTGGGGGCAAAAAATACTGGTAGGTTTGGCTTCTTGGACAATTGCCCCTGGTGTGAGTGTGTGTGTATGTCTTTCTGCCCTTCGATGGACTGGCATCCCATCTAGGGTGTACCTTACCTTGTGCCTGTTGCTTGCTGGGACAGGCTCTGGCTCCCCTGCGACCCTGAATTGGAAGAAGCAGTCAGAAAATAGATGGGGAGATATTCCTGAATTGTAGTAAATCCCTTGTTTTCTGCTTTTAGGACCGAGTGGCGGCAGGACTGCCCACTGCAGTGGTAAGTTACTCTGTCATCCAAAGACTTCCTGAACCTCAGCAGCAGTTTTGCAAAATGGAACCTCTTCATAAAGGCATTGCTCTATTTAGCCATTTACCAGCAGTTTGTTTTTAACAGAACAACAAAAATGCTTTGAGTTGGAAAATGTGTAATATTGTCTGATTGATACTTATTCGTTCGAGAGGAATGACAGAAGCTGATACAACAGCATCTGCAACCCAGATGCCCGTTGATGGGGAATTATCCGTTTCTCTTTTTTTCAGTAAACTGTCAGTTCACTGCCTAAAGAAAATATTTGCCATTTTCTTGATGACAGCTTTGCATGTGTTGCAGTTGTAATTGATAAATATTTTTGATGCTCAGTATGTATTAAAGATTGAATTCTGATTTGATGGACCAATTGTAAGCAAGTATAACAACGCCATTATGTTACTAACAGCCATCTTTCTATCTGTACCTTCTATATTCCTCTCTTGAATAACTGATGGACAGGTTTGTGCATATTTCTGTTCACTGAGGTGTGTGTTCTGCATGGGAGGCAGGCAGATGCATTAGTGATGCCTTTTGAGAAGAGAGTTCAGTTACAAGCGTCTTAAAATAACTGCTGTGTGCTTTTATGTTTCCAGGCTGTCCGTGGCATTATAGCAATTGGAACATCAAATGGTCTGTTACTGATTTTTGGTAAGTATTCATTTAAATGTGTGGCTCTGTATACATAGATCTCTAGATTTATTTATACATTAAGAGAATGTTTTGTTAATTTATAGATACTTTTATAAATAGAAAGTGATAAGTTTACCCTCTTTGCATCCTATCATATTAACTTATTTTTTACTCATTCTTGTAAATTTTACAAGAATAATGACAAGGATAATTATTCTCATTATTATTCTGTTATGATGATAAGTACAGAAACTGTATTTTTTAATATCAAAATTTGATATTTCATTTACATACAGTATGGTGTTAATTGGACCTTTTTCATTTTAATACATACAGTATCATACCAACCTGCTGGTGGTTTGAAATCTTAAACCATGTGACCCTGTACTAGCTACAGTATTTAGTATTTACAGTATTTAATTTTATAATACTGTATAAAAATCATACATAATCATTATTTGCAATATATGTAAATTATTCAGCCTATTTAATCAATGTATCCACTCGCATTTTCTGCTGTAGCTGCTTTGACTGCTATTAATGTAGCCTAATTTGTGTGAGCAATATGAATAACATCTTCTAAAACTTGATCACAATTACTTAAAGTGAACTGTACATGAGCAGCCAAAATGAAGTGCTGTAGTAGCCAATCCATCACTTTCACCAATCAAAACTTGTTGATGCATCAGTTGTTAACAGAATTTGTTAAAGAAAAATCCATACAGATATTTTCTGTACTACAAAATACAGATCCGTTAGGATTAACTGTTAGTGTAAAACATATTCACTAATTTCAACAGAGCATCAGCACAGAGATGCTTCTGCACTTCAAAACCGATAGGAAAGAGTAGAACAGTGTTAAATACCTTTTGTACAATGTGTACTGTATGCAGATACAGTATGTAGAGTAGTTATTGTGGTTATTTCAATGTTTCCTTGCAGTAGTATGTTTTTCAACCACATACTCTTATATTAGATTTTATGTTTCTCTTAATTAGATAATTCAGGAGTGTGTTTTTCTTCCTGGGGAATGCAGTAAAGCAGGGGTTTCCAGTCCTGGAGATCCACACACCAGCTTGTTTTTATTGCAGCAGAGATCCTTACTTAAACGAATCCTTAATTGAACCAACAAATTGTATGGTTAAAGTTTTCGTTATGAAGAAAATAAGTGTAGTTTTTGGTCAAAGACTGAAGAATTTAAGTTAAGAAATTGAATAGTTAGAAGACAGCCTTCTTCATTTTTAAAAAGTTAATTTAACTTAAAAATAAACAGTTCAAATTAAACCTAGTATTTGTTTTTTGTAATAATTCATCTAATAGGTGATCAGTTCAGGGACTGTTAATGCATTTTGATCCTATAAATTTATATATTTGTAACACATTAGAAAAATGCTAATCTGACTAGAGTAGCTAGTCTCCTTCACAATGTAATACCTCATCTTTGAAGGACGGTATCTGAAGTATGTTTGTGAAGAGTTTGTGAAATGCAGTTTTTCTGGTGGCCTAATATAGGACGTGTCTATTTGTGTTCAGATCCAGGCCAGGTTCTAAAGCTGTGTTTGGGAAGCACAGCTATTGGTGCAGAGAAAGGCCCGATATCAGCACTCGGCATTAACAGCAACTGCACTCATGTTCTCTGTGGATTTGCGAATGGACAGGTAAAGAATGCAGATGGGCTCAGTGAAATAAAGATCCAGAGGCTAAAAGGAATTATTGCATGGGCATCCAAGCTTCCCTCTTCGGGCTTTCACTCACTTTTATTGTTTTCACTATTATGTTTGCTTTTACTGCCAATTTCATTCTCTAAGCAGTTTGAGCATGGAAATCATTTTGCCTTTCTTTATTTCAAGGAAAAGGGCCCAAAATGAACACTATTGATTACCAGCTAATTTCTTTCTGTCTCGGTACATCTGAACGGAGGGTCAAGTTTCTGGGGTAACTTCTGCACTATTAGAACTGTTTACATGGGTCTAATTGTTGTGGTTTTGAGATTTCCTCTGTTGGGATAAACATTTCTGAGCACATTCTGAGAATACTGTAAACTGATGTAAACTAGTGTTTTCAATGTCAGCAAAATGAGTAAGAGGCAAAAATAACAATCAGGCAGTTTCCAAACTCAATATAGAAGCGAAATTTTGATTTATGATCTGGTTTTAAGAGGCAAGTGTGCTACCATCAACACCCTGAGTTTTTTTAAAACTGGGACATGCTTAGATTTAGAAAATATCTGTTCTTATGACTGAAATCTCAGTGATTTGTGCCTTTTGAGTCATTGCTCTATTAATTAAAACACCTAATGTTGTTTGATCTTCAGATTTTGCAGTGGGACCTAGAAACAGGAAAGTTGCTACGTACCATTGCAAATGCTTTTCCTCATGGTAATGCAGTTGTTAATATCAAGGTAAGGCTTATCAAAATAGATAGATAAAACAGCCGAATGTTTCCTTTGACCTCTAAACCTAGTAAGCATGTGTTCCAAAACTTGTCTCAGTCTCAAAAACAAGTCCTCTTGGAGACCTCTGAGCATCCTGACCCATTAAAAATACCTTGCACTTGAGAAGGACGGAGAGGACTTGGATTTGAACATCACACTCATTGCACTGCCTGTAGACATGTTAAAATGTCCGTGTATTAACACTTTGGACAAAAGCAATCTAATAAATCAGTGCATTGCACATTTTACCTGTGCAGATATTTAATCTTGGGTCCTGTGTCTGTTATTGATAAATATCTGTGGGGCCACCTTTAACTAGGGTGGGGTAGCTGTATATAATTATGTATAATAGTAAGTAAAATAGTTGGGAAAGTATTGTCAGCATTAGGTGTTGCACCATTGGAGGCAACTGGGACGAAGAGTGGAGTGGCAACGTGAATTGGATAATGATGAAGCACCGCCGAAGCTAAGATTATCTTTATTTCTTCTTAGTTTGTGTGATTATTTCACAAGGTTGATTCTTTTTAAATGCTGTTTAGGATTTGTAAATAAAGATTTCAAAATCTGTATTCCGTTTCCCAGTTCACAGATGACCCCTCTCTGGCTGTGTGGAATGACAGTGCTGGTTCTGTCTTTGAACTTCATTTCAAGTACGTGAATGACTAAGATGATTTGGCTGATTTTGTCAGACTGACGTTTGTTCTTTACAATTATTTATTTTATGTGCGTTTATGCTCCAGCTTGCCAGAACTCTCAACCAACTAAGTGACCTTCTGCTGATTAACATAACTGTAACATTACTGTTAAACCTGATAACTCCAACTAAGACATGATTGAAATGGTGAGTACTAATGTTCGGTTGTCCAGTTATCACTCAAGAGCATTACATCAGATTGTGTTTTAAAAGTTTGCATATTTTTATTTCGTTCTTTCATTTACATTTCAACATCGTGAAAATCGATAGGTTGCAGTGATTACCAACACACACTGACCTTCCTGTCACTTCAGTTTTCTTAAGGCCTCTGAACAAATTCTAAGGCTTTCAGCCTTACAATTCTCAAAAACCATTCAAAATTCAGCACTCGGTTACTTTATTAAGAACTTAGTTCAACGTCACAGCCGTTTGTAACAATCAGGAAATAAAGACATTGCCTAAAAGCTGCATCCTCTCCTAAACATAGTTGAACTGGCCCTTTTATAATGTTTTTTTTTTTCACAGCACCTCTCAGCCGCCCACATACTGTATGTGTTTGTTCCCTCCAGGACATGAGTCTGTGGTTGAGACTGCTTTCCTGTTCTTGATGTAGTCGCATATATACATTTCCTTGTGGTTTTAGTTGGGCAGAGCTGTGTGCAAACAGAAGCTTTGAGAGGAGCCTAACATAACTTTTGAGGACTGTAGTTCCAGCCAGTTTCCTTCGTCATGTGTTGCAGGAGATCTCTGGGGGCGAAGACGCACGAAGTCCACTGTCTGTTCAGCAGCGACAAGGGGAAAGTCTACTGTGTGGAGCCTCTGAACATTGGGGAGCCATTCACAGGCCACTCTGTAGCCCAGCACTCACTGGTGGCCATGGTGTCACTCAGAAAGGTATAGGCTGCGTGTGCTGTGTTCAAGTCTTCTAATGGCTTGAGTGGTTTTTCGTGCCTTTGTTTTACCAGGTAAGTGCCTGTGGTAATTGCCAGTAAGTTATTGCTCACAATAATTTCATGAGTGCTGTAAGGTAAATAAGTTCTTAAATTCTACCTTCTACTAGAAAAAATATAACAGAAGATGATTTCGATTTATCTGACATATCTTCTTTTCTCTTTTTTGCCGTCTTTTGACAGGTGTTGATTATTACCCTGAAACCTGACTTGAAGGTTGTTTGTGCTTCCCCTGTTGTGAAGGTAAACCTCAATTAAAATTGTATTGTTTTGCGTGTTTAGAATTGCCCATTGTTTTTTGTCACATACTCGGCTGATTCAGAATCATCAATTCTGTGTTTTGGCTTATAGTTAGCTACAAACCTGTCTGAAGCAAGACCTCTGAGGGTGGTGTTCAGGTAGAAGACAAGTGTTTGTACAACATACCTGAAAATATGCAGCAGCTAACTAATTCATGAACATACAGAATGTTGGTTTTTAAACTGAATAATATCATAATTGGCTAAGGGCAATGTGAAAAATACATGCAAGTGCTGTAGTTTTCATAGGTCATGCTGCCATACAGTTACGATAAGGGAAACATCTTTATAGAAATTTGGTCATATGATAGGGCTCTCTTGTTTAGTTACACAGTGTTTTACAAGCTTTATTTATAAGTTATATTATATCTGTTTAAGTTGTGACTGATGTGATACAATTTGTTTTGCAGACAGATGCTCACTGTATTCCCAGTCTGGCTTGGAATTTTTTATGGATTCAGGAATCAGTTGACCCTGTTTTAGCTTTTTGCCAAGGTTCCTGTATGACAATGTTTCATGTAAGTTGTGAATTTTGTGTTTGGTGGCATTTCTTTTGGTAATTCAATGCATTGACAAACTGTCACTGGTGTTATGGAGCTGAAATATCTGTTTTTAAAGTAAAATAAGTTTCTAGGTGTGTTTTTTGCTTTTCCTGGGTGGAATTATTTTATTTACAGAAAATTGACTCTGATTAATTGTCCAAAGACATAGATATTAATAGTATCTTAATTTCTGTTTTCATTCCAGGTAAAGTGTACAAGTGAAACATTGTCAGTTGTCAAAATAAGGGAAATAAAGCTTCAGTTTGAAATTATTAATTTTAAGGTGAGTGCCTGCTTTTTTCCAAAGTAAACGTAATCCAGTAAAATTAGATAGCTTTCTTTTGTGAAATCACTATTGCTGTCTTTCTTAATTGAGGATGTTTGTTCCAAAATGTTTTTTTAGTTTCTCTTATATTTATGATTTGAATAAAACAAATCAAAAAGTAATCAAGGGCACCAGTAAAGTAATGATCATTCCAGTTTTTGGGCACAAAACAGGCATCCTTTTTGAAACAAACAGTAGACTTCTAATATGTTCACTGTACATCTTAGTGACCAGTACTATATGGCCAGCTCACCTATAGCCAAACATTCACTTTAGAATTGTATGGACACATTCAAAAAAGGAGCTTTAAATAATCTATAGTTGCAGTCTTTAGAACATATTTTTTTATAAAGTCAGGATATATATTTGCAACAGTGAGAATAAAAACAAATGTAGAATAAACCCGATTTTGACAGCACGGGTCTGGCACATTAATGAAATTAATGGTTATAATTTTCTGACATCAATGTTTCAGAAGCTCAATAAAACCTTTTATAACCTAAAATTATTAAAGAACTAACACTTTACTCCACTCATTTTTTCTGTTCTGTTTTTCCTCAATGATGGGAAATAACCCAGAAACAATCTTTCTCACATCTTTTCAATAAGCAAAACCTTGCGAAAAGAATGTGTAAAATTTTTTCAAGTTCATGAACATTTCCTGTCGCCGAGTCAGAATGCGTCAGTAACATGACCCATGTTCATGACTTATGTTATTGACGGGGGCCCTCTTCCAAACCAAAAATAGCCCTCGGATCATCAACCCAATTAGGAACTGCCAGATTCGACACTGCATTCCATTGGTGCTTCCCTACCACCCTAACACACTTTCTCTTCCCAGGACCTTTAATGACAACTCCTCTATTTTACAGGATGAAACCTTCACTGGTAACCTCTTTTCTAATCATCATCTCATTTCGCCGTCCACCTAATCTATGTAACCTTCTTGTTCACAGCTCCCTAGACCTCTCACAGCAATCATCCACACCAGGCACTTTCCCCTACAACAGAACTCACTGCATCACCTGTAAATATACAGTATATCCGATACCACGCTCATTCAAGGCCCCTCTGGACAATTTCGGATCGCACAGATGACATCACGTATTTCCAGCAACCTTATTTACTGCATCTCTTGAAGAAAATACCCAGCTAATTACATTGGTGAAACGGGAATTAGACCACTTCAGGGAACATGTCAGGGCTGTGAGGATCAAAGATCTTTCCAAACCCATCATTTATCCATTTCACCTTTAACGGCCATGATCATACTGATCTCTCCGTGTACGTCCTCGCAGAGGGGTTTCAGAACAACTGTTGCAGAAAGACATCTGAAACTAAAATTATCTTGAAACTAGGATCACGTTTCCCCCTTCTCTCAACGACGGACTCATCTCCTTCTAATCCTCTCTATTCATTCGCAGGTTTTGACTGCACACCTCTATTTCAGTTCTCCAAGAGTGTTGATACTCCTTCTGTCCCACTCTCCTACCTCCTCCCAACTACCCTGTCTTCTGTTTTCCCATGCTTTATTACCTGCCAGTTTCCCTCTTTCCCTCACACCTGAAGAAAGCTCTACAGCCAAAATATTGTCTCTTTTCTTTTCCTTTCAGCATGGAATAACCTTTACCTGTTCATTTGTTCCCTAAAAAGCACCTTTAGAAGGTTTAATATAGGTGTTTCCGTAATTGTATGGAAGTGTTTCATTTGCTTTTCTTTGATTGTTGTTTTGCTCCATGATATGGCAGGAGCAGATGACAATGTTTTTTGCTACTGGTATTCTACAGCAAAAAGACACAAATACGTACTTACCTTACCTGTCACTGTTGTTTCTTTGTATGTGTGTACTTCAGTGGATGAATATGCATACGCTCCTTCTCATTGATTCTGTGGAGAAGCTGCATGTTCTAGACAGGAAGAGTGGGAAAGACCTACAGCTGCTGGACCTGCCTGACCTGCAGCTCGTACACACCTGCTCACCATCCAGGGATGGGGCTGCTGGGACAGATGTATGTGTGGGATCTATCCCCTAACCATTGCCTCTGTACTGGACCTGATTTTTCCAATGGCTCCCATAAAATCTTTGAAATCGTGCCTAAAATCACCAGGTTTGGAATTCTGTGAGGGGAAATAACCCAGTCTTTTAAGGTCATGAAATTAACTCCCACAGTGGAAGAAAAAAAGCGATGTGTTCTAATTTCTTATGTGAATACAAATGCTTGTCAGTTCATGACCATGTTGTGGAAAAATTCTTCATCTGAAGAGCAGGAAACAGCCTTGAGTGATTTCAGTCTCCATTGAGTTCAGCAGTGCAGCAATGGGTCTTCCGCACAGGACAAGACACACTGCAAGGTTTTCCCAATTCTTATATGCAGTACAAGCTCGTAAAGAATTTATTTTACTCTTTAAGTGATTGTCCTGTTTTATTAAATGTTTGTGTCCTGTCCCTTACTATGTGATTTCTTCTGCTCTTAACACCTTGTAAAAGGAAATTAGTTGCTGCAGCTGTTATAGCAAGACTGTTTATTCTAATATAGCTTTTGGTAAAGGCTAAATTAACAGATCCCAGCAATTACTCTAATACCTCCCAGAAGGTGGTTAAGTAGTAATATTGTAATGCTGGATACCTGTAATAAATATCAACAGTACAGTATATCCCACTTCAACCTCTAATAGAAGCTCGCTGTCAATGTTCGGTAATTAAGTGCTAAATTCCCTGTAATCTCGCATTCAGAACCGTAACTTTAATTCCCTTTGGTACCAGTGGCACATGGCTTATTTTTCCTCCCAAAATGAATTAATAAAGAAAGAGGAACGTGATGCTTATGCTTCCAGCAATGGCACAGAAATGATAAATGTCATGTTTTGGAGAAGACGAAATGTGTACAGTATGTGCATGATTTCACCATTGTGTTTATTGTATGCTTTTTTTAATGTGGTAATAACCTGTGAGCAGTTCCAAGTCCTGTTTTATGTCTTTGAAGGCTACAACGGTTAACAAGATCACCTATCAGTCAGTGGGCAGTCACGGAGGAGAAACAATTTTGCTGGGGGTCAAGGTGAACATTGTTTTTCTTTATTTCTTCAGTTTGGTTTTGAAATTAAAATGCGTTCTGAAACAAAGCGTGACATAGAATAAGAGGCTTTGAAAGGGTGTGCAGCTGTGCAGAGAATGGGTGGTGGCCAGGCCAGAATCAACCCCTGTTTTCTCTGTTTCCGCAGTCTGTGCGAACTGTCTCGCTGAGAACCTGGGCAGAGGTGAGATTCTGCTAGCTTGCAGTCAGGGACACGTACTGGGGTTCAGGTTGGTTTTCATGCTTATCTGGTGCCAATGATTTGTCTGTCCAGAGGCTCGACTCCCTGGTGAAGCAGGAGCGGCATGCAGAGGCCTTGGCGCTGGCATGGAAGTTCTCGGAAGGAAGTGCCAAAGCTGTTGTTGGTAGGTCACTCTCGCAACTTGGGACCGGAGTCATTCCACTCTTCACTGCACACTGGCAGGGGTGGGATGCACATTACCGAGAGGTGTGGCGGGTGTGAGAAATCCCTGAATAAAACAAAAGTATGAAACGGTGCATGTGCACTGAAGGTGAACAAGCATATAAATATTTCTCACAACACCAAAAAATCTGAAAGCTGAAAAGATAAGAAATAGAGTTTGACGTGTGGAGACAGTTTATTATTGTTTCTCAAAGAAATGTGTTAAAACCCTTGAAATGCCATTCAATTATCTTAAGCTTCTACTGTATATTCTCAAATTCACGTTGCCCCCATTAGTAAGTGGCTGGCTGAAATGTTCCTGCTTCCACCATAACTTTGTCCAGTAAATATACAGTAGTGCACCACAGGTTAACAGTCAGTTTCATGAATTAGTGTAGCTACTCTGTTTTGTATACAGATATCACATTACATACTATAGTACTAAGTTACAGCCTTTTGTTGCTTAGAGCCTTTATTCCAGTGTTACATCTTATAGTTAAAAGTATTTTATTAATGAAATGTCTTTAAGGTCTTTCTGGGGACAAACAGAAAAAGAAAGCTGTGGTGGCCAAGAAGGTAAATATTTTGTTTGGGTGTTTTTTTAATATTTAAATTTAAGTATTTAAATATTAGTTTAGGTAAATGCAATTTAGTTCAATTTATCTTAAGTTATGGTTATGGTAAATTATCATCATTGTGCAAAACATTCATGTGTGGATCTAGTCTGTCATGAAGGCCATGAAAAAAATAAATAAATAGAATTGTAAATCATGTAATTTTAAAAAGTAAATCGTGAAACTATTTTTGAGCCCTCAATGTGCTGAACTGACTTTCTGCCTGGTTTTCTTTGTGCTCAGTGGTAAGTGGAGATTTAATATAATGTTTAATATAATGCTCAAATAATTGACTTTGCAGAGAAAGTGGTGTAATGTTTGCCAGTTCTTGGCAGACGTGCTCAAACCCTCTCCAGTTGTTAGGGGATCATTTATGAACGTCGGTTTTCATATCTTTCCACATATTCTCAGTAACATGCAGATGCAGATTTTGACTGGACCAGTTGAGGACATTAACTTTCATATTTCAAAGCTACTCCATTATAGATTTGACCTTATGCTGTGAATTACTGTCCTGCTGAAAGATTATTTTTTTGTCCCAGTTTTAGGTGTTTAGCAGACTGAAGCAGGTTTTTCTGTAGGATAGCTTGTACTTTTCTCCATCACTTTTCCATTTAATCTTGGCCAGCTTCCAAGTCCCTGTTGATGAGATGCAGAATTAGAACATAATGTTACCATAACCATACACTATTGGGAGTTGTTGACTGGGTGATGCATTGTGTTGTTTGCTTAAGATGTACTGGGATAGATTTTAGGCCAGAATGTTCCAATTTTGCGTTATCTGACCACAAAACAACTTTTTCCACATGCTTGCACTGTCTGTAATTTGCAAAAAAACATTTACTGCAAACATGAATTGAGATGTTTGTTTTCAGTAATAGTTTCCTTCGGGCCAGCTTTGACTCATGGACATTTTCTCCCCTGTCCCCTGTGAACTCTGTAACTCTTTCAAAGTGGCTGTTGGCTTCACCTAATGATCCCTAACCAGTTTTCTCCTTGCCAGGCTGTCCCACTAAACTGAGCAGCCAGGCAAGTAGGAAACTAGATAAACCTGATAGTCAATCAAGACAGTGATTGAAGAAGACATTGATTTATTCTGAAATTATATGAACCACTATCATTACACACAGACTCAATAAATTGTATGGCTCGTTAAGTTACTTTTGTGCACCTAAATTAATCAGTGTTTAGTAGCTAAGGGTTTAAATACCTATTCAATAATGACTTTTCCATTTTACTTTTATATTAATATTTGCTTTCTTTTTGTCTTTTGCTTTGAATGTGTTTACTAGGTTGTGTACAGTATATACTGTAGCAAGTATTAATTGCTACTTCAAGGTGTTATAAACGAAAGTTTTAATGCAAAAAAAGTTGTAAGGTTCTGAATAACTTTTGCAAGGCACTGTATATCACAATATCAGGCCAATTTCCTGTGCTGCCTGCAGCTTTTCTGTCATTGTCACATGTACTTTGCACTCCACGAAAAGGTTCTGAGCATTTGCTGTGTAATATTCCCATATTGTTGCTATTATTATCATTTAAATTCTTATTTGGCTGACGTGCCAGATTATATTCACGTCTGAGTACCATGGAATGTTCAGTCAGTAAGTTATAGAAAATAGCAAGGTTTCAAGATTTCAGAATACAAGTTAATTTTTATACTTATCCATATCCTGTTGATTCATGTTGCTGTCCTGAGGTGTTTGTGTGCCTGTACAGTATAAGCTCTTGCTTATATTAGTCAGTAGGTACAGTACCTTATCTCAGATAAACTTACCACTTTCTCAATCATATTGTTCTTCCAAACAAGTGTTTATGGCAATGAACCAGGTAGAACCTTAAAATATTAATATTATTTGGCAATATAGGTTAGAGAAGTACATATTATTAGCTGCTTGTGTTGGGGGGGGACAGATGATTCCAAATTGGGTCTGTGTAAACCAAAATCTTAGTGTAGAAAGCTGAAAAAAAATAATGTAGATACTGTATTATGTGTCAATGAGGTTTCGCTTTCATGTTTTGAAAGCAGCACTCTAGCAGCTCCCTGCTGTAAAAAAGATAAACTTTTAACCTATAGCAGGAAGGGAATCACTATAAACTCTGTTATTAAGTGAATGTAAGTTCATAAACTTTAATCAAAATATAATCTTGATATCGATAATCTCAGGCTGTCCTCCAGATACGATTCAGAGATTTTGCCCATTGTCTCCTATGCCTCTGCTTAACCTTTTTTCTTGTACCCAGACTCATAAATCCAGAGCAATGGTGTTGGCTAAACTGTGTGGTGTCGGTCCTGCAGGTGGCTGACATACTGCTGGACTACCTGGAACTGTGTCTGAGGAGATGTCCTGAGCAAGGCAAACTCCAGGTCATGGAGCAGCACTTCAAGGTGGATCTTTGTGAGCTTTTAGCCACAAGAGTAGAGGAACTGATGAATGACTAGATTTTCCCCTCTCTAGAAAGGCCACAGTTATCTCTTTACAGTGCAGCGAAAGGGTTTATGTACCCATTAGGTTTTCTGTATTCTTGTGTATTTTAGATGTATAACTTAAGATTTTTCCAAAGATCCAATTATAAGATAACCTGATCAAAGATGCGTCACAAAGACATATCGTTTGGTTTGTCTGTCCATCCATCCATTTTCTAACCGTTTCTTCCAATTCATGGTCGTGGGGAATTTGGATTTATAATTAACAAAATGATCCAACAGTAAATGATGTTCTCCTTACAATAAGTATACTGCATGTAATATTTGATTCAGTAATTGATAGCAGGAAATTCAGTTGTCAGCACAGCTCTTAGTCATACAGTAAAGAACATGTAGCCACTGCACAGACATGCAACTTACTGTAGTACATTGACACAATTGATCATACCATCCTGTATAGTAAAAAAACAACATACAGTGTTGTGAAAAAGTAAGTACACCCCATGAAAAGGTGTTTTTCGACATATTTGCATGTATGGATATTTGATCTTCATTTCAACAATATTGATAGATAAAGTTGATCTAATTTAACAAATAACAATGAAAATTATTCTTTACAATCATTTATTAAACATAAAAAGTCAGAAATGCAATTGTGTGCTATGGAAAAAATAAGTACACCCCCTAGCTTGAATAGCTGGTGTTGCCCCCTTTGGCAGAAGTCACTTCTTGTAGGCGTTTCTTGTAATTCTCTGTCAGTTGCCTACATCGACTTGCAGAAATTTATGCCCACTCTTCCTTACAGAACTTCAACTGTGTGATGTTTGAGGGCTTTCTTGCATGTCCCCCCACAGCATTAATATGGGGTTAAGATCTGGGCTTTGACTTGGCCATTCCAAACCCTTCATTTCTTCTTTTTGAGCCATTCTTTTGTGGATTTGCTTGAGTGTTTTGGGTCATTGTCTTGTTGCAAGGTCCACTTATGTTTCAGCTTCAGCTTTTTGACAGATGGCCTCACGTTCTCCTCAAGTACTCTTTGGTACAATGTGGAATTCATGGTTGACTCTGTTATGACACACTGGCCAGGCCCTACAGCAGAAAAGCAGCCCCAAGCCATAATGCTTCTACCACCATGCTTTACAATCGGTATGAGGTTCTTTTGGTCAAAGGCAGTTTTTGTTTTTTGCCAATCATAACGTCTGGCGTTGTGGACAAACAGCTCTACCTTTGTCTCATCCGTCCAGAGCACAATGTTTCGATAGTCCTAATCTTCACCTAGGTGTTGTCTGGCAAACTTTAGTCATGCATCTATATATTTTTTTTGAGAGCAGAGGCTTCTTCCTTCCTTCCTTCCTTCCTGACCTCGCATGTAGGACAGAGTTGTGCAGTCTCTTTCGGATTGTTGACTGCACTTTCACATTGACATATAGATTAGATAGATAGATTGCCAGTGGTTTGAAATTTTCTCCATTTGTAGATGATCTTTTGGACAGTGGAGTGATGGACTACAAATTGCTTAGAAATGGCTTTAAAACCCTTCTCAGACTCATAGGCATCAACAGTCTTTCTTCTGAGGGCCTCAGAGAGCTCTTTTGATCTTGGCATGATGTAGCCACACACCTCAATTGACAAGACCAAACCAGACCACAGGTTTCTGATGTTTATAGAAGGCAGTGTTCTCCAAATTACTCTCTAATGATATTCTAATCATTTGCACCTGTTTTGGTGCACCTGATTCTAATTTTAGGCATTTGATGCAATGATAAAGGTAGAGGTGTACTAACTTTTTCCACACAAGGAAATTACATTTTTGTTGATTTTAGTAGTACAAATGAGTGCAAAATGTAATTTTAAAAAATAACTTTGAAAAATGACATCGCCTTTATCTGTCAGTATTGTTGAAATGACGATCAAGTATCCTTTTGTCCAAAAATGTAAAAAAAGACAAATTACAGGCTATACCAGGGAGATCATAAGTCACAAACCGTCACCAAAACCAACACCTTATCATGGTGAGATGGTCTGAGCAGTAGTGTCTAGTCGAGATAGAGCTCTGCTTGTAGAGATTGATGGCAACCTGACTACATGACTCTACATACCGTGATCACTACTCATCGAATTCTGTGACTCACTTGCTCTGCCCAATCCTCATCCTGGTGTTACTATATCCAATGGATGCAACATACTGTATGTTCTCATGCTAAGGCTAAAGTGGCTTTCTTGCCTTACATTATGAGAACATGACTGTTTTGACATGGTTGCCCTACTTGAGTGAACTGAGCTCTGCTGAATATCTGTTACAAAAGTTGCAGCACAAAGTATCTACAGTTGGGCTCAGAGACCAGTGAACATGCTGTACGAGAGGAGTAAGACAGAATCCCATAAGACTGTTGTTAGATGTTCAACTTGTATTGCTTGCATGAATTAACATGCTCCTTCTTTTACATTTAGGAGATGATTCCTCTCTGTGCTACTTGCTGTTTTAAATTCAACAGAATGTGAGTGCCTTATGTTCTGCATGCCATTTATATGTATTACAGTCTATAGAATTTCATTGTTTTTATTTTTAGACTCTTTCTGTTCATATAAAGTGTTAAAAAGTTTCGAAACACACCATGCATAGAAAGACTAAAGGAGATAACAGTATTGTTCACTGTCAGTAGTGCTCTCTCAGGTTCTTTTATAATATACATATTTGATCATATAATGCTAGCAAGGTTACTAATATCTGCACTTTTCTGAAACTAATTCTGTCTTCTTTTGAAATATATTACAGACATTGATGTGATCACAGATATTGATGTGACATGGAGGCAATATTTTTGTATGTGTGATGATAACAAATTCTTAAACTACATAGTCTACAGCTTAGAAGGGTGTTTGTGTTGCATGACATCATTTTAGGCTGTACTGTATATTTGAATGATTAAATTGTCAGTGGCTTATGGTTTTTTCTTAATTGTACTTAAGAAAATGAAACTATGATACCTTCACTATATTTTTATATGGCACTTACTAATGCTAGGGATTGCACCCACAGACTGGAGGAGCAAAAATGTAACCAAAATTCCTGAAAATAAATCAAAGTTGAACTAGGAAACTATAGTCCCAATAATCATGCATCTGTTATTTGTAAAGTTATGGGAATGATTATGACTGCTAAACCTAAAATGATAGTTTACAAACTGGATAACAAGGATAATGGTTGAACTCAGTAGGGTGGGGTTATTTTTCCCACTTCCTTCTCACAAATGCATTACTCTTGTAGTCTTTCCTCTATGTGTTGTAAATTGCTGTTTTAATTCAAATTTGTTTTTGAGATGATTACGACTAACATACAACACCTGAAAACATGAGAATGTTTCATTTTTCTTTTGTGTTGTCTCACCATTTGAAACGGTTCCTTTCACTTTTTTTTCCAGAGTGGTCAGTAATCGATACACATTCATACGATTGTTCTTTCATTCAGAGTATTAATAATTGCCAGAAAATTAATATGTTCTACTACAGGTCTGCTGGGGGTGGCGTTGAATAGTGGGTATGTCTTGGGTATGGGTATGACAAGTTATGGGTTCGAGTCCGCACTTGCAGACACTGTTGTTGTACCTTGAGCAGGAAACGTTACCCAGCTGCACCAGTCTACCCAGCTGTATGAATAGGGAGCAGTATTGCTGAGGGGGTAATCCCTGCCCTTACTAGTGTCCCTTCCAGTGGAGGAGTGATGTCTGATCCTCATAATGCTACAGAAACCAGGATAAGATGAGGCTCAATGAGCCCCTGTGGTTCTGGTATGGACCATTTACAAACCTAGTAACTGAAAAACATCCTTCATGCATAGAAGTTAAACATTTGCTGTTTCCTGCCAAGACTAAAATAAACTCACCTCTATCTAGTCTATATATACCTTTTTTGGTCATCTATTATTTGTTTGTTTTTCTGTTCTATTTTTTCCGATCCAGTGATTTGATTTTTGGGGAGGTATATGAAAAACTGAACCACAATGCTGTTGCCCTGGGGGTCCTGTTTGAGTGCCTGGAGCCCCATATCCTGAGCAGCAAACAGAATAACATACCACCGCTAGTCATGAAAGACATGGTTGGGTACTATGAGGAGCAGGGGAAGGTGCATGTCTTGGACAAACTCATACCACACCTGGATATCATGACCTTGGATCTGCATCAAGTGAGTCTGGAATAAGAGGTCCTGCATGTAGGTGAATGGAGGGTGACTATACAGTACGTTACACGTTCTGATTTCTAGCAACACATTCTCTAGGGCCAGAACCTGGTGTACATAGGACATTGAAACGGGGAAGTGTAGAAACAGCCCCAAGACCAAGAAACAGGAATGCGTCAGGGTTCACATTCCTCATGAGAATAATGGAGGAATTGGATTCAGCTGTGAGTGAGCTATAAATGAGACTTAAATTATAAATTCAGCTATAAATTAGACTTAGCTCAGTGTAAACAAAATATGAACTGTCTGTAGGCTCTGAGTCAAAAATATTATGTTTTAACTGAAGTCTAACAATATCTTTCAATAACATCTACTACTGTGTCAGTGGCAGAAATACTGCAGGTTTAATACCTGTCCGTGGCACAACAGGACAGCTGGTTCTATTAGTGTTATAGCCACAGGTAAAGTAGAACTGCTAGAGGAGTAGGAGGATCTGCTACATTTGGTGGCAGCAGTGGGAACGTGCCTCTAGTGGCATATGGGAAAAGCACAGAAAAGAAAATCGGTTTAAATTTTCTTTTCTTCGATCTACTAGAACATTATGCCATATTCATAATTGGATCTGGTCTTGGAAGGAACAGGATTTTAAATTCTTGTTTGGTCACATACACTAAACCTGGCAAAAGAAGCACTGGCAATCTTGGACATGAAGGGCATTTGGTTTTATACATCACTCTGACCTAATTGATTACAGGGGTGCAGCTCATTCCACGGGAGCCTTTCAAAACAGCTCACCCTCACAGGGAATTCCATGATTATCCCCCATTTATGAAATAAAATCCTAAAAGAGGAGTGTGTAAATACATTGTCAATGATACTTTAATAACAGCTATTTCTGAATCGTAGGTTTGTCTACCAGAATTAAATGGGTTTTGGCTTGCTTTTTTCAGATTGTTAATTTATCAAGAAAGTTCAAACTGTGCGATTCTCTGATCTATGTTTATAACAAAGGAATGAATGACTACACAACTCCCATTGAGGTAGGTTTATTTATTTATTAAGCAAGTGTAAAAATAACGCAGCTTGCACACCCGTACCTCTTTTTACGAATATTCTGTTTACGAAAATTCAATAGTACGAATGATGTGAACTTCCCACATTTCGAATAACGAAAGCCAACTTTGAAACTACAAAGAAGCGAAAAAAAAGGCATCATACGACTCGTTTCATATCGTGTGTACACATCACATTCCACTAAGTTGTATGGGTGAGAGCTAGCACAGAGCCTGCGCAGTGGCAGGAGAGACATGTGTGACAGTTGTTGTTTCACATGTTGTTCTCTGTTGTGCGCGCTCTTACTTTTAGTGTTACTTTAGTGGTTAAGATCCTATCATGGTCCCTAAAGGTGTGAAAAAATGAAAATTCTAATTGTGTGTAATTACAGTAATTACATAAAAAGCAAATGAAGGGGATCCTGTATAGAACAGAACTGTACTGAGGTATGATTAATGATTTCTAACTAGGTCAGCAGTGTTTCTAATGACCAAAAACACAAACCACGTATGCATGTTAGTATTGTTGTTCATTTTGTTATTTCTTGGAGAAAAAAAGTAAATGTAGTGGTGACATTTTTGGGGTCCGAATGTAAATTTTACCCTATAAAAATGAATGGAAATAGCTTTTTCTTTTGACGAATTTTAGCTATACAATATATTTCTGGGAGCGTTTCCCATTTCCCACAAGATAATCGAAGGGACTGTGTAAAATCAAATAAAGGATTTTATTTGACTCCCATTCTCAGATGCTAACCAAACTAAGTCAACAACTTAGTCCCATAAAGAAAGCTGTAGCTCTGAATTACATTTTACGTTTAGATTTTATACCCTTTTTTAATGTTTTCATATTTTTCACATAGTATATACTAAACTTTAGTGGGTTACATCACATCTGAAGCACTTGATGTTATTAAACTATGATTTTTCACTTAAGGTTCTTGCAGTATATATGAGCTGACATCTCAGAATGAGCATTTAGCATTCACCAGTGTGACACAGTTGAACAGACTCAGGCTTCTTACGTTGCTGTATAGGAGCAAAGTTATCCAGCTGTAGCTTTGAGCTTTTCTGTTTTTTTAGGCTGTATTTGTATGCATTGGAAGCAATTAAGGCAAGAACTATGGTTCAGTGATTCACAGCGTCATTAAGAACAGCTGGTGCTACCCATATTTCCTGTAAAAATGGAACTCGTAAGGTATTGGTATTAATGTGCTCCTGTTTATCATGGTACTTTTCTCTTTCTACTTTCTTGACTTTCTTGACAGGAAATGACTCAAGTTATGTCAGTTGCTCTTCGAAGCGAGAAACCAGGTACCGTTTTTGTCACTTTCCTTTCCTGATGCCTACATCAGTTGTTTTTAGTTTTCAGAAAAAAAATGTGTAAAAAATACACATTTGAAGATGGTAAACCACTAAGCTCCCCTCAAGATGGGTACTACCATTCTCAAGTTGCTTTTCTTTTCAAATTATCCACTCTACCTGCAATTAACCCTTCTGCTGCTACTTTCAGTAAGGTTGGGTCAGTAAGGAAAGCATGCATTTCTATTTTTATTTATTCAGTAAGTAATGTCACATTTTGAATTTCACAGATGATATTGTGTCTGTGGGCAACACAATTCTGGTCTACATAAGGTAATTTTTTTTAATTTTTGAACAAGAAACCTTAATTTTATTTTCTCTGTTATAGATGGAGCCGTATTATAGTTTGGTTCAAGCAAATGTTTTTATTACAAGATTTTTAATTTAACTTGTTTTTTGTATCTGTTCTTCTGCATAGTATTTCAGCTGTTGAAACAATATATACCTGAAGTCACAGAGGAAGTTATACTCTGATGATGATTCTGTTGTATTTTAAATATAAATGTAATTGCATTTGTACTGTATATAGGCCTCCTCAGCTTTGTAGGTATTGTCCATTGATTTTAGGAATTGGGTAAAATGTTCAGTTTACCAAACTAAGCCAGTAATAGGTAGCACTGAGGCTCGTCTTGTAGAGATTTGGTCTGTGGTTGGTGAGGGCCAGGGTCAAGTCCTTAGGTCTCCACAGTTCACATTTATGCTCTAACACTGTTGCACCGACGCCTTGGTTAATAAAATTGTCTGTCATTGTGTTATATTGGAAGTGTGCTGTAAAACAAATTTCCCCAATGGAACAATAAAGTTTGAATTGAAACTAACTCAAATTTAACTTATCTCTGGATACCTGCAGGACACATAGTTGTCTCTACAACTTGGTTATCAAGTTCATGGCTATGTGTACCGGTAAATGACTGAATTTAATGTTTGTTTGGCTTTAATTTAGTTGCTGCTTGACTGGTAGAGAATATCCTCTTGGTGTTATACCTGAAACCAAAGTTCAGGATGTGAAGAGCAAGGTGAGATTTATGTTTTGATATTGACAAAAGAAGCCTTTTATGTGAGCAAACACAACCACAAGAGCAATGTTTTAAATATATTGTAGGATTTTTTTTGCTACAGAAAACCTAGGTTGTTAAAACAGCCATGAACAGAGTTTAAAACAACAGTGTTTCTTTATATTTCCACTTGGATTCTATATTTGGAAATACAGGATTGATTTGATGAAAATGATCACATGATCATTTTCTTTTTATGGTTCAGTTTATTGATCACGCGTGCAAGGCTTTTCTTCACATGGTAGATGAAGTGTGTTGTTCTACGCCCAGTAAAGGCAGAGGGCCAAAGAAAACTCGGAAAGGAAGAACAGATACTGGACAGAGAAAGCTAAGGAAATTCAACAACGTGCGGACATAAATACCAATGGTTTCTTACCACCACAGTGACCCAAGAACCTGAGATGTAAGGAGACCAGAGTAAAGATAGGGAGACTGTCAAAGCCTGTTAGAAGGATCATTTTTAAGACTGATTTAATCAAGAACACGCTGTTAATGATAGTATGTTCAATTCGTCAACACCCAACAGGAGAAGGAGAGTTTAGAACTGGACTAATAATGAGGTGATGAAAGGCATCCCACTGATGAACAACAATGATGTAATTCTCTTTGAAATTTATAAGCTCATTGGATGGAAACTAATGTTACACACTCCTAAACCCTTACCATACTTGGAATGAAGAAGTAATCCCAAATGGTTTTTAAGGATGTCCCATTTCTGACAATCTTCAAGAAAGGGCACAAATCCAATTGCAGAAACAACAGTGGGATTTATCTGCTCATTTATCAGATTTATCCTCTCATCCTTCATGCTGAAAAGCTTTTCCCAGAATCCCAGTGTGGTTGAGACTCTCAAGAGCCATGGCCAACATAATTTATAAAAACTCGATTACTGGAAAAATGTCAGAAACATCACAAGCACCTTTACTGAGCATTGTTTGTGTGTTCATTGACCGATATTTGTTTTTCAGGTGTTCATGTGTCTTACAAGTGTACATTCCAAAGACATTGGCCCAGTGGAAGACCCTTACCCATTCATCCGCATTCTTCTCAAGTATAATACTCGAGAATTCCTCAATGTTTTGGCGCTGGTAAGACTAGCAGCGAGAGAAACTACTGAGTACTAGATGTCAGGTGAACTAAAACAGTCAAACCTTTGAAAAGCACAAACTGTGACCCAGCAATCGGAGCACTTCGAAAATCGAGTGTGTGTACAGCATGTGGCCGAAGGTATCGCCACACAGGTGACATGCAGTCATAGCCAGACAGTGCCTTAATTAATAGTACACCTGTTCTGCAGGTAATAAAACCCCATAGATTTCAAGACTTGATTATGCAAAAATAAATGACACAAGTTGAAATATAAGTATCCTTACTTTTGTTCTACATAAGATGAACAATATACAAATTAGCCTTTGTTTCATTTGACCTAAAAATGGGATTTGTAGCGTTTATGTGAGCTGTATCTCCTATAATTTTTTGTAACATGAACTCTAAAGAGAGGTCATCCTGTTATACTTGATATTTACCTACAAGCACACTTCCCAACAATGAAAGCTTTATTTCTGTATGAATGTCAAATTACTCTTTTATTGCACATATTTTGCAGACATTTGAAGACCTGCAGCAGGATAAGCAAGCAGTTGAGTTTCACCAAAGAATTATAGACATCTTACTCCAGGTGAGTGTGTGTGAAATTAATATGAATGCTTTGGAAAAACAGTTCTGTGGTTTCAACAAATATAATTGTATATCCTATTATGTTTTGTATGATTTTTTTTTCTTTTTCTGAGCTTTTCTGTGCTATCTCTCCAAGAAAGCCCTCCCAAAACCTAGCTTCTTTGATATGTCTGTGGAACACAGGTGGCCCATTAAACTTCATGGTCTAAGGCACAATTTTTGCAGAAGCTCTATTTATGGTTTTGCTAGAACTATTTGTTTACTTTGCAAATAGGAATGGAAACAGAGGCAAAAAAAACAGATGGACAAAAAGTGTAGAATTGGAAGTATGGCATACACGCAAAGGAGCAGAAAATGTAGATTAAATCAATGCCAAATGTATAATTAGGCATTTCACAGTCACCTTTATTTTAAGTGACTGACAGAGAAGGTATAGCACAAACATCAAACAACTACTACTTATACAAGGCCCTTGAGTTTATGTCTCATTCAAACTACAGATGACAGGTAGTATGCAGGCTTTTTTCGTAAACTGCTAGGTGAACCAGTCCCCTCCATTATTCCAGGAAGTGAAGAACATGTCACATGTGCTGCAACATGTTATTCATTGCTTGGTCCACAAAAAGGTTCTACCTTTGCTCTTGTAGGTGATGCTGGAGAGTGCCGACTTCACTCCATCCCAGATTGGCAGTCTCTTCACTTTTTTGGCACGACAGCTAGCCAAAGCAGAGAACAGCCTCTTTGTGAACAGGCGTCTGTTTCACCAGGTCAGTGTCATAACTATTGAACAGCCATACACGGTACTATAATGTCATCGGGGGGGAAGAAGCAGTCGTGTTTTTGTTGTTAGCAGTTCATAAAAGTCTTAGTTCTTGTTGATGTTTGGCAATTTATGAGATGTGATGCATTGTGCTTCTGTGATTTTGTATGAATGTTACAGAAAGACTTTTCATTGCACAAATGAAATGCAGTTATTTTGTAAGTAAACTCTCAATAATAAGCACGTTTAAATAAGACCCCATATTTTCAGGTATTAATTTCTGTGTATACTATCTTTATTCGTAACACTTTTCCTGTAAGTTGAGTAACAAAGCTTCAAACAAGGGCTTAAAAGTTAACTGAAACTCTATTTTTACATTCGGGCTTATAGTGAATTGGCATGGTGAGTGCATTTCAAACCACAATGAAACTATTAGTACACAGTAACATCACAAAAGGGGTGACATTTTAATGTATGTGCAGCACCATATTCTCTTTATTGTCTGTGATTCAGGACAAGGCAACAAAACTTCCGATGATATGAATGCGACCCTTTTACATTGTAAACATGCTTCAGACCAAGCAAATTTTGCTACTATGTTATAGTAATTATTTTAATAAAACCGACGCATACAAAGTTTTTTAGATAATTTGAAGTATTGTAAACTGTCAACAAACTAAAATACACTCATAATAATTAATGTTGTTAGAAGACTATGTTTCTCATTTGCTTATAGTGACTAGTGAGCAGGAAGGTCTGCTTTCATGTCACAATTCGTGTGAACTCTTGCTGTCGCCCATGGCAAGAACAGCAGTTTCTCATATGCCTGTGACAACATGGCAACCATATACTGTTGTACTTCTACAAAGCTCCCGATTTTATACTTCATTGATGGTATCGCAAAATTTTTAAAATTTTGAATTAATTTATTTTGTTACCGAGATTTTATCACCGGTCTCAGAAACTGGGATGGTAGTTCCCCTTTTAATCATTTTTCGACAAACTTTTTTTTTATGATTGCATTTCCTTTTTTGAAAGGTCCTTGATTTTCTCTGCAATCCAGATGACACCACGCAACATGCAGAAAGACAGCAGGTACCCTTCTCTACCAATGTTAAGCTGCTTCTTCTATGGCAAGTGCATTTGTAAGAATGCAGGCGGAGCGGTGGCACTGTGGCTAAGGATCTGCGCCTGTGGCTAGCAGGTTGCCAGTTCAAATCCCACGGCCTGCAGAGGAATCCCACTCCGTTGGGCCCCTGAGGAAGGCCCTTAACCCCAACTGCTCCAGGGGCTCTGTACAATGGCTTACCCTGCGCTCTGACCCTAGGCTTCTTTCCCTTTCTGTGTGTCTGTGTCTCATGGAGAGTAAGCTGGGGTATGTGAAAAGACTAATTCCTAATGCAAGAAATTGTATATGGCTAATAAAGTGGTCTTGGCTTCAATAGCATGGCTGGGCAAGTTGTTCCATACCCCCACAACCCTTTGGGTAAAGAAGTACCCCTGATTCCCAGTTTTAATGCACTTCAATGTGGTTTCCACCTGTGTGGAAGTTTCCATCGGTTCTTGCTTGACTGCTCGGCTTAAATAAACTATTACTTAATAGTTTTAAAATAAAAACACTAACGGAAAGAAAACGGATTACCCTTTGTGAACGAATAAGATCAGGAAATGATCTTATTGTCTTGAATCTAGTAATCTAGTAAGGCTAAAATACTGTATTAAACTTATATAAACACAAGAATATCTACTTTTTGTACGTGTATTTTTTTATATTTAGTTGCCTGTATTGCATCAAAACAGTCCCCTTTTGATGCACACTTTTTATAGTGACCTTGACACTTAATCTGGCCAGTGGATAAAAAGCTTCTATATTTAAGCAATAGCTTTCAGTCAGATATTTTTTAAACCTTTTTTAAATTTATTTTTAAATGGAAGGTACACATCTGTCTGCTTTTTTTGTCTTCATCATTAGTACAAAAAGGAGATCATTATTTAGTTTAGCACTCTGTGTTTCCCGAAGGAATTCAACTTAATCCGATGCTAATATACTCTATATGTTTTTGGGGAAAATCGCATTTAGGTGCTCAGGTTGATTGTCAGAAAAATAATTGTCAAAAGAGGGAGGAGCTTGCTGATATCAAACATTTTGCCCCTCTACTTTTGTGAGTTTTCTTTCCATTAATGGGGCCTTAAATATTGCTGGAACCCTTTTCAAAGTTTTGGAAATAAATAAGTAATCAAAATAGTAAGCCCAAAGTGTCACTTGCTTCAGTGATTACATGAAGTGGCAAGCAGAGAGGAAATAAACCATGCAGGCTTCACCACAATTGTGCAGGTGCATGTCTGATATGCAGAGCTACTGTACATCATATGAATGAGAAGAAATGCATGACTGGCTAAGTGACCTAGAAATCGTGCATCATTTAGAATTTTACAGAAATGTACTTGCAGACGACAGTAGGGTCATGAATCTTCTCATTCGTGAGGGCCAAACGTACACCCCATATACTGAGGCGGTATTTGCCCTTGTAAATAGATCATTGCAATGTGAGTAGCTGCAGTGTTAAGAGTTTATTCCTCTAATCAGTAATCCAATTTCTTTTTTTTTTGCTTCTAGGCCTTACTGGAGCTTTTGCGGGCAGGGGGTTCCGCTTATTTTGATGAAAGCAAGCTTTTGTCTATGGCCGAGTCTGTACAATTGTAAGCATGCAGCTCTATTTTAATTTCACAAGCTGACCTGCAGAAAGGAAGAAAGCTGGGTGTTTGTGCTCATGAAACTGCTGGTGTTGAGCATTCCATGAATTTGAATTTGTCATATTTTATAATCAGGCCCTTGTTTAACAAGTATAACTTACTGCTTGAGACCAGTCTTCATAATCACCCCATTTTTCTCAATGTTTTATTCATTTAATTTCTAAGACCTTTTATTGTTTTATATATTTATTTGTTGTTGTTGTTATTATTATTATTATATTTGTATTTATTTGTAATATAACATACAAAACTGGTCTTTTGTTGAGATGGAGAACATGTTGTTCTGTGTTTTCTGCTTTCCTTAATTCTTTATTGCCTTATGAGTGGAAAATGTTTTTCTGCTTTTTGTGCAGTAAAACCTGTTCATAGATTTGAAATGATTTTTTTCCTAACGGTTCATTATACTGAATGTGTTAGTGCATGTATAGTACTTAACAGTATTTATAAATAACACTTTTTAATCTTCCTGGTACCAACAGGAGTCTGGATTTCTTTCATTCTGTAACCTCAGGGCTGTTTTTTTTTCCATTTTTATCCCCAAAGCTACCAGGTGTGTGAGTTTGTATTTCAAGAAAAGCGTCTTTATCACAGAATTTTGGCTTGCTACCTAAAGGATGCTGCAAGAAAGGTAAATCAATTGAAAATAAGAAACCACTTTTCACTTACTGTGTGTTGTACTTATTCTCTGCCAACCTATTCTGTCTTATGTCAACAGGATCAAGTACTTAGTTATATACATCAGATTGCAGCACGTGCTGACCTCACAGAGGAGGAAAAAGTGTTGTTTCAAAATGAGTTGTTCTGCAACATACAGGTAAGACGGAGTAGTACTGAATGGACACTGAAAAATTATTTTCCAGTCTCGGGTATTAGCGTTGGAGTTCTGTGAATTCAAGGAATCAATTTCAAGCATTTTTCAGTATTTTCAGTTTTATTGACTGTTGCATCTTTTGAATGAGAATAGGAATGCTGGAAAGATCTTTCATACTTGAAACAGGTCACTGGGCCTTACAATGGCTAAAAAGTGTGACTTTTTCATCAACTAATTTTTTGACTCGTTTGCTGCAACCTCACAAGCTCAACATTATTCATCACCCTGGTGCTACCATTCAGGTAGCAGACTTTATGACTCAACACCCAACCGTGGACAATGATCATTCCGAGGAGCAAGTAAGGTTGGAAGGGTTGTGGAAACCAAGGGAGCTCTGACTGTTCTGTCTGTTCTGACTGTTAGAGACTAATGTTTGGCGGACCGGCGTCAGTCATGTGTGACTCTTTTGAAATGACTTCTCATTTTCAGAAGAGAGAGAAGTGATAAAGGGCTGTGCTAGGCCTTTGTCACATGTCAAAAGAGCAGCTGCCAACGTAGGACATTTGTATATATTTGGTATTTATAAGTATCTATTTTTGTATTACGTGTATTATTGAGTATTACTGAATTTTTCGGTGTGTGTTTCTGGTCATCGTTACTGGATCAACGATGTTGTCTTGAGCTGGTCAGTTCCATGGTCTTGTATCAGGTTACAGAGCTTGTTGATCCACCCTTCTAAGTGGAGGTTTACCTGTCCTTCAGGAGGATCAGTGGTGGGGCTTATGGTATATACCCTGTCCTTGGTGGTATAGCAGTTTTGTGGTTGAGTCTTGCTCTTTCTTTTTCGTTTGCACTTGAGTTGTTTACATTTATTAAAGCTGCACTTATCTGGCTCTTTATTTGGTGTTATGGCATTTTTAGGACTTGGCTGAGTACTTCTGTTGGTTAAATAGTGACACTGTCCTACAGATGTGGCATGTTTCAGCTCATCAGCAATACTACAATAAAAATGACTGTGATATGATAATAAAGATACGTATGCAGTAACACATCAATAGCCTAATAAAACTAACTTTAAATAGTAT
Source organism: Atractosteus spatula (assembly GCF_055471065.1). NCBI lineage: Eukaryota > Metazoa > Chordata > Actinopteri > Semionotiformes > Lepisosteidae > Atractosteus > Atractosteus spatula. Next base: position 44,100,802 of record NC_142711.1, read on the forward strand.
TCTAACTTGTTTTCTTTATTGTTTGCAGATTGCAGATGGAAATTTTAAGTTCCTTGAAATAAATTTACAAACATTTCCAGACATTTAAGAGCTGAAACCAAGTAAATGATCAGACTAGTAAAATTTGTGGACCAAAAATAGATACTAGAGTCACAGGATGTATGCCTGCTGTTGAACCTAAGATCTCTCACTCATTCTTCTATTGCAGGAACTCCTGGAACTGAGCCCAGACCAGACCTCTGTGTTAATACTGCGGAACTATCAAGACAGTGTTCCTGTCATCATAGAAACCTTGCAAGAGGTGGTATAATGGTTAACAGTCTGTCAGTTTTTCTAATTTGCTATTAAAGAGCTAGTCTTGCTTAAGAAACATTATTTTACTAAAATAGGAGGTAGGAGGATGGGGGGAAAAAGACAAGCTAAGATTTGACCTTTGGTGAAGGGTTTCAGTGTGTATTTGTGGCCTTCTCTGTCTGTCTGTAAATTCCCCCACTGCTACCCTGACAGCACCCCCTACAAGTGTACTGCCCAATCATTGATATCAAAGAAGCAGTTGTTATCGTCATGCATGTGTTTAACAAGTAATTTAGAAAATGTATGATCAGAGTTTGCAGGTAGGAAGAAGTGGCAGATTTTGAGTTTGAAATTTAATGTTTAAGGGTAAATTAAAATCTCTGTAATTTCTGCCACTAGGCTTTTGGTTTTTCTACTGTAGGGCTTTTTAATGATAATTGTTAAAAACATATGTCTGATTTTGTTAAATGTACATGTACAGTAAGATTATGAAGCCATATTTGAATCCATATTAGATAAATTTGAAATTCTTTATGATATCTTCATAGCCTTCCACAATACAGTTTGAGGAAAGAAGGATGCATTTTTAAAATGGACCACAAAATACAGCAAAAGGGATAATGAGTAATAGTTTTAATTATCTTTACTTGCTTTCTGTTTTCAGTTGTACAGTTTTTGTGTTTGCATTATGAAAAGCAATACAATTATTTTTGTAAGAAAAATCTCTGTTCATGTCATCTCAGGATTCTAGGTTACTTTTTGACTTCCTTCATGGAGTATTGAACCCCAGGTAAAAAACTAAAAAACTAATGTAAAATTGATGTACTGTAATAAAACCAAAAAGAGACATACTGTAATTTCTATGAGTGTTTTTACAAACGTTCATGATATGTTTTTGGAAATTCTGTATGTTGATATTCAGTATATTGGTCAATTGTTATATTTGCTTAATTTAATATGATCATTGTTGCCACTTGCCTATCGAAGTGGTGTGTTGATTATATCCCGGATTGGGAAATATAAATTAATTACTGTATGTCTGAAATTAATGAACTACATTTAAATGGTTTGAGTACATTAAGGTGTATTTCATCTTCAGTATTAGTATGTAACACATTTAAGAAGTGTAAATTCAGTTTCTGTGAAAAGTTATCAAGGAGTGGTGAAAAGCAGGCAGCATTAAGTCTTAATAATAATTATACTATAGTGATGGGCCTGTTGGCAGAAGAATAGCAATTTAATTCAGCTTTATTATGTTTATCTCTTCCAGAGCAGATCCCTGGCCTTATAAAGACTCCAGTCTCCTAAGCCACGAGGTGCATGAGCTGTACTTAGACCTGTTGTGCCAGAACCATCCAGAACAAGCCCTGCTTTTCCTCAAACTCTCAGACTCATACAGGACTGAGCAGGCAGCAGAGGTATCCAAAATACTGGGGATTTAAATTAACATCCTTTGTGGGCAGCTTGTGATATGTGACTTTATCTCCTTGTCTAGGTAGTAAGGTTTGTGGACACAGAAAGAAGACAATATTTGGTAAAGGATGTGGGCTGTAGATTGAAACAGTGATATAAAACAAAGCATTAAAAGCAGCAAAAAAGAACATCAGTCTGTTGAATGGTGCCAGGCGTATAATGCATTTTATCACAAGAGCCAGAATGACTATTGTGCATCAACTGGTGCACTGTACATTGAAGTGCATGTTTTTACTGTAGAATATTTTCTACTATTGAAATTCAGTTCTGACTATTGTGATTTCAGCTTCAAGACAAAGCTTAAGCATAATAAGTGTTTATATGGAAAAAAAATATTTAGACTGAATTGGTGCCATAATGTCTCAGGTAAACAGAGTACAGTATAGGGAAAATATAAAGAATGCTCTAAACAATTTTGATTGTAGGTACTCTACTGTATATTGGGAATGTATTAATTGTTTATGATTTCCAAAGTTAAGGATATGATTCACTCCATATTCAGGATTATGATTAAACCAGATTAATCTGCTTTAAAGGTCAGTAATTGCCATCACATTTGTGTCAATCTATTAATACTTTATATTACATGTAAAAAGTGTTTAAAATGACATTTACATCCCCTGACCTAAAGTGTTACCATTATGTGCCTGTGCTAAAATCCCCTTTCAATAAATAAGACAGATCAAAGCTACTAAATTTCTTAGGAGTAGCATTAGTTCAGCAGTTACAATACATGCCTTTCGTCTAGAATGTTACAGGTGTATCTGATCAAAAGTGTTCTTTAAATACAATTGCATTTTACGCTTTTTAACAGATTCCTTATGAACTGGTACTAGTCAGTTGTTATTTGTTTTTTATTATATGTTGTTTTGTGTATTGCTGTTCAATCAACAGTGTTGTGAGATTATGTTTATTATATTTTTAGATTGTCCACAAATACAAAGTTTATGATTCACTGGCATACCTACTGGAGAGCCAAGGAAATACACAGGCAGCTTTTTCAGTTCTCTTTGAGGTAAGCGATTAATGGGGTGAAGAAACACTGTGAGTCGGAGCTGAAAGATGGGATCAGGACCAAAACACTAAGAGATTTCACATCCAAATTTAACAGGAAATGTTATGAAAATTACAGTTGGAATAGTTATTTGTATTTATTGTATACAGAAGATTAAGCATTAATGTTAACTGAAATAATCTTAACCTTGTTGAAGAATACAGACAGAATATTTTTAGCTCCCCATAAAGCTTTGACTACACCTGAAAAGCCACAGAGTCTTTAGTTTCCCATATTTGTATATAAATGATTATTAAAAAAAACACTTAATATCAATAATTTATCAGGTTTTATTTCTTTACTGTGTATTTAAATTGTTCAGTATAAAACCGGAGTGTACTGTTGTTTTGATTGTCCATTACAATCTTCCCATAGTAGATTCATTTTGCTTCGGGACAAAAACAAGGTCCTAAATCCAAGAACGGCAATCTTAATACTATTTAAACATTTAGCCTATTAGTCATTGTATAATACATTGTGAATATGTCATAGCAAGACTGTTTGGCTCTCTGTATCCTTTATGAGAGCTGTAAAGGTTTTAAATTCTCTGTGAACAGTAAGCATCTTTAATGTCACGTGTCTTTATTGCACATTAGCAGTTCTTTGTAGTACAAATATTAAGACATATGTGATTTAAGTAGGACTGTGGTTTTGGTTATATCTACTTTCTCGTTCTCAGGACCTGAAATCAAGCCTCAACAATTTGACACAGTCTGCCACATGCGCTGAAACAAGCACAGGTCAGTTATGTAAAGTATATACCTCTGAGTTTAAACCGGAATCTGTTAGAAATTTAGTATTGTAACGAGGGTTACATTCAAAGAAAAACAACAACTTGGTAATCAATACGAGGTGTATGTGCAATATATTTGTGCAATGCAACGTAAAGTAAATATGCCTTTTAAGCTACTAAAGCACTTGGATTCATATCCTGTGTTACTCAGTGAAACACATGCAGTGATCTTACTGTGCCTTCTGTAAAGATTAGTTCATGTCACAGAGGTGTTGTGAAGTTTGGAACAACTTACTTATTTTCTATAAAGTTCAGCCTGCCCATAAACCTGTCTATTGAAATAAAACAAAAGGCTTTTCCCTGGGGTCCATTGGAAATCTTGCCAAGAAAGCTCATTGAACTTTTAACAAGATGTTATTTATTCATAATTCATTCAGTTAATGCCCATATCTTAGGTGAATTACATTCAAAACAATTGCTGATCCAAAAAAATAAATAATATAGTTTAACATATAAGTTTTGAATTAAATATAAGGTGAGTTCTATATTGCCAGACAGTCTACTGTACAGTAAATTTTTCAATAAGTTGAAAGAATGTTACACTTTAAGAGGCAACTTATTGAACTTAAGACATAAATAGGTGGTCAGTGAGATGTTCTGATCCAAATTGGACAGCTTGAAGCAGCTTTAATGATGATGAGTTTATACATTATTGAATTAATTTTTATACTTTATTGCATCCTAAATCAAATGATGACTTCATTGTGAGCAATGAGTCAGTGTGCACAACATACTCTCCTATTCATCTAATTGTATATTTTTCTGGAGGAGAGGGCTCAAGTATGTAAGAACATATTGAAATGTACAAAGGAGTGGAGGCCATTTAGTCCATCTAATCCAGTTTGCTTTGTCTATGCGTTTGATGGCTTTAAATACAGTACATTTTTCGCATTGTTTGGGGGGGGAGGTTGATTTGCCCATTAAATTAAGGAAGGCATATTTTAATCTTCAAGTCAATCACTTTGTGACCTCTCATTTCAGAGAGCCACAGTGAAGAGTCTGGATTGCTGTGCACAGCTCACACATTAGTGCAGAACCTTATTGCTTTCTGTCAGCGGGCATCTGTTACTCTGGATGTCAAACAGAGAAAGGTGAGGAATGCTGTGTTGTTGATGTGGTTTGTGTGTATGTCATATATTGTTGTATTTGTTACATTCAGTAATTGCAATAGATAATGAGAGATGAGACATTCAAGGAAATAAGAAAGGTTACACTTACTGAAGTATTCCAAACTCTATTTGAACAATATGTTCAGTCACACTGCTTTGCTGCTTTTCATTTCTAGTATGGATGGTAATTCCTTTAATGTAAGGGTACTGTAAATTTCTCCTCACTTGTTACATGGATTCTGCTTGTTAATATAATTGATTAAGCTATTGGTATCTATATCTGCAGGAGAGATGGCATATAATTCAGTAGATTCAACTGCTTTGCTGCTTTTCATTTCTAGTATGGATGGTAATTCCATTAATGTAAGGGTACTGTAAATTTCTCCTCACTTGTTACATGGATTCTGCTTGTTAATATAATTGATTAAGCTATTGGTATCTATATCTGCAGGAGAGATGGCATATAATTCAGTAGATTCAACTGCTTTGCTGCTTTTCATTTCTAGTATGGATGGTAATTCCTTTAATGTAAGGGTACTGTAAATTTCTCCTCACTTGTTACATGGATTCTGCTTGTTAATATAATTGATTAAGCTATTGGTATCTATATCTGCAGGAGAGATGGCATATAGTTCAGTAGATTCAACTTCAGGAATGATTGATCTGTTCCTGATTTAGTGTCAATTAAATTAATTAATTCTAAATGTTAACTTGTGGTCATCTGTACTAAATGACATAGTTCTAAATACAAGCAGGATTCTTGTCCATCCATCCATTTCCTAATCAGCTTAACCAGTACAGGCTTGCAAGTGGAGTCACTTAACTTGGTAAGATCTGCAATGGGAGAATGGCAAGATACACACTGGACAGGATGCCAGTCCATCGCAGGGCAGACACAGATACAAACAGTCACACCAGAGTCAATTTTCTCAGAAGCCAATTAGCCTACCAGTATGTCTTTGGATTATGAGAAGAAACCAGAGCAGATGTGGGTAGAACATACAAACTCCACACAGATAGCATCTCAGGAATTGGAACGTAGGACCCCAGCACTACAAGGCAGCAATGCTAACCACTGCTGCCCATGATTCTTTGTCCCCAAAGAAAAACAGTTTTGTTTTCTGGAAGAAGCCTTTGAATTATTCATGGTAAGATATTGTATTCTTTGATAGCCTTTTATGAATTGCTATTCTATGACTGCTACTGAGCTGTGCTCACCTACATGTGGAAGCTGGAATATTATTCAGAAAGACATTGTATAGCTGAGCTACTCACCTGTGCAAAAGGCTGTATCCTGCTTTGCATCAATACCTCTCTGGACCAGGACAGATTTTGCAAAATGGCAGTGCCGTAAGCGAAAATGTTTTTTCCAAGGGAAGTACAATTTAAAATGTATTGCAGTACGTGAGGTAATAATATTGGTCAACTGCATTTGTTTCAGTTGAAAGATCAATTTCAATCATAATTTCGGAGCTCTAAGGGCTTTTAATATCGATGGTGACTTTCTTTAGTTTTTTTTTATTTTAGTTAGAAAAGCAGTACTGCAGGAGCACAGTGACCTCTTTAGCCAGTTTAGGAGAAATAAGGTCTTTTCAGTTTCTTCTTAACAAAGAAGCAGGAGAGGAGTCCTTATCTTATCCAGGTCCCCATGATTTTAAATAGGTCAGGAGGGAAAATCAGTAAAAATCAAACAATAGGTCAAATACAAACACAAAAATAGTAGAGAGAAGAGAGCTCTGAGCTCAGGTTCTCATTACTGTCAAATGGTGTTAGCTTCTCTGCAAAACTTTCAGAAGTGTCTTTTTCTGAAATTGTTTTTTATTTAATGGCAGGAGTTATGGTTTCCCCTTTTAGACTTTACGGTGTCACCAACGCTGCACTTGATGTCGAAACCTCCACTTGCATTTGTTAGAGGTGAGAGCAGAGTCAAAGTCTTTGAATTTGCTTTGACAAATGGTTGGACGACTAGAGGATGGATTAATTTAGAAGTGATATTTTAAAACTTTCTGTTTGCCTCATCTAAAAAAAGTAGTTCTGCGTAAGTAGAAGTGTCATGAATTTGCATTTCCTGTGTGACTGGTTGCTTTTACAACCCTTTGTGGGATGGGCTTTTTTAGGTAGAATCTTGTTTTAAAAGGGTGATGGAGAAGCAGCCGTTTATTTATTGTGTACAACAGTACTGAAGAAAAATTACCTTATAGTCACTGAGCAATTCCATATGGAAGATACAATTCCTAACTTGATTCAGAATCCCATGGAAGACTTGTAAATTAGCAAGCAACTGTCCTCAGCCAGTCCTAAGCTATTTACCATCAAGACTCACTCATGAAATTTATGCAGCATTTTGTAGACTGAAAAATCTAGAACTTTGGTTGAGTGCAGTAATGATTCCAAGTTTTTAATCACAAGCCTGTCACTGAAATTTTCTTTTACTGATTGTTTTATAGTCTATGCTCCTACTCCATGCCCTTATATCAAAATCCAAATAAAATGTTTTGCTTTCAGTGTAATGGGGTTTCAAAGAATTGCATGTATTGAAAGAGGAATTATAATAAAGCCTTTAAAAATCTAATTTCCAATAACAGTCTCTTAAAGCAGCCCTCCCTGGTAAAAAAGTTTAGTTCTGCCAAGAAAAAGTATTAATTTTGAAATAACCATAGAGGAGCTGTTTTATATTAAGGTTCGTTATAAATATTAACCTGTTCTTATTTTTTTAAGTTGAAATAAGTTCATAAGAAATATTCATCTGCATTTCTTAGAATATGGATATTCTAAATGGTGCTTTTTAAGAGTTTGTGTACAGTATGATTTTATGGATATACATTATTTGGAAAACCATTCATTATCACCCTTTGTGTGAATTGCAATAATGTTTTTTTTTCCAACTGTAGGTATCAAAGATCTGACTAAAGAGGTTTTGGAAGCAATGGCTTCATACATTCCTCTTATGGATATTCTACAAAGGCTTATGCAGGTACTAGATTTCTTTGGCTTTTTTGGCTCTTTAACTTTCTGTGATAAAAGAGACTTTTCCTTTACATTCCTTTCTGATTGAATTCTTTATCAAATTTGATCTCTTATTTTATTGTTCAGATGAAGTGGAACAAAGTCTTTAGCTGGCCGGTCTAATGACAGGCTGAGATACCCTTAGATATGCACATGGTTGAATTCATGCACTGACTTTGTTCTTCCGGAAGGACATACTGTAGTGTGGTTGTGTTTTTGCAAGAAGTTTGATATCTTCAAAACCTGCTTAGTTACCTTTCCCTTCTCCTTTTCTTTCTTCATTAGTGAGCTCCTGTGTTTTGTATGTGTTAATTGTTGTGTTTATTTTCTTACTGTTCTTTCTTTCTTGGTGAAAACTTTTTTTTGTTATCAATAGGTTGATACCAATCATGGAGTCATCCTGCATTGTAGGTTTCCATCTTGCTAGTTTTTGTGTGGGTTAGCATCCTAGCCAGCAAGAGAAATTTGAGGCTCTGGGTCCTAGTTTAAGCTTAAGGTTTACACTATTGGATTTGATTGACTTTCTGTCCTCATCATCTTTGTATAATTAATTTATCAATTCTGAAGATTTATAAAGACTATAGCACTTCTTTTACTTATTAAAACTAAAGTAGTTATATTCAACTATTATTACATTCACAAAAATGCAAAAACGTGTTTTTTTGTGTACATGAGGGATTTAATGCAATCTATAACAGTTTAGTTCAATTTTTATCACCATGGTAGACTTGGTATTGGCATCTCTTTTATCTGCATCTTCTTTTATCTTGTTTTGCAGGATACAGTTCACACCTTTAATAATTATGGAGAAATAAGGACCCTAATCTTTAAGATGTTTGATGCTTACACTTATGAGAAAGTAAATACATTTTCTTTTTTTCTCTTGAACACGGAGCCACACTGCAATGAATTAGGTTATATTTTTGTACTGTTTTTACAGAGATTCCAATTTTTTTTAAGATTATCTTACCAAGTATGTTACTTTCGGGTTTTTTTTCGCCTTCTGAAAAAAATAACTGCTTTTCCTAAGCAGCATTTGCCTGCTATTTAAGGTTAGTTTGAAGTTGAGTTTACAATTGTAGTTTTGTAATCAGATTGGAAATATTTAATATTGCTTACAGAGTATTTCAAACTTCTATTTATTATAAATCACCCTTTGCCCGTAATATCAATTAATACAATAGATAATTTTAGGTATCTATATATAACTAGTTTGTAATTAATTAATTTATTTATTTTTACAAACTAGTTTTCTAAATGTGCAGATTCTGAGTTGTCTTTTATCTTCCCTCTAAATGGATTACTTTTTGATAACATGACATGAGAAAAGATTGTTCTCTCGTCCATGAAAATATGTAATTTTTTAGTGAAAAAGCTCACTTATTTAGATCGATAAATGCCTCTATGGGAAGATTTAAATCAATACACTTCAAATAGAATGAGACGTCTAAATTAAATTCTTGAACTATCCTTCTTAAGATTTTAAACTTTATCACAGTGTGGGAAGCTTACAGAAAGGTGACTTTTAGGTCAGAAGACGAAAACTAAAACAAGAACAACAATTGCAAAAAAAGAGAAATCCGAATGTAATGCTACACAAGGAAAGTGGTTTTTACTTGCTGTTTGCTTTTCTGCATGAGTCTCGCTTTGATTACATTGTGTTTCTTAATGCGCCTTCACAGACCCTGTTGGAGACAACCAGAAGCCTCCTGAGCCAAGATCTCCATTCGTCACTATGTAGCCTGAAGATCATAGTTAGCCGTGGCCTGACTCCCGCACACAAGAAGTGCGCAGTGTGTTCACAGCCCTACAGTCAGGGAGCAGCTGGGTCCAGGGTGCTTGTTTTCAGGTGATTCATTAACCCTTCTTAAATAAAAAGGCCCTCATAAGCAGAACTGAAGTATCCTATTTCACACCTGTTGTATCATGCACTGTAATTCAGCAGACATTAAAATAGTGGAGGGCATTTTATACCAAATGTCTGAACGTTTCAATACAGAAAGAGTTCAGAACATTTTTGTGGAATAGGTCTCCTTGTGCCAAATGTGATATTACTTTCTTGATCTCTCAAGATCTCTGAAGATGCCCATATCAGGATTTGTTTTTTTCCACAGGTCCACAGACGTATGTCTGTGTTGGTAGTTTAAGTCCATTGACTAAATACATATACCACATTGACCTGGATCAAATTGCTTGATACCTATCAATCTAGGTCAAACTACATGATTATTATGGTAATCTCAGTCCCTGGATTTCCTAGGAGTATTCAAACGTCATATGCAAAAACAAAAGTCTTTTGGTTTGAGTTTTCTGGAGCAGATCAGGTGCACAGAGATGTGCCTAGTACAGTAGTTTGAAACTCTGGGTCTGACCAGATATGTTACTTCACATCACATCACTTTCAATAACTGCTTATCCAGTTCAGGGCTTACCTTGAGCCTAGCCAGGCTTAGCCAGGAGCCTATCCCAGGAAGCACTGGGTGCAAAGCAGAGGACATACCCAGGCTGGATGCCAGTGTGTGTACGCTCACACCTGGCATTTTTTTCAGACGCCAATTAACCTAAAAGCATGTCTTTGGACTTTGGGTGGGAAACTAGAGCACCCAGAGGAAAAGCATTTGTAAACATGGGTAGAACATGCAAACTCCATGCCAATAGCACCCCGGGGAATTGAACCCAGGGCCCCAGGCCTATGAGGCAGCAATGCTAAACTTTGTGCCACTGTGTTGAAGCCACAATTGTGGCAGAAAATGTGCATTTTTCTCATTTTCTGTTCAGCGTGGAACTAATTTATGTACAAACCTCGACTTTCACTAGTTCTACATTTGCCATTTCACTTATTCATGTGAAAGTTTTAGTGACCACTTTTTCTACATTAATGGACCAGTGTTGCCTACAGTATTTGTGGTCTGCGAAGTAAGGAAGTAAATGTGGGCATCCACTTGCTAATCAATATCTCATGAGCCCCAACCCAAACTGCATTGGTCTCTGTAGTGAGGGCATAACTGGGTTAACAGAGTTAACATTTACAGTATATAGCATTTATATACTTTTGTGTAATAATCCATTTGGTATAGAATTATATTAATTTCAGTCCAACAAAATTTTGAGCAAATGCCCATTCAGGTCTCCCGTCTTTCACCTCCCTGCATTTCAGAGCAAAACTTGGTTCTTGTCACAAACAGGTATTCCTTTGCACATGAAGAGAAGTGAACAGAAGCATCACCCTGGAATGTACTATGTGATTAGCCTCAGAGCAGTCTCCATACACAAAAACTTGGAAAGTTGTGGAAAGAGCCCAACAGAACAAAAGAACACCTAGAGAATGTTATGAGAATAGAAGGATTGTCAAAAATCTGTTTACACTTGTAACAGCCCTTGTTTGTGTGTGTGTCTGTACAGTTGTGGGCATGTGTATCACTCAGCGTGTCTGCAGAGCAGTCTGCGGGAACAGGAGGGATGGACAGAGCAGTGGGCCTGCTTCAGGTGCCTGTCTCCTAACAAGAGGTGGACCTCCATCACACCTGGGAGTGTGAACCAAGGCTCCCAGGTACAGGCTTCTGCAAGCATTGATAATAATTGTTTACACTTATATACAGTAGCTCTTTTCTGGACACTCCACTCAAAGCTCTTTACAGGTAATGGGGACTCCCCTCCACCACCACCAATGTGCAGCATCCACCTGGATGATGTGATGGCAGCCATAGTGCACCAGTACACTTTCCACACATCAGCTATCAGTGGGGAGGAGCACAGGGTGATGAAGCCAGTTCATAGATAGGGATTATTAGGAGGCCACGATCGCTAAAGGCTTACTTAACTGGGGCATTAGGACCCACACAGACTGCAGGGTGAGTGCCCCCCCCCCCATTGGCCCCTCTAATACCTCTTCCAGCAGCAACCTCAGTTTTTCCCAGGAGGTCTCCCATCCAGGTACTGACCAGGCTCACACCTGCTGAACTTCAGTGGGTTGCTTGTTGTGAGTGGCAGGGTGATATAGCTGCTGGCTAATTACATAAGATATTGTGAAGTTTCATTGTAGTTTTAAAATTGTGCTAGGAGAGTTTTCTTTTGCATATAATTTGATAAACCCTGTTCAGGTTTCATGTAATTGTGAAATCGATGTATATGCAGTATGCCCATAAAATTAGTAAATAGGCAGTCTTTATTATTTCTGTATGTACTAGTTTGAAACCAAGGACACTAAATCCTTATCTGTTAAATGTATTTTCTCTTTTCATCTGCTTCTTAATTCTGACAGTGCATTCAGACATAAATGTTTTTAATTATGCTATTTTTTGTGAATAACAAAACAAGAATTCAATACCAATAAGATCATTAATTATAGTCATGCTAGATTTTGACCATTTCAACAACCTGTGGCTTCTTTTGAGTGAGTGTTGTGTGGGTATCACTATGGCTTCTTTCTTAACATCTGTGTCAATATTGTTTGTAAGTAAAGGGACCACAGAGATACATTAGTGTTAGTTAATATCCTCTTAAAGATATTGGGGACAGGCAGCTTGATTAGAAGGCTGGTTTTGACGTAGATCAGAGAACACTTATACGTGATTTTGTGCTTAGTTTTGTATTCTAGAAATTGAGTGGTATACCATTTTGTTCTACAGCTGTAGGATATACAGTAATAAATATCACAAATGGCAGAGGATAAAGATGGAATCATTACAGGTCTCTTATTGCTTCAGATGATTTTGGCTGCTGAGGCACAGTATCTATAGTCCCTACGTAATAGCATTTTGAGTAAAGTTTTTCAGTGGTCAAGAAATGGAAACTTGCTGTTGTCTGAACCCACATGAGCAACCGAATGAGAAATGTTAGACTACCGTTAGACCACTTGTACAATCAAAGCTGCTTTTTTTTCTGAAATTAAAAAATGGCATTTCATTTCAGCACAAGTTGTAGTGAACAAGTTTGGAACTATTCTTTTTTTAACCACCCTAAAACCAGCTAGCCTACGTGTTGACACTAGCATTACTTTGTATTTAAAAATGCTTGCATCAAAAAGCTGAGAACCCTGGCTTTGTTTAAAATAAGTTAGTTGCTAGAGGCTTATCGTCTTCATGTTTCAGTGTTACTTCTCTTTGCAATAATGAAAACCCTGTCAGCCTTGTTAAATGTATTTGTGACTGACCATGTGAAAGTATTCTTGGTTATCAGAGTGAAGTGCCGTAAAAAAACACAGTAGGTTAATGTTAATTTTGTGGTTTTACTTCTCAGTTCTTTAAAATGGATCCAGGACAAATTGAAGCAGCTGACTGTTTTAAAAGAACATTTAAGAATCCTTCAAGGGTATGTTTTGTTCTTTCCCTATTCTGTTTCATCTGTATTAAATTAATTTGTGTAATGTCCATGTTGGGATTCAGAAGTGGTGATTACAAAGGCTAAGTATGAAAAGCAGTATTCATTGACCTTAGTTTCAAGTACACCAGTGTCACACACTGGTGTAACAGTTTGGTCGTGCACAAATCATGGGATACAGCCAGATGGGGTGATATATTTTACAGTCACTGGTAATCTTTTCATTTCTTTAGATGCCTAAGTCATTGGTTTGACTGCTTTGCTGGTGCCAGTTTTTATCAATATAGGGTCTCATTTGTAAAAGCTTAATAATAGTACGTTGTATATGGGACTTTTCATTCCACATAAAAATTTCATTTCACCTACCACTGAACTGGACACAGGTAGGTGACACAGAGCCCCAACAAACTTTGATGTTATTTTTTCCACTCGGGCTCTTTTTACTGTATATATCACAAAGATCCACATAAAGCTCTGATCACATTGTAACTCTGAAAGGAGGTGAATACAAGGAAGTGAACGCAGTGCCTTTAGAAAGTATTCACCCCCCTCCATTTTTTTCACAAATTATGATTTGCAAACTCTATTAAAAATACATTCTTGGGTTTTTTTTTCTTGTCATGGCTCAAAATATTAATCTATAATGCCAAATGTTCTGGAACTTTTTTAATGCAATTAAAAAATGCCGAACTGTTATTCTCAGTTCAAGATTTAATTATTTTCTCCCTTTGCTATGACACTCCAAATTGAGCCCAGGCAAATCTCATTTCTCTGTGGGATCATTCTGAAACTTGAATGGAGCCCAACTGTGGCCAGTTCTGTTGGTTGACGTCATTTCAGAATTAATACACCCATCTGTATAATGTCTCTCAGTTGACAGTGCGTGTCAGAGCAGAAGCTTTGCCATGAAGACCAAGGAGCTGTCTGTACAATTCTGTGATAGAATTGTGAGCAGACATAGATCTGTGCAGAGATATAAAAACATATCTAGGGTGTTGAAAGTTCCCAGGACCACAGTCAGATCCATCTTTAGACTGTGGTATTTGTTGTTTCACAAGTTTTCATCACAGGTTTCTTGAACACTGAGCAGCAGGCTTCTCAGTTTGAAGGATTAAGATATTTCATTAACAGTTTTAAACAGAAAAAAAAATAGAGGAAACTGAATTTATAAATAATTTGACTACATTTTGCACCACAGCCCAAATGTACTTTTTAATGGTTTTGCTGTAAATGAAGTGGGGGCTTCGATAAAGTAAAAACTAAATGGAACTCTTACTCATGTCTCAGAGGGCAGTTAATGGGGGTATATTCCAAATTGTGTACTGTATTTCATATAGAACATATTGAAACCAGTTAATGGGCAGTTAAAATGAGAAAATCCCTACATAAATGTCATCTCACACACAGACGTATTTAAACCATTTACCAGTGTGAGAGGCTAGCACTGATAAATTGATGCGTTTAAATATTTAAGAAGAATCTGCAAGAATAGTGAAGGTGTCAGTCTTGGATTGAAAGGCTGGATTTTTATTTTCTGGTTGTTTGACATGACAGACTAGTGAAGGGCTCAGTGGGAGAAGGTGAGTTAAGAATCCTTCTTACTGCAGGAAGAGATGGGCTTAATTAATACCCGATAAAAGCCAAAGGGCCACAGGTATCTGAGATCACAGAAGGGAACTTCAGCAGGGTTTTCATGTAGGTAGCTCCTGCGCTTTTCTGCATACAGTAGCTTGTATCTGATCTTTAAGTGGCTCTGCAGCACCAGCACGTATCTTCCAGTTTGAAAAGGAAGAAGCAAGCCTGACTGCATGTGGTCGCAGTGTGCCAGAAAACATTCTGGCAAATTTATGACCACACGTTCTGTAAATTTCCAGTTACTGCAAAACAGTTGCCTCTCCTGTCTTACAGTGCAGATGTTGCACGTTGTGTTGTCAAAAACAGTTTGTGTAGAATGTTTTCCTTGTCATGGGCAGTTTTAATGATTTCAGACCAGTTCAGGCCAGTTTATTTGCATCATGATCTTATCTAAAATACATTTCCCTTTTTATTAAACAGATTTCCGTCTTGATGGAGCTTACAAGGCATACCTCGGCCAGCCTGGATTCTTTTAAGCCAGAAGCTGACATCTTTAGACAATCTGGAATCTTTGAGCAGCCAGACTTTAAGCTTAAATTGGCACCACCACCACTAATAGAGTAATGACAAACTGCTTAGAATAAGGATGGCTATATTTATAGGAATTTAAGATCATTTCCTTTTGTAGCAATATATTGTACAATGTATAATATTTTTAATATATAAGTAATATATTAAAAATATTACTTCATTTAAATTTTGAAACTCACTGTACACCGTTTTTAAAATTGAAGGGCTATAACAGTTTTTTTATATAATATATAGTATATACTGTACATCATTTCTGTTAAATACACAATATTGTAAATGTATACCCACGTTCAGTAATATTACTTATGTATGTTAAAAACATAACAAAAGAAAAGAAGGCTGCTGTTTTCCCTATCAAAGAAGTGAGTAAAGGAATTTCATTTAAAATGGCTGACTTGCTCTTAAGGGGAATTTGTATTTCTTTATGAGTAAATATAGCAAACAATGGTTTAAAACTTTCTACAAGGACAAATAGCCATAGTTAAAAGAGCTTAAGCTGTTAATTTTCCTAATACTTGCTATAGACTACACAGCATGACATAAATGGGAGAGAACATTTTGACACTTGTGAGTGTCTGTTGAGCAAAATATCTTATTAACACTGATGGATGTCTGTTGAGTGCAACTTACTATCATTTTCACTCTTTTAAGTCTGGCATTAATTCCTTACTAGATATCTTGTGTTAGGGATAGTTCCAATATTTGAGGACTGCAAGGTTACGAATTTCCATTCAATGTCTGTTATTAATTAAGTGAACTAATTGTTTGAATTAAAAGTCAAGTTTCTTGTTTTTACATCTTATTTGGTAAATATACCTAAAACCAAAATACTAAATACTTTGATTATTAAAGGTTGAAGTTACCCTTCCCTGATCTAGGGTCATTTATAATTAATGTACTGTAGATCAGGTGGGCTACCATTGTGTTACATGTACTGTACCAAAGCATTTTGTTTTACTTATTTAGCAAATGTTAAGACCCTGTAATTGGAAAAAGCAATTAGACATGAATGGATGATTGAGTATTTTGACTTAATTTCTGTAGCAGGTATTGGTTAACAGCTTACTTCTGTGTCTGCTAAAGAAGAAGGAATGTAATTGTGTCTTATCTAGTATGTTGGCCATGCTCATTCGTGTTCATTTACTTAAACGCTTTGGTCCAGTATTAGGAATAATTTTGTTTAGTTTCTGTTTTGTTCAGCTTTTCACATTTTAAGAAATGAATACACATCTGAAGTACCTCTTGTTATATGCCATGTTACACTGAGCATAGATGCATACAATATACAGAAAGAAAAATTAGATGCATACAGTAGATAGACATTAATGAGATATCCACAATAAAAAAAAAGCCTGGTATAATGTGTAGTGAATAGATTACAATGACTTTGCTAACTTTTTCCATCAATTTATAGTTCTCGACATCCTGTACATATGCAGAAATCAGTTTTACATCGTTGTCAATGTTTGCTGTAACATACTGTAGAACAGTATTTTCCACTAATGTGACATTTTTCAATACTTGAGCCCAGTCCTTTATATTAAAAGGCAATTACTTTTATTGTTCTGAAGCTTTTATCCAAAGAGTTGTAAGTTTGTCCCCATTTGTACAACATAACATTGTACTGAAGCACCTTACCCACAAGTACAACAACAGTGTCCCACTCAGGATCTGAACTCCCCTTCATTTAAGAAATCTAGACTTCTAGCCATAGCTACACATTGATTCCTGAAACGCAACACTTAAACGTCTAATTTATAAATACATGATCGCATGTTTCTGTTTGCCAAGATTCTCATGCATCTATCCCAAGGAAACTACTACTTGGAAATGTAATCTGGGACATAGTTTGTGTACTTAACTGTTGCCTCAAATGAGAAGAAATACATATTGCAAGATGTACAGTGCTTTGCAGAAGTATTCAGGCCCTTACACAGTTTTCACATTTAGATGCTTTAAAGACTGCAGTCAGGACACTTTGAAGTAGCAATTTATGTCTTATATACAGTACACAACATGCTCCACATATTGAAAGCAAAAAACAAACAGAAGTAAATATTTGATCGATATGAAATAAAAATAGATCATGACAATTACGTAAGTATTCAGATCCTCTGCTGTGGCAAACATATTTTGGTACACAAGATTACCTTAACGAGTCTTAAGACTTTTTCACAGTAATGACAGCAATGTCTTGAATTGATCAACTATAGATGGGAAAACCTCTGCATCCTCCTCACAGGTTGTATCTTTCTGCTTTGAACTTTGAGTCAAAATCTGGAACTCTTTTTACATGCAGTTTAACCTAAACCAGAATAGACGTATCCGAGGGAAATACGTTTTTCTTGAGCTGTACATGACACTCTTTCCCCTGGAAGACAAGATTCAAAACAATGTCTCTTTATGGTGAGTGGGATCACTGACAAATGCGATTCCACCTTAGTATTTTGAATATCATTATTGATTAGTAAAAGACACAAATATAAAAATACCAAAAGTTGGTTAACATTCTTTTTTGATTTTTCATTTTTTTGCCCACAAAAGGTTAAATGGAACAAATCCATCTGTGCAGAAGAAATATTCACAACCATCTCACATTTGCATTTTTGGCTTTTTTGTTACATTTTAGACTGTGGAAATACAATAGAGAAAACCACAATCTTGCAGCAGACAGGGGTTACTTAATGCCTCTGGCTAAGAATGTTAACAGGTCTAAACAGCACAGAGTTGTGATGGACAAATAAATGTCATTCTTCTGGCTAAGCCTCAAATCAGTAGGGTCGACGGCGATCTTATTTACGTAACGAATTCTGAAAATATGGTAAGGCAGAAAACAAATGATCAAGATCATGATAAAGCTGAGGTTTTTCAGCTGAGCCCTGAACTCTTGACGTGACCGCAAATTAGTCTTGTTTGATATGATCACTTTTGTGAGAATGAATATCTGGCCCAAGACCAATAGCAAGGAGACTAAGATGACGGCAGCCACAATAACCATGTTGAATACAATGACTTGTCCGCTCTTAAATTCAGCCTGAAATTGGAAACATTCGGCTTGGTTGTAGTTTTGATGTTTTCCGTACTCCACCAGCAGGGGTGGGAACAGGCTGACAAAGATGACTATCCACACCACTGCACTGGCGATGAAAGCATAAAGAGGTCTGTAGAAGTCTCTTGGCTTTCTCCCAAAGAATAAAAGAAAGCGCACCACCAGGATGGCTACGTAAAAAAAGAAGGACAAGTACAGGTGGGTGTGTAGGGAGATGCTCACCAGCTTGCAGAGAACGAAGGGGTGCTTCCAACTGCCAGTGGCATAATACTCAATGATTAAGGGAACAGAGAACAGAAAGCTACCATGCACTAGGACGAGATTGATGATGGAGGTAGTAGTGATTGAAAGTTTGTTCTGGCTGTTCTTCAGGAATATGGTCATGAAAAAGATGCCAATTATGCCCCCCAGCAGGGTGATGCTATAGATGGTGACCAGAATGTAGGATGAATTGTCAAAGTTCGAGGATTTGTTGTTTCCAGTGCTGTTATCCATTAGTCTGATCATCTGTAAAACAGAACCAATAAAAGACCTATTTCACTCTGAGACACATTTCGGTTTTCTCATATTATGGGTTGCTCAAGAAGATATTAGTAAAAACCTCCCATATTAAGACTTAAGAATGTGAAAAGGGTTACAAATAGGCAGAGGCAATTTGCTTG
This sequence comes from Atractosteus spatula, assembly GCF_055471065.1. NCBI lineage: Eukaryota > Metazoa > Chordata > Actinopteri > Semionotiformes > Lepisosteidae > Atractosteus > Atractosteus spatula. The sequence continues at coordinate 44,119,727 of NC_142711.1, forward strand.
TTAGTAGCTAATTACTCCAAAGAGAGAAGCCAGGATATTGATTTCAGCTTGTATCAAGCTCCCACAACTCTTTCTGTAAACAAGTGCCTCCTGTTCTTAGTTTTAAAAGCTCTTCCAGTTGTGTCCTCCGGTTTGAGTTTCAGTCTTCTGAAAAAAGTCCAGTGGTGTGACATGCTCTTTTTTGTGGAGTTTTGTGAAGTTTGTATTGATAGCAAAATATTTTACAGTTGAAGTCTACTATTTCTGGGGTAATGCTTTCTGGTTCTGTTAATGTTAAAGTGTTACTGGAATGAGAAAATGTTAGTCACCTTTGGGTTTGTTTTGTTTGCTCATTGATAGTAATGAGATTTGGTCTAATACGTAATTAAATAATACTTTTAATCCAATTGTGTTCTTTGCTGTTTGCATTTGTAATATCAAAAGCTGTGCTTCTTTAGTAAAATTTGTTTACCAAATTACCAGTTTTTCCTGTGCTAATAATTGTTTTGCATTATTTTGAATTAACTGGAGCAGTACCTCACAATGTCACAACAATAACCTTTAAATAATTTAGTGGAAAACCTAATAAGATTATGCACTTATTTGAGTTTTTTTGGATTGCCTTCCTGTGAAATTCATAGTTAAATGTGTGTATGTTTCCATAAAAATACCCAAGGTGTCCACTGAAACCATGACTAGACCACTTTCACAATATACAGTATCAGATAACATACATTAGCCTGCTTTGCACAAGATTGTTCCAATGTTAGCCAAAGTTCAAAACCAAATAAAAAAATATATAGTTTTATGCTTTATATATATATTATTTGTTTGTTAGAATTTTATCAAAATTGATTCAAGTCAACAAAAAAATAGCTTTTTTACAAGCACATTAGAAAGAATCTATTACTGGTATTTTTATTATAACAAAATATAATGAGAAGTAAGAAAGCTATTCAATAACATTTTCCACCAGTTATGTATTTTTAGGTAGAAAATCTTACTGCTTATGCATGGGTCTTTAATATCAACTGTAAGACGTACAGTAAGTGTATTGTGTTTAATGTTATTGTAATGTTAAGATACTAGTTTTTAATCCATGCAGGGCCATTTGAAAAGACATTTAAAGACATTTGTGTCCTACTGTACACAAAGAAGACAGTCTTCTCTTTGTAAACATTCCAGTAAGAATAAAATGTCAGAATCCTTTATCGTCACCTTTTTAAGCATAAGATTAGGTTGACATTTTGTCGATATATTTGTGTGTAAATTTGGAAGCATAGGATGGAATCTCCATTAGTTCCTTTCAGCCTTGGTTTTTCTACTATTTTCTTTCAAGAAATTTGTGAGGCATTATCATTTTTGCAGAGCTTACTTACAGAACAAGGGGATAGTACAGTAGTTTAAAAAAAAAAACAAATGCAGAAGCAGCAGCCTCTCATGAAGCTATTTGTGTTTTGTTCTGCCTGCAGGACTACATGGTATGTATTTTTGATTACATGAAAATATCACAATAACCCATGATTTGTAGTCAGATATTATATTTTGATGCCCTTCTTACAACTTCATCTTTAAAAATGTTTTCTCCCAGGTTCACAGAATTATCCTAACTTTTCTTGACAAACTAGACTGTAATGTTATCCTTTATTATTCTGAATAAGTGAAGGGCATGCTTCACTTATACACTTACTTTTGTATTGGTGGTGCTGCTTGATTTCACTCTGAATTATTTTTAATCACCTTTTGGGTTTGTGTTTGAAATAGTTTCTGATTTATAATAGGAATTGGACTTTGGGAGGTAAAATACGAAATAGACCATTGGGAACAACCTAGAAATTAAAACAAATTAAAAAAATGTTTTATCTTTAGCTATATGTATTCTTCCCTCTGTAATCTCTCAAAAACACAAAATGAACATTATCTGAACAGTAAAAAGATATACAACAAAATTGCTTACCGGAATAATTCATATATTTCCTTCCGTGTTTTTCAGCCTTCCTCAGATGTATTTGTTGTCTTGCTGAAAAAAAAATGAATGACCATGTCTATAATTCCCCCACCAACATGAATCACAGACAACCGTTCCAATTTACTGGTCAGCTTCTGTACTACATAATGGGTTTTGGGAAAGTAAGAAGTTATCAGATAGATATCTTGAACTGCATATCATCAACTTAAATGCATATGGGAAATTTGACCTATTTCACAAATACCCAGCTTCAGTTCCACATAATTAAAAGCACAGCTGGCCAATAGATTTTTGAAACTGGAAATAATACTGCAGCAAAAAGATGAGCTCTGAGTGGTATATTATTCTAATTAGTCAATATGACAAACTGTATCACTTCTCTGTTTCTTAATCTAATTGGACTGATTCTTAGATATGTAGTCCATCAGGTGTTAATGAACCGACTGGGATTCTTTGAACATATTGTCGGTAAAGGTGGTTTTCTGGCCAGACAGTTAAATCAAATTCAGTCATTTAGTACAGCTAAAGACATTTCTCTTACCGCTCCATTATAATATTCATTATGTTACAGAAAGCATCTGGGTAACCCTCCCTCAAATGGGAAAGAGGTGGGCATGCAGACTTTCAAAAATGTGCAGAGCTGTCTTATGTTATATATTTAACAATACTGGAAGAGATGCCAAAGATTCACTGCTTCTCTCATCTTTGGGCTTTTTATTTAAAAGTATAATATTTATATATTTATATTTTTTATATATAAAGATAATATAATGGTTTTCATACTTCATATACTAAAAGAAATGGCTTTTATTAGGTTAATTGATCAAAAACAGAAATAGTTTTCCATCATCCCATTTGATTGCAGAGATATTGGCAGGCAAGAAAGTATTATTTTCACCTTGTACAAAAAGAGAGGTCCTAAACCACAGACACAGTGACATCTCTTTGTGCCTTCTCAGGCACTCTGACCATTCTAATCAGCCTTGGATAAAATAGATAAATATTTCTCAGTAGTCTTCAGGAACAAAAGACAGCAAATTAGCCAAAATGATATACTGTAATATATGTACAAAAAAATGCATTTGATTTTTAATGTGTGCTGCACAGTGGTTAGCATTGCTGTCATACAGCACTGGGACCCTGGGTTCAATTCTGGCCCTGGGCTGCCATCTGTATGGAGCTTGCATGTTCTCCCTGTTAGCACCGGGCTGTTAACAAACCCTGTGCAGGTCTCAAGGCGCGATCTGAAAGCCAAGGTATCCAAGACGAGAGGCAAAGAAGAGAGTGGTCAGTAATTCCAAGCGAGGTCAAATCCAGGTAGTCAGAACTTAGTCAGGCAAAGAAATCCGAGAGGGGCGAGACAAGAGAGAGGTAGCGAGAAGTCCAAAGCCAAAAAATCGTAGGTGAGGGGATCTGGGCAAGGTAGAGAGGGTTTCAGGAAAGGAGGGCAAGGCAAGCTCAGGAGACAGATAAAATCCTAATACCAAGCACCAGTAGCAGTGAGTAAAGGGTTTAAATAGTTGCAAAATAGTTGGGAAAGGGTGTGGAATGAAGATTGAATCATTTGGAGTTAATTGGTGCCGGCTGTGCTCGTAACACCTGTGGGCACATGGATGCTTTGGTTTTTTCCCACGGTCCAAAGACAACCTGGTAGGTTAATTGGCCCCTGAGAAAATTGGCCCTGGTATTAGGATGTGTGTTCCAGGATGTGTGTTTGTGTGCCCGACCTGGGATGGGCTGATAGCCCATCCAGGGTGTATTCCTGTGTATCCTTGTTCCTTGCAGTAGAGTCTTGCGCAACCCTGAACTGGATAAAAGGGATTAGAAAATGGATGGGTTTTCCATTGAGTCATTATGTAAAACACAGGAAAGAATAAAAAGTGTTCCAAGTCCACAGGCCTTTACACCGCTTAATTTAAAAATCCCCATGCCCTAATTCCTGTATAAAAAAATGAAGTTAAGTTGTTGCTGCTGCTTTTGTTTCTACACATAACGTGAGCAACAGAGGCAGATGAAAAGACATGCGTATTGTTTTCTTGGTCAGTGTGCAAAATTCTAATATGCAGTTTGAGTGCAGAGTTACATACAGTTGTTGCGTGCGCTGCACAAGGATAAGAGAAGGCTGGTTCTGCGCTGAAAGAAGGAGCCTTTTTCTACTGTGAGGGAGAATGAGGGAGGGAGCAGGGATATGAGCCCAAGAAGGAGTTTGTAAGCAGTATAAGGGCCGAGAATGTAAATATGGGCAATGGAGGTGAGAGAGTGAAGAGATAGAAATCTGAGAGGTGAATTCCAGGTAAAGTCTGAAAGTTTAAAATCTGTAAATGAATGGAGCAATTTAGAAAGAAAAAACATTTACCATTGGAATGTGAGAAGGTGTGTGAACTTAGTTTAAGGATAGGTTTTTTCGTCTGGTGTTTCTCTAGTAAGAGTTCTGGAATCGAAGATGGGAAAGGTAAAATAGAACTATTAGCTTGGAGAGATTTTTGATGCTCACTGATCTGATGTGTTGTATGAAACATTTGGCCAGTGTTCTTGTTTAAATTTTAATTGATAATTTCCTATTATACCTTTTTTGGCAACTATTACATTGATCCAAAGGATTGGATCCTTTTACAGGGATTCAAGTACACTTACTCCAAATCCAGACAGTTTCTGCTTACAATATACCACAAAGCATCCTTTTGATATTTAAACTATCCATCCATCAATTTTCCAACTATTTTATCCAATTCATTTCAAGGTTGCTGGGGAGACGGAGTCTATCCCAGAAAGCAACGGCACAAGGCAGGATACACACTGGACAGGACATCACAGGGAAGACATGCAGAAACACACAGACTCACACCGGGGCCTATTTTCCCGAAAGCCAATTAACCTACCAGTATATCTTTAGACTGTGGGAGGAAACTGTAGCACCCAGCAAAACCCATGCAAACACAGGAAGAACATACAACCTTCACACAGATAGCACCCCAGGAATTAAACCCCGGGCCCAGCGAGGCAGCAATGCTAACCACTGTGTCACCGTTCAGCCCAATATTAAACTAATAATATCTAAATAACTAAACAAATAAAAAACTAATATCCTGAAATGTCCAAAGAGTCTATGCTTAAAATGTACCACAAAGCATACTTCTGATGGTTAAAATATAGCTATTAAACAGGCTTTAACTAACATTCTGTGATTCAAATTCTAACTTCCTGTTCGTGTTTTGTCTTTTAATGTCATTTAATGATCATCTTTGAATCCTATGCTTCTGATCATTACATTATAAATTATTGTATTGTGGTCTCATATTGTGCAGTGTCATTTACCAGCAAAGACCACTAATTTGCCTCAGCAAAGCATCTTGAGAGCACAGTAGCAACATCCATCTGCCGTTTCCTGGTACAAACTTGCAGTTATTATTTTTGTGTAAGAACAAGACAAAGATAAATAAAACTGAATAAAAGCTCACCTTAGTAGTTATGTTATCCAATGAGTGTTACAAGGAGGATAAAAAACCAAGAGAATTGTGGAGACCAGTCTGTCCTTCTCAGTGGATGAACTCAACAACAGAAAGGAGGAAGTGTGTTGGTTTACATATTCTCATTTTAGAAGCCGCTTCAATAATGAGATAGACAGGGGTGGAGCTGATAACTCCTGTGGAACTCACAAAAGCCACAGCAAAAAGATGTTCAAACCTTTTTTTAGCACAGGTTCACTTAGTTTTGGTTATGGTTTCATTAATATAATCATATAATATAAAGTGTAAGAGGGATGTTCAGCAGGATTCAATAAAGCACACTGCCGTCTTAAGGAGGTTTTACTGCAACAGTTTTACTGCAACAGACAAACAAAAATTAATAAAATATATTTTGCATGGCCTTATTATTAGCATGAGCATAACTGACTCAGCAGTGAGTATGACCACTTGTATAGCTCAGGCTTTTCCAACATGCAATAAACAGTTTAGACCAGACAAAGCCCCAGTAACAGCTTAACAATACATCTCTTTTTAGCATTACTCCAAGTTGCAAAAACACCCTGTTGTCAGTAAAGAAAATTTGCAAAACAATCATTCCATCTTTTACTTGCTTGTGGAAATGCCCACCATTGCTCCTTTGCACTCTAATTGCATTGCAGTTTTGAGGCCTACAGACCACAGGTGGCAATACATGCTGGACATGAACATGAAAGAACTCTTTACAAAAGCACGGACAATTCAGAAGAATGGACAATTCAGTCAGTATTCATAATGAATTTGTAGGTTAATCTAAGAAACATCTGATCAACATTTTTTCCCCAGCAGGATTTTGTTGGAAATGTTGTCAGCTTTGGTTTCCTCTATTGTCCACAGCAGTACCATACTTGTTGCAGTACTGCATTGAATGATTTAGTAACTGAATATGGATGTTCAAAAAACAAAAATAATTAATGCAAATAACTGGGTAGAACTGCATCAAGCTGAAAATGCTTTATAATAATAATAATAACTTACACTTATATTGCGCTTTTCTGGACACTACACTCAAAGCGCTTTATAGGTAATTGGGACTCCTCTCCACCACCACCAATGTGCAGCCCCACCTGGATGACGCGACGGCAGCCAAAGTGCACCAGAACGCTCACCACACATCAGCTATCAGTGGGGAGGAGAGCAGAGTAATGAAGCCAATTCATTGATGGGGATTATTAGGAGGCCATGATTGGGAAATGCCAATTGGAAATTTGGCCAGGACGTCGGGGTTACACCCCTACTCTTTTCGAGAAACGCCCTGGGATTTTTAATGACCACAGAGAGTCAGGACCTCAGTTTTACATGTCATCCGCAGGACAGCGCCTTTAAAGTACAGTGTCCCCATCACTATACTGGGGCATTAGGACCCACATGGACCGCAGGGTGAGTGCCTCCTGCTGGCCCCACTAATACCTCTTCCAGCAGCAACCTTTGTTTTTCCCAGGAGGTCTCTCATCCAGATACTGATCAGGCTCACACCTGCTTAGCTTCAGTGGGTTGCCAGTTGTGAGTTGCAGAGTGATATGGCTGCTGGTAAAAGCAATACACTGGCATAAACTGGCATAAGCTGGCTTTCAAGCAATTTACCCATTGCTTGATAGAATCAAAGTAGGAACCTCTTAGCTGCTGCGTGAGCACATACTGTTTGACTTCATGATCACTTGCCACTTAAATGTGATCATGACCACTTTAAGCTAACAGCTATACTACCCTGCACTCGCAACTGCTAACCCACTGAAGCTAAGCAGATGTGAGCATCGTCAGTCCCTGGATGAGAGACCTCCTGGGAAAACTAGGTTTGCTGCTGGAAGAGGTGTTAGTGGGGCTAGTAGGGGGCAGTCACCCAGTGGTCTGTGTGGTTCCTAATGCCCCAGTATATTAATGGAGACATTATTCTATTCCTAATAAACCCCAACAAAGAATTATCTTCATCACTCTGTTCTTCTCCCCACTGATAGCTGATGTATGGTGTGTTTTCTGGCACACTTTGGCTGTCATTACATCTTCCAAGTGGGTGCTAAACTTTGGTGGTAGTGGAGGGGAGTCCCCATTACCTGAAAAGTGTTTTGAGAGGAGTATCCAGAAAAGCCCTATTGAATTATTATTATTATGATTGTTATTATTATTATTTGCAATTCCTTGATCTCAGAGACCATCTCTCAGGGTTTCCAGGAAAGGTGTAATATAGTGGGACAAAGTCCTGCTTGTGGAGAGAATGCAGTTGCAGTTTGTTCGGAGTGCGGATGGGCACCCAGTCACCAGTCCTCGCTTTTTTTCTGGAGATTGGACTCATGGTCACCAGAACAGCACCCTGTGATGTGCAAACCACCTGTTCTGATTAACCTGTGTAGAAAACAGCAGTAGGATGTCAAGAGAGGTGTTCTGCTGCAGCAGGGCAATAACAGACCACTTTGTATTTCTGTGCCTTCTGATACTTTGAACATTCTGTACTTAAAGTTTACGGCAGTCCAGATCTCTTTTAACCCAACTTTCACCACTTCAGTAGCCTTAAACATACTCTCTGAAGCTAGGAATTTGGCAGTGATCACAAGATCCAACAGCTGGTGCCCATGTGGCAGAATGAAAAATCTTCAACCAGGAAAACATCCAGACACTTGTGTGTCATTGGAAAAAATGTGTTGAGAAACTAACAGAAATGTGTATTCCAGTCCATCATACACTTATTTACAAGTTGCCTTTACCTTCTGAAACTTTCTCATATTTTGTTTAAACTTTTTGTTCTAACTAGTTGTTCCAAAACTAACAAAATACAATTATCTTTTTATAGCATTATTATTATTTTTTAAAACTCTAGACAATGCAAAAAGGTTGTATTATTTTATACCCCTATTTTAAAATAAACCTAGAATAGACCAAGTGGGTTAAGTGGGATCAAAGTCTCTGCCAGGTAGCTGAATGAATGAATACATGAACAGAAATAGCTGGTCAGCTTACTGAAGATTTTGCTGGGCACTTTGAAAGCACATCAGCTCTAATATCATATTTGATATATAAAGAGTACTAGATTATGACTTCCAATCTCAGTTTCTAATTTTCCTGTTTTAATAGTCATACAGTTCTCAGTGTAACTCTGCTCCTTAGATTTCTAACCACTCACAAAACTGTTTTGCTCACTTTTCATAAATATAGCATTTCTTTTTTTATTTTTATCAACCCAGCTAAGTAAATTAATTAGCAATGTGATATCTTGTAAAGGCCTATGCATGTTTGCACAGCTATCTGTCATCACAAACATGGGACCTGGGAACAGAAAATAACAAATATGCTAATACTTATTATGTTGAGATCATGAGAGATTGTGTTAATTTATGTCACACTATTTTTTTCCTGTTTTTAAATTGTGCCCAAATGTGAGAACTTCTTTTTTTTTTTGCTTGTAAGCTTAATCTGAAGCTATTAATATTTACCTGGAATAACTCATGTAATGTGTCATATTTCTGCAATTTCCCTCACGGGATCAATAAAGTATCTATCTATATAATGTATATCAGCAACAGACACGTGAAATTTTTCCATGTGAACGTACAGTAAACTAAATCTAGTGGGGATTTTTTTATAAGTCATCCAAGCCACATGGGGCGGTACACGTTTCTGCGTCCCTGTATGAGGCATTTCTTAGTCTTTTTATAGGGGTTAAAGGGCACGTTGTGAACTCAAATTTTAAAGATGGCGAAGAAAAAGCATGGAGCACTGGGTGCTTCTTCGGCGAAAGTGAAGACTAGAAAGGTTTCAGAGAAGGAAATGTTGAATTTGGGAGCCGAGTCAAGTGGTGACGAGGATGAAGAAGCTCCAGAAGAAGTAACGTTTGAAGCAGCCAAAGCCGTCGCTGAGCAGAGAGTGAGAGATGCTATCGAGAGTGTCAGGAGGTGCTATTATTATATGATACATTTTTGGTCAACACTTTAACTTTGACATTTGCCCGTCTAAATTAACGTTTAACCTAAGCAGAGGCAGAACGTGATTTTTTACAATTTTTTAAAATCTGTGTGTGTTTTAAAGAGTGAATTAAAATTTACAACGCTACCTAGACGAGTTGTGCAAAATAGGATTGTAGACTGTGTTCAAAAGGTAAGATAATATTGAAACAAATGCGTACAGCAGATATAAAATAAGTCATTAACTTTAGTGGACTAATTATGAAGTCGTCAACGGTCTAGCTTGATTGTTGTGGGACGATGTATTAAAGTACGGAAAATGTGGGAAGAGATCCTGCATATTTGCCACATTTGCTTTGCAGATCGCTATTTCATGTCGGTTAACGCTGTTTTAAATTTCATTTGAAGAGACAAGGAGACGCTGAAACAAAAGCGAAGGGAGAGACAGGAGCTCTTTAAGGAACAGAAGGTACAGTGTATATTTGACAGGGGGCGTTTCAATATTCCTGAATTTTTTTAGTGATGCTTTCCCATCTTAAACTTGGGGATTTGAAGCCACAATGAGCCAATTGTTGATACACACTATTTAAAAAATGTGAATCTGAGAATTTTAAGGATTGATGCCAGTATTTATAAGAATTTCCACTGCTGTCTGTGTACAGTTTCAGTACATTCTATAAAACAAATTTTATTTTTTTTGTTTCAATCTTTCTGACTTAATTTTCCACAATTTAAATTCTGACCAATATATAGCAGCACAGTAGTGCAAAGCTTATTTAAAATGTTGTCCATAACAACTAATTTGTTGATAAATTTATAATAATCGGGTTTTGACAATCAGGTTTTTCATTGCAACATTTACACAAATATATATACACACAAAAGTAGTGGGATACAGTATTAACTATATTCCATTCCCAGAATCCAGGTAATTGAGAAAGAAAGGTACTTTGTTGTTGCAAAATTATGGGTTTTAACTGTTTACATACATAACTGACTTTTAATTTGAATTCAAATGTTAATTAAATTTATATCAGGGATGTTTACAGAAACACAGAAAATTATTAGGTGCTGCAGTTCTCCATGGATGTGTTGTGGGTGGGATGGACTTCCCTAAACATGATATCAGACCCACCCAAACTATCAAGTCTTTGGCTATGATGTTTTATTATACATATGTTCAGGTAATTGTTGGTGACTCCTTGTTATGTCTAAACCCCCTGATAGAAAAGAAAACTTCTTCCTGAAGATGTGCTAGAAGAAATTGAATCCTCTGTCCCTGGGTGAGAAAATATTACTGTTTTCATTATTACATTCATAGACCAACAATTAAGTAAGCTGATAACAACCATCATTTCATAAACTATATATAGGCTATATATATACATATGCAAATGTACAAATCTTGTCTGCCTCTAAATGATAGCAGCAAATATAAATATAACAGTATTTTTGCATATATACTGCTGTATACAGTATGTAAATGTTCATGAACCTCACATGAAAAGTATTGCAACAAGCTATGCAATTCAGTATCGTACAGTAATCCTTAGAGAAAACAGTCTGGTGTTACTGAAAATCAAATGACAAGTCTGTTTGGCTCCTGAGTGTTCTCTCATGTGTTTTTTTTAGGAGCCTGTTACCAAACTGATTCAGCAGCAGTTTTTTCTAGTCAATGAAATACTGAATAAACCTAATCCAATTCATTTTTTCCCCACCTACAATATAAACCTTTTTTTCTTACCCTTTAGAAAGCCCAAGACATCAGAAGTGCAAGGTATGTTAAGCGTCATTTGCCTCTTCTACATCTGTTTATGTGTGAGTTCATATCTTAAGCGGATGAAACAGATTTTTTCATTCTAGTGTGCCATAAAAATAGGAAACACTTTTTAATTTCATGGTTCAGTATAAATACTGATACTGCCAGAGTACTTTTACTAACTGGCCAAAATATTAGGAGCCCCCAGAATACCTTATGTCTCAGTGGCAGAACATGTGGTTGAGTCAAGATTTGCATTGTCTTCTCATCCAAAAGAGGGACTTTAATTCCTTTGAAATCTCAAGGAACTGGTGTAATACACAAGTCAGTCCCAAGCACAACTACCTATTCCCAATTTCAGCTGAAAGCAGCCCTTATACATATCTCAAAACCTTGTGAAGTTACTGCTGTATTCCTGTCTTGCATGATGTTTCTGCTTGCAGAGGTCCAATATGTTTTTTGGTGGAGTTCCTAATCATGCCCAGTAGAAATCTAATATTTTGAGTTTCAAAAGGCAATATTCACACACGTTCCTCTACTGTCTGTCTGAGAGCTGTTCTGCTGAAGCTCTGCACATTAGCTTTGATTTCACAGCAATTAAGCTCTAACGCAGGGGCGGTTGACTTTTGTTCTTCCAGATATATTGTACAAGTGAAGCTTTACTGGCATTTAACCCTTTAACATGGGGGAGAACTTAAAGAATGACAGGGCATTCAAGTGTGGAACGGAAATGAAAGTACCGAAAACAATAAGAGGTATCTCTCTCTAATCTGCGTTTCTCTTTACATCCCATGGAATGAACTCCATTAATTTCATATTCCTAGAGCAAGACGAAAGTGGAGAGGAAGGTGAGGAGGACATCGGCCCAGAGGATGGAGAGAGCGGGCAGTTTGAGGAAGAGGAGACAGAGGTGGAGCAAAATGAGCAATGCAGGTAATAAAATCACCAGGCGCTTGTCTTACAAACTGTAAAAGAAACAGAAAAATTCATTTTTCCCTTGCACGGGTGCTACAGAAACGGTAGTATTCTAAAACAATGTTTCTGTTTGATTCATGTTTTTCTGCATGTCTAACATACAATCCATGTTACAATTTAGAGGCTTATAACTGGCAGAATGCTTTTCAACCATTCTCTTGTTAATAACTGTAAATGTCTTTTTGACACCTCAGAATGAAACAAAACTACAAAGTCCAGAGGGTTAAGGATCATTCTCTGGCAAAAGCACAGCAAACAAGTGCCTGTGATTTCATCACATCCCGGCTGTATGGCTCAGGAAGCAACAGAACCACAAGTAAGTTGGACTTCTCCACATCAGTGCTTTTCTTTCCTCTGCACAAGAGTACGAGTTCCACACAATCAAATGCAGGGAGGAAGCCATACTACATTGTAGCAACACATCCTGGTGGGAGGCCCCGTGTTGTTGGGCTGACAGCCTTAAAAATTGCATGGATGCAATGTCAAGAAAATGTTAATAGGATGTTCTTCTTACTTTATTTGCTCTCAGGTGTTTAAAACGGATCCCTTGCTGTTCCTTTAACTTATCTTGTGGTAACTTTGTAACGTTGACACACATCTGTTGATTTAAGAAACAATTCTAGTTTCTTATTACAATAGTGATTGATTTGTAATCTGAATGCATTTGACAAATGACTGCCTGTGTTCCCTGAACCTTTTTAAGATCCATTTCAGTCCTGTTATATAATTTAGCTTCTTATTTTGCTTTAACTTATGCTTTTGCATTTTGCACTTGTCATAATAGCTTAATTAGCATAAACGAGTCTGATACAGGGTATGTAAAGGTAACAAGAAGTATTTAGCTTCTTAATAATTTGCAGGCAAGTCCTAAACCTTTCTGGTGAGGAATAGCTTTTTTCATGATTTGGGTTTGAAACCACTGGGCTATGTGATTTAACATCAGATGGCTAATTAATCTAGAAACCCTAATCATGTTGCTGAGACCAACCTGCTCGTTTTGTACTCTTATAGCAAACCAGCTCCTTTCTCTCCAAAATAAGACTGCGAAGAACAAAAGGGCAGCTGTGCAGTTCATTGACAAGCAGTGGGGTAAGCTAATAAATACAGAGTACTGTTGCAGGACTGGCATACAGAAATCATCTTTACTTGGGTGTTTGTGCATGTAATTCTTCAGCTGGTTCATACAGAAGTATACAAAATGTCTAATCTGATGTATGCAGAGTCTTCTCACAGGGAGGGAACACTTAACACAGGCTAGTGACTAAGTTGAGCATTAGTTGTGAGATTGAAAGCTTCCTAACTTACCTTTATAGCCTTTAGGTTTAAAATGAACCACTTTGCTATTCATAGTACAGAAATGAATGTTATTAGGATACACATAATTGCACTGCCACTGCGAATTCAGCTGTCCAAAGGGTAAAAACGTTTTGGTGTGAATGGATTTGTGGTGAGCTTTTGTAGCAAAATGTGCAGACTGCACCTTTACAGAGGTTAGTACTTTTTTAACACTTGAAAATGTGCGATGAAAAAAAACAAGCCAGTATTCGAGTTTCAATTACAGTATCAAAGCACTGCAGATGTGACTGTTTCCTACATATTCTAATGTTTTAGATGAATGTTAAATACAATAAAGTAAGAGTAATACAAATGACTGTAAGACAAGTCATAGTTTTTTGTAACTCTTTTGAAAACCTTGATGTCTTGATTTTTCCATGAATTTTCTGCATTGTGAAATTGTGTACCCCTTGATGCTCTTAAAAGCAATCTTAAATTTTGTGGTTTACACTACAGAGGCAGTCCTGTTGTCACTTGCAGGAATGGAAGAGCTCAAGTGTCTCTTCTTGTCGTTGTAGATTCCAAGGAGAAAGGGAAAGCAGAATTGTTTAAAAAGAGGTGGATTCACAAGCAGAGAGCAGAGGCCAACTGAGTAAAGACAAAGTTGCACTGAAGAGCTATTCCCACTTTTTACATCCTGATCTGCTGAAGAACTGTGGGTTGAACAGACTTTTCACTTTAACTCTGCCAAGATCTGCTGCTTCACTTGAAGCCTTGACTTGAGGATCTATGGGAATTCTCAGTACCTGAAAAGGGTCAACCGATTTCTTTTAAAGCTTTCTTTTCAAGTAAGGTTATGTTAAAATGTTGAGTTTTTTTTTAATGCAACTGTGAAAGCAGTGTATACATACAATATTTAATTCAGGAGTGAGCATTGTGAGAATTTTACATGAGGATTCACATATGACAGTTCAATACATAAATTAAAAATTACAAAATATTTTTTTTACCCATCAACCAAAAGGCAACAAAGTTAGAATTAAAAACATTTAGCAGGCTTTTTTTGATTGCATCACAGAGCATGGATTTTTTTAAAGAGTTTTGGATATGGTGACTAAAACTATTGTGATTGCAATGAATACTTTTTTAAGTTATGCATTTTACATTTGTGAGTATCGGATTAGTATTAATACAATATGCATTGTATTCATGGATGATTCTATTCATCTGATCTTTCATATTGGAACAAAACTAACTTTGTAGAAGTATTTGCTCACAGCAAAGCATCTCACCTGATTCCACAAAGAATTTGATGAGCTTAATGGGTTGCAGACTTATGAAATCAAACACTGGTTTGAACACTATGCTTAGATGAATAATGCCTTACTTAAATCGTGCTTTCCTGGACACCCTATTCACAGCGCTTCATTCAGTGGGGACTCTTGACCACCACCAAGGTATAGCACCACATGGATGGAATGAATGATGAGAGAACAGCTTTAGCATGCCAGTACACTCACTCATCAGCTATCAGGAGAACAGTTTAGTAATGAAGCCAATTCAAATTAGAGTGTATAACACTTCATTGCATGGTTGCAAATTGTTTAACTTTAGAAAAATGATCCACAGCCTTGAAAACTAAAAGCAGATGGACACTGTGATATTAAACTAACTGCCTCATGTTTCCCGTTTCCCATAACCAATAAATGTGTGATTTACATTAAACATATAACTCGGGGTTAGTGTACTTTAGCCCAGGAAAATTATGGAATTTTGGTTATATCCAGAATAAAAGATATTGAATGGAATCATTTAAGAAGAAGGTTATGAATTACATTCTTGTAGCACATAAGAACAGGCAAAACCTTGTGCATTGTTTTATCACTTTCATTATCAATAGTGAAAAGTATGGAAAATATGACTTTGCAGCCCATGCATTTTCAAGACGTTACAGCTGGAAATTGCTTTGTACTCTAAACACCAAAACCCATTATGACAGCACTGGTACAACCTTATGATTAATGAATCCAAACCTTGAAAAATAAACAAAGAAGTTTCCCTTATTTCAACTCCTACTTGGGTGCCTTTAATTCGGGTTTCTGTGGCAGGGCTCCCTGTAATTATTTTAACCTGGGGTAATTACAGATTTACTGTAGTCATTCATCAAAATGAGTGCAAAATGGCACAGGAGTGCATGCTCAAGACTGTTAATGCAGATTCCAATGGATAGGGTAAATATTTTATTATTTATTTTTTATGGGCTGGGGGGGGGGGGGGTCTACATTCCAGTATCCTACATTTTTTTTAAATGCACTTTCTACAGCTTGTCATTTGAAGTGCAGATATAAGAACAACTTGATCTGAAATACCCCACCCTTAAACATCAGCTTTAATCTAAATGGCATGCATTTCGAGAGGTGTTGAGATAAATGCACCACTCAGATCTGTCAGTATTCAAACCCATAGTGAATGAGACAGTAAACACCTAGCCAGTTTAAGTAGATTTCTTGAGAAGGGCTCAGTGAGATGGAATGAGTGACATGGGCTGAAAAGAGTATTCAAAAGCTTTATTACAAAACACTGAAGTTTCTTTTTTTAATTCCATGCTGTAAAATAGTCCTGCAGAACTAGGCTGAGACTGTCAATGAGCAGCTCTAGCCTATTTTAAAACTCAAGCTTCTCAGATCCAAGAATCTGTGAACATTAAAAGGCTCACTGCAGGTTTTTTTTAAAACGGGGTTATTAAAATGTGCGACTATTACATCCACTGACGAGGTCAAGTCAGGCCATGTGAAGGTCCCTTTAAAGTAATACTTCTAAACCAGACTCAAAGCACCAACTCTGTGGTGGCTGAACTTCATGGTGTCCCAACTACAGCATGTTACAGAATGATGAGAGGCACCAAGGTCCTGGAGTGTGCTGAATATACTTTTTATGTTGCAAGACAACAGATATAATGGTTAAATATAACTTATATAACCAGGTACAGACAATGTGGTCAGGATTAATTAGTCAGAAAAATTTCTGAATGTTTTAAGGGTGTCATTGAAAGCCCTAGGCAAACTTTCCCTTCTCCTTTCCTGGGGATAACACGAAATGAGCCTCAGAGCTAGAGGTAGCTGTTGACTTGCCTTAAGTGTAGGTCATCAGACAGTACAACATCTTTCCTCAAAGGAGTCTTGCCCCACATTACAGGCACCCAGTAGTAATCCAGCCAAACTCCTAACTTCCTGAGATAAAGAAAAAGCATCCACACATTAAATTCTGCTTTTCACCAACAGAATACAATGTAAAATGTGCTAAAAATTCTTTCTGCATATAAAGCGAGCAGAAGAGACGTCAAATTTGGGGAAATAAGGCCTTTTTTAATAATTAATTATGAAAATGAATAGTGTGCCATACCATAAACAGAAGAAAAAAATATAGAAGACGTGCAAACAAGGTATGGTAACATCTCTGCAGGAAGGCTGTTTAATAAAAATGGGACAGTTGTGTATGGTAATTACAGATTCATCTGTGGAAGTAAATTTTAATAGCTGGTTAATTGTTTGATACACTTTCTTTATTGCAAGTAGAAGTAGTCGTTCAAGCATTTTTAAAAATGCAGAGGACGTACAAAGTTTAAGACATTTTCTTCCTAAATATTTGGTTTTTTTATTGTAAATGTCATTACCACACAGTGTTGTTGACAATACTGTTAACTTTTTACAAGGGTGAGTGTACAATGGAATGGTCTGCCAAGATCCGAGTCAGGTGGAAAAATCAAAAGGAGAAATGTCGAAAACAAATCTACTGGGTGCTGGACAGGTCAGGGAAGTCTTCAGCAGTGATGAACGATCGCATTCAGCTCCTGAGTTATTCAAGGTACGAGGACAAGCTTTGAAAAGAATACAAAGTTTAAAAAAAAAATCTAAAGCCACATTTCAAACCTGTACCAGGTGTTTGTGCTGTTTGGGAGGTGCAGAAACAGGAAAAAAAAGTCCTAAATCAATCAGTGCTACCTCCCTATACAGGCTTACATTACACTGAATATTGATTCAAATTTTCCCCACAAAAGACTGCGTCTTCCTATAATAAAATTTTTTTTTTGGTTTTCTTATTTTTGGTAGCTAAATATTTTAAACTTTTCTTGTTAATATAATTCAATTAAGTTTTTAAATATATATTTATATATATACACATACGCATATGCCGTATTTAACGTATATATGCATATGGTCATATAAAACAATTGTTCTTGGAACACCACGTGACTAATAGGGATGTGATTTTAAGGGGGCAGTGAGCCCTTTAATGCTCACCTGCCAGTTCTCACACGGAGAACAAACGTTCATAAGCAAGTTAGGCAAATGATATTAATAGGAATAGTAACAATATTTGTAATTTGCACCATGCCTTGTAAACTAGGAAACAGAAGTGACAATCAGAGCCTGTCCCCAGTAGGTAAGTAATTAAAAAACAAAAACAAAAAAACAAAACAAGGGCATCTCAATAGCGAGACGTCTTGTTGGTTTCAATGTCCCTAAGGTTGAATCACACGTGTCGATGGAGCGTGCCTGTGACGTCTTCCAGGTTGCATAGCTAGTGCAGATAGTCTTCCACTGAGGCGAAAGCACAGGAGCCACTCCCGGAGCGCGCCATCAGGGCCAGACACTGAGTGGCCTGGCCGATCGCCTGAGCCAGAGGAGGCTGCTTGGGCAGATTGTGAGTCTCTGGAAAAGATGGAGGGCAGAGACAAGAGGCAGGATTAGGGAAAACTTGTGGGCTTTTATTCATACAGCCAACTGGATGCACCTACTGATATGTCTATCTAACCCTCTAATATCTCAAATTTCATGGAGTACAGCAAGTTCATTTTCTCTCAATACAGTCTGATATTACGTGGTCCTCGTATTACATATAATATGGTACCTCAGTGTCTGCATGATCACTGTCTGGTTCATCAACAAACCAAGGAAAAACTGTTCATTCTCCACAGACAGTTGAGGACCCTCCAACACCAGAATTATTCAGGAATCTTTATCAAATAAAAATCCTGATTGAATACATACTGAACTGTATTTATTTCAAGTTTACATAAAACACCATCCTCCACTGATGATTACTGATGAACCAATAATATCCAGCTCAAACCCAGCAGGGCCTGATGCACATTTATATTGCAGACACTACCACGACATTCTGGGCCTACTCATTTATAATATGTTTCTTTACATTAAACTTTGTGGTCTCCGGTAAACTCCAGCGGTATATTTGAGATGCCATATTCCACAAAGGTTTAGCTTGACACATAAACATTAAGAAATGCAAGAAAATGCTGAAAAGTGATTAGCCACATTTAAAAAAAAAAGCTACAGGTTGAATTTCTATGCTGAAATATGCCATAATTAGAACAGATCACATACCGTATAATTGCTGCTAAACTGGCACTAATATTTTTGTTAGTTTTACATATCTGACCCCTAGGTTGTAAGACATCATACTTGAAAAAATACATACTCACAAAATATTTAGTATAGGTCCAACAGTATGCAAACCCCTGTTATCTCTTCTAAATCCAAAATATACTAGATAGGCTACTGCAGAAGAAGCTCTTGGCTAAAATGTTTTCCTTATTTGCAGAAAAACAAGTATAGTAACCCACTTACCTAATATTGCACTGTTGAGAGTGGAACACACTGGTTCTCTCTGTATTGAGAGTAACTGATATCCTACTGGGCTATTCCATGGATCTGAGTAGGCAAGCAAACTGAATGCATCCTATAAAAATAAAAGTCAAGTTTTTTTCAGAATTCAAGCATTTTGGACCACAAAAGCATAACACAATTCTTACATGGTTTATATTCCTGATTTTTATACCCTATTTTTTTAGAATTGGATCATCACAGACCTAAACAGCCTCTGATAGGAGTGGTAGCTTGTTCTAGCCTGGTTTCCTCAGATCTCGAAAGGCTAAGCAAGGCTAGAGCTGGTCAGTACCGGTAGTGAGACCTCCAGGGGAAACCATGCTGTTCCTGTACGTGCTGGCAGACTAGTCAGCGTTACTCTTCACCCTGGGCCAGAATTGTCACATTAGTGGGTCATTCACTTTGGAAGAGGGCTCTGTAGTGTGGGGAACGCCGTCCCTCCTATGACATCCTGACAACGTGAAGAATTGCTTGCAGAATCTGGCCTACTTAAAGCTAGACCATTATTTCAGTGAAGCAATTTCTCACTTTTCCCACAGATACGTGGTGTAGTGGGGTGTGATAGGCACTCAGCCAAACCGCTGTCTGAGAGTAGGGAGAGGGTAGTCCTTACGTTCCTGATACTTGACTGCATTCCTTTCTATTAAAACGTGTCCTCCCACTGACAAGGGGTGTGAGGTAGCCAGGAAAGGACCAGAGGTGCCAAGCGCCTGGACTCGGTGATAAAGCCCCAGAACTGAGAGTCAGACAGTGCGGGGAAAAACAGAGACCAGACAACAGGCCATAGGCAAAACCACTAAGGAGACCATCCAAGGAGGTGGCAAAAGCAGAGAAACTAGAAGTTCTTCATTTATTCTTTTGTAAAATTGTGTTTTTAACTTTTTAACCAGTAAAATAATGACTGGAGTATGCCACCCAGCTGGCTGATGCACTCTCCAGTGGTGGGTGAAGGGGGGCCCAGCTGTATGTATTGTGTTTTGTGATTCTTTTAGCCAAAAAGTGTTGAATGGATAAAACAAATCAAACTTGAGTGGGTTTTCTAGTTCCCTAGTGCCCCTGGTGTCTGGTGAAGGGGGCTGGTGGAGACTGGCATGGCAGCTGACCCAGCCAAAACCAGGCTGCACAGTGCTAAGATCCAACCTGTCCAATTTGTGCACATGGGTCGTTATAGAATGTCATACTAGTATCATTATATTGCTGGGTTCTAAAAACGAGGATAAGACTATACCCTGCTTGAGTACAAAGATTTCCAAAGAATCTGGTAAAGACAAAAAATAAAGGTATCTTTTGATCTGAAATACAAATTTCTAGTACAAAGCAAAAACGACCAAATTCACTTCACTGACTTACCCTTTTCACTAGGGCTCGAGTGCCCTTCACATTTAGTGCCCAGTACATTTCAAACATCAGATTAAATCCAATAGACCTGAGTGCTGAAACCTGAGAGTCTGTCCAATTATCATTCCAGCTGTACCCACATATGGAGCTGTGCTACAGGGGTATTTTAAAGCGACCCGATTCTCACCTTCAGCATCTTCTTGTTGGCAGAGTTTTTCCCACACTCTCTCCTGAGCCGTTCGCTCATGCTCTGCAGCTCCCGGCCGAAGTGGATCATCCTCTCGATGGCTGCCTGGCTCCCGCCGCACAGCTGCCGCCGCAACTGGGTGGAGTCCACCTCTGTCCCAGACAGGGCACCGCGGTTAGCAAACGGGCCTGCGCCTCATCTCATGCTGACCGCTGGCGAGGGAGCTTGTCTAATACTGAAGCACGCTGTGGGTGTTGGCTAATATGGCAGAGCTCAGCTGGGTACCCATGTAAAGAACTGCTGCCAGGGGCCTAGTTTCCCCAACTTTTTATACTTTCTTCTTTTCAAACTTCTGTATTTGCTACAAACAGAACAGCCCGTAGGCCATGCTAGATGCCAGACAAACCTGTCCCATGTTTTTGCAGTTCCCTTACAGCTGACCAGTCCACTGATGTTCCCCTGCTTTCGTACAGGTAATTTTGCCAACTCTTTCTGATGAATGTTGTGAGTGATAACTTCTCCAATAAGAAGGCTAAGCTGCATCACTTTTAAAGCTGTTTAACTGCAGAGGATTGGAAAGTTCTTGTTGACTACACATGCGCACATAAAAGAAAAGTCACATGATGAATAACAAATCGTTTTTCCTTAATTATTGTAGTATTTTTATGCTTAGGTCTGTATTATATTCTTATAATACAAATAAATACATACAATACAAATGATCTTAGCATCCTGATTTGATACATCTGACGATATCCTGGAGCAAAACAAGATTTCTTTCACCATTTAGGGATTCTACTACTTGATAGTTTTTTTTTTTTCATAAAACCTAAAAATATGTCTCACATCAGTGTTCTTTTGTATAACACTGTTTGAAACGGACCTTCCATTACAGAATTCTCCTTCTGGTATCCATTATAAACACTAGATAAATGTTGCCTTACCCATCTCAGACTCGCAGTCCTCCATTTCGAGATCGTGTTTGGAGCCGCCGTTCAGAAAGCCATTGGATGAGGATTCCGACACCCCGTTGCTATAGTGATCCATCTCCATGTCAACATCATTGCTGGAAGTAATACATTGAAAGTACTTTACCATTTTCTAAATAAGTTAAAGAACTTTTCCCTTTCATGCAGTAGTCATTCGCATACTAATAGCCAATCATTTAATGTATGGAAATGCAGGGTAATTGCAGGACACATAAAAGCAGAACAATTATTTTAGCAAATGGCTTGAGAAGAGGGTGGAAGATCAGGAATATTGCTATGAATATTCATAAATAACTTAAGTTATTTCTGAAAAGTCTCAGGGAATCAGGTTTAATAACATGACTGTGTAGTTTGCCAGACAGAACAGGATCTCCCACTGTGTCTCCTAAATTAACGTACAGCTAATTGCCACTTGTTCCCTTATATAATTTTGGTTCTTTCGTGGCTTCTATTTCTTCAGAGAGGTATGGAAGTTCATGTCATTTTTTAGGTAATGTCTTTTCTTTTAGTTTCTCCCCTCTCCTAAGCTGTACCCCTAAGAACTAGGGGTACTTGTTTTTAGGGGTACCTGAACAATCAAACAGTTTCCCCTGAAAAGTCCACTTGTTTGAGCCGAGTTGCTTCTGTGCATACAGTGGTATCAGCACTGACAGAAGGAGTGATGCAGCTCTCAGCAACAAGACTGTATGATGTCTGAAATATCCTTGGAGTCTCTCGTACACGTCAAGCGAAAGTGAACCTGGCTGTTTGAACAGAGTATGTGCCTTCCTTGTTACTGTACTGCTCCACGTTGCACTGGATTGGCACAGCAGTACAATTACAGACACAGGACAGGACAATATACCTGTAGTGTAGGGAGGTACACTACGGAGCCGACGTTCCCAACCCTGGTCCTGAGGAACCATGGTCTCTTCTAAGAACACGGTTTTTGCTTAACCACGTTCTTAATTGCAGGTTAATTCATGTCAGTGTTCTATTGGAGCACAAGAACATTTAGCTCTTAAAAGTTTAAACGAGACTGTAATTAATGTCTGAGTTTCCAAATTGCCCTCCTTGAGGTGGGCTGCCTGAATTATAACTAAATAGACCACAACAGAAGGGAAAAGAGTCTGACTCATTGTGGGAGTGTCTGCTAAAGTTTCATACCCACCTGTGTGTGTTCACCATGAATTGTTTAGAATTAAGGGTAAGGAAGTTGAGAAGAGGCTGCTAAAAAATGTGGTGCTGAGGCTGCCAAAAACTTTGCCCTTGAATATGGAAGTCAGGGCTGAATTTGTCACAGACAAAAAATGGTGTGGGGCAAAAAGTGTCTGGGGCTGACACTGAAGGGCAAGTGTTGCCCCAAGTGTTCATGCAGTTTGCGCCTTGTTTTCCGAGCTTCCTCCCCTTGATCAAAGGCCCTCTTAAAACTGACAGTTCAGAAGAGACGTGGGGTTACGAGACAGCTTTAACAGTGCCGGGGCTGGGAGGGTGGCTCTGGATCAGGGTACGAATGCGCAATGCACAGTCACATGTGGCCCTCTGTCTACAATCAGTCAATGAGCCCTGAGCAGTTAGCTATGTCCACAGCTAAGACATCAAGAAACTCGACTCGGACATGATCAGGGTAGGCCGAGGAGCATCAGGGATCACATTGCTAGGGACAGGCAGACTTATGAGGATGCCTACCTATGGGTTCTATCCCTTCCTTTGGAGTGGCAGAAAGAGACACCCTAGATCATCAACCAGAACTGGTTCCGGAGAATAAGGCTGCTGGACTTTGCCTCTGGGACACTGGGTTTGGTAACTGGGGTATGTGGGGTATTTGTGTTGGTCTGAAATGTGTGGCTCTTTTTTTTTTGCGTCATGGGCTCTGTGTGCTGGGTAGATAATTTCTACAGAATAAAAAGGGCTATTATGCAGGTGAACTGTCCTGACTGGTCTGTGGGTACACTGGTGGTTCTGGCAGATAAAGAATCTGTTAAGAGTGAAAGAGTCCTACCACCCTTTAAATTGCTAGGTGGTGCCATTGGCTACAAAAGCAAGAATTATTCCTACATTTCGGACCCACCATCCATGACAAATCCAGAAATAAGTTCCAATCAAGCAAAGCACAGCTTTTAGAGTTAAAAACAGCACATATAATGGACTTCCAGAAAGAGGGTTGGTACTACAATACAGTAGATGACACAAAATCAGATGATGAGCTTTAGAATCTTATTACATGTCCTGGTCTGGTGACAAGGGTCACTGCGGATCAGCAAGCCACAACTCCCCAAGTTGATTTTGACCTCACAATCAAAGTCAGGAAAGCAGTGACCCAAATAGTTAAATACAATGGATATCAAATGTCTTGTCACCCTTATTGAAATTTCAGCTTCTGCTGATGTAAAGGCTGAAATCAAGACAATCATGTCAAGGTCTTGTAACCAACAATATTCAAGTGAAAAACAAATGGATAATTTCTAGGAAAAATACAATGCCTGAAATTGCAATAAAGGTATGTAGACATTTGATCGGCACTTTTAAGAACAACAAAAAAAAAACATGAATCCTGTGAAAGGAATGTAGCAGAATGAACTGCAATCACAGGTTGGGATTAAAGGATATTAGAAAAGCCAAGACAGAAGTAGAAAGGAATAAAGCAAAAAAAAAAGCTAAACGAAAACAAGGATGAAGTAAAATGTCTTGGGGAAAAAAAACAACTAAACTTTTAGATGATGACAAGGAAATGAATAACATTGCTCAGGTATTTACCAAGGAAGGAACACATAACATGGCTGAGCAAACACACAGTCCTTTACAAATATTAACAGCATTAAACAGGCAAGGGCAGTTACAAATGCTAGTATCACTTTGGATCAACAACATCTTCAGGGTCCAAATGTATTTTGCCAAATGCATTTGGTAACAAGAAATATTATTCACAGACCATTAAAAAACCCTTCCACCAGCCTCTCAACACAAGGTTAATGTGCTCTGTGACTGGACAATTGCCAATGTAGTGCCTACAATAATTATAATTAACTAGAGCATCCTCTGTACAGAAATAAGAATATAAGAGCTAGTCAAAATGGATTTAGAAAACATAGGCTTTGTTTAACTTGTTAGGGGTCTTTAAACAAAGCAACATCTGCAGGTCAATGAAGGCCGAGCACATATTTAGATTTTAAAAAGATTTTTCACAAATGTCCTCATAAAACATTAATTGCTATGCAGACTGATCAAAGAATTCAAAATAAATATTACAGATACGGGGTGAATCAAACTAAAGCAATGATTGTAGCATCTAGGGCATCTGTCCCAGGACCATCGTCCTTTCTAAATTATACCAAGTATCTAGGTTCTTGTGTAGTGCACAAACTAGTCAGGATTATAGATCATACCCAAAGTCCTGAATTTCAGCAAAAACCTGACTGATATTGAACATAATAAAAACTACAAATATAAAATGGGAAACACTCAGCCTGAAGATGTTACTTATGGAAAGACTTTGCGTTACTTGTAAATACATTATTAAAACTTTTAGACACAGTCGGGAACCAACAAAAACAGTTTTAGGCTATAAAAAGGTATAGAATTCAAATCAAGGGACATCGTTAAACAATTGTACAATGCACTGGTAACACTTCATATAAAATCTGTGTACAATAATCGTCACCAAATTACAAAAAAAAGCATAGTATTAAATTAATCTCTCCCTAAGAGAGCAGATAATATACCTCCCTGAACTCAAAGGAAAGTTCTAAACCAACAGGCTAATAAGAGAAACAAACCTTTCTAAATCTTGAACACCATTGTACAGAAAACCATGAGGAAACCTGATTCAAGCAATAAAAAAACCTCATTTGCACTGGAAAAGTGAAAGCTATTAGATTTACTGAGACTCAACATTGAAATGAATGAATCCAAAGACAAGTGGAAAATACTGGGAAGTGCATCTAAAACTGAGAAAACAATTTGCTAAACTAGGGGTTGTGAGAGTAGGGAACAAGATTCAATAACACGGCCATGTTAATGAATCAGATACACTGGCTTCTTTTAAGAACTGTGTCACACAATGGCCTGAGGAAGGCCAAAGTAGATCCGTTTTATAACAGAATGGCTCCGCCGCGAAAGCACTCAAGTAAAATAAGTGCAGTTTATTTACAGTTCCCCACACCAGAAAACAAAACCCCAAAAAGAAATGAAACTAATTCTTCAAATAAAGATAAATCCTCCTTTTCTCACTGCTCTCTCTCCGTTTTCAGTCACACTACCTGACATTCCAACCACCAACAACCAACCAACTCCCTCTTAGGCTGAGGAGCCATCTTAAATAGCTTGTAAGCCCCAACCCCCTCTGGAACAAACCATTTCTCCAATTCAATGCATGTGACAGGCTTCTCTGTCACCAAGTGTCCCTGAGATCTATTCTATTCTAATCTATTAGCTACCAGGAGACAAAAAGACAAATGAGCCAAATGGTGTCTCGTTAGTAACTGCCCCTAGGTTCTTATGTTTTTACACAACCCCAGTGATAGGTGGGCGATTCTTTGCCACTGTTCAGTACTCCATGCTGAAGTCTGCAGGTAGTGCCAGTCTGGAATCTGAACAGTGATCTCCAGGCTATTAAACTTGCAGCCTACCTTACCACAAAGCCATTTTTTTCCCCAATCAGAAGCTGATTTAAGGGTAGCAGCAAAGAGATTTTTGGCTCAAGCCTTACCTTGGGTAGCTGTTGGACTGCTGGGATCTGGTGCTGTTTATACTATTGAGCTCTGCATTACTTAGATTGGAGGCCGGGTGCTTGTGACAGTGGGGTCCCTGGTGTGGTTTGTTGGACATCACTCCGTTAGTGCAGTTGTCGAAACCTGAAAAAAGCACAGAGGCACTGGAAGTAAAAGAAAAAGACTTCAGCGCACACCAACTGCGTTCAAGTTTGTCACCTGGTTAGATCCGTTATTTCACAGACGTTTGAGTCTTTTTAGTGCTTCAGGGAACACAGTACTCTGGCAGACGTGGCTTATAAAATATTTCCATATGACACAGGAATTTGGATGCGCTGTGATTTTCCCCATATGAGAAGCTTGGCAGTAGATTTACAGGGTATAAAATCTCCAACAGAAGAGAACATACAGTGAAGCGAGCACCGTTTATCATAAACTAAAGCAGGAGATTATGATAAACCTTGGAAAGCAACCACATGCAAAACACCACACGCAAGTAACCTAGAACAGTCGTTTATACTTTAGAGAGAGAACACCCAGAAAGTCCATCAGAAAATGGAGAAGAAAATCTTGAGGCTCTTAGGTAAGGCAGTCTAAGATTTAACATGAGAACTGCTGTTTTTTTCCTATCCATGTTTTCATCATGCGTTGAACCTTTACTACAGATTCAGACTAACCACGATTACCTTCTCTATCACTCAATGGTATACATGAAACGTGCACGTATGTGCATATTGATGCTGTAAACAAAACTTGGTCTAAGCAGATGGTTTGTTATGCAAACAGTTGATTAAGAAGATGATTCAGGGTTTAAAGCCTGTTGTTCCAAAACTATCAGCCGTGTTCTCAGAGTGATGTCAGCAACGCTGCCGAAAGCTTCTGATGTGTGATCAGAGAGAACAAAGAGGCCCCAGGGCCCTCTTCTTCACACCCAAGATTAATCACACTCTGAAAGGAAGTTGATAGACAGCACATACATTTCAGTAAGAGCCCAATTTGCACTGTTAACGAATTACAAACTTGGATGAGGAAAAGCCCTCCACAGCAAAATTTTAGGAGAAGACATATATATATATAGATTTAAGATAATTTATAATAAAACATAATTACAGCCAAAGGCACACAATATTTTTCCTTCCAATACATCTACAAACCAAAAATGGCCAGAAATTATGTTTCACTTCATGCATACATCACCTTTACATCCAGTGTTAGGAACATAACCCAACATAAGGACATATTATGGCCGTAGTTACAAACATGACAGTTAACTTACTTTTAATCTTACAGGTATTAGCATGGGGTGTGAATACTTACAAGTCTTTGATTATGTTCTTATATATATATAAGTAGAGTACATGAAGCAAAGTTCGAAACAGTAGTTATATTTTTTTGTTTGTGTTCATTTCCAAAAACATTTTTGTGAACAGTCCCCAATTTAATCTGCCATGACTGCAAACAGCAGTTGGGTACATGAAACAAAACTGTCATTTTCAAATTGTGTAGCACAATTTCAAAACCTTGAACCATTTTCCTTGGCATTTAGTTCAGAAATAAATTAGTGTTTCAAAACTCAGCTTTATTGAAGCCTGTAGCCTACAACAGATTGCAATGACAATAGGAACTGACCGACTTGTCAATAAAAGCAGACGTGATTGGTGGCAGGCAGAGAGCGATTTGTTCAAAACAACAGTGTTTCTTCAGTGACCCTCTATAACACACTCAGGCAATTGAAGGAGTTGGTGGATATTTCTTAACTTTCAGTGCAGCTCTTTCGAGGAGAATCAGCAGTACAATGATTCACTCCCCACAGATACCTTTCATTATCCTGGCAACACAACTGCTAACGGCCGCTGTCTTGACAAAAGATACTGTCTTTGGGTTTCTTCCAAGACGTTACTTTGATGCTCTGCACGCAAACACCAGGACAATTTAAAGACACCGATTAACCCTGGCAGCACGTCTGGGGAAGAAGTAACAGTCACTGTACTACTATGCTGCTCAAAAAAAATCACTTGAAATCTATTCACAAAAATTAACAGAAGGGATAAAGTGCAAAACTACAGTCTCTAATATTACTAGTGTTAAAATAATGCTTACAATAACTTCAAAATCTCTCCAATTAAAATACTTTATTATGGCATTCTTTGACTGAAGTTTACTGTGCCCACTAAGTGCTGTGCCACTCTGTTCAATTACATCATTGTATAACAGTCATTACTTCGTAAAATATATACTGTATGTATAATACAGTAAATGCCTTTTGAAACCTCTCAACATGAAAGACATATTATGAGTACTTTGCAACCTACATTATTTATTCTGTACTTGAAAACTGAGATTTTAAATACTTAAAAAAAACATCTGCAAAATGCATTTAAATGCTTTTAATACTTTGGCAGGTTGACAGCTTTAATATCTCCCAATTATTTTGTTCATACATGTAAGCATATGGGATAACTATTGGACAATTTATGAATGATGACAGACTCTGCTAGTAGTATTTCTGACTTATCAAAAAATACAAATCTTATGATTTGCCAATGCTTTATTTCAAAAAGCAATGATAGAAATCTGGAAAATTAGATAAAAAAGTATCTAATAATCTAGTATGTCATATCTAATAATATATATTAATAATATATATTAATAATATATTGAAAACATGAATGTATACTGAATTCATCAAATGCCTTTGCAGAAAAGTTCTAGTACACACTGGACATTAAATTAACTTATATGCTATAAAACATCTCTAAACGTTTGGGGCGTTTAATATGTGAGATGTCTCTGAGTAAAACAGTCATATACTGTAATGTGATGCTGCTAAATTCATTTAGTTCTCCGAGGCCTGAACAATTTAAGCAACATATTTACAAGTTCAATATAATATATGCAATCAGTAAAGTTTTATTATCTGTAATTGTTCAATATTTAACTGAAATTAACAATTTAATATTGAAGCTAATATTTTCTCTCTTTTTATTAAATGTAGGATGATTTTTCCCATGGTTTTTTTTTTAAGCTTTATTGGCTTCTACAATACAATTTGTGGGACAAAGTTATTGACAACTGCCATTAATCATCAAAGAAACAGATCACTTAGATTAATATCTCAAGGCAGCTAATAAAGTGATCTTTGCTGGCAAGAGCTCAAGTCTGGAACCACAACCATTGACACATCCTGTAAGAAGCTAGTGTACAAGAACTTGTGTGCAAAAGAAAAAACTACCTAGAGCTGTTCTTCCCTCAGAAAGAGAAACAATTCAGTAAAGTAGACCTAAATCAATTTCCTTTAATTATTCTGAAAGAATAAAAGTTCCGTGACCATTAAAGCCATGCAGACGAACTGAGGCATGAGCCACTTCAAAGCGAGTTAAAATTAGAACAAAACTCAACAAATGAGCAGACCTCCACAGAGTCTACAATGAAGTGTTCTACAATGCAGATGATTTAAACTTTCTTCCCCACTGAAGGCACGTTGATCCGAATCTCAACTAGCCTTGGGCCTACAGTCTGACAATCTGAGCATACTCGACGCATTACAACAAAAAACATTTGAAAGCTGAAAATGGTGGCAAAGATTTCCACTCCGACAGAATAGCCACTGCTCTGTGCTTCACTGACATGCGTGGGATCCTCCTGGCGCAGGTGCAGAACATGCAGTTCCAGACCCGTGAGCTCTGAGCAGCATCAGGACAGCTCTGTCACTTGACAAACTGAGCTCCTAACCACAGCTCTCACCGGTTGCCTGTCTGTGTACAGACTCCAGCATATAGGGTCGGGCCTTGTCTGCCTACTGCTGATGCTTAGAAATATAGATTTACTAATAATAAAGACATTTTATCAATTTTTTTTATTATATTCACTGACTAGGAGGAGACTGGTAAATAAGAGGACAGCTTTTCTCCCTCAGAGCTGGTAATACAGAAGTCAGACCCCGGATACAGGTGAGCAGCAGTGACGGAGAGGCTCTGGTGCGGGCAGGTGTATGGGACCGAGCGCGCGAGCGAAGTGGGAGACTCGGGAGGGGCTCGTGCTTACCTGCCAGGTGCCCGTGCGAGCCGCTGGGCTTGATAGAGGCCAGGCTGTGGATGATGGCGCTGTGGCTGGGGCTCGTGCTGGGGCTGCCGAAGGGCCGTGGACTCCCCGGGTAGCTGTCCTGGGACTTCGGACTGCGGCCCCCCAGGCACCGCACTTCGCTGTCCGTCCCGTTCACCATTTCTATAAACTGCCGCACCCTGCGAGAGACCGAGAGGTGAAAGGGCTGCTTCGGGAGCACCAGCCTCCGTGCCTCATATTACCCAACAGAATGAGGATGCCGTCAACGTCTGTATCTCTACAGGGAGAAAAGGCTGGATGGGAGATCAGCTGCTGGTGCATAACCAGGAGAGCATGGACAATAATTACACTTGTGCGCTGCAGTCTTAGCTGAAAGATCCCTCACCAAAAAAGATTTTTTAAGAGATGTTACTGACAGAATTTGTAGCCAACTTATAATTTGATGTCTGGTATTACATAATATCCTCCGTTTCAAGTATACTTCAAGTATAGCAACCTGCTCCTCAAGGGCCACTGGATCTTGTGGTTTTTATTCCACTACAACCTTAATTGGACGTAAAAATCAAGGCATGCTTTTTTCATTTTGCTAATGAAAACCTACAAATCCTAAAGAAAATCTGGCCTTTGAGGTCTTTAATTGTACATCTCTCGTAGGGCCCTTCTATTGTTAAAGCGGAGATACACGTCCACGTTTAGAAACCAGGTTGTTCCCCAAGTTGTACTTCAATTATGGTAATCGCCAGCTATCTGCTCTTCATAAGGATCAAGAAAGTGATCAATGTCTCTCAACAAGTGATAAATACATCAGAAGAGCTTTTTTGTAGTTGACATAAACCACCGCTTCACTTGACAGCATTAACGGGAGCTTATACTAAATCACTGCTTCATTTATCAGTGACAGCTTTTTCTCATTTCCCTGTGGGATGCTGCCTTCCGATGGCAGGCAGACACACCATGGAACTGATAAGGATACAGTAAATGCATTAATAAATAACAACCCATATTTCTAAAAGCGGCAATATCTGGTCATTGTCTAATTCATTGACCAATGTATCTGGATGTGAAAATCTATGTAAATGACAATGTATTGAAATGTCACAGAAGGGGCTGTACCAGCAGCCCAGAAGCAGGTTATGTCCATGGTTTGAATGACACAAATTTATAATGAAGTAGTCATTTACAGACCACATATAACAGTTCAGAAATAAACCACAGTACAGTACATGATGACTTTCACTCTTGGCTGTGAAGATACTGTATAAAAACTTACATCTTACAACCTTGAAGATGCATATTCTTCTGCATTAGCAGAAGCAGAAAAGCTTATAATTCCACAAGAGCCAAAACTCAAGCTGTAGTAATAATAGCAACTCTGTTTTTCAGACAGGTATTTCTATTTCACAAGAATATTAAAAAAAGGATATTTAAGACCAATAAACAATATTAGAAAGCACTCTATAAAACATAATTAGTAAAAATAAGAAATAACGTTAATTAAGAATCTAAACTATCACCATTTACTTAAATGTGGACAGTTTGCTTCATATACTTGCAACCTGTGTTGTGTCTCTGATGGTATGATTTGAAAGTGGTTTAAAATTTTAGAGGATTTAGCACAGCAACACTATCCTTGGTGACTAGAAAAGTTTTAATCTAAGCAGTTATTTACAAATCTATGTGCTGTCATTGGAAGTCAGAGAACTTACTTTAACATGAATAAGAGGTTGGGATTTCTTTCTAGTAAACTTGGGTAAAGCTGTTGTGTTGTATCGATCGCTTCCCCCATTCTTCCTGCTAAAACCAACTTCTGAATTTCTGAAAGACAAAAAACAGACAATGAACAAGAACGGTAGAAATAAATAACTTCAGCATATAATAACAGGATGTGATTTACTTTAACCATTAAGGACTTTGTAGCCTGACATGGGGCTATTAAGGCTGATAAATAGCTGAGTACATCCTGAAATTAAATTCAACAAAATGACCAACCTTGCTTCAAAGCAACAAATATCTCCATGATTTTGCTCAAACAAAAAAAGGACATTCTCAGACATCTTTAGGTTAACATTTTTGTCAAAGATGCAATGATTATAACGTTTTTAATGCAGGAATGTCTTCTGAAACAGAAGAATGATAAGAGGATTTAACAGCTGAAACTTTAATGCGCCTTAATTGAAAAAAACTCAGATCTGTTGGACTGTACTCTACTTTTATTACATGTTTTATTCAAGATCTGACATTGTTGTTGAAGGTCAGATGTGTACACCAACTTCCTTTAATTCGAAATGAAAGTTCGCTTTTCCTGAAAAATGTTTTCACATCATACATTCACGTTCGTTGACTTCGACCACAGAAAACAGAAGACAGTAACACTGTTACTGTTGGAGCCTGATGTAGAGTTCAGTTGTGTCTTTGGAATGGGACATCAGAAGCAAAGCAGACACCGACGCTGTTCCACAGCGTGAGCATCAGTGAAATCGCCGTCTCTTAGCAACAGTTTTTGTTTGTGCAAAACACAGCTCTCTAACCAGGGGTGACGCCAGCAGCTACTTTTGGTCCAGTGTGCCTTCTGGCTTCTGCTCCGCCCACACACTCGTCATCCTAACTGCTCTAATTACTTAATTAACACATCTCTAAATTCCATACTGCCCATGGCAGAAGGCCTTCTAACAATTTCAAATGGTCATTATAGCTCAAGGAACAAACTGTGAGATTCAGTGACATGTGATACAGAAAGCCCAGCTGAGTGTGCCATGCCTGCTTTAATTAAATTTTTTTATCTGAAGTAACATATAAGGTAATGGAAAAAAACAGAAACACCTAGATAAAGGAGGGACACCAAGTATACTGAAAAGTGTGGTCATGCCATCCCAGCATGCTTAGGGTCAAGTATAGAAGCTAACATGGCTGTTTAGGAGACCTCAGTGAATTTGAACAGAGGGGTGACTGCTGGGGCACGTTTGGCAGGAACTTCATTGATCAAGACTGCTCAACTTGCTGACGGTTCATGAGGTCTGAGGTGATGTCAACTCTGAGGGAAGGAAGACATCATCAGCAAAGGGAAACGGAAGCTAGAACAGCATACTCTGAAATTGTGACCTCCATGCATTAATTAAAAGTGCAAAACACTTTAAAATTAATTTAAAATCAAATTAAACACAGGTCAAAACACGACACGCTGCAGCTGCAGCTCAAGTGACTGCAAATTTCAAGATGAGGTATGAGCAGCTAGTTTCATCACAAATGGTCCACTGTGAGCTCCACAGAGCCAGAAGTAATAATCAGGCGTGTGGTCTCCCAATGTTTTCATGAACATAACACTGATATTATTCAGATGTCGAAGCCTTCTCAGCCATCAATATAGCATTTATTGGATATTTTAAGAATGATGCCATAGACCATATTTTCCATCTCCATCAAACAGGTGTGATCGCCCAACACCATATTAATTTACCATAAGCAGAAATGTTTCTAAAAAGTTTTGTTTCAATGTTTTAACTGCTATGAACCTCTCTCCTGTTTGCTTTTTATTTGGAATTAGCAATTAAAAACTGGTAAAATCCAATTACCAATTGTTTTCTTTTTGTACCCCTCAATCCAAAATCTGGAATTGCTAAGCACTGGTCAATGCCTCAACAGCCCTAGTACTGGGACGAGAAGGCTGTGCACAGCATATACTTTCTTTTATAACATGCACATCAGAGCCCTTTCAGTCCACTCAGTCCAGGCAGCGGCTGGGAGTAGCAGAGTTCAGAGAATCCTAGTCACAACACATTAATGACACAACTGGACTATGGTGCTCAACCTACACTCCAAACGAATCTTTAAAAGATTCAGTCTTTAGTTTTTCCTGACAGAGTGGCAGAGTTTTCCATGGGAAACTCTGTTGTTCCCCTTATTTTGTGTGACTTCCTGGTTTGTCAAAGAATGTTTCCTACTGTACCTTATCTAACTGGCCTATCCACACTTACTTCTGAAAAGACTCCTTGAGAATGAGTTACAATAGCACATATGTACAGCTGTATCAATTATACAGACTAAAAACCTGCAAAACAAACAGTAAAAAATGAGCCGATAAGCAGACCGAATGTAAAATTTATGCCAATGTATTTTTTTTTGGTATTACTACTACTGACTTGATAATAATGCAAGGGACCCTCCAACAAAAACTAAAACACAACTGTCCTAGACACATCAGCCTTGCCATATACAGCACATGCTACTACATGAAATTCTAAGACCCTCTAGCAGTACTAAAGACTGATCAGCACTACTAAATTAAATCAGCATGACACATAAACCATACCATTCCATGTCACGTCTTGGGTATGCCAGCAGGGATTGGCTCAGATAATTATAGAAAGACAAAAAAAACAGCCTTTAGTTGTTCTGTAAATGAACACGCATCCAAGCCAACTTACTTTGTCTGTTTTTGATGGAGGCTAGCTCCTCGTGTACTGCCTGGTCTGTGGATTTGGCAAAGGCTTCAGCCGTAGCACAGTAACCATGGTGAACTAGGTAAGACGCGACCATTCTGGAAGAGGAGGGAAAACAGATATGTACCTCTTGCTCATCATAAATCTCATATATCCTCAACAAGTAAGCAGAACCGGCTTTAAATGATTTAAATGACTGAAGTCAGTCATGGCAGTCTGTAAAATGAGTTTCTGCAGGACACGTAGACGTACTAGCAAACAATGCAATTAAGCATGCACAGAAAAAATAGGAAGTACCCATTTAGAGTGAGGGTATCTGGTTCTCCACAGCCCTCAGACCTTGCTCTCTCCATTTAACAAAGGTGCCCAGGTGTTTCAAACTTACTTCTGAATCATTGTCTGCCACTCGCCCTCCCGCTCCCCAACGGGAAATCTGTCAATCTGGGTCTGGAGCTTCGTTCGCCACTCACGCATATAGTCTTCAATGTCAAAGACAAATGGGTGCTGACCAAAATTTGCATCCACTACCTCCCCAGGTGTCTGAAGACCCACTGTGGGGTATAAATTGGGCTGTGAAAGAAGAGTGAGGATTTAACAGGTGACTCAAATGGTCTGGGACTCAGTTGAGAATTTTCACTTCACCCCTTCCCTTTCTTTGTAAAACTACCACATGACAAAACTGATTTCTGTGTTCATAATCGTTCTAAATCTGTACTTTTTCGGGTTTACAGCTCAGAGACGGCTTAACAAAAGTTTCCTGAGCAATCTTCCAGTGACATAATCATTCTGTGATGTTCCTTGTTAAATGCACATTATGATTAACTCAACACCAATGCAAAAAACAAGGCATTCTTGAGTGTAAAATCCAAGACCACGAAACAAGAAGTATTCAGAATATTTTATGGACATTGGTGAAACAACATTTTACAGTGCATCTATTCGTCCAAAAAAGTAAATGGTAAAGTGATTCAGATGTAACAACCTACTTCAGAGCTGAAAGTCTTCAGAAATGCTGGCAAGAAAACTTATTTTAATTGGGAAAAAAACATCAGTTTGTCAGGAAAAAAAAACCACTGAAATTTCTGTTTTTTAAAAAACACTTAAAAGCCTGTGTTCCAGCTGTTCAGAATATATACATTGACTCACAATATCACAATGTGTTGAGGCACACTAAAAATCAATTTGCTCTTTGAAGATAAAGAGCACAACGTTTCTGCATGTTGCAAGAGTCTCCAAACAAAACTATCTGCAATGGTTTCAGATTTAGGCCTGAGACAAATCACACTTCACAACAACTCCCCCCCCCACATCACCCCCTAAAGTACATTTTCTACCCAATACTCAACTACGGTTTTCAACTGAACAGGAACAGGAAGCCACTAAGCAACCAAGAGGCCACCACTAATTGTAGGGAAATTCTTGACTGACAGGTGGGTCAAAGTTTTGATTTTAATCCTGGACTGTTCTTTAACCCACAGACAGATAGTCAAACTACTGCCTCAGCAGGAGACTCTGCCGAAACCTGTGATTTGGGCAAAGAATCTCAAAATGGAACAAAACAAAATCAATTTTAAAAAAAAAGAGAAGAAAAGACATGGCAGTAGTATTCTTTAGTTATTTCAAGGATATTGTGCATGTCTAACACCATGAGCTAACTGTTCACTTCTACTGCAAGACTGATCTTGAGCCAGTCCTCTCTACATATTAAATTTGATGTTATATTAGACATCCCCTACACTGTTATATCAAAGAGAAATTTCAAATTTAATCTTGTTTACTTATCATTTTTTGGAATGAACATGAGAAAACAAATCTCACTTGGTAACACACTAGGTATTTACTAGCTTATAATACTGCCAAAAGCAGTATTCACTTGACAATGACAATGATGACACTGATGAGAGAGGGTGTACTTACAGGAAATCTTTGCTGGGTTCAGCTTTAGCAGCTCAAGTATTGTCTTTCTAGTTTTTAATTAAAAACTGTCCAGCTGAAGGACTTCATAATGCAAAGCAATATGTCTTAGTATTCAAGGGCATTGTAACATACAACCATACATCTATTTCAGTGTTACACTTACCGGTAAATCTGTAAAAGCAATACCTGCAAGACAAGAAAAACAGAAATGTAGCACTCAGAAGTGAAATCTCTTAAGAGAGTTGACAAATACTACTGCTTTTGAGAGTATTTAGCAACTGCTACAAATTTATTTTGCTGATGCTTGTACCCAAAGCGGCTTATTTTTGCACCCTTTTAAACAGCTGTATATTTCACGTGCTTCCTTCTTGCTAAACCTAGTGTAGCTTTAGTCCTGTGCTTTGTGTCATTGTGCTGGTGAAACGTTTCTTCCCAGTTTTAGATCTCTAGCGGGTTTTCCTCTTAGTATTTGCTTGTACTTTGATTCATCTACTTCCTCTCAAACTTGACAAGTTTCCCAGTTCCTCCAGCTGGGAAGCAGCCTCATAATGTAAGCCTGCCACTGCCATGCTCGACAGTGGGGATGGCATTCACTGGATGCTCCACCAGACATAATTCTGAATTTAGACCAAAAGGTTCCAATTTTGTCTCTGACCACAAAACCTTTTGCCACATGTTTACAGCATCAGCTTAATGCTTTGGTGGGTGTTTTTCAGAAACAACTTCCTTTTAGTCATTCAGCCACACAGTGCAGCTTTGTGGAGTGACTGAGTTATGGTTGACTCATGGACATTTTCTCCCATCTCAGCCACTGACTCTGTAGCTTTTTCACAGTCACCACTGGCCCCATGGTGACAGCCCTACCTAGTCTTCTCGTTTCCTGTTAACTCAGTTCGGAGGGACAGCTTGACATAAGCAGTGTCGCTTTTCACTTCTTGATGATCAGCTTCACTGTGCTCAAAGGAATAGCCAGTGTCTTTGGTTTTTTGCATACCGTTTTCCAGACTTGTGCCTTTCTAAACCTTTAACCCTGAGTTACTCTGAAAGCTCCTTGGTCTTCATGGACCTCATCCTTGTTTGAAATTCACAAGTTTACTGGGGCACCCAATACAGAGACAGGTGCATTATGTGAATCACTATATATGGGCCATGCAACTAATTGCGTGACGTGTCAAAGTAATTCTGTGCACTAATTTATGTTTGCCATATCATTAGGGGTGGATACTTATACAATCAACATATTTTAGCTTTCGATTTTTCTTTGCAGTTTTTGCCGACATATAATGGCTTTTACTCATAACAGGTTTCAACTGGAGCATTCGAGTTTTGATTAAAAACATTCACTTACAAAAAACGTGTATGCGAAAACAGAACATCATCAGAAGAGTGAATACATTTGTAAGACACCGTACCCAAACATTTCCCACTTTTTTTGCACTGGAATGTTTTTGTCCACGGAGATGAAGAAGGCATTACTGAGACTCTAAATACTGTCTTAAATACAAGAATATGTTAACAGCCTTACTAAACTCCTCAGTCCAAATGGCTATCTAACAGGTGTATTCACCGTCAACTGTTAAAAATAAAACAGGGCACTTCCAATGTTCGAATAAACCTGCTGGCATATTTGTATTCTTTGTGCCATAACACTATTCCTCCACAAGTACAGTACAAAAGGGTGGTGTGCTTGTGTGTTACAGCTCCACCCAAGCCTGCCTTTATGAATTTTCTCACCTAGACTGTGACCATTCTTTGTGTAGAAGCAGGTGTTGTTGATCAAGTTCACACAGCAGCCGATGACATCGCCAGTTGTAAACGTTGGGCCATAGGGCTGCCCAGTGCCTGACGAACAGAAGGAATGGCCATCGTCTCCATGGTAACCATAGGAGTGTTTGTCCCAGCCTAAAGAAGGATAACATCAAAAAGATGAAATTCCAGATGGCCACCACATACAAAAACCACAGGAATGGCAAAAGTCTGAAATATCGTTGTAGTGTATCACAAATACCTTTATTGTACTAGTACAGTACTGTAAATTTAAGCAAAAACTCTTAAGGTACGTCTCTTGGCACCAGCGCCTTTACAACCATACATATTTTTGTCACAAACAAGATGTTAAAAAATAAAAATTACAGTTGTTTTTTTAATTAATTAAGCGGTCATTTTCATATCACCAAATCAACAAGTCACAGGTCATACATAACAGCATTTAAACCTGAAAGAGAGAGCGGGAGGGCTTATAAAACCACCTCGCTTTAAAAACAATTAAATCTATTAACTTCTGATTTTAAAGAAATAGTAACTAAATTTTTTTGCCTCTTCAGAGATATTTTGTTTTACTCCAGTGGTTTGTTTGTCCTTGGAGAATCGCATTCAAAACCTAAAACACCAAAGACAACACATCATGCCCATTCGAAGAAATGGCATTAATAAGAAGAAATATAAATGAAACGGTGAACAAGAAGGCTGCTTATATATTTAAAGCGATACGCTACATTTCCCAGTACAGGGATGGAATGTTTTTGTGTATTTCAGATGACAGACGAGACCAAAGAGCCTTGGGCTTCATACCCAGTTTTGCTTCCCCCTTCCCTGTTGACAGCATCAGGATTGTTTTTTGCCTTTCCTCACAGTTTAGTTTTTACAATTGATTGATAACATCTGCACCGTAGCACTGTGCCTCCTCACACTCCTGCATGTCGGAGACAGAGACGCAAAGCTCCACAGCAACTCAGCCGTTAAGCACGAACAAACCAGTCGCTGCTCTTCACTCTGAATACTGATGTTAACCACAGCACGCTGGTAACAGGGGAACTGTCCATAAATAGCTGGTGTATACACAACTCAGTCCTCTGTTGTTTACATTATGAGGCGATGACAATTTTGGATTTATAACTACTAAACAAATATATTTTACAAAATATTTTCAAAACATGCATAAACACTCTGCCATAGCGCGTTTTACTTCTTGGTTGTCAGTGCACTGAAAGCACAGAAAAGTTTCATGCATTTTCTACTGTTGTCTACAGAACTCTCACAGGATATATAGTA
Organism: Atractosteus spatula; assembly: GCF_055471065.1. Taxonomy (NCBI): domain Eukaryota; kingdom Metazoa; phylum Chordata; class Actinopteri; order Semionotiformes; family Lepisosteidae; genus Atractosteus; species Atractosteus spatula. The sequence continues at coordinate 44,159,435 of NC_142711.1, forward strand.
AGTGTCTATTGCATCCTGTGACCTCTCTCGAACACCTAATAAAAGAGATGGTTTATCTCAAAGGGAGTTTAACAAGTTTAATAAACAATAAAATATTTTGCCCTAATCCCAAGGAACAAAAATGAAACCCACCTTTAAAATCTTGCTCATGCCTGGAAATAAAAACAGTTTAAGGAAAAAATAAAGAAAAGGTTACCTGGGAGTCTATTCATATTGACACCTTGAGCAGAAAGACCAATTCCCATGTACCTGAGAAAATAAATACATCCACATTCAGCTTTTCAATATTATTTTTTGTTGGACAGCACACATAAAATAGCTGTAGCTATTAAACAGGCAAACAGATTATTTCTAGGGGATGAAGCTATCTATCATGTTTCACCGACGTATAGAAAAAATACCTGGCTAGCTATGCAGAACCTGAAGACTGCTGTTGACTATACTGGCACCACAGCCACACCATTTATCCTATCAAGAGTCAGTAGCTAGATTAAAATAGTGCAATTTCAGAGGTACACTGGGGTATGATATATCTGTGCTAAACATGGAAAAAGGAATGCAGCACTATAGAGAATTGTTTCCAATTTTCACTTTTCTACAAGCAAAGAATCATTTTCTGCTAGTTTCTGAACTTCAACTTGTCTTAAACCTGATTCACGCACATGTTAATAACACCACATTTGGAGGTCCTGCATTTTTATGGAGTTTTTGTTAGAACTGATGTTAGAACCGATTCACGTTTTTTCACACAAATAAACTTACTTCTGGGATGTCAAACCGAGGAAAAACGAATTTATGATCTCACCAAGACAGTGATATTCTTTGAAAAACAAAATGCATTGAAATGGGGAGCTCCCATTCTGAGCTTGTTCAACAAAATGCTTAATTTTTCAGTTTCATTTTGCAGTTTCATTTTGATGTTGATGGGATGTCCTCTGTTATGTATTGCAAGTACAGAATGTTTAGGTGAAGGCATTTTTACATCCAGTTCTTTGTCACTTTTTTAATTTAAATTTTATACATTTCTTGAGGCAATCTAACATAACATCACTTTATTAGCCCTATACAATTTCTTGCATTAGGAATTCGGCTTTTCGCATACCCCAGCTTCCTATCCATGAGAGACACAGACACACAGATAGGGAGAGAGCCTGGGGTCAGAGCGCAGGGTCAACCATTGTACAGCGCCCCTGGAGCAGCTGGGGTTAAGGGCCTTGCTCAGGAGCCCAACGGAGTAGGATTCCTCTGCCAGCTGTGGGATTTGAACCGGTAACCTTCCAGCCACAGGTGCAGATCCTTAGCCACAGAGCCACCACTCCGCCCCGAATCCACATCTGGGAGGTTACCGGTTCCCTTATTGCCATAAGTGAAACATGCAATAGTGTTGTATGATTCCTTGGATTGCTGATGACACCATTATTTTTTATTTTTTCCTTTGATCAAACATAGAGAACCAGTATACATTCAGGGTTAACGTGCATTTCATATTCTAAAGACGCTAGAGCTGCAGAAGTCTAAAGAACAACCCGAGATGTGTCTTGTCTTCTCAATCATGGCAATGTGAGAGGAAGAAAACAATTTACTTCTCTTCCATCTAATTCTTCTCTTACTGGCCAGTTAAAGAACAATATCAACCCACTGACTACCTAGAAAAAATAACGTTTTAATTCTGTTGCCAACCTTTCTTCAAGATCGCACGAAAACAGCAGTTCTGATCACAGACTGGGAAAGTGTGAATTTGGGCTATGACAAACTGCAACAAATCTCAAAAAGGGGGATCCTTGAGACTGACTGAATTTCCCCTGTCAACGACAGCCACTCCCCAAAACGTCCAAGAGATTTCTCAGCTGCTAAAATTAAGGTCAAATGATCCTTAAAATTACATGGCCAACGACTATCTTTTCAATGACTCGAGAATCCAAGCTGTGAACGGCTTAATAATCTAATTTTATATCAGCTATAACACAAAACATCACAAAATATCTATGGACAAAAAGTTTTAAAAAGAGAGATTTTACATGTTTATCCTGGAAGGCTAAAAGTACGCCGTCAAAAACCCGATTAGCAATATATCACAGGACCCACAAATCTGTATGTCTCACCCGTCTCGTCCTTTACTGACTATCTTGACTTCGAAATAGTACACTCCACAGGCAGCAGGGATGGGGTGGGTTGCGCGTACAGAGGCAGCATCTTTAGGCGTCTTCCCATGACCTGCAGGAGAAACGAAACTCCGGTTCAGTCTCTGAACAAAATGGCCAAGAGGAACATGTCCAAGGCCGTAGAGAGTCTTTAAAATTAACATTCAGCAACGGAACACGACGGGATACGTTTTTTTTTCAATTCAATTTCACACTGATTTCAAGGACTTGGAATGGCAGTAGAATTGCAGCCTCGCAGCACAGAGGCAAGGGTTCGATTCCTGGGGTGCTATCTACATGGAGTTTGCATGTTCTTCCCCATTCCTTCAGATGCTCTGGCTTCCTCCCACAGATCAAAGACATGCTGGTATGTTACCTGACTTCTGTAAAATTGGCCCTGGTGTGAGTGTCAGTGTTTGTGCCTGTGTGCCCTGCCTTGTGCCCGTTGCTTGCCAGGTATGACTCCAGCTGTCCCGTGACCCCGTATTGAATAAAGTGGTTAAAAAATGGATAGATGGATACAAGGCTGTATACACAAAGGTTTACCCATGCACAAGAGAGATTACCATGCTGTGGTGCGACGATGGAGAAAATATAAACTCTCAAAACTAAGCCTGACGCTGGGTCAGAATTGCTTAATGCTATATAAAGGATGGGCTCATAAGTAGGCAGGATGGCCAGTCACCTTCCAATACATTTTCTTCAGAGGTCATTCAAATTGTTATTCTTAGTCATACAAAATACCATTAGAAAGCCACATGAATTAGAAAAAGAAAAGCACAGAAAATAACTGTGTGATAAATACATAGGCTTTGTCAGCCAAGAAAAAAACCTTCTTAAAAAGTACTGTGCTTTAAAGACTTGAGCTATAGTACAATATCAGAGAGCAGTTTTCTAATGTCATCACAGGGCACAGGAGTGCTAAAAACACACAGTGATAAATAGTTAAGACGTTATCACAGCAAACACCCTTCGTGATTTATGCATAAAGTGATTTCTCTGTCCTCCAACAGTTTGCAATTTAAAAATACCCCCATTTCACATGAAAACATTTCATAGTTTTATAACAATACTGAAAAGGCTGAATCAAGTCATTCTGGAATAGTATAAGCCTAACACAGTTTACATTGGTAGATTATAGCAAACTTCTGTCTCAACTGTATATTCTTTAGAGAGAGGGCGCACACCACACTGAAATAAAAACATTCTCATTAATCCTTCTTCAACAAAGTTCATTGAAACTAATCCCAGGCCAGGGATCAAGGTCATTATACCTACTTAATTTTAAAAACTGTACAGAAACTAAAAATCCCCCGTCTTGCTACTGTGGCCATTGTGATCAAGCTAAACAGATGATCAACTCCCCAAGCCAATTTTAGAAAACAAAAAAAGGATCCTATAAGTGCCTGTACCAAGCTCAACTGTTAAACAAAGGCAAAAGGGGATTAAACCTGTGGGTAATAAAACTGAGTTCATTTCTATACACGCGTAACGACTGTCTTCCGCCGAAAGAAATATATGATTAATGGCAATGCTGCTGGATTTTCTGTTAGAACGCTGCGTTAAAAAAATAGCCCTATCCTTTATCCAGAAGTAACGAATGAATAAACAAATAAAGAAGTGAGGAAGGAAGGCAGACTGCAGGTCTGTGCCAGTAAACATTTTTTTTTAATCTTTTCCCCTTGCAGGAGAAGAACTCTTCTCTGACTGCAAAAAAACAACAAAAACCCAAAAAAAAGCCTGGACGACAGAGTTCTAAAAAAAAAAAAATCGATCTCATCTCTGTAACACTTTCTCCTGATATTAAAGCCTCTGAATCATTCCTTTTGTTGCTTGCCTTGCATCTGGTGCATGGAAAACCCAGCGTCTGCTCAATGTGCAGGGGGCTGGTTGTTGCATATTCTCTAGTTTCAGTCAATAGCATTTTATGCATGTGGCTAAAATGCGAACAAAGACATTATATACCCTAAAGGTCTCTCCAAATGCACATGTCTTTCCATCAAAAGAAGTATTATATCCACCCAGTGACTCAAAAAGCGCTGCGTTTAGAACAAAGCCCTCTGAGCAGGAAACGCACTTGCATAATGACCTAAGGTGCAGTTTATGGATTTTTATTACCCCTGTCTCTTTCTGCAGTTCCTGCAAGAATCTGAATGACGCGTGAGGGTATTGATTCCCCGTCGCCACTGGAACACAGAGTTCCTCTTGCCAGTAACAGATGTGGCAAGCAGAACACTTGAGCGGAAGGCGACTTGTTAGAGCTGGGAGATGTCATAGCTTCTGTCTGTGATCAAAAGGCTTTGGTGCACTTTCACCACAGGCCACCGCTAAAAAGAGGAGGGCTGGGAAGCCAGCGCCAGCGACAAAGGACTGTTCTTCCAAGTTCGGTGTTTTTTCGTGTCATCTGCTTCTCGTGGGACTTTAAAACAGAGGACTGCTCGACCTGCTTTGATGTGGAACGCAAGGAGCTGCAGGCAGCCAAAAGGAAGTACAGCTATAAAATGGGAAACGCCGAGCTTGATTAGGCTACTTGGGGAAAAGGAGCCGTTTACGTCATCACATCATTTACATCTGCTAAACAATGTGGGCAAGCAAAAAAAAAAAGGCAAGCAGAACGTTTACGTCAAGGGATGTTGTTTTAAAAGTGCACAACGCACTAGTGAGATAGAATGCTGTGTATAATTCTGCTCACCACGCTGTAGAAAAAGACACTGCTGCTTATGGAATCTGTCCAGAGAGTTGCGACGAGATATGTGCCCAGGTTTAAAGGACACGTTCTGCACCTATGGGCTGTTGATCCACTTAAACATGGTGTCGGAAAGGGGCGACGTGCTGCATGTTGCTTCTCATCTGTATGTCTTTGTCTGTTTCGTGTTGTGGGCTTTTTGTATCATCTGTCTTTTCAGCAATAAATTAGGACCGACAACTGCATGTGGACATTGGATCAAGAATATTTTTATAAGCATCTCATCGCACTTGTGCATATGACAAGAAACTGAACTGAACCTATTCAGTCTTGAGCAGAGAAGACCAAGATGGGACCCGATCCATGCATTTCAAAGCCTCAAAGGCATTGACAAATGCCGTTTGTCAGCGGAAACTGTAGGAAGCATCAGTGAACCACGTAGAAGAGGACACAAGCTGAAACTAAGGGGAAGTGCATTTAAAACAGAGCCATTCAAGAAGCAGGTCGAAAGCTGCCACGGCTCGGTTTGGATGAGGTCCTCGACTCATTTTCACGGCTACCAAACGAACTCGAAGGACCAAAATACCATGTAGAGACTCTCCTGAATAAATTGAATTCCCTCTCCACTTCGTACACATCCTTCCCCTCACCCCCCCCCCACCCACTTTCGCTATTCCAAGTAAAAACTTGGTTTGGCTTTTGGAAAATGCTAACTCGGGGAAGGAGTGACCCCGCCAAATTCCACTGCCACCCCTCCAGCCTAAATATGTCCTCAAAAGGAACGATTACATCAAGGTTCCTTGTAATATCTAGTCAGTTGGTTTTTGTTTAAATTAAAAAAAAAAGGATTCAGATACTGTTCACGTGCTTACCAGCTCAGTCAGTGTAGCTCACTCAGAAGTTAAGCTTCCACTTATCTGTACTAATGTCTGCACACAGCACGCAATGTAAGCTTTACTGAAGGAAACTGAATAACTAAAGCATAACCCATTATGCAATGCTATATACACGTTAACCCTTTGTTAACCAAGTTACTTCCTTTACTACAGAGGCCGATGCACTCCAGATGAAGATCTGCAGATGCAGATGTGCAGACCACAAATTGGCAAAGCTGTTAAAAATGGGAGGAGTACTGGTTTATTTGAAAGTACTGTATTAATATTGTACTCATGTAAATTTATATTACAGTACGGTAATAATAACAACGGTGATGTCAATGACAGCTGGGAAACGCACACTGTGTAAGACTGTATTAGAGCTCCCACTCCCATTAATTTCATCTTACATAAGGTTGTGCGGAACGTAAACCATGCAGGACCCTGCAGTGCCAAAAGGTTCACATCGGCTAGATCAGATGGGGTTCACTGGTCAGAGCCGCACACCAAGCAGGAAACAGCCTGACCAGCTTAACACCACCAAACCCTAGCATCTCATCTTTGGAAATGGCAATCATAACCCCACAAGGTAAACCTACAGTATAAACCGAATGGGTGCTTACTCTAATTTTATATCAACTTCCACTTCAACTTTCATTATATAGACAGCAATGTCAAAAAAAGAAGATGAAAACCCTAGTTGAAAAACTCTTGACAGTTCACCAAGAAAAAAGGGAGAAATGACAGTTTTGTGTAGTAACATGTCACTATTCCTGAAAAACAAACTGTAAACATCAACAGCAGAAATTTTAAGTGACCCTACAATAAATTAGAATTAATCTTTCACATAATGATACACTTCAGAACATTATCTGATTCAACTGTTCTCTGTTATACTAATAATAAATATACTAATAGAGTGTTGTAAAAATTGCATCTTATAAGGAGAAACTGCACATTTTCTGACCACAAAATCCTCTTTACAAATGCTACGTAATATCAAGAGGAACAGAACATCCTCTGGTGATACAGTCTGTTTTATTGAACACCGTCTACTAATTTACACATTTAATAAGAAGCTGCTTACATAACAACAGCTTAGGTGAGGAAGGTTCTTATTTATCTCTGCATGTGCTCCAACATAACTACACAAAGCAATCTGAAAATATGTAGTGCTATATTAAAAGGGCCATCTGACGGTTTCATATTTCGCTCAAGAGACATGGCGGGGTATTTTAACTACATAAACTGGGACTAAAAGAAGGGAGAGACTGCAAATATAGGGTACAGGGTATTTGCTTTAAAAAAACCTGTTGTGGGAAATGGGGCTAAGATAGACTTCTCAGAGATACACGATCAGCCAGAGGTCAAAGGATTGAGATTACACAAGTATGCACACGCGGAAGTGAAACAAGCCTATTTCAGCCCTTGAAACTGCTCAGTGAAACACGGTTATGGCTTGAACATCACACAAATCCTTTACAGCACCTCCAGCCACACACACCCAAGGTAACCGAGACAACTCGGTACAAACCTGCTCATGATGGGGCTGAAAGATGTCTCATTCCAATCAGGATATGTCATCAGAAGGAGTGATTACAGATTCTACCTAGGGACTGTGTTAAAGTGCCTGATTAAATCACAGGCTCCGTGACAATTAGATGAATACAAATAGCTCCAGAGCGCATCTAATAGGTTGCTGAATTATCTGAAGAGAAGGTCCTTCATAGCAGACTAATCTGACTTCAGATCACAGGCAAGCAGTGAGGAAGAGATGGGAAATTGGCATTAAACCCATTACAGGATGAAATGGCAAAGATTATTTTTTAGAAAGCTGGGTTGTTCTGAATTCACAAGGTACTTTCCCTAATGAAGTGAAACACTAATAAATGGGGCTTAAATACAAGTGGTATCAGTGATCACTTAGCGATTGATCTCGGAAGACTGGACATTGCACAGAACAGAGACATGCCACAGGACTTTTGGTTACAAATAACATTTTTGTGAAATTCCAGTTTATTGTGGGAATAGAAACTGCAAAGATAAAAAGTATGATGCCATACATAAGAGTTTTAATTTCCTCATCAGGACAATTAAACAAATTTTAAAATAACTTCATAAAGTTATTTTAGAAGAAAAATGTAATAACCAGGAGGCAGCAAGTTAATCTTTTCTGTTCACTAAATTCTTTTCTGATCTCAATATAGCACATACTGTAGCTTAATAACCCTTTGTACATTAAATTGTCCATTTCTGGGATCGCAGCACACATAAATATCCAGGTTAAAGTCAATACTGTAAAAACATTTGCACACCTGAACAAATCTTTAAAAAAGGCGGCTGGAAGATTATTTCCACAAAGAATGAAATAAGAATCACTCCTGCCTGCTGTGTTTTTAGAAATGGTACTGCATTAGTCAAATCAGCTGTAGAAGTAACGCTGTACTTAAAATCTGCATCACGAACCAAAAGGTTTGAAATTTTATTTATAATCACAGATTCCAAAACAAAGTGAGATCAGAAGTTTTTTTCTAAGACTTCAACCTAAGGAATCAAATAGGAGAACTTGAAACAAGACCTGTTTCATCCTCAAACTCTGACCTGGCCAACTGCACCTTTTAGGTGGCATGAAGAATTTCCCGTTGACCTTGGAAGTTAATGGGCTGAGAACACCACAGTATTTATTCTCCTGTGTTCCAACGTATTTGTATTCACACTACAATGGAACAGGTTAAGGCTTCTTCCATGCTGAAAGGAAACGAAAAACAGGCACAACGTTTCGGTTGTGTTGCCTTCTTCAGTCTTCACACTACAATTCCAAGTTGTTCTCTGTCAAAACATCAAACGGACTTGTTTTGGTTCAAATATTTTAATCCGGAAGACACAACGGCCTTAGCTTTAAGGGTTTTTTTTCCCATCCATCCATTTCCTAAACACTTCGTCCAATTCAGGGTCGCTGGGGAGCTGGAGCCTATCTCAGCAAACAACGTGCGCAAGACGGAATACACCCTGGACAGGACCCCAGTCCTTCACAGAATCTTTTCATTATGAATAGAAAACAATACCGAAGAGACTTCATGAAAGGTTATAATGTCGGGCTCTCTGTGGTATGTCTTCAAAAAACTTTTTCTGTGGGCCAAACCACAACAGACAGGCAACTGATCTATCGGTGATACAACTCTACGGCAGACTTGTGATCTGGATCGTCAAACCAGTTACTCTTCTCCCAAATGATTCCAGAGGAGCAATATACTTTGACATCATGGTACAGTTTCTGTCACACAACATTCTAAATAAGGTCTTACTATAGAATTCATTTAAATACTATGCATTTACCCATAGACCAACAGCAAACAATCTGTTGTCCTTTTTTGTTGCTTCCCCACATTGTCTAGATTAATCATTTATGAAACAATTTGTAAATCATGTTCCATGTGGCTACCCTCTGTAGAGTTGTATAATTTAACTTTATTTTACAACACCACATAAAAATCAAACTAACACAAGTAATTTAAAAAAAATCAATGGGAGTATCGAACATCTATCGCGTACAGAATACAGAGTTTTTGGACCTCATAGTTATAAAGGCTTTCTTAAGTAAGCCAACAGTAAAATATGAAAATGCCTAATGCCTAATCCTCACAGCAGCCCATGCAGACATCACATGGCTATGAGACTTCTATCATTAGCACAGCACAGTAGTGTCTTGTTGCTACATCATTTAAAAAAAAAATCACAGAACACATTACGGTAAGCATTATACACTGCTGCAGGCACCACACGGGAATGCATACATTTTGCATTTTTTTCTTTTAGTGGATAGATTTTGTGCAAGTAGATTTGGACAGTATGATGCCCAGAGCAATGGAATTTCAGTATTGCAAACAGAGTGCATCAGGATGTGCTGGCTCTACTGCTGGCTTTGCGCAGGGATAGTCTTTGGGCAGAATGCAAATGATAGAACCGTCTAGGTACAGCAGCTGCAAGCACATAAATGCACATCACACCGGTATATAAATGCCAACATGTGCTCATTAACTTTGAGATCTGTTTTTTTTCATTGCTTCTGTGACCCACTGCTGCAATCCGGAAAACAGGACAGAGAAAGATCCATCTTGTGTTGCAGGGCTTCAGAATCCTTGTACCCACGTACACCAAAGAACATTCATCTTAAGATAAAGATCTTTGCATCCCCCAGCAAGAGAAAAAGAGGAAATAAAAACAAATAAGCAGAATGAATCCTAGGTTTATTTACCTACATGGAGACATTTATGGATACACAGATCTGTATATATATACAGATAGTGAACAAAAAATAGAACCATCAATGTCAAGTCACTTAATAGGGTGTGGGGCCCTCATATTCGCCCAGTCTTGGCATAGAGCCTACCAGCATCTGGAATTCTGCAGGAGGGATGCAGCACCATTTGTCCACCAGAAAGTCAATCAACCCACTTGACAGAGGTCTCAGGTGTTGTTGTCTCAGGCGACGTTTTCAGAATATCCCCCAAACACCTGATCAGGTTGAGATCTATTGACTGAGAAGGCCATGACACATTGATAACATCAGTATCATGTTCATCAAACCCCTGGGTGACATATGCTCTGTGGACAAGCGCCCACGTCATCCTGGGAGACGCACTTGGCAAGCAATATGAGATGGAGATGATCTTTCAGTACCACAAAGTAGCAGATAGCAATAACTCTACCTACTAAAAGAACAAATGCACCCACACCATGCCAGAAAACTGTGCCCCACAACATTACAGAACCACTAGAACTCTTCACTGTTGGAAGCAAACCCTCCGGGCTGTAGAAGTCTTTAGGTCTGTGCCACAAGAACACGGTAAAAGGTCAATTCCCCTGGCCCGATCACATTTCTCCACTGGTCTGTAGTCCACTGCCTGTGCTCTTTACAGCACTGAATAGGAAAACATGTAAGCTCAGGTGTGATGAGTGATCTCTGCGCTGGTGTCCTGCTCTGTGGAGTTTTTGGCAGACTGGTTTTGATTAAAACTAGCTGCTTGTGTCCCATGTAAAAAAGTTGCAACTTATCTAACCCCAACGTTTAAAATTAATGCACAGATAACACAATCCTGGAATATATGCTTCTGCCCACTGTTGGCTCTCTTCTGATATTGTCTTTCTCTTGGATTTCCATCAAGACATCACATTACATCACCAGGTGGATGCTGCACATTGGTGGTGGTGGAGGGGAGTCCCCATTACCTGTAACGCGCTTTGAGTGGAGTGTCCAGAAAAGCGCTATATAAGTGTAAGCAATTATTATTATTATTACACAACCTTGCACACGAGACATTACAAGTTAAGCCATCTCGATGATTGCCCCCAACGTCCACCCAGGAGCACCTCTTTCAAGGTCACTGAAGTCTCCTATGCAGCCATGTCAGCCATTATAGGCAACTAAGCCTGTCCATCATTTTTATACATGACCCTAAGCATGCTGGGATGTTATTTACTTCATTAACAAATGTGCCATACCCATGTGAAAGCCCTTGCTTCCAATATACTTGGTGTACCTCATTTACCCAGGTGTTTTCATTTTGTTTGTCCAATAACCTGTATACACTCTACATACTGTACCAACCCATTCTGTCAACAATCTTTCTGGGCTCCATAGCTTTCCAAACGTCTGCAGCCTTATTGTGTTGAAGTTTGTAGAGAGGATCACTGGTCCTATGTCTTTATGGAGCTGTACCAAAGTGCTTCATCAATAACCAGGTGTTCTGACAAATATAGTGTTCTTTGCTATATTTCATAATAATTAGGCAGTTAAATTCAACTGCAAGGCTTCAGGTAACAAACTAGGACTGTAACACAGTGTACTTGTTTAAACATTCTAGAAATGTACAACTTATATGGAACAGTAGTGCATAGGCCAACTGCCACCGCTTAACATAAGCTTTCAGGATTCATACCATGTTCCAGAAGCAGAGATTTGTAAAAATAAGCAGAGATGAAGTAAAGCTAGATGTAGATGATTGAAGCAAAACAAATCATTATTTGCCAGTCACCATTTTGTTGAGGTGTATAGTCGCTTTTATCATCCTTTAACTTATATATCATTAAATAATGAAACATTTTCATAAAATGTAAAAAAAACACTAAAACTCTTTTTAATTGTATAGAAATACCACTGATCACTGATAACCACTGATTACCACTGAATTAAGAACAATATATTAACTCATTCTACTTATTTCTTGCTGCAGATTATATTTATTAACTTTAAGGAGCGCATACGTGACAATGTTAACCGCAAAAGCGTTCGAAAGTTACTACGCTTTTTAGAGCTTCCCTTCTTTCTTTCTGGCCACCCGCGTGTTCTTCCTGTATTCTGAAAAGGGTTCGAGTTGGCAACTGCGACAATGCAGTGGCTGCAGAGAAAGAACTACACCTAAAGGTTAATTCATAAGTACAAACTGAAGAGAAAGAGGGAAATGCACAACAATCCAACTGTGGATGATTCACTCCTCTTCTTTTTACTTTTCAATATGGAATTAACCTGCAGTTAATGTTTTGGATTGTCTGATTCTTTAAGCTCATTGTTGCTTCACAGCTCTAGGGCCCTGGGTTCAACTCCATGGATGCCATCAGTGTAGAGTTCACATGGGTTACCTCTGGGAGCTCAGGTTTCCTCCCGTAGTCCAAGGACATACTGGTGGGAGCATGGGCGTTTCTGTCTGTATGTGCCCTCCAATGAAACAGCATCCCATCCGGGATGTATCCTGCCTCGCGGCCAGTCGCTTGCCAGGATAGGCCAGGGTTTGAATTTCGGCGCGGGATGGAGGCGGGTATGCCGCACAATTTGAGCTATTCCCTCAAATCCACCATTTATACACGATTATCATACCACCAAAGCCTGCCTTTGACAACGTGAAAAGCAGATACGTGGGTTGCTTGATGAGGAAGAGGAAAAAAAAACAATCATCCTTCCCCTAAGTTATGTTCTTGTACCTTTAATGGAGAGGAGGCTAGCAATGAAAGACAGATTGCCAAGCTAGGTCTGTATTTACAATGAACTTAGGAAGCTCATGTCGTGTATGAATTATTTCGATACATTTGTTTCCTTAGTCTACTATTATTGCCCCCCAAAGCTGCTGAAATCCCCCCCCCCCCCCCCAACCATGAGCTTCATGTAAAGGGGGAATTCCCCCTAATTTTCAAAAATGAATTTCAAGCCCTGATAGGCCCCAGCTGCCTGCATTGGATAAAGTGGTTTGAAAATGGAAGGACTCCTTCAGATACTGTACTTTAAAACCAACACAGCACTCAAATTTTAAAAGCAGTGCATTCTGAGCACTATAGTCCAGCCATCACCAGACTATGTCATTAGCCAAGTGTTACATAGAAACGCCTCCTGTGTACTGTTGGGAATTAGAGGGCTGGAGCTGAGCAGGACACCCATAGCTTGAGGTGCCATAGCAAATTCTAAGGCTTGCCAGTACAGAGTGTGTTGTCAGGGAGAGCTGCAACAGTCCTCTGGGCACTCACAGTGCAAAATATGGCAGGTGGCTCTGACAGAACATGTTTTGGAGCATAGCCTGCATTTCATAACTCCTCCCATGCAGTTAAGAATACAAGGGTCAGAGTTCCGAGCCAAGCTGATTCACAACCATTCCAACTTGGGGCGAGAGCAAAATAGAAAAATAAGCAGCCATTCCAAATCTTAAAATAATTAAAAATAATACAACCGACAGACCAAGTAGCGGGCCTGAAGGGGAAAAGAATGAAATGACCAGTCATTAGGCCATTTCTAAGACAGACAAGAGGATGCAGACAGATGTGCGAGCTTGGAGACCCTGGACAGGAATCTGAAGTGTTAAAGTCCAACACAGCTTTAGCAGCTGGTGAAGTCGGGAGGCAAGTGAAATGGTGAGGAGTCTTAAACTGTGTAAATACTGACTGGCAAACAAGACTTCAAAATTCAAAACCCAATTACACTACACCAATTTTTGTGGATTTCAATTTGGAAATTCAACACTTTTCAGTTTTCTGATTGTCACACTTTTTTACACCAATGTATCAGAGCAATGAGAGCATGGATATATACATTGACATTCTGTAAATGATATATTTAAATTAGCTTGACATTATCCAATTTCCCGGTATAAATTAGAAAAATACATCTGCATATTTTGCATACCCTAAAGGTAAAATACAGCATACTTTTTTTCTTCTGAAAAGCATTACAAAATCAAACAGACCTCCTCCTCAGTAGTAAAATGTGTAGCGAGCTCATTACATTGTTAAATTGTGCAATTAAGGCAATTCGTTTTTTAATTCAATTTCAAAAATCTCTAAAGTAGAATGTAAAGAAATGAAATGTGTCCGTGTTTTCACGTCGTTTTCAAAGAAATTAAGGAAATTGGCACCTAAGAAACTACACCCTGTTAATGAAAATGTCCAAATGAAGTCCTGTAAAGCAGTTAAAAAACAGAAGTAAAATAATTGAAAGACCTTTTTTCAAAAAATCATCAAATGTCTAATGCTTGAATCATGCTGGTGTCATGCCATATCAAATTCAAAAATTAAATGATAAAATTGTGTTAGAGGAATAACACTTGTCATTGGTGGATCTGTCTTTATCAATCTGTTGAAGCCACCTCCCCAATCTTCCTAAATGGACTTGCCACAAAATGTTTGAATACAATTTTCTACATTTTAAAATGACAATCATTTTTACATGTATAGTATGCAACCCTCTACTATACTGTACATACGAAACACCTTGATAAATGAGTGTCCAAATCCCAGAGGAACACAGAATCTTCTGTACTTCCTATCACTTAAATGGCCCAGGTATTTTGCTAACTAGTAATTTTTAAAAATATTTTCAAGTCTCAAAACACTTCATAGCTACCGTATATTAAATTAAAGGCTGGCCCTTGCCATATATTATTTTAAAATATGCATGAAATAAGTATTAAAAAAACATCTGAATAATGTTCAAGTGAGAGAATAAACAGATTACCGAATTAAAGGATTCAAATGGATTACAGAAGGAGCAAGCCCCCGAGTTTGATACCCCAGCCATAAAATCTACATTCTCACAAATCCTTGGGGGATAGTATGGTTCTTACACCCCTTCCTCCCCAAGTCTGTCAAAAATATAAAATATCTGTGTTTTTTAGAGAAAAAAATAACTACATAAAAAAAATAACTACATCAAAGACAAACAAAAATTAAGCAACACCTGTTAACAATCAGAAGACTTATCAGAAGAGGGGTTATTTATAGCATCTGTGTGCTCTGAGTGAAATTGATAGGCTACTTCTTGTGTTCACAGTAACAATAAGAGCCACTCTGGTCAGCTTTATTCATCTCAGAGGACTATGCATGAGCAAATTCACACACTCTGGTCTCTCTTCCTGTTGTTTCAAGGCCTAGTGCAGCTCTTAACACTCATGTAACACCCAACATCCTTAACAATACAGTTCATTGTACAACCCTTAGCACTGCTCTGCTTGTGTGTACTCTCTCCAAACCGTCCTGAGAACCACTTAGTACATCTTCTGTGGTTTTCTGGTAAAAAGCAAGACAATAAATTCTCATGAGAACACAAAGTCTAGTTTGACACTTTTGAACAGATCAACCACACATGTATTATGATAATCCTTCTATTCGGGAAATGTGTGTATATTACGAACGAACAGTAGTTACACATGTGTACAGGCCTGTCCAACTGTCTCGTAAACTGCGGCAAATGCAGGACAACTGAAGATGCTTAAAAATAATCGGTTTGACAATAAAGTGTTCTAGGGCAGACACCATATATATATATTTTGAACAGAACAAATATCAGACTCCTTCTGAACATCTGAACTTAGATACAGTCTCTGCGCAGTCCTCTCCCAGCTGTTTCACTGGCTTTGTTCATGTTTATGTAACTAATCCTGAAAAACTGGGTTGAGCAATCTTGCTCTGCGTCTTACGGCAAGTACAGTAGTCGGTAGCTAAAGAACCATCCCGTATTTGTTTTTCCCCTCTACGGCCCAGAGTTCATTGTAATATATGAGCAACAGGAAAACCCGATCTATAGGGTTTTTTTTTAGATCACCCTCGACAACTGATCGAAAAAAAAGTAAAAATATATGATAACACCAAATAATGTCGTATCACATTTTGTTTATATATATATATTACACACAGGACAGTAACAACGAGCCAAAGCTGCCGTGACATTTAAAATACCACGGGTTATTTTACAACGATCGCAGGCACTATTTCGCTGCTGTTCAGGCCTGCACCAAAGATGTCTCGGCTTGTTAGCTATAGGCTACAGAGGCCGCGTCTTTGTACCCCTTCCTGATGCGGGGATTGCTTGTTTTTTATCACCATTTTTCTTTGTTGGTGGATATTAAATCTTTGCCTGGGGTACGCTTGGAAAGTACACGTTTGTTGGAAGACACGTCACTCTCGCAGCCCCCCTCCCCGCCGTACCTTTGTAATGCACCCGGAGATTGTTCTGGGAGAGACCGATGTAGCTGAACTTGTCCTTGGGGCTCCAGGATCGGGGCAGCGGGGTCTCCTGCTCGTTCACCGCCGGATACAGCCGCCTGAGCCGCTGGTTCAGCTCCCTTTCCTGCTCGTTGAGCGCTGAGTCCCCATGAACCACAACCGACATCAGAAACCCACAGCCCGATGACTGCCCGGACATGGCGATCGGGATTGTTTTTGTCTATTAAAAAAATACTAAATAACTACAATAACAACTACAACAATAAATTAATTTTTACTAAATGCCGCAAGAAGGAGGGAAAAGGGATACTAGTTTAAAACAAAGCAAATAATCTGACGGACACAATTAAAACCAGACATGGACAGATAGCTCTTTTGTTTGTTGTTAGTGCATGATCCCCAGATCTGATTGGAGCCCACAAGCTCCGGTCAAACTAAAAAAACACACTTCTCCCTCTGCCAGGCGCGACTAATCAATGCTCCACTGCGCGATCCCCCCCTCCCCCCTAATTTTGAAGAAAATAGTCGAGAACCAGAACAGACATAAGTAGCAGATTTAAATAAAATATATTATTATTATTATTCCTCAAATTAAATTACGGTGCATTGATAAATTCAGAAGTGACATTGAAACGAATGCCTAATAACAGTACAATATTAATCTTCGTCGTCATCATCAACATCACATAATTCATCATAATTAGGCTGTAATAACGAGGAGGTTATTTTATACCACTATTGTAAAATGCCTGTGATTTGAAAACTAAAATGTGGTTACACTAAATCTTCTACTTAGCACCGTCGTTGCAATTTCAGTGCAAAAGGTTCCAGTCCAAAACCAACAGGGAGAGATACATTACAGCAACAGTTTTAAAGATACAGTTTACATTCTTCTGGCAATTTAACGAAAACTTAGCAAGTGAACTGGTGAGCATTTTAAACCAACATGTACCAGGCTGGGGTCATTTGACAACAACTGCAATCTCCACTAGGGAGAAACAGAAATAATTGAAGGTTGTTTTCACTGACCACCATCTGGGTATAAGAGCAACACTAAATAGTTTCACTTCAATATACAGTATTAGATATATTACAAAACTCTACAGTATATATATGCAGTTTTATTGTTTTTCATAAACAGATCTTCCATTACTCCAAGCAGCTTAAGGTATAGCATGATTGATGTACATATACATAGATTTTTATATTTTTAAATAGATTCAACAGAATGTGTGTGTACAGTGGCTTGCAAATGTATTCAGACTCTTAACAACTTTTCAAATGGTGCTGGGTCACAAATAATACACATCTTTTTCAATCAACATTTTTATTGCACACTCATATGCTCAACCACAACTTACTTCAAATTTGTTTAAAAATTTTAGCAGATATCTCAAAGCGAGACAAAAACTGAACTATGCTGCTTGCATAAGTATTCAGACCCCACAAATTAATATTTGGTGGAGCCACCATAGGCCATCTTAAGTCTTTTGGGGTAGATGTCTACCAGCTTTGCACACTGGTTAGGCCTGATGTTCTCCCATTCCTATTGGCAGATTGGTTGTAGCTCATAGTTTATTGGATAGTGCTTGTGGACCACAATTTTCAAATCATACCATAGATTTTCCATGGAGTTTAGGTCAGGACTTTGAGCCACTCAAGGACATTAAGCTTTTTATTCTTGAGCCACACCAATGTTGCTCCAATGTCCTTTACAGGTTTTCAAATGTTGCTGGATTACAAATGATACACACACGACTTCTTTCCTATCAGAAGTTATGTGGCAGGGGCACTGTATATATATGATATACATCAAGTGGAGAACTGCATCAATGTGTGTTGGCTGCAAAGGAACAAATAAAGGTCAATTCCACACTGAAAAATAGAAAGACAAAATACAGCTTATTGGCTGTTGATCCTTCTTCTTTTGACTCACAAATGAAGATGGCTCAACAGGAGAAACACTGTGTTTTGTTTTCCTATTTTATTTGTTCCTATTAAAATACATCTGCATCTTTCTGAGCTGAAAAAGAAATGTTCAAATAATTCTACCAACTAAGTAAGGGCTTATAACAGAAGCCAGAAGATGCTTCAGCCTTGAGGAAATTGAGTGTGGCAGCCCCACTTTAGAGAATTAATTATATATTATATAGAATTTGTACAATAAGTAAAAACATAGGGTAAGCGAAATGGAAACAAAACAAAACTAGGTTGAAAATACAGATTTGTCATGGTAAACTTGTACAATTATCAGCTGTGGTTTGTGCACAGAAAACATTTGTCAAATGAAGACTTTTGCAGAGCCCTATGGTAACTAAAGTGGAGGAACTGACACGAGTAAGTAAATTAAATATTGCAATACAGTGAGCCCTTTACAAATAAATAATACAAAAAATACTCCACCACCACCAATGTGTAGCCCCCACCTGGATGATGTGACAGCAGCCACAATACTCACAGTACACCCACCACACACTCCCCAGCTATCAGTGGGGAGGAGAACAAAGTAATGAAACCAATTCATAGATGGGGATTATTAGGAGGCCATGATTGGTAAAGGCCAAAGAGGAATTTTGGCCAGGACACCAGGGTTAACAACCCTGCTCTTTTTGAGAAACACCCTGGGATTTGTAATGACCAAGGAGGGTCAAGACCTCAGTTTTACTGTACATCTAGTCAGAATGACAGTGCCTTATTTACAGTATTGTGTCCTCATCACTATACTGGGACACTCACAGACCACAGGTTGAGCGCCTCCTACTGGCCCCACTAACACCTCTTTCAGCAACCATAACTTTCCCAGGAGGTCTCCCCCTTCCAGGTACTTGCCAGGTTCACACCTGCTTAGCTTTAGTGGTTTGTTAGTTGTGAGTTGTAGGGAGATATAGCTGCTGACATTTTAAATTGAAATTTAACTTTGTGATGATTTTGAAGAAGAAAAGAAACATTGACACTAGTCACAATGAGTACATAAGAGGAAACTAAACTTCAGAGTTCTTCAGAATAGTGAACTGAAGATTATGTTATCAAACCTTTTGCACAACTTTACTGCTTATAGCCATATGAGCTCCTTATTTACACTTTATCATCATATTTTCACATTTTAAAATGTAATTCAACTTCTCAGTATCCTGTTGTAAACGCAGAGCACAGAAAACTGCTTTATTGAGTTCATAAGGATTATAGTGTGGATTCATAAAGAGACAAGTGGCTAAAACACAAGCATCACAAATTTCAAGTGTGGCCACGTCTGGATCAATACAGTGGATGGGGATAATGAGTTCACCGGAAGAGATCAGAATCTGAAACAAACCACAGGGAATTGTTTGAATATGCAAGCAAGCAAAGTAGTAGAAAATCAGAAAAACAGTACACCTGTAAACATGGAAATTCTCTCATTCAGTCCTGTCTCCTACACTGATAGACAGTCGGGACTGAATGAGAGAATTTCCAAAAAATGTTCCATTATTTTGTTTTGTTTTTCGATTGATTTTTTTCCCATGAATTTCAGATGTAAATATATTTGGTAAATGTTCATTTAAAAAAAGTAATAAAATGCACTTTTAATATACAGTTTATTGATATTATTGAGAATTTTAACAACTTTTGTGTCTTTTTATGATATTTGCTCTCACACAATGCTGTTTTCCTTAATTTTGGTTTAGTTTTGTCAAACTGACAATTAAATGCAGAGTAACACAAAACACTTGCTTTGTTGTTTTGCAGTCCATCCGAACGCCTATTTGAAAATCTAACATATGGCTCTAAAGTCCCAATTGCACATTAGAGTATCTGTGCTGAAACCCTCGCACAGAAAAATAAAATGAGTTTGCACTACCCACTAGCATTATGCCTCACTGTATTTAAAGCTACTCTCTTTCTCTTTTTAAAGCAAACAATGAAAAAAGTCCGTTTTTGCTATAACAAATTGCAAATAAATCCTTTTTCCAGGTTCCCAAAGGATTTGTCTGGGGTTCACCCATTTTCATCAATAATCACCTTCTTGTAGGGCACTTCAGTATAATTTATCTTCATTGCAAAGATAAATGAGCTGTCATTCCAAAAGCAGTTAAAATCTCAAGTGTCTTTGGGGTTGCTTCAGTATTTCTCTATTAACATACAATTCTGCCTTACCAACACACAAGACATAAGAGATAGTATGTTATATGTGCCTCAAAGCCTAGGCCTGGATAAGAAATAGAATGTCTTTACCTGTTAGATGCAATTTTACCAATAAACTATCAAGAACTAAAACCTACATATTTAACCTCTATCAAATGTAAACTGATACTTTATCCAACTATTAAATAAAAACTCTCAGAATAATGTATCTTTTACTTGTGCTGTACTGTGGTATATGTTTAAACTATGTTTTGGGGGAGGAATTTGATTAAGTGAAAAATTGGTATGTCATCATTAATGAAAAGGAGTGAAACTCAAGTCATGTCATGATCATTAACTTGTTTGGCAAGTTTCAGGTCACTGGGTTCCTGGGTGGTGCAATTTTCATTCCAATAGTTTACATAGCAAATTCACAGTTACTGTTAAATATGAGCTTACTCTTTTTAGGCCATGAAGTTTGGAAAAAAAATCACAACACAACACAAGCATCCTTTAGCCAACATCAAACCCTTGGGGTTGTTAGGAATGCTCAGGAAGTAATTCAGTAATCACATTTATTGGGTTTTTTTTGTAATAATGTTTTTCTACTTGGACATTTTCTGCTTCTTCAACTTGCACTAAAACACATCTATTTCTTTAAATACCAACAATTTCTAGAAAAAAAAGTATTTTTCCTTACAAACTTGCCAGGATAAGCACCCGATACCCCGTGACCCTAAATTGGAAGAAGCACTTAGAAAATGGATGGATGGGTGTGTATGGGTGTAAAAACATCTCATACAAAACCGCTCTACCACAAAATTTTAACCCTTACCCACAACAGTGTTCTGGCTCACCTTTGGCATTGAGTACATATCACAGTATTCATTTCACTAAATGCTCCCAGATGTCCGTAAAGATATGGGTCTTCTCATAAGGTATAGAACCTAACATCTGTCATGTGGTTCAATAGGCTTCTTACAGCTTGAGTTGTGCTTCCTGTCTGTGGGATTTTGTATATGTTGATACCTGCCTGCAGTACCTTCAGGTTTTCTGGAATGAATACACTAACCAGGTCAGCTGTTACCACCAGTGATACACCACAGGCATATGCCTGTTCTACTAATGCTTTAAAATCCTCAGGTATCATGGGAGATACCACATATTGTTCAATGTACTCTTCCAGAACACACTCTTCGCCAATATTTAGGTGGGGCTGTGATTAAATATGTCAGCTCCGTCAAAACCGCATGATAAATACAAAACTATTAAACTATTACTAATAGTCATAAAAAACATTCTTCAGAGCTCTGTGTGCCCATCTACAGAAATAGCTTTATTAAAAAAAAAGACATTTAACATGTCCCCTCCATTTCAGAGCAAGAATACAGATATTGTGGCTGATGACAAAGAACTGGATAGGCCATTCTGCACCACTGCCCCATGGGATTCCACATTTGTTGTGATTCACAGGACAGGAATTTGCAGACAATGAGAGATGCCAGGGTTTCTCTTTTAGAAGCAAAACTGCCCATTCCAGATTCTGCTGTTGCTATGTGAATGCTATTTCTTCTTTTGAATTTTTTAGACCTTTAAATGGCATTCCTAAATATTTAAAGGTACTTTGATCAACAAACATACAGTATACAGTCTAATGCAATATTCCATTTAAAATATTTCTTAAAGCACTGGTAGCAACACAATGCACCAGCAATTACTGTACATGTCAGTCATGCATGCCTTTTGAAACCTGCCATGGGACATAGGGCCACCATACTCCAAAGCTCCTAGTGTCCTCTGTGGTCATTCCTGCTAGTGAAAAGCATATAACAATTTGCAACTCTCTTGGTTCAAATCTCCTTAGAGACATTTTGGTGACTTTAAAAAACCCTGAATGGTAGACATCTTCCCCACCTGATGACAGTGCTGTGCTATCCACTATAAGTGATCTTCTCCAAATTATTCTGTTTAATAATGCACTGTTGTGGAAGAGAGGGAATTAATGACATTTTTTTAATCAATTTACAAATACAAAACTCTTTACTAAGAGAATTAAGAAAAGATATAGATAAAGATATAGATATAGATATATATTAAGATATAGATAAAGAAAAGATATAGATATAGATAAAAGAAAAGATAAAGAAATAATAAAAGAATTAAGAAAAGAGTTGGTGATAAACCTCATGAAATGGTTTCATTACTTCAGGACTCTCAAGTTTTGAGATGTTACTTTCCTCACGATTATCAATTTATTTGATATGACAAATACATTCAAAGAAATCTACAACTACCTATTTTTTAAAGTCATGGCAAAATTCATCACAAGCCAGCTGTATTTTCCTTTATGTTTTATTAATCATACTGTCAGTATATTAAGTAATATAATTATATAAAAGTAACAGTATAAATATAAATATTGTGCTGATATTTTAATAATGCAATAATAGTTACAACTTTTTTCTGTACATCTCAGTAATATTATGTTATATACAGTATCTTACTGAAAAATCAAGGCATCTATGATTTAAATATGCACGTAATGACAATATCACCATCAATAGGTTATTTTGTCAAATTAAGAAATGTCAAAGTAGTTAAAAATACAGACTACAGCAGAAGCACTGCCTGTTGACAATAAGTCCTTTGTCAGGAAGAGACCTGTAGAAATTATTATACACATATATATGTATATATTCACACATAAAATACTACTACTAATTAAAGAAACACTGAAGAAACTGGGTGTAATACACAAATAACACAGCAGAATACCATCTTGTGTAAAAGCACAATGTACTATTGTACAGTGATATATTGACAGTGTACTGTGACTGGCAGTCATGTAAGCAATCGGAAAGTTCCACACCCATACAGGAAGAAGAAAAATTACCATGAAAATTTAAAATAGGCCGTGATACAAATGGATTGTGGTGAATGCATGGTTAAAACTACGGGTTCTGGGAGGAAATATCATACAAGGAGCATGAAGAAATCAAAGGCTTAGCTATTGAAGGTCACTCCATGTGACAGACTGCAGCCAAATTCTATATTTCAGCTGGTGGTACTCACAAAAATGGTATTGCTGATAACAGAAGTGTTTCTGATAACAGAAACAAACTGTCCAGGAATGATGTACGAGCGTACATTCTCTGCATGAGAGATGATAACCTTTCAGAGATGCATGATTTATCCTTGCAGCTGTGGCAATGACTTATCTGCAAGGATAAAAGCAAATATCCTTAAAACTTCTAAACAAGTCAAACCTCTTTATACCACATAAGCATACAGTACACAGGCACCCGATTAAAATATTAAAGCTATAGAAAGACTATACTCAAAGCTTTGCCTTTATATGCAATTAATGCCGTCTGAACTGATCATTGGGTTATTCAAATGGCCTAACCAGAGACATACTCCACAGCCAATATGTTTCTTTTCTTTACCTCTCAGCCTGAACATTTACCTGTTCATAGGTATATGAATACATATTTATATTAATATACTGTTTAAGTCTGTATATGCACATACCATGCCCTTACTACACATATACTATGCATAATGTGAACCACATTTCAAAGAACCCACTTACAGAAATCCATACAACAAGTTTTCAGGGTGTTTGTTCAGAAAGTAAAAATAAGGATTAATATGATGATGAATCTCAATCTGCTTGGTTTACTGGAGAGACACTTTAGGGTATAATGCTTTCATGTTGATTGGTGTCTTCTTGGTCTTGCTCCATTATTGAAAAACATCTCTATAGATTCATCACTTAAACATGTAAAAGACATCTGATTCTTATCAGTAAATATTTATGTTTCCTGAAACTTAACAAATTGGACCTCCAGGCAGGACATGGTTGTACAGTGACCTCAGCTGGACATAAGCAGTGGTGCAACAGATGACAATCAGCCTTGTATGCAAAGGGCTGCCTTTGAGTTTTTTGATGGTTGCGTGATGCAGTAGTCTCATACTCACCTACGTGGCAGAAGACCCACAATCACTTCCAGTGTTATTTAAGACTTGAATAATCTCAATTTCTCAATTCATAAAGCTTTGTGGGCATGATCTTTGGAAACATTTTAAAAATATTACTTTTAATGTTTTACCATCTCAAAAACCTGTCGGTCTTAGACATATCACCTGTTTAAAATGCACATCTCAAAAGTGGTAATGTTGCAGTAACATAAAGTGAAAATAATTCAATAGAAAGCACATTCACAGGCTTGTTGCCTCTTCAGGATAGCAGTGGAGCAGAGAGGTGGGAAGCTTCCAGTTAACTGCACACATGGGTAATGTTTTTCAAAGATATAGATTCACATCCAGATTCGGTAAAACCCAAGAGCTACTGTCAAGCAGGTGAAGACTGAACCTAAGATGAAACAAAAAAAAATCAATAAGTAATTCACATCAAATATTGAGGTAGCTTTCTATTGAAACTAAAAAAATATGGTAAGTCATGGAGAAGCTTGCATTTTAAAACTGCAATTCAGTTTCACGACAAGGTAATGGGCATTAAACAACGAGGGATGTTCATTAAGACAACTCATGATTTAGAGAACTATCACTTGACATGCAGATGCTGACATGTCTGGCTTTCCAGTTCACAAATGAAAAAAGAATGAACCAAAGATTTCAGTTATGATTTTTGTATATGAAGTAGTTGAATTCCAACAATTAAAACAAGGCTACTTACCCGCAAGATATTTGATGGTGTCAAGCTTATGAGATTCCAGCATGGTTTTCAAGCCTGCAACTTCAGTGTCTATTTTCATAATAGTCTGTGTCACAGCACGGTCCTGCTCTGAATGCTGGGGAAAATGAATGATTATGTAATTGAGTTAACATTTACATGCACATCAAGACCAGTACAGTAGATCAATCTCTTGAGCCAAAGGATATTCACAAATGCTTTCTCCTGACATGCAATTAATTCAGGGACAATATTATTTATTTTCAGATTCCCCAAAAATTAATATATAAAAGATCTTCAGGAGGAGCAAACTATTGGTAGCCCTTCACGGTGTGCAAATGTGATCAACACTTTTACCATGCAGGCATACTCAAGTCAGATGTGAGCACTCACACAGACTTGCACAGTAAACAGGACAATGGAACAGAACCTTAGGGTCAGAGACATTGCTCCAGTCTCCCCCTATGAGCTTGATCGAGATCCATATTCATGAGGAATATAGCATATACTTTTCTCTAGTCATGCCTAGGCACAAGCTATGCCTGTCAGATATTGGGCTATGTGGAAATAGGGCATCCTGAACATTCATTTACTATCCCAACAATTTCAGATCTCTCGTATATAGAGGTTTAAGCATCTGTGTAACATGTGCCCTAATCTAGTCATATTGCTTATCATTAGGCACGTTTAAAAAGTTTATTCTATTCATCACGCTGTTGAAATTTGGTTGAAATAAATTATGTAATTAAACATAAAAGAAAATATGACTGGTCTAAATGTTAAGTGAAGGAGTGGCATGGAAATTCTTGAATACAACACCTAGTGCCTTCTGTGATAGACTCGGGCTCACTTCAATGCTGTACTGGAGTAAACAGCTACTAGACGTAAATGGATGGGTGGGTTACACGATGCTGTGGCCACACTGCCTTGAGGCCAGTCAGTGATAACAATATAGAGTTTTAGATAGTGTATGTTTTATGATTATTTCTAATGTTTTACATGCACAATTTGAAAACTGGATGGAGTGGAAAGATGACAATGACCTTACAATTAAAATGGAAATTTCCATTTTATACTTAAGCAAGTGTCAAGTTGAAAAACAGTCACGTCATATTTAGTTTTTCAAATGACTGTAGTTTCATAGTTTCATATAGTCTACAAACTCTCTTACCATTTCAACCGTTTCAGTCCTCAATTCCAGAAGTTTCCTCTCATGATCGGCGTACTGAAAACAGTGTTTTCGTTAGCATTGACTGATTTCAATTTGATTTTTCAATCCTTATTATACAAAAAAACAATTCTATTCTATTTTGGGTTTGAAACAAATGACTTCTCAGGCTCTGGTGGCTTCCCCTATGCTACCTCTTTTTACCTGTAATACCTGTACCATAAAACACAATATTAATTCAAGCTCTAAAACGGAATACCATACACGGTTTAAATTAAGCAAATCTCTTCACTGAATACACTGGATTATGCAGGAATTTTATACAAATATTTCAAATTCTTAAATGTTCTGGCAAAGATAATCTAGTGACTTATTTTGGGATATAAAATTACAAGTGCACACTAAGAAGTGCACTTAATACTGAGAATGGGAATATATTTCATTACACAAAGAGTGGTACTAGGTGGAACAATCTACTCAGGCACGTTCGTTTAACTGTATTTACTGTTGCTTAATGAAAGCGACTAAATAAGCAAGGTAAACGACTAAATGTCTCCTCTCATTTATTTTTAGAACCACTATTGCATAAGAATTAACAAAATGAAAATCAGCACTACGTACTATTCCCCCTTAAGCATTATCACTAAAAATAGAAAGGCACTGACATTTTCACTTAAAGGGGAACTGCAACAATATTTTTATATTTCGGGATTAGAAAGAATCAGCATTGATAAGTGCATTTCAAACCACAATGAAAGTAAAATGTACACAGTAACCTGTAAAACCTCCAATTTACACCAAAAAACAGACAAACTTTCCGGGTACAGTATGTGCACTGCCATATTCTGCTATTCAGAACGAGGCAACACAACTTCCAGTGACAGGAAACAAGCCCCACTACATTGTAAAGAAGCAGGCTTGCGCATACATCTCTTTTAGTCCAATAGAAATATTGCTCTCGACCTTGAGACAGTTTTGCCAAGACATACTACTTACTTGTTAACTCTGCATGCAGATCATGTTGGAATATTTCTGTGGTGAAAAGTCTGCTACACAACCTGTACTTAATTCACTCGTACATCGCATTACATCAGTTATTACAGTGACTACAGGAAGTTATTACAGGAAGGGCCGCATTGTGTCACAATTCATAGGAAATATCGTTCTTGCCCGTGACAACAACATGGTGACTTACAGTGCTTTCATAAAGTTTATGATTTTGAACTTAATTCGAAATTTGTAAACTTTTTCTCTAGTGTCAATGATTTTATTTTGTTACAAGAGGTAATAACCAGTCTGAGAAACTGGGACTGCAGTTCCCCTTTAATGGGAAGTGCTTAAAGATTGTCCCAGAATTTATTGCTCGTTTATTGATTTATTCGATTATTGCTCGTTTATTCTTTGTATTGTAGTACATACAAAACCATCCTGATTAAGAAAATCGGAACAATCAAATGCCAAATGAATTAATGGGCATGCAAGGATCACAAACATTGTAGTTGGTGCTATTTAGCTAAAAGGCTATAAACTGTAAACAACTCCTTAAGGAGTTGCCTGAAATTGTGAAACGCACAAACAAAATGTTGACTTACCATTTCCTTCACCCTGCTCTTTTCTAGGTTCAATTCCAGGATTGCATCTGAACGTATTTTGTTCATCTCATCCTGCAAAGTCAGCATTTTTTAATTGCCAAAATTTCACACGTCTTAGAAAATTAAGAACTGGAACAGATGTGTCACATCCATTCCTTATTTCAGAATGCAGAATGGACACATGCAGTACGACTGATCAAAATCTGGGTTGTTTTGTCAGTGCACGCAGAGCTCTCTAAATGACACATTCCTGAATCACACTTAAGACTAAGATTAGAGGCAAATCCTATCCATTGAATTTATACATCAAAGTAAGGAACTGTGAAAATAAATACTGAACAAACTTTAAACAGGATAAGCAGTACTACTACCAAAAGATGAACATTTCCTTCCATTAAAAAACCATTCCAAATGTAAATGTTATACCTCACTTTGACTGACCATACCCTATCCCAAGATATTTTTAAATTGAAATAATATTCTTAATTGGATTTTGTGTACATATACTGAAGTATAGTAGGGTCCGTGTGTGTGGGGAAGCAACTGTACTAAATGACCTGGGCTACTCAAGCAGATTGCCTGAAACAACCTCTACAATCACGAAGAAGTTCAGTCTATCAGACTATCTGAAAATCGGGAAGTAATGGAAAAACTGAAAAACCTCACAAATGCAAACTAAATCCTTAATATTAAAAGTACTAAAAAATACTCACAGCTGCTTGTATCTTCAGTTGTTGTAGCTCAAGCTTTAATTTCTAAAACGAAAAAAAAAGTTAGACTCTAGTGTTCCTGAATTTTCAAATGTATGCCATCTACTGTATATCTTTATGATACTTTAGCTCACCTCATTTTCAACCAGCAGTGCAGAGAACTCACTCTTCTCCAGGATTATCATGTCCTTCTTCACGGCAGCAATGTGTGACATCACTTTCTGAAGCATGATCTCCTGCCAATTACCCAATTACAGTGATAACATGTCACATGAATTGCCATGTCTTAGGTGATGATATGTGGATCTTGATATATAAAACACTGATGGAAAAATAAAATACATTTTCATAGTTGCAGTGTAAAATATATATATAATGAATAATTATATATCCATTATATATGAATATATATATATAAAATATAAAATGATCATTTCAAGAATAATTTCTTTGAAACTCAATTAGTGAGAATAGCTGTGTTTTTGCTGAAAATTTACCATACATATGGCAATGGTTCATAGGAGACTTTTCTTTTTCTTAGTTCCATTGTTTTCTATATGGTCATGGCTAGAGAAGTATAAAATTAAGATTCCTCCCAATAAAGATACTGTATACCTCAATTCACAAAAGGAAAGCCATAAAAATGCTATGCATCATCCATAAATAGCAATTAACTGCATAAAATACAAAGTTGTACTGACTGCACTGCGATCCAAAAAAGCAGTGCCTTTATCCTTAAGGATACAATGATGTAAAAAACTATAATGTACATTGTCTTGATTCTAAGGCATCTCACCTGTTGAACCTTTGTCACCATGTCTTTGTAAATGACGTCCATGTTGGAATTGGTAATTTTTATTAGAGCAGTCACTAGCACTTCTGCTTGTTCAGTGCTGAACCCTGGAAAAAAAATATATAAAAAAGACCATGTGGAAATATCAGTTATCATTGTTAAATAAGGACATTCATCATCAGAAGCCTAAAGCTCAGCATGTTGTTAATTTTTTTCTAGGCATGATTTAACACATCATGAACTTCGCAGTGGCTAGAATTTAGAATTAGAATTTCTCATTTAGAATTAGTAGTAGAATTCTCTTCTTATTCTCTCTATTCATTTGTAGCTTTAATTTTACTCCTCACCACTTGATTAGCCTCTCTGCCTCTCCCCTGCTCCTGCCTCCTCCTCTCTCCTGGCTTTTATTTTCCCATGCTATATTGTCTTTGCTGACTGCCCTATCTTTTTCACACCCAAAGAAGGCTCCACAGCTGAAACGTTGTGTTTTCGTTCTTCTCTTTTTAGCATGGATTAAACCTATTATTTGGTCCTTTGCAGCCTAAGCATGCTGACGCAGCTACCCACCTATAACGTAACCTTCTGTGCTTTCACATTGAAATGGTATAATATCATGATGATGTCTTTGAGGAGGGAAGGAGCAGCTGAGTTTCATCCAGGGTAGCAAGATTTGCATTTCCTTACTTAGAAAGTTGTATATTGATTTTATTGCTTGGTGGTATTTGCAGTACCTAGCTGTCCTTGCAAGCCAACATGGAGGAAATCACAGATGATGAGGGCGTTTCCTAATGGTTTTCCTGGTTAATTAACTTCACTGTAAATCATTCAGACAACCATATACAGTATGATTAATCCAGCCTCCCAAGGAATGGATCACATCATAAATAAAGACAAAATAGGCATGTTCAGGAAAGGAAGCTGAACACTGGGAGACCTCCTTTGTTTAAACCAGACAACGAAACACATTCTGTCCAGCCAATTTGAAGGCTGAAAAGAGTACTTGACACTACACATTATTATAAGATAGCTTGCTGTCTTATTTAATTTAGGAAATTCTGATCTCTTTCCTGAAATGTCCTCTTTTTTGTTAATGATAGATTTTTAGAATAGTGAAATTGGTTCCCATAAAGTTGTGGGCATCCATGTCTTAGAGATTTTGACATAGCGAGGATGCTCTTTTCTTAAAACAAAAGTTTTCTCTCACTGACCTGTTAGTGTTTTCTATGGTCTTAGAATTGTGGAATTCTCTAGATCTATAGTAAGCAGAACTGTATAACTCACCAATTGTAAATACCTGTTTATTTGTTGTTATATATTTTTAACAGATTTATTGTCACATTTGTGTGCAACAACAATCGTGTGTTTTACAGTTGAGATATTTATTGCTAATAATACAAGTCTTGTCTAGGTTTGGGCCTAATTATTAATCCATCTTCACAGCTGTGACAGAGAATAAAAGGGACATGTGCCTTATAACACTGCAATTCCAGATTTTACAGAGGTAAAATTGCTTATCTTTATTATTTGCTAGCATATAAACTGGTGTCAGAATCCTTGAATTTTAACACTACCTATTAAATTACAATATAGACATACAAATATGTTTCTGTATGGAGGGTCCTGAGGTTTAACTATAGATTTTTTATGTAATGTCAGTGTCTGTTAAACCCAATAATTAACTTTGTGTAACTACATATTATAAGCATAAGATAAAAAAAATACTGAAGTTACTTTTGTAAACTGAAGTCAGTCATTATTTATTTAATAAGAAGGGTGGAGAACCCTTAAAAACTACTTGACTGACAAATGTAACAATCTCTACAGGCTTAATTTCTTTACATTATCACTTTTCAGGTCAGTGACAAAGTGCTTGAAGAACTTTTTGTTACATGTACATGAAATTAAATGTTTTATGAGCAGCTGCATTAGTGAATTTGCATCTTACAAACGTCACAAAATGTGGCGCTACCCTTCAATACATTTGTAACTGGAAAAGGAGGTTAAGAAATAAAAATCTTTTGAAGAATAAGAAGCTTGTGTGTAGAAGTGCTGGGGTCTTTTTTATTCTGGTCACCAAATAAGCAGCCATATCACTCTGTAACTCACAACTGGCAACCCACTGAAGCTAAGCAGGTGTGAGCCTGGTCAGTACCAGGTTGCTGCTGGAAGAGGTGTTAGTGGAGCCAGCAGGGGGCACTCACCCTGCGGTCCATGTGGGTCCTAATGCCCCAGTATAGTGATGGGGACACTATACTGTAAACAGGCGCCGTCCTTTGGATGAGACGTAAAACCGAGGTCGTAACTCTCTGTTGTCATTAAAAATCCCAGGGCGTCTCTCAAAAAGAGTAGGGGTGTAACCCCGGTGTCCTGGCCAAATATCCCATTGGCCCTCACCAATCATGGCCTGCTCTCCTCCTCACTGATAGCTGGTGTGTGGTGAGCGTTCTGGCGCACTATGGCTGCCGTCGCATCATCCAGGTGGATGCTGCACATTGGTGGTGGAGGAGGGGAGTCCCAATTACCTGTAAAGCACTTTGAGTGGAGTGTCCAGAAAGTGTAAGCAATTATTATTAAATGAACTAAGAAAAATAGTTTTCAGGGATGACTCACCTTTTTCTTCCAGAAGACGAACCACTGCATGGGTGTCAAAATAGAACTTCCTGCTTTCCGATTTTGCTGCTTCCACGTTTTTCAAGTCATACTGGAAGGCCTTAATCGAAGTGTTAAATTCTAAACAGACCAAAGGAAAAGGAAATAAAATACATGCTATGTGTATACGTATTAAAGCAAAAGGTTCTAAATTGCAATACAGCTGGACCACGCTTCCAATCAGAGTTTGAACAACTTTCTGTTCTTCACTACATATATGGTGTTATACGAGCACACTATGCTCAGTTTCTTGTTCATAACTATGACTAGAGACATGCATGAGTTAGAAGAGATGAAAGCATATTTGACATCAAGATTTTTTTATTACACTTCAACTTTTACAGAACACACTGATAAAAAAAAATTAAAGTCAGACTTAAAGCAGGGGGTGGGGGAAGGTGTCAATTTTTTAATTCATAATGCCTGTACAAAACAGTCATGTCCATCAAAACCTTTTCACGCTTAACATCAAGCTTCTGTTTTGGGCTTAACTTGATTTCTGTCACCTGTTATTACTGGGCTTCTGTGCCAAGGCTGCTCATTCTAATACAGCGGGGCCTCTGTATTCGTAAGTGTAGAAAAAACGAAAAATGCAAATGAAAACTGAGAACATTAAACATAACACAATAAAAATGAGACAATGTTCAACTAGGTTTGATTAATCCAGAGAGACTGTTGTTCTCCAGTATGAATGTGACAGAATGCTTTCTATAAAAAACTGATTTACAATCAAACTTTTAAATGACTGCTTTGAAACAAAAAAAAACACAATTCTAACATGAAAAACCCTAAGAAACGCGAGTAAAAAAATACTGAATTATATGCATCTGTCCGAACTGTTTTATGATTTGGTACTGTGCTTGGGGGGGTAAAGGTGTACAATGAGAAAATTGCAATTTGATACAGATTTACACAGAACGTTTACTGGATCAGAAAAACATACAGTACAAATAAAACTGCCACAGTCTTGTCTGACAGCAGACAAGGAAATATGACCCAGATAATTCAGAAAGAACAGAATGTTCCCCCATTTTCATTTGGGTTAAGGAGAAACAACCACCCTTATTTTCCCCATTTTGATGTTTAATGTTTGATCACTAAATGTGCAATGACTTTTTCAGAGTGATATTTTTGACCTGCTTCCACCTGAGTAAAAATGAGCTGAAAAATTAATTCCCATCTTGGCATGAAATCAAAGCTCCTCTGTTATTGAGTCCTTTTTCAGGCCGACGATGCAATCAACATGTTGCTAAATGCTATCATCAAACTAACACCCTCCCAGTGTTCAAGAAATACACAATGAACAACCCTTCTTGTAAACTTCTGATGTGTAGCCCGTTGGCAAAGCTCCTAATCAGCTCTCCCTCTTGTAACCACCGGCTGCTACTTGCAATTCCAGGATCCTTGGAAAAGAATAAAGTGGCCCACATGCCATTGGAGTGGAACGTGAATTTCGGCTCCTTTCTTGTCATTTTTGTAAGGGGTCAAACATGTCGTTTTTCTTCACATTGCAAAGAAAATGCAAATCATTAACTTGACCGGGAAATGGGGTCTGTTATCATGCACTGAAATACAACAAAGTATAAGCAAAACAGTAAACAAGGTTATAAAAACAGTGTATTACTGCCACTGTTACCACCTCATTAATTATAGATATGGTCATGCAATGTTTATGTAAAGCTAAACTCGTTTTTGGAACCTATTTTACAAATGTAAAACTGGTCTTGTGAGTGTAACACACTACAGACCTGAGTGGTATATTATAACTGGACATTATGTTGCTGAGAAAGTGAACTATACCAACATCTATCCTTTTTCTAATCACTTCCAATTCAGTGTCACATGGGAGCTGAAGCCTATCCTGGCAAGCAATGGGCACAAGGCTGGTACACCCTAGATGGGACGCCCACCCATGCCAACATATTTCTAATACAAATATCTCTGTGATTTCACTCTTTTACACTTTGGCCCATGAAGAACAGGCAACTTCGCCTGTGATAATCCAGTGGAAAAGACCCTATTTATAGTCTGCTATCACTACAACACAATAATCCTCTTAAGGAAATTTCAGATTCAGCATAAAGCATTTGAAGGACTTAGAGGGTAAATCATTTGGAAGCTATTTAAAAACATTCCCTTTTGACTGCTTAGCAATATGCACTTTCATAAAAGAAAAAAATCATATTGTATACAGACACAAAATTCAAATAAATAAAAACTCTGATTATCCAAAAAGATCAATAAAAACAAACTCTATTGAATCTCTATTGGTGTAAAATAATCATAAGTGGTATATATGGGCATATCATTCAGTATTTGATTTAATCTATCAGTTTGAAGCGTAACTAATTCTAGTAGCAATTATATAATTCATTCAGAAATAATGGAGACAAATGTGCAAAATTTAAAAATCAGAAATCCATGTTTTAGTTAATATGAAACAAAGAACTCTGAGTCATCACAGTAGCTGAATGAGCAGTGAGGCAAAACAAGTACTTCAGGTTAGGCCAGATGACTATTGATATAGACAGAAGTCCCTCTTGAATGATCCTGAAGTAAGATTAACAGAGAGTCAGGAAATCCTAATTCTGCCACACCCTGGGCAACAACAGGACAGGAGTTCCAGTGAGCTCATATGAGCTACAGTATCAACTGGTTGATATGTGGCATTCCAGCATACCTACTGCCCAAGAATATCAAGAATGAACTCAGATCTCACAGACTGGGATTCTGAAATCATCTGCAAAATGTTTACAGTTACAGCATAATTACTTTACAAAGGGCTTACAATGTACTTGTACCTTATGAATAATTTATATTCATAATATTTGTACTAGATTTGGTCTTCATTTACTCGAACATACAGAATTTTGTATCAGCATTTTTGTCAAAGCATCCCAAGATCTCTATTTCAGCACAACGTTGTCTCCAAATAACTCAGACAATTCAGTAAACACTAAAACATACGAGGAAATATCACCCAACATAGGGGAGAAGATGTTATAAAAATAAAGAATGCAAGTTGTATGTCTTTTCCTAGTTGTATGAATTGGTAACAGCATATATGTTATACATATATGATCCCCAAGGCTGTGTCCTATCTCCTTGGCTCTTTTCCCTTTTCACAAACAACCTCACATCTCGGGATGGCTCTGTCAAGATTTTCAAATAAGCAGCTGACACTACCATTGTCGGCCTGATCTCGAATAATGATGAGACTTGTTACCGAAAGGAGACTGACTTGGGAGCAGCCTGGTGTTTGGACAATGAACTCCTACTCAATGTTTCTAAAACCAGGGAAATCATCATTGACTTCTGACGGATCCAGAACACAAAACTTCCAAATTTTCATTGATGACCCTCCTATAGAGACCACAAACTCCTTTAAATTTCTGGGTACATACATAAACAGTGATCTTAAATGGAGCACCAACACTGACCACATAGTTAAGAAGAGGACGTTTTTTCTTAGGCAACTCAAAAAACACCGGCTACTCCTCCTTTAATTTTACACAGCCATAATCCAAAGTGTTCTAACAACCTCTATTGCAGTCTGGAATGGGATCTTGGATAACTACTCAAAAGGCAAACTGGAAAGGATTGTGTCCAAAGCTGCAAATATTGTTGGCTGTGAACTCCCTTCCATTTCATCTCTCTATTCAACTCGCACCTCCAATCGTGCCAAGAAAATCATCTCAGACCCCTCTCACCCAGCTCATAATCTCTTTCAGCTTCTCCCTTCTGGAAAACATTTCTAATCCTTCCTCTCAAGGACTGCTCGCTTCAACCTCAGCTTCCTTCCCACTGCCATATGAACTCTGAATTTGCGTTGAATTTAGAATTTCATTGTATAATTAGGGACAGTTGTTTACATATGTGACAATGTTTGTGTATCTCCTGTCCTATTTAAATGTGTACTGTATATGTTGTATGTATGTCTCATCTGTGTTCCTTGCTGTACCAAAAGCAAATTCCACCAACTATTGTTGTGTGGCAATAAAGAATAATCTAATCTAATGATATATTTACACTGAGAGAAGAATCACTGCTTTACTGGGCTGTGCATGTCCATTATCCCCAATTGGAAACAGGATATTTAACATAACAGGAATAATTAAACCTATAACACCCAGATATTATTCTTTTGGAACCTGTTTGCACCTGTCACTGATGATATCACCAATAAACACTAGGCCAAAAAGGGAATGGCCCAGAAATGATTGTGTACTGGGATAATTTTGTATTTACACACAATAGGTCTGCAGTGATACTCTGTAAAAAGTATTGTTTCTCAGTTTCAGTGAGTGTAATTGCTTCACCATATATCCTATATTTACAATTACCTGGTTTAAAATGCTCTAAAGTCATATGAAAAAAAAAACTCAATTATCTTGTAAACAATTTAAAAAGACGTTGCATAAAATCATTATTGCATACTTGAAAATAGAAATGTTTCTGTATTGTATTATGCATTTTGTTTAAAAAGATTTTATAATTAGTTTATTTTACAGTAGAAAATGATGCACCTTTCACCATTTTAATACAATTCTTTAATGCACATGACAGGCCTCTCCTCAGGCTTGAGAATCAGAGCTGTCTCTTATCTGCCACTGGCCTAAACAGACTTCCACATAAAAGACCATGACCACCCAGCTACTGTATTCATAATGAATCTAAACTGTAAAACTGTCCTTGAAAACGTGATTCTTTAATGCTGGGCAGGGGTAGGCTAATAACAGTTTGAGGGGTCATCAGACTTCAGCAGTCCCAATTAAGCTTTGCCATCTACATTTACAAATACTGAAATTAATGACCCAGTGAATTGTTTTCAGTCTCTCACTGTTATATGAAGGCCTCTTACCACAGCGTTTGTTCCCTTTCAATTAATTCACACATTGTTATGAAAGCCATCACTGCATCGTGCGATTAATTTTTCCTCACCTTGTTCGTACACCTTCGTTAATACAAACCTTGCCACATCATAAGCCAAAACGTCTTTCCTATTTTCAATGGCTTGCACAAACTGTATGTGCGACTTACTTCTAAAGCAGATATTTTTGACAAAAATCAGATCTTTTTTTTCTGGATACAGAATCAAACCACTTCTACGATTAAGATTTCTAGGTGTCTGTTTCTGAAGACCCAAATTGTACAGTAGCAGCGTGTGCTGCCTGTAAATCGGTCACTTCTCACCGCGTAAAACACTGGTGTATATCCTTCAAATTATTGGATGCATGGTGCACCCGCACTTCAAATAATGTGGCCAATTTAGTTACATGTTCTAAAAAGACCGAACACTTGGATGACTGTTGTCATTATTTCACCGTTAGATTTAAATCTACGGCGTTAGATTTAAATCTACGGGCTTAGAGACCCAGGGCAGCTTTTCCACTGCTATCCGCCCTGCGAAGTAGGAAGTTAGCAGCGTTTAACGTGATATATACATTTTATTAAATGCTAGAGTTAACAATGTAGCTTTTACTTTTAGTGTCTAGTTCACAACATGTTAATATGCACACTACTTTGAGTTGTCAGGCAAGTCATTTGATTGCTACCGGGACTGATCAGGAAAGCAGGAAAGCACTCGATTTTGAGTGTGAGCGTGTTAAGCACATTTTTTAACATAGGGGTCCTACGACAATACGTACCTCTAACTAGTAATCGTGTGCGTTTAAAAAACGAGAGAGCAGTTTCGACCCTTGCAAAGATGTCCGTTTTGTGCCACGGTCTGTTCCTCCGGTCAGTGCGACCGCTGCAGCGCACTCTCCCCGTGCCCGTCAGCCGCAACATTGTGGCTGCAGCTCTAGACACACTCTCTTCCCCGGGACAGGACACACTGCGGCCTTTCCAGGGAGCCACTCCAACACAAGGCAGCGTCCACCGTTCAGAGTGACCCCGTCCCAGTCCTGAAGCAACTCCGCTTGGAAAAGCCGGTAAAACACATTGACCAGTCCCCAGCCTCCGGAAAGCGGTGCTGAGTGTAACGTCGGAAGCTGTAAGAGCAAAGTTCTTTCCCAAATATCCCCTCCGCGTATTCAAAATTATACACTTCCAATGCCGTTTTAGTTGCATTCTCGCACTTCTTTATGTACCCCCAAAAAATCAGTTTATCGTCCACCCATATGTCTCCAAAAAACGCGTGGCCGCCAAACGCACACGCCTGTGCAGTGAAGCAGCTCCGAACTTTTACGCTGTACTTTGACGTCACCACGCAGCAGTCGTGAGCGTGCTCGCTGCAGGAGCGCGAATAATCGATTTTCGTCACGCCAGATGTGTTGGGTTCTCTCATTTCGTATGGTTTAATTCAGTATTTACCTTCCGTTTGTTTCAAAGAACTTTCCCTCTTCAGCAAATTTCTGATGGAATATTACTAACTATAATAATAAGTCTTAAAATAAATCTTCCCTGTATTGGTCTAAAAAAACTCTAATCTTATATTATAAATTATAAAAGTAATGGGATATTTTGGTAAACGTATAGGAAAGAACACAGGAACTACAGGAATCAAGACATAATTATCACCCAAACGTATGAGCCCATGAGGAGGCACGGTAAATTCACAGAACAGACTAAGCATGGGAAAGCTACAGAAACCAGATTTAAGGTTTAGAAGAGCAATGGAAATCAGCCATTACACATTTAAAATTACACAAACTATTTGCCGAAAAAGGAAAAACCACAGGAAGCAATGCAGTTTTTTAACATTTCTCTATAATTCTGTTTTTATGTTTGAATCATATTTTGGATTGCATATCCTAGTTTTTTTCACAGATTTTCCAAGGATTTCAGCTTCAGTTCCCGGGACCCCCACTTCCTGGCTTTTGTTTTAGCTGTGCTTCCAGTTATTAACCCATCCAGCCATTTCAAGAGTTTCAGACTGGAAGCTGGGATGTGTGTGTGCTGCTCTTTTGTTTGTAGTGTTTGTCTTTTGTAGTGTGGGGTTCTATAGCTGTTATTATAAAAGTGGGGAGCTTGTAAGATGTAAGTTGGAGAGGGAACAAAAGCCTGTGTTATAACCTCCCTATCTGTATTTTATTGTTTTTTTATATTAAAACTGTGTTCCCAATTGAGAAGAAATAAAACTTGTCAGTCAAACCCAATATTTCAAGGTATTCAATGATCTCAATAGCATTTCTATCTTTTCCAGTTCTTTCCTCATTGAGTTTAGTATATTGCCCATAAAACCTGCTGGACTGAAGCCGTCCAGCAGTGAGTCTCACTATGCTAAAAGTATTAGCAAGTTCAGTGACCACAGCCACCTAACTCTGACATGTTTTAAAATGTAAACACTCTCTCAAACTGGGATTGATAGTGGGAGAGCAGAGATTACATTTAAAGTACATATTCTAAAGCATAATTGATTCATCTCTTTTGCAATAGACTTCTTTAAAAAACAAAAATAAATGAATTGTAGCATCGACATGTTCTCATAAATCAGGAGTCTCAAACACCTGAGCTCGCAGTTAAA
This sequence comes from Atractosteus spatula, assembly GCF_055471065.1. Classification (NCBI taxonomy): domain Eukaryota; kingdom Metazoa; phylum Chordata; class Actinopteri; order Semionotiformes; family Lepisosteidae; genus Atractosteus; species Atractosteus spatula. Next base: position 44,198,796 of record NC_142711.1, read on the forward strand.
TATGTGTTCTAATTTTTACAGTTACATAATTGTAACACTTAGACCTAGGCTATCTGAGGTATTTCATAGATAACTGTTATTTAATGAAGAGAAGGAAAATTTGAGTAATAAATGACTTAAGAAAATAATTTAGTTAATTGATTAATTAACCAAAGACACTAGATACTCAAAGAATTATACCTCAGTCCTCTGTAGTAAAGAAACAAAAAGTGGAGATTCAGACTTTTAATTGTAACAAATGTTTAATCCATACTTCAAAATAGTTTGCTATTAACAGATAGTGTTTCCTATGGGCATTCTATCTTACATTATGATAACAGAACAGTCATAGTCTGTGCATTTTTAATTCATTCTTTGACAAAATCATTGCAAACAAAATAATGCTGAATTGCTTCAGTGTTTCAGTTGTTCATTGGTAGAATTTGTTCTCTAATACAAAAGGTAACATACAAGTAAAGATGTACTGTACAAACATATTGTAGTATGATAATCTGATTAAAGGATATTTTCATAAAATGATTATCACTACTGAATTCACATACTGTATTTTTGCATTCAGGTCAGACATTGCAAGTAGTCACCTAATTTTTTTTTCAGATTCTACGCTTTACACAATGTGCATACCTTTCTTTTGTGCATAATTAGAAGTTTAATTCATTCTTAATAGCAAAATCAGCATTGCAGTAAAACATTTGTAAACATGGTCCTAACAATCAATGGCACTATCTTTTTTTCCATAATTACTATTTGCTACACTTCTGAAAAATCTATTTCAGAATTATTTGTTGTATCTTACATTCTTCACAAATTCTTTTCTAGGACTATTTGTTTAAAAAAAATCAAAACACTTAGAGACAATAATCTGCTGATTATCTAATAGTGTTTTCACACTATTATTATACAGTATATATTATATATACCGTTATTTTTAAACAGTATCATTAACAACTTTAACAGATGCTGTGGTAGACTATGTTTTTAATATTTCTATTATCCACCTTAATTTGGGGTCTTAACATTTTGTTCTTTCCCATGTGCTTAACCTTATGAAATTTTGCTTTTACACTTGCTTTTCACTGAGAAAGCCTTCTGAGTAATAGTATCTCATTGAGAGATAAAAACAGCTATATTCATAACTATAGCATTCAGTTGTGCTATGCTAAATAAAGTGATTAAGCATAGCAAAACTGAATGCTATAGTAATGAATACAGTTCCCAAAACACATTTATTTAATCATTTCATGCATTTATTAGTACTTTTCATGTTTTGGGAAGGATCACAAAGCACTTTCCATATAGGAAAGAACCCACATCATCCACATTCCAAAACGCACCAACTCAACTGTTTTCAAAGTAATGAATGATTGGTCAACTGTTTCCAAAGTGTTACATCTTGTGAATGTTAAAAACTTATTGTAGGCCAGCAAACTGTTAAAACCTTATTATATTCTGTAAAATATACCTTATAGAAGTTTATTAGCTATAAGTTCAGAAATGTAAAATAATATATCTATTCAAAAGTGCCTTATATTTAATTTGTGTTTGTAATTTAATGCGTTTTTTTAAAAAATATTTTAAATTTGTAAAAGTTGTAGTTTGGTGCCTTAACAGAGAAACTGCAGAAAAGAGAACTAATAGATTCTCTTGTCTGATGAATCTAGTCACTCTTTAAGAACAAGTAAAGGTGTGGTCCACACCTGAAGAAGGCTCCACAGCTGAAACATCGTGTTTCCTTTCTTCTCTTTTCAGCATGGAATAAACCTATTACTTGTTCCTTTGCAGCCTACACATGCTGACGCAGCCACCTACTTGGACTACTTTAGTCACTCTTTAGCTGTGCAGTGACATAAGAAAACAAAGATCTTGCTAAGGAACTACTGATAGACCAAAGTACTTATTGACTGATGATTTTCAGGCCCAAGTTATAATAATTTTTCCAACTGAAACTTGCTGAGTTGTTCCTTACAACTCCACCTGGTATAGTATGCAACTAGTATAAAACTGTTCCAGCATGCCATGCATGAGAGAAGCCAAAAAGATACACAGAAATAAAATGATCCCTGAGAAGAATATTGTAGATACAGTAGCATGCAGGTGTAAAATGGCCAGTATTGAGGGCCCAAAGCACTTTTAGAACTGAGTGAGTATCCTTCACCTGAACTATCCTTCACATCTCCCATAGGAGCCCCACATTTCTCCTCTGAAGGCAGGTGTGAAAGGTGTTCTGTTGCTTCCCATGAGAAAGAGAAGTACAAGGTATTTGTAGGAATCCAGTAGGAGTTTATTTTACTTATTGCTGTTAGGATTTTGTGTTGAGTTTGCGTGGTACCATTATGATGAAAAGTCCTAGATAAATTGTTTAAGGAGACTAGGTCCCATATCCTATTTATTTCAAGTGTCTTAGATTGGCGGTTGCAATTTGTACATGAAACATACCAAAACAAAGGTATAGTAAACCTGATCATGTTACAAAAAATATTATTACTTCCACAAAGCAAAAAAACAATTATATAGTATCTGAGTCTCCAACAAACAACAAAAACTTTAAGTGAAAGGAAAAGGTAATGATTATATATCTAGTGGTTTATGCAAAGTCTGCTTTAAAAATATTAGTACAGTAAATAACTAAGGCAATTCACAAAAACTAATACTGTTCAATGTATAAGATAATTGAAAATGAATAAAAAAGACAATGTTTCAACACAGACAAAAGTAAAACATCCTTTTTATTTAAAATTATGTTACAATTTTTAAAGTGGAAGTTGTTTTCATTTCCCTCTCTTGACATTTTCACAGCCTAGAAATGTCTACAAAGCTTTAAATAGTGACCAGTAACACACAATTAAATTCTGTCCCTTGTGCATCTGTTTTAAGAATTATGTTAGGCATTGCAGGATTATTTTAAAAGATGCTGCCCTGTAGAAATGATGAAAATAAGAAAAATTAATGCTTCCACCTCAGAAATATCGCCAGACTACACCCTATGTCGTCGCTGACTGCTGCTGAAAAGCTGGTCAAAATGTTCGTGTTCTCTCAAATTCATTACTGTAATGCCCTACTTGCTTGGGTATCAAAATCCACACGAAAGAAACTTCAGTATGTACCGAATTCGGCAGACAGAATCTTGACCAGGTCTAGTGCAAGTGATCACATTACTCCTACCCTTGAGATCTTGCACTGGCTTCCTGTCAGGTTTTTTGTTGACTTCAAAATCCTCATGCTCACCTATAAGGCTCTATATGGCTTGGCACTTCAGTACCTGTCTGAATTACTATCCTTACCTTACAACCTTCGCTCATCTAATTTTGGCCTCCTATCAGTCCCCAAATGCTTAGCTATGCACCAAATGCTTAGCTATGCACCAAAGCTCTGGAATTTTATCTCTAAGGATATCAGAGAGTCACCTTCCCTGAGCACTTTGAAATCTATAGTCAAAATCTTCATTTAACTGGTTCTGTGTCTGCCCTTTGCTTTCCTACTGTATTCCAAACCCTTACAGTAATTATGTAATTTTACATAAATGTTTACATAAAATCAATGAGATAACAGATATGAGGTATTAAGAGACTATGATTGTTAGTGATGTAATGTACATGCCTAGTACTAAAGGGTAGAAGACATAATCCTTATTAAATTATGCTTTTATTTTTAGCTATCGCTTCATGTAGTGCAGTCACAGTTCAGGGAAATTAGAAACGTTGTGGTATTCACAATGGCTTGTTTAATCATGCCCAGATGCATTTAGACTTTTTTTTTAACAAGGTGTAAATTCTGCAACCAGGTTCATGCTAAACATACTATAAGCATGTGAATCATGTGTTGTGAGTCCTGTATTGCATGCAGTGGATTAAAAATCAAGCTGCTGTATAAACCCATACAGATTATTCACAGAGAGAGGGTATTTGGGCAGTGCTGCTCCCAGATATAGACCACAGCTCCTGAACACAGGGTACAACTGGGCAAGAAAGACCAGGAGGAAGATCCTCAGATTTTACACAGAATTGTCCTCTGTCCCTGGCTGGACCCCTGCAGTGCTATGAAGCATCAGTGTGAACTACCCAGTGCATCCACCCAGTATTAACCAAACGTTTGTTTTGTTTTTTCTTTAAGCAGAACATTTTGTTCTGTTTCTGAATCTCAGTGCACAAAGAAATAAGTGACTTGATAACGTGTCACAGTGGAATTCTTCCAGCTCTCTTTGGGAAAAGTCATCCCCACGCTTAAACTATAATGACATTATTGTCTCTATCTCTTTGCATTAAACAATTACATTTTTTCTTATGATCCATCTATCATCCATTTTCTAACCGCTTTATCCAATACACCAAATTCCACCACTGGGCACACATAGTCACAGATACATACTGTACATTCTTCCACCAGGGCCGATTTTCCCAGAAGCCAAAGAATCTACCAGTATATCTTTGGACTATGGGAGGAAACCCACAAAAACACGGGGAGAGCCTCCAAACTCCACACAGATAGCACCCTAGAAATTGAACCCGTCCCCAGCACTTTAAGGCAGCAATGACAACCACTTTGCCACCCTGCCTCTGCTTTCGCAATGTATAATATTAATTATAGATAAAAAATGAAAATGTAGGACTTCAGATTTGTTGGGTATTCACAGTCAATATGTCTATGTCTTTCCCTATTTAAATGAAGCTTTACACAATGTGCATGCTGAAAATTGTAATAGCGGTAATGGAGCGGGTGACCTCATCTGAAATCTGAATGTTTTCCCTTCAATATGTCAAGATATGCAGAGCACCTGCTTACCAAAAGAATGACAATTCCCTATAGTTTCTAGAATGGTACAACATTCTAGAAACCTCTGTAAATTTCTCAGAAAATCATTTGAGACCAAAAGGTTACATGGAATCTACTTGTATTTATTTCCATTCAATACTGTTTCCTACAAAAGGTAAATAAATAATAATCTATTATACTTTTATAATATTTGTTCAAATGGCTTGGCAGCTTCAATGGGAATGTACAGTAAGTGGTCTCCAGCTAGTTTAGACTCCCAGAACCAAAAAGATGGCTGTCAGGATCATTTCAGTGTAGCTGTTTTGTTCTAGTTACTTTTTGTAGAAGCTAGTTCCTTCATCAATGGGTCATCGAGGAGCTCTCATGTCAGGTACACCACACACACAGACAACACCACTGCGACCATGGCGACACCACAGAGGACAACCGATACAAAGAGCTGGCTCCGATCACAACAGCGGCCTCCATCCTCCTCGTCCAGGGAGAGGAGAGCGACAGAGGAGGTGTCAGTGCTGAGCGGGTCAGCATAAAGTGGGCTCTTGGCCTCCACCGTCCAGCGGAGTACGTTGACCTTCATCTCCATGTTGTCAATCATCTTGTCCACTTTGGCGATCTCTGCCTCGAGGTCATTTTGCTCCAGCCGATCTATACTCGGCAGATTCTCGTCATGGGTGAGGGTCTGCAGGCTCAGGGCTCGAGCTGCTACATCAGAGGTTCCTCCTGTCATGAACAAACAACAGTCTAGTGTCCTGACAGCTAAGGTCAAAGTTTCTTTCTTTCCATACATTCATCCAGACAAAAGAATAATGCAACTTATTGGCTGTTAATTGCAAATTGTTAAACTGTTAAAGGGGAACTGCAGTCCCAGTTTCTCACACTGGTTATTAAATCTCAATAACAAATTAAATTAATTAACATTATCACAACATTTACAAAGTTCAAATTAAACACAAAGTATAGTCACCGTATAGTCACCTTGCTGTCGAGAGTTCACGAGAACTGTGACGTGAAGCAGCCCTTCCTGCTCACTAGTCACTGTAATGACTAACGTGATTTGAAATATGAGTGAATAAGTACACGTATGTATCATATATTTACAATAAAAACATCACCTTTCAGCTATTTCTCCATTTTTGTCTCATTATCAATAGTCTATAATTGTTATTTTTCTGTATTTAGCAAAAAGTGGCAACATCCCTTGAGAGCCCTAGTGCGGTTAGTCCAATAGGTCACTCTAAATCGACTTATTTTTGCACAGTATGTCACAACAACTTTTAAAGTTATTGATCTATGAAGTAAATAAAGAACTTTTGTCCATCAAAGGCAAGAAAGTATTTTGATTTGTGATTCAAAGTAATGCTAGATTTAAGAAATTTGTGATCAGTTTTACTGATCACAGTTAAATTGTTCCAGGTGTTGAGAAATTGATGATTTCACATGATCTCTAAATCCATCTGACCAGGGGGTTTCCAAGACTAGGATTGGAGACCTCCGGTGTACAGGCACAGTACAGATTATATTCCTTTTAAGGTCTGATCAAAGATCAATGACTTTTCTTCAAAAAATGTTCAGCAAGAAAATTATGTGAGCTCATTTCTGAATTGTGAGACAAGTGGAGCTTGTTTAAGAAGGATGCGGTTTAAGTTTTATTTTAGATAAAGAGGCCATAATCCTAGAAAACTGTTAAAGAGCAATCCTTGTTATAATGGTGTGAAGAATCCTTAACCTTTATTGAAGAACAGTTCAGGCAGCAGTTCAGACAACATTTAAAGTGAAAAATTTCTTTAGCATGTATTAAATAAACTGTATTATCTTCCTTTTCCCCTGGAAACAGCTCACCTAGCTAAAAAAATATAATGTTCTATTAAAGCCACTCTTGGCAAGAATATGTTCCCAAATAGTAAAAGTGGAAATTCCAAGACAGGTTTAGTATAACCTATAATTAGTGTTGTCAAACTTACCCGACATCCCAGTCTGCACAAACGGGTCTGATTTGGAAGACAGAGAGAAGGTCTGTCCCATCTCAAAGACTTTACACATGTCTGAATGGAACAGCTCCAGACAGGAGGAGAAGACCACCCAGAGGCGCTCCATCTCGGCTCGCTCCTCCTTTGGCAAGCTCTTGTCTCTCAGGCTGGCTGTCAGCTTGCTCCTGTTCTTCACAGCCAGATCCTGGGCTTTTTCTCTGGTCCTCCTGAGCTCATCTCTCAGGTTGGAGGAATCTGTCGATCCACCAACACTGGCTGCCAAGTGCCTGTAGCAGGCCACCACCTAGAAAACCACACAATTGCCGATACTTGTCAAGTAGGAATTTGATGACACTGGACTTAACCACAGTTTTTATTTTTTTTTTTAGCTACAGCATAGACTGCCAAAACAATTTCATCCTAACCACTATAGTAAACTACCATTGACACGTTTTATACCTAATTAATAAAAGCTTAAAAAGACTATTTCTTTTTTTACCCACTTAGTTCTTTATTTAAGGTTTTATATATAACAATAAGCATAAATGTGTGTTAACATGATGGTCAATCAAATTGATAAAAGACAAATGATTTCTGAAAAGCACAGAAATGGGGACACTATACTATAAAAAGGCACCATCCTGCAGATGAGATGTAAAACTGAGGTCCTGACTCTCTGTGGTCATTAAAAATCCCAGGGCATTTCTCGAAAAGAATAGCGGTGTAACCCAAATTACTCATTGGCCTTTACGAATCATGGCCACCTAATAATCCCCATCTATGAACTGGCTTCATCACCCTGTTCTCCTCCCCACTGATAGCTGATGTGTGGTGAGTGTACTGGTGCACTATGACTGCCGTCACATCATCCAGGTGGGGCTGCACATTGGTGGTGTTGGAGGGGAGTCCCCATTACCTGTAAAGCTCTTTGAGTGGAGTGTCCAGAAAAGTGCTATATACTGTAAGTGTAAGGAATTATTATTATTTGTCTGGATTTCTAATTCTAAACATATGCATTTTACATTGCTTGGGGTAAAAAAAAAGTGTTAATGCAAAGGCTTCATTTAAAAAAAAGAAGAAATGTAACTGAAATGTGGATGCATACTAACTAGAATACTCAATTGCATCACATCTTACTATAGCTAAAAAATGTATTGACATATTTATGGTACAACTGAAATTTAAAAAGTTCACAGAAGTAACCACATGGTTTCAGGCCGTTTGGGAGACTGGTAAGAAACAGGTGCTAAAATAGGATATTAGCTCACAACTAATGCATTCTGTTAAAACAATTATTTAGATAGTCTTACCTTTCTGACAGTCATGAATTTAATCTTTAACAGGTTGGTCCTTTGAATATAAAACAATTAACTTTTAAATATTTATTGTAAGTACTCACATTAAATAAGGAATACCTGTTTTGATTATGTTCTATGAAAGGAGCTGTTTCATGCAAATTAGCTTTAAAATGTTTTGTAAAACACTTCTTTTTGAACATTTTCCAAATGTGTGTCCTTTTCCTTTTTAAACTTAATTTAGAAGTACTAGAGTTATCAAGAGAACACGATGTATTATTAATGAAGTCTGTGGAGGCGTAGATAGGATATAGGTTAATTTTAAGGATAATGTATTTTTTAAAGTAATTATACTGAAATCCTGAACCAGCTTGACTAAATACAGTGTTAAAATTAAATTCTATCCCCCACTAACGAGCTCACATGGCTTATTTTCATGAACAATTTGATACTAAAGAAATAGAACACACAACTTCTTAAAATAATGATTTATTATGCAAACTAACACATACACAAGACATAATACATACAGTACTACTATTTTCTATTATTTACTAAAGGAGTGAGTTATATTAGTCCATCAATATACATCTACCTTTCTGACCAAGACACCTAGGACTGACCACTAATACACCTCAAAGAGGCCTAAAAGTACAGTAAGTGTACAATAAGTGGAGCTGTTTTCATAAACAAATAATCAACGTTATTTGACCTTTGGTTTCTTATAAAAGTGTATCCTAATGAACAAGAGTGACAAACTGTGCCTGGCAGAGGTAAAAAGAAGAATTATTTAGTGAAAAAGTTGTTTTAACTATATAATAATATAGGCTTGCAATTCCAAGAAACATTGCTCTACATTATCATTGCTTAGAGGTAGTACATAGTGTAATGAACCATGATTGAGTGACGCAGTTTAACTACAACTCAATGGACTTTGAAATATTATATTTAAAAATGTAATAATCACATTTTCCTGAAACGATTCCTTTGCTCTTTACTGCTTGATGTTAGAGAGGCAGGTGAGTCTGAGATGTTAGGGCTCAGCAAGAGTCAGATGTTGAATAGCTTTCTGAAGGCTGAAAAAATCTCTTGTATGCAAGCCCCCAGAGTTCCCTTGTCTAGACCCAAATCCCACCCTCTAACCAGGAAGAACATAGTACAATCTAATACAACTAAAGAGATGGACAGCAGAGTTACCACCTTGAAACCATACCGTAGGAAAGGAAGTATACCAAGGCCCTGATTGTAGAGAATTAATCCTGGTATTCTGACTTAATTAGACTTTGGATTTGCACAATCTGGCCTTCCTAAATTACCCTCAATTCAATTGGTGAGATACATTTGTCACATTCCTTCCTTCTCCAACTCATCTGTTATTCAGCTTGTGCACAATGGCAGCTGCACTTCACCCAGGTGAGAACAGCATATCTGTGATGGTTGATGTGGGTTACCAACTATACAGTACGTGAAGCACCTTTCTGGTCCCTTGGGATAAAAGCCCTATACAAATCTTTGCATTTATTATTGAATTCATAAGTGAAAGTACCAGGAATTATATTCAGTCAGAACTGTCAGTCTCTGTCACATTGACAGACATCTCAATGGCTTTTTACAGTTTGACAGCAATATTTTACTGTGAATGACACTGTCCATTACTGTGTGTCTCATGGAGAGCAAGCTGGGGTATGCGAGAAACAAATTCCTAATGCAAGAAACTGTATATGGCTAATAAAGTGATCTTATCTTATTTTTACTATTTTAAAACTAAGGGCCAGTCTTTTAAAAGACAAAATGAAGATGCATACCTTAAATGAGTTAGACACACAGCCATATGTTAAAATAGCTGTTAGAAATCAAGCAACAGAGCAAAGAAAGTGTTTCCTATCAGGATGCATTCATTCAGAAACCAAGGCCAATTTAATTATAATAATGCTGCATTTATTTTCTTGACATTTCCCCTTAATGAAAGGAGCTACATTAAAAGCGAACAAATCATATACTTAAAATATTATTCTCTTTAATTCAATTACAATTCCTAAGATCACAGAACAAGCCAAGAAAATTAAAACCTCCTAGATAGTAGCAATACAATAACGTACATTTTAGGGCGCCAACACTAAAGAGAATAAAAAATAAAATTACAGATCACACTAATTCCATTTATAACCTCAATATCATCTTTATCCGCCCCTACAACTATTTTTATGGGTCTCTTTCTTTGGTTATCAGGGGTAAAATCTGGTAATTATTGATGATAACCGGTGCCGTATTAAAGCTATTCTTAGATAAGCTCTAGGGCTTTACATGAGAGGCTTCCAAGCCATTAGAGAATACTCTAATACAGAATACTGTGATAGGCAGCATTCTGTGAAGCGAAGGAGCACCCAGAAGGATACTACTCTTTCAACACTAAGGACATGAAAGCTTTTCATCAAGAAATGCAGTTTTAAACAATTTGAAATAAGAAATGCAATGTCTCTGTATTTAAATAACCAAAATGATGTGCTAAATATTGCTTGGTGCGGCTGTAAAATGTTGTTTTTCCCAAACATGTCTGCGTTCACTCTGGGAAGTTAATATTCACGTAGAAGCTATACAGTATAACCCTGCAACTAGCAAATAACCCACTGAAGCTCAGCAGGTGTGAGCCTGTGGCCAGTACCTGGATGGGAGCCCTCCTGGGAAAGTGAAGGTTTCTGGAAGAGGTGTCAGTGGGGCCAGCAGGGGGCGCTCACCCTGTGGTTTGTGTGAGTCCTAATGCCACAGTATAGAGACGGGGACACTATAATGTAAAAAAGAGCCCTGTCCTTCAGATAAGATCCAAATCAGAAGGCCTGATTCTCCGTTGTCATTAAAAATCCCAGGGTGTTTCTCTTAAAGAGTAGGGGTGTAAACCCTGGTGTCCTGGCCAAATTTCCCCTGGCCTTTACCAATAAAGGCCTTTTTATAATCCCTATCACTTAATTGACTTCATTACTCTCCTCCCAACTGATAGGGGATGTGCAGAGAGTTCACTGGCGAACTTTGCATACTGACTGCTGTTGCATCACCCAGTTGGGGCTGCACATTGGTGGTGGTGGAGGGGAGTTCCCATTACCTGTAAAGCACTGTGAGTGGAGTGTTCATAAAAGTGCTATATACAATAAGTATAAGGATTATTATTATAAAACAAATTAACAACATAGTGGCGCAGCAGTTAGTATTGCTGCCTCACAGTGTTGGGGCCTTAGGTTCATCTCTTGGGATGCTATCTCTGTGGAGTTTTTATGTTCTCCCCATGCATGGGATTCCTCTGGGAGCCATGGTTTCTTCCCAAAATCCAATGACATTCTGTTGCTTAGCGGGATAGGCTCTGGCTTCCCCGTGACCCTGTATTGGATATAGCTGTTAGAAAATGGATGGATGTACTAAAGCAAAAAATACAATGTACAAATACAGTGTTCCTTTTCAACATTCACTCATGCAATAGTATTGAATCCTTTCCTCAGGCATTATGTTTTTAATGTTCTTAGCTTGTTTATGCACTAAGGTGCACTCTAAAAGTGTATCAGTCTGAACATCACTAGCTCTACATTAAACACATGAATCCCTCACTAACCATGTTGGGGAGTCAACCTTTAATCACAGCTCAGTCAAGACTTGGAAAAACATGCCATGTAACATCATAGGGGGTTTTCTGGCCCTATTATTGCTTAACACACTATCTGCAGTATTTGAGTACAATCTCTCCAGGGAACAGGCAGGTCCCATACGGATGCTATGCAATGAGAAACAAAGTCATTACAAACCTCAGCACAACTGGACAACAGGACAAAAAGATTATATTTATGGTCACAGGTTACTGTATATTATGGCTACATCTATGGTTCCTGTTTGGTTGAAAAAAGGGGCTGTCACAATATTAACCTCCTCCCTTTGATATGAATTTGGTAAAGAGATTTGGTAATGTGGAACTTTACGCCAGTCAGTGAGGTGATTTAGGAAAATGTTTCTGCATTATGAAAAACTTGACAGACCTACTTGTCCATTTCAAGTTGATTCATAGGTCCTTAACTGGGAGAGTTCAGATGAGGTTATCAATAGCTCTTGTCAGCTGTGTGCAACTGGGATTGTGGGCATTTATTTACATATTTTGGGAGTGTCCCAAAATGAATGTGTTGAGAAAATATGTGGGATGTGTGTTGGGCTAAATGCAGTATTGGGCAATATTCCTCCATAATCCTCTAAAACTGTTACTTTTTGATGTATTTCAGTTAACTTTCAATGCTCGACAAGTTTTCTAAGCAGCAGTGAATGCAGCAAAGGGGACTATTCAACAGAGCTAGATCAAGGCTGCTTCTCTTTATTTGGTCAAGATGTTTTGCTTCTCTGGAGGTGTTCAGCTCAGCACTTAGCCTCTGTCATTATGTTGGTGGCTTGGACACAAAACAAAAACATCAAAAACATCAACAAAAGAAGAAATAGAATGATTACTTTTACTGCTCATTTAATTTTGTTAACAGTAACAAAGTGAGTTTCAAATGATAATGGAGAGTAAGAGGTAAGAACTTAGGTAATAAAGATATAAATGACTTATTAACTTATTAAGGAGATTTAAAGAACTTTTGAAGACTAGGATATTCTTCTGATGTTTCAAACAATTAGTAGGTGCCCTTGAGTGTAAATTGTTGTAATTATTACCTATTAAAAATACCAATAACTAAAATTAAGCTAACATTTTATTGCTATCTAAATGTCTAGGCATTTTTTTTTATTCATTTACGTGTGCTTCATAATAGAGGAAATAATTCATTTTATTTTGTTATAGTTTGTTGCTGAGATCTCAGCAAGATTAAAATATAAGTGAGACACAAGAATGTACTGTATAACAGCTCCTTATGGTATATTATCCATTCTCTACGTGAAATTATTGGTTTCCACATCGAAATAATACAAAAAAGAAAACATTTTAAATACGCGAGGAATTTATCATCAGTAAGCGACTAGAAATTTGAACAGAAAAAAACTTTAAATAAAGATGGTCTAAATGTGATGGCGCCTAATTCTGTATTCAAACGCTTTTTCATAGATCTAACAATATCAGTCAGTGTTACAGTATGAGCAGCAGTGGAGTCAATACAAAAGAGCAATTTAATTTAAGCATCAGCTTACCAAGTATTAGTGTGAAATCTGCTAGCAATTACTTTTCCGCTTTGAATCAAAAGTGGATAAATGCTTCACATCAGTGAAAAAACTGACCTTATTAACTACAAAAGCTTTTATTTTTTGTCACTTAGCAATAATTGATCTCAAAGGATCCAACAAAACTGACATTACGCATTTTTTCTATGAAAAAAATAACTTGTACTAGATTCAGCAATAAAACAATAATTTTAAACGAAAGAGAAACAGGCTAGAATTAATTAGTGGGTAATGGAAATTCATTTCCTAGCTGCGCTTCAAGTATTGAAGTTCCATTACTAATTCTGCTTTTATGCAACAATTCATCTTTAAAATTAAACAAAATCTCAAACGTCTCAAAGTAACTTTTTTTAATTATAATTGGCCCCATAGCATCTCTCACCTTAATTAATGCCTCAACAAGAGCCTTCGCCTCTTCCCGAGACTTGATTGAATCCGCATTCCCATCGTTGGCAATCTTGTTGTTTGATACTGGCATGGGGGCTCTTTCTGGGGTTGTGAGATCCTCACCCCTCTCGCAGCGCAGAAATGTTTCCAGACAGAAGAGTGGTGCGAACACCGTTTATTCCAGGCTTGCCTTCACCCTGAATTTACGGAATGCCATGGCAAGATGCGCTTGTCTAGGTGAGCATGAGTTAACTCCAACTAAAGGTGAAGTAATTACGCAAAAAGAGAAAAAAATTTTAAGACGGCGTTTCGTTTAAATATTTTCTTTGTCTAAAATGAACGACCAGCGAAAAAAGACACTACATATAAACTGTATGTGTTTTTAAAATATATAAATAAGGTAGACCCACGGTACTGTCCTTAGCCATAAAGGTAATCCTTCTGATCACAATGCCATGACTGACGCAGGGTGAACGGAGCAGCTAATCTTATTATCTACAGCTGAAGAACATGCGCCCATTGTTTGATGAAAACGCCTCCAACTAAGACACCGTCTTTTATAACAGAGCGAGTGTGGGCTTCATTGTGCATTTGGGCTTATCTCTTACAGTTACTTGGCAAGCATTCTCCTCCCGAGCCTGAACAGATGAACATCATGAAATGTATCTTTTCGATCTTTCTTTCCCGTCTCTGTTTCTAATACATACTGTATACTGGGAAGACTTTGAACCCCAATTCCATTTAAACCTCTCTACATTAATGGATCATTCATAGAAACTATGTTCTCTTTATCTCTAGTCATTTTGGACTGGAACTGCAAAGGGAGTTTGCATTATTCAGAGTAACAGTTCCTGTCCTTGTCTTCCGTGCATTCTGAAGTTCTTCACAGTTTCAGAGACTAAGATTAAGAACAGTCACTGTGAGCACAGCAAACATTTAGAAGTGTGACACACTTAAATTTAAAAATATTTTCCCACTAAACTCCAGAATAAATCTTTGTCACGTCAATTTCATTAGACAAAGTTTTGCAAACGGCAAAAGAAAAGGTCAGTTATAGAAATTATGTTTTGTACAACTGTAACTCAGTACGCAGCATGTTCAAGTTATTGGTTTAACAAAAACAATAGTCCCTTAACCCAAAAGCCCTTTACATTCTTTTAGGTCATATATAATTATATTAATTTCCCATTCTGAAACAAAAGCCAAAAATCGGTGTGTAAGATCATTGTCTGTTTTAGAACCTCGCTGACTCCAGTCAGATGGGGAAGAAATTTTGAAAGTGATGTTTTTTCCCAAGTCCCAGGCCTGTTACAGTATATATAAACTAAACAACAATTACCTGGATCACCTCTCTTCAAATCACCATGTACAGAGATTTACCATTACCCTCTTCCAGATGGCCAGGTGTTATGATGATGCATCAAAAGAATTTGGATAACCACTGACTCTTACATACTGGTAGTTTAAGTGGCTTCTGGAAGAATTGAACCTGGTGTAAGTGAATGTGTGTTTGCTTCTGTCTGCCATGAAATGGACTGGCATCCCGTCCAGGTTGTGTCACACCTTGTTGCTGTTTGATGGGGTTCGGCTCCCCCATGACCCTGAATTGAATAAAGCTCTTAGAAAATGGATAGATGGAAAGACTCTTACATGCTGTAGCATACCAAAGTTACCACATACTGCCACTGGAGTCACTACAAACTGCATGGTGCTTGTACAGGAAGTACTCCACCCTCAGTGTGAATACATTCCCAAGGCACTATATTATGGTCATCTGAGCATTTGTAAAAAACCAACAGTAAGTCCAAGGACCTTTGCCTAAATAAGCACCAACAAAATACAACCAACTGTACTGTTTGTTGTGACTGTCAGATTAAGGAAAGACCTGCTTAGTCATCAAGTGATTCTGGACTAGTGGACAGTGAACTGAGCACACAGTACATCTGGAAAGGATGATCTGCTAAAGAGTCAACTAGCTTTCCTGACTGATTGTTAGCCCTGTTTGTTCTTAAAAAAATAAATATATAAATATATAAATAAAAATGCAATGTGCTGTTTCACTGAGGCTTACTGGATGGGTTACCCTACATGGGACATCCTGAGTTAAAATTGTTTTCTTAATATGTAATTTCTATGGTTAAGAGTAAATTACCCTTCATCTGCTGTATTGATCCAGCACATCTGGGGTGGGATACTGTAGTGAATTGCTACATTCCCTTGTACCACTGTTATCTATACACATATGAGAGTGTTGTTGTACCTGTTATAGAGTAGGCAAGCAAAAGACATATTTTGCTGGATGTGACCGAGTACTGACCTTTACCATCATATTTAGGTGAGTGCTCTTTGTGTGTGCTTGTAAAGTTTGTTGGCTGGTTGCTAACTTGTGATATGAGTCTGAAGATTTCTTAGCTGGAATTAAAACACCATTAGTTTGCCTCAGAAACAACAGTTCAACACTGTATTAGTAAGTTAAGTTGTTGTATTCTGCTGAGTATAATAAACTCCTTTATAAAGTTCTTTGTAGTCATAATGAGGAATTATCCACTGTCTCAAGCAGCAGAAGTCTTGGAATTTGTATTTCTCTAAAAGCCCAGGGATGGCTTTAGCCTTGGTATTGTATTTCATCTTGAGAGCCCCCAAAAATTCTAGTTTCATCAGGGTATATTATATAAAACTGTGTATGGTTGAATAAATGTAAAAGTGATAAATCAGACTTTTAAATTGTACTTGTGAATATTCTAAACATTGTGTATTAAATGATGAATGTGCTCGTGATTGATAAATATAATCCAAGATTTCTCTGAAAGTCTTAGTATCAGGAACATCAATTCCTGTCTAGGGGTATACTAATAGACACTTGGTACATCTTTTATCATGACTATGAAAAAAAATGTGTAGATCACTTTAATACTCAAAGACCTTAACAACGAGTAACTAGTAACAACTGCAACTAGTAATCAATAACCTATCCATATTAACCTTGTCAAAAGTACTGAAATAAGTCATTTATTGAAAAAGAAGTGTAGTTCCCTTCCTCAGAATTAGTGTTTAAAAGTACCCATGAAGCGTACTCACAGATTTAGGTGTCTATTTATGTAAGCACAGTGTTCTCTTCAGATAGCCAACAGCCCCATTATAAACAGCATAAACAGTCTGAACGGAGTCTGCATGCCACAGGCCATGATTTCTTCAAAAAAGCACTTTCAAAGGAACATGTCACAAACTCTAAGGACAAGCTCCTAACTGCATATGAAACTGTCCCTTTTGCGCTTGAGGCTGCTATTAATGATGTAGTGCAGTTTCCATTACAGCAGCCTTGGATAACATCAGAATGATTTTAGAAATCGTAGACTCACAACACATGGGTCATAAAATACTGAAATTATATCCAATTTCAAGACAACTGAGTAAGGTCTGTACCACAAATATCTTAGAAGAAAGTTGCATTATGAAAAATCAGTTCCGAACAAAAACATTTGCTAAACTATTCTACAGTAAGATTAATCTAATTTTTAATTTTAATGATCTTTAATCATTTTCATATGGTTCACTAGGCCCTGTATATTAGACAATTTTAACCTTAATGATTGCTTTTTAATTTTCAATATTTTAACTGAAGTAAAACTGCAATATACAGTTGCTTCTAGATGGCAGAAAATATAATACTGTTACACAGACATCCTTGGTCCGTTTCTAAATTAGATCATATCAGGTAATGTGGTTAGTCAGAGGTCTGGATGGTATAGTAATTTGTTTCCTGACCTCTAGTTCCTCAATGCTTCTCTTTATCTGATCATTTTTGCACACAAAAGTTTGGTACAAAAAAATAGCATAAAAACATATTAAAGCTGACTAAATGCAACTAAATAAGCAACTAAATATGTATGATATTAAACTAATTTTTAACTCATAAAATGACATTTTGCAGACATCCATTTTATCTAATTCAGTTAGAGTTTCATTCCTTTATATTGTATTCTTTAGGTGTGTCACACAGTGACTTTCATGCACAAATGGCTGTGTATACCATTTGCACACTGAAGCCATTGTATTTGCTCAGACATTTACTGTCCTACAGCAATATATAACATGGCTTACTGGTAAATCTAGCACACTTGTGCCTGGAGGTCGATCCTGATTAGGGACAGTGTGAAATAATCCCCTCTTGTGATCTGAAATATAGAGTAAGGATTGGACTAGATTTCACTGCTGAAGTGACTGGCTGGAGCCAATCAGATTGTACCTACAGTATCCACCTACAATACAGTACATGTGAGTACTTCTCACATCTCCTTACAAATGTTTGTTTTGCTAGTATGAGATCATTTGAAAAGTTCTTCTGAAAATACCATTCAGTCAACTTTTTTTGTAAAAATACGAAATTATTTTTAAACAAATAAATCTTATGTCTTATATTTTATTTTAAACTGAAAGTGTATGAGAAAGGATCTATAATGATATGGTGGCACTGTGGCACAGTGGTTTGCAGTGCTAAGGCCCTGAGTTCAATTCCTGGGGTTCTATTTGTGTTTATATGTTCATCCCATGTTTATCTGTTTTTTTTTTTCTGGGTGCACAGTTTCCTCCCACAGTCTGAAGACTTGCTGGTAGATTGACTGCTGTAAAAAAAAAATGCCCTGGTGTGAGTGTGTACTGTGCATGTGTCTGTTTGTGCCCTGCAATGGACGGATATCCTATCCAGGGTATATTCCACTTTGTGCCTGTTGCTTTTGGCTTCCTTCACAACCCTATACTGAAGAAGTACATTACAAAATGGATGTAATGTTAATGTATAAACCTTAGTACTACTAATAACTGTAGCAGTTATAACTAGAAAGAAATCCATACTCCTCTTATTTTCACCTTTACCTGATGATGACTTTCAGAAAGTAACATTTACAGTATGTAAACATTTTCTATACCTGGAAATGACTGGGCAAGTTTGTTGTTAAAAAAACACAAAGATTTTTATTTGGTCCTCTGTGGGCATAGGTATGCTTTTTGGAGAACAGGAGACAGGGCAAAGGGTACCTGATGTCACTGCAAGAAAGCAGAGTCTAGCTCTGGTCGATGCTGCCTGCTGATATATAAAACTCAGTTAATGAGGTGCTATTAGAGAATGGGTAGGCAATGAAGAGTCAAGTAGGAGAAAACCATTATTGAATAGTAGCAGAGAGGATATCATTATACTGTATATAAAAAATATAGCTGAAATCCAGAATATCACTGTGCGACTTTCAAAAGAGAGGAAATTCATGCCTAACTCCGAGGACCAAAAACTGTGGAACTGGGAGAAGACATGAGTGTTTCCTTCTTGAGCAGTTATATGTAGATTTCCAGGTACTGTACATTGCACAATGATGGGATATTGTTTAAAAGAGTGCTGGCTCTCATGACTACAGAGGTAAAAATGAAACTAAAGGTTAGGGTTGGAGGTGGAGGCATCTTAGTTCTGGTAAACCCCATTGCAACAGGTAATAATGACTCACCCTTAATGGCCGTTTTTTTTTTAAGGCTTGTGATGAAAGTATGTTTTTGTTCAGATAGCATGGACATTGTTAAGGCAGGTGTGGACACCTCTGGTCATGGAAATTCGAAGGCAGAAAGGCATTTATGTCTTCACTCCAGTGCATTTTTGAATAACTTTGTTATACAAATGACAGATAATAGATATACCCACAATTTTAGACACTAATGATTTAATGGTGACCTATACAACCTGCTGGTCAGTGGCTTTCCAGGGCCATTACTGGCAACACCTGAAACAGCTAACAAACAAAAAGGGTTGAACATACAGTCTGTGCTGCTGCCTTGTGTAAGATATTCTTTTTCTCTAAGGTTTTTGCCAGTAGAGGGTGTTATTACAACAGCTCTGAGTCACATATGCTTTCTTTTAACTGCAACAGGCACTTGCCGTTTTTGTTCTTGGTGTGCTGTGAGCATCTGAAGATAAATCTCATAAAGCAAAATATCACCCTATCCTTGCTATGTAGGAATCCACTACTTCCCAGCTTTTTGACACAATTCACCCTTTTTAAACAATTGCCATTAAACTTATTTGCTTCAAAATGTACTTTCTGAAGCTGAATTGTACAATATACATTTTAAAATGAAAAAAAATACATTATATTTCCTTTGTTTTAAGGGTGTGGTATAAGCACCCAAATTTGTTCTATGTGACAACATAGATAAAAAAAACTGTGATTACAGTGAAATCTGTAAATGGTGGAAGGAACATAGGCTCAAATCAGGGATTTGGCACTGACATGCATCCAAAATCTGTTATCTTTACATTTATTCTTTAAACAAATGGCATTTAAGACTTTTTAAACACAAATTGAAATACTAATAAAAGTGCTAATGAAAATGTTTCTTTATGTGTAAGTTATTATGATTAAATATTGGTATTTTGAAAGGGTTCTAAAAATGTGGCTGTCACTTACAAATTTGTTCCAAATCTTATTTTCCCACTGTTGTTGTAATTTAAATAAAATGTTTTTAAAAAATATTTTAAAAAACTGTACTGATTTCCCTGGTCCTAAGGCATTAGTATATTGGTTTCCCCTTACAGTGTAGATATATTCAGTTTCCTAGTAGCTCTTGGGTTCACAGTATAACCTCTTTGCCAACAGCACAGCTACTGTAGTAAATGTAACGAGCAACAGTTCTGCATAATGGTCCAAAACACAAAGAAAGACTGCTAGCAGCTCTTTTTTACTCTTATGAAACAGCAGTCAAGCATAGTTTATTGGAAACTTTCTCTTATTCTTGCTGCCGATTTCTTGGATGGCTCAGTAATATTGAGAGCTAGCTTAGACCACGCTCTAGTTAACCCAGTCATTAAAAAGCTGGCTTTTCAGATGATGTGGGGGTAAATTGCCAAGCCTTATGCAGAGGAAAATGCAGCCCAAATAATTACTAGATTAATGCCAGAGGTTATCTGCTCAATGCAAATGCCTTATGTAATAATGGCCACAATGAATTGGCCAGTGCTGGCACTTTACTTTGTTACAAAAGGCAACCTGAAAGAAAAGGTGATGAAAAACCACAGGGAAAAATTCAGTGTAACTTTGTCTCTGTATTCATTAGCAGCACCATTTCTGGAAAGATAAAATCTTGCATCATACCAAATGAAGTGTGCCATGCACAGGTTTAATGTAAATGGGAATTTTACACTAGTCAAAATTACCTTTTGTAGATTTCTCCTAAAAGTTTCTTGATTCATCCATTAGTCTTAAACATGTCTTGAGATATTTTTCCAAGAAAGGGTTCATTATTTAGAAACAAACTTGATGAATACAGTGGCTTCAGAGCATTCTATTCATCAAGGTTTTATGCATTTCATTATTCATCCATCCATCTCCTAACTGCTTCTTCCAATTCAAGGTGACTTAACTTGAGAAGCAACAGGCACAAGGCAGGATACACCCTGGATGGGACACAGACACACACAAACTCACACCAGGGCCAGTTTTCCCAGAAGCAAATTAAGCTACCATAACATAACATTGACTGTGGGAGGAAGATGGAGCACCAGAAGGAAAACCACACAAACTCTATGCAGATTGCACCTCAGGTCAGCTTAATCACACCTTAAAGTTTTCTCGTCTTCAACAAGAATAAAACCGTAAATCTCACCAATAACTATGTCCAGATAGTCTTTGCTGAAATGTATACTAATTTATTTACAGTACAGTATATTGAGAGACATTTTTTAAAACAATGTCCATTAATTTTACATATTAAAATATTGAATGTATATATACTAACATCCAGTTTTATTCCATGAAATATGTATTATGTTTATTAGGTGAGAAAAACAGCTACACCTTAGACTATTGGTGAGCGGCTTCTTTTTGGCCTCAATGTTTGGTAAAATAACATACTGTATAGCTTTTTCAAGACCTGAATGAAAAAAGGACAGATTTAAACAGCTGAAGAAAGTTACAGTATTTAATATTATTGTTTAATCCAAATCAAATAAGGTGCTGTACATGGAAACACAGGCAGATTCTTCACAGAAAGTGAAGCTAAAGTTAGAAGAAAACAAGAGGAGGGCATTCAGTCTAGCCAGCCTATTTTGGTAGTTAGTAGTTAATTTATCCAAACATTCGTTAAGCGCATTTCTTGAAAGAAACCAGAGCAATATTTTCGACAACATAGCTTTTCGATACTCCCACAACCCTTTCAGTAAAAAAGTGCCTCCTGTTTTCAATACACTTCCATGCAGTTTCCACTTGTTTCCAATCAGCATTTTGACAGGAAACATTGGACTAGACAAAACAAAAGCACTACAGATACAACTTGAAAGTGTGATTTGCTGTCATTATTCCCAAAAAGGCATTTTAACATAATCTTCCCCATGTACACAACACAAATTGTTCTCATGTATTTATGGTATTCCTCACAAAACAATATTCACATTCATTTCATATTGCTCTACACTGTGTAGGTAGCATCACTGATTTTATTAACATGCAAAACCTTGAAACCACATGTATATATTCTTCAAAACAAGTACGAATTAATCAAGAATAAGTCTCTTACTTCGGTAAAGATATTCTGTGGTAATGATTAATTGAATGCTAGCTGCTGAGTTCAACAAATATATGGAGTAACAAATTAAAACAAAATCAGTTAAAAAAAAGCATATAAGGACTCACAAAAACACATCCCATCAGAAAATATATCAGCACAAGAAGAGACCAGTATATTTTTGCAAATAATAGTAGCAGCGAACCTCAAAAATACTTTCTATAATTATAGATGATTGTTTTTTTAATCTGAAAGTAGGTCAAATTGTGAAAGATCATAATCTTTTCTTTCATCACAATTAGACAGGAAGTTGTTTAGTTCTTAAATCTTACATGCCTTATGCCAAAACAGTTCTACTACTACTGTGTGTTCTACGTCTCTGTGCACATCCCATTGCTATCTGAAATGCATAGTATTACACAATTCTAATACCTGAGGAAGAGCCTGATTTTAAGAAAGAACATTAGGTGTACAAAATTGGTCAAAAGTCATGATAACTGATTCATATACCTTGTAGACTTCACAACCAGTGAGGTTCAGAAGTCTTTTTACTGGATAAGACACTTATCACAGCATATAAACTAAACAGAATAAAGACCTGAAAATGTTAATGGACATATCACAATGTACCAGCACTATCTAAATAAACTTTTTTTTTTAAATAAGCCATTTTTTTTCTAAGTGTAATATCTTAAAACATAACAGCATAAATGTCTCTCTGAACCTGGACAATGATATTTTAAAGAGAAACAAATCTTCACTTGTGCCCTGTGGTCCATGCAGGAACACAACAGCCTAATTGCAGTTAAGTTACAGCTCTTATGCATTAAGATTCTTTTGTTCCTCACAGAAAATTGTTCTTTTTCCTGGACCTCATGCTCTGTTTGCTATGAAGATATGCAATCCCAAAACTCATGACACACACACTGGCATAAGCCATACACCATGACAATGAGAAGACTGGAAGGTACCAGACTGACCAAGATTACTCCCACAGTGGTTCTTTGAGCGATTAGAAGGTAAACCCCCAGGGGCAGGGAACTGAAGTACAACAGGCCCAGCATCCACACCAGTATCCTTGCCGAGGTCTGGCACAGCATGGAGGCGCAGTTCCATACGGTCCAGCGACGAGACACAGAAGCAATGGAGTCAAAACTAGAGGACCTGTATTCTTCCACTATGGGAGAGGCGGAGCTCTGAGGCTGTAGGGGTGCTTCCGGCTGTGCATCCACAATGGTGATCACCAGGCAGTTGGAGGAGCTGCAGGACGAGGGGCTGACAAAAGAGCTGAGTCTCTTGGGACTGAGGAGCAACTCGGTGGAGCCGTCATGTACATTCCTCTTGTTTTTCACCCTGAAAGTCAGGGCCTGCACAATGTTGTAGTCGTCAGGGAGGCTCCCCTCTGCTTCCTCTGGGAGGCTGGTTGGATACCGACAGAAAGGACATACAATCGCATTTGGGGGGGACTCCCCCAGGTCCAAGATCTTGACCAGGCACTTGGCACATAAGCGGTGACAGCACTGCAGCACCTTGGGCCTCCTGTTTCCCAGGTTGTAATGGCAGTAGCAGATCTTGCACTCCAGCTCCTCGGCACAGTAGTTATCCACCATTTCCTCCAGAATCAGTCCGGTCAGTTCTTCCTCAAAGATGTCTAGACATAGCAGGGGCAACGTTCACAAACATTGTCACAGAGTACCCAGAAAGCCTACGTAGAAGTCTGGAATCATCACATGCTGTCTTTGTAAGAGCACAGCATCATGGGAGCTGAGCTGCAAACTGGGAAGCTTCATGCGAAAAGTCCTTTCATGGAGTCCATGGAGGGAGGGGAAAAAACAGGAGATAACTGTTAACACAGCATTCAAAAACAAACAACAGACACAAAGCAGGTTCTGTAACAGAGTTGCTGGAATTTTCTAGCCCAGCACTGTCGCCAGTGAACTCAACCCAATTAGCAACTCACCATTTGGCTCTGCTGTGCTGATAATGGTAACAATGCAGTTCAAACTGCCTTCCGCTACATTTTTGTTAGTGCTGGACAAGTTTCCCCTAATGAGTCCTTTACATTTTTGGATTTGCCCCCTTTTTATTTATTTTTTTGTTAAAACCATAACCCATTTCTGTATAGATCTTTCCTCCATTCCTTTTCTTGGACAATCAGGAAGTGATCACACTATCCTTTTGAAGGTTCTCTTCTTTTATGTTTAAAAAAGCAGGTGTACTGTATATGTTAAAGATATGGAGTAGAGATTTTCATTATGGTAATCTTTGTTAAAGAGACTAATTATTTGTATCTATCAAGTGATGAAGTGAAAGATGGATCCAGCACATTTGTCTTCCAAGGTAAAGAATTTGTAAATAAAATGAATTGCAAAGAGCAGAATAATTTCTATGTTGCTTTTAATAAATGACAAAGATTTCATGCAAGCTCCAGCCATGTGCTGGCAGTAAAATACTGCAACAGATGGTAAGTGACTTGAAGAATATTTAATCTTTAATGAATATTTTCCATTCCTGGCCTTTGGTACATAACAATATTATTTCCTTTAGAGATCCACACATATATATATAAATACTGTAGCATCCATGTTCATAAACTTCTGAAAGTAAAAAAGAAAATTCAAATGTTTTGTATAAGAAATGGAAGGAACCTATGTCTGTAAGGTCTTATATAAACCTTATATACTGTACAACATAAGAAAGCCAAGTCAAAGTCACATTTTCAATAAGTCTGAAGCTGCTTGCATTCACTTTACAACATCTTGGGAGTTTGTGTATCCTACAGTATGTACAGTACAGTATATATATATATTTGCATATATTTATTTGTAAAATGCTATATCTACTTTGTTACAACTTGTTTGTCACCTTCAGCTGCTGAGGCTATTGCACAGTCCACATCTGCATGTACACAATGTACACAATCAGTTGTGGAAAAATGTTTCTTAACTACTGTAAGAACAATGCTCATTCACCACTCTAAAGCTATTGATAATTCATATCTTATTGCTATAAGATATACTGCTATTAATACTTGAATACACTTTATGTTATACTGTATACTTCACATCTTGCATTATTTAGTCTTCTCAAACGTCCTGTGCAAAATCCCTTTTTGATCATTATCAGTATACAAAGTATATAACCACTCAAAAACAATATACTGTAAGCACATCATGGAACAGGTCTGAAATGAATGAGCCTGTGTTATTGATTTGCTGTCAGTGATACCATTGAATGTATGTGACTTCTCTGCCAATCAAGAATTAAAACTGGAAATCAGAAAATAGAAATTGTTATTGTCATGTGAATTTCAGCCATTTAGACCCTGCAGTATAAACTAGCTCTGGAAAACCTAAGTCGGTAAGCTAATATGCTAGCCAAAAGAGTTTGCTTCAAGAGTTTTATTACTTTATTGTGATAGCAAAGACTGGTCTTTGTTACCTTGTGGCAGGAGTTTGCCCTTTCCACTCCTCGTGCAGGTCGGAGGAATGAGGCTCTCTAACTTCACAGAACGTTATGAGATCTGTCACCATGACAACAAACTGAACCAAACTAAAAAAAATCGGGTCAGCCGGCCTTTTCTTCCCTCTCCTTCATTCACAAAAAAAAAATTCTGCATTAAGCCAGAGATAAACCAGTGGTGACAGATTCACTTTAGGTAAAAAGTTCCCCATTCACTCATCTTCCGCTGAGAAAACACAAAAATGGTGAGAGATAACTCAAAAAACTAATGTTTTTTTTTTTGCTCAACAGTCATGCTGAAAACCAGAACACATCTGGAGTAGAAACACTACGTTGGCGCGTGCTCATCCAAAGATCAGCAAAAAAGACAGGGTTTTGTCTTGGTGTGCTAAGAAAGTAATATGAGTCTGTCATTTTATCTACAGGAGCCACACAACAGAAAGAGAGAGCAGGGTGCTGCACTTGGGCTTTTCTATTTGCATTGCCACCACCAGGTCCTCTGCTGACACCAAAACAACCCAGTGTAATGTTACCCTAGGCCATGACCTTAGGTTATATGACACAAGTGTGGATGGATCAGTTTGACATTACCTACCTGCATTTATAATAAGGTCTTAGATCTTCATGTTAATAAATGCAAGACTGTGCGGAGAGCCAAACACTAAAACTGCCTTGTCTAAACATCCCAGGCCCTGGGGAATAACTAAGCTACAACATTTTACTGTATATAAAACTTAATAACTAATTTAAACTCTAGATCTTGGCATGTCACATTCTGTGACATGGGATCAGCAGAAAATTAACAAAGATGGAGGACAAGAATGCTGAAAAGTCTTCAAGCACTGGTATGAGTATGGTAGCTTTATTTTAATGAAGTGCTCAGTTCATTCTCAGACATTTGCTTAAAAAGACACGGGTTGGGCTGTGCTTTTACCTTGTTTGTATAAAGACTGCTGTGGTATTTCATTAATTACACGACAGTGGGCGCAGGGGTTAGTATTGTTGCTGTCGGTTTCCTCTGGGTGCTCTACAGTCCAAAGACATACTGGTAGGTTAATTGGTTTCTGGGAAAACTGGCCCTGCTGTGAGTGTATGTGTGTATCTGTGAGTATCCTGCCTTGTACCTGTTGCTCGTGACGCTGTATTGGATAAAGCTGTTAGGAAATGGATGGATGGACACCGGACATTAATTGCTTTACAACTCATTGCTGATTGGAGGAATACTCTTTGTATAACTGTTGATGTTTGCACAGTTCACAAGACATAGAGGCATGTGACTGTTTACAGAAAACTTGACCTGTTGAATGGCTGACCTACAAAACATCAAAAAAGTGGTGGAGCTACTGTAACTCAGTGTGCAATAAACAAATCAGCAGCCAATTTTCCGTTGAAACGGTCCAGGTTGAGACTAGTTTATACTCAAGTACTTACAAGCAGGTGCTTGTATAGAGGGTAATAACAGTCTAAAACCTCCAAAGTAATACTCCTCTATGACATTCCACTCGATAATAAGCTTTAAAATTAATAGAGAATTTGCACTGGTTTTCAGAGTAAATGTAAAATGTTTTGTCATTAACAGAAGTGGAGTTTAAAAATTATACTTTGGTGGCAGACAAAAATTAACTTCTCAGATTGTTCTTTAGACGAGAGCAGTCAACACCCTATCCCAGCTTAGTAACCATTCCCAGTCTCTGGGAAATGGTGGATACCTGTCCATTTGTGGTATTATTATTATTGAGAGACATATATGTGTGGCAGTCAGTCCTGACTTGTCCTAAAAGGCACTGTGAAGACAGAAAAATTGGCATTTCATTTTCAAATTACACACATACAAGTTTATTGTTCCCATACTAATGAATATATGCAAACGTGGAATATATACTGTTCTTATACCATAGGAAAAAGTTGATTAATTCATCTCCCATATTCAATCTGAATTTAAGTGGCCTTGTATGAAAGTAAACTTACAACTGCAGGTTTCTGGCCGTAACCAGCAGGTTTTATCTGGTGAACACAGGCAGGAATCTGACAGAAGGAAATCGTTTGAATCCGATTAAATTACAAAATAAACAAGAGGCACTTATTTTAAAACACAAAACAAAAGGGTAATTGTGACCCACAATACACAACTACATTTATACAAACACAAAGAGAAGAATGGTTAAAGTTCAAAATGAAAGCTGGTGCTCTTTGGTAATTTCTGACTTTGACAATGTCTGGTTTCTGCAGTTGCTTGGCATGTTGAACTAGGTGATAAATACTGGCAGTCATGTTTATTCTTACAGTATTTCACACCAAGGAATCCGAAATACCCGATCCAGGACATATTTTACTGAAAAGGCTGACATTTTCTATGAAGT
Source organism: Atractosteus spatula (assembly GCF_055471065.1). Classification (NCBI taxonomy): domain Eukaryota; kingdom Metazoa; phylum Chordata; class Actinopteri; order Semionotiformes; family Lepisosteidae; genus Atractosteus; species Atractosteus spatula. The sequence continues at coordinate 44,226,756 of NC_142711.1, forward strand.
TCTATATTCTATAAACCAATGCTTAATCATACCTATTCTGGGTACTTCTGGATTTTTGCCAACACTGCAAATGTTCCTAGAAATTGACAGCAAAGTTTGCTATAGAGGACAAATAAAAAAATCATGATAGATTTGTGGCTTGCTCTGACAGAAGCGATTAGATTGTGCATCAATCACTTCCAGAGATGTTACTTTTAGAATCCAACTTAAAAATAACAAATGGCACAAGACTTCCACCTACTGGTTAGTTTTCACGATGTCGTTTCAGTCCGTGGGCTCTCGTTTCTCTCATGCCTAATATGTCAACACAGGAATAAACAGAGGCTTCTGACCCCAAGTCTCCAGCCTGACTCTTTAGTGTCCTCAAACCTTGAATCTTAAATTTATTTTAATTGCTAGTGTTTAAACTAGCTTAATTTAATAAATACATTTGCATAAATTGCACTGCTGTATATACCATGTCTCTTATGAGGGAAGATAAAACCCACATTAATCTCCTTAATTAGCAGCAACAGTTTCCCTGAATAAAGATAAAGCCAGCAGCTTTATCACTATCTAACTGGTAACCCACTGAAGCTCAGCAGATATGAACCTGGTCAGTACCTGGGTGGGAAACCTCCTGGGAAAAACTAAGGTTGCTGTTGGAAGAGGTGTTAGCGGGACTAGTAGGGGGCACTCTCCCTGTGTTCTATGTGGGTCCTAATGCCCCAGTATAGTGATGAGGAAATTACATTGTAAAAAAGGCACTGTCCTTCAGATAAAAGGTAAAACCAAGGTCCTGTCTCTGTGTGGTCCTAAAACTTCCCTTTCTCGATAAGAGCAGAGGTGTTATCCCCAGTGTCCTGGCCATGTTTCAGCCTTGGCCTTTACCATTCATACCCTCCTAATAATTCCCATCTATGATTTGGCTTCATTACTCTGTTCTCCTCCCCACTGAGAACTGATGAGTGTACTGGCACACTTTGGGTGCCATTGTCACAATCAAGGTGGATTCTACACATTGGTGGAGGGGAGTCTCCATTATCTGTATGTGTAAGTTATTATTAATATTATTATTTTGGTTTTTGTTGTTTACAATTACACAAGATATGCAGGGTTAAAATCTGAGTGTGGTAGTATCATAACACATAGGTAGGTATTCATATGGATATTTCAAACCCTGAACCTCTGAAATATGTGTAGCCATTGTCCCACAATCAGCAGGGTGCTTTAAGAAATGACAAAGCTGTAAAGTTAAGATGAATTTACAGTAAAATATGGATTAAACACGCAACTTTACAAAAAAATATTTTCTTAAAATTGAAAACCCATTAATGACATTTTCTTATAATCTGCATTAGAGAAGGTACAGTATGTTGATTTTTACTTTTCCTGTATGGCTATAAAATACAAATACAATACAAAACATCATTAACACATATTTCTAATCAAACCAACAGCAGCAGAAAGCTATGTAATAAGTGTACAAATCACACTTTTGTTATAGTTATTCCAAATCTTAGTTTACGCAGCAAACAATGTCATCTTGCAAATTTATTTCTACACAATAAGGAAAGCTTAGTTGTACAAAATAGAAGCAACAAGACTAAACAATGGGTTCAGTTCCAGATCCAAGGTGCTATCTGTGTGGTCTGTATGTTCTCAATGTGTTTGAGTGGGTTTACTTTGGGTGCTCCGTGATTCCTTCCAAATAAATACTGGTAGGATAATTGGCTTCTGGTAAAGATTGGTCATGTTGTCAGTGTGAGTCTGTGTTTGTGTCTGTGTGTGCCTGGCGATGGACCGGTGTCTCCTCCAGAGTGCATTCTGACTTGTGCCCATTGCTTGTCAGGATAGGCTCCACCCTGTATTGGGTCAAGTGGTTAGAGAATGGATGAATATATGAGCAAGGTCATTACTGAGTAAACAACATTTAATTGAACAATTAATATTTAATATTTGACAGTGAATCCTAAGCCCTAGAGCAACCTATTACTCTGTACTTACTGTATAGAACAAGTAGTAAGGCCTACCTGTTTTGTATAAATGTCTACACTCAGTGTGTTTATTAAATGACACATGTATCAGTCAGGGAGGGAGGCTTGTTTTTTTTGTTAATGAAACCTGGTATGCAAATAAATCGGATGTCCGCTGTCCCCACATCCCGTGAGTAATGAAGATGTTCTCAGGATGTAAGACAAGCCCACGCTTGGGGTACTTAGCCACATCCTCCTAGTGTAAGACACTTTATCTCATTCTCTTATCAACAAAACAGCCACGATGGCACAGGAAACTACTCTTCTGGGGATGTGAAAGTTATGCAATACTCTCCTGGGTAGAAATCTGTATTTTCTGAAATTTCAGGAACAAGAGCATGAAAAATAGTCCCATCCATCCACATTCTTCAGACCATGTAATAATATTAATAAATAATAATAAACTTAATTTTATATAGTGCCTTTAAAGGTGGCTTCTCAAAGTGCTTTACAGGATGACAACAAACAATAAAAAGAAGAATACACAAGATAAAACACAATTACAATATATAGAGGAGACCGTGAATGGTTGTACTAAGAAAAGCAGAGGTGTGAAGAATGGAACCAGTTAAGTAAAGGCTTTTCTGAAGAAGAGGGTTTTGAGTCTGAATTTGAAGGAGTTTAGAGAAGGTGATTCTCTGATATCCTTGGGGAGAGAGTTCCAGAGTTCCAGGCATAACAGGAGAAGGTCCTGTCACCCATACAATGTAGACGGGCTTGGGGGACCGTAAGGAGAGCAGAATTAGAAGAGGGAAGGTTGTGAGGTGGGGAGTAGGGCGATAATAGTTCAGACAGGTACTGAGGTGCTAAGCCATGCAGAGCCTTATAGGTGAGCATGAGGATTTTAAAGTCTACATGGAATTTGACCGGAAGCCATTACAAGAACTCCAGGATAGGAGTAATGTGAACACTTGCACTAGACCTGGTCAGGATTCTGGCTGCTGAATTTTGGACATACTGCAGTTTGTTCAGAGTAGATTTAGATACCCCAGCGAGTAGAGCATTACAGTAGTCAATTCGAGAGAACACAAATGTGTTGATCAGCTTTTCAGCCACAGTTAATGATGGCATAGAGCGTAGTCTAGCGATATTTCTGAGGTGAAAAAAGATGTTTTGACAGTATGCTGCACATGTTGGTCGAATGTTAAGCCAGAATCTAATATAATCCCAAGATACTGTACCAATTTGTGTACATAATATGCTTAGCATGTTGTGAAATCTGACCTTAATGTATAAATACCCTATATTTATACATTTATACATACAAATATTTATTTGGTTGATGAAGCTGTCTCTAGGTGTATTTCATTACGGACATGAAAATACCTGGTTTATCCTGCAGTGTACCGTGTTTCCTCGTGCGAAAGGGAATAATGAATGCACAATTTTTAAATACTGTTTGCTACTATATCCTGTCCGTAACACTCTGCCACAAGAGCTTTCAGTTTTTTATATACCAGTGCTGAAAGCCTTCGTGTTGACTGTGAAAATGCTTTGCCTTGCCTTTATTTCCTTCACATTCATTTTAGCAAAATGATCATGAAGCGGGTAAAAAAGGGCTGGCAAGCAAGCGCAAAAGTTGTAGAGGAAGGTCAGGACCTAATCCCTCACACTTCCGCTCGCCCACACAGGTACTATAAGTCTCAGACCCAGCACTTCCCTTTGTGGGTCTCTCTCGCAACTTCCACCTCCCCATCTACACTCTTACAACAAAGCTTGCTCCTCGCATTAGTGTGTGTGTGTGTGTGTGTGGGGGGGGGGGCTTAATGACTGTTCAATGACAATTAGTCATGAGCTTTCTAGAGCAAGCCTCTTTTGGACTACAAGTCTGTAAAAACTGTCTAACATCCTGTTGACATTCACTGGAAAACACCCATTCTCACCAAAACTCACTGTGCTAAAAAAAACAAACACCAGAAAAATGAATATGGACCATGGAATATTGTGTATCTCCCCAACCTATAACAGAAAGTTTATGTGCAGTACTTTAATAAAATAGATGCTCTGATGCAATGATATTCATAATTCTGATTTCCACAGGCCCAATGTTTACATTTATATGTAAGGAATAGAGCTACATACTGTACACCTGCTTTAATTTATTATATAATTTTCTACCCATCTAAAGCACCATGAAACCCACCACATCTATTTTAGATCCCATTCCCACCACTTTATTTCAGTCCTGTTTCTCTTCTCTCTGTCCCATTGTCCTCAATATTATACACTGTCAAAGAAAACTCAGTCTTCACTCAGGTTGGGAGATTGTCAAACAGAGATCTTTAATACAATCAGCTGAAAGGGAGCATATCACAGAGGAAGGGTTTCCTCTAGCAGTCAAGACATGCTCGCTGGACTGAAGCTACACTTTCCTTTTTATACATTAAAAGTAGGTAATACTTTAACATATCAAAGAAACATACTGTACAGGGAAAGGGGCAGTGTCAGAAGCCAAACAAAAAACAAACAAGACGGGAAGATACCATTTGGCATTCTGCAATCTGTTTCATTTCTCTCTGGTTGAATTGGTGTGAAGAATCACAGGCTTTAGTTTGCACTAAGACAGTGGTCTTAGGTGCGAGCAGAAAACCTTTCCCGTGCATAGTCACTGTCTTGACCTTTTGACTCGGTCTTCCACAACACGAATCCAGAGCACTGGCATTGTACCAACGGTCCTCAAAACTGCTGCCATCACCCCTGTGCCAAAAAAGCCTATACATGGCTCTCGACAATCTTAACAATTTTTGCCCAATCTCCAAATTACCCTTTCTTGCTAAAATTCTACAACGTGCTGTCACACTTCAGTTACATAACCACCTCATGACAAACAACCTTTTCGAACCCCTCCAATCTGGCTTCCATCAGCTTCACAGCACAGAAACTGCCCTGGTCAAAGTCACTAACGATCTTCTAATAGCTTCTGATTCTGGTTCTCTTTCTATACTCATCCTTCTTGATCTCAGTGCTGCTTTTGACACTGTTGATCGTAACATCTTACTTTCTCGTCTTGAGACTGTGTTTGGAGTTTCTGACACTACTCTGAAATGGTTAAAATCTTACCTCACTGATCGCTGTCTCTCTTAATGGGTACAGGTCTGAAATTGGTCTTGTTAAGTCTGGTGTTCCTCAGGGCTCAATACTGGGCCCCTTGCTTTTCAGCATTTACATGTTCCCACTTGGTCAGCTTTTAAGATCACATGGCCTCAGCTTTCATTTCTATGCTGACGATTCTCAAATATATATCCATATTAAACCTGACACTGATGTGGCTGTCTCTATTCTATCTAATTGCATCTCTGACATAAAAATTTGGATGACTCAAAACTTCCTTCATATTAACTGCGACAAGACTGAAGTCATGCTTATTGCCACCCCCCATCAACTTCGTAAAGCCCGTCCTGTAACCCTATCTGTAGATGGTTCTGTACTTGAGCTTCAATCAAAATTGAAAAACCTTGGGGTTATATTAGATTCTGGCTTAACATTCGACCCACATGTGCAGCATACTGTCAAAACATCTTTTTTTCACCTCAGAAATATCGCTAGACTACGCCCTATGCTATCATTAACTGTGGCTGAAAAGCTGATCAACACATTTGTGTTCTCTCGAATTGACTACTGTAATGCTCTACTCGCTGGGGTATCTAAATCTACTCTGAACAAACTGCAGTATGTCCAAAATTCAGCAGCCAGAATCCTGACCAGGTCCAGTGCTAGTGTTTACATTACTCCTATCCTGGAGTCCTTGCACTGGCTTCCGGTCAAATTCCGTGTAGCCTTTAAAATCCTCATGCTCACCTATAAGGCTCTGCATGGCTTAGCACCTCAGTACCTGTCTGAACTATTATCGCCCTACTCCCCACCTCACAACCTTCACTCTTCTAATTCTGCTCTCCTTACTGTCCCACAAGCCTGTCTACATTGTATGGGTGACAGGGCCTTCTCCTGTTATGCCCCCAAGCTCTGGAACTCTTTGCCCAAGGATATCAGAGAATCACCTTCTCTAAACTCCTTCAAAACCAGACTCAAAACCCTCTTCTTCAGAAAAGCCTTTACTTAACTGGTTCCATTCTTCACCCCTCTGCTTTTCTTAGTACCACCATGGTCTTCTTTATATATTGTTATGTTGTGTATTCTTCTTATTTATTGTTGTTGTCATCCTGTAAAGCGCTTTGAGAAGCCACCTTTAAAGGTGCTATATAAAATAAAGTTTATTATTATTATATTATAGTTGAAGTAAATGTAAAAAAAATGGATCACAAATAATGTTGATCATAAAAAATTAACCACTGGGCACCCATTCATTTCAGTAACCACTTTATCCTCATATAGTCACAGTGAGCTGGAGCCCTGTATAGTATGTTTTAGGATTGTCACAGGAAACCAGATCACACAGGGAGAAACCCACGTAGAGACAGGGAGAAGACAAATTCAATACAGTAAGCGCACGAAGCCAGAATCTATCTCAGGAATCAAGAGCTGAAAGGCAGCTGTGTGAACTAACGACCACACCACCATGACGACTGTGACAAACCCAGGGGCAGTGTGCTGTTGTAGTGATTACTACACTAAATATACTTACGTAAAAATACTTATGATTACGATTAATTCACTATAGGACATACATTATTCCTATTAATCTCCTGATCACAAATACAAATTACAAATAGGTGTAAAGCTCAAGTTTGATTTTACTGTCCCTATATTTATGAAAAGTGACGTACAGAGTAGTTTTATCTTAGCATAATGGTAAATATACATTAAAAAAGGCAGTTCATATATGTTTATTACTTGTTATAATGTTGAATGATTCAGCACCCCAGCTTCTTGTGAGATCTTATTTGGAAGACTATCCAAATGTAATGAATGTTTTTCATCATAAAATAACTCCTGAAGTAAGAATACTTCAGTATTTTATTAACAAAGAATGGCCAAAGAAAACCATTTTAATAATATTTAAATAGTTTTTACTTGAAATGAAAAAAATGCATAGAAAAAAGCTTAAAAACAAGGTAATGCTTACATACTGTATAAAACATTGACATACAGTAGAATGTAAAATAGTATAAAAATAAATAAAGTATAAATATATATGAATTAACATTAAGTACATAAAGTTGATAAGCAAGGTTATTTATCTTTAAACAAAAACAGCAGTAGATTTGATGTCTATTTTCAAGTTATAATACATACCTGTATTACAGATTTGATAAAACAGTACATTCATACAACAGTTTTACAGAATATACAGTATAGTAGATAATAAAAAACTTCACATTCTACTTACTGATAAATCTTTGGCTCCTCACTAATCTGAATGAAATAATGTCATGAGGAACTTCCATTTCATCATGTCAGAGGAAATGGAAATTAACGTGACTGTTTTGAGGCACACAATTTTGCAAAAATGAAAGGATTCAGTTTTCAAAATTTATGACAACTGTGCCACTGATATTTAAACAGTAAATCTGAAATGTGCTTACAAAATAAATTAAAATAACAAATAGTGCAGGTGAAAATTACACGTTTTAATGTGTAAACTATGTGTAAGTGAATTTTAAACAGAATGCTCTTTTCTACCTCTTTTTTATAGGGTCGTGGGAGTGTTGAATAAGCTACAAAGCCACGATGCTGAAGATAAATCCTTGGCTGCTTTCGACTGGATGAGAACCTTGATTTAATTAACCATGATCAAATCAGCTAGATGGGGCTTCAACAGTCAATAACTCACTAATACGTCACAATTCACAATTCAATGTTTTAAAGGATGCGAGTGCAAATTGAGAACAATTCCATCTGTTAAATATTATAATTTGAGATACTATGGAAATTAAGTAAGGGTAATGTAATTTCTAAGCATATGAATAATCAAGCACACTACAAAGAGGCACATTGTGCTCTTATCAGTATGGTGGGGTTTGCAAATGTAGAATACGAAAGCGGAACACTGTTAAAGCTACATACTGTGAAATAGTTCTTGGCAAAGCACCTCAAATGAACAACCCAACAATGTTGTGCTGTCAATGGATCACAGGTCTGATGAACATACTGTGTGCAAAAGATGTGCAATCAAATACTAAGTTTTATAAGACTTTAAGTTAATTTGTCCAAATATTCATGATCACCTGAACATAGAAGTCCTATTATTCTGAAACTGTTCAACATATAAGCACAGAAATACCCATAAAAGGTGACATTCTATATTTTTTCCTGATATTCATCCAGTCATTTCCAATCCAAATTGCTTGGGTATATACCAAACAGCACAATTATGACTGCATTGGAACAATACTTATGGAGGGCGCCATATATTCATATGTATAAAAATACACTAATTCCAGTGTTCTTCTACAGGAATACTGTACATGCACTACTGTGCTTAATAAACTCATTTCACAATCATTTTAAAATAGTTTTTGAACATTTGAGAATGAAAAACTCTTGACAATGTAAGAAAACTACAAACAAGAGGCCATGTGGTCCATCTTACCCATTTGGTAGTTTTGCAGCTATAGTAAGTGAATATGTACCTATGACTTTAAACCTATCTTATTCTGTCCTAAATTGACTCCATTTTAGTTTCTACTCTGCAGGGGAACTGTACTGTTTTCCTACAGAGTGTTGAAATAGTCCCCTGGGCCAGCCATACTGTAGCTCCATCCCTTTAGGATCTTATATACTTAAATCTCCTCTATCCTAGACTCAAACCTAGATTGAATAGCTGCCTTATCCTTCTTGTGTTATCTATGAACTTAGACCAGGAGATATTCTTGTTGCTCTTCTTTGACACCAAGACTACAATATCAGTCCTATGGCATGGCAGGCAAAACATTAACTGTAAAACCACTGTAACGCTGTGAGCTCCCCCTCATAATCAGCCATCCTAAAATTGTATTTAGATTTAAAATCTAAAATTAACACACTATAGTTTTGCAGCATGTGTTCCCTTAATTATATCCTGGTTGGTATATAAAAAACCAGATGAATAAGAGCATGTTTTCAAGTTGGTGCCTTTGTAGATTATTAACCATTTCAACAATATTTATTTCCATCCCAGTATGTTTGCTTGTCTTTACATATGAGAAACCACGATTGTTTCTTGTTATTGTATCCATACACGTTTTGTACAGTATAGTTTGTGTTTTGAATGGACTACATTCTTTTCATCAATGTTGATTAAAATGACTTGTGTGTATTTTTTTTCCCTTGGAAAAGATGTCATTCTGTTCCAAGGAATAGTCAGCAAAAAGCTCATGAATGATATAAAGTGTGACCACTCTTTTTTCCCTTTTTCTTATCTGAACTATTTGGAATTCCCCCAAGAGACACAAAGTGCAAGTATTTTCTCTTTAAAAACACCCCATTCACAAGTTTCAGAAGAGATACAGTACTTCTCTTCATCTAAGAATGCCAGTAGAATCATCTCCAAAACACATTCAGGACCTGCAAAATAAGATGAAAATTAGTGATTTAATACTTAACCTAGTTCTTGAAAATCTTTACAATTTCACATTCTCATGCGTGATTCAGACTACTTAGTCTATTTAAAATGACCTCTTTTCCTCATGAAAAATGTTTTCGAAATTTGTTTTCTGTAGAAACCGAATGTTACTTAGATCTCAGTAAAACACACACATCTCTAAAGAATTGGGGAAAGTTCTTACATCAGTTCAATTAAGCAAAAAAATCAGCTGACTTAGGCTGTTATGAGTTGAACTGAAACTAAAACAAAAGGAGTGATGGTAACAAAAGGACTTTCTGGGACCTAAATTGGACATCCCTGGTGTTGAGCGGACATACATCTTCAGTTATCAAGGGTTGCAAGATCCTCGTGATTTTCATTTCATCTCTGATCTTGTTTATGTAATTGAAAATATTATTTTAATCACAAGTCATTTCATTATTCAGAGATCAATCTGTTACTAATTGAAATAATCCCGCAAAATCCTAGTGTCCAAACAAGTCAGATTATCTGAAATGCCTGTTCTAAATTGTAACCTTTCTGATGTTCTTATTAATATTCTATAGCACTCCAGCCATCAAGTTCCAGAGATGCCTACTTCCCTACTGATAAGAAGCAGCCCTGGATGACCTGGCAGAATGCAGTAAATTCTCTGAAGCATAATGTCACTGGTTTACAAAACCAAACACTAAATGGTTTTAGTAAACCCATTGCAAAACTTCCTTTTTTTTTCCTGAGTATAATTTAAAATTTTATTATCCAAATACAATATCTGCAGGTTTGAAGAAGAAAATACACAAACTGCAAAGGAATAACAGAAGTTAATTCCACACTAAAAAGCAGAATGAAGGTCTTTTGGAAGGTCAAGAGTTTATTAGGTATGAAGAAGGCTCCACAGCTGAAATATGTTTCTTCTTTACAGCATGGAATTAACCTCTGCTTGTTCATATAAAGTATTGGCCTACGCAGACAAGTGTAATGTAAGAACTGAAAATGATGGAGCAACAGAAATTAAAATAAGTACAAAACTGGGCCACAGGGAACATTTTGAGGAACTACAGTGCTAAAAACCCTCTAACTAAATGCTTTGAAGTGCTAATTTATAGTGCTAGTGAAATATCTGGATATCCATATTAATAAGTTTATGCATGTGTTTGTGGAGAAAAATTAAAGTTCCACGCTCATAAGTCATGGCTGATAGAAATGCAAAGTGCTTAGTACAAAGAGGCTTCCACAGTTCTACTACTGAGGACTGTACAGATATACTGTGCCACCTATCCAGAGCGACTTACTTACATGAGCAAGAAAAAGTAGAATGTGCAGTGCAAGATAATTGGCCTAGTAACGTTTAAAGGCCTATATACTGTGAGGACCTGTGTTTTTATAAACCACAGTTCTTGCCCTGGTTGAAAAGTGTTATTAAGTGAAAAATGAAATTAAGCATGGATCTTGAACCCAGCAGGATGCAAATGTAACAGGAAAAATGAAATTAAGTATGGATCTCGAACACAGCAGGATGCAAATGTAACAGGAAAAAGCTACTTACATGTCCTAGGTATTAAAAAAGATTGCCCATCCAACCCCAATCATTACAGCAACAGCCATCCAGTGTAAGTGAAATATACCCTACAAAAACCAGAAAGTCACACCATTTATTCTGGTATTTCAGTAATAATCAGAAAGAAAATAAAATCAAATAAGGCAATTGGTTTCCCATTTCCTCATAATGTGCTACAGTAGATAAAATTAAATACATCAGTAGTATTTCAAGAACTGACTACCAGAATGGCCATGTTGACTATCTATGTACAGTATGACCCATATACCCAAGTAGCGCCTTGAAGAAGTAGCGCCTTGAAGAATGTTCTATTTGTATTGCAATTACATTATTTTATTACATTATTTCTGATAAAGTACTTACCTCTACTCTGTTGTAGGCACGGGGTCTATTGGCTGGAAGGAAAAAAAAAAGATTTAAGAATAGCAAAATGAGGTACAGTATAAGCAGCAAAAAGAAACTACACGTAATTCCTATTATGAAAACAATAAGTTGTACAGTTTTTAGACCAGGTATAATGTATTCAGATAACTGTGCCGAAAAGCTTTAAGTATTATACTTATATTGATTTATATCAATATAAATCAATATAATATTGATTATATTGATTTTGTCATTTATATATGACAAAAAAGTACATTTTGAGAAGCCCTCAATTGCCCTACATTTTTTAGACAAACTTCTTGAAAAATTATACAGTGGAAAAAAATGAGGTACAGACAGTTTCACATGCTACATGATGTAATATTTTATGGGAATCCTCTGTATTTATAACACGCTTTTTGTGGTTTCTTACATACGGTACATCCCTCCATTCTTAAGGAATTTTTTTTATATTCACTAAACTGTTTGAAACCACATTATTCTTCTGTGAGAAGTGTGGATTAGACCAAAATTGTATTCAGCCACGTGTTAGGCAGTCTGAGCACAAGAAAAACAATCAAAATGACATTATCTTGTCATTTGTACAGCTGAACTCCAAGACACATGATATACCAGTGAGCTACACCTCTGTGCTACACATGCTGGCAGTGTGGCTGATCCAACGCTGCACAACAATTTTCGACCTGATTTTGGTCTGATATAAAGTGTGGATTGTAACTACTGTACATATACTGTAGTAACCAAACATGGATTAACCACTGGCATCTACTGCAGAGCAAACACCACCTCCCACCAAGAAAAATACATACCACGAAAGAACACATGTGTTTCCTCCACCTGAAAAAAAACCCATGAATATATCATTTTTTAAGATAAACATCCTTACTAATCCCTTTTCACTAAAACCAATGAATTTACCATTCAGACCAACTTAGTTTTATTTTTAAAAAGATTATTTATATTATTATAAAGCAGGATAGTAAATTATTACAGTATATCACACCTATAGAGTATGTAGCACGATACATAAGTGCATACAGTAGATTACTTTTACATACATAAATTGTCTTTATCTTGTCAGAGTCGGGTTCATCTGAAGTGCAGACCACTGTAAGTTCCAGATCCACGCAATCATCTATCTTAATTTTTCCTGACTGTAGGTCTTTACATGGAAGGATGCATCCTGGTTGCCGATTTTCCTCGTATTCCCCAATAACTTGGTTCTATAAAGAAAAGCAGAAAGATTGTGATAAAAAAAAACAAACAAAGACATTAGCAATTAATGTGCTGCCCGACATCATTAGGGGTTGGTTTCAATAAATAGTTTATAAAATTAAGTTTTTTATTTTTAATCATTTTTTAAAATATAAATCAAACCTATTTGAACTATAAACTAAAACTACTGAATTTAATGAATGGCGCATGAATGCAATACATGTAATAAATTATCATGAATGTGGTAAAGATGGGTTTTATACAGTACATGACCCGAAAAGCTCTAACATAAAAATGTTTGAGAGCATTTCACGTCATTGACATGTTTTGGCTATATCTGTGATCAGCAACAGTTTTTATCATCAAAAGATTTGTACAGTATTAGATGGTTACAGTTGGATAAATTTGAAACCACTTGCGTTAAAATTCAATGTGTTTGATTTTAAGGTAAATGAGTAAACACCAGCAGATTAAGAAATGGTCTACACCATCTTCAAAGGCTCTACAGCAAGTCAAGTTGCAATACTGCATGTGTCTTCACATTAGGGAAATAAATCCTCTACAGAGCTACAGCACAGATGTTCCTGTGGGTAAAGGTTACGCCCTTTAGAGATTTTTAGAGCCATGATTTGTCCTCACACCCTCTCCTCAATTTGATTTCAGTTTTCTGATGCATGTCTGAGACAGAAACAAACTGCCCAGAGGAAGCATGTGTATTTTTATCTGTAAGACTGTAAAAATAACACTGAATTGAAAACATATATTCTTATGAAGAGAATCTAGATACAAACGGTTAACACCTGGCTAATCTCAACATTCCCAGCTTCAAAGCAAGCGGATGTTTGCCGAGATGCAAGTGTCCCAGATTCAGTGATCCGTGATTCAGTGTCATAGTTTACCTTAGTTAATTGAGTTTCTGTACATCATTAAGCGTCAATCAACAGTCCAGGAACAGGGCATAAAACAGGCAGGTACAGCAGAACACAGGGGCAGAGTGAAGAAGAGAGTGTAATGGAAGGGAGAGCAAGACAAAAGACAACAGAGAAAGAGAAAGGCGAGTGCTCCTTTTTCCAGAGCACCCTAGGAGACCAGTTTGGAGCCGAGTATTTGATCTGTGTTACTTTTCCGTGGTTCTGTGAAACTCCTGTTTTCCTGTGTAACAGCCTTTTCTGGTTAGTGAGTGCATTTTTAGATCATGGAGATTTAACCACCGCTTAAATGTATTTATATAAGGCCTTTGTAGGCCTTATATAAGAGTTTGGTAACAGTCTGGGTTTTTTTCTGGCTGGTATGGATGTTAGGCCTCTGGGACTTTATTTGTAAATTTGTAAATAGCAATATATTGTGTTAAGTTTAGTTTGTGTATTGTCCTTATTAATAAGTATCTATTTAACCCCATGTGCCTGAATTGTTCCTCTTTTCATCAAAGCTGTGCCAGAGAACAACGAATTTGTGTGCCTCTAACTATACCAACTCCTGTGGTAAATTCTTGGCAAAAATCTTTACATGTTGGAGGTTATGATTATTTAATTTATGTATTGATTAATCTACTCCTTCATTTCCTGATTTTCACTATTCTTGTAACCCCCTTCTTTGGAACAATATTATGATCGATACATCACTTCCAGAGAATTTTCTCAATGCCACATCAGTAAAATTCACATTAAAAAAATGACACTTTAATTCTGCATTTTATATAATGATATGATATGAAGTTGAGGCGGCACAGTTGCACTCTGGTTAGCATTGCTGCTAAGCAGTGTTGTTCAATTCCTGGGTTGCCATGTAAGTGGAGTTTGCATGTTCACCCTGCGTTTCCACTGGTGGCTCCAGTTTCCTCCCACATACTGGAAAGTTAATTGACTTCTGTAAAATTGGCCTTGGTGTGTGTGTGTCCTGTGTGTCCAGGGTGTCTCCTGGCTTGCGCCCAGTGCTTCTCGGGGAAGGCTCTGGGCCACTGTGACCCTGAATTGGGTAAGTGGTTATTGAAAGTGAGAGAGTAACAATATGAAGACAGTGACATCAGACGCAAAATACCCACGCTCTTAGCCACGGTCCATGTTTGATGACATTCTCTTCTGGAATCAGTCCAGGAAGCAACCTGGGTCCTGATGCCACTTTCACAGGTGTAAGTGGTTAATATCTCTTTTATTGCAGAGCAAAGCCAAACTAAAACAGAAAAGGGGATGTTCAAAGGAGTCAACCAAGCATTTGTTTTAGCCCGCTTTCACAAGATTTCAAATTCACATGGTCAATAAATGAGTGTGAAATTCCAAGGAGGAGCTGTAGCTGGACTTTAACCTCTACAAAACTGCAGTACTTCCATTAATACTTTCACAATTTCTGAAAAAAAAATCTTCTCATTCATTTGACAATGTCAGACTACACTTGAAGAAATTAAGGATCTCTTGAACCGGTAAGTTCTACCTCTCACCTAGTGATTGTTTAGTGTTTCAAAGATAATTTATCAATAAATGAGTTATACACTGTCAAGGAGAAGTTTGTGAACCCCTAGATTGGTCAGAATATTTAAGAAAATGACCCTTAGATTCAGTAACTGATGGCACCTCCTGAAGCAGAAAAGATAGACACTTTCTGTAACTGTTTATAAGTCTCTTACATCTGCTTTTAGTAATTGTGGCCCATTCTTCCTCGCAGAACTGCTTCAGATCAGTGTCATTTAAAGATTTACTTATAAGCACAGATGATTCAGATTGATAACGTTTCAATGGGGTTTAGGACAAGACTTTGACTTGGCCATTCCAAAATGCAAAATTTCTTCTTCAGCTATTCTGTTGTTGATATAGTTTGTCTGCTGGACGAACTTATTGGTTGTGTGGTGAAAACCAAACGTATTTGGTTTTCACCACACAAAATAATTCTCATTGTGGTCAAGAAGTTAAACTCTCAACTCATCTGTCCAGAGAACTTTCTTCCAGTAGTTCTGTAGATCGGCTCGATGCTCTGTGGTAAACCTGAGATTACTGGTTTTAAAGAATGGTGATTTCTTTCTAGCTATGTTCCAAGGAAAACTTTCCCATTCTGTCTTTTACTGGCAGTTGAGGCATGAGCTGCGACAAAAGAGAAGCCTGCAGATGTATTACTTTGTGGTTTCTTGTGACTTCCTGGCTGACTTTCTACTCTACTCATGTGGGGATCTTGCCAGGAATATTTACCATTTATAGACTGTATGACAGTAGGTGGATGGAACCCCAAATGTTTAGAAATGTTAGAAATGGTTTTGTAACCCTATCCGGACTGATGGCATCAACTACTCTTTATTTGAGGTTCTCTGTAATCTCTTTTGATGATGGTATGGTGTTTCCACTGAACTGTATGATGAAGACCAATTGTAACCCAATTATTCCACCACAGGATTCTAATTACCCATTTAATCATGCTAGGTAAACTAGGGGTTCACTTATCATTTCACAATATTCAATTTTTCTACTTCATACACAATTGCTTTTTAAAAAAATCTTAAATTGGCAAATATAAACCCATTTGGGTATTAAAAGAAATTTAGACTGTTTTGATCTGGGTATTATAATTTTATTGGGGGTTCACAAACTTTTATTTGCACTGTACTGACAGGCAGCAACAAATTCTGTTGGGGAACAGAATTCGACAATTGAGATAAAGTGCAATGTTAATAGTTTAGAGGCAGACATAGGAATTCTGACGTTTGGACAGATTTAAGATCACGTGTTTCTTAAAACTCTCAAATGCTTTAATCTGTACATTCATGTCAAAAAGAGAAAACTTATTTTTAAACAAAGTTACTGATAAAAAAATACTATCTGGAAGCAAGTATCGACTCTTTAAAAGAAAACGTTTACGTTTAAGTACAACAGACTTTATTTCTACGAACACGGATACTTGTTAGTACTACCATAGTAGAATTGAAACGTACACATGTCTTGCTCCTACCATGCGACATTCGATGTAAAAAAAATATATAACTTACCAGAATTAAAGAGGCAAATGAATTGTAAAATATGCATCATCTACTAAAGTACTGTAAACAGCAGGAAACGTAAGAGTAAACCACAGTGTTTGTCAATAAAAAGCGATACAGCCTGGAAAAAATCAAAATAAATAAATGAAACTGTAACACACGCAACAACCTATAACAACAGACAGTGGGATACGGAAGAACAATGTAATTGGATGTGCGCTCTCACACCACCTACGACAAGTCACAAGACGGTCACGAGATTGCTGGAACTCGTGCTGTGTTTAAAATGATGCAATTTCAGATCCGTTTATAAATGAACGGACCTGCAGATATCTGATTAACAAGTAACGCTTGCATCATGTATTATTAGTTAAACCGTATTAGCTGATGCTTAACTTCTAGTCTTTGGACGTGCAAAAAGTGTTTAGATCAGAGGTGTGATTGCACATAACCTTAAATTACACCTTGCATTATTTAACAGAGTACATGTATATGGAAAAAATAACGGATATTGTAAAAGGTATAACGTGATAAGTACAGCTCCAAAGTATTAATTTTTAATAAATAATCTTTGGTCAAGTTAAATGTGTTTTTAATTAGGGTTTATCCAAATGACTGAAATGGAGTTTCATAAAGATGGAGTGGGGTTCAACAGCCTTCTATGTATATTATCTCATTCTCTCATTCTCTCAAACAGACCAGTTAAGCCACTACATCAGCTTATGTCTAATTGTATCTCGAATTCAGGGTTTGACAGAAATACTGAAATTGTTCTGTTCCAAACTGTAGCAGATTCTGCTATTGGTAATTGGAATTTCCATGTGGTGATATCCAAACTGAATTTGGTGGGATGCAGAATACCACTGAATACATTTATTACAGAAATCCTCATATTTATGTATGGGAAAGAGAACTTACTATTATGTTGTTTTACCTAGAGTATGCATGTATTACTGTCCCTGTCTTTGTAATTTGCCAATTTATATATAGTATTAAGTTTTTATCTATGTTGCTTATATCCCTCAACAGCATTCATATCTTGGCATTATTAACTGTTTAACTGTCATCTATCCAAAAACAAAAATAGTATTATGCACCAGTTTAACTGGGAATCTATGCCACAAATCCTGTGATTTACACCTCACACCTGAAGAAGGCTCCATGGCCGAAACGTTGTGTTTTCTTTCTCCCTTTTTTCAGCATGGAATAAACCTATTACTTGTTCCTTAGAAATTTAAAGGTCTTACATTCAGCCATGATGCATATTTTGTCTTCAAATATGTAATTTTAAGAGTGATTTGTATAGTAGTGCATATGAAGGCAAAATAAAAAGAGTAAATAAAAAGATTAAACAATATAAGTAACAAAATATGTGTATATACTGTAGTATTTGTTTTAAATGACAGTCAGCAAAGGATTTTCAAATTAAGAAATGTTTAAACATACATGAATAGCATAAATAGAATACAATAGAGGCTTAGAAAACAAATGCATTTATATTTGCTTGACAAAATACATTATTATACAGGGGCTAGAAAAAAGTAAATAGACACATAAGTGCAGAAGTATGGAACAAGCTACTCAAAGATATTGTTAAAGTCAATAGCCTTGTTTCTTTCAAGAAATGGCTCAAGCTTTGTAACTATTCTTATGTCTTTGGCTCAATTTACTATTCACGACTTAATGCGCTAGACAGGCCAGCTGGCTTCCTTTCATATGTAACCTTTCTTATGATGTTATATAAACAAACAGACATTCTAACAAGCAGGAAGGCAGGAAGGTTGGACCAAATGTGTGTAAAGGGCTTTACAGTAAGTCTGCCAGGTGATGGGACACCTCTTGTGCCATACCTGTCTGTGGAGTGCTTTCAGGGATCTCTGAAAGAAATACAGCACTACATTTGAATTCTGTAACAGGCCCTCAAGTACCTCAATTGGCACAAAAATGAAAAAGAAAGTGGATTATCTGAATCCTGATGTGGCCGTGTCTACTACTGAAAATTAGAAACACAACAGCAAGTTGGACTTTAATTTAAAAAAATACATTATTGTATATCCATCCAATCCTTTTCTGTTTCAAACATATTCAGGGTCACAGGGGAGCGTATCTCAGCAAGCAACAAGTGCACAGCGAGATCTAGACAGGAAAAGGATAGCAGTTCAACACAGATACACACACAGTCAGAGAAGGGCCAATTTTCGCAGAAGCCAGTTAACCTACTGTACCAGTATGACTGTGGAAGGAAACCAAAGCACCCAATGAAAACACAGGGAGAACATAAAAATCCACACAGATAGCAACCCAGGTCTGGACCTGAACCCAGGGTTCCAGTGCTGCAAGGTACCAATGCAACCGTGCCACCCATGATTGCAAATAATACATATATATAATTAACAAGGAATTCTGGCACATCTGATGAACCGGGAAATGAGTAAAATCAATCTAAAAGCTTTTTGAACCTTTAACATGCTTTGCCCTTTATAAGTCCTTGGTTATCAATTGCATTTTAATAACATTTTTTATCTCAAAGGATCCCACAGTTCTTTACATTTTGGAGGAGCCCTGTTCCATTCACCCCTGAAATGTAGCATCCACTTGAAATACAGCAGCTACACAGAAAAGCAGGTGGAGAAATAAAAAAATACTTTCACTGTTAACAATATTCCCTGTTAAGGGGATTCTTTAGGGAGGCCAGAGTGTTATTTAGCAAGACATCAAGGTCAACATCTCTACTCTAACTTACAGAATAGCATATTCTATACACCATTGCACAGGATAACAAGTCACCATATTTTAGCATTGTTTCTAGGTACCACCTATGAGTCCATTGGCACCGCTTACAGTACCAATCTGGTTTTTATTAGAGATTTCCATTCTTGTACAAACAAGGTCATGCCTTGCCTAGCTCCTGAGATCTGACAAGAACATAAAACATAGTATCACTGCTACCACTGCTGTTATTTGTGTCCATATAATGATAGTGCCTTATAACAAAAGTAAGTAATTGAGCTGATAATGTTGAACCTCTTTATTTTGAAAGAGTAGCAGTATTGAGACACTTTGCTGGCAAGTGTCTCTATACTGACAGGTGTTTGTTGTTGCAGCAGGGTGTGCTGCAGCTGTAGTGGCCTCGGGCCATGCCTCCACCCACCTGCCTGCTTTGCACTGATTGCTGAGGAGACAAGACACTCAGAGCACCTGGTTGTAATGAGACATCATACTGCATCAGGTGCCCTGGGTATTTAAGCTCTGCTTAGCTTCTCCTCTGCATTGCGTCAGTGTTTCCCAGTGGAGTCCTCCCTGTCTTTTCCCTGTGCTTATTTCCTTGCTTGCCTGGACTTGGCCGGTTGTTTCTTTGTTCCTGACACACCTAGACTCTGCCTGAGGACCCCGTCTGTTGCTGTGCTTTCTAGACCCGATCCAGTTTCTCCCACTTTCTGGTGCTCTCCCCGTTGACCTCCCCAAAGATGTACACCCTGTCCTATCCCAGCTACAGGCTATCCAGATACAAACTGACCAGCCCTACTCTGTCCTTGATTCTCTGTCCTGTGTCCTTCCCTGCGAAGCGGAGATCCCTGTACTGGCCGTTGCTCTTGGGTCCGTTGTGCTTTCTTGCCCACCGGCCTGATGTGTGGCATAAAGGTTGATGGGCAATTATAAGAGACCCTTGAGCATCCTATCAATCTGTCTCACTTTGATTTCAGGTTTTAATGTTTGTAGTTGAAATTTCAAAATGAAAACCAAAGAACTGTATATTAAAGAAAAGTAGGCCATTTTAAATTCTCGTAGGGTCTGCATTTTTTAAATCTAAAAAAATGAATAGTAGATGACAAATCAATTATCAGTGTTATCACAGATAACCCTAAAACAGCTGTTACCAACAACCTCCAGAATGCAGGAGTGAATGTATTAATTTTCAAATTTTGCAGACTGAAATAACAAGAAATAAAATTACAGGGGCTATTCTGCAAGATATAAACCTCTCAAAAGTACCAAGAACAGAAAACCCTAATTAAACACCTGGTTTATGGAGTACAGAGGAGGTAATATTATAATCTGGACATGCATGGTGAAATCAGTTTTGTTTGGCTGCATAAAATAAATCTATATATCTATATATTTATAGTTGCATCATCTGAGATCACCTTTTCTTGGTAATGCCAGGTTTCAATTTAAAGGAGGTTTGGAATTATTGGACTAGGTGGGCTGATGGGATTCCTCATTTGTAATGGTTCTAATGAATATATGGTCAAAAATGGAAATGGAGCTCATGGAGCAAAACATTTACCTGGATACTGTGCCATTGGCAGTTAAGAACAATGTGTGTCCCCACAAGAGATGAAACCAATTGCAGATTTTTACAATTCTGTACATAAGGGGCTTTTGTACCGCATTTGATTTGTTACCATGCAGCAGGACAAGAGATTCTGTTCTACAATACAAATCCAGTAGAACATGGTTAAAGGTGTCTCAAGTGACACCAAAGCAAAATTCAGCATCCCTGACACAGGTGGCGATATAGAAAAATAGAAAAACAACTTCTTAAGCGAGAAAGATCCTGTTAATTTGGTTTTGGGACCTGAAATGGTGATCCGAAATTTTGTAGGTATTGAATAAAAATAATTGCCTTGTGCTTCGTGTTGAATGTCTCTTCAGGTTCCACTGACCCATGATGTAACTACTCATTTTCTGACACGCTACAAGTTCCACAATGACCCAAAGTAGGGTTGTTGAAGATTGGAATGCCCCTCACTGACATCACTTCAGGCACTGCAGAAGCCTAGGAAGTCACAGGAGTTAGTTTTTCACTGAGATAAATGCAATGTCTTATGCCTCCACTTGGGAAATCCCAGTTCCAGCTGAATGGTGACTTGACTCAAACTTGAGCTTGTGATATGTTGACCACAGAACTCAGATTCATTCAGAGGAAGTACTTGTCACGGGAGCCAGGTCAGACTCCCGTGAAGTATGTAGTAAAGACCCTATGCGTGACGGTATAATCCGGAAGAGTCTGGAGAAGGACATCAGGGGAAGAAACAGCAGGCTTAGACAAGTTAACAGACAGAGGGTGGTGACTGCAGTGCACGGGGGGAAAGCAGAAGCAACCAAGTTCAGGGAGGTCCAAAAGGGTTGTCAGGGCACAGTCCATATTCCTTGAACCGGGAGATCTATCTGAGACGAAGACAGGTAAAATCCCCAGGAAGGAGAACCAAGACCAGGAACACAGAGAACTAAAACCTTAACGGGACGAGGAGCTCCGAGCCCCAGACTCAGTTGGTCAGGACACCGGTGAACCAGGACACCAGGACACATGGTGAAGGCCCATGCCCTCAGGCTGATCCAGGCCTGGTGATAGGCGGGCCTCCGGACGTCCGTCTTCCAGTGCTGAACCCAGAACAACGGAGACACTAGGCTTATAAAGCCAAAACACTCACAAGACACACCGAGAAATAATGGAACTGAATCAATAACAGTAACGAGTTGGATCGCCTCTAGAGGAGGATTGTGAAACGTAACAGTACTCTGGCTGCTTCAGCCGATTTCAGTTTGCTGCCTTTACCATCATCCCACACTGTGAATCTGGCACCCAGATTTTAACACCGAATTAGTTCACAATGGCCATTAGGGTCTATTCACTATATCTACACTGTGTAACACTAAGAACCCCAAATTCGGGTTCTAATGCTATCTGCACCTTTTCTAAACTTGCTCAGGTTTTGAATATGTATGTTATTTTCAGTGAAACCACGTCTTCATTTAATTTGTGATTGGAAACATGTTGAATTGGAAAAGAGGCATCTCATGTCTGTCTTAAAAGACTGACATTCAGAAAGTATAAAATAAACTCATACAGACTTTTAGACTCTGCTCTTTGCTCTTTAAAGTGTAAGAATTCGGCAAAGAACATTGCACTCTCTACTTATTTCCTACTCTGTGGTAAATTATAACTCCAGGTTTGTTGCAAGCTGAACCACATCAAACAAGCGTACAGAATGAACTCCAACTCTCAAGTTACCGAGGAAATAAATGTGTTTTTTGGGCACAGTAACATGTCTTATCCTGTTTTCAGAAATGCTGGTCAATAAAATAAGTAACAGGCAAGATGGAGTGATAAAGAATATGAAAAGAAAAGAAACTTGGTTTAAACAATATATATTTTTTTTACTTTTGTAAAATGTACGTGGAGTTTTTTTAGCAGTGAAATATCAGATACATTCATTAAACTTTTAATCATAGTAAATCTAGAACTGTTTGTATTGTTGTGCTGTATTCTGAGCTCAGGTACAGTATGTCATCACTAGGTGTCAGCAAATCCAACAGAATCAATACTGATGGTCACCAGTGGAATAAGATTTTGTAGTTTTGTTTTCTCTTTAAAGGATAATGATTCTTGTTTATGGAAGGAAAAAGAGTGGAGAGCTTGTTTGTGTGTTTGTGTATTTTATTTACAACATTTAGTAACTTTAAGATTTGTATACCTTGGTTTGGAACTGATGAACCACAAAAAAAAGTATCTATGAATTATAGAATTCCACAGTGTGAATTTCAAGTAAAATGAAAAAATAAAAAGATGAAAAAGTTGTAAAACATTGAGAATTGGGATCTACAAGTAATTTCATGAGAAAAAAATACACCAAAAATTAGACTTGTTTGAGGATGTTTACTGAGTATTCTGGTACAGTGAGGTTTGACTTAACCCTCTTAGCTGAAGGCCTTTGGAGAAGGGATATGTGCAGGAAAAAAACCAAAAGGAACAGGGATTTATACCTGTACTATATGTAGCTTAAAAAAATGTTGGAAATGATTATGACAGCTGTGGAACAAGGTGTGGTTGTTGTCATACCTCCTGAACTGCAGTTTCACTTTAATTTAACTGTCACTTTTGACAGTCATATTTTGACTCTTACAACCCACTTCAGTGCAATGTGTTTTGTGATGTGTTATAAATGTTACATGTTGTTATGTGTTATACTGTACATGTGCAATAGTGATGTGCAATGTTTTTCTTATTTTTTGTAATAGAATAATGTGCAATGTTTTTCTTTTCTTCTTTTTTTGTTTGCATTCTTTTTAAATGTACAGGGGTGCTGTGTGTCCATGCACAAATTCTCTCAGGGGACAATAATATCTTATCTATCTTATCACACCAGTGCTATTGTTCACACACTCATTAGTAGAAAGACACTTAATCCACATAAGTAACATTGTAACCTGGGTTCTGTGCTGGAAACCTGGGGTGCATAGTGAGACGACATCTTGAAAAGGACACTATCCATCACAGGACACACACATGGATAATTTAGAGATACCAACTAACCCAGGCAGTGTTGGGGGAAGCCAGAGCAGGTGAAGAATACCCATTTTAACTCAGCGAAAACAAGAGCCCTGCAGTCCAACATCAAATTCAGGACCGTGAGGCAACAACACTAACTCTCATGTTATCAAGGTGTCTTTCACTTTCACCACCAAATAAAAACTGAGAAATACTGAAAAGCAGTTGCACTTCCCTTCGGTTTAGTGCATACAATGTAAATTTCATCACGTTGATCATCTTGTAAGCTGGATGATAGTCAAAGGAGCAACCTTATACTGAATGGTGAAGCATCCATCCAGGTAAAGTAAAGACCAAAGCTCTGTGTCTGATCTGTTCTAGTGAGAAGATAATTACTAACGTTGTAGTTGCCACTAGGTGGTTCCTTTTGTCAAGTCAGCCTTCTATCTTGCCTTGTATTTGTGACTGAAGTAGTTTCGTCTGTGTTTAAACCACATAAGTAAGTCAACATGCTTTTCATTACAGTATTAGAAAGAGTGCCAGAAAAGATTGGATGGTAGAATCAAATTTCCCCTCTCATCCCAGGAGAATCTGAATTTTCCAGGACTGGATCGAGCAGTGTGTGGGAGGGCATTCATTTATGCTTTAAGGAAAATAGATTTGCATTTAATTTTTCTTTAATGATGGATCGGAAATGGTACACTTTGAAGGGCTCAGTTGTTCCCCTCACTCCTTCCTCAAAACTTAAACATCAAATTTCACATTTTGGATTCCTTGTTTGTATTCCCATTTGTGCATTTTGGGTTTATAAGCACACTGTGATCGGTTTATAAGCAAGAGAAGGAACGTGTCTCTTCTAATGTTTAAGAAGCTGAGAGACCTTAGAATGTTTGGTTTCACTTCCTGTCCTCCAGCATGATGTCCTCAAGTCTTTGCTAAGTGCAGTGCCTTGCAAAAGTATTCTCCATCCCCCAATATTATCACGTTTTGATAAATCACAAATAGCGCATTTTTTTTTCTCATTAACTTTTAATTCAAAACCGTAATGATCATATTGAACACTGTCATATCTGAAGGAAGTTGAATATCCACAAAATGTGCAAAAAAGATAGAAGACATACAGTATACTTTACTGATTACATAAGTATCCAAGCTCCTAAATATCCAGCTTTGGATATCAATCTGAGGGAAGTTAAAAAGACAAATGTATTTACTCTGAGGTCTAGTTAAACCACTTTCATTACACACAGACAGAAACCATTACACAAATTTTGTGATTTTTTAAGCTATTCTTCGGCAACAGTTTTATGTTTGCCATTGCAAAGGGATTGTATATATTTACAATTATGAATATTCTAATTTCACTTAACTATCAATTTCACCTGAATTTTGTCATCATTTTTACCTCTATCTTTAGCTTTATTGTGAAGATCCTAATATACAGTATAAAGTCCTACAGTATATGAAACAAATGTCATATTTGCAAGCTCAGATGGTAACAAAATATAAAACCTTTGCAGAGCGTGAATAATTTTAAATGTCGGTGTAGTTCAAGGCTTAATGAATCACTGGCCTATGTGTATTTGTAAATCATTGAAAATTCCAATTCAAAATTCAGAAATCAAAGAAAAGATGAATATAATATGTAAATAAAATAGAAAGCATAAACATAAGGCTGGTTATTTTTGGAAAAGGGTAAAAATTATATATTTAATACAATATAGACTATGAATGCTCTTCTGATTAGAGTGTGGCACTGTGACATGAAGCCTGTCTGTCAGTTGAATGGATTATAAACAGTCAGCTCTCTGAAAGGCATCCTCTTCTGTCAAACTATATTGATACAGACCAGCACTTTAAATATCCTTAATCTGGAACAGTAGTTTTGTGTCTTTGCCCATTAACTGCTAGCATTTTTAGCTTAAAAGGCATATTTAAATGGCATAGTACGGTTTTATTCTGGTATGACTTAATATAATTAACAGCCAGCAGCTATCGCCTTGCAACTCACAACTGGTAACCCACTGAAGCTAAGCAGGTGTGAGCCTGGCCAGTACCTTGAAACCAGTACCCAGGAGGCATCCTGAGAAACCTAATGTTGCTGCTGGAACAGGTGTTAGTGGAACCTGTAGGGAGTTGTGTGGATCCTAATGCCCCAGTATAGTGATGGGAACACCATACTGTAAAAAAGGCACCATTCTTCAGATGAGACGTAAAACTAAAATCGTGACTTTCCATGGTCATTAGCAAACCCAGGATGTTTCTAGAAAAAATTAGGGGTATTATCCCGGTGTCCTGGCCTTTACCCTCATGGTCTCCAAATAATCCTTATCTATGAATTGATTTAATTACTCTGTTCTCCTCCCCACTAATAGCTGATGTGTGGTGAGCATACTCAAATAGTTTGACTGCTGTCACATCATCCAGGTGGATGCTACACATTGGTGGTGGTGGGGGGGAGTCCCCATTACCTGTAAAGTGCTTTGAATGGAGTGTCTAGAAAAGTGCTACTGTATAGATAGATAGATAGATAGATAGATAGATAGATAGATAGATAGATAGATAGATAGATAGATACTTTATTGATCCCGTGAGGGAAATTGCAGTGCAACAGCAGCTTAACACACACAACACAGCCACAGTGTAACGAATTATATAATAATAGTACAATACATACAATACAATACAAGAGTTACTCACAGTCCGGACGCACAAGAACAAACTAGAACAGAACAGTACACAGAAAATCGTATCACACTCATATCACACATATGAATATAAATATAGATGTGACTATAGATATAAATATAAATGTATTGCACAGGTCCCTGGCATATATTGCACAAAAAGTGGTTGTAAACGGGAAAAAGAAAAAGAAAAAGAAAGAGAACAGATGTAGCAGTAGATGTGTAGATGCGTTTAGTCCAGAAACAGGTCACTGTCGATGTTGCCTCTGCCAAGACGCAAGGTGGATGCGTTGTACAGTCTTATGGCAGACGGCAAGAATGACCTCCTGTAGCGCTCCCTGTCGCACCGTGGATGAATCAGTCTATTGCTGAACGTGCTCTTCATTCCTGCCAGCCTGTCAAAGAGGGGATGGGAGAAGTTGTCCATGATGGCCTCTAGTTTGGACCTCATTCTCCTCTCAGCCACTACCTCCAAGGAGTCCAGGTCAAACCCAATGACAGAGCTTGCTCTCCTGATGAGCTTGTTCAGCCTTTTGGAATCTACTGCTCTAATCCCAGAGCCCCAGCACACCACTGCGTAGAAAATGGCACTCGCTACCACCGACTGATAGAACATGTGTAGCATCTTACTACACACATTGAAGGACCTGAGCCTCCTCAAGAAGTAGAGTCGGCTCTGTCCCTTCTTATAGATGGCCTCGATGTTCTTAGACCATTCCAGTCTATCGTCGATGTGCACTCCCAGGTACTTGTACGAGTCCACCATCTCCACGCCACTCCCATGGATGTAGACAGGAGTAGGTTTGACCTTTTTCCTCCTGAAATCTACCACCAGTTCCTTTGTCTTCGTCACATTCAGTTCCAAGTGGTTCACCCCACACCACTCCACAAAGCTGCTGACCAGTCCTCTGTACTCCTCCTCCTGCTCACCCTTGATACATCCCACAATTGCAGAGTCATCTGAGAACTTCTGCAGGTGGCATGACTTTGAGTTGTACTTAAAGTCCGAAGTATAGAGGGTGAAGAGGAATGGAGAAAGAACTGTCCCTTGAGGTGCCCCTGTGTTACTCACTACCTGTTCAGACACACAGTTCTGAAGTCTCACAGACTGTGGTCTGCCTGTCAGGTAGTCACTGATCCACGAGGTCGTGGAGGCATCGACTTGCATCTCCTCCAGCTTCCTCCTTAGAAGTAAGGGCTGGATGGTATTGAAGGCACTGGAGAAGTCGAAAAACATGATCCTTACAGTGTTGCCAGCCCTGTCCAGGTGTGAGTAGGCCCTTTGCAGCATGTAGATGATCGCATCCTCCACACCAACACTGGGCTGGTAGGCAAACTGTAGGGTGTCCAGTGATGAGCTGACCAGGGGTCTCAGGTGGGATAAGACCAGCCTCTCCAGTGTCTTCATGATGTGAGAAGTCTGTAGTCGTTGAGGACAGAGGGGCGCCCTTTCTTTGGTACCGGGACCAGGCATGATGTCTTCCAGAGCACCGGGACTCTTTCCAAGCGCAGGCTCAGGTTGAACAGTCGCTGGAGCACTCCGCTCAGCTGATCAGCACAGGCCCTCAGAACTCTGGGGCAGATGTTATCTGGTCCTGTGGCCTTACCCTCGTGCAGCCTCTTCAGCTCCTTCTTCACCTGGTCAGCTGTGATGGTCAGCCTGGCCTGGGGGATGGTGCTCATACTGCTTTCAGTGCTGCAGGTGTTAATGGCGGATGTGTTGGAGAGTGGCAGCTGTGGGGGATGGGTGGGTGAGTAGCCGTCGGGGGTTGTGGCTGTAGGCGGCCATGTTTGTGGGGGGATGGAGGAGGTATTGGGCAGTCGCAGGGGATGGGTGTTGCGCCACAGAGGACCCAGAATCAAACCTGTTAAAGAACTGGTTCAACTCGTTGGCCATCTCCAGGTTCCCTTCTGTTGCACCCCCAGCCTGTTTGAAGCCAGTGATCTCTCTCATGCTGCTCCATACATCTCTCACCCTATTCCTTTGCAGCTTGTCCTCTATCTTCTTTCTGTATGCATCCTTGCTCTCTCTTAACTTCTGCTTTAGCTCCCTCTGTACACGCTTGACCTCTTCCTTATCTCCCCTCCTAAAGGCTCTCTTCTTGTCATTCAGAAGAGCCTTCAGGTCGCTGGTGATCCAGGGTTTGTTATTGGAAAAGCAGTGTACGTCTTTGGTGGGGATGGTGTTATCTACGCAGAAGTTAATATAGTCAGTGACACAGTCCACCATACTGTCTATGTCGTCCCCATGTGGTTCGCACAGCACATCCCAGTCGGTGGCCTCCAAAGCACCACGTAGATCCTCCATAGCCTCCTGAGACCATCTCCTCACAGTCCTCATGGTCACAGGTTGGCGCTGGACAATAGGCGTGTACAGTGGTGTAAGCAAGACAAGGTTGTGATCTGATCTGCCAAGGGGGGGAAGGGCTGTGGAACTATATGCATCCTTAGCATTGGCATATAATAAGTCCAGTGTTTTGTTTTCTCTGGTCGGGCACTTAACAAACTGGTGGAAAGTAGGCAGAGTGGTGGAAATAGATACGTGGTTAAAGTCCCCTGAAATAGCTATAAAAGCGCTTGGGTGCTTTGTTTGTAGCCTGGTTGTGACTGTGTTTATGACGTCACACGCTACCTCTGCATTTGCCGTAGGTGGAATGTAAACAACAACAAAGATGGCGCATGTAAACTCCCGCGGCAGATAGTACGGACGCAGTCCTACGGCTACCAGTTCGATGTCCGGGTTGCAGACGCGCTCCTTAACATGAGTATGTCCAAGATTACACCATCTGTTGTTTACAAGCACCGCGAGCCCCCCTCCTTTCCTCTTACCGCTCTCGGTGTTTCTGTCCGCCCGCACCGTCTGAAAGCCGCCGATGGTAACGTTCGAGTCCGGAATAAGTTCCTGCAGCCACGTCTCGGTGAAACACATGATACTGCATTCACGATACTCCCTCTGGCTTCTCACCAATGCTCCCAGTTCGTCCATCTTGTTCACTAAGGACCTCACATTTCCCATGATGATCGAAGGAAGGTAGGGTTTAAATCTCCTTCTCTTCGCCTTTCGCGTCGCACCAGCCCTACAGCCTCGGCTTCTCCTCCTCAGCTCCTCCGGCACCGATGGCTTCTCTCCAGTGAGTAGAGCCGGACGCGCTAGCGCGATCAGCTGGTCCCGCGTGTAGACAATGCTTCTGTGGCTATCAGCATTGCAACTCGATAGCCACAGAGGTCCAAGTATCAGAAAAAACAAGAAAAAGTTTCTCAGCTTCCTAGTATCCATCATGTTGTGATCGCAAATCTAGTTGCCGGCAAAGGTATGAAGAAAAAACACTAACACACTAGCATTAACTAACTGAAAGAAACAAAAAGACAACAAAAAGACACAGAGCTGCTGTAGCAGGCTGCCACTAACACGGCGCCATTAGTAAGAATTATTTGTTATTATGTTATCCACAAATCACTGTGAAACCATCAAACACATTCATCTTGGTATTTGTGAACTGATTCAATTGATTCTGACCACAAGCACAGACAGTGCACAAAGGATGTTTCAAAGGCCACATCCTCAAGCAAGCAGCTCAAGGACAAAAATAGAAAACAATTTTTCTTTCATTCCTCTGCTGTTTCTTCCTCACTGGTTATCCCGATCAAATTCTTTGAGTTTTTTTTTGTGGTTGTATATTTGACCACATAAGGAACATTGTACTTTCCCAAGGGGGGGAAGTTATAGAGTGACAAAAAATGTACTTCCTCTGTAGGACATTTTGAGCTACTGTGTTCCGTACAAATGATAATCTATGACAAAAACATCTGATAAGAAATAACATCAACGAATCACTCATAACATGTATAGTATCATATCATGTTCAGATACTGTACATCCAGCTACAGTATGCATTTTCTAACCACTTCATCCAATTCAGTGACGTGAGAGCCAGAGCCTGTCTTGGCCTGTCTCGTTGCAGGGTATACACAGACACAGACACGCACACACTCACACCAGGGCCCATTTTCCCAGAACCCAATTAACCTACTAGCATGTCTTTGGATAAACAGAGAATAAAAACAGTAGCTGTAGAATTCAAGAACACAAAATTTAAGAAAAATGCAACTTTTCTTCATGGCCCCACTGGGCCACAGAAATACTTTAATGAAACTGCACAGTTCCTCAGCTTATATATTAATACAATAGAGCTTCATATACAGTAAGCTATTCATTTTTAAATAGATTCTGACCTCAGCTACCTGGGCTGTTATCTAATTAAAATAAAATGGAAAATAAATTATATTTAGATCTCATCCTTTAACAGACAGAAAAAACATCATTGTAGCAAAAATACAGGTACAGTTCACTAGTAAGGCTCAATAGTAGATATTTGAAAATGCACATCTGTATGAGGGGGAGAGAAGAGAGGATTTTTTTCTGTTTCTTATACATTTTTCAGCAGGAAGCAACTCTACAACAAGTGTAAACAGGACATTTTTACTGGAACACAGGTTGTTAAACATTCTAGGCAACTTGACAGTAAAAATATATTGTTGTATATAAGAGGTGCACAAAAAAGATCACATCATGCCATTCTACAGTCAAACAAGCCATGAAGAGGCTTGAGCCGGGCTCCAGTACATCTGCACTTCAAAAACACTCTTAATGTTAGTATAACCACCCATGGAGATTGGCTAGAAGATTTCTTTTGTACCCCAAGCTTTGCAAAGCACTCATCACTGTGTTTTTTGGACATTCTTAACAAAACATTTTAAGGCTGTTTTTTTCCTAATAAAAGTTGATGTCATTTTCCATAAAATTGTTATTTTATTTTCTTTTTAGACACTGGCAATCTGCAATGAAATATATTATCGTTTACTTAAAAACCAAAACAAAAAGTAAAAGGTCAGATTTTACACTTAAATGTTCCTTTCCTGAAGTTCATTTTCCTTCTTCATTGGTTTTTGATTCAATCTTCTGTAAGTCCCAAAGTCTAACTTATTCTGACTCAAACAAACAATGACAAAGCAATCACTTTATAATTTTGCATTTGTGTTGGAGATTGGGATGGATTTGGTGTTATAATTACCAACTCCTTACAACAATTTCAATTTCAACAATTTCATCCTTAAATAGTTAACAGTTAAATGCAATTACAGTGATATGTATTCATACTGAAGATAATAATTTTGCCTATAAAAAGTCTAGTAAGATATAGGTAACAGACAGGCATGTTTTTTAAAGTATGTTCTTTACATGTTTCAGTTATATGGTGTCGTACTCACCCCAGCTGCTGCACTAAGGGATGAGTTAGAATTAGCTTGGGCAGCCAGCCACTGCTCCACCCACTTTTTTGCCATGGACACCATTTTGACAGGAGACCTGAATCACCTGGAGACAATTTACTACCGCTCCACTTCAGGTCCTTCAAGGATTCTTAAGAACTGCTCTGGCTTTGCTCAGGGCTCTGTTATACTATAACGATCCCATTGCTTGGTGAGACTAGGAGTAGATTGTGAATCATAAGATGAACCCACTTCCTGGACAAAAGGAGAATGATACCCCAGGGGAACTGTGGGCAGTGTGCTGGCAGGGGAGCAGAACGGTGTTAAATGCAGGTAGAGGGGCTTCCACAGCAGGTTAGGGACTCAGGGAAGCAGCATTGTTCATGTTCGTGGTCAGGCAGGCAGTCAAAGCTGTTGAATCCAAAACCAAGGCCAAAGCACAACGGGGAAATCAGATGGAACAAGGTTGAAGCAAGCCAGGGTCCAAGCCAAGATAAATACCATGTTGATACCAAGCCGAGTGGTGTTTCAGAAATGAGGTTGAAACAAAGCAGAAGTCAAGAATCCAACAAAGAATTGGAGAAAACAAGCTCAAGGGGCTCAGTATGCCTGAACCACCTGAAGTCTCCATGTGATTCAGGTCTTCTGTCAAAACAGTGTCCATAAAGACTAAGGTCCTGTCACTCCAGCTCTCACACCGATACTAGCTTGCCCTGTTATTAACTATAATTAAAACAATTCAATTAATATTTTCAATTCACTAATTCACTTCATTTTTAATTATAGTATAACAGTTATTTGTTGTGATAATTCTGTCATAATAATAAATTTTGTTTTATATCTTTGTATTCAATTCTTTTATTCATTTTAATTAGGTAATGTTAATTTTTCTCTGCAACTCAGCAACTCTTAGAAGTTGAAATGTGCATAGTGAGAAAGTAAATATCTTGATTTTTCACTCTCTCTCACTCAAAGCAAAAAAAGATACTGTCTAACATGGTCTGATTTTTGTGGCTGTAATCTCTGACCACATCACCCACATCCCTTTCAAAAGACTGAATTTCACTGAAAATAGTTTTTTTCTCACACTAAAACATAACATTACCTTCTACAGTACAACAGTCTCCACAGTTATACAGAACCTGCAGAGAAGACACTCAAGAGTGCCGGAAGATGTGGAAAAATGTGGAAAAGGTGAAATAATGTGTTAGTACAATTGAGCAACAGATCCAGTAAGCTGATCTCAAGAACATGAGAATGAAATTCAATTATTTTATAATCAGTACAAGTAAAACATGATGTTTAAAAAATGTGAGAAACTATTGTGAACGGCCTTGGCAAGGGGTCTTTTTGAGGCAGGGATGTTTGGTGGAGCAATGACAGACATACCAATAAGTCACTATGGAGGAGTTTCAGATGAGTACAAAAGGGCCTCAGTGAAATGGAGAAGTAAATGTTTCTGACAGCTTGGGTGATGTTTCTGTCATTGCAGTTTATACTGAACATCTAAAACCATGAACAGAGAAGGGAAAGTAAAGGTCATATATTTAATTTAAGGACTTTTAAAGTTACATGTTGTTACAACGTTGATGTCAGTAGAACTTCAGTATATCACTCTTCTATTTCAGTCTGTAATTAAGACAAACTAAAGGATTAATTGGACTGAGTTGATTTATTGGCCTTACCAGCTTGTATCCGGGTGGAACAACAACCTGACAGTGAAGACAAGGTTACTGGAAACCCTGCCATGAGGCAAATAGGAGCCAATATCCTGATTGCAAAGTTTAATATAAGCTTACCTTAGGCTTTGGATCTGATCTGATATAAACTTTATAGACATTGGAAATCCGGTGTCCAAGAAATTAGACCATGTTGTCTGGAATTCCTTGTTGAGGACTGTAGTAGCCTACATTGATGTGAAATAAATAACCAGAAAGCACTGAATCTTGCTTTACTTTGAACATCTCAGTGATGGTACATTTGTAGTCTTCCTGCAAAAATGATGGGGTGTACTCAGGCATCTTGGTCCTTTGAGAAAGGGACTGGGGAGCATTTTGGGGGAGATCACCAAGAGAAGACTTAGAGCATTCTGACAGAAAAGAAAAGTTATTGCAGGAAGTTGTGAAAGTATGAGACACAGGTGATGAGAGTGATGATTCACAAAAAAATCGAAGATTAAGGCAGTACAGTAAAGCCATTTGCATCAATTCTTGGGAATGAAGGACCACAGGACATGATAAGATTTGGGTTTTAGTAAGAGCGGACATCAAAAGCATTTAAGGTGATAGAAAAATGTCTGCACCGTGGATTATCTGATGGCAAAAGTAGAGAGGCACAAGAAGTGTAATGAAGATGGGGATATTTCAATGAAAAGAAAGGAACATGGCTGTGGTGAGAACACAGTCTTTGGAGAAAGAGGTAATAAAAGATGTGTTAGATAATGCTAAGTAAGATCCAGGCAGATGAACAGCTGGCAGAGGGATGCAGGCAGCTGGGGCTATACAGTAGGTTGAGGAATCATTGGGAACCAGGGAGAAACCCGGATAGGAAGATGGGAGAGGAGGTTAGGGGTTCAGCTTGTACTATTTTTGCCATAAAGTGGAACCAGTGGCTGCTGCAGCTTGGGCTGCAAAAAGGATACCTGATAATGCAAAGGCACTAAACAAGCTATATGTCATAATAATAATAATAATAATAATAATAGTAGAAACAAGAGGTAAGGGGAAGGAAATGCAGGCATGGTGGTTAAGATGCCCGACGTAGACGAAGAGAAAAGGAAAAAGCGGAGAAGATGAGACTGCAGGAGGATCAAAAGGAAATGATACAGGAAGAGAAGGAACAGGTGTCCTGGTGGGCAGAATGGTGAGTTGTCCAAGGGTGGCAACTGGAATAGGGACCTTACAAGGGCAACATAGCAGAGCCGGGCAGTTGGGTGTTCTTCATGAAGGGGAGAAAGAAAAAGGAAGAAAAAGGGTGTTGCGTTGAATTGGAACAGGAAAATGTGCCTCCTCATTCTTTTGAGGTTCCTTGCAATCAACCCGCATTCCAGTCTGTGATTTTGGGGGAATGGGATTTAGATGTGGAAGAATTATTCTGGAATACATGGGTGGTAAAAGGCTGAGCTCATCACTGAAGGGCTGATGGGAGTTTCAACCTGGGGATCCTTGGGTAGAGCAGTGAGGTCTATTGGAAGACGAGCCTTTGGTGCTTGGAGAGACCAAAAGCAGACTGGATTTACAATCTGGAAGGAGACTGGTGGGTGCGATGACAGAACTGGGGGGTGGGAAATCCGTGATTGGACTGGTGTGGCTGATATTGACCTGATAGCAGGGCTGGCTGCTGGAGGATTTGTGAATCGACTGAAAAAATGACACTTTTAGCCATTATTTCACATGTAACCAAATATCACATTGAGCAATTACAACAATGAGGAAAGAAAGCAAACAGTTTATAGTATTTTATTTAATTTTAACACAGCATGCAGAATTACAATGTTTCCTGAACAAAGTAGCAAAAACACATATAACTTGTTTCATTTCAAGCATGGTACTAGTGTTTATTCACAAGAATCACAATTGACAATAAGTGCAGTATACTGTATGTCAATACAAAAACACTGCACTGGTAGAAGGAAGTTGAGAAAAGGTGCTGACTTATTGCTACAGGTTTACTTTCACAAACACATTTTAAAACCATGAACTGTACTGAGCCAGCTGTGAATGGCTCAGGAACTTTCAATATCAGTACCGTTTCTTTTCTGACATTTTCTTTAAATCTCCTCATAGACATTCATATAATCTTCACATATGGTACAGGTAACAATAACATTTCAAACATCAGTGTTTACATCAGCAATATATAGTTTCCTCTTTTCATTTCAGACTCCATATACAAACATTCTCATATAAGATCTATAAACAGTTTTAAAAACCATTATAAACTATGTACAAATAGTGCTTCAGCATTTCATCTCTGAAAAACTATAACCATCTACATACTAAAAGTACTCTGCATGCTCATTAAAAGGCATTATTCCTGAGTCCAACTGAAATTATTATTTTGTGTTAAAATTCTAAACTAAGAAATTATTGTTTACACTTCATCTTCATGAAGTCTGGACAAAGAGAGGAAATGTATCTTGATGGAACATTTAATTTATGTGATATAATTAAAGACAGGATTTTTAGTACACCAAATCCTCTGTATTAACATAACTTCTGCCTGCATACCACATATGCCTAAACTTACAATTTGTGACCAAATACATTTTGAACAATTATAAAATCTGTACTGTACTATAGCATCCATTTTTCTATAGAAAAATCTGGTCATAATTTTCTGACCCAGTGTAGTACAGAACTAGAACAATTTAAAAAAAGGAGTTCTACATTGTAGAACAAGAGATTGTGAGTTCATGGCCTACTGTATAACTGTAACATGTTCATATCCACACAGATCATTCTTTGTGCATGATTACTGAATTAAACCATCAAACTGCACAATGTTTCAAAGTGGAGCTAGAAAATGACATAAGGTTAGATAAGCTTTGTGCTTTCCATGTGAGCATTTAAAAGGTCAACCTCGAAGATAAAAAACGGAGTACATCAGAAGGACTGGCTTTAGAAATAGAATTGTATTAAGCAATTTATGTACTGAGCATCAAAAAGAAAACACGAATAAAACACAAATAACTAAACCACATTCACCAGTTGGTACTGTACTGTAGTTTTACTACTGTAGTTTTTGTGTGTTCTTATATTTTATTTAACGTGCATTACATAAGTAAATTCATTATGCTGTTGTATGTACATTTTTTATTAACGGGGAGACAAATACTGCAGCATATTTAGCCATCATTGGAAGTAATATAAGCTGTACACCTGCAATTCTTGCTTTGCATCAGGTTGCTATTGTTGCTATTGTTGTCTCGTGGGATTTTGTGCCACTTGTCTTGTAGATTCTGGACAAGCATGTGCCTGTTTACTGGTCACTGAGCCACAGACACTGCTCTTCTTCCAAACTTCTCATAAAAGTTCAATGAAGCTCAAGTCTTGAAAGTAAGGCATCCAGGGCACACTACGCTCACATTCTTAAGCTTTTGTGAGACAAGCAGCATGAAGACATGCTTTATGCTGCTGGAATGAGCAGGATTTGGTCAGTTGGGTGCCATGCAGTCACGTTACCGCCATTTCATATAAGCAGAGTTCTGTAGAGACAAGACACTCCTGCACAGACCATCACATTTGAACCTCCCCTTCCATTGACCTCGTGTATCATGCTGCATGTTTTCAACAAACTCACTGGCATTTGTGGTGGTGGTTTACACAAAATCTTGTCTCATCACTGAAGAGGACTTGACTCCACTGCTGGTAAGTGCACCTGAGGTGCTGCTCTTTTCATGGCCCATGGTCAGTGTCCTCTTGATATAAGAGGCATGTTGGTTCCTTTACATGCTTTTCCTTCTTGATTTCCCCTAGGTTTCACAGTCAACAGGTTTAAACACCTCATATCTTTTTACAAGGCAATTGTCTCACTGAGCTGATTTATCACCTATGCAGTCAAAATCACTCCAACTTATAGTTGGCGATGAATGTTCAATTAAACAAAATAACATTATAATTCTTATAAAGAAAAATTCACATTTTTTATTATTCTAAGGACATTCATGGACACATACAGTAGTGAGAAGAGTCTTTTGATGCTCAGTACATGTGTGCATAGCACGTGTATTGGATATCATGTGTTTGTGTGGACGCATCTCACAAATATGGAAGCACCTTTCAGTACTGAATCTCAACCTTGTACAAAGGAGACTTTCTGTGACCTGACCTGGGTTTGTTTTTCAGTTAATTACAGAAAGCAAATAGCAACAAAGGGAATATGTAGCAAAACAAATGCACTGTGAAGATTAGGTTAAACATTTTAGAAACAGTGAGCAAATCTCTTCTTTACAAACTAGAAATTAAAAAAAGGGAAAGATAGTGTGTGGACTTATTTGGAAAATAATCAATTTCCAGCCCTTGGCATTCTAGGGTAATTGGTTACAGCTGATTTTGGAAAGCTTTGCCTAAACTTGAGGGTACTATTAAGACCAAAATATGACATCATTGTTTTCTCATAGAAGAGGATTTGGTGCACTTGTGAATTCAAAGGTAACACAATTTTCTACTGAAGAACTTGCAAGTCTCATAGAGAACAAAACTTGCTGGTTCAATAGTTACAGTAAGTGCCATTATTCTTCTGTATGTAAGATTACCCTGTAAAAGAAGGCTATATAGTTTGATATCATGCTACTCTA
Source organism: Atractosteus spatula (assembly GCF_055471065.1). Taxonomy (NCBI): domain Eukaryota; kingdom Metazoa; phylum Chordata; class Actinopteri; order Semionotiformes; family Lepisosteidae; genus Atractosteus; species Atractosteus spatula. The sequence continues at coordinate 44,264,874 of NC_142711.1, forward strand.
GAGTCATAAAGTATGAACACAGAGTCAACTCACTCATGACCTCAGGAACAAAACCTTTTTACTAATTACTTCTTCTAGCCAATTAAAATATAACTGTACATGCCTATACCAAGGCTAATCTAAATTATTCCACATGGTCCTTTACCTGGTGCAGTGAAAGTCTATTAAGCTAGAGTCCAGTCTGTTTTGTTTAAAGTCTTTATCAAAAATACTATTAAGCACAGATAAAAAGGTACCGAACAGCAAAGTGAAGAAAAAACTTGGAAAAAGCCACTGCTCAGGAAATGCAATGAAACTGTTTGGCAAGGCTGAAATTAGCTAAGGCAAATTAACTTGACAGCCACTAGTTTAGTAATGCAATGTTTTAGTATTTTTCAGTATTTGACTTGAAGTATCAAAGATTTATGCTGAATTTTAAAAAGCACTGAAAACACATCCTTGACATAAAACACAAAGAAACCTTGAGGAAAAATGGGCCTTTTACAATGTTGTGCTAGGTTGTCGGTTGTACTGTATGTATCACAATTAAACAAGTTCTGTTAAGCCTTCACAGTTATACATTGGCTGTCGCATTGATACCTAAAGGATAATTCTTAAAAAAGATGAAAATACTTAGAAAATAAAAGACTATTCTTTCTAATGACTCCCAAAACTAGAGGGATAAATGAGTTTAATGTGTACTTCTGTATCTGATTGCAAATGGTGTAGTGTTATATATAGTAAAGACAAATACTTAGAATAAAACACTTCGAATAGATTTTGCTGACATATGGCAGTTTACATTCAATACACTGTGGGCTAAACATCAGGCAACCTGAACTAAAAGCTCACTTAAGTACATACACGTGAGAGGATGCCATAAATACAGAATTTCAAACGAAATCCAGACAGCCAGGACAGCTGCGCATCCCTTTAAGAACAAACATGAAAACAACTGCACTATTCCTAAGGATTTAATGATTGCTATCCACAAAGTCTTTGGCTTATTACAAAAGAATATTTTCTTTTCTACCAATCGATAAAAGGAGGTACATTAATACCTTGGTTTCTATCTATTGCATAACAGAAACAGCAAAAAATAAACAGAATCAGAAAGTTCAAGTTAGTTCCAAAATCTCTAAAATAAATATCACTTTTAAAGTTACTGAATAACTCTAGTGGACCATTTACCTGAACTCAAAGACAACAACAAGGTTTATGTTGTGAAATTTTAAAATCTCTCCTTTGGGTAGTCCTGAGTTTGTATGACAGGAGATCCCAATGGCGAAAGTATCTTGTGGCTAGAGCAGAGTTTTTTTCTGCATTCCAGCCTGTTAGTATATGTCTGTCATGTCAAAATAATCAATGCTGAGGGACAGCAATGTCAAAAATCCTCAGCATCAGAACTAGCTGAGATACAATAGCAATTTCTAAACCATGATCCCTACAGTTTCCAAACCAACAATGGAAAACATTAAATTGAAAATTAAGACTTAAAGCTTATTTTTTGGACAATGTCTTCCCAGGGTCCATAGCCAACAGCTGTCCTGATTCCAGTCTTCATGTTTCTGAATATCTCATGTTAAAGTAATGAAAAGATCAAAGAAAGTATGTAATGTGAAGTACTGAAAAGCTTGTTGCAAGTGCATTGAAACTGTGAGAGTGCTATTCACTTTCCAAGGCCTGACAATACAGCTTTATTTAGCAAGGGAGAAATGGGTCACTTGAGAAGTCAAAAGACCAAATGTCACTTAGAGCTTCTCTCTCATTAACCAGTCTGAATTTGACCAGCAGGGCGCAGATAGAAAAGGTTATTTCATCAGTTAACATATTACTGGTTATTTCAGTTTAGTTATCCAGAAACACACATCTACTGTATGTGAGAGACTAGTTTTCTTTGGAAGAACCCTGATGTGTCTTCCTATGTTATTCTCTGAAATGTAAAAGTCAGCCCTTTTGCAATCTTGAAATTAAAAACAACTTAGAAATAAAACACGCCAGGTGACAAGGAAATACCTTAAATGAAAAGGATATGACAGTTGAAGACCTTTTTCGTTGACTCCGCAAGACGATTGATCATTTTTACCACACTGTTAGGTACTAGACAGTTGAGATACAACATAATAATACCAACTCCTCAAGGACCAGTTTTTAATTGTGACTTTATCAAGTGTCCACTGAGGCTTTGTCTGAAATCTAACAAAACATTCTAGCTCATTTCATAAGCGTGCACTGTAGTAGTCTGCTCGGTATATTACATTTTTTTCCACGTAACAGATATCCATAAATCACTTAATCAAGTCATTAATTGTAGTGAGCTGAAATGCGAAACATACGAATGTGAGAATTTTCTTTCACAGGAAATTTTCTGTAGGTGAACAGAACTGTTCAGATTTCCATTTTACATTCAAATATTTATGTATCTCATCTTTTTCACGATTACTTCTAGTAATGTTATGTTATTTATAACAAACTACATCTCCTTTTACAAATACATTTAAACACAACCACCTTATAAGAAATTCAATTAAAGCAGAAATCTCACATAGACACTAAAAGCACAAGACACTACCATATCTGTTCTTTGCTTTAGTGAAAACAGGATGCGTTTTCTCATTCTACAGTAAGCTGCCAATTTCAGACTTTAGCAGCTGCCTACTCCTTCCTTAGAGACTTCCCCTCTTGTCCTGAAGTGTTTCTGTTTCACTGTCATATCTAAGCTGCCTAACTGCCAAAAGCAAGAAACTCAATAAATGATAATAAGAAGGACAATATGCTACATTGTTTTTGAATAAAATGGAAAAAAAATATTTATGGTAAAGCAGAAATGTTTAACTGCAGTGTTGGCACTCAAATGTTTAACTATTAACTTTTAAATTCTCCTCATTGCATGAAATCACCTTTGCAGTTATTCCATAAAAATGTTTTGAAAGGCAAATATATTTGACCTTTTGCAGAAATAAAAAAAACATATCAAAAGAATACTGCTTTCTTCTTGCTCTTTCCAGAAATCTTTAGTGTAAATCTTAAAAGAACTTTAGTTTTCTGTTATTCAATGTCTGTACCCAAACAGTTTTCACAATCAAATTTATGAAGTATGGTGTATGTATATTTCTTTAAAACATGATAAAACGACCTCATTCACAATGTTAGCTGTACCCAAAAGAATTTCAGAGCTCTTTGAAAACTATGTGGTTAAATAACAAAAATCAAAAATGTTTACACCTTTTTGATGAATAAATACACATAAAATTGGAACTACATCTGTTGACAGCACAGGAAATATTAGACTTCAGCCTTACTTAGCCACTACTCTGATCTAGTCCTTTTTCATCCAACCAATTAATAAAAACACCAAAACCTGTGTGGAAATGAAGATCTGGTCCTAAGTTCTTCCCAAAACAACCTGTGGACACACTAGATCCCACTGAATTGTTATAGCAACCCAACTGGAAACCCAACATTGCACTTTTTGGACAGCTTTGGTCTCTGGGTCAAATAGCACAAACAAATGATCCTGTATGTGATTTGGAACATCAGTTGGAGACATTCAATTAACATACTCCATTAAGAATGTCATTGCATCAACAACATCCTTTTGATTTTCTAGGACATACATCTGATCTTGGAATCCATGAACGCCACACAATATACAGTATATTTCATGGATAAACACTTTAAAAACACTCTTCCGATCCAAGGGAATGTCTAATATGGCTTTTTAAGTCAAAACATTATGAATGAAAAAACAAAAAACTCCTCCTTTGCGTTGCTTGGTCTCTCTTAATGGAGGCCACACTTCTGCAGAATCATAATCAGTCCATTTCTGAGGCCGAAAGCCTATTTCTCAAAAAAAAACAGAGATACTGTTGTTTGTATCTTAGCTAAGAATTAAAATCAAACACTTAGTCACTTGTTAACCACCATGTTAATGCTCATATTCACCCTGTGTATTTTCAATTTTCAATTTATGGGTTAGAGAATAGGCTTTTGCTCTGGTACTCCTCATTCATATTTCATGAATACCTTATCAGTGTTTCATTCTGTTCATGGAAGGTGGGGTGGATCGTGGTTTTAAGATGTGTGATCTTTAAGTTGAAGGAAGGGAAAGACTCCTAATTGCTTTGCTTAGTGTCATAGCCATCACATCACTGGGGACACAAGCATCCTTGCAGGTAAGAAGGTGGGAAAGGAGATCAAGCTGATGCTGCTAATGGCACTTCTCTGAACTCCATCCACTACGTTTGTTGAAACTGTTTTGCTGTATCAGAGCCCAGGCTCACAGGAGGTTTGAGAAACTGGGAACAGCGATATCCAAGAGGGTGCACTCAATCCACGAAAGAATCAACTAGTGAACCTCGGCCTGCGCTGACAAGGCCAAGTACTCGGTGTTCTCAGCAGCGGGAAGATGCCCATTGACCTTGGACTTGGGAGGAAAGAAGTCCTGTTGGTAATCAGGATTGTCCAGGCTGGTTTGGTGGGTGACTTTTTGGTCGCAGTAGTGTGGGTTGTCAAACAAGGGCCTGGGCAAAGCTGGCTGTACGGTGTTGAGGTATTCGTGGAAGTCAGCGGTGTTGCTGAAGGAATTCAGATACTGAGAGTCTGGATTTTGAGCCCTCGTCGCTGCTGAGATGGGAACAACACTGTCCTGATAGATGGGGTTCATGACGTCGGACACTGGGTTCCCGTTTTGGTTCACATACTCTGTCAGACACAACAGAAGGATTCAATTAGAGGCTCTAATCTTGATTCATCGCACTGCTGTTGGACCCTTGAGGGAGGCTCCAGTAAAATACTCAAGTGTGTACATGGGCAACTTAAATGTAAATGTAAGTGTCAGCCAAACAAAATAAAGATGATGTCACATACACTTTCAATCAGAAAATCAGAACGAATGCGAAAAAGACACAGATGGTCAATGATGATGGAATAAAATGCACCCTCCCACTGTACCTTATTTGAATGAAGTACCGCATTAATCAAAAATATTTGTTTTTGAAAATGATTCACTAAGCGTTCAATGTTTATGCAATGTACACAGCATCCATTACTCACCTGGTAAAGGCTGAAAGTCCTTTTCGAAAGCTCCATCTGTAGGGTCAGTAATATAGCGCTGGATGAAGCTATCCTCTCTCATCGGATATCCCTGATAATCAAAAACACAAGAAAAAAAGTCAGGTTTTGCAAACCAAGTAAAAATCAAATATCAGCTGTCATTGTGGTTTTACAACTTTCATGCAATATTTATTCACAGTATTGAAAAGGAGAACCAGTCCCACCCTGATAACATTCCATGTGTCTTTTTATATTTCATACTGTGAAAAATATTTTTGGTTAAGAAGTCTATACAGTATGTAAATGTAAATACATCTATAAAAATGTTTAATATAAAAAAATGTTAAAAGGTGAGTTACAAACGTCAACTAAACAACATAACTCTTTTTACTGCATTACAGCCTTTAAACACTCTGGCTACTCAGTCCTACAATCACACAGCCTAGCACATATCAGACGTCAAAAAGTGTTCTGAATGTGCACCAGTGGGAGGACTGGCATGCAGTTTATCAAGTTCTCAGAAACATCAAAGAAGACACCCTTAAAATGGGGTTTCTGAAAAATACAGATTTGGCTTTTCTAGGCTGTGTAGTATCAGTCTATCAGTTTTCTAACCGCTTTATCCAATACAGGGTTAATGGAGAGCTGGAGCCTATCTTAGCAAGCAATGGGCATAAGGCAGGATACACTCTGGGTAGGACACCAGTCCATCACAGGGCACACACAGACAATTTTTCCAGAAGCCAATTTACCAGTATGTCCTTCCCTGTAGGAGGACACTGGAGTACCTAGCAGACACCCATGTGAACATGGGGAGAAGATACAATCTCCACACAGATCACCCCAGGTGCAGAATTGAACTCAGGGCCCCAGTGCTGCAAGCCTGCAATACTAGCTACTGTGTTACCATGCCACTCTACATTTGCAATATCTTGGTTCATCACTGTTTGTAGCAGTTCAGTGATGCGATCAGTAAAAACAGTTGTTGCCTTTTTTAAAAAAAATGTCTCCTACCCGTGGTCAAAGGACAAAACAAGATCCTCGTATAAACAGAGCATTGCAGAAAACATTTTAAAACCATTCTAATTTACTTTAAAAAGGTTACCGAGATATTGACGCTTGAAATATAAATTCCTGGTACCATTTACTGTACAAACTTAAAATACTACTAATAAGTACAAACTAATGTTATTTCTCACAGTAGCCCAGTACTAGCTCTTTCAATTCCACTCACTTACCCCATTTCTGATCGTGCAAGATCCCGTGCTGCTGTTAAGGCTCTGTAATTCAATAATGAAATTCAATTAAATGTTAGAGTCCTTTGAATTAACTAAATAACAAGATCACATACTGGTGCAAAACCACTGATATAGCTAAAGAGATAAAAAACACACTCTCCCTTCCCACAATGTTATCCTTTATGGGTTTAATGGGTTTGCAGTTGTATCATCTTAAAACCTCGCTCAATTAAAAAGTACTTGAATACTATTAGTCAAAAAGGACAACCTGCAATCTTTTGAACTTTTTGTGACAGCATACGGAACATGATTGTAGATAGTATATTTCAAGCTTAGTGTTTTGGGAAGCCTCTGTCCACTATATCCCTGCCTTCAAAAATGAGAAGATTCCTCTGCCCTGCTTCCAGGAGGAAACCACATTTCTAGGTAGGCAGAGGGAAAGGTGATTAGTTTGCTTATTGTGTGTTGAGGATCAGCTGTTACTGATTGGCAAGTCTTTCACAGTATAAAAGGTATTAGGTACTTTATGTATGCTGTTGGCATTTTACAGTACAGTATATACTGCATTAAGAAAAATGACATGAAAGCACAAAATCATGACCGACTAAATTAATTTTCAGAAAAGGGTTGAATAATTTTGAACCTTTAAGAATAATAGTATTGCTAAAATCTCTGCATCTCATCACAGTGTTCTAAAATTACATTTACTAGGCGGCAATATGCCATACCATTAGAAGGAAACTGCTCCATGAAGAGCCTTACACACAAAGCAGGATTATATGGATAACAGTCTCAGTGCTTTTGGTGAACAGTGTAGACCTGGTAGTCAGTACCTGATGTTTGTAGCTATGAAACCTCAGGAAGAGGATTTAACCACCCACAGCCATCTCACTTGCTCTATTTGGCTGCCAGGTACATGCATTCCCATTTCAGCTGTGTTTGAAATTTAACTGACTTTCCCTTTCCCTCCCACATATCCGCCTATGCATTCAATTTCCCTTGATTTCTTCTGTCCCAGTGGGTCTTTGATCAGGCTCATATCCTTGGCAAGGAAGTTGTTCTCCAGCCAAGTGGACTGGGCCAAAAAAGTACAACATCTCCCGCCGTCATTACCCAGACAACACTTATCCGTTGTTGCCTTAAGGCCCAGCACACAATGTACAAAAACACAGATAAAGTTTTGAATTATTCTGTTCTTTTCTTATTCGGAATCATTCTAATGCCAAAATGTATACATCCTTAGCAAGTGATGAGAAATGCACTGCTGCAGAACATAATTCTGATTATCAACGAGAAGATGTGTGTTAAACTAACCTACATAATATCGTGTTTGTAGACACAACAGCAATGAATCGCTCAGCCCATGTTCCAATAAATGTGTCAAAAAATGTGCCCACAGCTGTAGTGCAGAGAAAGTAAGTATGACACAGATTCAAATTAGAATATTTGGGAAGCAAAACTGATACATCTTCCATTTTCCACTCCCGGCACCACAAGACCCTCAGATGACTTTGAGATAGCTTTACCATAGAGTGTAAGAGCTGCATCCGAGACGTGCTGGGGCTGTTGAAGAAGCCGTTGTAGGGAACGAGATACTCATCTGCATCCACAACATCATCCATTTCATCTCCATCAATCAAGGTGCGATAGAACTTGGAATCAGTGGGGCTCGGCAAATGCATGCGTTCATCACCCTGTGAAACAACAGAACAACTTAATCGGAAAGAAAAAAACCACCTGTACATTAACTTTGACAATCTTTGAGTTTGACTTAGAAGTGGTACACATACTGTAGAAAAACTGCTATCTAATAACTGTCTATTTTCCACTCCATTGTAATTTGAAATACCATAACACTATGCACAACTGCTGGCTCGGGAGATATAATGTACTGTGTGTCTCAGATCCCAGGGAAATCTTTAATAAAATCTTGTAATATGGCATGTTCACACACTGTAGGTTTTTGCCACACACAAAGAAGAGTTAAGCCAAATAGTAACAACATGGTCAGATGTGTTTTCTTAAAAGTGTATCTAGCCAACTTTTCATTTAGGGTGTGAGCTCTCTTTTTTGCATGTGTTTTTGTTTTGTATTCATAATTGTGTTTCGGAAAACGTTGGTAGCTTAAAGTAGAAAGAAAATGAGCTTTGTGGTACTAATCTGAGTTCTGACAGGGCAAAGTGGTCATCTAGGCTGGTTTCACAGACACTGAGAAATATTGATCCTAAGGAGAGGAAACGGCATACTGTATATAGACAAGAGGAATCCTGCAAAATGAAAAACAAAAATCTCAAAGCACAGATGCAGTGAGCTTTAAACACACAAATATTCATGAAATTAAAAGATAAGAGATTCAATGCTGGTTCCCTAAAATGAACTCTACATGGCAGAAGATGTATACTTTAGCTCTTTTTACCTGTATGACAAGATAGCGTGGGGGATCCCGAGCCATTTTTGAAAACTCTGCAATAAGCTCTCGGAATCTGGGTCTGCTGTCTGCATCGATCATCCAGCCTGAGTGATATACATAAGAACAAATATGGAAACCATGCTTCATGGTAAAGACAACAGAAAAATGAGTTCAAGACTAGTTAACTCCAATAGTCAATAAACTGAGTCTTAAAGCTGAATGGTTCCACTAGCTAAGGTTCAGTGGAAACTGTAATAATTTCTCGGTGCATTATTTCCTCATTTGACACTAACTCTGTATAATCTGTGGGATTCACAGTGAGAAAGATAGGAGATGGATCTGACAGTTATGTATATCAGAGGAAAATGTACAAGCACAGAACTTCCACTTTATGCTCATAAAGGGCCAATTTGGAAAGTCAGTGTTATGCTCTCAGTCCTGCCTTGTGTCCTTCGCTTTGGATGCCTACAGGGCTGCCACAACCCTTCCCAGGACTTACAGATGATTACAGATGGATGGATAGAAAGAGGAAAAACAATTGCCGATCCCACATTCTCTAAATTCCAAGGTTACTTTTTGTGGTAGGCCAGCAGTAATCAGCCTAGCAGTTTCAGCTGACCTGCCACTAGAGGTCATTCAGGCCTCTATTACATGTAAACAACTTCACATGTGGTGTACTGTACAAGTTGATTAAATGAGCCACTTCAGGAGAGACAGACCTGTCGCACATCTTTATCTCTGTTGACTTAAAAAAAGTACTATATGTACAATAAAAGTACTCACACGGGAGGCAAAGTTGGTGAGTTCTAAATAAATACATTCTAAAACAGTAGAGATGTTTCATTTATTGTTTTTGTGATGCTGGTTAACAAAAGTTATTTTGGGTTTGTGGGGGAAGGGGTTCAGAATGCACAACGCAGATACAACACTTACACTTCACCATGATCATGTAGACATCAATGGTACAGATGGGAGGCTGGGGCAGGCGTTCGCCTTTCTCTAGGATCCCTGCAATCTCACTGGCTGGGATTCCATCGTAAGGCTTTGACCCAAAGGTCATTAACTCCCAAACTGTCACACCTAAGCAGAAGAACCTGGAATCAGGTGAACTGGACCAGCCACATCACAGAGTACCATTCCACAGTCAAACATGCCAAACTCTTAACATGGTGATGAGGCTGGTTAATCAATAAAAAAAAACACACAGAGACAAATTATAGCCCTTGGAATCATCTTGAATGACACATGATGGTGTTGCAGCAACTGCACTGTGAATAAGATGAATACAAATCACACGGTCACAGTATCTGTGGACCTGCTGCTATTCAGGCAGGGTGAGTAGTGAATGAGTCATTTTCAGAGTAAAAGGATTAGTGTTACTATTTAAAAGAAAAAGACATTGAGCTGTACAATACATTTTAAAATCACTTTCTCTAATTGTTCTCTACTCAGTAGCTACTGACTAGTTATCAGTTGAAACCGTAACGAATTGAGCTGCTTGAATTTTAATTCCCAAAACAGTCTCTAAACAGCCCAGGTGTTTCAGGTTCCAGGTTGTATTTTTATTTGCTCAGACTTCCTGAACTTGGTCAGGAAAAGTTATCTGACAATCTGAAATATATACCTTTTTTCTGATCTGTAGCCTTGGAAACTCTTCCTTTAAAAACACTGAAGTGTAACATGACTTTTCCCCAGATTATAATCAAAACTCTTGCCAAAAATCTGTTAAAGTGGTGGCTTTCCACAGACTATACAGAAGAAGCCACCAGCAAACAAAAAGCCCATGTCAAGAGATGTAGTTTTCTTTGAAATTACTGTTGGTATTTTAGGCGGGGTTACAGTAGGTTATGATGTAATGTTTTAGTGATCTTTTTAATATTGATGGTATTCTCTTTTTTTGCTTTACATGATTAAAAATTACAAACGGTTACTAAATATACACTCCCTCAGTAGTTACAAAGGGTGTCCAGAAGTGCTGTCTGTTCAGGTCTGACTTAGGACAAGGCCTCTTTGCGCTGTAAAATGAAACTAGCTTACAGCTCCTCTGTGGTTAACTATACAAGTTCCTGCAGATATTACTGAGCTCATGGGAATGAATTTTAAAAAAAGCAGTAACTGCATATTTTATCCAGTATCCTCTCCAGGGCCTCTTTAGCGTCAGTTCTTGGGTTTGCTGAAGCTGTTAGTAGGTCAACTTTAAGCTTACCTTCATTTTCCATGTGCACTAACTTAGTGTATTTGTTAGAAAAAACACACAGCTTTCGGAGCTTGCCAGTGAATTATCTTAAATTCTTAAATGCTTAATTAGTAACTACACTTTACATATACTGTACATCTTTTTAAGTTTTTCTCTGGCAATATTCCAGCTGGCAACTGTGTTGAAATCCATTTAATAAAGAATACACATGAAATCCACAGATGTACAGGTTCCTGGACTAGACTTTCATGGTTCCTGTTAAGAAATAGGTGCAATGGCTTGTTTGAAAAAATAATAAAACAGAGACTTTCTGCCTTAGCCACAGCCTGGTAATCTGCAGGCAGCAGAGAAATGTGATCCACTCATCTCAGAGAGCTAGTGTTTTATTGCAAGGAACAGCAGAGGCTGAGCCACGAGGCCTGCATCTCCAAAGTCACTTGACTGCTCCCAATGTCTGTGAGTCAAGACTTGACAGCAGGGTATTTTATGAATCGCAGGTGTTGACTGTTCTTTGTAGTCTGTAAGAGCTAACCGGAGATGTACTTTCCACCTGTCAGCCAGGCCTTGTGAATAGAAAAAATGCCCTGAATCACTTCGTTTGGATCCCTGATACAACACGATTCCTCTGAATCCCACACTACACTAGTTTAGTATAATTTCAACCTGTCTCCACCATATGGCCTTTGACCTACCATAACTCCAGACGTCACTCTGATGTGTGTAGATTCTGTGCAGAATTGACTCCAAGGCCATCCACTTGATTGGCACCTACCAAGGGAAGATGTGGTGAAATGTATAGCAGTCCTTCATCACTAGTGATTTTGTTTTTCTTGCATGCAAGTAGTAACAAATGACTGCATCTACGGAATCTTTCTACAATTATTAACTGTATGGAAAAAAAAACCTTTTAATGAAAACAGAACACAATATGCAGTTTTTGAGACTGTTTAAGAATTCCATATAATTTTTAAAGAAAGAGTGAAGCATTGGTTTACTACAGAGCAACACAAACTAAAATTAATTAAGAAAATAAATTGCATTAAATAAAACCATTTACTGTATATTAGTGATAAACAATATAAAAACATTTTTTTTCTGGTATTTCATATAGATACATTCATAGCAGACATTCCAGCTTTCTTCTAAGGTCTGTTAAGTATTTCACAGTAACAGATGGGTCCCATTTCATTAATAGAATAGTAACAAACTAGAACTTTTCAAATAAAAATAAAATCCATAACAGTTTCAGAGATACTTCCCTCAGTGCCCACTTCTGTCTGCCAGTTAAAAAGTTAACTAAATGCCCAATGTATTAATAAATGCATAAAATAAATAAGAACACTTGGTGCTTTGTTTTGGCAGTCTGCTGAATACTCCTAGTTAAAGCTGTGACTTGTGTTTGCTTAAAATTACAGTTTTACTACTACAATAGTGTAGTACTACTCTTTAGAAATTTAATTTTAATTGCGCCGCTCTACACTTCTGTGCTACATTCTGTAGTTCTAGTTTTTTTCTGAGAACGTTGCTGTTACCTTTCCTCCATCGGCGTGATATTCCTTCTCGTCGGCACTGAGGAGCTTGGCCAGCCCAAAGTCGGTGATCTTCACGTGCTGGGGGGTCTTCACCAAGACGTTCCTCGCAGCCAGGTCACGGTGCACCAGGTGTCGCTCCTCCAGGTAGTTCATACCCTGGCGAGGACCGGCAAAGCACGATCAGTGAATATTAGCACCGGATAGACCAGACTGTTGGAGAACCACTACATGTCTATGGAGACGCATGACATTGAGTACAAGCATGAGGAAAGCAAAGAAGAATGCAAACAAAGGCACAGAAGAATGTGAGGAAGAATGCAAAAATGAGAAAAGAAACAACTGCATCACTTCAGTTATCCTGCTGAAACCCTACAGTGGACATCTTTGCATGGCCGGAGAAAATGCTGCTTATTCATTGGACTGTTGATTTATTTTTATTAGCTGTTCAAAACAGAACAATTTGCCAGTACACTGTTTTGAAGTACAAAGTTTAGGGACATTTTTAAAGCACATACTTTTTAGGAGCTATTTCTTTCACCCATCTAGCCTGTCTGCTATTTAGTAACTAATTATCCCATTAAAAATGGGAAAGATACCATCCAGCTGTTTCTCGAAGAAAACCAGAGTATTGTCTTCAACAACATGGTTCAGTAGCTTGTTCCATGCTCCCCCTACCTTTTGCACTACAAAGTGCCTTCTGTTCTCTGTTTTAAATGCACTTCCACGTAGTTTCCACTTGCGGAATAAGACAGTTATCTATTTTATTCCCCATTGTGGTACTCCTTTCCATCCCTCTCTTCACCTTTCTGATATCAGTTCTATCTTCACTGACGATTCATTTTTCTCGTATTTTTAAACTGGACCTTTAATCATTTTATAAAGCTCTTCCTTTCCCCTTGTATTTTTATCATTAATTTTTTTAAACATTTGAAATGTTGTTTTTAGCTTTTGCGTTACATTCGAGGTAAATCTGTTTTGTGCTTTAATCCCTTTAAGCTGTTTCTGTCCATTCTCCAACTATTTCTATCCTTTTGCATTTTACTTCTCCTAAGCTCTGTCTCGCTCCTTCAAAGTCTGCTCCCCTGAAACTGTACACTTCGTTTTGGGCACAGTCTGTACAGTTTCAAAATATGCTTCAAAGCATGTCACATTACCACCACAGTTCCCTTAGGGTTCACTCTTCGTTTTACATCACTTTTCTCTATTGTTTGAAACGACAAGATCAAAACAGGCATTTCCTCTTGTAGGTGAACCTAGTAACTGGATAAAAAAGCAGTCATTAACCACGTCTACTATTATTCCAGTTTCTGCATGTGACATTCCAGTAGGTTTTTCTCATGATATCTTCTTTTTGCACATAAATACTTGCTTTCATTATACAGTGTTGAATTTAAATAAACATTTTCAAACATCTGTATACTCCTAACTCCGTTACTTCAGGGTGTTGTTTGACGGGTCTGATCGATATCGATTATAAGCCTCTTGATTCCTTTCATTTTAGTTCCTGCACCTGAATACTCTTTTTGATATATGATGCTACACCTCCTGTTCTTCTATATTTCCTCTCTCCAGAACAGAGAGTTCATTATGTGGTAATGTTACATTCACCTCCATTGTTTTTGGTTAGCCATGTTTCTTGTTTCCAGTTATGTCATAATTGCCTGCTAATGTAATAGCTTCTATTACATTTGTCTCCATTGTTTTGTTTCTAACATTTCTAGCATTTATGTATAACCATTTAATTGCCTGGTCCTTTTTTTTCCTCTTCGGTTCTCCTTTTGTCTTTGCTTCCCTTTGGATTTTCTTTGGCTTTGCCCTCTTTGCAATCTACTTTAAATATATGTGTATTTCCTTCTTGATCCTTGTGCCAAGATGACACCTTTCATTTAGGTGTTCTGTCACATCTGTACAGAAGATCTGTGCCATGGGAATGTCCCCAGTGACCAAAGAAAGCTGAAGCTAAGCTGCCTTCTGCACACCAGGTTCTCGTCCATGTTCCAAGCTGATGGATTAATATTTGTAGTCTTTCTATTCTGCCTGCTTTAGCCCAGTGCTGGTAAGATTCCTTAGAAAACCACTGATCTAGTCTTGATCTTCAGTTTGATGCCAAAATTGTCTGGTGTTGCCTGAATTTCTTCTGTGTCCTTTTATAATCATGTCATTTGAGCTCACATGGACACCAACAAGTGGTCTGTTGCCTGCCCATGCTAGGAACCTGTCAATTGTATGGATGATATCAACCACCTCGCTAAAAAAAGACAACAAACAACCACCACTTCTCTTTTTAAGATTCTCATTAGTACTAGTATTTCTGTCTTTACGATTCATGTTTGAGATTTCTTGTCAGTGATGGAGATGTCCTGGCCTTCAGCTTCCATGTCCTGGAGTGGGGCAAGATTGGTGATGTGATGCTGGGTGGTATTATTTGGATTGATTGGGATTTTGTGTTTTTTGTGTTTTAGGATTTGGGTTTTCTGTTTCTATACCACAGATGTACAGTATTCTGGCTGTTCACATTCCACCAGGATGTCTAAATGTCACTTCACATGTCAATCAAGGTGCAGATCACTGGCTTAAACACATTTTTTGAAGTATTAAATGCATAATATACCTGGTTTGGAAAAGTGTTTTTTGTTTGGCGGAAAGAGCTGCCCTGTTTCTTTATAGCTGCATAAATGCTGTCAGCCTTCCTGCTTATAATTACAACCTTTTTAGTTTCGTTTGCAGCACTATGACCTGTAACAGTGATCAACGCAGTCTGGACTGTACACACACTTCCTGCAGAATTGCAATCCTTCCATCCATCTCTGTATAACCATACAGAGTTATATCCAGGCTTATCCAGGACAGGGTCATGGAAAACCCAAAGCCTATCCTGGTGAAAAACAATACTCCCTGGATGGGACACCCATCCCATCCCAGGGCACATACAGTACAAACACAAACACACACTGCCACCAGGGCTCATTTTCCAAGAAGTCTTTGAACAGAGCACCCAGTGGAAACCCAAATGAACATGGGGAGAACATACAAACTCTATGCAGATACGATTGTAAGGAATCCTTATAATGTAGCTTAATTTTTTTGTTCTTTGGAAGCAAATAGAATTATTGACTACAATAACACTGTGTACATTGTGTACAATGAGAAATGAGTACGCAAATCTTGATGTGAACCACCTCTTTCGCTGTGCTCATCCATTACAGAAATGCTTTGGTGTTCTTCTTGGCAGTGATCACCCTAGAAATTCCTTAACCCAGTCACTTCCTGAGATAACTGTGGCATGCTGACTTTCTCATTGCAGGATATACAGTGGTGTGAAAAAGTGTTTGCCCCCTTCCTGATTTCTTATTTTTTTGCATGTTTGTCACACTGAAATGTTTCAGATCATCAAACAAATTGAAATATTAGACAAAGAAAACACAAAATGCAGTTTTTAAATGAAGGTTTTTATTATTAAGGGAAAAAAAAATCCAAACCTACATGGCCCTGTGTTAAAAAGTGATTGCCCCCTAAACCTAATAACTGGTTGGGCCACCCTTAGCAGCAACAACTGCAATCAAGCGTTTGCAATAACTGGCAATGAGTCTTTTACAGTGCTGTGGAGGAATTTTGGCCCACTCATCTTTGCAGAATTGTTGTAATTCACCACATTGGAGGGTTTTCGAGCCTTAACCGTGTTTTTAAGGTCATGCCGTAACATCTCAATCGGATTCAGGTCAGGACTTTGACTAGGCCACTCCAAAGTCTTCATTTTGTTTTTCTTAAGCCATTCAGAGGTGGACTTGCTGGTGTGTTTTGGATCATTGTCCTGCTGCAGAACCCAAGTGCACTTCAGCTTGAGGTCACGAACAGATGGCCGGACATTCTCCTTCAGGATTTTTTGGTAGACAGCAGAATTCATGGTTCCATTTACCACAGCAAGTCTTCCAGGTCCTGAAGCAGCAAAACAGCCCCAGACCATCACACTACCACCACCATATTTTACTGTTGGTATGATGTTCCTTTTCTTAAATGCTGTGTTACTTTTACGCCAGATGTAATGGGACACACACCTTCCAAGAAGTCCAACTTTTGTCTCGTCAGTCCACAGAGTATTTTCCCAAAAGTCTTGGGGATCATCAAGATGTTTTCTGGCAAAACTGAGACGAGCCTTTATGTTCTTTTTGCTCAGCAGTGGTTTTCGTCTTGGAACTCTGCCATGTAGGCCATTTTTGCCCAGTCTCTTTCTTATGGTGGAGTCATGAACACTGACCTTAACTGAGGCAAGTGAAGCCTGCAGTTCTTTGGATGTTGTTGTGGGGTTTTTTCTGACCTCTTGGATGAGTCGTCGCTGAGCTCTTGGGGTAATTTTGGTCGGCCGGCCACTCCTGGGAAGGTTCACCACTGTTCCATGTTTTCGCCATTTGTGGATAATGGCTCTCACTGTGGTTCGCTGGAGTCCCAAAGCTTTAGAAATGACTTTATAACCTTTTCCAGACTGATACATCTCAATTACTCTGTTTCTCATTTGTTCCTGAATTTGTTTGGATAGCAGCATGATGTCTAGCTTTTGAGGATCTTTTGGTCTACTTCACTTTGTCAGGCAGATCCTATTTAAGTGATTTCTTGATTGAGAACAGGTGTGGCAGTAATCAGGCCTGGGTGTGGCTAGAGAAATTGAACTCAGCTTTCCAAAGATGTGATAAACCACAGTTGATTTATGTTTTAACGGGGGGGGCAATCACTTTTTCACACAGGGCCATGTAGGTTTGGATTTTTTTTTCCCTTAATAATAAAAACCTTCATTTAAAAACTGCATTTTGTGTTTACTTGTGTTTTCTTTGTCTAATATTTCAATTTGTTTGATGATCTGAAACATTTCAGTGTGACAAACATGCAAAAAAATAAGAAATCAGGAAGGGGGCAAACACTTTTTCACACCACTGTATATGGCATCCTAATTGAAATAAGAACTTTATCCTACAGGCCATTATGTTTAAAAAAGCAGCTGGACATTGGCGTTTTTGGGCTGCAGACTATCCTAGAATAGAAACTTCATTAGGACTCACATCTGAACCTATTTTTTTTTCTGTAATTCTGAATGACAACCAGAACTAGAAGAGTCAGAGAGACGACTTGGCAGACAACAGTAACCCCAAGAAAATAAAAATGGTCTATTCGTCTAATCATCTAAGGACTGGGATATATTGTAGTGTACAATCTTGTGCCCTTCATACGCAAGTTCCCGCTCGAGTCTGCAAGGGCTTAGGGTCTCCTATTTCTAATCTGTTTTTCACAATCATGTGCCCCCAATGCGCACTTTATGCACCCTTCTCTGAAGTCCACATCAGAGCAGACCTCACTAATGAGAATTACCACTGAGAAATGGTCACATTTAATGTTCTAACCTATCAAAGCAGAGTGAAGTTGTCATAGAGAACAAAATATTCAGGTTTTAGTAAAGTTTCATTTTTTTACACATCATATTTTATGTTAAAACAAAATTTCATTAGGCTTCTTTAAATTCATATGTATTCTAGGTACGAATCGCCAACATTAAACTTTTATTTTCTCACCCCATTACAACTGATGAATATTCGTTTACCTACAGTGTATTTTTACACAGAAAGTAGTCCAAAGCTGTGAAGTATTTCCAAGTTTTTCTTAGTTTAATTCCCGCATTTCGCGTCACGCCTGCTCAACACAAATGAACACATTATGTCACTACTTTTAAGCAGGTACAGACGAGATGTCAAACTGCGAGCAGAGAATGAAAACGTCTGTAAAAAAGTCTCTGCGGACATGTACATAGCCACTGGAAAAGAAGCAGTACAAAAGCAGTACAACAACAGAAAGCATTTTGACCATGAGCTGTGTAACCAATGAGTGCTGTCATGTGCAGGTGTCACATTACCCTTTTTATAATAGTGCACCCTTGAATGCTCACACACTTTAAGTCCGCATTTGCTCTATGTCACCTAAATCCGGACTTGGTTGAAGAAGTCAGAGCTTAGTGCTGCATTTGGGCCATTCTTTTCACTTTCCACACATTGTAACTACTGTATGACTTTTTGTTAAATAAGAGTAAGTTGTCAATGTAAAACATGTAAAACATAAAACCTGAATAAAATGTAAAACACTTTCATGGATTTGCCTTGAAAGCCAAAACACTTGTTCTTTTTAATATTTCAGAAGGAATTCTGTACAGCCTTAATGTTTGTGCAAGCCAGAGGAAAGGGTGTCGGTTTCAGCATACATCGCTCTCAACGAATCAATCCCAGAGCAGCAAGGGGATAAAGCAGCTCATCTTTTTACATAGCATGTATTGTATAATCAACCTTTAATCCTTTTTGAAATGCGTATCATTCATATCTGCTGAGAATAGCCCAAGGCAAGGTCAAAGCAGATCAGCTGAAAAAACTTGAAGCGGGGCAAGAGCATGAATAAAAAAACAGCTCCATTGCGGCTGACATGAACAAAGAGGAAGGTGGGTCTCTTTGTCCTTGGCAGTTCTGGTGATCTTGCAAGGACACACTTCTATAATATTCTTGAATTTCTAAGGATGACACTTAGGATTTCAGTGTGTCAGAACTTAGATTCAATCAAAGGTAGCTGACCCTGACAAAGTGCCAGCAAAACTGCCGAAGAATAAAAACACGTCCGTACCAGGTGAGGCTAGCAGGGTGTGTAGTTTCTAAGGGGTTTCACACCTGATACAGTACATCATTCAGTGGGAAGATGAATTCTGTGGTGTCTCTACCATTGGCGGCACAACAGGCTGATTCAATCAAAACTCAAAATGAGGAAAAGGCGCCAGTTACCTTTGCAATCTGCACACACCAGTTGAGGAGGTACTGAGAGCCGATGTTGTCCTTGTGTTCTTTTACGTAGTCCAGCAGGCAGCCGTAGGGCATGAGCTGGGTTATCAGCTGCACTGTGGAGGTCAGGCAGATTCCCAGCAGCCGGCAGACATGAGGATTGTTAACGCTGGCCATCACATAGGCCTCCTGCATTGAAGGCGGAGAGGGAGGGATTTTACAAAAAATGATACTGATAAAGCAAAAGCACCTCTCTCATGAAAAATAATAATGTGCATAAGGTGTTTATTTGCCTCTTGACAATGCTTATTTTAACTGTAAAATTAAGAAGTGTGTCTTAGGAGTACATAATTTCTAATATTACTTTGAGGATAGAGATACACTGTCACAAACAGCAATAAATGGAGGAGGGCTAACTTATCCTGTAGAATTTTCTAGACAGTTTACTCCAGCAAGTCTATCAATAACGGTTTGATTGCGAAGCCACCACAGTCACAGCAGGCAGAATGAATTTGGTTTTGGCTCACGTTATGCTTCTTAATGCAATTTCAAACAGTTTTTGAGTTCTTGTCAAATTCAGAATAAACATTTCAAATTAGAACAAGGTTGTGGTGTCTTCTTCAGTTGCAACACACTATGTGCTAAGTCTCCCTTGCCGGTTAAAAAAAAATACACTTGCGTCTTTTTCACGACATCACTTGGAAGCAAGTCTTTTTTTCTTGAAACAATTCCAGCACTTTGCGAAGTGTGTATATGCAAAGGTGTATCAAGGGCACTGAAACAACCCATTACTTTACAGATCACAACACTTCACATACAGTACTGTATGCTGAAAATGTGTCCTGCCCGTAAAAGCACTCAGTGACCTCAATATGCACAATGACCTGCCAATTAAATGGCCAGCTATGCAGCTTCTTAAGATTAAGCCCCTGGACACAAGAAGAGTTCAAAATGATGTTTTCCTGTACATCCTGCATTCTAATACAGTGTGCATTCCTCTTGCAGAGACAGATTTTAGTCATCTCCTCCAGGACTACATGACCTCAGAGGCTGATTCTTTTTGGCGCCACACAAACGTTCCGCCATACAAACTGTGCACGTCCCACAGACTAAAACAACCCCGTGAGTTGTGTCTCTTTAATGTCTAACAGCTGAACTGATTCCAGCTGAAGCAGACATTACAACAGACATAGAAAACACAAATTATTGATAAAGAGTCCATGTTTCGAAAACCTTTTAGCAGAAGAGATTTTCCAGGGGAAAAAGATTTACACCCCACTACAAACAGAACAGTTAAGAACAGTCCAAAATATATTCCAGTATATACATAACAGGAAAATGCAAATAAATAAATGAACAAAAGAACAGAAATAAAGTTAATTTCATTTTATGTTTAGAGTATATTACACACTAGCATACTCTTGTGTTTCTGTGACTATTTCACGTGTGACAGAAACAACACTCACATCCAAGATCTCTTTGTTGGCTTTTGGAGATGTTGCTTCTCTCAAGACTTTAATGGCAACAGGAATCTTCACATCTTCTCCTTCGGGGATCCACAAACCCTGCGTGAGGCACATTTGGCACAAGCACATTTGAATAATACATTTCAACATTTGTTTTATTTGAATTTAAGACACTAGTGTCGAATAAACGCTCTGTTTTCTTATCATTCCAAAAAAAGGACAAAAGCCAAATCCCTGCTTTTCTGTTTTAAAAATGTTTTCTGTTACATTCTACCAAAAATGGAAATTTGGTAATTTATATATTTTTTCTTCTTTGGTCTCATATCCTATGTCACATTAGCAACATACTCATTTGTGCGTCTTAGCTCTAGATGGTCTGCAAGTCATATATAGTGTATGTACAGTATGTATCTCCGAAAGTCTGCAGGGAGAGGACCCATCCCAAAAGATAATTTTCTGGTCTGGAATTCAGACAACAGGGGTCAATAAGATGTAATGTAAACCAAAGAAAAAAGATCATTTAATCTGATTTTAATATCATAATAGCTTTGCAAGTGCATACCTTGTACACAGTACCAAAGGCCCCAGAGCCAAGGACCTGTATCTTCTTAAACTCAGTCTCTTTCAAGATCCGCAGCAGGGCCTGGTTGGGTGCTTCTCCACTGGGTGTCAGAGGCTCCACCAGCTGGGAAAGAGAAGACACGGATATCCCCAGACATGCAAATGAGCTAGAGTGAGCTCTGACGTCAGAATGATTGATGGCAGAAAGAGGTGAAAAAACGAACATCTAGCTTTCTGTCACATAATTCAATTCTGAAATACATCCAAAGGGCATCCATCTATCCTTATAGTAAAAATAAATACAACACTCCCACACACCTTTTACACTGGTGAACCATCAGCATTCCCTGCTAACTACAAGTACGTTATAATATCTGTAGTCTTGCAATCATTTTCCCTGCACAGTGGATAGATACTTTGTCTACTGCTGTGGAACTGTGTCTTTGGCTTCTCCCACAGAAGTACAAAACACACAAGCAAAACATAAAAGACACATAAAATCACAACAGCAGTATGTGATACATAAATAGATGGATAAATAGGTAGAGGGGGGAATACATTTACATACCTTCATTGAGTAGTTTTATTGCAGAGGGACAAAGGACTCTAATAAATGTTATTTGAATTTGGTACCCTATACCATCTTCCTGACGGGAGCATTATGAATTGGAATGGAGTGGGAGTGTGGAATCACCTGTGACTCCTTGCCATTGTGAGAACTGTATTATGATAAGTTGCAGAGCTGGGGCTACTGTTTCCCAATTATTCATCCTGCCATTTTCACAATCCTGGACAGTTTGGTTTTGTTTTTCAACCCCATGTTTCCATACCAAACTGTCATGTTAAAGGCCAGGATGCTCTCAACAAGGCTTTTATATGCCTTTTCTATGGCATTTTCACTAACACTAAAGTTCTTGAGTCTTTGAATTAAAAATGGCCCATGATTTGCTTTCTTAAATATGTCGTCTATATTCTCAGTGCCTCTGATCGATGTTCGAACCTCTCTTTCTTGTAGGAGCCTGCGAAGAGTCCTCTTCCTCTTGATGTAACGTCTGCGCATCAAGATGAATATTGCCAGGGCAATGATGACAGTCACCAACAAGCCTCCAACCACCCCGGCAGCAATCGAAGACAGCTGAGAGCTAGAAGATCAAACAAGGCATTTGAATGACCACTGTGACCTCAGCAGAAAAAAAAAATATTGTACACTTTGGAAATTAGGCAGCTCTGAAAGAAAAACTGAAATAAGTTGAGTGATCCCCATTACTTTCAGAATATCTTTATTTTAGACATAGAGAAGCACAGAGTATACACATTCACATAAAGCCAAGATGTGGCTTTCTTATGAAAGGCTTTTTCTTACTGTTACAATGCATTTTCAATTTGTCATGAGCAACTGCCTGATTAAGTGTTATACTTGAAATAATCACCTTCAGTCAACTGTGCAGAGAAATATATTGGTTATCATTGCGTCCCACATTGCTGTGTATAGTTGTGGATGTTTACATAATTTTTGGTCATTCCCTCTTATACTTATTAATGTCTATAGAATTTTCAGAAATCTAACATCATTCTAGAAAGATGATAAACAATACAGACTTGTACAATACAGAACACCTTAAAATTAACAACCAAAATAAAGCAAAAAGACTGGAACCACACAGAAATCTTAAGATAACTGATATAAGGAACACAGCAGGCAACATTGTTTGTGAAATGCACAACATGTGATTAGTGCATAAAATGATAATGTGCATAAAAAAATTAATTAAATTAATTCTTTCTTAGTCTGCTGTATATTGAATACAGCTGGCAGCACAGCCCAGATATGCAGAGATAGCAAAATTTAGAAGCTATTTAAAATAACTTAGCAACAGAATCTAATGTCCCAGAGATTTAAATTGAAATCCACTGCAGCATTGTACACACAACGTGCAATTAATGGCTAACATGCAAATTTGAAATGCATCATGCTATTGTATTTGAATGTGAACAGGAAAGTCTTACGTCTGATGATCACAGCCAGCCAGATCAGGTCCTGTACACCTGTAGATCAGAAGGAAACATTCGTCATTGAGCTGCTCCTTTTCACTTTTCTAAACACAAATGAATTATGAACCGTTTGTTGAAAGGAATGTGATCCTCAACAAAGGACATCATCCCCAAATAAGAGAATGCACTGTTAAAGCTCTAACAGCATGGCATAGCTACAGTAACAACACCTGGAGAATTTAACTGTAGAGATGGCACTTGAAGGTTCCAATACAAACATTCAGGCAGACTAAATGTTGAATCAAATAAGAGGCACAGCATATCTAGTGAATTGCAGCTGCAGTGCGTATCCCTGGCAAATCTGGATTTCGGTTCCAACACTCTTATGTAATTGCCTAATCATTTGCTCAACAGGACAATATGTACACTGCTCATATTTTTGAGGAGTGATGGGATATTACTGCTTGGAAAAATGCCATTCTGAAATGGTTATAGTCTGTGTTTTTTTTTGCTTTGTAATTTTGTAGATAACTGTTTAAACTCTGGCTTGTTCACTTGACTCAGGGGTGGAAAAAGCACTGTTACTGCCCTATGATATTTAAAGTATAGTTTTTGTAAGTGTTTAATTTAGGTAACTCTTGATTTAATGTTATGGTGTTTCACAGGAAAAACAGAGAATTCCTCATGTACTTGATCGATGCAGTGGATCACCCATCGAACATACTTACCCCTGAGTACAGTTGGGATGGCACAGCTGACAGACCTTCTTCTCATCTGCATACTTCCAAATGAAGGTATCATTCTCTCCTGGGATCCCAGAGGGACATTTGTGTACACAGTGGGGGCCATCTTTGAAATGGGCACATTCGGCGCACTTGTCCGGACCCTCAAGGAAGAAAGTATATTTTTTTCTCTTTTTTCCCCCAAATACACACACACAAAAACTGAAATACATGATGCTGTTAAATGTAGATTGTTTTAATCATTTTATCTTATAATTGTCACAAGACTATTACGGATGCTTCATTCTAGAGACACTAAAGCCAATTTAGAGAAGACACTGGAGTGAATTAAACTTGAGCAAAATTCTTTTCTCTATCTGTTCCTTTTTCTAAACGATGAGTTAAAAAAATCCCCCTGTCTACAATGAAGCAGAGCAGAGCTCTTTGTAGAAGCTTAGAGACATTTCTTGGAAGCAGAGATCTAGAGGTTAGTCTTCTGAAACAATAGCTTTTTTGTTGTTTTGTTTCTTTACATTGTCCACTGCATTTATTTTATAGCACTAACAATTACATTTAATGGTAGGTTAAATACATGAGTCTTGAATGTGTATTTTTACATATTATTTTGTAAGCTACCTTGCTTCTTGTATTTTTGGACAGTTTGTCAAATGCTAGACAATCAGGCCTGAGCAGTATAGTACTCCAAAGCCTTTCAGTATAATGTAGATGTATGTGTTCTCCAAAAATCATTTTGTTAATTTATTTATAAACATAAATTCTTTATACTGTAAGTCCCTTCAATGGAGAATAAATGTATCAAGAGACATACAGTAGAAATGTATATTTTATATTGTACAAACATAAAAAGATAAATTCAGTTTATACTTATGTCATAAAGCTTGTGCACACTATGCTTTAACCATTTTCACTTTGCCAGAGAAGATTCTGGAGACAATGAACATACCGATCCAGTGCAGGTCTGGGTTCCATTCTGTGGCATGCACTCCGGGTCACACTCAATACACTTTTTGTCCATTATAAATTCTCTCGGCAACCTGAGGAAAGGAGAAAATAATCAATGCTTTTCAACAGTTTGTTTCTTATTCATGTATATGAAATGTGAGTTAACATTTAGTCTACAGACGCTGTATTTTCAGACTATTAGAAGTTAATTTCATGTCCTTTCTCTGTAAATTTGAATTACAGGATCAGGTTCCTGTGAATTCAAAATCAAGTTCACTTTCTGGACCCACTCACTGCACAAAATAAGAATCCTGACTTTGAGGCATTGCTGAGCTGCTGCCTTGCCTGAAGGAGTCTGACAGAAACTGCAACTGTGTGCATGCAGCCGGATACTCCGGTACGTCTACATGGATTGGTACGTCAGTGGGTTAAATTGTGCATTTGTTGTCAAATCCAAAAAGATAAATGGCAAGAGTCACAAATATCAGTAATGCTTTATTAGTATTGGCAAAAAAATGAGGAAACTTCACTAACTCCTTCTGCTGTCCTCTTTCTGAGATTACTGTTCTATGTACAGTATGTACTATAATACTGAGTTACAGGCAGAGCCACAGAATATGGTGTAATGTCATTTCTGCCTCAGTGGCTGTTGGGACTAATGTAAACCAAAAGGTTCCCAGGCAACTTTTGATACATTATGCCCCTTTAAAAAGTTTAATTTTCCTCCCTTTGGGCTTTTTTATGACACTTCTAAATTATTTAATTGTTTGACTGTAAGAATAGAAAAAAATAAGGACTGTGTCAATGTTACTGACTACAATACTTTGATGAAAAGCAGCACTGAAGGAGCTAAGCGAAAAACAGGAAAATATTTTTTTTCTCATATTTTTATGTTCCGTAATATCAACCAGATAATTTGGTGAACAAAAGGCTTTGAGTGTGTATGTGTGTCAATCTAATTTTCTTAAATGTTTAAGTCATAGATACACTTAAAAAAAACTTTAGTTTAAGTAGTTTAAGGTTCATTTTTGCATTTTTTAATACAGCTAAAAGTGTACTTCGTAAATCTGAAATGCACTGTGGCTTGTAGGATGAGCCAGACTATGGCACACGTTAAGGACTCCTGTCATCTGACCTGCTGACTAATGGCATTTCTGATAGAAGTGCCTTCACTCTAATTGCCAGCCGGAGTCAGAGGGGTTAAGAACAGAGTCAGTAAACCAAACTTAATTTTGAAGCACTCCTACAAATTTCAAATGTCCACCTTCATAAATATACACTACAAATGCAGGAAGGTTCCACAGAGACATGTAATGAATGGCATTCCTTTGTTTCAGAAAGTGAAACAGAACAGAGAATTTCAAAAGTACTGTCATTGTCAATTTAAATTGTTTTTTTTGCCTTTTTTAATACTTTTCAGCATGGTGATAGCCTCTGCTTCGTCCTTTGCAGCAGATACAGCTCCCTACTTGAACCTCTGTTAGAAATAATGAGCTAAATGAAAGAAGGCTACGATGGTTTAATCCATACTGAATTGTTCCAAGGAACATAATGTTCACAGCTCAAACAGCAGGACTAAAGGCAAAGTCTAAACATTTTTCTAAGGCATTGTTTTCAGTAAGGAGAGTTAGAAATTCTGTTGGAAAATACATTACTCTTGGCAGAAGTGGAAACACACGCTGCTTATACTATTTTCCCAAGTCCTGACTGTTACAGAAGAAATGTGTTTCTAATTAACTGGCTGTGCGGAGGATCCTCTCAGAATATAAATTGAAGCTGAAATGAACCAACAGACCAAACACTCTGAAAGACTTCAATAACAGGTCTAGACTTGCTGTGTATAAAGATAAACATTAATGACAGATATTGTTTTTAAAAATCATGGCTCTGTACTGATAAATAAAAACAAATCTCAGTATTGCAATGCTCTGGTTTGAGCATTCCTGCAAAAGTCAACATTTTATTACTGTACATTGCAAGTGTTACCATCTTGTAGCCTGATCTTGATCTCAGAAGCTAAGCAAGACTGAGACTGGTCTTTTAAAGAAATTCAGGTTGATGCAGTAAGTGGCAGACCAGAAGGCAGCACATTTCCATTTGGACCAAAATTTCCAAACCTTTTTTTGGAAAAGGAGGTGTAGTCCTTCAGATGAAATCTTAAATGTAGGTTCTAACTACTTGTTCGTAGTTGAGTTGAGTTGAGATCAGCCTTAGTGTAAAATCGGAACAAGTAAAGGTTTATTAGTGTAAAATAGTGTACACCTGGTGTAAAATGTTGAGAACCCTTGGAACAGTAAATGCTGAGACAGAACCTGTAGGCACCACTCACCCCTCCAGCACGTTGCAGGCGTTTACACACTGCTGCTGCCTCATGAAGTGCTGACAGGAAAAGCACATGGAAGGACCAGGGCCCCAGCAACCTTCGCTAGTACACAGCTCATCACATGTCTGTTTCAGGGCACCTAAACCGAAAATAAAGACAAGTGGTGAATTAAGACACAAGACACAGCTTGTTAAGTTACAGCTTGAACAGTACAATGGGTTTGGTTTTTAAACGGCATTGATTCGCAGTTAAAATACAGCAGGCTTTCTTTATGCTCATACAGGGCCTTCATACTCTCATTGCTTCATTTTTGGTCTGTACTAACAAAATTATACACCTGAGAATCTGTAAAGGCTCTTTTTCATAAGTTTGAGAGGCCATTAGTAAAACAAATGCTTGTGACTATCAGACACACTCTCCTGTCAGCCTTTTTTTCCAGAAGATTAATTTCGGCACACAAGATCATTCTTTTTCTCATTCAAACCCCACTAGGAGATTACACCAGATCAGAGACCTCCAACAGTCAATTCATATAAAAACATACACCGCTTTTGGATTCCTGACATATGACAGTTTGTTTTCATTTTTTATATGGAAAAAATGTAACACATTGGAAAAACAATACAAAATACAGAGGTTCTACATTTTTTCCCATTTTCCTCCATTCCTCATACTCCCTCTGGTTCCCAAGATCAGAGTTCCTTCACCAGTGCCATGGGCCTGAGCAATAGACTGCTCTATGAGAACAAAGGAAGTCTACCAGATTCCAGCAGGGATCAATCACTCTTTTGACTGCAGTATTGCCAGCCAGCCACACACTTTTCTGTAGTTTTGCGAGATAGAAGGTAAAGTGGGACAAATAAATATTGCACTTATCCACCGCTTCAATGTTACAACTTAACAACACTGTGGTAGATATTAAAGTAGCAGCTAAGGCAACTGATTTCCTTCTCAGGAATAACACTCACAAGCACTTACTGTACCATAAAACAGGACAAAGAAATCAACTGGTGTCGCTTATCAAATGACAGGGCAAACACCCAACAAAATATCATAAAACAGAACAAGCCTCAGAGAGCTGCAGGCAACAAGACAAACAGATCAAACTCTGTTTCAAATCAAAGGAAAGGACCAGAAGTAATTACATATCAAAGAACAGGGCAAGCACACAGATTGTGAAACAAACTTCTTTCTGGTCATACAGTATATAAGAGTTGGGAACCCCTTGCTTGTAATTTTAATAACCAAAAAAATCTAATCAAATCAAATCAAAGTTTATTTATCAAATGAACAACAATACAGTGTGCAACAGTAGTTGCTGGAAATGAAATGTCTTTAAAGTTGCAACAGGTGCATTTCTTTTGATGTACTGTAGCCTGAACAGCTGAGACAAGTGCTATCCCATATTTTCATTTTGTATTAGGAACCGAGCACAGTTGATTAGTTTGAGATTTTCTATAGGTTTAACATGTGGATGCTTCTTTATCACTTTGACAACTTTTCAGGATATCTGGACAGATTTTCTGAAACATCGTTGAGGTTTTCAGCCATCCAATCAATCATTTCTTCACACGGGCATGAAGGTGAACAGAATTGAAGATTTCACAGATTTCAGCTTTAATTAATTAATTTCAATGCTCAAGATTGAATTTTGTTTCAGTGAATTACTGAACAAGACTGTACTCAAACAGTGAAAAGGCATTTGCTCAGAGTGGAGGCTGAGTGCTTTCAGTCAGTGCTAACTCTCCTGTATGGCACTGTGAAGCTCTCAGCATTTTAAATTAAGAGTGAATCTGACAGGCAGGCATGTCTGAGGAGTGTTTACACATCCTAATGTTTCCCTGTGTGGTACACAGGAGATGCAGCTGTTGCATTTGATGAACCGATTATTGACTGGCAATTCAAATGTGAGTGAGGACTGCAAAAATTTGCATTTCCAGCTGATAAAAAAGAAAATAATGGTTATCATCTTGCTGTGTTAAGAGACAACACCCCAGAATAGGAAGAGCAAACTGGATACATATTCCAGACCTAACTAACAGCATTTTTTTAATTAAAAAAATGTTTCTTATTAAAAGGTAGACTGGAGTTGTTACCAGTTAACTCAGACGTTACTTGCATAGATGCTGATTCAGTTTTATTACAAATTCTACAACACTTCAATATAGGTCTCATTTTAGTACACATAATTGTCTTAGGTTTGGAGGACCAGCAGGTGGCACTCTTCACTTTGGAGCAGAAACCTATTCCTCAGAATGACAACAGGGGACATTGGGGTGCTGTCCTTTACACAAGAAACCCACTTTACAAAACCTTCAGAAATCTGCTCAGTCCCATTCCATTCTGAAAAACTGCTAGAAGAGTTGTCGTCAATTATTTTACCAGTATATTATTATACACCTATATACGCTTAATTGGTTTCAAATTAGCAGGTAAAGATACATATTGTATCTTGTGATGATTTAAATAAACTGGGTAGCAATGTGCTTCTGTTGCATGTGCCAAAGACAAGTAAATCCTTAAATACATGTACTGTGTGTGGCATGTAAGACATTAGGTGGGATAGACATTGCTGTATATAACATACATTGTTTTATGTATTTCATTTCACATTTATATTAATATTCCATTGGTAATTATGCACTCATCCGGTAGTCTTTCACTCTTTTAAACGCCCTTATTGTTGCAATGTGTGTAGCACAGTGGTTTAGCATTACTGCCTCATAGTGCCAGGGCACTGGGTTCAAATCTGGACTAGGGGTGCTATCTGTGTGGAGTCTGTATGTACTCCCCCTGTTTGCATGAGTTTCCTTCAAGTACTCGGGTTTCCTCTCACAGTTATGACCGACTGGTAGGTTAATTGGCTATTGGGAAAAATGGGCCACGGTGTCAGTGAGTGTGTGTGTTTGTGTCTTTCTGTCCTCCCTGTGATGGACAGGTGTCCTGTCCAGGGTGTATCCTGTCTTATGTTCGTTGCTTACTGGGATAGGTTTTTGTTCAATGGTGACCCAAAATGGCATAATGTGGTTAGAAAATTGATTGATGAATGCTGCAATATCTGTAAAATGAGAATGTGATACATTAAATGTTTTACCAGTGTTACTAAATGCAATCTGCAAAGCAATCTCTTGACAGTCATGCAAGGGATGTACTGTAATTATGAATGCTTTAATTTTTTTGTGAAAGGGAGTTACTCAAAATGTAAGTGCATGTGGAAAGCAAAGTTCAAGCTTTATTTTTTTCTTTTGTAGATCCTTATAGTCAGGCCTTTCAATTTTGTATAAGCAGGGGGGTGCTCAGATCACAATTTTAAATTGCTTTTGCATTCCAGAGCTGTCTGATCACTGCTATTTACTGTTGGGCATCACAGACAGCACCTCCAGAAACAGCTGCTTTGGAACAGTATTCTGCTACATAGAAACAACTGACAACAGCCAGGAAAAACCTCTATTATTTTCATCAAAGGATATTCAAGTGGTTTTAAGGGTTAGGGTTGTAAAGATGTAGAAGGAAAAATGAGAGCAACGTGCTCAATTTAAGACAGCTCCTAGAAGGACTTGTACTTGTACTTTTGTTGTTGAAGTTTTGTCAGGTTATGGAAGCAAAAAATCATCTTGACTATTTTATGTGGAGGAGCAGAAACTTGAGCTACACAAATGTGACCTTTTAGCCTAATAGTATCTACCAATATCACATTTAAGTATAGTGGAGTATAAACCAGGCACTATTCTACTATGAAAGGCTTGAAAGAGTTTTCATTAACATTGCTTTTCTTCTGGATGCCTATTATTCCTTTCCTAATGTTTGAGATCAGCAGCTCATTGCAATGCTCACTATTTAGCTGTATTTTTTCTCATAAATTGACATATCAATCTGTATGTTACGTTTTCAACTTACAGTTGTAATAAACATTCCAAAAGAATACTAATAATAACATATAAATGAATTTAGGATAATTAACTCAGTTTGTATGAATACTAAATATATATGACAAAATATATTTGTAGGTCATACTGTAAGTCTATACTGTATTTATCTATATTGGAAACCTCTGGTTGTTTTTTGTTAATAATACTTGTTACAAGGCAATTGTATATTTGATTGCTTTTTTACCTATTGACCACTGTACCATCTCTACCATTTTCCTTACAATAGGGACTGCTGCCATGTTTCAGTAGTCTGCTGACTTGCAGCAGGTATCATTTTGACACGTTTACTCTACTTACTGCACTCAGTGGGATCAGCGTTTTCGGAAACCCGTGCGTTTTGCTTTTCCAGCTTGAAGAGCCTCTTCCACTGATCCGCATTGGTGTAACACAGGTGGGGATTTCCCCTGATGACCACGTCCCCATCGCTGATCTCCTTTAGGGAGCGCAGCCCCAGAGATGTGATGTCAATGTTCACAGCTGCCACACTCACCGTGCCACTGTGGTGACAAGGAAAAACGGTGGAAGAGGACAGGTCAGATTTTCAGTCTGGTGAAATAGGATGGACCTCCTGTGACTAGAATTACATTCAAGTTCCCTTTGGTTCTTAACTTGCACAACAGTTTTCACAGAACTGAAGCACCACTTAGGTTCAGTAACAGCACCTGTCCTGTGTGATGCATAACCTCTGCACTTTTTACACGGCTCAATGTTATTCTATATCTCACTGTTTTTTTTATTTTATTACCAGTGTCTGTCGAGAATGGTACAGTATGTGAAGTTGTGTTTGGTGTTGGTTTGTATTGTAGGTCTTTTAATTGTATGAGCACACCAAACCAAATTCAATGCAACTACTGTAGTTGTTATGGCAATAAAGTATTGAACTTGAAGTAGTCTCTAGCACTGACTCTCAAAAGCTCACAATAGATATTTTCATTTTAGCTTTCTTTTTAAATAAAAATCATGTTTTATTTCATTTGAAACGTATCCATTTTTTACTCTTTTTTTCATTATAGGGTAAACATTATTGGATAGTATTAAAGAATAAAAGCCCAAACAAAGGAACCTTTATTCAACGTTTCCTCGCTTTCACACTGTGTATTTGTTAAATGTTAGGGAAAAAAGCAAATATTTCTTTATTAACACCTCTGATTAGACTGGGACTCCCATAGTTGTGGAACAGAATGGTATCATGTCTGTGCATGTTTTGGTCACATCCCTCTGAAGATCTCCTCTGTGCTTCCCAGGTACAGAGTAAGCCTCAATTTTAACTTATCAACTTACTGCTGTTTTGTCCTTCCACGAATGATTTCCAGGTTTTCAAGTGGACTGAGAGAAGTCATGTTTTCAGGCCAGGCCTGGATCAGCAAGAAACCTTTCAAATGAGAAATAAATAAACTGAAGGAAAAGTGCTCTAATTTCTGCCAATACAAATAAATTAAAAAAAAAACCACAAACTAGTTCCACTCCCTTAATTATATTAAAATTTAAAGTAAGGTAGCTAAACAGCGCTTTGGCTAATGTAGTATTGGCTTAAGGTGTATTACAGTAAAAACTGGGGATGGTGATTATAAGCACAAGTGAGGTAAAATGAACAAATGTGAGGAAGAAGTGTTGGCACCCTTTGGTATCAGGTGTTTCCCCCCATTTATCTGACTACATTCCTTATAGAATACCAGTTACTTTATCCTTTAGAATTAAAATAGCAACAGAAAAAAAAAAACACAACATGAGCTACACAATAGGTAATGATATTGAATTATTTGAGTGTCTCTCTGCAATCACCTATATCATTGCTTTTGTTCCTCTCTTAGATATTGTGTTTCCTTGTATCACTGTTACCTGTGGCTGATACAGTATGTTTACTTCAGTGACATACTGTACTGCAACTGACAAATGGATCTCTGAGTGCATTAAGTCTTTTATGGTGACATCGCCTTGGTTGGGTCTGTCAAGAGTGTTCATATCTACCACACTAGGAGATCAGTCATTTGACACATTGGAACTAATGCTCAAGTTTCACAAGGCTGTGTGTGTCAGGAATGCGAATCCAGGATCAAATCACGCAGGCTACTAACAGAAATAAAGAAAGTGTGCTCACATGCATGAGTATTGGACTTTGGTGAATTAACTTGTACAAAGTACAGTGGGTTAGTTAGGCTAGTTTTGAAGTGACACAGTAAAACTCAAATTGCCACAGGGAGAAAATGTTAATGGAACAAAATTTTGTGCAAGAGAACAATAGTAACACATTAGAAAAATAATATACAAAATAAGGGTGATTTTATATATTGTTTTTATTCTCATTAAAATAGGGCGTAATTTACAGAGATATCCCTGTAGGTTTTTTCTCCCTCTTCTGTAATAAAAGTGATCTCCAATTTTTACCTTCATATATTGCTCTCTCAATTAACAGATTTCTTGACTAACGTCTGGTATTTGTGTGAATAATTAGTCACTTGGGTAGAACATTAATGCAACAGTTAGCATTGCTGCCTCGCACTAGGGTGCTATCTGTTTGGAGTTTGTACTGTATGTTCTTATGGACTGTTCCCATGTTCATATGGATTTCCATCGGGTGCTCCGGTTTGCTCCCATAGTCCAAAAACTGGTAGGTCAACTGGCTTCTGGGAAATTGGCCCTGGTGTGAACGTTTGCCTGTCTGTGTCTGTGTGTGCCATGTGATGGACTGGCATTCCCATCCAGGGTTTATCCTGCCAAGCACCCATTACTTGCCCACATCGACTGCGACCCTGAATCGGATAAAATGATAGGTAATGGATGGATGGATAATCAGTCACTGAACATACCAGTTATTTCTTTCACTGTCTTAAACACATCCAGCTTGGATGGATCCAGAACAGGGGTTTTCGTGTAGCTGTCACTGAAAAAGTACAGGAAAAGCAAGGCAAGTGGCAATGATACATTTGTCTATCAAAAACACTTAACATTTATATTTTAACTTTAGACCAGTTCTGCTAGATGTAACCCTAGTGCTAGAAACATGTGCAGAACTCCTAAATAAGAAGCAGATTGTTATGAAATACATCTTAAATGCATAGGTATAAGAGATTGTATGAGGTGTATTTAATATGACCTGGTAGTTTCTTTTTCTTTCTGGTTGCTTTTTTTCCTATACTGTACCTCATTTACTGTACATGCACTTTTTTTGGCATTGTGGTGACACATCATTCTCATTTTTTTTTTATTTTCAGCAATGAGAAATCTTTCTATGAAATATTACATAATACATACAGGGAATATTACAATGACAATACTAAATATAGAAAACAAGGATCAATGCAGATGCAACAGCAGTAAAAATATCCAGGACACATGCAGGAAACACAAAACAAACAAAAGAACAGTTTTCAGATTAATGTAGATGATGTATGGGGTATAATCACTGCATGGTAGCAAGCGACTTTACCAACTTGCAACAGGTGAAAAATTGGCTTAATTTAACCAAATGGCATTTTGGTAAAGATTCAATAAAACGTTTCCACAATCTCCCTGTACTACACAAGACTTACCCACGAAAAGCCACGGGCAGAATAGAAACATCTCCATTGATTTTTGTGCAGTTTCTGAAGGAATCGATGTTGGAAGCATTGATAGATAGAACATTGACAAGGTTTCCCATTCCTAATCCATTGCAAGCTACACGAAAGAAATAAAAAAGCAGATATAAAATCTAAATGACAGACTGTCCTATTATTTCATGTCAATGTTTCCAACCGCAGTCCTGAAGACTACCTGTCTCTTCTAATTTTTCGTTCCAACTAAGATGTCAGTTACTTAATTAAGTGCCTACCTGAACTGTGGGCACATTTCCCAGCTGAAACCAATCAAATTGTTCTAGCTGATTCAATGATCGTTTCAAACCTAATTAAGGGTTCAGCTGAGTAACCCAGAGCTCAGCTGTAACGGAAACCAGACATAACAAGAGTATCTTAAGAACTAGGGATAGGAGCCACTGACTTCACAAAACCCACAAAGTACATAAATATAGAGATGACAACAGTATTTGTTACAGTATGCGTGCTGTTTTCTTTTTTAAGGACATTTACTGTATAACACAAAAAGGGTCCAAAATGTAGATTTAAACAAAGCACCAACAGACTTTTTTTCATATATTTCCACATGATTAGTCATTTCATTCCTAAATGACAGCTTTTTCTGGGACAAGCTACTCATCCCAGTCCCTTAGTTTATTGCTGAGTGTTGCCGTATTCTCATTCTTTGGGCAGCTGAACAGAATAATGACTGTGACTACCTTTGGGACACGGTCCTTCACACTTCTTGCATTTGCGGACCCCATTTTCATCAACTTCATGGGTGTTGGCTGTGCATGTTCTCACACATGAGCCATGATCAGTCACCACATAGTTATCTGAAATTAACCAGAAAAAAACCCGTCACATACAAAGAAATACAATAGTGCAGTTCAATATTGAAAAATAACCAAATGTTGCTTTAATACACTTCAGGGTTTTCTATGGTTTTGCACTGGTGATAAATATGGTAACTCTCAACAAACCGTAGCTTATTTTTCCAAGAAAATGAAAAAGGGCTATTTACTTCCACACCCACATTTCTCTCATGCACGTTTTCCAACCTCAGCTCTGTGTTGACATAGAAAAGTTTTAAAATTCTTCCTATATTAATTCTGATTAAATTCAAGTTAAGGAACAATAGCTGTGTGCTGCACCCCACTTAACATCCAGTATAAACCTAGGGTTAACATCCAGTATAAAAGAGGGATACAACTTCATTTATTTTGGCTTCCTTTGTTGTTAACCTCCTACTACTCTGCCTTTCTCCAAAAATTAATTTTAGTCACTTTGTACAGCCCTGTACATTAATCTCTTTCTTTTCACAGTTGACACACATGGGGTGTCTTTCTTTATCTAGTGGGCCAGCATGAGGGCCCTCAAACCAAACCAGTAAACAGGCAAAATGCACGTGAACTAAACAACATTTTCCTCTCTTTACATCATTTCATGTGCTTGACCCAGGCTTCTGAACTCTACTCAACTCAAATTACTCACAACATCTAAACACCTCCAGTTTCCTGAAGTCCTCCCCCCATATTCTCCCAAAGATAACGTCCCATTCCTTCGCACATCTGCCTTCAGCAGTTTTGTAGGCAAACAAACAGGGCTTTCAAATATATTTTCCTAATTCTAGGAGGTAACTGCGTGTCTGCGTTCAGGTAAAGAACACAATAATAAAGGGAGCCTTACGAGGACAGCTCTTCACACAGGTAGCTCCAAAGCTGTATTTCCCATCAGGGTTCATTTCCAGCTGGTGAGTGTTGGGGTTGTAAAGCATCAGCTGAGGACACACCTGCTTGCATGTTCCTTCGTCCTGGAAGTCCCGACAGGCCTGTTGATAAGACAAGCTTCTTAATAAGGTAGTGTTCTCTAGAAACTAGACAAACAGACATTCCTTGGAAGACAACAATACATTTTTATTATCTCTAACACTAGTTGTGTCACTCACCAGCTGTAAAGAAAGGGAGTGAAGCAATTTACAGTAAGTTTACAGGAAAACTTACAGTCAAATCTTGAAATCATTTCTTGAATGGTTCATGATTAACTGAATGATTCACTGTCTACAAAACAACGATAAATGAACCAGAATAAGCCATATTTGGTACATTTCATATCTACCCAAATAAAAGTAGCTGTTAATTATCGGGACAAGCACAGCAAAAGTCCTTTTTTCTCTTTGCTTATTATTCTACTATTTCTTACCAAACAGTCAGTAGATCTGGGTCCTGTGCAGCCAGCAGCACAGTGTTCGTTACAGCAATCACTGGGTTTGGGTCCTTTACATCTATGCGAGCACTGCTCCGCGCAGTTCAATTTTGTCACTTTGGAGAAAAAGTAGAAACCAGGTCCCTTCACAAGACACCAAATTGCACCTGATTCTACCCTATACCATGTTTAATTCCATATGAATTAAAAAAAAAGCCACATTAACAAGAAAGCCAAGCCACAACAAAGATTTCAAAAGTCTGATCTGGGCCAGTAGTTCTCAATACAGGATGTTCAGCACTGATCAATAGAAGGGTTCATCCCTCACCGACTGAACCAAAAGCCTGCAGGTGCCTTTGACATCAGGAGCTGAGAGAGCCCAGGCTGACTAATCCCAAACCTACGCTCAGTGGCACAGGGCCAGCTGGGTGCCACCACTTGCACACTTCCAGTCCCAGGTGGCTAATGATCTGATTCAGGTAGAACGAGGAATTATCTGAAAACACGTGGTATGATTTGGAAGAAAACTGAAAATGAAACTGAATTTGTCTTAGGAGAGACAGACTTTGGTATTAGCATAATTTCCTCCTGAGCCAGCTGTTTACAATCTGTTTTTGGTGACCTACTGTACTGTATAAATATTGAAACCTGGAACTTACAAGTTTGACAGTTATTGGGACCTGGTGCCCAACAGGATCCATTGAAACAGTTGGGATCACATTTTTTGCCTGAAAAATAGAATTTTGTTTTTGTTACTAAGTATGAAATACCAAATGAATGTTCATGATATCCAGTGTACATAATTTATATAATACAGGAATATCTTTTGATTTGCTCCATTGTCCTAATTCAGATATTTTAATAACCGGTTGGTGCATCAGCAGTGATTATTAACAAATAATGCATCTTTTATTTCTCAAAAGCATCTTCAGTGTATGATTACAGTACATCTTTAAGATGATCAAAATATCTTAAAATGCAATTGTAAATACAAGTATATATGGCCTGGTACAGAAACATGTAAATACACCCCCATAAGGTATAGTAGGTGCAAAGGCATTCAATGCTGGCTGATTTGTTTTCTTAAATAAATAATAATGAAGTACATTTTTCCGTCTATTTGACAAATTAGGTTAGTTTTATCTGCTATTAGGACTTGGTAAAGACTAACTGAAGGTCAAATATGTCTAAATGCAATAAATCATAAAATCATAAAGTGGTGTACTTACAGTACTTTACCACTCTACCACACTGCATTAACATACAGTATCTACAGTATGTTATCTTATCACAATTTTCTCATTTGTTGTCAGTAGCAAAGTGTTTACAGGTCCTGTTGAATGCACTGTTGAATAGACATTTCTGCTACAATATTGTAAATATCGCAATGTCTTGTTATGCCTCTTCTGTAAGGACATCAGGCAGAAGAAATGTTGGCTTTGTATCCACAGTACTTACAGTTCAAGGTGTTGTTTGCAAAGATCAGGAACATTTCTGGCTTCTTGCTTTTGTCCACAATATCGTACCATTGAATGGTGTCAGCATTACAAAGAAATGGGTTGCCGGTGAACTTCACACCTCCTTTAAGGATTTCTGCAAAAGAAGTGGGAAAACTATTAATCCAGCAGTGCCTCTTGGCAAGAGCCACACACCCTGTAATTATGGATTTTGAACAGTGGTAAAAGGCTGTTACCAAACAGCCAGGGCTCAATTGCCCCCTTTCAATTTATAAAATATACTGATGCATCCTCTTTCCAGGTAGATTCGCATAAAAGTGCACACGTCTTGCAGCCTGAGCACAGTTCTGATTTATTTCTATGGGAAATTTGAAGAAAAACACTCCATGTAATTCAATTGGTATGGAGCAGGCAGATTGCTACCAGGTATCATAGCAAAATCATGTTTTTATAATGTGCATTTCACAGACCAGCAACCACAGGACACAAAGCAAAGAAAATGAAACTGGCATTTATACAGTAGCTTGAAAGTTTTAACTTTTTATCACACCAGGTTCACTGTGCACAAGATACTATTACTGTAATAAATCATCATGTCAAATTATCAAGTCAATCACATATGCCTGAAAAGGAGACATAGAGCTCAGAGAAAATGTTTGTGAACGTTCTAGGTTGGTCCATATTCTTGAATATGTTAGACCTTTAAATATACTGTAATTAGATCTTCATAAAAGTATTAATGAAAGATGAAGATAACTTGATGATTGAACATGTAAAATTGAAAATTAAGATATATTTTTTTATTTAATTAACAAAATGATACACCCACTGTTGGGGTCCTTCTGTTGTACAGTAAGTACAGGTTTTGATTTTGTCAAAAGTGTAGACTCTCTACTGTGCTGATGAAAAGTCTCAGTTTTGCAAAAGAGCCCCTGGATGTTCCACAAGACTACTTACTGTAAGAATGGTCTCTGAATAGTTAATGTCTCAGTCTCTTGAACTTTCATTTTAGTCCCGCAACATTGTCAATGTCAGTGACTCACCTGTAAGGCTCTTCAAAGACAATTCTTGCAATCCTACATTTGAGCTCTGGTTCTTGCTCACAGAGCTTTGTTTATCGAAGTTGGACAAAACAGCCAGAGCATAGCTATTTTGATAGAGGATGTGGCCTCTGATGATGCGAAGGTTATCAATGGGGATTCTGGAGACCTTGTTGAGAGCAATCAGCACGTAGCCCCCGACTTCACGTATACTCTGTGGAGACACATGAAGAAATTGGCTTTAAGAAAGCCTTGGCCGTATTACACAAAAACAAATCTATTCCTTGTAGTTTTTACTACGTATACTGCCACTTACTATATTGCCAGCTGGAATATCATCCTGCAACTCACAACTGGCAACCCACTGAAGCTCAGCAGATGTGAGCCTGGTCAGTACCTGGATGGGAGACCTCCTGGGAAAGCTAAGGTTGCTATTGGAAGAGGTGCTAGTGGGGCCAGTAA
Organism: Atractosteus spatula; assembly: GCF_055471065.1. NCBI lineage: Eukaryota > Metazoa > Chordata > Actinopteri > Semionotiformes > Lepisosteidae > Atractosteus > Atractosteus spatula. Next base: position 44,304,759 of record NC_142711.1, read on the forward strand.
GGGGCGCTTACCCTACAGTCTGTGTGGGTCCTAATGCCCCAGTATAGTGATGTAGACACTATACCATAACAAGGCACCGTCTTTCAAATGAGACATAAACCCGAGGTCCTGACTCTCTGTGGTCGTTAAAATTCCTAGGGCATTTCTCGGTGTTACCCTGGCATCCTGGCAAAATTTCCCATTGGCCTTTACTAATCATGGCCTCCTAATAATCACCATCTATGAATTGCCTTCATCACTCTGTTCTCCTCCCCACTGAAACCTGATGTGTGGTGAGCATACTGGCACACTTTGGATGCTGTTGCATCACCCAAGTAGGTGCTGCAAATTGGAATGGTCCCTATAAAAGCACTCTTGAAAGAACTTTGAGTGGAGTGTCCAGAATAGTGCTATGTAAATGTAAGGAATCGTTATACATATATAGCCCTATAAAAAACTCCCCTAACAAATACATTCATGGTTATTCTTGACATTTAATATCTTTATAACCGTGTAACCTTTTTTTTTTCACAAGGTAAAGGTAACTCCCCCAAACTCCCCCATTAGCTTTCTTCATGCAAATGATGCACATGACGTACAAAAAGCAAGGCTACCAGTGTGTTTTTGTCTGCTTTGCTTAACTTTGGGTTAAATACAATATATCGCACAAATAGTCCAAATCATGCTCCCCCCTTGCTATTATGACAAAATATAACTTATTCATGTTATTGTTATTGAACTAAATGTTTGGAAAAATAAAGACCTCCTTGTGCTGTTTGTTCATAACAGATGGACACAGACATGGTAGGCAACAGCTACTTACCTTGAGGAAAGACAGGTCATAGTCCTTTTCCACATAGGTTATCTCTAGATTCTCCATAACCACTGTACAGTTAGAGTACATCCTCACAATATTGTTGTAGTGGTCCTGAGAAGTCCCCAGGAGTGTCAACTTGTTGCTTAGTCCTTGACATACTGTTGGAATAAAAAAAAGAAGAACAGAAATTCCGATTTGTCAATTTCTATAAATTGATGTATTGGTCAGTAGAAATGATTCTGGAAACATATCAAGTGGCAAAACCTAGCTGACTATCAGCAGATTCCCTCTGTTCTCTCTGTACTCATCCTCCTGACAGGGCCCAGCAATTATAAAGCAATTATTAAATGCTTATGAGCCGAGCTTTTATTATTGGCTGTTTTCAAGGACCTTCCCCCACAATATTATAAAATCTTCATTTAAAATACCAATGCTGTCTAAATAGATGGTAACAAGCACATGGCAAAACATGCACTGTGCATTAAAGAAGGCTGCCACTAATGCATCCCTGATTTCAGGCTAAATCAAGTTACAAATCGCAGCATTCATGGCTTCAAAAAGAATAATCTTTATGTGTTATACACAAGCATCCCGTAAGTCTGATTCTTTGGCAAAAATATGTAGTGAACATTAATCTAAGAAAGAACTGTAAATGTCTTTGGACCGATTCTTACACAGACTGTAGGCTTCAAAGCAATAAGAAAAAGTCTGCATTTACAGAACTGTGTGGGATCAGTGGTAGCTTTTGAAATTTTAAAGCTAGAGGAACAGGGTGATCATACGAACAAGCTATGCATTTCAAATACAGCGAGAAGAAATGAGAAATAAAAAAAGTCTAAACTAATTGGACTGACTGCACAACATAAGCCTCTAATTTTATAGCCTATAGCTTATATAGCCTATTCAATACTGTACAGTGTACATGGAAAATTAATGGATGGTGACAGTTGTACTGTAATGATGAACACTGAGGAATATAAAAGCATATTAGATGCTATGGAGAAGCACTGAAGTACATGAAAGTAAAGAGCAAAATAGTAATCGTAATAAATCGTAATAGTAAAAAATAAGTAAAATGTCCATTAGTGAAATACTGAACCCTCTTCACCCCAAAGAAGACAGCATGGCCTGAATAAATATGAAACAGTGTACTGCATGTGACTCTGGTACTGCAAGCCCTCTGGTACCACTGTAGGATAGAGCTATTGCTGGGAGCCCTGTAAAGACAAGCAAGTACATGTCTTGTTGTATTAATATTTTTTTTTTCATTTTGAAAATATTTGCAAAAAGAATGTTGTTAACAACATGTTACCATGTTAAGCTAAATTTCCTGATCTTCTCGCTATTTTTGCATAGTAGAATCAGACTTAAAGCACTTAGAAAGTATTGTTTTGAACAGTAATATTTCAGAAAATCCAATTCACAAAATGAAACCAATATTATTCAACCCTTTCATGTTTCAAAATAGTTCTAAATCTAAAATATTAAAAATATTCTGAACTGGTTAAAGAAGCAAATTACAATACAAATGTAAGCCTCTGCTGTAGTTGTGCACCCACTTTACATCTGTAATAATAGACATGAATTACTGTACAAACAACATTGCTCAACACAAACCTCCAAATATACTTAATTGAAGTATTCCATATTGCCTTTAGTAATTCATTTCTGCTAGCCTTGCTATCAGGCTGATAAGCTGTTTTTGCTCCTTTTCAATAATTAGGCTACATTTGACCAAACAATAGCTTATACATTACATATCATTGTTCTATCATTGTTTATTTTGATGTTTTGAAATTATAAAATGCTCAAGTAATTTATTTAAGGTTACAGATGAAGAACCGGTGTTTGCAAATTGACAATGAGGTTCACTAAGTGTTTTCAGTTTTAAATTGTACTCTTTTCAAAAAACAGCTAAATTTTTTTTCCACGAACAAATGCAGCTCGTACTGTACATTCTTGCATGTACAGTATTTATGGTATATTTTCAAGATAAAGAAAATAAAGAAAAAGATAAAGAAAGCTCTACAGGTGTCCTGGCACCAAACCATGCAATATAGTATATTCCAAAATCCTTGCAACAGTAAATTGGAGAAAATAAAAACAAAAGGTTCAAATGTTAGAGAGACATTTTCCTGGAAACACTCTGCAGATTGTTTTACATTACTTTGCAGAATCTAGCACTAGAATTCCAGGTAGTATGTGAAAAGCGAGTTACAGTAAAGGTGTCATGGGGGCTTCAGTTTGTGTTGACTTGTCCTTGTGTGACTGGATCTGTCTAATTAAAAACACATACTGTAAATGTATTCATGAATAAAGACACCAAGAATTTTAAAACAACCAGCATTTATTGAGACTGAAATTCCAAGTTTTTGCCACAGTCCAAATAAAATAACCACCTTGCAGATTGTTCATAAAAAGAAAAACTGTTTTTTTAGAGAAAAACACAGCTTTCCTAATCATGCTTTTATCCAGGTGCTCTGCCACAACATTTTATATTAGTGTATAAAGTGTGAGGAGAATGTCTGGAATCTCCTATTGTTTAGGAAAAGCATGATTGAAAAAAAAAATTAAGAAAACATTGTATTTTTATATTTACTCAATATGCACTGACAAAAAAAAAAGTATAAAACATGCCGGCTTTATTACATGAATTTAAAAAAAAGCAACATAGAAAAAATCTAGTCCTCATTGCCAGTGGAACCATCAGTTCTGTCTAGAATGACAGAAAAATAGTTCTTATAGTGACATTATAGTGTCAGTCTCCAAAATTCTGTTCAACTACAAAATAGGTTGTATGACTACAGTTTACAGTTTTAACCCCCATACAATTTCTTATAAAATTCCTTTAATGTATGAAAGGTATAATGGATAATAAATAATGGAGTTTTTAATGAAAGTTCGGGAGGAATGAAGGCAGCCGCGCTCATTCGACACAGCTGCTGCAATTCTCACTAATCCTGACGTAAGCAACCGGTCTCCATAAATATCAAACGTCACCCTCTCCTCTTCCTCGTTCGTTTTCTGCATCCCTCCTCCACCCCCTCTCCACCTTTGCAGCTACCCCATTGGTCGCATGGGGGTCCTATCCTCCCCGTCCAACGGCCGGGAGGTTGGCCCTCAGCCAAGCGGGTTACGCCAAATCTCCACATCACAATAAACGATTCTAATTTCTCCCAAGCTTTCGGCTGCTGTCATTCCTCGTGAAATGTATAATAATTCATTGAAATACAGATAAAGTTCTGAGAGTCTCTGCATTATTTCTTCCTAAAATCCAGAGGAGCTGTTGAGAACGGGGAGGGGGTTATTCTGCTAAACTCACTCCGGATTTCTCATTTGTTGTAATTTGTGTGCTTTGTATTGGTTGCATTGCAATGAATCATACATGTCTTATTATACCACTGTTCACTAAATAACTCCATGTATGTTATTACAGTCCAGTCAGTATTTTGAATGTAAGTCACGCTGAATAAAAGCATTAGCTAAGTAATGTTTTTACAAGGATTTCTTGAATGCAGCTGTGATGGCAGCAGTTCATGAAGAAAGAATTTTGTGTTTCACAACATACTCTACAACCCCTCAAGGGAGAAAAACAAGGTTAAGCATGTCTGAACAGCTCCTCCCTATCTCTGCACTTTAGCTGGAGAGTGACACTCTAACTCGTTGCCAGTGCTTTGGCAAAAACAAGTTGCTGTTTATTAATTCTGGTTGTTTTGCTTCTGGGCAGAAACTAACCTCCAAATGGAGAAATCCCCTTTAACTGTAAGTAAAGAATAAAGGTTTATAAACAGTTGTTCCAATTTGGTCTTTGCAATATTTGTGATATCTTTCAAGCTGTGGAGACCACTGAGCAAGTACAGTATGTGAGGTCTTGTACCTAAATTTAAATCACTTGTTTAGAAATCCCTTGTTACTGTATGTGTCTGTTTCTGTTTCCATACAGAAGCTACCCAGTACACCAGTGCTGCCTATGGCAGTGGTCCTATAAGTAATTATATACTGTATGCAATGCATTCAGACACACGTCCAAATCTTATCTCAGTAGTATTTCAGAAAATAACTTCCCAAGTTAAGTCTGTTAACTCCCCCCCAAAAAAAAACCAAAACAAACTGTGATATGGACTGTGACAGAGACAAAGATATGTAAAGTGTTATGTGAAGAAGGTTTTAGTCTTCACAAACTTTATGTAGAATTATAGTGAAAGATGAGAACACCTTAAGCATACATAAACCTCCGTCATAAATATTGACCAGTAGTGAATATGCTTCAGGAACTCAGCTTGAAATTCGAACAGGTTGGACGGGTTATGACTCCCACAGATCAGAATGTTCATAAATGAACATTTATCATCCTGCTTGATGCTTGTAGGCTGCAGGCTACAATATTTGCTAACCAAGAAACAGAACTCACACAGATTTAATTTTCCACCTAAGGGTGAATGCTTTTCCAATAATCCCATTTGACTTGCAAACTTCATACTCATTTGAAGGTGGAGCACACGCAACAGAGCCTGATCTCATCTGATGAGCCCAGTGGTCAGTTGGTAAGCTCACTTGTCACACTTAAGGCAAGTCTGTTCCTGAAAAGAACACCAAAGTAAAATCTCCTGGCTATTGTAAAATGCACACAATCCTTCTGGTAACAGTAACAGATGTTGCAGAGGGCACTGGCAAACCCACTTCTTTGTAGCTTTTTATGCTTCTAAAAATGTTCCTTTAGAAATTTTATCTTAATGCTATTTGACTTGAAGATATAACCAATGCAATTAATTTTAATTACATTTTAAATTGGTTTGATATTCTATATGCTGCAAATATTCTTACTGCCTGGTATATACTGTACAGGTATGTGTTTTTTAAAAGAACTGCTATGATGCCTGGCTGAAGGATTGGCTCACTAAGAAACTTACAGTAGAGAATAAAAATAATTGTTTTAGAATTAGAATATGGCATTCACCGTATTAACATTATCATTATCAGCTTAACTGAAGCATTTGCCAAACGTTAATGGAAATGTGTCTATGTTAGAAAACGTATGAAAATATTTCTGTGTGAGCTATGAACTGTAATATATTTACACTGTGCAAATCATGTGGTTACATTCATACTTTACATATAAGAATCATATGAATTAATTATTCACAACCAATGACCTGGAGAAAAAGAAAGATTATGAGTGGTCTGTAAAACAGTCATGAATGTTTTCAATGAAATTGTTAATCCTTGTGTGCAAAAGTGATTTTTCATGCTATGAAAACACTTTGCCTGTCAGATGGGGGTACGTCAGAGAAATGAATGCCAGTGGGAAAATATTATACAAACGTTGCTAAGGAAGGAAATCTTGGACTCCATGGCATTGCTTTAATGAAGTGAAAAAATGCAATTCTGATGGTTTGGTTGCAATTTGTAGTGACATTTCTGTTTAATAACAAGCTGAATATTGTTAGGTTTGGTTCTGACAGAAAGTAATCTATATTTCAACAGACCACCAGTTCCACATTTTTCTCACAGTAGGCTTAGGCCTTGTGATTAATTTAACAGCATACAAAGCCACTTATGGTTATACTGCTGGATTTCTTCTACAAATACAGTATTATTTTTCCACAGGGTTATTTCCATCACAGGCACAAAGTACAATTAAGATCTGTCATTTAATTCTTTAACAGTTTTGACATGGATTACAGCTGATCTCAGATGAGCAAATATTTCAATAACCTCCTCAGGCTATGCTGTTGAACATGCTATCTTTGCCTTGAGCAATTAATGTAAGGTATGCTATAGTGCCTTGCAACAGTATTTACTGCCCTGCAAAGTTTTCACATTTTGCTGCTGTCTGAGACTGAAATCAGAACACTTTCAAATGCAATAGAGCTTTCTATTTTCTATCTACGCAATCTACTCCAAATTCTTAAAGATAAACAATGATGATGGTATCTATAGAAGTCAGATTTTCAAAGACAATTAGAATATTCTGAATTGCATAAGTACAACAGCAACCCTAAATCAGTCAGGTAACACAGAGTTATATGAAAGGACACAGAGCTAGTGTAACATTCTCTGTCTGTGGGTAATGAAAGTGGTTTAACTTGACTCCAGAGAAATGCATCTGTCTCTGCATTCCTTCTGTTAAATTTCCAGTTTCAAGCCACAGCTTGCATAGTGACACTACAAAGTGTAAACTGTTTGTTATCAGTACAGCTGTAAAACGGGGATCAAATGACAGAGACGCACAGATCAGGAGGATGCTAGGATGTTAACACAACTTGAAAGTTAATTATCATCATTAAAAAGTGAAGTGTCTTACCACCATAACAATACCCATATCAGGCTGGCCTTCAAAACTGAGCATCTGGGCAAAAGGGAAAGTGGTTAGGGATGCCAATGTGGAAGCCTTGTGTCACGGGAGCCGGTCCTGACTCCCGTAATGTGCGTTATTTAGGACCCTATGCGCACGATATAATCCGGAAGTGACAGGAGAAGGACAACAGGGAAAATGACAGGACAACAGGGAAAGTGACAAGAGAAGGACAACAGCTGGAAGAGAATGGGATGAGAGACAGGGTGGCAGTGACGGCAGTGATCTGGTGTTCGGGGGGCGTGGCAAAGGCGAACGAGTCCAAGGGGAGTCCAATTGGGAAAAAAACAGGGCGCAGACCAAAATCCAATACCGGGAGATCCAAAGCCAAAGACGAACAAAGGGAACAGGAAACCAGGAACACAGAAGATAAAACCATAACGGAGCCAGGTGCTCCGAGCCCCAGACTCAGATGGTCAGGACGCCGTTCTGAAGCCAATGCCGTCAGGTCTCTCCTGGACCCGCTGGTAGATGGGCTTCTAGCTGTCCATCTTCCAATGCTGAGCGCTGAGCTTCGGAGTGCTCAAGTTCGGAGGCATGGGATTTAAGTAATAAAAGGGAAGCCAGGGACAGTTGTACGTAATAACGAAACTAAAATACAAAATGGTTGAAGCGCCCTCTAGAGGAGGGATGACGATCGTGACACCTTGTATTCCACCCATCCATTTTCTAACCGTTTCTTCCAATTCAAGCAACGGGCACAAGGGGCACAAGACATTCCAGGGCAGACACACACTTGCACACACTCACACTTAGGGACAACTTGTGGACTGTCGGAGGGAGCCGGAGCACCCATGAAACCCACATGGACAGAAGCAGAACATACTCCTCTCAGAGAGCAATCCAGTTCTGGAACTGAACCCAGGGCCTGAGCACTGCAAGGCAAGCTAACCACTACGCAACTGTGTCACTCAACATTGTATTACAGTATTTGTAATTCATTAGATTTGAAATTATTTATAGGTTGAAAACTTTTACAAGGTGCTCTTTACAAGACTCCTCAGAAATCTAAACTTCTACACATTGCTGAGGTTAATTGGTAAAAATGCTTCAGATTACTTCACTCTACTCTTCTGGGCAGCTTATGTTTAAAAACAAATAAGAAGGATACATCCTCATAAGTGCTTTTGCTTGTCAAAGAAATTCCAGTTCATGTGATGAGCTTGTTTCTTTTCAAGCTAATTTGCAAGTGTGAATCTATCAAATAATCACCAGCTCCTGCTACTACATAAATATTGTACATGATAATGATTTGCCGACACATTTAATTTCTTTGCTTTATCAGTCCCTCTCCCGCTCCACCCCCTATCCCACATACAAGTGTACAGATTTTAAGTAGAACCGAAAAGGGAAGCTTTCAAAGCAGAAAAAAGAGGTTGTGGGCACAGTGTGAGTGACAAAAGGAGAACCATATGTGAGGTGGTACATGTGGGCAGCCACACGGTTATTAAAAAGGGATTCCACTCAATCTGGTTGTCAAAACCCATTAATGCAAGGACTGCACACTGACACCAGCCCTTGCTTCACCTAGGAGACAGTGTGCTGTCCGACTTGCCCAAGCTCTGTTGGAAACCTTGGAATGGCACCCATCCCAGCAAATGCATTCAATAACTCCTTCATTCCCTGTCTGTCTGGCATACTCTTGTTCGCCATGATGCAGACCAACCAAATGTGCGCCAAATACAGTATGTCAAAGACAATAAGCCCAAATGTGCTCTGATACAAAATAGATTTATTTCTTCTGGACCTTCTAACAATTATTCAATTAACTCTAAAATCTGTAGAAAAAAAGATTTAAATTCATCTTAACAGAAATGCACAAAAGTACAACTGTTTTAAAAGCAAGGGGGAATCAATAGGGTTTCTCATCTGGTTTAAGTGATAGCACGTCTTTTTTACTTTCTGAATGTGGGATGAAAAAGCCTCAGTGTTGCATAAAGCTCTCTGAAAGACATTCTTTTTTCACACTAATGTGGTAACTAACAGCACACAGCAATGTTTGGCAAAAGGGAATTCTCTCATGACACAAATAACCTCCATAAAATTATATTTGTTTAATGCACGTTTTATAGACTTACATTTGTAACCACAAATATTTCCAGCATGGCCTAAGAGTTTATGATAAATCCTACTCACTTATTAATTTAAAAGTGTTATTTTGATAACCTTTTTATTGTTAGGTACTATACATTGATACGCATCGATATGCTCTTCAAGCTCTTCAAGCAATGAGATGAACAGCTAACATTGCTCTAGGAAGTGTGTTTTATTGCTGTTGAGTGCCACATACAGTATAATAGATGGATGAGAGTTATATACCTGTACAGTATAATAAGATCACAGATTTAGACAGATAATGCTAAATGGACTTCTGTGTTGTAAAAGCACTCTATGGACAGTGGTCAAACTATTGCAGCTGTGTGGAAAGTTACTTCCTGCCCATAGGCAACTGTTGATTTCCTGGTGTCCTTTTTAACCTGACTTAATGACTAAGAGGATGTTCTATTACTAAATAACTTTTTTCTCCCAGACCGTAATTTGCAAGCTCCAAAGTTCCTTACAGGGGAATTACAGTAACATCAACTGGAGGACCTTGTAATTTGCGTAAGTTGTGTTCTGCGGAACACCACAAGATCTATGATGGACGAGTACCCACTCTGACAAATGAAAAACCACCATTTGGGGAATCTCAGGCACATATCTTGTAGGATGACCCAAGGTAAAAGAATAAATGTCTGTGCCATAGAATGCAACTTTACTGACTGAGCCACTTGGATGCTCTCTCCATATTCTAATTTATAATGATTTACATTTCTAAAAACTACAATTCTTCATAAATAAACTGCCACGTTAAGGTTTGCAAAATGGCAGGACTTTGAAATGTGCATCTATCACATTAAATCTTTCTTTCATTTTGTTGCATGATCCATTTCTCAGCTATGTGAAAGATAAGCAGGAGTGCTAGATTGAAGTCATCAAATGTGGTGCTGAAACAAATGTCATAGGAATTTCTCAGTGCCTGAGGTGGTTTAGCACTTATTTCAAAGCATTGAGGTACATCTCTTCAGTATGTTTTCTGTCAACCAGAAGACTGGAATGTAATGGAGTGTCTTCCAAAGACACCATCTAGAATAACTTTTTTGTCTTATTTTTTTAAGTGTTTTATCAGAACCAGCACATAACTATAGTATAGCTGATTCCAAATAAGACAGAACCTGCACTGTCTTACTGGAAGCTAAAACATCAGTGGAGACTGATACAGACTGAGGCGTTTCTGCCGACGTGCCCTACTGTGCAACCAAGCATTGTGCTACTTTGTTTTCAAGACAGATGCTACCTCCTAGAGGGAAGTGAATAGAGAGTGGCATGAGACAGCAGGAATTGGAATTGTCAGTGCCCATGCCAAATTTATCATGGGATGCAAATGAGGTATCCTACTAGATTCAAGCATGTTAATATGCTCGTTACCTTTTTTACATACAGTATGGGCCTGCTTGATCTTTTCTTAAAATTAGTTAGGAGTAGTAGATTTTGCAGTTATTTGTTATAGTTAATTAAGCAAATTACAAGGCAATCCACATTGATTTTGGACAGCTTTTACAATACAGATATACTAAAATATTAAGATAAGCTTCCAGCTGTCATTTGATAAAATTCTAATATGTACATTTTTACTCTCCAAAAAAGTATCCTTTCATCTTATCATCTATCGTATCACACAATATAGCAGAAATTTCAGTTCATTTATAGTTTTTATCAAAATTCAAGTTGCCACTACAAACCTAAACCTAATCATGAAAATGTTCTAATATAAATATATTAATAATATGAGCATTATCCTTACTATAAATTACATTGGCAATTACAGAATAAAATAAACCCTCAGCTTTTTTACAAAGACACAAAAATCACTGACAAAGTCAAACACAAATCACTGAAGTACATTGTGGCTTGCTTTTATAAATGAGGACAAAAACATAAACACATACAGTAGTAGCCCAAAAACCTCAAGAAGATGCGACAGAACATGAATGAGGTAATGATGTAGAAAAATAATATAATCCCCATCTGGTGTCACTTTTCTCCAAGACTACATTTACAACAAAAGGAGTGCTGTCATCTTATCATAGCATGATTGCATTATACTTATATTTTGCCTGGCACAGTTTGTACTCTACTCAGTAGATGACAGCACAGTGACACTGTAATGAGAGACATTTTAATTGTTCTTGCAAAATGGGACTGTAAATGTACAGTAGCAGTAGCCAATGTTTGCTTTGCCAAAACGCGAGAAAACCAAAAAAAATCAGATTTGCAGTAAAATCTAATGGTTCTTTCTTTTTAATATTTATTTCATCATTATAACGGGCTGTTTGTGGAAGTATAATTATCAGTCTTCCTAATCCTAACCTTGTTTGTTTTTAATTAACTGTGCTCAAACTGATTTGACACTGATACATCCAATAGCACCTAAAGGCAATGAATGGCTGCCAAGCTGAATGAGTTAGTCCCATGCTTTAATTACAGGAAGCAGGCGAGATTTAATTAGCTTCTATTAACACTGAGAAAAACTGGCTTTAGGACAATATACACAGTAAGATGTACTCATTATCTAGTAGGCCATTTTTTTTATTTTGAAGGAACAAAGAATACAGAGAAAATGGCAAATTGAAATAGCAGAAATATTTACAAACATGAAACATCCGTCAACTGAGAGCAAAGTTGAGTCCTAATACAGTAATGGTTTTCCATTTGACTCACTACTGCACTCGTGTCAGTACTAATGGAACATCAAATGCCTCAGTTGCTGGGAAAACAACATATTTAACTTTATGATGATGATGCTTGGTGGCATTTCATTATTCTGTAACAATACCAAATCAAAGTGTGCATACAGTAGTGTATATTCCTGCTATAAAACTCCCAGCCCTACCCAGTATATGTAGTACTGATACAGAAAGAACAATGTACTATATCTTCGTCATGGTTTCATTTTCAAAGTTGGTTTACGAGATGTATTTTTTAGTTTCAGACCTGCTAATTTCGGGGTCATCACAATGTCAAGATCATCACTCTTCAGGTCATTCCTAGACTGCTGGTTGGCCACAGATGTCTAACACAGACATCAACTACGTGCTCCTTTTCTTCGCCAATAAAATTAAATATACCCATTTTAGCTTGTGGTATTCCTGCTATCTGCTGTGCTTACATTTAATTTTTCATTTTTTATTTCTCCATAGCTAAAATATCTCCTTATCTTAATTCAATATGCTTAAGATGTTATTCATTTCCTGGTTTTACTAAAGTGAGGTTGTAATATCCTACTGAAACAAAGCTTAATCACACTCTCAGGGAACAGCCTTGCATTCTTAATCATCGCAGCAATTACACAAAGCACAGAGCAAACATTATAAAGGTGGTGACCATCTATATCCCCTGTAATTACAGCACTAGGATGTTGGCTCCTAAGTACCATGGATTATTTTTTCCTGTTGAACACAGGATAGTGAAGACTACTTGTTTTATTATAAATTAGCTCAACAATACTGGCCATTTAGATACAGATTGAAAAAGATTTCTTATTTGATAAGACAGAATCGTCTAGTTTGTATCATATTTTACTAGATATACTGTGAAATGTTAATGGTTAAAATTACATACAGCAGAAATACATGTAATTACACATGTACTGTATATACTGTACATAGGGTATTAGAGATAAATGCACTCCTATTATGACTCAAAGTTTCTCTGCAGTGAATGGCATATACATTGTAATACGTTGCAGGTATAAAATAAGTCTGTAGTGGGGCTGACTTTTGGATGGGATCTTGCATTCTTCAAATTGATTCTGTATCCTAGATCTTGTATACCATCTCCAGAGGGATAATTTATTCATTAAAAGGCACATACAGAGACAATATGTTTAAAGAAATGCATGGTTCATTTTAGCTGGTAAGTTAAAACTAGTTGAAATGCAAAGATATTTGCCAAGATAAGGAATAAATATACAGAAGACCACAGCAACAGAGACAATATTTCCACACCTTAATGGATAGAGCAAAGCAATAGAAAGTTAGTTCATCTTACTGTCATGAACATTCCTTGGCTACTTTATTAAAGTTTAAAAGAAATGGAGAAATCATAAAGAAAAAGTGCCAAAATGTCCACGCATTGAATCTGAATGTTCCAGAAGAACCATTTTTTTCACTGTAGCTCTGTGAATGATGAAGGATGAATATTAATATCTTTAAAAAGTTGACAGTTTACTGCAGGAAATCATTACAATATGTAGTGCATTGTTTCACTATTGTGTCATTGGGGAAAGATGTTCCAAGGAAAATAAATATAAACTGATGCAAAAATAGACCACTAAATGATCTTCAGTATAAGTACTGTAAATAAGGTTAAGTATTTTTGAGAATGTAAGAGATAAAAGTCCATATAGTAGTTAATTGATATAGGCTCCAATCTCAACCAGATGTTTCTTGCAAAGAAAACAAAACAAGTTATCAGCTTCAACAACAAGACTGAATTGTGCTGTGCTCCCACAACTCTTTATGTAAAGACGTGCTTCCTGCTTTAAGTTTTAATCTCCACGTAGTTTCTCCTTGTTTCCTCTGGTTTGTGTTATTCTAAAGAATTCAATTCAACTTATTTTATATAGCGCCTTTCACAACAAGGTTGCCCCAAGGCCCTTAACAATTAACAATGCAAGTGACCATACATGTTGTGAATACAGAACAGAAAAGACCAGAAGACAACAGAGGAGAGGAACCAAAAACTCCTTAGTAAGGAGAAAAAAAACCTCTAGGGGTCCAAGGTCAACTGGCTGCCCAACCCTTTGGGCATGCTAACATTTCGCAATTAAAAAAGGAAATAAATGAATGAGGGTATTATCTATCCATCATGTCTTCTGTGTGTCAGTACTCCATGCAGATCTCTGTATACCAGCAAAAGCCTCCTAAACGATAGGTATATCCACAATGTCCCTCTTGAATCCATGGCAGTGATGCAGCATCTAATTCCACTATGCTGACTTTGGCAATGACCTTTAAGAACTTTCAATAATTGACTCAGGTTCCTTCTTTAGGCTGTTCAACAATAAAAGGGTTCAATTGTACCAAAATAATACATATTATTATTAAATAATACATAATATTTTAAATGAGGTCATACTAGTGCATTATACAGTTTGAAAATAAAATCCTGGGGTTCAAATTCTACACATTTATTCATGTCAACATTAACAGTAAAGTCATTTTCATAAGTAGTCTATTTTATATCAGCATTTCCCATTTTGAATTTATAGTTTACATTAATGTTATTTGTATTTAATACTCTGCACTGGTTTACATTAAATATTATCTGACAGATTTTTGTTCAGATTTGAATCTTATCTGAATCTTCTTGAGTTTTATTCACTGATTCTGTAGTATTTGTTAATCCTCCTATTCCAGGAATGTCTGTAAACTTGATTAGATCTATATCATACAGTATATTATATATTAAATGAATTAGAAAGAGCAGTGTTCCTAGTACAGGTCCTTGCGGTACTCTTTTAATTACATCATCCCAATGTGGGTGTCCATCCCTTATCTTTACCAATCAAATCATGCACAGCTCCCAAATGACTGCCTATAATCTGAAAATTAAGCTTTTATGGGAAACCTTATCAAAAGCCTTCTGAAAATGTAAGCAAACCATATTGTGTACTTTAAGTATGTCCACTACTATCATAGAGAAATTCTTACATTACTAAATCCACGCTAATTATCCTTAAGCACCCTATTTCCACATGCTGTACAGTTTAGTTCTTATTTAGCTCTCGAAATTGTTTCCGTAACATTATACAGTATGTAGGAAGAGAAGTCTGACTTATTGGTCCACAGTTATTTGGTCGAGTTTTGTCAACACTTTTTTTTTACAGTAGATGTTTAACAGATTAGAAGTGCATCAATTAACAGTAATGATAATAACAATACAATTTCATTTACCAGTGTTTCTCAAGATACACCCAGCGCCAAACAATAGTACACTAGTAATAAACATAGCATAAGTAAAAAGCACAGCAAAATCACAGCACATTGATTTGATTTAGCAAAACAAACAACAGAACTAAATTATACCTAAAGGGCTTTACATTTAAAAGACCCTTTAAGCAAGTTTTAAATATGCTGACATCTTCATAAATCAAATTAGATTTGAACATCTAAGTCCCATAGATGTGCCACTGCACACAAGAAAGCTCTATCACCCTTTGTGTGGAGCCTGTTGTTCAGCAGAGCAAGAAGGCTTGAATCAGCAAATCTCAGATTAAGAGCTGCACTATTCATATGCAGTATGACCTTATGTTAACCTGGATCTATACTATTTAGTGCTGTATATTATACTGTAATAGATAATTGTGATTAAAATCTTAGCAGGTAAAATTTGTGATTCGCAGAAAAATGCAGAACACACACGCAAAAAAACAACAACAATGATTGCTGCTTAAAGGAAATCAAGGACACCTGACAAGTGTAAATTAATATAGTTCTTTGACAGAAGAAAGAGTGGGAAAATTATCTGTTTTCAGATGTAGCCAGGAAAGAGAGGCGAAGCCAAAGCGACAGTGAAAAAGGCAAGTTCTGACCATGAACAGTGAGAGATGATAAAAACCGGGAATTCCCAGCACAGTTTGCTTTTGTGTTCCTGCCATCTGTAATACTGACCTGAACGGTGTACTGCTTTGTTGAGCTAAATTAACCTTGGCCTTTGTGTGAGGCGCATGACAGAACTGCTACATCTTACAACAAAAATAACAGAGAATATTATGGCAAACAGAGTCATCTGTTGTGTTTATAGTATGCTTCCAGGAGCAGATCAGACCATCACAGGAGTTTTGGAAAAAGTACAACTGATCCAAACCATTCCCAAAAGCAATTTAATTCAAGCCAGCTAAAACATGCCCAACACAGTGCATTGCCTAATGCTAACACAATCTTCAAATCCTTTTTCTTCTTCTTGCTGAGTCTCTAGATAGTCACAGCACATGTTGTAGGACATCTCATATGATATGCAATAGATCTACAGTAGGCAAGCATGCATACACATTAACGTGTGCTTAAACCTTTTTGTTTAGCCATATAAGATTTTCCAAATTTAGAAAATTGTAATGATATCATATCATTTATCCTGATATCTGGTACACATTCAAGCAAATATGTGGCCTAGTTTTGAATGGCTGATGAATGGGCTAACCCACACTGTGAATGTGTGTCTTCTAACTGAGGTGCTTTGGAGGCCACCATAGTATCTTCTTTAGAAAATGTTACTCAAAGACACCACTACATTCCTCTATTTTTCTTTCATAACAAACTCCTACTTTCATGAATATGATTAACACTTCTCCCCTCCTTTTTATATCTTAAGATATTAAAAATTGTTGCTGTACAAAAGTACTACTGTTTAGGAATACAGGAGGAAACTTCCTGACCCAGGTAAAAAGGTAGTGTTGTTGTATGAGAAATAATAACATGGAAAACAGCCAACAGACCCCTCACGTTTAATTCTGGAGATGTTTTATAAAAAAGAAAAGCAAGTATTAAATGTTTTTGTTATACTTTTGCACTGACATTTTCCTAACTGTACTGAATTTCATAATTGGTAGCTGTCTAACATGCATTAAAAGAAAAACTCTATCACTGTATCATCACTGTTGTAAACGTAATCTGAGGGGATTGGTTTTATAATGTTATTCCCACAGACACCCTGTGAATCCTATCTAGTGATACTGTACACTGCAAGTCTTCTTAGAGAACAATTTAATTAGCAGGTCCTTAATCATCATTGTCATCAAAGCCCTTGTTTGAATTCATTAAATAGATTTTTTATTAGACCTGTAGCTTTGCTTCCTTTCACTAATGGCTCTTACGTTGCCGTTTATTCACTTTTTCCACAGATTTCACTTAATGCATTCTGGCGTCAAGGATTTGAGTGGAAACCTTTCCAATTTGACAGCTGCTCAGGCATGAAGTGAATTTAATTTGAATGCTTCTAGTGCTGTTCTAGCTAAAAGGCATTTGGCACACTGCTTCATGAATATCCAAAGTTTTGCTGTCTAAATACATCTAAAAGTAGTCATTGAACAAGTGAAGGACTATTTCAGCATTTTTTTCACTTAATCTTCATTCACTTATTAGTAGTTTGTATTATTACTTTGTTTCTGAAACTTCTAATACAGTTTCCTAACAGACTATAATTACTTCATTGTGTTTACTACTAATGAAGCCCATTGAGGATATTTACCTGGACAGTGTCTGTTGTTTTTCAGGAGAAGGATGATTAGATATTACCATACAGATGCACTACTGTATATGCCATTAGTCAGCCCTACATGGGAAGGAATAATTAACTGATAAATGGAAAACTACAATTCAGGTGAGTTTTCTGGTTTCTGGAAAATGGCATTGTATAAACCCTCCTAGATTAAAAGTAAGAAGAAGACAAAACTCCTTTTGAATTTAGAATAGGAATTCATTCCCTTTTACACTATATGTACAGTACTGTATATGCTTTCTCAAATGTAAAATTACAAATTATGCACATACAACTTTAGACTAAATATTGCATCAGAACTTAAAAGCACAAACTGAAGAGATCTATGATTAGATAGGTCACAGTAAATAACAACAAAGTAAATAAACCACTCTGGTGTAGATTTGGCCTTGCACTTTGGGTCACTGTCCTGCTGAAAGGTGAAAATTCATCCTAGTTTTAGGTCTTTAGCAGATTGATGGAAGTTGTCTTCTAAGATTTGCCTGTGTTGTGCACAAACTGTTCTCCCCTCAGTCTTGACAAGTTTTCTAGTCTGCTGAGAAGTAGTCCTATAATGTGTTGCCGCCACCACCATGCTTGACAGTAGGGGTGGTGTTGATGAGGTGATACATTGTGTTGAGTTTCAACCACTTTGCATTTAGACAAAAAAAGATCAAATTTTGTCTTATCTGGCCACAAAACTTTGTCACAAGTTTGATGTCTCAGTTACATATTTTGTTGCAAAGTCCATCTAGGATTTGAGATGGGTTTGCTATTTTGCCATGCAGGCCAGTTTTGTAGAGTACATGAGATATTTCTGATTTGTAGATATTTTCTTCCTTCTCAGCCATTGCACTTTGTCATTCATACTGCACAATGTTGCCAATGACCTAATCCTTAACCAGTTTCCTGCTTTCCCAGTTGCTCATTTTGGCCTGATCTAGACAGTGCTTGGACAGTACGATGCATCCTTTCTGAAAGAGTAAACTGTTCTCACAAGGATATTCAGAGACTTCAATATCTTCTGGACCATTATCCTTATGTGTGATTTTCCATGACAATATCCTGACTTGGTTTAAAAGCTCTTTAGTCTTCAGGGTAGCATCTTTGCTTGAAATTCACTACCTGGCCAAGGAACCTTAGAGAGACAGGTGTTTATACTGTGAAATAATGAGAACCATCATTATTGAACACAGATCAACTAGTTGTATGGCTTTTAGGAGAATTTTGTGCATCTAAACAAATGAATGGCTTGCCTCAGCAAATCATTTGAATTCTTATGCAATCATGTGTTTTCCATTTGTCTTCCATTTTACTTATCTATTTTTTATTTATTGCTTTTTAATGTTTGGAGTACAGATCCAGCCATTCAAAATGCACCTTGTTGTGTACATAGCAAATTTTAATTTCTGCTTCAAAGCGTCATGACTGTAAGTTTTAAAGAACTGTGCAAGGGCCTGAGTTCTTTTGCAAGGCTCTGTATAAATGATCCACCAACACAACCCTTTGACTCCTACTTTGCCTATTTAGAACAAGCTCAGAATCACACAATTTATATTTTCCCTCCACTGCATGGTCCAAAGTGGAAATAGGAATGTTTACGTCACCACTGAATAACAAGCTCCCACAGTCAGGCTTCAGCCTTGATGGAGACAGACAGAGATAGAAGTGGTTTTGCATGGTGATTCAAGATTTCCCCTGTACGCTATATACTGTACCTCACCCAGTCCTTGAGTCACTTGAATAGTTTTACACTTTCAATACTAAATTCATATATACTGTATGATGGAACCTGTGCTTTCAAAATAACTATTTCAGGAGAACTAGATTGAGTGATTATAATGGATATTTTCATGACGAGCTGGAAATCAATCACATTAGTTATATTCTCCATGACACCACACAAGGACAAAAAAGGCAACACAAAACATGTGAAGAACCTCCTTCACACAGTCATCCACAGTCAGAATTAAAATCTTTATAGGGAAAAAACATGTGACTGAACACTTTTACATTCACCCTAACTCTTGGGGGATGTAACTAAACCGATACACTTATTTACAAATACATTCCAGATAAACTGTTGATAAACACACACAAACACTGACAGATTTTGGCCATAGGTTAGAATTTTTCAGCTTATCAAAGCTGAGTAAATCTTGTGGAGAAACCATCCTCAGAGACAAAATATGTCATTGATATTGTAAAGGCCCAGTTACAGAGCTCAAATTCTTATCTTATAACATAATAACATTAAATGGACAAACTCTTACAGACACTCATACTTTATAAACAAAGAATGACAAAAATAAATTCAACCTGAAAAGATATGTCAGGCTCTTTATTTCCAAAAAAGATCACCACTGTAAAAAAAAATCCATACAATACAAAAATATTTTTTTTATTAATCCATAAGCATAACTAAAACTAAAACAACAGTGTTGTTTATTGTTTGTAGTTTATCAACTAATAACTAAATAAAAATCTTTAACACATTCTCTCTAAAAACAGAATGGATCAGTCCTCCTACTAAAGACTTATAGTTTGAACTGCATAGATTATATGCAGTACTAAGGGATTTAACCATAAATGCAGTTTTAAAGTTTCAGAGTAGCGTTATTTTGTTTTCTGAATTCCAGTACTACTACATTTCCTCCAAAACATACACAGATACCAAACACTGATTTCTAACACAAAAATGTGATTAACACAATGGTAAAATGAAAGACTGTTTCCCATTCAATCAAATGAAGGAATATGCCTCCTGTTTCATGGAGTTCAGGCTGTTCATTATCAGCCTGATCATGCATGTTCAGTGAAAATGAATGTCACTTGGACCTGTCTACACTGAGTTAATAGCCCCACACAGACTGACAAATGTAACTCTATACGTTGATGGGCAACATGTAGCCTACAATCTACAATGAACATAATGCAAAAATTAAACAGGAGGCCTGGTTCCTATCATAGAATATCTCCAATGCAATTACTACTTGGCCAGATTCAGCTAATTAGAAAATTAGAAAATTATTCAAAATATACAGAGAAGAGATGGACCAGACGAACTAACTTACATTTTGCTAATGGAAATATACACAACATCACAGTTTCTGTGGACTCCACTAACCATCACTGAGGTTTGTCTACACCATTATTGTTAATATGTTTATTCTTTTTTTTAAATTAAACCTCAAAGGTTATATTATTCCAGCCAAAGTACTATAAAACGCTAAAGCTGATAATTGTTTTGAAAAATAAGCGAATGTGCTGCAGCATGTAAGGATTATTAATTACTGAAAATGTCTACTGTACATACATGTTTGCCAGATCCTATCCCTGCTGTAGTTACAGAAAAAGAGAAATGTCAAATGCCTGACTAGAACATCAAAAATGTATAGATGATATTTCATTCTCGAACTATGGAAAAACTACTTAATTCCCTTAATTCTAGTGTGGGCCAAGAATCGTGAAAGGCAAAAGCTGGAATGAGACTTAAATCTCACACTTTCTTATGACTCTCAAGGCTGTAGCTACAGGTATTAAGTCAACTTCAACTTCTGACACTCAGAACTTCAACACTGGTTACTAAAATGTTCAAAACTTTAATTTCTACATTTATGATAACTCTAGTAAACTGGATTCAAAACAGCTCATCCCAGAAACAAAGAATATCGGACTGTACACAGTGTATTTTCTTCTCAAGGCTGAAAGAATAAATACTTTGCTACTTATATCCCCGACCAAAGTCACCTGGCTCAGAAAAATCAGAAAAAAAGCTCTACACTTATTGAAGACTAACCAATATTGTCTTGATGGCTGTAGTTCAAGACACATTAAAGTTGTGTATGCAAAAAAAGTTCAAAAGAACATACAATATACAGTATAATAAAATTTCATAGCTGAGACTTCGCTCATAATAATTTTTTTTTGAAAATTTACCACAATGCCTTTAAAATTAGGTAAAAGTATCATTGACAATTTTTTTGCCTGCAGTATGTTTTACAGAGATTTTAGTAACTTTTTTCCACTGGGTTTGAAAATTGAATTCAGAAGCATTCTGTCCTTGTTACATCTGTTAAAAGCCTGTTTTTGAAATCTGTGAACTAGAGACTACCTGTGCTGCAATAGCAGCACAATCTCAAGAGGTGAGTTTTCAGTCGACGTGAGATCTCGAGTATTTCCTAAATACATCCACTGACTTGGACTGTTAATTCTTCACTTCCCGTTCCAGCTGCATCAGCTGTAATTTTACAAACACAGCCATTGCATGGCCTATAGACTCCAAAAAACACCAACTCTCCTAAATACATGTGCTACAGTGTTTTAAAAAATAAGTACAGTACTTCTCTGAAGGAGTCATACAAAAGCTGTGAAGCACCTGGTATGAAGTATTTAACAAATATTATGTTTAATATGGACATCACTTTATTTTCCTGGTTAACATTTATTTTTTTTTAAATGGGAACATTCTAAATAAACATGCATTTTAAAACCTACCATCCATTTTGAAAATGGTGAACGAACCTCCGTAATTTGGGAAAGTAACAGACTCAGTGTGAACTACAGTGTGAACAAAAGGATTGCCTAAGGGTTTTATTTATTCCGTAGTGGGCATGCTAAAGCTATTCAGATGTCTCATACACAAACACCTTAAAAATATGCCTTTGTAGATAATACCTACAGTATGTCTACACATTTCCTATGCACTGTACAGTCGTTAAATCTGGTACTGCTTCAAATGGGACCAGGTAATGAGAGTAGATAGTAGACAATGCAGTGGAGTTTCACACATGCAATCCTCAAGAGCTTCTCTGAAGTACAGCACAGATAGTGGTGATATCAAACAGAAGATGCATTCTCTTATGTATATAGTACTGTAAGTGTCAATGGGTAGTTAATGGGAATACAATGGATGTATCCTTGTACATGTACAGTATATACAATTTTCTCAGCATGACATTTGTTAGTTTATGCTGGAGCAGAGACGGATATTTGTTTTCCTCCCATGCAGGAAGTTGGAAGAGTAGAAAAAGATAGATAGATACTTTATTGATCCCGTGAGGGAAATTGCAGTGCAACAGCAGCTTAACACAGACAACACAGCAACAGTGTAACGAATGATACAATAATAATAATACAATACATACAATACAATCAGTACAGTGAGAAGTGCACTAAGAAGAGTTACTCACAGTCCAGAACACACAAAGAACAAACCAGAACAGAACAGTACACAAAAAAGTCATATTGCACAATATAAATATAAATATAAATATAAATGTATTCCACAGGTCCCTGGCATATATTGCACAAAAACTGTTGTAAACGGGAAAAAGAAAAAGAACAGATGTATCAGTTTACTGTTCAGTCCAGAAACAGGTCACTGTCAATGTTGCCTCTGCCCAGACGCAAGGTGGATGCGTTGTATAGTCTTATGGCAGAAGGCAAGAATGACCTCCTGTAGCCCTCCCTGTTGCACCGTGGATGGATCAGTCTATTGCTGAACGTGAATTGCTGAAAAAGCCAGATCTTTTAATATAAAATGGTATTTTGCTGTTCAAGTGACCAGTCCATGCAAGTAACCTATTTTCTCCTACAAAAAATGACTGTTCATCAAAAATGCACAAAAATAAAGGCTCTGAACAAGCGGCCATTCAGTCCACTTAGCTTGTTTACTTGCTAATAGATACAGTAACTGTGCTAAGGATCTCAAGCTATGCCCAGAAATGAGCCAGGATATTGGAATCCTACAACTCTTTGTATGTTAAAGTGTCTGTTTTCAGATCTATATGAATTGAATATGAACTGGGATACCTGTTGGTGTTTTTTTATAATTATCCAGAAACATCTAAAACTAATTATTGAGGCTTCATGAACTGATACACAAGTTTACTTGTACTTTGTAGATAAACTACTGATATACTCTTACTTTCAAATTTAGGTAGGATTTTTGTAACTCATCAAAGCTGTACACTAAACCAGTTTATAGCAAAAGGATGCATAGCAAACTTTGTTGAACAAATAAATAAATGCCAATACCAGAACACACTATTGTATTCCACTGCAAACTTTAACAATCTGTAGACATTAAACTCCTTTTTACCTTCTTAACGGATCTGAATTTGATCACTTAGGGGGTAAGCACAACATAATGTACCTAACAAAGGAGACTATACTTTAATGAAGATAAAAAAGTAGAAGATGAAATTAAGTTACTATATTTTTTCTGTTTCTTAGGTTTTAGTCAAATACAACTTCTCTGTCATTCTCAGAGATAAAACTTGTTACTGACATTGCGAAGGTCCATAGTGAAGTGAGCACACATTCAGCAGAGAACATTAAATTGGACCAAGTTAATTGTTAACACAGGCTCATATTTTGTAAACTAAGAATGAAGTTAATAAAGTCTACCTGAAAACATCTGTGACTGGCTCTTTATTTGCAGAAAGATTGCCTCCACATAAATGTCCAACAGTGTACACAAAATGTACCAAATGGAAAAACATTCTACAACACACAAAACATGTATAACATTAATCAGCATGTACAGCAAAATTAAAACAATAATCCAAATCGCTGAATACAAAACTATAGCATATTGTCCATAGAAAATGACAATGCTAGTTTGAATAGTGCAGATCATATGTAGTTATATATTTCTCTTGCATATTTTCATGCTACAGTTCAACAAAAAAATTTAGAATATTTTCCATTTATATTTTGCACCACTCTCTCCCACTAAATTAAATGGAGGCCCTGTACAAATGACTGGGAAGCACTCCCTAGTAACACCCACTTGTAAGCTTTAATTGTGTTTGTATAGTGCCTACTGCATTAATATGATAAAATGTATGTACTGTACTGTATGTGTGGCATTACCCAAAAACAAAACTATATTGTACCTATTATTCATATTAATCTTATGATCACGAACACAAAATATAAAACACAAAACAAGAAATAACTATAAGGGAAAAATAAAAGTTTTGACCTTGGTAATGTAAAGCAATATTCAAGCATTGTTCTGTGCAGAACATTGATAGCTTCTTGAAATGCAGTGTTTCCCATATTCCATGTGTAGTTTATGTATGCAGCAAACGAGCTTACATTCCCCTACTGGACATTTTTAAAGTAAACATACAATGAGATTGTACAGAAGGCTTGAGGCTTTTAAGAAATATCTGGTGATGTCCACACATACTGTATGCCAAAATAGCACCAGAACATAATGACCGAAAATTAAAAGCATTCAGTATGAACAGGAAAGCAGCATGGAGTAGTTGTTAGGGCTCTGAACACATAAGTGGTAGGTTGTGGATTTAAATCCCAGGTGTAGTACTACTGATGTACCCTTTAGCAAGGTTCTTCAGTCAAATGTGCTACAATAAGGTGTGCAGATATATATAGTAAATGGGTACAAGGTTGCTTTGGATAAAAGCATCAGCTAAATAAATATTAACAGTGTAAATGTGACCTGATTATAATGACAGATGTATTATATTTGCAGTTCCCATGCCTTTTATACTTAACATCCTTAACATTCCCTTAAAGAAATATGAGAATATGCGTACAAAAAGTAATATACAGTACCAGTATGAGAGGTCCCAGACCACAAGAGGGGAAGCCTCAGAAGTAAAAAGGATTATTATTATTACAGGACAATATTACAATTTTCCTGAATCTAATGGACTGCTATGAACAGTACTGCTAGACATTGCTCAGTGTCTGGTAAAGTAACAGTCTTAAGACTACTGCTCTGAAAACAATGGCTTGTCTTTCCAAATGTTAGGGTTTGGGATGGGTCTTGACCTACGTTTAAAGGTTACTGAAACATACCCTCCTATAGGTCTGTTGGGTCAGACAGACCACTCAGATTCTTTCTTTTTCTTGCAGATAACTTGCATAAAACATATCTTTATTTTTTTCTGTAGTGTTTTCCAAAATCAACTCCATACTACTTTGTTTGGTGAACCCTAGAGCTTTTATTCTGATCGTGAGGGACTGAACTCGGCTGGTATATGGATTAAGGAAATAAGAGTTATCAAGTTTCAGGAAGTTTCTTGCACAGAGTCCAACACTGTGGGAAAAGTTAACATATTAGCCCAGATGTGTTATCCCCTGGGCACTGCCAAAAGCAAAGAACAGCGTCGCTGTAGCAGTGAGACATTGTGCAGCCAGTTACAGATGTTTAAGCATTTCGTATCCCTGTAAATCAGATGCACTTTCAAGGCCAAATTTAATTATTTTATTACGTCTTTATGTCAGCGGCTGCCAACATACACACTGACAGGCAAGTCTCCACAGTAAAAAAAAAAGCACTAAGAAAACAACAACCGCCAGCTGTATCAACTTTTAAGCATGTCCAGTAAGTGTCGCATACATCCATTTTGAAACTTCATAGAAAAAATCTTTGGTCTTTTGTGTGATTGGTATTTGTTGGCTGAAGTGTCTGTTATCAGAAAGCCGCTGAACCTTCTTGGCAAAATAAAGACAAAGAGCCCTCTTGTGCTGATTCTGCATTATGCAATATATAAATTAAACACAATCCCCCTTTGAAACTGTAGTATGTATAACCCTTGTTTTCCTGGATTTGAGATTTTAACAAACACGTGAACACTAAATTGCAAAACTTGAAATAATCAGAAATTAAAAAGGCTATGCAAATGACATCTAGCTTCAAGGTTCCAGGATTTTGAATTCCTACTGGATCTACAGTCCAAAGAAAATGAAGAAAATTTAAAATAAAGAGAATGAGGTTCCTTCTTGTGTGTATTTTCCTACACAGAGATGTCTGATTCATAGTGTGACTGAGATAAACCAGAAATGTGTCTTTTGCAGTTTTGTTTACTGAATATGAAGGTGAACATTTATTTTAGTGTTAAACTTGGAATCTCAAGATT
This sequence comes from Atractosteus spatula, assembly GCF_055471065.1. Lineage (NCBI taxonomy): Eukaryota > Metazoa > Chordata > Actinopteri > Semionotiformes > Lepisosteidae > Atractosteus > Atractosteus spatula. The sequence continues at coordinate 44,331,109 of NC_142711.1, forward strand.
GTACTTCTGCACAATGTTCTTCCTAGAACTACCTGCTGTGGAGATAAATGACAAATGGTAATGTTTTACACTGGCATTGGTGAAACAGATTTACAGTATGTGCAGCAACACATACTGTATGCTCTTCTGACCTTGCTAAATGTATATGCTCATTTTTGCTATTTATCATAGCGGTGATATTTTTCAATATTAAGAGAATGGTAGATGTACAGTACCAGTGAACTAACAAGTGGGTTTAAGTTTTTTTTTTAGTACTTTTTAGTATATATTAAAATCCACAAAAAGAAGAAAAAGCAAAAGGCAATTAATAAGTTCCTTAACTAAGATACTAAAAAGCTGTACATTATATTATAATGCAGTCAGTATAATAGTCAACCCTGACTGACAATGTTATGAAACTATATTGAGAACCCTGTTTTTTTAAACTCCTCTGCTCTTCTGCAACACTGCCACAAAGTAGTCTTCTGCATGAACATTCATATCACAAAGATAATGCTGTGTTTATGGCTCTTTGTGCTGTTGCATGCATGTGAGTGCTTAGATGTGAAACATCATCACAGAGGTCTCCACACTGCTGTAGTGTTATCAAAAGAACAAGTGTTTTTCCTTCACACAAAACCATTACAGGTCTCTGTAATGATAAACTGATAATGGAAAACTCCATTCACCTAGGAGCACAGATTTATTTTTTTAGGCCAAACAATAATTGCTCAGATTAATGAATGTGACTAAAATGTCCACGGGAAAAATAAGCTGTTAAAAATACAAAATGAACCTATTTCTTTTATAGCCCCTTTCTTTTTTTTAGCCATTACAAACATCACAACAGAAATAATTTTTATATCATACTTATAGAGCACATGTTGTAGATTTTGTGTAAATACTCTATTTCCCATTTGAGGAAACAGGTGCACTTGTTTCCTAAAGAAAATTATAATAACTGCTGAGAAAGCTAAGAAAAGCTAACATTTTTAATGTCTCTGTAAATCTGTGTTGACCCTCTGTACCTGTAACAAGGTCACAAAATGTAACAAATTTATATGCTGTAGCAAGTTGTTTTTGAAAATAGTTTTCTGTTGGTGATACCTCTTCTATTCTTAACAATTAATGTTCCTAATAAGCAGTGTGTTGAAGGGAAGGTGTAACATAAAGAAAATAGTTTGCTATACAAAAGGTCCATAAAAGTCATAATGTTATAGTTTTTAGAAATTCCACCCCGGGTCTTTGGTATAACTAGAGCAGATTAATTTTTGGTATTTGCTTTTAATGAAGCACAATGTGCCTGGGCGTCTAGTGTGCATCTGGTCTACCAGCAACATCAATCAACAAGGAACAAGCAAAAATCAATAAACTTAAATATGTATCTATTTACCACAAAGTCTACACCCCTCAACCAATTTGCTCTGTCCTACCTCTCTCTCCCCAGCTGAGCACACAACTCTCAAGGAGATGATGTCGCATTAATGCATTAATGTCCCATTAGACACTGTAGGGAGAGTGACTAGGGCCTACAATATTTTTTAGGGCCTACGAAGGAGGGAAACCCTAGTGGCTAACGAAAAACGAGCTCAAACAACAAGCTTGCGATGGACTCTAGGTGCTACAAATACTCATACGCTATTTAGCAGCTGTTCTAGAAACTAGAAGTATCGAAGTGATTCCCGCTTGACTCACTCCACCAATCACGTGGTTTAACATTAGAATACCTTAGAATGCATCATGTCAATCGACGTAATTCGATTGGCGTTTACCCCCCTTTTTGCACATTTCAGAGTGAAAGTTCTTAGGGCCTATGAACACCAAAATCTGGTCCTGCATTAATGCTGTGGATATCTCACCAATCTGTATCACTGGGGAGGGTTCAGGAAGTTGAAAGTTCAAGGGTTTATAAAAACTGACCTCACCTGGATCCTGCTTAGAACTACTGAAGGTTGTCTGAGATCCACAATATTGTATTCATGAGAGCTGAAGGATGCTTTTTATCAATAAAGTGTTTCATTAAAAACGAATAACGATCCCTTAAATTTAATTTTAAATGGCACCACTTGATATTTCACATGATGGACACGGTATGGCAGATGGTTTTCCATTACTAAGCAAATGAAAATGTACTGTACTGTCTGGTACAGGAACCGGATGGAAGTAGTAGCTCATAGAAAGCTGATGAGAATTAATAGGCTTCTAAGAAAAATAAATTAATCAATGGAGATTATATATATTTGTGTCGTGTTTAATCCTTTTAGCAGCACAGAAGGACTTCCGTGTCCTACCACCCAGAATGAAATTTGGATTAACAAAAAGGCACAAGATTTAATAAGCTATTAATGATCTTCACCTGGTGCTTTAAAATGTCCTTTAGCAAACCATGACACCCCTAACAACATATGGATATGTAGTCATATTTTGTGTTGAACAAGTATGTTGCACAAGAACAAACATCAAGATGATTTTAAATGATAGCAGATATATATCTGGTTTTTACAGGTGAAGAAATTGGTTACAAAGTAGCATTACAGCAAGCACTAAAGATCAATCTTTATTTTGCATACAGTAGCCCTCAAATATATTCATATCCTTGACACACTGTAACTCAAAGTTTATTTGGCAGAAAAATCTAGGGTTAAATCCAATATTATTTTGAACAAATGGAAAACTAAAAACTTGTATGACTTTTTATATTGTATGTACTGTATAACTAGAATATTTCTGAATAGTTAAATTCATATACATAATTATGTATATATATACATAATTATATGTATTATTTTTTCATACCCTGGCAATCAAACTGTTGTGAACATTCCTTTGTCTTTGACAACTTTGAAGCAGTGCAATCTGTTGTCTTTTGATATATTACTAAATTTCTTGTGAGTGATATTTCACCATTCCTCCATGTAGAATGGCTCTAGCTCCTCTCTGGTTACAGGGTTTCTATTCTCTTTCTTCAGCTAATACCATAAGTGTTCTGTTAGAGATCACAGTGAACTATTCAGAACACAGGTTTTTGTGCTCTCTTAACTATATTGTTCACTAATCTTCATGCAAGCTTTGAACCACTGTTCTATTGTGATAATGTTTGCATTTCTTGGCAGACGGGACCATTTTTTTGGCAAAAGCACACATGCTGATAAATTTTGGAAGCCATATTTACCTCAACTAGCAAACTAGCACCACAGGATACAAACAACTTTGAAGCAGAACTGTTCTTTTTCTAGTCTTCACAGAAGGGATGAAATAACAGTTACAAACGTGGCCATTTGGTAGGCAGTTGCTGGATCTCATCCAAGTGTTCCTTCAAGGAAGCTACTTTAGGGTATCAGATTCAACAATTGGGTAGCTTGTTTCATCCTTTCACAACCCTTTGCATACAGAAGTGCCTCCTGTTTTCTGTGCTAATCATACCGCTGGGGAGAGTTTCCAAAATCCCAATGTGTGTTTCATTCAGCTACATCATTTGGCTCTATTTGAACAGGAAGCTGTACTGTTTATCAGATTTGGGTCTTTTATGTTCCATATTCTCATGAAATGCTGAATTCATGAGCTTAACTCACAATGTCTTGGAGATGCTGTATCTTGTTGATCGTACAGTTTATGTCAATTCCTTATTGTTGCTCTTGCGTTTGTTTGAGTACTCCAAACCATTTTTCTGACTGCACATTAGAGTAACACTCTATGTCTTCCAGGTGGGGAAGCAACCACCCAATTTGGCTTTGAGCATCTTGCCAGTAGACACCAAAATCAAAACTGGGGTGCCTTATGGATTTTTCCAAGCCATTTATACTACACTAGAAACCATTTGCTTTAAAGACAGCGTCATACTGAGGGTTTTACCACTACGTATAAAGCCTAAATACACTATGGAAATCAGGATTACATATACTGTACACTTGGCTATAGCATATGCTGACCTTGCATATGAAGAACAACATTTTCTACAATGTAATATTCCTTATTTCCTTTTGGCAAACAGGGGAAAAGAATATTCCCATAAATATTTTTTGGTCCAGTAACTCCCTAATGTGGGTTGTTGTTCTCTTCTGATGTTTAAGAAAAGAACCAAAAAAAAATCTCTTTCATGTAATATAATGTGACCTTTAATTCGTTGCTTTCCTTTGCATTCTAATTTCAGGGTACATTAGAATGCTTGCTATTGCACAGCATGTAAGGTCAAACCCTGCATGTACATTTTTAGCAGTTTTTCAGCTAAAACAAACCAATTGTATTTGGTTTAATATTTATATTGCAGTGTTATATTTAATTTGTGCTCACAGACTGAATAACAAGTGAATTTGGATCTGCATATAAACAGAAACAGATTAGTAATAATAATAGTCAAACTCTTATTCTGGACACCAAGCAGATGTGGAATTTGAGATACCAGTCAACAGAAAGTGGTAACACAATAAAAAACAGTGGGCACTGCTCCTACAGAGCATCACTTATGCCTCGTATGTATTACTTGACAAACCTATGCTAAATTAAATAATGGTATTTCAAAGTCTGTAAAATGTATAATTTCAGACAAATTCCTAACAGTTCAAAAAATAAAAAATGCATTTTACATATTGCTCAAGAGGGAACACTCTTTAACTTGTATGTCTTTTTAATAAGTCTTTGTTTACAACCAAGTAGCAGGCTGGTCAGTTAGGTTTAGGCACCATAGAGGAAATGTTTTTAACTATCAATTTCCTTTCTCTTTCAGGTTCATGATGATTTGGGCCTGCATTTTGGATTTTTGTAGTGTCTAAGACTTGAAGTGCCAGTTGTAGCATTATCTAAACAATGAATCATATTCTGGAGGTCAAATACAAATGAGTTAGGAAAGATTTGAACTAAGTTAAATACAGTGGCAATTATTACAAACAATTCACACTTTCATGTATTTCATTAAACACTATAAAATTCATGTTAATCTCTCTAACTAATTATATCTTTTTGCAATTAAATCGCCTTGGACATCATGTTATTTGTGGCAAGACTAAGACTAAGAAAGTGTACTACTAGTACTTTACTACAATTAATCTTCAACATCATTGTTTAAATGGAGAAAGGAATCTGTAATCCCTACAGTACAAAGTATTTTATTAGATATCATTATTTTACGTTTCAGAATCATTTTCAGGAAATGGGAAAAATAAATATTTAAAAAACAAGATTAAAAAAGCATGATTTAATAAAATAGTTCAGGTGGGTAGCTGCATCAGCATGCGTAGTCTGCAAAAGAACAAATAATAGGTTTATTCCATGCTGAAAATAGAAGAGACCTTCCTCAGGTGTGAGCACGGAATAAACCTATTACTTGTTCCTTTGCATGATTTGGTAAAAGTTGTAGGTGCCTTTGGCAATCTCAGATTGTGGAATGCACTGGCAAAATAACTTTTTTTTGGTACAAGTTAATTGCACTGTTTGGAAAGCTGAGTGCATTCAGCTGTCTTGAGTCCTGTGATGTGTGGTCAGAGGGTGTGACGTTCTGTGAGCTCACAGTGGAGAACTTACTGTTGACCTATCCATTCTTACAGCTCCTGTGAAATAGAGATTGCTTTCCACTGTTATTCAAACAAAATTTGAATAAAACATTTGCAACCACACGTGCAAGTAGAGTGCGTCCGGAATACTTAACTGATTTTACAATGAGGAGATCAGTCTTGACCATTAAATAAAGTCTAATATGTCATGGCTGTATTGCTGTCACTGGCAATATTGCCATCTCAAGCTTTCGCTTCCTCTGTGTTTTGCTGATTGAGAAACCGTTCTTTCAGTAATCTTTCAAGACACTGATTTCTACTGTGTTTTGAGCTGACATTCATTTTCCAGCAATACCTCTGCCAAATTTCCCATAAAGAAATACAGTCATAGCCTCTCAGCTCCACTCGGCGTGCAGTGTGCTTTGAGGAATTTCATGAGCACACTCCATGGGGTATAGGCTTTCTGAAGATGTTGAAACTTGCAATGCAAAAAATTAAAGATCTGAGCTCAGATAAGTAGTCTCTTAGTCCCTGAATAGACCTATGAGAAAAAAACTGATGCATACACCCCCCCCCCCCCCCCCACACACACACACACTCACGGGGTTTTCTTTTATTCTCACAGGAAAGGGAAAGGAGGATGAATAAAAGTGTGTGGGCTGATAACACACTGTTCATTTTGGGAGAAACCTTACTACCAAGTCTGCTAAAAGAAATCAGTTGCTAGTAGAGTAACCCACACATTTCACACATTGTTCCAACACAAGCAACCAGCTGCTCCCAAAATCCCCTGTTACACTCAACATTCCTTCATCTTTCCCAGCTAGATCCTAACAGCCACAGCTAAATCCAGGAAAGTGAGGTGAGTAAAAGAAAAAAAAAACACTTTTCTCAGAGTATTAATAGCCTCAGCAGGCAGTGGGTTGAGGAGTTTAATGCATATGTGTGAGATAAAATAGGATTTTCTTAGGCAACCAGTGTGAGTGAAGGGGTAGGGGCTGACATTCCACTCAGGCAGAACAATCTACTGTTTACAATGGCTTTATTGTGCTGATTGCTTTCTGGACAATATTGACATGCACTCTGGCACAAGCTCACAAGCAGTGTAGAAGGTTCGCACTGTCAGTTAGAAAGGCTAAAGTATAATTCCAGACTTTATTAGAAGCACATATGGCAGTTAAATAAAGATATGTTTCTCTTGCCTTATTACTAGTACCTACATCCTATTAAAAAGAATTATATACAAAATCTAAAAATGATAGCAGCTCTGGTGATACCAGGCAAATTCAAGAGCAGTAGCACTTATAATATATATTTATATATCCAATAGTGACAGCAGCATTTGTATTGCTCTGAAGACCCAAAATTATCTTCACTGCCAGAGAGGATCTATAACAGACAGGATTTCTTCCACTCACATATAACATACAGTGTTAAAAACTGTTCATAATAAAACTTTCCAATGTTACAGTAGGTCTGTTAATGATATTGTAAACTTTAATATTCTTAACCATAATGTCAATATGAGCAGGGGCTGATAAAAAAGTCATGGATTACTTACACCAGGGAAATGTTTAAAGGAAGTTCATACAAATTACTTCAATTATTAGATGCTCGTAAGATTTGGGTGGAATGTTATTTTAAAACTGTCTCCTGTCAAAAACCTGCATCTTCTCACAAAGGTTTGGCAGCTGCTTGCCTGCTTTCTGCTCCTCATGCTACGTTACTCGTCAAGGACATAGAAACTTGGCAGTGGAGATCCTCTCCCTCCCCCACTTACAGTATACTTAGTGTATGCCAGATGTCCCTTTAAGTATTTAAGCTTTGAGATGTCTACAAAATTTAAATTGTTATGTTTAGAAATACAGTATCTTCTACTGGAATGAAGTCATAATCAACTGTCTCTCAGCTCTCACCTTGAGAAACAGATTGTTCTGTACACCTAATGCTCCTTTAAAAGACCTTAATTATGTCATTATCACACCTAACACTGTTACATAGTGAGATTTGTTTTGATCTTCATGGCACAAATTGGTGTGAATAATTACTGTACTGTTCTGTTTTCATTTAGAACTGTTCACCCTAACAGAACACTAACTTACCCCTCTGCCCCAGGGCTCTTGTATTGCTAATACAGATTACTTTGTGTAAAAAATTACTTTGTTATTTAGCAATCTCTAATGGGAATCTTCAAAAACCTTATCAAAACAGCTCAAGGTAAAGCATGCACAACCAGCTAATGAGAAGCGTTGTGGTGGCTAATCCAGCACATTCACTAATCAGATCTAATTGACTCATTGTCTAACTATAAATTGTAAAAGGCTAATTTTGTGTTACAAATTACAGATCCAACAGTGTTAACTGTTAGGTTAAAATAAAATGTTTCAAATAAAGATTTCCATAGAACGTTTTCTTCATTAAGATGGAAAACTGGAGTGACAAGAGTAGAACGATATAAATTTGTGAAGATTTTTACTGCCGCTGTATGTATATCTCAGAATAGTCTTTGTAGGAAAGCATTACTACAACCTGGGGAAAGCTTTGGGTTTCACAAGCTAGCTTTTCAAGCCAAGCTTCCGGATGCCATTGAGTCACAAGTAATCGAAAGGTGGGGTTAGGCTGCTCAGACACAGAGTGTGTGATACAGGCCTGCATTTCAGTTCAACACCATGACTCAAAACGTAATTTCCAAACCAAACAGTTCAAATCTCCTTTCCGGCAAGGGGTGAACCTCACCTGTCTTCACGCCCACTTTTTGGGCCAACCCAATTTGAAGCTCGTCCAAGAGTGAGCTGTCATAGCCACAAGTACTTCTGAATTAAAAGACAAAAAGGTTCAGATGAGTGCTCTTGGTCAGACTGTGAGAAATGGCGATTGATTTGGAAGCAGAAGATCTGAGGCTGACAGGAGGTTTGCATTGCAAGACCTTTCCAACAGAGGATCAACTTTTATGCTCCAAGCTGTTTTCTAGCAATGTAAGCTCACCTCCAGTTTACAAATTCAGAAATTAATTCTGAACATGTGTGTCCTCTGGCTCCTTCACGTTTAGTTAGACCTGGGTGGTCTGCAGTTCAAGCACAGACAGTCATGAGAACCACAGAATTCACTTCCCTTCGCTATGTAAAGCAGCTCCCATAATACCACACTGCACAATGGAAGCTCTGAATCCCCTGACTGAGTCTGCAAACAGGCACCCGCAGGAGTGAGCAGGCAAAAGCTCAGATATAGGTGTAACAATAAATTAGTTTTGTTTGTTGTAAAATTAAACAACTACCAACATTAGTGGTGGAAAAGGAATCAATTTGGAAACTGTAATACAATTTAAAAAAATGTGGTGATCATGTTTTCTGCACGACCAAGAACAAGTAAACAGGCATATTTAAAAAAAAATAGTTAATTTGAATTTGAACTCAGAACACTGTTTCTGTAGTTTTTTAATGTACTAGCATCACTTAAAAAGAAAAAATAAGAAAGACAAAGTGTGAAAAATGTGTTTTGTTTCTATGGTGAAGAGCAAGTCTGCAGGATTTGCAGAGCGACAAGTTATATTCCTGGGCAGATCTAAGAAATCACAAAAGTGGATGGGAATTAGGAATGATGCTATAGTCCTGCCCACTGCCTCCTAAGCCTTCGATGACAGTTGAGTACCAACAATGGAAACCTATTTGAGCCTACTGTATGTTCAGCTGTAATCTAACACTGGTATTCTTCCTTGCACTTTGTATGGTATGGAGATCAGAAGATGTCTTTAGTGAATAATAATAAAAGCATATTCGATTTCAACATGCTTTTTCCAGACTAGGATCTCGTTAACATGAAATGCAATCCAATGGTACTGGTTGTTGGTGCTGACAGTGTTGTCAATTGTGTCTTTACTGATCTCAATCCAACTCCAGTACCCACGCAAAATTCCTATGTAGGTGTTAAGTTTGCTTTGGCTGTTAAGTCCAACAGAACTTTCTAGGCCAAATGCAAAAACCATTGAGTTTTATAGCTTCTAGTTATTTTTGTGCCTCCTTTTGAGGAAAATGAGTGAATCCAACTACTGTATAATGACAGTCTATACAGATAAAGGTACAAAGGGTTTGATGGTGGAGGTGTGAGACTGGGTTAAATCTGCGTCAGTAAAGAGAAATCGGGGAGGAGAGGATAAGCTGGCCTCTGAGACTACATACTGTACTGTAACCAGCCAACAATGAACTGTACAGGATCATCCTGAAAGGGAGAAACAGCCAAAATGACAGGAGAACATTAGCAGGGACCACTAAAAGTAAAGCCAGGTGAAAATTGCACATGGGAAACATTCTCATTTGTTGTTTTTTTTCTTCCACGGTACAGATCAAGAAATTGTTCGGAAAAAAAAAGAGACAAACCCTGTATCATGGCCATTCGAGATTCTCAGGAATACGTGACCAGTGTTCCTTCACAGTTACTTTTTTACTTAATTTACCACTAGTGTATAATGACCATGCAAATTTGGGCTACTGGAATGCATATTAATAAAAATGAAAAATAACTTGTGTACAGGGACATCGATTATATAAGTATCATCTACAGTAAGTATTTCCATCTTACTGGTGTTGTCACATACAGTAACAGCATGAACATGTTCGCTGTCCTGCTGATATGTTGTCTTGTCAGGATGCCCTCAGGAAGGGCAGCGAATGAGGTCGCTTGACTTGATCAGTCTAGTCCCCTACAGTCATATAGTCATCAATCACCACAGGTGTGGTTCCAGTAGCGACTAGAAGCTTTTGAACATCACACTCGGACCAACCCATCAATCATGGCCAGGTGCAGTCTTGATTTCCTAGATTGGCTGTAACATTTTTTTTTTACTTTTCCCACAAACACGTAAAGTAAACACAAAACCTACCCTAAAATAACAAAGAACTACAAAACCAAAAACAATATAAAAGAAGCAAGATGAAAAACAAGAAAAAAAACCCAATACATTAATCAAATTTCTTCTATCCAAAAAAGAACAAAAATTAAACATTACTACCACCATCTCTCATACTGAGTCAAACATTTCCATTTTTAAGCAAACTCTTTTGTCTCATTTTCTCCCACAATAGTCTTTTCCAACATATAATATTTAACAGTATGCTTACAACCATTAAAAGTTAACATATTTGCATTGGCTGTAACATTATGCATAGCTCTAAATTATTGGCTGTGAACATCTCACATGGCAAGCAGCTGTACAAAGACAGACAGAAGAGTTTATTTGCCATATATACAGGTACAATGGGATTTTTATTCATGACATTCTGTTAAGACATGCACAGTACAACAGACAATACAGTACTACAGCGAGTCCTGCTCCAACATATTAATGGCACAAAGTTATTATCTGGATAAGCAGTGTGTTTTGGTTCTTTTTCTGAGTTCTTCTTTCTCAGTTTGCACCATGCCCGACATCCAATAGTTTAAATCACTTCTTCCCCTGTGCCCATTTAGCTCTCCCATTAAACGTTTTTTGAATACAGAATATCACATTAAGTCATGAATGATCAATTAGTAAATAAGACACCAGAAACATACTATATATTCAACACAAACCTTCTTTTTAGTTTTCAAATACTTTTCAAATTACCTTACAATTATATAAGCATTATTAATAATAATGGGCAATTCAGCAGGTATCTGCTTCCAGATTTAAGGTGGTTGGTTGGATAAATTAGGTATCATTTGAAACAGGACCACAATTTATTGTTTAGAGGACAGCAGAGATAGTACAAAGATGTTAAACAATGTGCTCAGGCTATGACCTTTGTGGTTATAAGCCTTTTACCCTTAACCACTGTACCATGTATTCATATTGTAAAAACAAAATTACAATTAAACAGTAAGAGTATACTGTATAAACAAGAACAAGGATTTTAAGAACTTCTAACCTCATATGCCCAACCACCTTTTGGACATTTTGGACCACTAAAAAACCAAAGCAGCCTCAGCTTTGAAAGTGTGATTTCATAAAATCAATGTACTATAGTGTCACTTAGATATGTATGTGGAAGTCACCTTGTACAGCTAATAGCATAGCAGCGAAATGTACACTAAAACTACCAAAGACTTTAGGCAATAAAAAATGAAAGACCAGGTTTACTTTAGCTGACACATAACACTTATTATCATACCATACAATTCCACAGCTGGGATAAATCAAGGAAATTAATTTTTCTTGTGCTGCAGATGTCTGACCCATGGCAAATACATTTTACAGATGCAGTTATATTTTTGTACAACAATTTCAAAGTTCAATGACACTGGGTTAAACGTGTGAGAAGTACAATCAGAGTTTTGGGAAACTTACAGTCACGAGAACTACCAATGTCTGAAAAACAACACTGTTTGCATTCCATGTTGAAAGCACAATAAATCACAGATAATCCTGTATTTTACTAAAGAAAAGACAACAGACATAATTACATTAAGATGGATTAAAAGTTGCCTTCCACATTGAACATTCCCAAATATTTCTAAGAGGATTATACAAAAATATGCATTGCCTAATTCGCCTACAAATACCTGGTTAAGAGGCATTTAGATTTCACCTCCAACCTAATTTTTGTTCTGAAATACTGTACAGCTATGAACATGTAAAGGTGTCAAAGAGAATCTGCAAGAATCGGAGGAATCTGTTATTTAATAAAAGAAAAAAAGAAAAACAAACGCCTTGAAATTACAAGTCACACTTACGGAGGCGAAAAAAAGCCATTTTACATTTTTCTACAATACTGTTATTTCTATTTGCTTTGGTTTTCAGCTCATTAAATAAAAGCCACCAAACTCTATGATGCAAACACATTAAGAAAAGAAATGTCTGACAGTGTTACAGTGCTCCCTTTAAGTCTTATATTATTCTGATCAGCTGTGTTTTATAACATGATATCTCATCCTAGACAGGACAGCCAACTGACTAAATTAGTATTCTGTCAGGCTTCCCAATCTGTAAATTTCATGCTTCTCTAAAAGTCATTTTAGACCTATGTTACAGATCTCCTGCAGCTTTTGTCATGGCTCTTGGCTTGTGTCATGGCTCTTGACACCGAATCATTGCTAAACTTAATTTAAAGGTCTTCTTATTCATACGATAAGTTTTTAACAAACGGCAGGGAATTCAAATTCAAGTCATTAAGGCCCCACGTCGATGTGTAAACAGCAATAATTCAAATGCTCATCAACCGCATGACCCCCTTACTAAGTAATGGGCTGAACAAAGTGCTACTTTTATAATGTACATGTTCACGTCGTGTATGAGGAAAGCAAGTCAAAGCACAACAGTGAGTAAGAGATAGCCTCACTGCCCTCTTGAACTAGAAAAGCGAGAGCTTTACATCATTTAAAAAATTTCAGAACATGGCCATTAGTCATACTTTCAGATGTGGAGAACATCTGATACTTTTTAATTGGAGAAAAATCCCCTTTCCCCATGGTGCAGTTGTGAATGACCAATGACCATGTCTTGTCCAAGCCTTCTGAAGTCATGTAGGAGAATGCTATTATTCACACAGCTGGACAAATTAATCAACTCTAACACCACAACTCCCCCTGCACACACACATGCTCTACCATGTTCCTTTGCTTCAGTGCAAATACTGTAGCTCTGGATTAAATAACTAAACTTAAATGGACAGCATCTGACAAAGATTTAACAAATTGTTTCCAGGACTTTCCAGGACTGTATTTAGGATATTGGCATCTTTCTTGATGTTTAATATTTTTTTAGATAAGAAGAAAATTGAAAGTTTTTTTAAAATCAAACACCATACCCCCTCCCTCTTTTATGGGAGACTACAGTACATGCAGGCCTACACTCCAATCCCCAGACCCCGCTCTTCAAAATGATGAAAGTTTGCATCTATGTAGCCGGTCCACAGAGAAATAAAGTCACGTTTCCACTGTTTTATAGCTTTCTGAAAACAACAGGATGTTTGATTTGTCAAATGAGGCTGCATAAGCAACAACATATTTCCTTGATGAAAACAATTTTGTGAAGCACAGCATAAATCTGGAGAAAATACTGTATTCATTGAAATATAGTGCAATACTATCGCTTTTCCTCACAATCATAGGCACTAAAATTCCAGAAGGTATATCAGTTACTTTATAAGCACTCATCAGTTCTAGAAAACTCCAAAGTCCATTTTAAATCAGATCACATTACTCAGCAGCAAATTAAGCCCAGATCCAGTTGCTGCTCCTCATTTATACTAATAAGACACAAAAACTACATCCAAACACTCACTATAATGCAGATGAACTCAGCACAGCAATTGTTAGACTTCCACAATTATAATTTCCTTCTAGGCAGTAACAATATGAACAACATCAACTGTTAAATGTCAGCACCTTTACTGAAGAAACGTCTTCACTTCTCTGTAATGTGTAATGAATAAACCCAAAATGAAAAAAGCTTTAGCACTGAAAAAAAAAGAATTCACATCTGACAGAGAAAACAGGTGCTTACTTGATCCCATTACTTCATCTTATCCAAAGAATAATCCAGAAATCATAAAGAAAATATCAAAGTTTGTGATGTGTGGCTAAGAATTTGTGAAACATTTTTTTTCTTCTAAAAAAAAGCCCAGAAGCTCCGACATACCTGTTGCATGGATATAACCTGTACGTCAATCTACTTAGTTTTATGTGCTAAAGCATTTAAAAAGTATCTGAACACCTAAAGCATACTCAAAGCACAACCTTAAAAAGTCAATGTAGCCCTAAAGTGGTACTTTTTGGCATACCTACAATAAAAATAGGCTTCAAAATGAGTATAATGATGTCTGTCTCCTTCCAAGTCATGTTTTGAAGAATGCTCAAATGTTTGTATAGACTACATTTCTGTACATGCTCAGTGCTTCCAAACTCATTGGCTAAGTCTCCATTGGCAAGAACTCATTCTTAGTATGTACTTAAACCTTCAGGACAATATTTCCCATGAAACATTAGATTTAAAGAGATAATAAATATCTAGTGATATTAAATTAAAAAGCATATATGATCTAATCCTCTTACTGAAAGGCCGCTTACGTTACTCTTCTTCATTTTCCGAGAGCATAATCCTGAGGACAAGAGGGTAGGAATGATTAATTTTAGTTTTCTATACTGGGGTTTTCATGTGAGTGCTGAGATCAGGTGTGGCTTTTCCTCTCTGCTTGACAAAACAGACACAAAATTAGGAAAAACAAAGAGGAAAACCATTAAACATACTGGGAAAAATAAGTATTCTTCTAAAAAGGGTCGAGATACAGTCCCTGATATTGAGGGCTATTTCTTTACTATGTCATGCCAATGGTTTAACTTAATTCTTACAGTACTGTACATGTGTTTTCTGATGTTTCCTTTATATAGACTTTGGTCTAGATCAAGTAAAAACAGTGACCTTCTTAGCAGGTGCAATATTCATATTTTTGTTTCTTGGCAGGTGGATTGAAATTGTGATTTAATCCAAGATTTAGTTAAAATAATCTAATTATAATCTAATTATAATAATTTGAGGACCTGACTACGTCAATTAACAAAAGCCTTAAGTACTAAGATAAGGAAAGAACTAACAGACGCATCCTTTTTAAAACTGTCCAACAGTGCTACCCTGTATAGCTTTCACAATAAATAGCTCCTATTACATGGAGAATGGGACTGTTAGGCTGTGAACCACGTGTCTCTCATTTCCCCTGTTGGAATATCACATTTCCAAAAGAACACTGCACTTTGGTTTCGCACATTTTAGGTACAGGTGATAGCCTAATTGACAAGGTGGATGACAGTGCCTTTTAGAAATGTTGGGCCAAACAGCCATTTTTTTTAAGTCAAAGAATTAATATTTGTGAAAATGAGATTAGTATGAATGACAAGTATAATATCCAGTACCACTTATAAGTACCCCTGAATAAGTATAATTGGGGTACAGGTATAATTATACCCCTGGAACCAGGACTAGGGAACCCTTTTTTGCAGCTTCATAGCTTCCAAAGCTAAAACTTATTCTGTAAAATTGACTCACAGTTATATCTGAATCACAAAACCCCTGAGTCTAAGTCTGTCTAAGTCACACAAGGTTGAGCCCAATCTTGACTCAAGTATTTATCACAATATACATTATGTGAAACTATACCAAGTCCCAGACTCAAGTCCTGTAAGCGTGAAGCCTGTTATGTACTGGATACCAGACTGTGTAATGTTCCAGACAGATTGACCACCATCCAGTAGAATAGAAAATAGAAAGTCCTGCTCAAAGGAACTAAATGTTATTAACAGCAGCTTCTATGCTTACCTTGTATGACATTGCTATTACAATATTAATCACAAAAAAGGCAAAGGCTGTGCCACTGGCAGTGATGTGTCAAATTATTTAGTGATTTACAGTCCACGACATCAGGGAACACCAGGAAGCAGAACCAGGAAGTTCTGCGACCGAGTGTCTTACTAAGAACTGCTAGTGTAATGGAACACACTTTCTGAAAATATAGCTCTGTTACCTGCTTTTATTGTTTCATTTTTGAGAGGAAAGCACATTCCTACTGAGGAGTTTCAATGCAATTAATTCTTTTTGGTTTTTAATATTCCCAAAGGCTAAGGGCCATTAAAAGTAAAAAGCATGTTGCATTAAAAAACTATTGGCCTGTTACCTACTGTATTTAGTTTAAGCATTTTATTATTACTTTTTCACATAGTATAAAATAATTAAATTATATACTTCATTTATGCTGTATACTACTGTACGGATTCCTTATATTGCAATTAATGAAGGTTGCACCTTCTATCTTTTACGTTCTCTATTAACAGCATCCAGATATGGAATAACATATATATCTTTCACAATAAATAACTTTTTTGAGGAAATGGCATCAACGAACAGGCATAACACTATTATTAGCAGTAGTAATTTTATTAGTGCTATTAAAGGCTAATTAACAAACCAGCTGGAAAACCAATTAAAGCATTGGCATGTTACAATGATTCAGCTCACTGCAAAACAAAAGGCTCCTAGAAGAGAAATGTGCACACTGTGATTGTTTTCGGGCTCTGCATCCTTTTCATCGGGATGACAATTACTATTATGCCATGGTAAAATAAGAGCTTCAGAGTTAATATTCTACCTAATAGCCAACTTGTTCTCAGTGGTACACTTAGAATGAGGAACGCAGAGAGGTTTTCACATCTCATGCAATGAATCACTCTTCCTCCTTTTTATTAAATGATGGACTTGGTAATTCAAAATTAAAAAAGCAATTACAAAATATGTGTTTACCAAGCTTAAAAACAAAAAAAAACAGTCTGCTTCATTATGCTTTTATCTTGATTTATTTTAAGAAGATTCTGTTAAAAATGAACTTCATAACTATGTTTCCTGGAACATTTTATGTTCTAAGAAGACTTTCTAAGTGGTCCATCTTCCATAAGGATTTTCAATATCTGGGTTAACATGAAAGGCGAAGGCAGTGATCGTAACCAACTCATTTTGCAATGTATCCACAGAGAAACGTTTTCAAGATCAGTTCTGGGGGAAAAGCAAACAGAGAAGGTCTTGCGTGGTTCTGGTATGTCAGAAACAAAACAATGGTGTAGTCATGCAGAAGTCATGTCTTCCACAGACAACAGAACCTCCTCTGACCTTTTACATGAACATTGTTGTCTTTTCCCACAGAAACATACCGGCTTCCGTTTTCTATCACACTCCAGGATACTCTGAATAGATAACCTACTGGAGATGATAACATTTAAAGAGATCAGTCAATAATTACCAAGGAAAATGTTCAAAAGTCACGACTTTTTTGGTCTTTTAAACTCTAAAGTGTCCACAGAGATCAATATTTAATTTCTGTCACTGCAAGTTACTGGACTTCAGTAACTTCAGTAACTTCAGTAAAAGGTCTATCAGCAAATTTTAAAAAATAAATCTGAAACATCAACTGAAAGAAAATACACTAATTGTAACTTTGAATGACTGTCAGTGTAAGTGGTTTCTCCATGACAACACACACTGACAAGACTCAGTAGAAGTACCCAATGTGGTAGAAGCTACTTGCAGCCATTAAGGTCCAGGAGGACCTCCGAAATCAACAAAGAAAAACTTTTAAAAAAAAAGTTATATTTTTGATTATTTCTATCAGGAAAACCCTTAACACATCTACATTCAGCAAAAAGTAATTAAAGTGCTATATATAACTGAATGAAATATGTCTAATACAGTATATGCAATACATCTAAATTTGAAAATGAAAAAAGTAACTGCATTTTAAAACTGTTCCACTGTACTAATTTTGGTGGCAGACTTTGCAATTATTCTGATAAACTAAAATATCAGAAATATGAGATGCATTGAAATTAAAATGCAACAAGTAAATTAAATGCAATTTAATGTTCTTGTTTTAAATCTCGTCACTGACTTGTTTAAGGTGCATCTGAGATATATATAAATACTTTACAATATCTAGAACCCAGAGAGTATATAAAAATAATAAGTAATAGGTTTATTCCATGCTGAAAAAAAGAAGAAAGAGAACATAACGTTTCTGCCGTGGAGCCTTTGTCACGGACGTCCAAAGGGACTAACCGTGGGGAGTAGGAGAGCAGAAAAAGACCCATATGCGTAGCGGCGAGACGGGAAAAAGGCCCGGGCTCGTTAGTGCAAAGAGTTCAGGAGTGCAGTATAGAAACCTATGCCCTCAGGGAGCGGACGTGGGGCGCCCTGGTGCTAGGCGGGTCTCAGGACATCCGAACGTCAATGCTGAGCCCTGGCAGAGTGCAAGACCCGGAAATATATAGCCCAAGGGAAAGAGAGGGACAGGAAGGACAGCAGACCAGAAACTAGGGACAGGACAGAGAAGGAGCGCCCTCTGGCTGCAGAGGGTGTGACAGCCTTCTTCAGGTGTCTCGAGGTGTGTCAGGTGTCTCGAGGTGTCAGGTGTCTCCACACCTGAAGAAGGCTCCACGGCCGAAATGTTGTGTTCTCTTTCTTCTTTTTTTCAGCATGGAATAAACCTATTACTTGTTACTTTGCAGCCTACGCATGCTGACGCAGCTACCCACCCATATAAAAATAATGTTCATTATGGTTCAAAAGAAGAAATGATTAATTATGCTGTCTACTCAGAATTACAACTGTAGTTGGTTTATAATGTTTTTGGAGAAAGCCTAGAGATTACAGCAAAGATATCCATATAAGGCAAAAGCTGAACTATAGCAGACAACATCTGTGGCCTCACAAAGTTAAATTTAGTTTTTGTTTATGAGTCGTAGTGTAACATTTGTTGGGGAGATTTGGGCTGTTATCACATTGGAGTTTGGGGGAGTCAGTCAATTATGGTTCTATTTATGAAAAATATCCCACTCACTGTAGGTTTCCACGTTTTCTACTGTAAAAATGTATATGAGCAATATTTTTGAAACAAAATACATCTTTCATCACACTGGCAGTGAGGTAAGAAAGGCAAGGTCATCAAATAGTCCCTTCTAGAGTTCAATTTGAAAAGCTCTCCTCATCAAAAATGAAAAACAGCACTCACAGCTAGTTATATTTTAGTCATTTTATTTATATGGCAGGCCAATATTTAGAAAATGTGGCAAGGTTAAACTGGTGGATGCTGCACAGGTGGATGCTGCACATTGGTGTGGGTGGAGGAGAAACCCCATTACCTGTGAAGTTCCTCGAGTGGAGTGTCCAGAAAAGTATAATAGAAGTGTAAAGAATTATTATTATTATTATAAACTGATCCTGACATAAAAAATTGGGAATCTTTAAAGTACCGTATGTAAAATCTATCTCGCCTGTAAAACAAACTCTAATACACAAAGTATTTACAGAAATTAAATTGTTCTCCACAATTTACACATACAGGTACTGTACTTTATTGTCATAAATTTGGTATTACTTTATTTCTAATATGTCTATTTTAGTGCATTACTCTTGATTTTGTCTTGTTGTTTTCATCTCATTTGCTCAGAATTTGTCTACTAAGAACAATTAAGAGCTTGAGCTGTTGATACACTAATGACACAATAATATATTTGACATTCCCCTTCTTCCTTTTTTAAGACTCCTTTGGAAACTGTCTATTCAACATTTTTCAGCACTAATTTGCTTCCCTTAAACAATTCCCGGTATGCCAGTTTGTACGTTGTTTTCAGAGAGTGTTTTCAACAGAACAAATATTCACTACGGCTTAATCTAACGGCATCACTACCAGTGATGTTAACTCTCTTAATTTAAGGAGAAACATTGGGGAATGTACTGTATATACTGTAGGTACATGCTGTTCATGACCTGTACATGCACAGTCCAATTTTAAATCAACAAATGAAACAACAGAAAAGTGCACAATTTTCACAATCTATACTATCAAAAAGAGTGCTGTTTGAGCTTTACAATGCAGCCACTTTTCAACATCATTCAGGGGTCTGAGGACAGCTTTGAATGGAATTGTATGCCTACAGAGTGCCAACAGAGCACATGTTCCTATCTGCATATCTGAGAAGCCTCTGCAACAACCCCGGTTTAAATTCTGCTGGAGATCAACCAGCAGAGCTTTCATTTACAGTCACAGCAACACACACCAGTGTCATCTCAGTGTATTGATTCTTTGTGACAGAAGATGATGGATTTCACCCCTTCCTGTGTGTGAAGAATTTGGATGAGATTGTTCTTCTCTGTCCCTTCTGCACTCCTATAATCATATCTCACAGCCAGATATGAGCCAGATGAACTACTGTCCTAAATGTAACTGAATGCTGTTAATCGCACACAATAAGAATTGCATTAATGAGGTCATGTTCTTAACCAATCCCTTCTACAATGATTTTTCATTTCATTAATTGTTTATCCTTAAGGAATAATGGCTTGTATATACTATAGAATATACTATATACAAGAAGTAACTACTGTATATTCTAACAGGTCCTATAGTAAATCAAAAACAGCCAAAAAGCCAGTAGCAAATGTTTAAGAAATTAGAATTTGATTGTTAGCAATGCTTATTGCACAACAAAGGCATTCATACAAGCATTCTGTAACAAAATATTAGAACTGCTGAAAATGTAAATAAATAATTTAAATTTAATGTAATTTAATGTACAGCAATTTAAATAAATAACTACAAGAACAAATAATAATAATATAAGATATTGGAAATCTTCAGACACACTTCAGCACTTTAGTCCCTAGTTCAAGTCACTTAATTAGTTCCTAACTGGCTAGTCAAGAAATCTTTTGGCTGCCTCAGTTTACCAGCATGTAAAAACAAGCGATATTAGTTCAGACATGCACTGAAGACATACGTGCTAATTACTTTTTGTCAAGAATTAAAGTAAACTCTGATAAAACTATAAGCTTGCTACAAGGCTCCCGGCCAGGCTTAAGGAGCCAGACTGTTTGGTTTTCTGCATTTTGTTTGGGTCATCTAACCTGAATTTATCACTGGTAGACCTCTACTTTTAAGATGGCTCTGGTGTTGTCTAATTGTTTTATAAATCTTCCATCTGATTCTGATTTTACTGTCTCCTCATATCATCCTGGGAACCACGTTTATTTCACTCTTATACACACAGGTTTTAAAAAGAGCTCAGAAACAGTGACTAACCACATCATTTGGAAAAACACAGGAGTTCTTTGCTTTTTATATAAGTAAACCCCAGACTTACAGTTGCTAATTAGAGGAAAAAATACAAGAATGAGTAACACAAGTTATAATTATTTTCACCATCTTTACTTCTAGCTCCACTAAGGAAAAGCCTAATACAGTATGTCATATCCAACAAGAGCTGAACTTGTGATTTGGATTTTGTCCTGAATCTTCAAGACCAAGCTAGCGATCCTAAAAGTAGCTGTTAATATTACAATATTTTGAGTTTTTTGTTGACAGCAAAACAAAATACAGTATGAAGCAAAATCCCTGGTGTCTCCACCTGTAAAGACACAATCACCCAAGCACAAGGGTGAGTGTATCTTTACAGGTGGTACGAGGTGAGGTACTGTATATGATCTATCCTGGGTTGCGTTGACAACCGACTGTGACTGTGATTCACAGCTTTTGGCTGAACAATGCCAAGGGCAGGATGGGTTGAGTCTTGGCACTATGTGTCCCAGCGACATCGGTGTCGGTATTGGGTGCTTGCAGCATACAGTACAGGTAGTGTTTTCAAATAGGAGAAGTTCCTTCACTCAATGCTAGATACTGTAGATACTTTATTGATCCCGTGAGGGAAATTGCAGTGCAACAGCATCTTAGCACAATAAACACAGCTGAGTGTAACGAAATAATATAAGAATACAATACATACATTACAGTCAGTACAGTCAGTGAGAAATGCACTAAAAAAGTTGCTCACAGTATAGAATATACAAAAAACAGAACAGTACACAAAATGTTGTATTGCACATTATAAATATAAAAATATATTGCACAAGTCCCTAGCATATATTGCACAAAAAACAGTTGAAAACAGGGAAAACCAGATGTAAGCAGAGAGTTTAATGTTTAGTCCAAAAACAGGTCAATGTCAATGTTGCCCCTGCCCAGACACACAATGGATGAGTTGTACAGTCTTATGGCAGAAGGTAAGAATGACCTTCTGTAGCACTCCCTGTCCCACTGTGGTTTTAATTCAGAACCGTCAATTATTTTGGTTATACTAATTTCAATTTGGAATAGCTAATTGTGAGTTTTTCACATCTTGGCTCACGGCTACAAACCCCAGCCACCTAAACCACTGATACGAGGGAACAAGACAAGTGGCTTGAAAGTGAGTGGGTAGGTGAGTCTGCCTACCCTCCCTCTCCTCTCTTCTCCTCTCCTGGCTGGGGTTTGAAACCATGAGCCGAGATGTGAAAAACTCACAATTAGCTATTCCAAATCGAAATTAGTATAACAAAAATAATTGATGGTTCTGAATTAAAAACAAATCCAAAATAAGGGACTGAATGTTTCAAAATATGTAATTGAATTTGTACGCGAACTATCAGTAGTTTACAAAATAATGCTCACAACTAAGGAAAGAAGATGGCTTACTTTGGCTTTTAAACTTATATTATGTATGGAAAAACAACCTCTCTCTGAGGTTGTTGATTATGGGCACGTTCCCTTTTGCACACATATATCTGGATTGTAGAGCAACAAGAACAGATACAACATGTTATTACCTGCAAAGCAGCCAGAAGCAAATACTGTACTTCTCCACCCAAACCACCAACAGTGAATACCATATTCTATGTAAAAGAAGTACTGCTTTAATCAACACTTAACAGTTTGTAGAATAATTGCTCAGGCAGTGCTAAAGTCTACGTTACTTTAACTGTTCATTTTAAGCTTCTTTTCTTTACTTTAATGTATCCAGAAATTCTTACAATGCGAAGAATTTCTTACAGTTTTACAGCACACCGTCAGATTCTCAGGTACTATACCTTACTGCAAATATAAAGTACAATTTAATGATTTAGTAATGTTCATCATTGGACAAGGATTCTAAGAAGGTATTTTAATCAATTTAGACGATATTTTAATACATCATTTAAGACATGCATGAAAAGAGCTTGGAAAAAGATAAAAGAGGCCAATTCAAAGCTCAAATTCAAAATCCATAGCATTGCTTCCCAACCATATTTTTGTGCAACCGTTTGCAACCCTTTAACAAAGCAAATAACATGTGCATGTTAATCCCTTAGGGTATTTTTCCAGGTAGGCGCTGCTTTTCAAGTAAATGAGACGTGCATCTTGGCACATAACTGATATCTGCCTGCCTATAGCTCTCTTTTCTTAATATCAAAGAAGAAAAATCGACAAGTAAAGGAACAAAACTACACACTCAAATAATCCTGAATAACTGGTATGACATCTTTCAGTTTCTATCAGTATTATGAAGTTGAGCATGTAACAACTAGGCAATTACTTGTCAGTACAGGACAATCTTGACAAGATGAAAAGACATTTAAGAATACACCAGCTGACTTTTGGTTGTTCTGCTTGAGACTCTTAACATGACATTTTTGTCTACTGTAATAAAATGCAATCTGCAAAGCTACAGTATCTCTTATCACTTTCCAAGTGGCTGCCTTTCTCAAGAAGCTCTTTCAATATCTCATCATTAAAAAAAACTGCTAAAACAAATATAGGATAACCAGAAGGTGAAACTGAATTGTACAATCCCATTATACAGATATGTTTTCATTTCTCTTACATTTTGTTTAAAGTGAATAGCAAATTGAAAATCTTAGAATTCTAGTTCTTGGGCCACTTGAGCCCTGCCTTATTGCTATACAAAATTCTGCTGACCCAACTTTGCAGAGTAATCCTTAATCATTTGCAGAACCCTGTCCCCTTCCCCCACAATGACCCTGTAAGATAAATAAAACCATTAACACTACTAATCATACTTTATCCTTGCAATCAGTGATCCTGGAAAATACCTGCTCGAACAGATTCTTTATTAAATGCATGCATGTGATAGAATGCATACAGTAAAGGTCATCAGAAGCTAAATAGGTTAGCAAGTCATGAATGAACTGCAAGGTTTCAGACAATGCATTTCAATAAACTCTCTGACAGCAAGGAAGATCTTTTAATAGCTTATAAACAGTAGAGTTCAGTGGCCTAAGATAAAAAGTATAATAACTAACCTGTATTTTTTTTTCCTGAATCCTCCTGTACACTTCTCTGTATCAGCTGGCTCATAATCATGGATGACTTACAGCTGCAATATTTACTATGTACTGTCAGGTTAGGCTCCTCTGGCACTACCAGAAAGGGTCACGACAATAGTATGACACATTTTTTACACTATATCATGTAAATGTACATGGGGATAATAAAGGGGTAGCATCTCCATTACCCTCTTCAAGGCCACAGGCTTATAGTACATTCATATTATTGACTCTCTTTCACAATGTGCTCCACTCCAGGACACACTGAGTTCCCAGAGTTATCTTAAAACAACACTCCTGCCTGTTTATTCAGGGAGAGTGCTTCAGGTTACTGTTCTCTACTTCTGTGCACAGAAGGACACAAACATGTGCAGACGTAGAACAAAAGTAGAATGTACTCTATGATGTAGAACAACTCTTTTTAAAGGTAAATCTGACAGATTAAGAAAAAATGGTCATGTAGTTTACAGATGAAGTTCAGTGGCCTAAGATAAAAAGTATAATAACCTGTATTTTTTTTCCTGAATCCTCCTGTACACTTCTCTGTATCAGCTGGCTCATAATCATGAATGACTTACAGCTGCAATATTTACTATGTACTGTCATGTTAGCCTCCTCTGGCACTACCAGAAAGGGTCACGACAATAGTATGACACATTTTTTACACTATATCATGTAAATGTACATGGGGATAATAAAGGGGTAGCATCTCCATTACCCTCTTCAAGGCCACAGGCTTATAGTACATTCATATTATTGACTCTCTTTCACAATGTGCTCCACTCCAGGACACACTGAGTTCCCAGAGTTATCTTAAAACAACACTCCTGCCTGTTTATTCAGGGAGAGTGCTTCAGGTTACTGTTCTCTACTTCTGTGCACAGAAGGACACAAACATGTGCAGACGTAGAACAAAAGTAGAATGTACTCTATGATGTAGAACAACTCTTTTTAAAGGTAAATCTGACAGATTAAGAAAAAATGGTCATGTAGTTTACAGATGAATTTGGTTGATTACACAGTAATGGAATACAGATATCTTGTTTCATTTCACATACTGTATGTTTCCTCAAGAAACAGAAGAGAGGTTGCTGTATGACCAGAGTACAGAAAATATTTACATATGCAGGTGTACTTCAACCTTATTAACTGAGTGTGTTTATCGTTCACCTCAGGAATGAACAGCTTCTGTTCATCCTTCAATGATCTAAGGAAGCCAATCCTCTTTCTCAAAAACAAACGCATGGAGATAATTAAATTCTGATATTAATAACATATGTAAATGATACTTACATTGCATATTATTGATTCTGGAATATTGGGTAAAGCACATCTAATATTTCTACATTCTTTCATTTGGTGGTCTTACAACAATGCTTAATAGTGCTAATATCTACATATTTTTAGGTCTTCTTTTAGGAGTACTCTAAAATATACACAATATATAAAAATATACTGTAAGTCTCTTTAAAAATCACCTCAGGCCTGAAAGGCTCCACTCTTCTTTTCTTCCAATGTCTTTTAGCAATAAAAATACTAATGAAACAATGTAGTTTCTTGAACAATTATTTAGCAAATATTACACAGTAATTCCTCTTAAAGATCGATTCATGCTCTTTGGTTGTTACAGAATGTGATGTCTGATCTATATCTAAGAAAACTGGAATGGTACCAATTATGCTGTTGTCCAAGCTATAACTAGTTTGTTTAATAATTAAGGATCTTTATTGAAGCATCTCAAGACAGGTAGCAGATTTCAGAGTACAAGTGACTGAAATGATTGATTGAGTTCAGTGATTAGCAAGATACATTAAAATTTAAATTTCCTACATGGAGATGATTAACAGTTTAGCAGTAGGACATGGTTTAATTTACCCCCTAGATATCTGTTATAAAGTATTGTACATACAGTACGTTCTTTATTTTGATAAAAATATGAAAAAATAATGCCTTAAAGATGCATGTTTTGAATGAGTGATGACAAGAGAGGAAGATGGCAAGATTCCACAATTAATTCTGTTGAATGTAAAATTACTAGCAACAGATACCTTTTAACAAAGGGCTCCCTGGGGCAATGTCAGAAAGCATTTCTACATCTTTTCTGAAAATGGAACTAAGTGAAGGGCAAATCTCGCTTGGAAGACGCATCTGCTACAACAGTGCAAACTGGTCTTAGCTTGCAATACAAAGCATACTGTCCTGCTGCTGAAAACAATTACTGTAATCATCTGGACAGTAGCTACAATGACACAGAAGGGGGTGATTAACAATTTAAAAGTGAAGAACAGTGGTAGGACATTGTATCATCAGAGGTCTGTGGGAGGACAACATGAGGCATCCAGGGAGAAAAGGAATTAATGGATAATACATAGATATTTTCTTTCAGGTTGTTTTACAATCAGTAGGACTATTGCTTAAGACTGATTTCCTCTTATTTGCATATTTGGAATAACTAACTACCAATAGAAAATCTGCACATAAACCCTGTCCATTCAATTATTTTCAACACTAAAGTTTACTTTTAACACAAAGAATAGAATAGATGATATACCACACTTCACTATTCACTCTCAATTTTCCCCCATAAAGCACATTGCATCCATACATCTACACACTTTTCTCCAAGACTTGCACAGCGACCATTATAAAAATCTCTCCATTTTTAACCACTTTTTCCAGCTCATTACACAGAGGAGTCGAAAGTTATCCCAGGAAGCAACAGCCACAACACAGGATACACCCTGGATGGGATGCCAGTCCATCACAGGGAACACACAGCAACAATCACAGACATGTATGGTAATAATCCGCTGCTGAGGTGGGACTAGCAGCAGATCTGTGAGGTTTAGAGTGAACCCAAGAGTTGGGCGAGAGGTAGCTGAGACAGGGAACCCCACAGGGAACAAAACATACAGTAGCATAGCTGTGAAACAAGCTCAAGACTCAAGGGGCTCAGAAACTAAAAACGATGACAGAGCCCTGAGTTTCTATGCTCTGAAGCACCTGGGACGGGTGTGGTCGTAAATCATCTTCAGGTGATCTCAGTCTCCTTTCAATTGGTTTCCACAGCAACTGGCACTGGGTGAGGGGTTGGATTGTGATGTAAGAGACTGCTGTGGTAATACTAGCGTGCTTTGCCACCTGTCAGTGGGAAGAAACCAAAGGACGTCATGGAATCCCATGTGAACATGGGGAGAACATACAAACTCCACGCAAATTACGCCCCAGGTCTAGAATTAAACCCAGGCCCTAGAATTGGGCTGCTATAAGAATAAGAATAAGAATAAGAATAGGAATAGGAATACAATTATTTTACTGAAAGCACTTCAAGAGAGCAGAGATTACAATGATTTAGAGTTAAAAAACAGTTTAGTTTGACTCTAAAATGCATTTCAGATCGCAGTGCAAAGTAAATGGGTTATAGTTTGCTCTTCGGTTTTGTCCTTGTGTGAGAAACAGACTGTTTTTGCTTTCTTCTAGGGTGATATAAGACCAGACAAAATAGGGGAAAGAAGATTTTATGTGTTGTGTTAGGAATACTTAGAAAGTACCCTGTTGCTTTTAATGTATAAATCAAATGTAATGAAAATAAGATTTTTACTTGCGAATTAGACTTAAGATCAAGATTTGACTCGCAACATTTTGACAGCAAAAAATTATTAGAGGAACTGCAGTGGTATTTTAGTTTCCGTGGACAGAGCAGTATACAGTATCAAGCAACATCAATATGCAAAGGAACATTTATGTCTTGAGTAAATTAATAGGAAAGTGTAGGCTAGTGTATACAGTCCCACAGAGAGGGCATGGTGGAGTGGGGTGTTTTTGCTAGGACTCACAATCTAGCAGACAGGTTCATAGGACAGCAAGGGAGAAAATATTCCCCTCACTTTAGGGGCAGGTTTCTGGGAACCAGGAATATCACATAAGGAATTCAACTCAAAGAAGCGCTGGATTCTAACTTGGTGGCCCCATCTCAGCTAGTTTTTTGAGGGGTTGAGGGGTTTTTGAGGAGTTTCAAGGAAGAACACAATAAATTTGATGATCAGGTGACCAAATCAGAATAAGTTGATAGAATCAGAAATTGACACCTCCATTTTTAACACAATGTACTGCACATGACCTAAAAGACCTAAAAGATTTTCTTATCAGAGTTGCTCTAATGCACTGGTTGTTAACCTTTATTGCAGCCTGCACCCCTTTGGTTCTCAAAATATGTTCTCTCACCCCTTATCAAAATAATTGAAGAAATTGAAGTGTTTTCTATGATTTAAACACTAAAACACTCCATGCTCCCCAGGTTAAGAACTACTGTTCTAATGGGAATAGTTTTCATTAATTTATTTCAGTGTTTAGTTGCTGCTGTTTGCTGACCAGAAAATCACAAAGTGACAAAATTTTGCACTTGTCAGTTTGATATTAATAATCCATATGAAGCAATTAAATATTAAAAACACGAGAGTTTTTGAAAAGCTTTTAGTAAAAGTAAAATTCTTACATTTTAAAGTGGTTCAAAACTAATACAAAACAGCATGTTTTTCACCTTTTGCCCTACATTTCTGCCGGCAAGTGTCCTTGTTGTATGACCTCACATAGACATTTCAATAACAACTTGTCATGTTTGTTCTGAAAATTGGCACGTAATGTTCACAGAAATGTGGAAAAGTACCAGATTATTAGATATAAAACAATGTGTCATATACATCAATGCTTTGCCCTTTTATTAATGGCATTTATAGGGATTATTGATATCCCTGAGGCTCACCACTTATCAGTGTTATCGTTCAATCAAAACTTAAAAGGCAATTGCCAGTGTTTATCCTGTCTTGTTATATTTAATGCATGAATGGACAGTCTTTGCTCTGTAATTAAACTAAAACCTTTTGAAAATCTGTGTCCCAGTCAAGCAACCTCAGTCAAGCAACTTACGATTAAGGTCAGATTTTGTTAAAGTTTCTACAAATGTCACCTTATAATACTGGACATTTATTTCACAGCAGGGCAAAACCTATTCCATTATCTGAAAAGACATGCAATAGTTCAAGCGCACCAAAAGTATAAGAATAGAAAATACAAAAATACAGATGAGTTGGTTAATGTTTTGTTTCTTATTCACAGTTGAGGAAAATGAGCTGGCATTTATTAAAGGCAAGAAAAAGTGGAACATGCTTTGTACTAGAGCAAAAATCTTTGATGGGTCCCCTGCATCTTCAATACGTCAGTTTGCTATGAGGGCTGCAAATGTCCATTTACTTGTAGACTACTGCATTCCTAGATTAAAATAATCATAATTTCCATATGCACAGAAAAACAAATGAAAACACAAATCAGGTAAACCATAGACAAACCATGAAAGTGAAATGTCTCGTCACTGTTTCAGAGTTTTTCCAAAGAGAAGAAACTCAATATTTAAAGGGCTGCACGCCTTAAAGGTTCGAAGGTAAATAAGAGTACAACTATAGCTACCTACTGTCTTGAACAGAATGCTAGTAAATCTGATCACATTGGGCAGCATTTTTTATTCTAAAGAATAACATGCTGCTCATTTGTTTAAAAAGGAGAGATATGCATAAGAAAAATCAAGTACAACAAAACCCTTTTTTGTAAATAGGTCTTGCTAGTCCTTACTTTGTGAAGTTAACCTTTAACATCAATGTCAATATTAGTGGAAGTTTCCGTTTTTGCCTTACGTGCCAATAACTTTAATGTGCCTGCAACAGTATAATAATTATTTCTTTAAAGTTCAAGAAAATTCAGTCACCACCATGTAAACTAAGCTGCCCAAAGTAAATAAATGGTATCTTTACAGCACAACTTCAACCTGTAAAACACCTGCAGATTCTCTGGGACCTTCCCAGCATATACTGTACCTGACTAACAGTGCAGCACAAAATCTTGGCACAGCTCCCACAGCAGCCTGATGTGTAAATGTATAGCCCATCACTAAGGAGCAATTAACAAGGTTCACTTTCAAGATGAGATTAAAAAATTATGTAGGACATTATGAACACAAACACATGCTAGTGGATACTGGCAGTTTTTTATACTGTAGATGTTCACCTAGAATGTGACGATGTCACAGACTTAATTCTGAAAACAATTCTTGGAGGGAATGCAACAAAAGTGCTTGGAGCAAGAGATGAATTTCCCCACCAGAATGGTTTTTAATTTCCATGTAAGTCGGGCCAGCTGAAACCCAAATGTTCCAAAGTGGGTTAGTGTGCAATGTATCCTTTCAGAACACTTAATGTTAAAACTGGCATTGCTTTCTCAGTTTCTCAGATCCAAATTCCCTTATGTCATGATCTCACACGACTAAGGTGACTAATAACCAAACTTTCTGTAGAAAAACATGAAGTTAGCACTGTAGTCTCACCTGCTCAATTCATGCTTTCAAGCCAAGAATAACCCCTCATAAATATGTACTGTATGCTAAAGTAACTGTCCTAGCTTGACTTTCCATATTCAAGTATGGGTTAGAAATATGAATGAATACCTGTGACCGTTATCCTCAAACAATAATCTTTAATTGACCACCCCCTATAAAATCCCCCTTTTACATTGTAGATTAAATGTTCTCTGTGGATCAATTCTAATTAAAAATCTCATAAATCAAGACAGGCTGATCCTTCCACATTTAGTGTACTTCAGAATGGCAAAGAGAATCAAGACCTACTTAAAGTGATTTACAACACACAGAGCTGCCCAGAATTCAATTGCCATAAACGGATACGTTAATCACCCATTTTGCATGATCATAAATGGTAGAGCAAAATTATTGTGATGTCCAGTTAATCCCTATCTCCTGTCCCTACCAAATTACTTTAATATTCTTTAATCACACTTAACTACATCTGTTCCAGCTCTAAGGTCTTGCCTGTCTCAGCAGAACAGGTCTGGGGTACACACAGACGGGTTTCAGTGCATGAGTCACTACAATTACCATATTCTGACCCACTTCTTCTGCTTTCAGCTGAATACCCCATGTTTAAAACATTCTACTAGGCTTGCTACTTCACTACTGTGTACTTAAATAACCCAGATTCTCACACATACATTATTTTTGCAAAGTAAAATCTGAGGAATCCCGCACAAATATTTCTGACTTTTTAAGCCTTATGCTGTTAACAATACAATATACAAAAATAAACAGATAATCCAGAATAAGACTTTGAGCCAGCTCAAGGGCGAAACCCTTGTTCTAGAGAGCTACATATGTATGTTTCTGGTTTTCATTCTAACTGAGTATCACTGGTGTATCACATGGTTAACTAGTGCACATTAACAGGCTTCCTAGGGTCACTGGTCATTGGTTTTCTTTATCTCCATTTAAAACCTATAGGCTTTGCCTCTCAAAGACCAGGGGCCACTAGTTCTGGTATGTCTGAAAAAATCAGATATTCACTAACCATGACAAGGTTGCAAAAATCAATATTTATTGGAACAACAGTAAAGTTAAAAAAAACTAAAGCAGAGTGACCTTCAATTATTCCCTACTAAGAATAAGTTTTGTAATACAAAGTCCTGCGTTCCGTTTGCTGAAAATGTTTGCTTTGTGATGTGCCCCAGGCACTTGAGATCACTGGTAGCTGCCTAACTGGAAAGATTTCCCAATGTGTAATTTGCATGTGTTAAATGCAGTCAAACAGCAAGCACTGGTTTCCTGATGGCCTGCAATCACAGGTATTAGAGAAACTGGGGTGACTACAATACACCCTGTGATTGAAAAGGTTTACAGATGAACAGGAAATAACCCAGAGACCCTATAGCCCGATGAAATGAGAGCAGGTGACAACTCAAGTCTCAGTGCCTGAAATTCCCATCTAATGGCTTGACTTAGACAATGAGTCTTGTGATAACAGGTTTACCTCTACTCACACTGGGATCCCATTCCTTACAGACATGATATCAAATTTCAGACACAAGGAAGACATTACATACAGTTTACCAGCAACCATAAAGTTCACAGCAAATAACATCAGTATCCATATGGGTTGTATAAACTCTCATGAGAAACTGTCTGTGGAATTGGTTTATGGACTACCCATAAGCACATAATTCTTCTCAGCTGACAGTTGACTTCTTGACTTTAGTTCTGTTTAATGTTACATACAGTATGATGTACACTAACTTACAGTTTGTGTGTTCTACAAATTCAATAAATCACATATTGATTACAGACACAGATTATCCTTAAGAGATAACTAGAATATATTGAGATTTGTAAATTAATTAAACTGGAATTTCATTCAGACAGAAAAAAACATAGCTGGCAAAAAAACAAAACAAAATTGGGGTCGCTTCTGTACAATATTTTTTTAATCAAGTAAATATTACTGAATGAATGAAAGGAGATTATAATGTCACCTCTCTTTGTACATCACTTCAAATTACTTAGAATAATACCACAGTTCAATGCATAAATACAATTTTTTTACATTCCCAGCATTCACATAGTTCTAACAACTTGTTGTTAGCTGGGAGGTACCTTTAAAAAAATCTCTCTCCCGACTTGATACTGAATTTGATATTGAAAGATGGTTACCATGGCTACTATCATACCCAAACTACTAATACTTTGAGAAAGCAAACTGGGACAACAGAGTAGCCTTTGTCTTTTCATATATTTTTTATGTTACAGCCATTACAGATCAACTTTATTCCCTTTACTTCTTTCTTAGAAATATTATATTTCTCTTTGGCATTTCAGGGTAAAGTTCAGGCAAAGTGTTGGAAAATGATTTAGCAACAAGAGTGAGAAATCTACAGCAATACTTTGCTCAATGTTCAACATAAACATTTCACTGTTAAACACCAGCTGATCAACAACTTCAAGAAAGAAACTTGGTAATAAACAGAAAAAACTTAAGAAGAATAAGACTTCCTCCAAAATTGTTGAGGTTGTACTATAAAATATATAATTGTTGAAAGGAGATAACTATATGAAAGGAGTTTTTGTTTACCTGTTAAGTTATTTACCAATTGTTTAGGTAGAGTACACAAGCACAGTAGCCACTGCTGGTGAAATAAAAAAAGGACCAGGAACACTTTGTTGTGAAATCATGCAGTTTAGGAGACAATCCTGAGGAGGGACATTAAAAATAACTAACAACAGACTTTGCTATAGTGCAACTACAAATATTCCCAATTCCAGAATGGTCTGGGGTCTGGAATGCTACAGTGGTCTCAGCCTGATCAACTGGTAGTATATACATGATTTCATGCTGAAACAGTGGTGCTTTCAGTTAATTTTCCACTCTTTTGAGAAGACCACAGTGTGAGACATTTTACCAAGTAGTGATTGAGATTAAAATCTGTTCAGAACAAGTGGAAAGAAAGGACAGGCAACACATGTACATGAATAATGAGCTGTTCCTTTTTTATTTCTGCATTGAAATGTGACCTGTAAAGCACCTATACCTTAATACGTAGGAGACTTTCCATGGAAAGCTTTGTTACCAGACTAATAGATGTTTTTTACGGGCTTTTATTCTAATTATCCACCACCTCTGTGGAAATAAAGAAAAAAAACTTTTTCAAATATTTTAGGATTTTACAAAGATGTTTTTTTATTGTTTTAGTTTTATTTTCTTAACTTAAAGCCAATGCATCAGTTTTTTAACTATCACCTAAGGGAGGCTTACTTACTGTACAGGTATGTCTTTTAACCATATATTGTATATTATAAACTCTAGTACATCACGGAACAGTATAGGGGTGGACTTGGTTATATAGTATGCAAATTTGGCCTATGTTTCTGTACAGAACCTTCACAAATATACCGTGGGTACCTGAGCCTCCTAGAGGAACCTCCATAAACATAAACAGCTTCACAAAAAGATATGTCATTCCAAATGAAAAGACTGAAAAGCCTTTATTCTAAAAATACCATCCCTCACACCTGTAAGTCTAAGTTTCTAAATTGTATAAGCCCTCTTTTTTTACTATTATTTAATTCCTTGCTTGTGACAAGAAGTAATAAAAACTGTTAAAAAGTTGACGCTAATTATGATTTTATATGATTTTATCATGACTGAGTGCAGCAAGCAGGTAAAAAGGACATGCAGATCAATTTGTTAAAAGTATCTCCTGCCCTAATAATGCTTCTTCCCAACAACTCTTGGTCTCTTGGGGTTAATTCTGGTATTTTCCATGTTCTCCATTTATTCAATGAATTGCCTCTGTGAGCTCCTGTTTCCTCACACCTTCCAAAAACACCTAGCTAATTGGCTGCTCGGAATTTTCCCTGTGTGTATGTGTTTTCGATGGACTGGCATATTGTTCAGTGCGTAATCCCATCTTTAGCCTATGTTTTTACGACAGGCTTCAGATTGCCGCACTTGTTACCAGGAATAAATTCCTTTCTGATACTGGATGGATGAAATTACGTATTGAATTAAAATCCAAACTAATTTACTGGGTTAATTTCTTTAAAAATTTAGGAAAATATCAATATCTGGCGTGTTTGTAGTCTGTATTCACATAAGAAATGCTCATGTTTCTAATCTTATATGGATGTTATAGTATATAGAAAAATCTTAACTGCACAATACACCAAACTCTCATTAGCTGGAGCACTTGGCTGGCTCGCAAATACAGTACCAGCCAAAGAAATCTGCAACAGAGAACCACATGATTAAAAAAGGAAGAAGGAATAAAGAATAAGGTAGGAGATTAAAAAAATATTTCTCATGTGTTCAGAAAACAGCACCTGTTACAAACGTCGCTGTTAGCTCTTTCTGAGGAATTCAAAGAAAAAAACACTTAAATAGATGGCAGAACCCACCAGCCAGCCTAAATCAGAGAAGAAATACAGTACATACATGTATCTAAGCAACAATAAGCTTGCAAATCAGCTGCTTGGCATAGAGCCTACACAGATTACAACATTTATCCTCAAGTTTTGATGCTTGACCTTCCAACAATGAAAGCCTTCTAACAACAAACGGCTCAGAGAGGCTCACCCTGCCAGCTCCGGGCCTGTGCAAATCATTTCACCTGTGTGTCACATGGACCCAGGTAGAATTACAGACATGACGCTGTTCCTCTATAAAGAACTGGAAGCACTGTTCTGTAGTGATACATCTGCAAATTGCACGGTGCATTCAATGTGAGTCATATAATAAGCAAGCTTATGTGCATGGATTACGCTAATACTAGGAGAGCAGTGCTCAAACGTATTGCTGCAGATGTACTGTACTGTACTGGTGAACTTGACTCGGTGCTCTTTCTGAACCCTTAGTAAAAATAACTTCCAAAGTAAATCTTAGATTGGAAAATATAGGAAGGGTAATACCTACAGTATCTCCCTTCTTTAAATATCCATATCAATATCCATATCATTCATATGCCTTTTGAAGTAATAATAATAATAAACTTTATTTTATATAGCGCCTTTAAAGGTGGCTTCTCAAAGCGCTTTACAGGATGACAATAACAATAAATAAGAAGAATACAACAATAAATAAGTAGAATACACAAGTTAAGACAATTGCAATATATAGAGGAGACTGGATGGTGGTACTAAGAAGAGCAGAGGGGTGAAGAATGGAACCAGTTCAGTAAAGGCTTTTATGAAGAAGAGGGTTTTGAGTCTGGATTTGAAGGAGTTTAGAGAAGGTGACTCTCTGATATCCTTGGGCAAAGAGTTCCAGAGCTTGGGGGCATAACAGGAGAAGGCCCTGTCACCCATACAATGTAGACGGGCTTGGGGGACAGTAAGGAGGGCAGAATTTGAAGAGCGGAGGTTGCGAGGTGGGGAGTAGGGCGATAATAGTTCAGACAGGTACTGAGGTGCCAAGCCATGCAGAGCCTTATAGGTGAGCATGAGGATTATAAAGTCTATACGAAATTTGACTGGAAGCCAGTGCAAGGACTCCAGGATAGGAGTAATGTAAACACTTGCACTAGACCTGGTCAGGATTCTGGCTGCTGAATTTTGAAACTTGGTTTATTGAACATGGAAATCTACAGTGTTTTAATGCACACAGTCTAAGGTTTTTGTGACCATTTTCAAGAGCAATCTTTCCAAACTGGTAGCACAAATTTTAAGCTACACATTAGATCTCTCTAGTCTATTCAAACATGTCTGTTTTTTTATTTCTAAAAAAACAACATAATAATCCTCTCAGTAATGTCAGCATAGGCAAGGCAAGACTTCTTATGAACTAGGCTACCTTTATTAACTTTTTTCTTCTATATCAATTCTCAATTTATGTCATTTCTGTTCGGTTAAAAGACAATGATGTTGAAAACTGACCATTTCAGTTTTGAAAATAGCACTTTCAAAAGGAAGATTTTTTTCCAACTTTCACAAAAATAATAACTTCAGGGTGAGTACTCTGTCAAAAGTACATATACTGTATATTGTACACAGTATGTCAAACTCAAAATGGTTACAAGTTTGTTCTAAGCTTAATGTTGAACTATTTATTGTAAGTGTCCTTCTCATCCCAGGAATATAATTCTTTCACCTTCAGTTACTATGCAGTCCATATATAATTTTAGGATACATTCTCTACTGGTTTTATTATTACAGAAGTTATTGTTTTTTCTATTCTTTTCTATAATCAGTTTAAAATTGATAGCAATTATGATGTGTCTTATGAATGAAAACAAAAGAAACATTGATTTAAAAAAAATACTCATTTCCACTGCACTTCAAGATGGCATGTAATTAAACACCCACTACATGGGAACTGAAGCTGAAGTCCTGGAACATCAAACACAGAAAAGCCCTAAATGAGCAACCAAAATAGTCTGGTGGTTCCTCTGTGTAAAAACAGACACAACTTGTCAGATGTTTAAGGTTTCTGGTCCAAGTACAGGAATCAGGGAAATCCTTTTTCATTGGGACTTCTCTGTACTTACAGTATAAGCTCGCATTCAAAATAACACTGGGCCATGCTGTCACGGGATGGTATACTTCTACAATGCAATGGTCACCTGACTTTATTTATCATGTAATTGATGTCAAATATTGACTTCATTATGTAACGTTATATCTCAGTACTGTATATCTACCATACATGCTAGGTAGGTGTGTGGCTTATGTCTCTTTTAATTAACTATGTGTACATATTTACTGTGAATACAGTACTAGCCACATGTACTGTACCCACTAGACAGTATTTTAAGGTACATACTGTCCTGTATGTGTGCACATGTAATCATTGGAGTCCTGCTAGAGTATAGAGTAAGTGACTTATGCTCAGCTGAATAGCTTTATGGGCACATGTAAAAGACGAGCAAGTCCAATACTACAATTTCCTGACTCACATGACATTATAAACCACAGCAGAGTTGGAGATTTTAAGATAGTCATTTCTTTTTCCAGCCTGAATCACCGTGGCCTTTTTTCCCCTTGCCTCTTTCCACTGTAGGCTCATACAGTAGGAGTGAGCTGAACCCATTTGTTCATGGAAAAGCTATAAAATGCTCCTTCAACATTTTTCCCTTCAATAACTGAACCCCTTTGGAGCTATTTTGAGGGAATTTTAAGCGAAACACAGAAGGGAAGATTTGACAGAAAGAACAAAGCAACATTCTGCTACTTGTATTTATGTCGCAATGTGTCATAAAAACTTTGGCAGGAAGAGTGGCTGAATTTTATTTTTGGTTTTGGCCCCTGTATGGTAAACCTTACAAAAAAAAGATTCGTATTGCTACTATACTTAAGATACAAAGTGACTTTGCATTCCAGTTTCACACCTACAGTATTTTTAAGAAATGTGAAATTTATTTAATACTTTTATGTCAGCTATATCGTATCCTAAAGAAAACAACAGTCTTGGAAAAACAAATTCAGAATTGCCATCAAATGTGGTTAAGTCATGGGTTGAAACTGCCAGACATTATTTTTCTAAATCTTATAATGACTGTAAGAATGCAGTAATTATCTATGTGTCTCATTGGATCTGAACATCTGCCAGTGTGAAAGGCTTCTTTTGGTTTACAGCCTCTAAGAACTTTCAGATATACGACATATAACAGAGATGCAATATGAAACTTAATTCTTCCCGATATACTGTAAATCCTGCATGGCGTTTTGTATACACAGAGGGTGTTCCTATTGACTTCACAAATTCAAACAAAAGTCAGTAATACTGTTTAAGGTTTGCAATACACTGGCATAAATGTATTTATCCCACAGTATAACCACAAACACAAGCACTCAATGCTTTTTTCGCCATGCAGATTAAGCATTTACAATATCTGTATTTTGATCAGTTAGGTAATATTGAAATTCACCTTTCTTCCAGTGAAAGACAAAATTTCCATTGTGTGGAAAAACATTTCTGTATATACATTTTCTGTAAATAAGATGGGTTTTATTTTTTTGGTTTTAACTGTTTAATTTTAACTGAGATTTAGTGTTTGAGGAAAACACTATTTATTGGATAAGGTCTGGGCTTATCCAATAAGCCCAGGGGCAAGCAATGTAGCTTGCTCTAATTCCTTCAGGACAGTTCCCAGGTCCATTCAGCCTGCTTTCCAAATGACAACCAGGGATTAATCCTTCTGGGGGTAATAGGCCAGCCGGAGCATGATATTGACCACATCACCTCCAATTCCAGTGTTGGATGGTCAAAAAAAATGGTGCCCTGAAAAGGGGACCTACCTACTATACTGTAAAACCAGCAGATAAGAACACAAACAACTTCCCTCTTCATCCATTAAACAGAGTGCCACGACCTGCCGAAGAAACCATTCCCAGGCCTCAAGGCCTTCAGTCATATTGAATCAGATCAGGATACTGCAGAGACAAGTGTAAATGGGGAAACTTCAGACTCAGTAAACACAATAGCTCTGAAGATGAGGAAATTAAATGTGTAAATGACTGAGGTTTATATTGACGTCTTTTGACAGAAATCCATTACATGTGTCAACAATAAAAAGCAAAAATCAAATGTATTTTTATTGACCATTTAAATTGATTGCACTGAGTTAGGCCTTCCAATCAATTATTACTGTTATGCTACAAAACATCTGAGTTTCCAAACAAGGCTATCATTG
This sequence comes from Atractosteus spatula, assembly GCF_055471065.1. Lineage (NCBI taxonomy): Eukaryota > Metazoa > Chordata > Actinopteri > Semionotiformes > Lepisosteidae > Atractosteus > Atractosteus spatula. Next base: position 44,370,229 of record NC_142711.1, read on the forward strand.
AATTAGATAGGATAATAATGTTCATATGCAAGTGTGGTGTTTACTAAAGCTGAAAACAGAATCGGAACTTGTCTACCTTCTAATGCTCACTAAAAAAGTTTTCACTTTATTGAGTAACAAATCCATTTTTTTTAATCTATGCAAATTATTTTGTAAAGCCTTTAAATGCACTAGTTTGTGCAGTACCAAAATGAAAAAAGGGGAGAATGTATTTGGCTTTTTTGATGATAGAATATAACTTTCGTGTTTAAAATATGGCAAAAACAAATAATACATGACTATTCCCCCAAAGGTTATTCTGATACATTTCTATTTATCTATCAAGGGCTTGAAATAATACTTGGCCCAATAAAAGAGCAAGTACTTCCTTCTGAAACAATAGTAAATGGAGCGAAAAACTGGAACAAGGTTGTTTACAACTTCAGGCACACATTTACAATTTACAAAAAAAGTCAGGCGTGCCATGACAGTTTCTGACTTGTATAGCATTGAAGCAAATGCCTGGTAACTGACGACTGCTACTTGACAGCCATCAAATCAACTTCAGGGGAGCGTTTCCCATAGGACTGCGTTTCAGTGAGCAACGTGGTTGCTTATTGTGGATTTTGCCTGCTTGTGTAAAGAAACAACAGAACAAAAGCAAACTAATTTCCTTAACAGTGTGAGGACTGTTTGGAAGAGAACTCCGATATATGCCTATGCCTTTCATAAAGATGATTAAGGGATCAAACTAATGAAATAACAATATTAAAAACACAAGGATGAAGCTCTTGGAGTAAAAGAAAACATTAACAATAACATTACTTTATAGTACTGTCAAACTCAATCCTATAGGTTTCTTCTGAATCAAGCATTAAGTGTATTTACCTGAGTACAGGGGGTACTGTATATCTTAACACAAAGGGTGTGGAAGAATTAGACAAGTGGTCCAGCCACATTGCCGAATCTGATATCTAAGCTTTTTTCAAGAAACGGCTGGATGAGATCCTTGGATCAATCAAAAACCAAATGAGCTAGATGGATTTAATGGCCCCTTCTCATTTGTAACCATTGCTCCTGACATAAACCGGTATTCATAGTTAACAAACACAACGTTTAAGAAAATGCATAAGGTTTCTATCCTTCAATCAATATGTTCCAAGCTCAAACCCAACAAGTAACCACAGTTTAGAAATTAAAAAGCGCCCTGAGTACATGTTCTGACTCACAGGTCTGGGCTATGGCAGTTCCGCTACACAGAAGAAGCTGTCAGACAGTGTAAAAACCAGCAAAAGCCTTTTTTGGTCCTCTTGAAAGTGTCAGGGATGAGGTGACCAAAATCAGACATTTTGTTTCACGGGGGATGAGACACTCAATAGTGTAGCATGACTGCAGAACAGTGCTATTGTTGTGTTATTTGATTTTCTATTGCAGCCAGCACAGGACCACTAAATCATAGCTGTTCTTCCTGTACTGCCGGTACTGTTCAATGACTTAGCAAGGCAGGAAGAGTAGAGCTTGCCTGGCAGTTATCGTTCTGTACTCCTGGACACATTTTGAAGATCCGCTCCAAGTTCTCTATGACTCTGATTAAAAGACAAGCTACATGGATCTGGAAAGGCAATTGAAGGAGCTCTATACAGCAGGAAATAATCTCAGCATTCAAACTGCACATCCTGATATTGTAACAATTTCAGTCCAAACAGAAAAGTGGAAATTGGCCACTGGGGACACCTAAGCCTTGTGAGTGGGCTAGATGAAAAGCTAAGTGCTTTTAATTTACAGTTAACTTATGGAATACCAATTTGTAACTTATGGGATCCAATACAGAGCTGTGGGTAGGAATCTGTAAAGGTTGGTGAGGAGGGGTAAGTGACATGTTTGAGTAATGCATCATACAAGGAAACAAATGGAAAAGCCATAAAAACCTTTAAATGTACAGTTTATATGAGCTGGCAGCCAGCAGTCTTGAAAATGTTACTTTATCACGATTGTACATAAAAATCCTACATCATACATAGAATAATTAATCAACTTTAATATAAACCCAGTCTCCAAAATCCCTAAATAAATCGACAAAAAGAGGCATTGGATATTATAGAATACAAAGGCCTGATCCTTCAATTTGTGAATCATTGTTTAAAAAAGTATAAATCTCAGGAAGAGTTCCTTATATACTGATGGAAAAAAGAAACCTAACATTTTCTAGAATGAGAATACTATAGTTATAACTTATATACTTTCACAAAAAGTTGTCAATTTGTTTTAAGCCCTCTGACCAGAAATACAGCTTGTGTAGTGAAGCATTGCAACTTGCCGATCACTTGAAAGCTCGTTAGGTGCACTTTTACCCCGCAAGGTCCAGGTGGAACAATACCTGATCAGGTCACTTTAAAAAGGTCTTAATTCAAAGCTTAGGTCACTAAGAAAAAGGCCACACTTAGTCAGTTTTTTGTGCATTCCATAATGCCTCGAATGTCACCAGAAGCAAGGGAGAGGGCCATTGGCATGCTGCAGGCAGGCATGTCATCTGCCAGCATTGCCAAACTCTATGGAATAAGCTGCTCCACTGTGTCCCAACTGCAGAAAAGGTTTCAGCAGACCGGCAGGACAGATGACCGCCCAAGATCCTGTCGCCCTTGAGTGACCACACCAGAGCAGGACCGACTCATCAGACTAGTCCATCTGAGAGATTGTTTCACATCTCTTCACTCTTCACTCTTCAGCCTGTTCCACGCAGATGGGAGGGCCAGAGTGTGGAGGAGGAGGTGTTGCATTTCTTTTTTCCATCAGTATATATGGACATCTTTATATGTATAGTCCTTACATATAAAATACTTCAAAGATCAACTAGTATTATAGTTCAGATAAGCAATATTTCTTTGCATTAAATGAATACATTGCAGCATGATATGGCAAAACAAAAATGGTCTAATTGTCTCAAAAAGAAAACATCTTTTCACCACCTTGTTTTTGTGTTAGGGGTTGCAGGGCTTTATTATTGGACTGTATATACTATTTTTCAGATATCTCATATGATCTCTTATTATGCATTATCAGCCTATATTAATGAAAAACCCACATTTAGAGAATGTCAGGAGAAAGATAAACTGAGAAGTTTATGTATTTCATACAGCCTCTTGTAATTTATTCAAGTTTGACATAACTGTAGAGTAACCATCATTTGGTAGGGTGACAGCTATGACCAAAATTAAATAATTTATTCTCTTGTGTCTCTTCAGCAGTTTCCTCTGCCTGTTACTCTCCTATGATTCTATTGTATGAGCATAAGAGAAATTTAAATTGAATGCACAACACCGACCTGTCTTGTTCATTTGTTAGCAGTTTACTAATCCCAGAATGTCATTGTCACACACAGGTGAATTACTGCAGTTTCCACTACTTATAAGTCACTAGTTTATAAGCCATAAAATAATGTTCGTATTATTATTACTATTAATTCAGATATGTAGAGTATATTCGGTCTTGATATATGACAAAAGCACTTACAGTCATTCAAACCTGTACAGTAGAACTGCCAAGCTGGTGAATTATATCTCCAGTCTTAAACTGCACAAAATAAATCACCAAGGTCTTCAAACAAGGTAATATACAATAATTAAAAAAAATATATTTCATTTTCTGATAGAAACTACAGATTTTTTAGGCTGAGGTGGATGCGGTGACACACATATACAGTAGATTTCACTTTATGATACAGCTCTTTACAATAAACCTTACTCAGCTATCTACATTACAAATGTGGGCCGAGCACTCCATAACTAACATCTTTGTTTCTTTACTTTGGACTCTGTTCTTAACTGCAGTTAAACTATGATGCAATAATTTTAGATCTTTAAAGCTCATGGCACTAACAAAGGTAACAGCAAAACTAACTATCTCTCAGTTACAACCCCCATTTATAACACAAGCACCCTCACAGCCCACATGGCTGTGCTAAGTGGATGAAACCAGCAATAACTCTGAATGGGACTGCTCATTTCATGTTTTTTTAAGCATTTTTATATAAAATTATTAGCTTTTTGACATTTCTCTCAAGTTACAACTGCAGATTTGTCCCCATCATGTTCAGAACCCTAAACATCCCCTATGAATTTCCAGTTGGGTACATACTGTACGGTACCCAATAAGAACAAAGCTGGACCTAGCTAAGAGTCCTTAATATATGGCACTTCTAACTTATTCTTATTGCATAATCCAGACACACACACCTCAAAAGATTTAGATTTGATTCTTTGGAAACTTATGGCAAGCAGTATATTAGAAATCACAATCCCCCCATCAATCAAATACTGTATGTAAGCAAGTCACCAAGGCTCTCTGTCTCTTTCCCATTTGGTCCCCACCATCTTTTTTCACACTTGCCAGGGGCTTTTTTCCATGATGGCAGCCTCAAAAGCCAAATACCATACACACTAGCAGAAACAGGTCTATGAGTAGCAGCATGGAGTGATGGACAGGGCTCTAGCCTCCAGACTAGAGGATTGTGGATTCAAATCCCAGGTAGGATGCAACTGTTATGCAAGGTACTTAACCCACATTGCTCTAATATATGTCCTAGTTCTTCATATTTACTATAGCACTCACGAGGTCATTATTGTAAGTGAGAACCCATTCTCAGTTGACTTAAATGGTAAAAGGATTGAAGAGACTTTTGGTTAAAAGGGAATGAAAAACTGTTTTCCCATTCTTTAGCTATCACATTCCCAACGAGCATTTCATATTAGCACAGTCAACAAGGCCATAGACCAAAGCAAACCCAATAGTTGCTGGTTTCCACAGATGATATTATGTATAACTGTGGTCACCACATTGCAAAAAATGCACTGCTTCTGAGGAATCTCTGCAAAGAAGAGTGACCAGCCTAATTCCAGGCCTAAGAGGAATGTCATAGTGCACGTAGAGAGATTAAAAGAAATGAATCTCAAAATGAATCTCATAATTATACAGTAGCCTTATAGCCTGACTTCTTTTAAGATCCTTGGATAAATTCACTATTATGCAACCAATCAAGCTAGACAGGCCAAATAAATCATAGTCTTGAACAAAGATGACTAGGAAACCCGATACAAGCATTGTGAATCCTTAACATTATTTACAATATTACAATATTTAGAGTGTTAACCCAGTGGATGTCTTCAGAATCCACACTGAAATACAGAACAGGGGACACAATTGAAAACTATGTAGAACTGCATTTAACACTGAGAAGTGAAGACACTTCTTCACACAAAGGGGTGTGGGGGTCTTTAAGAAGTTACCTAGCCATGTTGTTGAGCTAGTACTACAACTTCTCTTAAGAAGTGGCTGTATGAGACCCTCAGGCCAATTGCGTAACATTCGACCAAATGGGTTGATACTCATTTGCAAACTTCCTTAAACAAAGATTTTTGCAGGCTAAAAACCTTTTTATACAAGGAGCTGGTGGGAATCTGCAACACGTTATCCACTCAAGCTGGTGTTGAAAAAGATGGCTGGATGAGATCCTTAGATCGATAAGCTTCCAGCTATCAAGTGAGGTAATAATAATTGCTTACACTTACATAGCACTTTTCTAGACACTCCACTCAAAGCACTTTACAGGTAATAAGGACTCCCCTCCACCACCATCAATGTGCATCCCCACCTGGATGATGCAACGACAGCCGTAGTGTGCCAGAACACTCAATGGGGAGGAGAGTAGAGTAATGAAGCCAATTCATAGATGGGGATTATTAGGAGGCCATGACTGGTGAAGGCCAATGGGAAATTTGGCCATGACACTAGGGTAACACCCCTATTCTTTCTGAGAAATGCCCTGGGATTTTTAATAACCACAGAGAGTTAGGACCTCGGTTTTATGTCTCATCTGAAGGACAGCACCATTTTACACTATAGTGTTCCCGTCACTATACTGGGGCATTAGGACCCAAACAGACCGTACAGTGAGTGCCCCCTACTGGACCCACTAACATCACTTCCAGCAACAACCTTATTTTTTCTCAAGAGGTCTCCCATCCAGGTACTGACTAGGCTCACACCTGCTGAGCTTAAGTGGGTTACCAGTTGTGAGTTGTAGGATGGTATGGCTGATGGCACAGTATGTATGCTGAACGGACTCCTCTTATTTTCTGCCCATAATTTTCTTCTCCTTGCTGATTTGTAGGGTGAAAAGAACTGAGTGAGATCTGAGAACTCCTATAGGCATCCAGCATTCTCTGAACTGAATATACAGTAAAATAATAATTCTACATTTCAGCTAGCTCATTTGGTTGCTACTAAGTAATGAATCCTAGGGTTTCATCCAGCAGTGTCTTGAAGAAAATGTTTTTTGTTTAAAAAACCAAAGCTAGGTAGCTTTCTCCAGACTCCCACAACCCTTTGTGTGAATAAGTGCCTCTGTTCTCAGCTCTAACAGAACATCCCCTTAGTACAGTATGATGCATACCAGGAATAAATAGCTTTCTAATAACGGATGGAAGGAATCTTCATGGAGTAGTCATTCAACAAAGTTTATTTAGCAAACTATAAAAACAAAATTGCATACTTTCACTCCATATTTCTTCATTCCCATGAAAAAATATTTAAAAATTAAACATTAAAAAAATTGCTTGACACCAACTGACACCATCTTGGTTGTGCATGAACCTAAAGCATTTTAAAAATTTAATTTACAATTACACATGAATTACACTTCATAGCTACAGTATTGGGGTTATGGTATCAAGGCTATCAAGTGCACATATGTTCATGCACATATTAAAGTCCATCAATAAGGTACTGTACATGCCTTCACATGAAATAAAAAATAAAAGGTGCATGAATACATAATACAAATGTAAGACTTCTGATATATAATTGCTTTCCAAAACATCTTGAGCACTGTATTTATTTATGCATGTTACCAGACCTATTACTTTGAGCATCTGAGTACAAACTCATATACACTACCTACAGTAAAACCAGAGATAAGGAACTGAGTTATTCTTATACTAAGACTACTAATTAGCCTACATGTAGCATGAGCTGAGCATATTCTCTCAGTACACTTCTATGATAATTGCAACTTTTACAAGTAACAGGTAGTGACATGAAAACACAAGTTGTAGTTCTCCTCACAATTTGAAATAAAAAGCAAAATAAGATATGCAGGTGCTGAAATATAGGTGGAATTCAGCTTAAATGAATTTTTAAGACAGAGTTTTCTAAAAAAACATTTTATTTTGCTGAGGGAGAGTGATTTCTTTTCCATTCAAGACTATATCTTTGCCAGAACCTTCTCTTAATGCATTTGACAACGTTTTTGTACAAGTCCCTACAGGTTTTTTAAAAGGAAGGCCTTTGTTCCCTTTGCCATAAAAATGTAAACTAAGAAGGTGTCGAGTCTGCAGGCCTTGCTTCACTGTCTCACAGGAAATGAAAAAACTGCTCCTGGTCATGTATAGCTATGAGTTTTTTAAGTCTCTTCACAGTATTATTTAACTTCATCATAACTATAATAGGATTACTGACCTCAAAGTTGACCTCATTTTAAAGGACTTATAAAATATGGGTCTGTCTGCAAGATTCAGTTATTAGTAAAAACAATACAAGCCCCTTGTCTGAGACAGGTGTTTGTCAAAAGTTTTGATGGAGGTTAAACAAGTAAAGAGGGCAGTTGGTGGGGACAAAATATGCAAAATTACTACTCTTTCTACCAAAGAATTTTAAAATAATGTGCTTGTTGCACTGTTTAGCCAGGTTACAAAACATCAGAACTGCAATCATGCCCTGCTGTGACTGTCATTAGATCTTTATCCTGGCCTTTCATTTGCAGTGAAAAAGGCCAAAACATCTCACTTCATGAGAGGAAAACACAAGTGATCAAACTTAATAAAGTTGTAACTTTCAGTGTTAAAACAAATTTAACTACGGTGGACTGGAGACCACAAAACTTGCCTGAAACCTAGTTTTTAAGAACATTACGTGTGAGACTATAAAAATACATAATGTTTCAGACCTTTTGTGAGACACTTCTCATTACCTATTCTTATCTTATTATATTATCTTCCATTATAAATTGCAAGCATATCGGGCCCATATGGGCTGAAACTCTCTTGATACAAAGTTTACAATTATGAAATGACTCACTAATCATTGTGATTGTATCCCTCAATAGTACTGATCTGTCACTGTATAACAGGCATGATTTTAATCAGTGACACTAAACTGCTTCTGTTAGACTTTGCTACTGCAGGTTGCATGTCAGTGCAGTATTCCTGGACACATGGCCCCCACATCAGTTCTGAAAATACTGAGTCCCCAGTGATGACAGAACTGCACCAGAAAAACTACCAAATAGAAGGTTCTTATCTAATCCAGTTGTATACTTTTGAAGTACTCAAAGTGATCTTTTGACGAGTTTGACGAGTATGACCTTTTTGTGCATTGTTTTTTAGATTTATGCAAGCATTCCAAGTTTGTAATAACGTTAGTAGTTATAAACACGTCTGCACAGCAGTGAAAATTGATGGTTTGTTTTACAGCTGTTCCTGGAAGCCTGCACGTTGCTATGAGTGTCCTGGAACAGTGACAAAAACACAAGGAATGATCTCGAGCAAAGGACAACGATAAAATTCAAACTTCACTTCAAAGGCATTCTCCATGTAAGACTGTAGTTTGTTACCTTGCTTCAGATGGGAATGAGGGAAAATAAGGAAAACTCTTAAATAGCTAATATTTCTTTTATTATGAATCCATTTTTTAACTGTTTTATCCAGCATAGGACCACTAAAGAGCAGGAGCCTATCCTGACAGCCAACAGGAGCAAGGCAGGATACACTCAGGACAGGATACCAGACTATCACAGGGCACACACAGCACAGACATAGAAACAAACACACACACAATGTCAGTAAAACCCAAAGAGACAAAACTGACATGTTAATTGCATAGGTATTCAGATTCATGAACTAACCAAATATTTGGTGGAAGCACCTTTGACATCATTTATAGCCCCAAGTCTATTTGAATACATCAATACCAACTTTTAACATAGACTAAATGCAGTTTTTGCCAATTCACCTTGGCAGATTTCCTCAAGCTCTGCCAAGGTGCTAATGGACAGCAGTTTTCAAGTCTCTCTAGAGATTCTCAATAGGATTCAAGTCAGGACTTTGACCAGGCCACTCAGGAACATTTACTTTCCTATTCTGAAGTCACTCCACTATAGTGATTTAAATCCAGACTGAAAACCTATTACTTCAGCCTAGCCTACACACACCTTACATCATAGCTATGGCTGCTGGTGCTGCTGTACATGCCATTGTGTGTCTCAGTGTTGGCCTTCCAGGTAGATACATCTGTTCTGACCAAACTATCCTATTCTGCTCCCCACATGTCCGGATGGTGCCCAAGCTGGGCACCATCTGAGTTGGATGCTGTATCACTGCCATGGATCCATGATGAACATTGCAAATACAGCTATCATTTAGGAAGATTTGCTGGTCTACAGAGATCTGCATGGAGTACTGGCACACAGAAGATATGATGGAAGACTTAATACACCACATTTAGGACTATTTTTAGAATTGTATAATGTTAGCATACCCAGAGGGGTTGGGCATCCAGTTGACATTGGACCCCTAGAGGGTTTTTTTTCTCTCCTTACAGAGGAGTCTTCTCAACTTTTCTCTTTCTCAAACATGTAATGTCATGTATTGTCACACAGCTTTGTTAAGTGCCTTGGAGCAACCTTGTTGTGAAAGGTGCTACTGTACATAAAAATAAATTAAATTGAATTGAGTACTGCAGCTTTGGTCTGTACTGTGGATCAATTTCTTGCTGAAAGGTGAACGTTTGTGACAGTATTGAGTCTGAAGTAGGATTTCCTCTATGATTTGACAGTACTTTGTTCTATGTTCCCCATCAGTCTTGACAAGACTCCATATGCCTACTGATGAGAAGCAGAACTAGAACATAATGCTGCCACCTCTATGCTTGACAGCAAGGATTATGTTGACTGGGTGATGCATTGTCTTGGGATTGCATCAGGTAAAATTCCAATTTGGTCTTGTCTAAAATCAAAACCTTTTGCCACATACAGCATTTGCAGTATCACTTGGGTGTTTTGTTGAGGGATTTGAGATGGGATTTCTCATGTCCAAACAAGCCTTTTTTGTGGTGTTAGCGGGATATTGTTTACCCATGGGAATTTTCTCCCATCTCAGCCATTGAACTCTGTAACTCTTTCAAATTCACTGTTGGCCTCATGGCTGCAACTGTGTTATTGTGCACAGACAAAGACCACTCAACTAATTGTAATTTTGTCCATCGTTATTAATTTACGTTTACCACAGCAAAGCATTTTAATACCTATCCAATCATGACCTATCCATTTTTCTTTTCATTCTTTTTGTTTCCATTTCATTTTGTATGCAACAAATATTAATTGTCTGTCGAGCGTCTGCCTCTCATTAATTGATGGCAAGCTTTAAAGCAACACAATTTGAAAACTGTGCAATGGTCTGAATACTTTTATGAGGTACTAGGGCCCTTGTAACAAATGGTCCAATTATCATGTTTAAAAGATAATCTGCAATTACAATTAAATAGCGCAAATACAAATGGCTAATTAAATACAAGCTGGTGAGACTTACTGTAGGTGCAAACTTGGAGTTGTAAACATTCATACTGATTTTCTGTAGCATTGGGAATCCAAAGAGTGTAGAGCACTAGTATTTTAACTTGATTTGGTGAGATCTAAGTTCTTTTAAATTTATTGTTACTTAAGAAGGTCAGATAAATTTGCAACAGATGGATCTCTGTTCCCAAAGTAGTGCTGCAACTGACACCTCCACAACCGAAATCCCAGCATCCAGCATGCCAACTACTGCAGGAACCAAAAAAAAGGACATGGAAAAAAATAAATAAAAATAGCCATGGAACTCAAAAGATCTTAATTGATGTAGCTACTGCAAGTCACATTTCATTTTTATTGATTACAAATGCTGAAATCACAATAGTAACACTAACTCAGTGCTGTTATTGAATGTATCCTGACAAGCAGGAAAAATTAAGGTTGAAATTTGCACAAATTAATTGGTATGACACTTTATTGTGCAATTAGATAAATACCTCAATGCAGAAGCATCTGCCTGGTTTATATTTCTTCCTAGGAAAACTGTGTTCGAAAAGAAACAGTGCTCAGAAATAAGCCTTATGAACTCTGCAGAATGTAGCCATACAGACCTCTTAACTCCCTGGAATTCACAGGGTTTATATCACTGTAAAGGGGATTATCCTTACATGCCCCAGTTGATCACAGCAGTTTTGAATATTTCCAGCCACTCATACTGGTTTGTTCTGTAACAGCCTTATACAGAAGACTATGCACTGGACTGTTCAGTGAAAGCATTTTTTCAGGTAGCTCACAGAGTTTAAACCAACAATGCCTCCCTTTTTAGCTTTTGGTTTTGTTTACCATTCCTGGAGTATTTAGGAATTTTTTCATTTGGCTCACAAACACAGCAGAGTTGTTATTGCCAGACAAATTCTAAAAGAAAACTTGATTTGCAGAAGTGATCTAGAAGGCAGTGCACATTATCAGTTATTTACCCCTACCAGAGTCTCTAGGGCTCTGTACTGTTTTCAGGGACTGACGCGTTCCTGTCTATTTTATGTAACCATGCTCCTCTCATCACTGAAAAGGGAGTTAAACCATAAACCTGGGTAATCTTATTTTGAGCCTCAGAGGAACATGCTCAGTAGAGGTCATTTGGAATTGCGTCCATTTTTGGTCAAAGTAGGCCTACAGTACTTGAGATTTGACGGATGACATTTCCACAACAAGTACTATAAGCAGAGCAGGGCTTAAAAGCTGTTTGGTACAGGCCAAAACTTCTCATTTCTTTCCCTATCTCATGATTGCTAAAACTGAAAATTATGAGCACTGGAAAAATTAGAATTTGCTCATTTTCTTGGATTTCTGTTCCAATGGCTCCAGTTGGATTTCACTTTGGTGTGATTAAAAACAGAACAAAAACAGTACTATCTTAAATACATAAAGAACAATGGTCAGGATAAAAACATGAATAAACTTAATCCCATAAACACATAATGTTATTTCTCTATTATTTCTATATCTGATCCACTTCATGTCATACTTGTTTATATCACAGTTCTAATAAAATCATTGACACAGACACTGACCTCTGCTATGATTGCATCAGTGACTGACTGCCATTCTGATTATCTCAAACAAATATTTGCATATTTATGAATCATGTAAATATAAGTTGAGGTATGTTAAAATGTACACAAAAACAATCTTAAATCATTTAAAAGAATTTTCTTCTTTCATTTACATTATTACATATATTTTAAACAATAGTTTTACAATATACATACAGTATTATCGCATACAGTGTACTGTTAATGCCGCAGTGTTCTGACCACTTTGAGATGAAAAACACATCTGGTGTCTTGCTCTCTTTATGGCAGCTGTTATATACAGTGATAAAGACATGTATTACAAACCCCTGCCCACATTCCCTCCTACATGTAAATGTTTACTACTTTTCTTTAAAAAAAGCATTTCAGATGACTTTATTATAAGAGCAATGTGTATATGTTTGCCTTATTTTCCAGTGCTACAGGTAATTCAAAAGTAAACACTGAACAGCCATCTAAAAAAATGAATGGGCTTGTATTCTGCAGGGCACATTCGCTTAGACTTTAACATGTAAATAAATGACATATTTTCCCATTACATCAACAGTTGTTAACTACTGTATGTACAGTGCCTTGTAAAAGTATTCAGTCCCTTCCAAAGTTTTATATTTTTGTTGCTTTAAAGCAGGTAGTATGATACTTTAAAAAAAAGCTATAAATACTTGCTACAGTGCATACATCTACTACAAATATTTAAAAAAAATAGTTAAAGTGAAAGAATTAAAAAAAATAAAAAGTCATGACTGAATAAATATCTATAACCTTTTTCTGCAGACAACCGAAATTAGTTAGGGTGCACAAAATGTACATGAACAAGCAATTGCAATAGTAATATGTGTGCAAAAATAGTGATTCACATGATTTCAGAATAAATACACCTGTCTCTGTAAGAACCCTCAGTCAGGTTGTGAATTGCAAGCACAGATTCAACCATAAAGACCAAGGAGCGTTGAAAACAACATGCAAATTAAGCTGTATAAAGGCACAGATCAGGGGAAGGGTATAGAAACTTTTCAAAGACCCTTAATATCTCTTATGTAGAGCATGGTGAAGTCAATCATTAAGATATGGAAGGCACCAAGACACGCCTAGATCAGGTTGTTCCTCCGAAATGAGCAGCCAGGCAAGGAGGAAACTGATTAGGGATGGCCCAATGAGACTAGCAGTCTCTTTGAAAGAGTTACAGAATTCAATGGCTAAGATGGGAGAAAATGTCCATGGATCAACAATATCCCTGTCATCCCACATGTGGAACTGAAAAATCCTGAAACATCCTTCTTAGCTGCTGCTGAATTTGCCTCATTTTTATTTTGCCCTTGTTTTTCACTCAGTGCGCAGGGAGCGACATCTGCCATGATAAGCTCGCACTATAGTATCATGTTGGTTCCAATGTTTTTAAGTACAATACCTTCTGTCAAATCCTCACACCATATCATGTAACAAAGCCCGGACACAGACTACTCCAGTTGCCTACAGCATTATTAATTCACAAGGTTCATACCTTTGGCCACAACAGGGACCAAATTGCTATAATTAACCACTACTTCTCTGTTTTTGCACCCCAGATTCTTCAGGTTAAAAAGAATGCCTTAGTACGCTATATGAGAAGTCCAGAAATATATAACTAAATATTGGTTCCTATATGGGAAATAACAACAAAAAGAACAAAAGAACACAGCTTGCCATTTTCTCTAGCATTTTATTAGAAAAAAACAAAGTATCCTCACTCCATGTAAACTGTATAAACATCCATTGCACAAGTGCTGTAGCTTGCTGAGGTGAAAGATTATGCATTATTACAATGAGTCTTGTAATATGGCTACAAGATGGCAAAATGGGTTGTTACGACACCAGACAAGATAAACCCTTAAAAGCCAGCCAGAAATACGATCGTCTCCCTCTGCCCATCCACCCCCTCAAAACATAAAGGTCAGCATCAAATACTACAATTGTCAAGATGTAAGAATAGATATGAAGTGTAAGCTGAGCTGTTCCGTGAAAAAAGTAAAAAAAATCGCTACATCCTTAAAGGAAAAAAAAATGAGAATGAAAAGGGAACACATAAGCAGAAAAAATATTCTCTAGTTTTGGAAATCATTACTTCTGTCAACTGTGTTTATAAGAACATAAGGATATACATGGTTACATGTTACAAATCAAAAGAGGTCATTCAGACTTTCTAGAACATTTAGTAGTTAGTAGTTGATTGATCTAGGGATCTCATCCATCCATTTCTTGGCAGAAACCAGGGCAACAGCTTCAACAACATGGTTGGGAAGCTTGTTCTATACTCCCACAAAACTTTGGGTAAACAAATGACTCCTTTTCTTGGTATTAGATGCACTTGCACATAGTTTCTACTTGTGCTGTCTGGTTCATGTTTCAATGTTCATTGACAAGACGTCATAGGGCATAGGGTAATCTAGGGTCCACATTTCCAATAGGGTACATATTGAAATTATCTGTGGTCACCAGTCAGGTGAATGGCTCTTCCCAATTTTGTGGGCAGCAAGTGCTGAACTGTTTTGTTCTTGTCTTTAAGTGTCAATAGTCTGTCATTCCATATCATCTAAACATAATAATATTAACTTTTTTAAGTAGAGTTTTTCAATTTAAGGAAAAAGGGTCACCTAGAAAGGCAGGTACAAAGGTAAAATGCAAGAAAAATTGACCTAACATAAAAAGTAGATTATATAATTATAACATTAAAAATGTTATAAAAAATGTATGTTTTTTATATGTATAGTTCAATATATATGTGTACTAGAAAGACATGCATGTACTACACATTCAATGTGGAAATATAGCCTACATGCTGTATCTGGACACATTTGTTTTAAGACACAATGCTAGTTTTTATATTACTGTAAAAATTGCATGCCTCTTGAAAATATAAAAATTGATCAGTTTCATTATATACAGTCATGTGCCATGTTACAAATTACATTTGTCCTTTGATCAGGACAGAATAATTACCAGAATCCTTCACCTAAAACTAAATTAAAATTACTTCAAGAACATCTGATTGATGAGTACTGAAAACTAAAAATTCATGAGTACAGCACCACTGAATTAATAACTTGAAATTGGCTGATGCACAATAATTGTGATTGATGCCTGTAAAGTCTCTGATGACATAAAATCACAATCCGAAAACTGTAACTTTAAATACAAAAGCAAAAAAAAATCCTGTAATGAGGTGTGATAGGCCAGTAACTTATGGAAGACAAAACAGAACACATTACAACACATTGTTACTGTAGGTCATTTCATAATCATGGATTAGGCAACAAAATAGTAAAGAATCTCTTGGTAAAATAATGTTTTTTACTACATTTTTTTCTGAATTACTTGCAGACATCTATCATCTAACATCTAGTTAACATCTTTTACATGATCAGAAAGTTGTTTATTCTACACTTCTATGACATGGACATGTCTAGGACATGTTTCAAGGCTCCAATCAATTTATTCTATTTACCGCAAGACACAAAGAATGGACCGAGTTAATTCAGAAAAAAAGCTTAATATTTCTAATAGCAATAAGTTACATTGTTTTGACCTTTTACATTTTTTGTTTACTGACAATACCAACTTAACTGTCTCTAAAACCCATCTTACAATAGGAAAAAGTTACACTACAAACTACTGCATGTGTATAATATTTGCTTACGAAACACTAAGTTGTGCTTCATGTAGAGAGGCATTTGGGCAGCATGTTCATTTCACAATCACAGAGTTTACCAGGAATAAACAGACATGCATGTGAAAATGAAACTGATAACACATTGGGATGATAAAACTTTGATGACAAATGTCAACTTAAAGGAAACATTATCATTCAATTTGATAGTAAGTGCA
The DNA here is from genome assembly GCF_055471065.1 of Atractosteus spatula. Lineage (NCBI taxonomy): Eukaryota > Metazoa > Chordata > Actinopteri > Semionotiformes > Lepisosteidae > Atractosteus > Atractosteus spatula. The sequence continues at coordinate 44,386,279 of NC_142711.1, forward strand.
CTCTAACGGCTGCCTGTTAATGTTTGCAACACACTGATCTTTCGTTGTTTGAGCCGACACATTCAAATACCTTAAATATGCCATATCATCTCTCTAACAATAATATAAAAGTCAATTTTATTTAATAAAATAAAATAATTTCTGTAGACATAGAATGCCTTAAACTTTCTTCTGACTCCTCCTTGATAACATACTGTATGCACACCTCTGTTAATTGAAAAAGAAATCAGACTTTATCATTTTTGGCAGCTTTACTGTGGCTTCATAAAACACATATAACAAAAAACTTCTTTAAACCAAAGCACAAAAGGGTGCAAATCTGTGATGATCACAAAAGAGGAGAAGGTGTCGAACATTAGAGAGATTTTTGTGTGGATACTTAATTTAAATCTTCGTTTGTCAATCTCTTAGAAATGGTACCTAACACAAGCAACATCCTATTTCATCAACCTATTGAAGCCACAGAGGCTCATGGCAGCAAACAGATGCTGAAAAAGAGCCTGTGTTCTTCATGTGTTCACCATGTGTTCGTCATGGGCAGGGATTCCAGTCACCAAAAAGTCACATACTGTACAAAGACTGTCAGACATCGATCTACTGAAGCCAAGGCTACCTAGAATTTCAGACTGTCCCCCACCATGAGCTTTGACCCTGCAGAGAAACAAGGGGCTTTCTTGACTGGAATGATCTTACTCGATCTGCCATCCATCTGCCGAAACTGGCAACACAGAGCGCACTGAGACAACCCGAAACACAGACATCTCCCAACTGTTCACCAGAGAGAATTGGCCCGTGTACTCAGTAACAAACCCAAAAATCACTCTCTGCCTAGAATTTAATTTTAGAGAAAACAACATGCATTGTCGTTGCTTTAACAGGTTACTTGCATGCTGTGAAATACGTCTTCAGAGTGTGAAAAGACAAATGGGAGTACAGCGCATGAAAGAAGATACTGTACAAAGGTTTAAAAAATCTACCTAAAACAAAAATGCCACAGTTTCTCTAGAAATTAGCTGTTTTGCTAGCCAGTGGTAGAATTTATAGTAATTAGAATCAAACTGAAGGAATGGTACAGTTTTTTGATAATGAAAAAAGGAGATCAGGTTTAAAATTTCCTCCTAATCTCATGTATAAAAAGGCATAATTTGTACTGTATTTATATTATTTAAATAACTTTCTTCATGTTTACATCACTTCAGGTCACCTCAAAAAAGAGGCACATTACCTCACTGTTCAGTTGTTATCAGAAAACCTTTTATTTTCATAATGGAAACTCAGAGACTACCCTACAGTAGAAATACATGCTGCAAGGCAGGACACAATGCCAGTCCATTGAGACATCAGTTAACCTAGTCGGCTTACCTTTGAAAGGAGGAAGATGGAACACCTAGAAAAGCCACACAAAAACATAGGGCAAGCATGCAAACTCCACACAGAAGGCAACACACTCCAAAACCTGAACCTACAACCCAGGATCTGCGAGGCAGCAGTGCTAACCATAACCTTATCAACTTGTCATTCAACTAAAGCATTATTCCATTGGGATTCAGGAAGGAAAACTTTGACTCCTATCTCTTCTCTATCTCAAATGACATAACACTTAAGACTCTGATAACCCTGTTTTTTAAAGTGTTTACAGTATATAATAAAATCAAATAGACCTTAAAAGAAAGCGGTTTTAACATTATTAATACTATATTTTGCATAATATGATGCGCATTTTAAGTAAATGTTTAGTAAACTTCTGTGCTATTTCTCTTCTCTGAAAAAAAAATCCTTAAAGTGCATGTACAGTACTATCTATTTCGCACGTCGCAGGCACAAGGTTTGTGCTCCAGTTCATCAACGATACTTCGAAAGAAGAATCGTGCGGGGCTGATGTCTCCACTTGGTTTTAACTAATCCTACCAATCCGAGAAACCAATATTGCCTTTAAAGTTAAGAAATTCTGCAACTAAAACAAATTTCCTGTATTATTTACTTTTCCTGTATATTGACTATAGAGAACTATCAGAATTTCAAGCGGGTTTTTTTTTCGGATCAGCAGACAGATGTGCCATTGACTTTATACTGGCACAGTAGCGTTTGACCTACTACTCCCCTTTACTGTGGATTCTGCCAGCCTCTAACAATGAAGATCTTGTTACACTCAAAGAGTTGATGGACAATACGAAAATGAATCCAACTTAAAGTTTTCAAAGATAAAACGTATAATTGGCATTGCATTGCTTTTGGTGTGCTTTATCTTTTTTGAGAATTACTATACTTTCGATTTCAGGAAGAGATGACTGGGCACTCGAACACTTCAACCTGCTGGTTTATTCGGTAGTTTGCAGTTGTCGTGCCACCTATTTTATTGCGAGATATCTGTTCACGAATGATCTGGATATGTTTTGTATAACATCGTAAACAAAATGACTTTGTCTTACCCATTTTATTAAAAATGTGATTTTGAAACTGGACATGAAGGGATCTTTGTTTTATACATTGTACACTGGCACTGATGCTTGTTTGACTATATACTGTACCTGTGCGACGTCTTCTTGTAACATAGATGATTAACTTAATTTCATATAGTTCGCAATTATTAAATTCCGCAAATACTGAAATACTTAACGTTTCCCTTCACTTTTGCAGCATAATTAACACTCCAAAATAGCGCTTCTCAGCGTCTCCGCTGTAAGGACTCCATTCCTCGATTACCAAATGATTTATAACGCAATGCATTTCTCTAAAACACCATAACGTATCCATCCAGATACCTTGAAATAACATTTGCCTGATCATTAAGTATCGCATTTATTCATTTAAAATAAGAATCACTCCGTAAAGTTAACATATCAATTTTTCCCTGTTGTGATTATCAGTTGCCTTGCAGTTTGCGGACATCCCATTCTTGTAGGTCATTTGAAACTATTAATAATAATAATAATAATAAAAATATGTACCTCTTTATTTCCTAAGGGTTTGCACTGATGTTAATTCGATACTCATACGACAAACGCAGAACAAATTCTAGTGTAAGGTAAGAAGTAATCTGCTGTACTCCTCATTCCCGCAACCAGGAAGCACTGTACCGGTACTACAGTTTCCCACGCTGCCTCTGTATCTTGAACAAACTACAGATATACAAACGCGAACAAAGCAATACGAGATTGTTTCAAAGCTTAGTGTATTCAAACTTTATTCCCGGGTCATTAAATTACTATTAACAAACAGTTGCATGTCTTCAGGAAAGGTCTTGTACAAGTTATCTTTCTTTCACTTACCTCTCTTGTCCTGTATACTGCAACAGCCAAGAGTGAGCAAGGAAGACAGGACGATCGCAATTTCGAATTGCATTGCTGCGAGTTTTCTTGAGCTCTTCGTTTCTTCTCTTCTCCTTCAGAGATGTTCTTTTTTATTCCATACTGGTACTGACAAAGTTTGTGTGGTGAATAAAGCATCTACTTTCTCTCTCTCTAGCTGTCAAAGGGAAATAGTAGGAAATTTTGGGAAGGCGTCAGCGGCGTTACTTTTCTTTCCTTAGCACAGAAACTTTGACAGCTCCTCCTTCGTTCTCCTGAATTACTTGTGGCGAGAACTGAGCCGAATAAAGTCTCTCAGCCAGCGGAGGTTCTGACGTCACCACTGGGAGGGGGATTATTGCGCTGCAGATAAATGCATTCACAGGTAAAGTAAATCCCGGCGATTGACATGATTCACAACCTCTGCTCATGTGCAGTTGTGCCAGGTATGTTCTGTGCGATGTTGAAATTCACTGCTTTCCGGTATTTCGAAATTCTCCAGCATGTTCTAAGCAAGAGCTATCAGTTTCGAACTCGCGAATTTATTATTGATCTTCAGGAATACTGTAAAACGTTAATGCGTTTGTTCAAAAACATCACTTTTGTAACGGAAATGACTACGTTAGTGTGGTTTTACTTATCCGCATGTTGTGTTATTATTATTGTTATTGTTGGTGGTGAAAGTGTTCCTTCCAAATCCTTAAACAAACAATAAAACAATGGCTTCAACAAAGTCTGTGTAGAGAGGATATTAACCAAATCAACTTTAGAGAGAGAGGTAAATTAAATAGACACCCACTGTGATTCAAACAGGCAGTTCAAGCCACATCATAATCACATAAGTGCCTGCTGTAGCAGGTTAAATGTTTAAGCCTGCAGCCATTTCACAGACAGGAAACTGATGAAAACCAGTAGACTTTTTTTCCCCCAAGTTTGAACAGTAACATTTTCAACAAGCAGGAACATAACACGAGTGATGCCGTTTACAACGGTACTTTAAGATCCACTGGAATAAGGTGTAAGAAGCTGTCTGCTCTCAAATGAGTGACAAGTGTTCATGTGTTCATCCTCTGCTGTACTGTATGCTCTCCTAGTCAACAGAACAGACATTTCAAGTTATGAAATGTGGAAAGGAAAGCAAGCCTGACATTGTAGTGCAAATGTAGCAGAACGTGTGCAGGCACCCAGAGAAGACCATCTGATGTTATCTCCACAGCCTGGGGTACAACAGCCAAGCAGCCAGACACAGACAGCTTCTCATTCCATGCAGTGTCATTCGTCAACTACTGTGGGAAGTGGAGGGTCTACCACACCCTCCTGTCTTCTGGAGGACTCACATTTCTACCCCAACCCCCACTGCATTGCCCTGCCCACACACACACAATCCAGGTCTTTACAGCTGTCACATAGTAGCCACACACAGGTGTGCTCATCCCAGCACAGGAGGTTTCCCTGGAACTTCTGCAAGCCACCACTGAATATAGTTTCTTTACGGTATACAGTAACTTGCAACTGGGACAAGAGATAAGAAACGAGCATACTATAGCTGTGGAAATGCAAACGAACTTCTGCATATTTGCAGCTCTGCCGTGGCATGTTCAATTACTGCACATGAACCAAGTGAGAGAACATACTGTATAGGCAATATTGGACTAATCTCTTCCGAAGGATCACAACTTATTTGGTACCAAGAATACAGTAGGCCGAGGTTCTGCAGACCAGAATTACCAATCCCTTTCATGACCAAATGCACAAAATCAAAATACAGAACCACAAAGCATTAACAGTATATACTGTATATTATATATGATTGTTCTGTATTGTGCTAAACTTTCAAATGCTTTTTTTATGTTGAATCTTGATAACTCAGAAAAATGTGGTCTAGTTTGAAGTCAAGTGTGCACAATCGAATTTGAGTTCTCATTAATCTAACATGGGAAAGGTGTCAATGTTTATGCAGAATAAATAACTAGACATGAAGATTTCACTACGAAAGGTTTAATAGGTGTTATGTTTGTTACAGATTACAGCCAGGGGCACAATTGAGCATAACACATTTTTTAACAAAGTATTTCTAACAGTGCTTTCTACAAAACTACAACTTGGTTAGACAGAATACGGTATCAATTTAAAAATGAGCTCTCTGTGAAATTTTTCCTTTCCTGATGCCTTTGTACCGGCACAAGAAGCTAATTTCACTGCAATTGCATGCAGTTGAATCAAAATAATACTGTTTACTGCTGCCAATGAAAGAACCAGCACCATGATAATATCAATGAATTGTGAGAGCTGTTTCCTTAAGAAGCAGACAATATTACACAAAGTAATAATTTAGAATGTATCTTCAAGAATCACTCTACTCTGATGTACTGTACTACATCTAATAACATCTAATATGAGCAGTCACAGGACATTTGGTTTGGGATTTTTTTTCCTCTGGTCATTCATTCATGAAGTAATGATGTACAGTATGGCATAGTTTAGGTTGTCTGCCTTACAAAAACAGAAAGAATTTGTAATTTGCCATAATGAAAACAAGATCCAAATCCTAACTCTGATCCTTTACAGTTGCACATTTAAATTGTTCCTAATGATGCAGTGCAGACACTTTTTACTTGCAGTATGATCCCCTTCCCCACTAAGAAGAGAACTACAAAAGGCATATTTTAATCATCCGCAAAAGGAATTGTTACAATTGAAAGTAATCTACAGATGAATGAAAGAACAAGGCACAGCATGCACTGCAAAATCTGACGTCAACTACAGAGCTTTGCGTCTTTTGGAATGTTTGTATGCATATCAATGTAAATCATAGGATAGGTTAACACAGCACAAGTTGGCTTCAAGTGTTTACAAAACAGTGAACTTGGGAGGGTTATCTTGAACACACAACTGCTTTTTCAGCCCCTTAGATTTACATCTACTGTAACTTTAGTTTGCACTAGAAGGTGGAGCTGCATGTCCTTAATACAACTGATAAATATGTCCCTGAAATTAAATTGTATATAAAATTACTGAAACAAAACACCTTTGCAGTCATTTGCAAAGAAATTAAGGCTTTTAATTTCATTTATAAGAAACTAAACAGTAATGATACTAAAGCAATGATACCATATGTACTGACTTTAGCGAAGAGAAACAAACTTGAATGAAAAAATGAGCAAATTGTTAGCAGCACATGCAAATGGCAAGGGCACCATGCTAATTAAGTAGTTATTGTTAATCCAGAGTGAAGTAAAACAATTTTGTATTTATATGGTTATTCTTGGAATAGAATGAGGCAATCATACATTCATAAAACATACATTCACAGCTAAATTGAACCTAGCAAACAATGTTTTATTATTATGTCAACAAAACATAGGTAGAAAATTATAATTTATATATATATAAATTATAATTTAATAAAGCTTTTAACATTTAAAAAGTTTATCGTATACTGTATACAGATATACATAATTGTATTTGACTGCTATACAGTATGTACTACAAGTATGAACTTTTCAAATCTTAAAAAAACTAAATAAGCTAAAATATAACATTTTTAATCAATTCTTAACCTTAAGGAGAGGAGCAACTTCTATTTTATGGGTATATTTGCATACTGTATATTTATAACAGTCTTGTGAATTAGTCTTCAATTTGAGTTTCTTTGCACATATGGATTACTTGAGAACTGATCAAGTACTGTACTTGTTATGTTTTGTTTTGGCACATTTTAAGAGCATAATTTAGTATAATTACAACTTTTAAGGTTAAGTGACATTTTTAAACAACATAACAGTATTGTTCCCTTCACACACAAATACTGTACACCTTTATTTTCTCTAATTTTCAATATACTGTATCAAAAATGTCAAACTGTCTTTCATTATAAATGCATATATCACATAGAAAGGGCCCCTTCAATACTAAAACAAAATTTTAACATCCATTGAACTATAAAGTACACAATACAATTCAGTTAAACTGTAATATTCACATACACCAGAGGTATTTATTTCACTGGTGTAACTGAAATACTTTTGTACCATTTAAAAATATATACAGTGTTGTCTTTTTATCAGAAATCTTTGGACCTGGGCATTCAATCATCAGTTTGTATTTTAATTAATTTTTCCAGTCATATAAGCATAATGTCAGTACATGTGGATAAGTAGCTTTTCCATTAATCTTTTTAAATGTCATATTTAAATAATGACCACACAGGTACTATTGAAGCAAGAAGTATAGTTCACCTCTGGAAGTAGCTATGCATACAGTACATACCACTTAAATGAAGGGATTCATAATTGTGTGACAAATAGAAGTAATTAATTTTTAAATTCATAAAACAATTCATTCTAAAATGAATAATAAAAGATAAAATAAAGAAATGATAACCATAAAACCCCTATTGTATATTGGAAATAATTAGAAAGCCAAAATCTCCCAACTGCCCTGTCTACTTTAGTACTTTATCTACTTTGAGAACAAATTACGTTATGGCTGATATACAGTACAACCATAGAAGAAAATATATAAGTTTATATGAGCCTAATACTGAATATTTTATAGAAGTGTAATGTAAACACTTTGCCTGTTAAAACAGTTCACCATTATGTCAGGTAATGACAAGTTACTGATGTAATCATGAAACAGGTCTCTACTTGGTTGGTAACACACTATACAGCTTCAAAACAAACATGTCACCATGGAATTCACTCCATTAGCAGATCAATTTTATTGGAAAATTACCATGGAAGCAAATGCCTTGCCACCTTCTTATTTAAAAGTGTGTTCTTTTTTTAAATCTTTATTTTAGTTTGAAATTAAGATATATTTCAATATATCAATATATATCAATACTGTATGTAACTGAATGGATTTATTTAAAGCAGTCATAAATGATTATGCTTAGACTGAGCAATTTCATTTTTAAAATGAAAAATGACAGTTAATTCCTTATATGGGTTAAATATTTTTCTAAATAGGCATAGATAATTATTTCTTATTAAGTCTATCCTTCAATATATGTCACTGCTATGCAAGGATATATAGTACAATGTGCAAACTTTAAATCACATGTGAATATGCTAAAATTATGTAGTACTTAAGCCCAACCTCATTGAACTCATTCTGGAAGGAGCTCAAGAGGGACCAGATTCAAGTTCAAGACTCTTGGGTAAGTTTCTTACCTGAGAGTCATGTTATACACAGATTAAAACGTGATGTCTCTGATTCCAAACAGGAACCTACAAATGTGAACCTGAGGATATAAATGAAAGTGGAAGTGTGTGTACAGGTGGAATAAGACCTGGAAGCACCTCTTAAGGCAAAGTTTGCTGGGTATCTAGAACAGGTTTTCCTGTCAGGGTATTGAAGATCATTCTTTGAGATCTTTCAAGAAATGCCCTGATGATCAATAAACTACTGCAGGCATCCATCCATTTTCTAACTGCTTTATCCTGTCACGAACCGCTTTCCCACGAGCACCTCTCACCGCCAGCACCTACGCACTAATTAATCAATTGTCATTCCTCACGCTCTTCCTTATTTTTACCCTCTCACTCCAATCAGTCCCCACTCACTATTGAGAATAACCCTTGGCTTTCTCTTGTGCACATTTACTATTATCGACCTGATTTCTGGTTACCCGACCTTGTTTTTTTCTTCGGCTGTGACTTCGTCTCGCGTTTTGGATTTGGATACTTACGACCTGACTCTTGTGATACCCGACCTAGCTCTCCTACCTCGACTACGATTTTTGCCTTTTGCCCTTGGGAATTAGACACCAAACACTAGCTGCCTACAGTCTCAGCGCCGCATAGGGTACAACCAGGTACTCTTAACGTCACCCTTGACATATCCAATTCAAGTTTGCGGAGGAGCCAGAGCCTATCCCTACAAGCAACAGGCGCATGGTAGACTGTACACCAGTCCATCACAGGCCACATACAGAGACAAACACACACTTGCTGATACCAGGGCCCATTTTCTCAGAAGCCAGTTGACCTACCAGTATGTCTTTGGGCTATGGGAAGAAAATGGAGCATCCAGTAAAAACAGGGTGAACACAGAGAGCACCCAAGGTCCAGAATTGACTCCAAAGTTGCGAGGCAACAATTTTAACCACTGAACCACCGTGCTGCCCATAAATAAAGTACTAGCAGCCAAATATGCAAGATGAACAAGGTGGCCTCCTATATTTAAGTCATCTTTCTTGTGTTCTTATAACTAGAATGTCCTCCATAATACACCCTGTGGAGCCATGCTTCATTCATCATACCTGGAGAATTGTAGAGTTAGACCTGGAGGAGAGATATACAGTAGTTCTATCTGTCAACCTTGCAGGTCAGGTGCCCTGTAAGCCAAGGTTTTCACAATTGCAGACCAACGGAAGGAAACCCTGTGTGAATGAATTTCACCCAGCTCTCAACCATTGTACTCAACTCACATGAAACCATGGTTACTACAGACTTAAGACATGGCTGAGGCTCAAGCTGAAGATTTCTGTTTGACACCACTTGGGGGGTTCCTGCATTCAAGTACTTTGTGTTGAAGTGCGTTTTTGATACATTCAGTTACTGTACAGTAAATGAAGAAAGCACTGTCCACTTTTATACCTGAAACTGATTGTGTAAAGTTAAAGTCCAAGAAAAACTAACTGGAATACTTTGTAAAAGGAAGGTCTTACATAAAGAGTGGGTAAATGATAAATCACTTTAGATGAATTTGTTTATACATTAGTTGGAAGGAGATAGCAAAAATACAATGTACTGTAGATGTTGGGGAACTCTGCACCCCCTGAATTTTAACCTGTATCTCACTTACGTGCAACAAATGGCTTCTGAATGTTCTCTAAGCAATCCTTTAAACAGTATGTAGATCACATTTTATGCACTTAGAATTCCTTATTAAATGGTTGGCACCAAATTTGTGGTGAAACACTGTCTCCCACAGTAATTAATAATTATCCCCCTGGGGTACAGAATTAATTTATATTCTTCTCTAAGTTAAAATAATTCTCATATTTGTCATCCTGTCAGATAAAGTGTGTGACTAGATGGATTACATAATTAGAACATTAAATGCTTTATTCTTATTGAAAACAAAACAATACTTTATGTGTCATTCACATCCCATTTAAATGGAAGTTTACACTGCAGGGTCTTATCTAGACAGTGCAATAAACAACAAACTATACACCAAATTAAATGTGCCGGTACCACAGAAACCCCTGTTTATACTAAGAAATAACCTGGAATTAAATTTGTTGTGTGGTATTGATGCCTGTGGTTTTAATTTATTCCAAACTACTAAAAAGAAACCTAATGACTTGACCTCCAAGAAAATAAAAATGTTAGACCTTTTCTTGTGAAACAACATAAATGAGGAATGTAAGCATAAAGTTAAAAGCATATGTAGTCTGCTTTTAATGTGCAAAATATTATTCCTATTACTAAAACATTATTTCTGTCATTCTCTATGCTTTTTTGGCTAGTTTAAAAAAAGCTTTTACCATGCATGGCTTCCCAAAACTGTTGAACAATACATTCTTGAATAAACAAAAAACACCAGCAAATGCATTTCTTCTGTTAGCATAGGGGAAATCAGGCAGACATCATGTGAAAATGGAATATTCAAGTGGCTTCTAATCTACTAAAAATGCTTGGGCTATTTTCTCTGCAGTCTAGATTTTTTAATGGATTTCTGTGCTGACTTGTTATATATTTCAGTTTTTCTGTGTGAAATTTGGGACAACACCAGGCTAATCAGAATATTTTCTATACAAATCCACTAAGAGAATATATCATGCATAATTTAAAAAGTTTATCCCTTTCTATCAATAATTTGTGTTCTTTTCCATCAATAAAGACCAAGACAGTTACACTAAAAGAACTAAGCTAGTGTTACTATCCTGAAAACATATAAAGAAATGAAAAAAGAGAAAGAAAAAACTGTAAAAATCAATGTGGTTCAGATGATATTCAGATGAAAAGCTAGTAATCACTGGCTAAAAATGCTGTGTACACTACAACAATCATCCTCTATTTCTAAAATATTAATCAAAGATACAGAGTCCTTATTTCATCCCTTCATAGTCCTTAGATGAATCCATCTGTTATTGGTGATGATCTTTCCACACTATCCTATAATACTGTATATCAGTCATGTTCTTGTTAGTGGTAAGGTAGCAGATGTAGGAGTAAATCTGTATACTTTCTTTGAAGCAGTAAGGCAGTAAAGCAGTCTGCATTGCATCTGGGAAAATTGAATGCAATCATAGTTTAGCAGAAGTAGACTTGGTGTTTTTGATACTGTATTTCTAATTCTAGGTGACTAATAAATATAGTAAATTCTCTAGTATATGGCTATGAGTTTGCCTTCCTAAAACATGTAAGATAAGATCAGTTTATTTCTTGCATTGGGAATTTGTCTTTTTGCATACCCCAGCTTGCTCTCCATGAGACACAGACAGGGAGAAAAGCTTGGGGTCAGAGTGCAGGGTCAGCCATTTATACGGCACCCCTGGAGTAGTTGGGGTCAAGGGCCTTGCTCAGGAGCCCAACAGAGTAGGATTCCTCTGCTGTGTGCAGGATTTAAACCAGCAATCTTTTAGCCACAGGTGCAGAGCCACCGCACTGCCCAAATGTACAGTCTCATTTACAGTACAATTCCACTTTATTCTGAATAACATTACAGTTATTGCAGTCAGTCATAATGTCTGAAATGTTTCAGTAGGCCAGCACAGAACCTATGTATCAGCTTAATACTGATAAATTGGTGAGTTAGGTACAGTGAAAAGCTCATCTAAAAAAGATATGTCTCAAAAGACTGACTTTTGTTGACTCTTCATTTTCTTACTGGAGAAATTACAGAGAAGAAAATATTACCCTAGAATGTGTAACAGCCAGATGCTATGAAATAATATCTACTGTAGATACCTACACAGTTCTGAAGCCTTTATGAACTTGAACCTAGTTACAGCCTGACTTACAGTATTCTAGTGAGCAGCTAAGCAACCGAAAATACCAGTGGTGCAGTTTCCATCCATCTATTTTCTAACCGATTCTTCCAAGTCAGGTTCAGAAGGGAGCCAGAGCCTATCCCAGCAAGCAACATGTGCAAGGCAGGGTACAACATGAATGGTACCGCAGTCCACATTTAAACCCATACAAACACCAGGAATTCAAGTCAAAGTGTTCATTTATTGTGAACTATTTACATTACCAGCTTTAATTCTAGCATAACAACAGCAATGTACATGTATGGATGCTCTGGTCCAGACAGCTAGTATATTATCCCAGTGGCATATAGAGTTGTTATTTTAACCACATGGTTGAAGACACAGCAGCCAGTGACTTCAGCCATGTGGGTTGAATAGTTGCACAGCAGCTGGTCTTCAGCCGGAAGGCTTGCATTATAGTCAAGTGTCTAGTATTATTACCCCTGAGGCTGGCATGGTGAGTCAGCAACTTATGCTGCAAGCATTGCTTGTGTGGAATCCCTGCAGTTTGTCTTCAGCCCAAAGGCTTGTGTTTTTAGTCAGGTGACTAGAATTTTCAGCCTTTAGGCTGGCATGATGAGTCAGAAACTTATGCTGCAATAGCATTGCTTTTGTGGAAGCACCACAGTTTGTCTTCAGCCCAAAGGCTTGTGATATAGCTGAGTGCCTATAAATTCTGTCCCGAGGCTGGAATGATATCTCTGCAGCTTGTGTTATAATACAACAGCTGTTACAGTGGTCCTCATACTCGCCATCTCTTCCTGACTCGGAGCTGTATTTATGTGGGCTGTAATGCAGATCATTACGCCAGTGATTGCCAATGCTCACCATCTTGTGTCTGATCGACCATCTTGGGTAGGGAGAAATCTTCTAAAAATTGTAATAAGCATCAGGGAAAGTAGCATCCCTCAAGGACTCTGCTCCTGTTGGCATCACTATATATATGAATAAAGCAATTGATTACATCTGAAGATATACATCTGGAGTAATTTGGCTAAATTGGTGCTTTATTATTCTTTTGATATTTTAATTTAATGCAATGCCTTTTAAAACAGGTCGATTTTCACTGTTTGTCACACCTACAAATGACCTTAAAACACCACATATTTCTAGACAGTATTGACTGCCTACAGTATATAAAAAAGTTATATATCTATATGTATATATTAGATTTTTATATCTAAAAGATATAAAAATAGCAAATTCTGCCCAGTCTCCTTCACCTGACAAACTACCTTCATTACAGATTTAAGTTTCTCTCAGTCTACAAATATTTTATATTACACACAATCATCTGTACGCCTGTTACTGATCGTGTTCTTATCAAACAATCTGTGTTGGTCTCCTTAACTATCATGAGACAACAAAAACCTCTGTTAGTGCCAATAACTATACAGTAGGCACTACAAGCACTGCAGCGATAAAATAATGGACATTCGTGCAGTTGCTGCAGGATGGGGGTGACATCTCTTTTTCTGGGAACTATAATACTGTTAATTTAGCAGGCATGCTTTACTTTCATAAAAAAAGCGTGGATAGTCACAACCCTTAAAAGGGTCCCTCTCATAGCATGTCGTTATACATACGGTACTGTCAAGGACATCCCCTGTTTTTAGTGGGATCCAATAAGCTTATTTGACTAAGCTTATTCTTATCTCACCGACATTTATTTTTCTAAAAAAGAAAAAAGAAATAAATCTTGGCAGGTAATGAGAATTTGATGCGTTTAAATAATCAAATCCCATAGACATTTTTTTAATAAAAAGCAGTTTTCACAAATAATAGTTACTGTTATAGCTAATTAATCACAGATGCTGTTCTGATGGATACCGTATGTTGCATTTGTTCAATATTGTTCTTAGTTTGAACACTATGTATCAGAACAATAAATCTTCTCAATAACCTGGCTCATTTTGTGGACTCTTCAGAGCAAGCAAGCATTATTTGTGGGCTGATGTTACACATCTAAATACTTTGTCTAACAGTGAGTTAAAGGGAGTTTTAACATGATGCAAATGTTACAAAACAACAAAGTATTAGCACATTCTCAGCTTGCTCATCCACACTTATAAGTGATCAGTCAAGTTGATTAATAACAACTTTTGAAAGTTTCTAGCTGAGCGCATTCAGCGTGAGCAAGTGACGGCACATGAACACTTTGTTTAATGTCTTAACCAAGAAAAACAATTGTCGTTTTCAGTTTAACATTTCTTTGTGTCTGTGCCAACAGTTTGCAGTTCCAAAACACAATGTGTAGACTTGCATTCGTGCAGTTTAACATTTCTCAGTCTTGCTGATCTTGCAGTTTATTTTAATGAGGAAGTTGCTAGCAAAACACAGCAATATTCCATGTTAATTGCAAACATGGAAAAACACTTTGGGGGAAAGAAATATTTTGTACGTTTTACTTTACTGAACTATACTGCTCAAGCTAAAACGTCTTAGCTTACTCAGGCAGCTGGTTGCAGTTGCTATAGCACTTATAATAGAACTGGATACAAAGCTGCCTGTTCAAACTGGAGCTTCCAACACTGCTGGAAATTGCTGTTACCCTAGAGGAAAACTCTTAACAGAACAATGTAAATTCTTTACAAATAAGGTAAAATGTAATGAGGGAGCAGAGTTTTGTACTTTATTAAGTACGCAAGTTCACATTTTGAACTTTGAAGAGAGAAGCCCACATTTCTGGATAAAACATACTGTATCTAAAAACTCAAAGAATGATTTGGCTAATTTGTAAGCTCTGATAGCCTGTCATAAAGGTCCATTTCTTGGGCAGAAACATTAAAACGTGTTTAAAATCTAGACTAAATACAGTAGCGAGAATAAATAAGTTTAATTGCAGCATAGCTAAAAGTCTGTTTCTCTCCAGTTGACCCCTTCCTGAAAATACATATTGGTTCCCATTTTGACTGGTGATCTGAATCAGAGTGTACAAATCAAATCACATCAAATGCCATTCTTTCAAATTCATTCAGACATAGGATTTGTGAAGAAGTAGCACTTTTAATTGCTTTATTAACATGCTTTTTTATTCATTTTAAAACTACATATAAAAGATGGATCAAAGATCTGGACAACAATTGCAGTACATGTCCAATGTTTGACTATCTTCTGTGACTTCGGGACAGTAATTTTAAACTGGGCGGAGGAGATGTTGTGACGGTTTTTCGTGCTGCAGAATAAATGTAAATATGTTTTAAAACATTATTTTATCTTGGTAGTGCAGTATTACCTTCAAGACATATTTATTATTTGCAAAGGAACAAGTAATAGGTTTATTCCATGCTGAAAAAAAGAAGAAAGAGAACACAACGTTTCAGCTGTGGAGCCTTCTTCAGGTGTGAGCTCACACCTGAAGAAGGCTCCACGGCCGAAACGTTGTGTTCTCTTTCTTCTTTTTTTCAGCATGGAATAAACCTATTACTTGTTCCTTTGCAGCCTACGCATGCTGACGCAGCTACCCACATATTTATTATTTGGTTAACAATTCACAATTAGTGGCTGTTCATGATTGATTTACAGTGAATAAGGGTTATATGAACACACCATAAATACAATGTAACTTCGGTGCATTTCATATTAACTACATACAGTAGGACATGATACTGTGTACTGTATTTCTTTATACACCATTACACTAAATATATAGGTATTTATAATAAAGTATTACCATTATTGGTTATATATTTCAAACTATTTTAAAAGTTTACTCATACCCTACTGTATGTATATTACATACAGTATATAGAGAGAGCAGTTTGGAAATACCTGTTTATAAACATCTGGCAATTGCTAATGTCTTCTGTTTTTTATTTTATTTTCTGAATTTTAAGTTTTTATTAATTCCTATACAGCCCCTTTCCTTGTTGTAGGCTGGTTCAAAAAACCTCAGAGCTGCAAATGCAAATTCTCATATCTTTCCCACCTTCTCTGCTCAGACTACTGTATAGTAGATGCCAACACGGTAAAGTAAATTGTTTGTTGATTGTGAATATGTAAATTAATTTAAAAAAATGATAATACCTTTTTTACTAAAAAATATGAAAATGGTCAACCAACAATACATTCATTACTGTTTTAGAACATGAAAAAAGATGACACACCCCATTAATCCCTCATTCCAGGAAGCACAAAGAAGAATGCTTGACTAATTCTTTGAGAAAATTGTCGAGTAAAAAAAATACTTAATTTAGTATCTCACCAGGTCTGAGTTCTTTTGAGATCTTCTTGTTGCAACATTTCATATTTGTGCAGGTATGGCCTTACATACTGTACAGCTACTAATAAAGTTCACTACCTTTATTCAAGCTATTTAATAAACAGTATTTTATACAGTGTGAAAAAAAAGTCAGAGCTACTGGAACTACCTAATAGAGAACATGACCAACCTAACAATAAATACAAATACAATGGTTTTATAAAGTCTTAGATATTCAAAAAGAGGCCTTAACTAGGTCCTGTTAAATTTACAAACATGGCTGGTGCCTCCTTCTGTGTAATATATTTTGTGTAATAAAAATTAATAGAACCATAACTAGAGAAGTACATTTGCTCAACTCTTCTCTCTTGAAGACACTGCTCTTCATGGTTTACAGATAAATCATGGCATCACAAAGAGCCTTTGAAGAAACCAAAGGCTGCTCACTTGTCCACAGTGGTTGCACAATGGGGAGAATCATCCTGCAGGCTGAATTAGAACAAACCAACAAATTAAATCCAAATCTATCTCATCAGCAAGAATTGAACCCTACTTTAAAGAGTAATGGATTTTTACATTTCTTTTAAATGAAAAAATGAGCAATTCTTCACAATTATTTCAATTATCTTATTTGTAACAGTCTATTCCTCTTACTGTTACAGATTCTTTTCTAAGGTCATACACAGCCCTGTTGGATCTACAGTATAAAATGATTGATGTGAGAACTCTTTAAAAGGAAACCAGATGTGCAGTATTGGGAAATATAGACATATTTCCAATTTTTCATAACCAAATTCAGTGAAGCGTCTTGTTAGAGAAATTTCAATCCTTGCTGGCTTTCTGGGAATTTTTAAATTATTTCCATAGGGCTATCAAACACTGGCAAACTGTTCTTGCTTTGCAAGATCTCTCCAGATTTTTAACTTCATTTTAACTGGGTGCTGTACAGTCAAGTATTCCAAAAGGGCTTTCGCAGATGAGTGCACACAGGCTGTCTCATTCTGACATTATCAGAACATGCTCAGGCAAAACAGAGGTTTTATTAATTTACTCAACAGGTAAGGGATTAACAAAAACTGATTCCTTCAGGATTGTAAATGAACTTGGTTGTCATTCCGGATCCTGACTTTAATTTTGATCTACTGTATGTAGTGGGTGATAGGTTGCTAAGTAAAGACATTTCATTGAGAAGAAATGCACAGATACTAATGCATGCCTTAGTAGCCTGTCGTGTCGACTATTAATTAGCTGGTATTGTATTCTTCTTAATAAATGAGCAACTTGTTTTGAGTGCAGGTGCTAGATTGCTCACTTACACAAATCTTTCTGAGCACCAGCTCAGTGCTTGTATAATGGGGCTTATTCTGCTCTTCAGCCCGTTATGGCTAAGTAATCCACTAGGAACCTCTGACACACCCGGGGGTGGTGTGCTGTAGCAACACTGTTTTAAATAGGCGGGTCCCAACAATACACAATCATAGCCTCAGTATAAAAATAATGCTTTTATTTAGAGTGCTAGCAAAGAAAACACAAACCCACAAGAACAAAAGCCTAAGTTCTTTGAGCTTCTGACTTCATCAATCTCTCTCCAACAATACCCAGACAGCTAGGCTACAAACTGACTTCCAAAAATTGTTTCTCTAAAATATCCTTTTATCCAAACTAAGTTTTTCTCCCATTGTCCTGAATTCTTAACAATCCAAAAACTCACAGCTTTTATAGTATCATGGCTAGTCGGTCTCCCTCTTCTCCCTCTGATGCAGCACATTAAAAGAAGATATGCTCTCCTCCAGGACAATAAATGACAACCAACTGAGAAGCCTGAGTTTTCTGTTTTTTAAATCATCACCTGACCACATGTCTTCTTCTAGCTGGTCATGTGACTAAGGATGGCAGCTTTCAAACAGCTTTCTAGGAAGTGTGGTACAAACAAGGATCTCCATCTTTCATGAACATACTGCCCTCTCACAGTTGATATTCATGAATTCTTCAAAGATAGGTAGCTGGCTCTCTGGTGTACTGGAAATCATTGGTGTTTGAAAAAGATGCAGAATAGGCTAGGTGGTGCCTGCGAGACGGTGATTGAATCCCACAGGGGTAAAGCAACACCCACCATAATGGTGCTGTAGCTTGGATAATTTAGAGGGGGAAATAGTAACAGGGATCCTAATGACCTTGAATTTGCCTGGCATGGGGGGGTGGTCTTTCAACCTAATACCACTGTTTGGAGGAGGTGCTGTGTAGCTCAAGCCTCAGTAGCTCAGGGACGTAACAAAGACTGCTTCCCAGAAGTCTCTAAGCTTACAAAATGTAGGCATATTGGTTTTCCTAATCCATCCAATTTAAGACTGCCATTTAGATACCCAAGGATCTCATCCAGCTTTTTCTGTAGCAAAGTCATGGTATCGACCTCAACTCCATGGCTGGGCAGCTAATTCCCTACTCCCAAAACTCTTTGGGTAAAGATGTTGCCTCCTGTTGTCAGTTTTTACAGTAAATGCATTTCCACACAGTTACCACTTGTGCCCCCTGGTCTGTGTTTCACTGCTCAAACAAAATTCTCCTGGGTAGACATTGTGAATGTCTTTGAGGATTGTGATCCTCTTCTAATCTCCACTGTTTTATCTCCACTAAGTCTTAAAAAGCTTGGTTTCTTCATCCTGTTCCTTAAGCCCCAGAATGTACAGTATCTGGTTGCTCTTTTCTGAAGTGATAACAGAGGAGCTATGTCTTTTTTTATAATGTAATGAGTATACAACTGTGACAGGGCATCAGCTACTGTGTAACTGGGAGATCGTAGCTACAGCTAACTACTGCAGGTGGCAGCTGCTACTCTCCCTATAAAAAACAGCATCACTTTAGCAGTAGTGTGGAAGGTGTTGAGGACAAGCTGCCCATCAGAGTTCTGAGAGAGAGCCTGGCAAGCAGCAGAGAAGCTGACGGCTGCAAGACCGAAAGACAGTAACTGAGATGAATGAGTCACAAGAGCCAGAAGGAACCAGCCTTAACTGAAGCAGCCAAGTTGCTGACAGCTGCAGGAGGGGAGGTTTGTAGGAGACTAGCTAGCCACTGGAAGAAACTGCAAGTAGACAGAGAAGGGATGGGTTGACGAGATGAGCAAGTATTTTCCTTTTTATTTTTTTATCTGTGTTAAAAAAGCACGGCTTTGTGATGTGCTCTGTCATATTTACATCCAGCCTATTACACCAATATTCTAAATGAGGCCTTACTATTACAATATAGAATTTTACCATAACAAGCCATGATTTAAATTCTAAAATTTAAAAAAATATCCTAGCATATTGTTTGCCTTTTTGATTTCCTACTTTGACTAGAAGATGGAAATACTGTGTCAACATAAGTCATCTTCATAAGCAGAATTTTTTAGCATGTTCTGGGATATATCAACATGAGATGCAAAATTCTATTGTATAGAAGGCATTCAGAACAGTCTTACAGACATGTAAGAGTTGTTTAAAGGGAATTTAAAATGGATAACAATTTTGTGTTACTTATGTCATTCTGAGGAATTTATATGTTTTTTGACTAGACTGACAATATTGTTAGTACTGATGTACAGTACTGTGTGCTTGTGTGTGTGTGCTATGCAATGGACTGATGTGCTGTCCAGGGTGTAGGCATTGCTTGCTATATTTACTTCTGAGATAAGTCTCCATGTTGCCTTGAACCTTACTAGGCTTAAGAGGCTTTCTCATTAAAGATGGGTAGTTTTTTTCCAAGCCTTGTGAAGTCATTGTGGTCTACAGTCACCATACTTTCACAACCAGTGTCCACATAACGACTATACTCTGGGATGTAACTAAATAAAGTAATGAAAGAGTCCATTTATAAACTTGCCAATGGTTTCTCACATCTGTTGTGTTTTTGCAGTGATCTGGCTGATTTCTCGTAGTCTAAAAATTTCAACTGATACAGAGAAACAGCACATTAGATTGTGCGCACAACACATCACATTGTCCATTTCGATCAGATATGGGTATAGTTGATGCATGGGAATAGCTTATTTTGTGCATGAAAAAAATACAGGGTGTTAAGATTAAATAAACATGACTAGTTTCTCAAGAGTCTAATGTTTCATGACATACAGTTTAGGGGTTGGAATTTCTTTTGTTTCCCACTAATTAATATTAAGTAGCTGGTTCCATACTAAGATGATCCGAAACTGCTGATACATTTAATTTACTCTCAAGGCAACAGCAAACTGCTGCAGGAAATATTTAGCAGAAAGATTTTACAGATAGTCATTTTGTTTCTCAGACTGTTTTACAATTTCTGATATCCCCATCCATCTGTCTTAATTATTTTCATATGGACAGTTTCTTCTGCATTTTCATTGTTAAATGTAGTTAAAAAAAATAAAATGCAGAAAAAAGGAAAATAAAATGAATGAAAATGAACAAACAACAAAATGTATCTGTGTAACTTTGGACAAACCTAGTTTTTCCTATGCCGCAATGTACAGAATGCATAAGCTAATTATGATGTTTACTTCAAATACTGTAATCCATTTACAGTCAAATAATTAATTTAAATTAGTGCCATTTATCAGAAATGTTTACTTTCTGTCCTGATGTCTACAGGAAGAGGCTGTATATGATAATGATCATGAATAATCAAATTTACATCAATTACCAAGATAAAATTGCTGTTTTAGAGCAGGATCATGTCCAGCAGAGACATCAGCAATGAAAATCTATAACACTGAGCAATGGGAAATACTGTCATGCTGTCATTAAATACAAATAAAATATCATATATTTGGTTTCCAATATAGTCTAGTATCTTGGATAAGTTGGTGTGAATCTCTTACAATATCGATAATTATCCTACCTTAAGGTTTACGTACCCGTTTTCAGCAAATGATTGAAAAATTTGAATCCTTGCTCTCATTCAGCATTGCTATCATTTTAACAATAGGGTTT
Source organism: Atractosteus spatula (assembly GCF_055471065.1). Taxonomy (NCBI): domain Eukaryota; kingdom Metazoa; phylum Chordata; class Actinopteri; order Semionotiformes; family Lepisosteidae; genus Atractosteus; species Atractosteus spatula. Next base: position 44,407,699 of record NC_142711.1, read on the forward strand.
AATTAAAATAAAACCCCCATTTTGATTAATAAAATGATTACATCATTTTACTCACATATATTTACTTAATGTTTGCTTCAAAAACAGAAGCATCAAAAACATACTTGGAATTTAAATGAAATGATTGTGCAAAATCACATACTACTTCAAAGTGTAGTAACTAATTCCTTTAGTTAAGTGCTGAAAGGATTACAAGGGCACCTGATAGCAGTATTCAAAATGCTGAATACTGAGCTCTTGAGGGTCAATCCTAAAACATGCACCAGAGCACATACATGTAAGTGGAAATAAAGAGAAAGAGCCATTAAGAATAAGAACAGAAGGCACTTCATTATAAAAGGTCTCCAGCCGCAATTGTTGAATAAGGTTCCATGGGATCCTTTAAGAAATGTCTGGATAAGGTTTTTTGCTCAATTAGTTTCTAGCAAAACTACATTACTAATAAGTCATTTGAAGGCAATCTTCATTTAACCACTTATAATCTTGTTTTTTCCATACAAATATCAGAAACATTCATTATAATGGAAAAATAAACACTTTTGACATTGTATTATTTAAACTTAGATCTATTTCTAACTGAATGATTTGCTTCCTTTACCTTGTACGAATCATGCGCAATGGCCTTTGCCTCCTGCCATTTTCTATTCTGGTCATGTCAGATCACAGAAGCTAAACAAGACTGGGCCTAATCAGTACAAATCTGGGAGAGCTCGATGGAAAAACAGGTTCCCGCTGATAAATGGTGTTGGTGGCACCAAAAACTATTTAAAAAACTAATGCCCCAGAATGCCCCAGACTGTGTTGTAGAAGGTGTCCTCCTTCAGATAAAATGCTAGACTGAGGTTCTAATTACTTAGTCATGAAATATCCTTTTGCACTGTTTGGAAGTGTGGGGGTCTTAAACATGGTGTCCTGTTAAATTCCACTGGTTTGACCAATATTGCTTTCTTAATCCCCCTGATTTCAACAGAAGTAATTTCTCCCTTCTCCACCTACCCTGAGGTCTGATGAGTTGCAGGGCTGCTGGTACATAATGGTCACCCAATTAAGTGCTGGGCTTTTGTGGTGAATTAAGAGAGCAGTTGAATGGCCCTCGGTCCTATGTATAAACCACTTTGGGATCCTTCGGGATGAAAAGTACTATATATGTAAATAGAATTTTCAATTAAAATAGGTAGAAAAGCCACATTCTGATTAAAGTTCCAGGAACAAGATGAATGGGAAGAAGAACGATCCAATACGGAATTAAAGGGTCAACAAGATTAGAGAGACAAAACATATGATCGAATAGCTGTAGATAGGCAAAGCAGTTTTAGGTTCATCCCATTTATAATGATTTACAACAGAGTAACTCAATAGCTGTATGTACGAAACTTTAATGCTTACTTGGAGTTTCACTGTGATCACAGGGGATATTAAACAATATGTGTAAAATTAATAACAGATGCATAAAATAGAGAATTCAGTCACAGACTGAAAAAAAATTAAAAACATGCAGTAGTTTTTCTTCTGTCGTTTTGCAAACATAATAACACTTCAAAAGAGTGGTCTGTATTTTCTATCCTTTCATGTTGTTTCATCTGTTATTTTACCTATCCCATTTATGTGTGGTCTTGGTGATTTCTGATGATTTATCTGCTCAGAATGTGATTTATCATCCCATTCTGGTGAGATCATTCTTTGAAAAGACTTCTCAAAGCTAATTGTCAGGAATTGTGCCAGGAAAGTTAACTGGCATCATAGAAATTAAAAAAAGGTTTACAAAGAACAGAAAGCATCCCACTCTGATGTCTGCTTGCTTATATCTTATCAAGCTAAGACACCCATCTAGCTCATTTCTGCTGGACTCTAGTGAATCATAGTCCAACACATGGTTTTGTAGTCTGTTATATAAACATAACAAAATGTTTTCATGCTTTTTCCAATTCCAGATATATTCTGTACATCTTCTCACATAGTATGTGTGCTTCAGTCCTGATATGTTGAGCAGTAGAGGGCTGGGTTGACTTTTCCAGTCCTCTCATGGAAACTCAGAAGTCTTTTTTCCACTTTAAAGAGAGTAAGACTTACATCACCATGTGGCTCACACAGAGACAGACAGGGAGGAAAGAATAGAAGCAACCTTAGCTGATGATACATAGGAAATATCTTCACTCCATTAATGTCTTCCTGCATTAATGGAGCCTAAACAGGCAAGGGTTCCAAATTTCAAAAACAGTTTTTTGCAGATGTTTTGAAATGCTTAGAATATGACAAGAAGTTGAAAGATGCTGTATGTTCTTGCTAGGCCTTGTTCAGTGTGAAGAGATACAAAGAAGAGCAGCCGGGAAACATTGGTGGAATGGCCCTTAAAGGGAAGCTGTCTAACTTGTCACTCACCTCCATGTTGGAAATGTATTCAGAGATCCCCTAGTCCACTGAATTGGAGAGGGTAACAGTTGATCGGCCCTTGAATCATTTGGAAAGTAGGGCCGGTAGATACTGTTCCTTCTGTCACATTTGCCAGAATGGAAAGCCTACCAGATCAACAGAAAAGAGAGAATCTTGCTTAATGGACAGCTGGAGCCAACAAGATCTAAGCAAGACAAAGAATATAACCCAGATGGGGCTGGCAAACAAGCCTGAGTCAGAAGACTGCCTGAGACGTCTGAGTGACGCTAAGGAGAAAAGACCCAGAGAGGTACCAACTGGAACAGTGGCCAGAGGGTCAGAGACACCTCTGACTGTGTGGCAGAGTGTCAGCGCTCCTTCAAGGACAGTGCAGAAACTATAGTTGGGAAATCTAACTCACCCCTTGGAAGTGCAGGCAGATTCAATTGCAGAGCCTAAGCAGTCAAGGCCCAGATAGACTAGTCTGAAGAGTGGTGGTAAAAGGCATCTGGGGAACCTAGAGCATCCTTCGGCAAGGAAAACTATGCCTATTGATTCCCCAATGGCTGGAATGGAGCTGCACTTGGCTGTGACCAATGACAGAGTAGGCATCCAGGGAAGGCTGCTGAGGTTTGGGGCAGTGACCGAAAGACCCAACAGACACCCTGGCTTCAAGAATTGGTGAACTGACTTTTATATCTAGTGGCTGCTTGGGAAAAGTGCCAGGCCTTGGAAAAGGGAGAGCATGCAGATTGCAAGGAAGAAGCGGGTGACAGCCAGCACTACCACCAGCATGGAAGCCTAGTACTGAGGGAAACTGACCAGGCTTCTTCTCCTGCTATAGGGAAAAGCTAGGACTTTATCAGCTATGGCTGTCACTGCACTGACTGGATTTGCCAGGATCTACTGTACTCCTACATAGAGTTGGCTGAGAATTGTGTATTCCAGTGTACTCCAGTGTGCTCCAGCTCAGACCATCAGCCATGGGTTTTGGAGGAGCTACAGCAGAACCTGGAGGGGTTTCCCTCTTTGCTAAGGAGCAATTTAAAGCAGCAGAAGTAAAACAGAAACAGAACAATGCTCTGCTGCTATTAGGTAAACTCTAGATTTCAGGACTTTTTTTCCTGGGGAGTAGATCTGGGCAGCTGCCCCCACAGCAAGAAGGGTCTGTCAGACAATCTGGAAGGAACCTTCTGCTGTTCTAGTCACTTACAGACTCCAACAGTAGCTCCCCACAGAGACTTCCCAAACCTAGGGAGTGCTACAACATCAGCCTATGGCTAATTGAAATTGTTCTGTGGTGCTGCCAAGGCAACCCAATAAAGATATGCCGGCCTAAGCTGGCTGAAAGATAGAGGTCCCACACCCAGGTCAGGCCTGTGCCACCCTGAGAGTCTGGGTTTGAGAGTGGTCTACTGTTTGTGATCTGTGCAGAAAGGTAGGGGGTGTTTCCTGATAAAAATAAGTGAGTCTTGACATCAAGCCCCTGTTAGAAAACACCCTTGCCACCCCCATTGAGTCAATAAAAAAGAATGACCTCAGTATGGGCATTATTGTAGATGCAGGAAGCTGCCAGAATGCCCTGCAATACACTGTATGTCTGTTCAAGTGCTCTGTTATTTGCCTGTGTTACTTTTTTTCTGTAATATACACGTCTTAAGTACAGGGAGGCACTGCTATTCTTAGTATCCTGCTTCAAACTTAGAAACCAACAAAATGTGAAACAAAATGTTTCCTCACACTATTTTTGCTAACAAACAAAAAAATACAAAGCTTTGCTAACATAAAATACAAAATATTTTTGCTAACATACACCTCATTACCTTTTATGTGTATTCTCTGTGTATTTACTGTTGTAAACACATTTGGAATTTATCACGAATTGCATTTAATGGGTTAAAACAAAGTCAATTGTCTGAACCACCGGTTTGCTTTATGGATGATTATGTTCTCTGCGGTGCAATCTTTTGGCTGGTTGGTTTTTGCCCTGAAAAAATTCAGCCTTTTGCCACAACTTGCTTCTGGAGCACCGTCAATATTAACTTCCTGTGGTCTGTTTAACACTCAGTTGTGAATCACTGTTGACTCACTACCGAGATTTAGTTGGACTCAAAGACAGTCTGTTACACAGCAGTGGTAAGATTAGGAAGAGTTCTGTTTCTCACCATCTGTTTAAAGTCAATGCTGAATTTAGGCATTAAACCTCTAACAGATCTCTGTGTTTCAGCCATGGCAGGGAGATGAAGGGTCAATGTGGGTATGCAAAGGAAAAAGTACAGTACAGTATACTGTATATTCACACTGAAATCAGAATTTATAATTGTTGATTTACACATCTCCATTGATGAATGTGAAAAATGAAGAAATCTTCATTTGAAACATTGAATTACTAATCTGCAGATAGGAAGAATTTAGACTGTGTTGGTTCATACATGATTTAGATTCCGCACAATAAAATTATATCATGTGCTAGTAATATTAATAAGGGTTTTTTGTTTTGTTTTTTCTACAGTAAAAAACAAAACAAAAATTGTTTACACAGACCTGCATATCATGAAATGAATACTGTGCAATACTATGTACTGCATATAGAACATTATTGTGCTTAAAAGGAAGATGTTCTTAGAAGTTTAGTTGTGGTACAAAGATAACAGTTTATTAAAACATTCTTGTTGACACAGCTGACAAAGCTGCATAAAGAAGCAGAATTTTACATTTCAGTGAAGAATGTTAATGGATGGCACCGTGATTAGCATTGGTACCTGTAAGCTCTGAGGCCTGGGTTCAAGTCTTGGGATTCTATCTATGTGGAGTTTGTGTGTTCTCCCAATATGCACTTGGCTTTTCTTGCACCGTCTAAAGAAATGCTGGTAGGTTAATTGGCTTCTGGGGAAAGCTGGCCCTGGTTAAGTGTGTGCATGTTCATGTCTGTGTGTAACTTGTGATGGACTGGCATTCCATTCAGGGTGTATCCTGTCTTACGCCACTTGCTTGCCAGGATAGGCTCCAGTTCCCCTGTTACCCTGGACAAATCGTTTAGAAAACAGATGGATGGATGTTTATACTAAAAGCCTAAGACCCACCTCTACTGGTTCTGATTTGTTTTCACAGGACATTGTATGTCAGTCGTTCCTTTATTCTGAATCATCTTTGTCAGCTCTCATCTCAAGTAAAGTCTTGTTTTCTCGTTTCATTTGTCCAGTACTTTTAATACTTGTTCAAAAATCCCTGGTAAATAAGAGAAACATTTCAGTGAGTAAACAGTTCAAGTATTTTAGAATATTCTAAACACAGTTAGAATATAGAATACTGTTCACTGGTACTTTTAATGAAGAATAATTCTCCTACAACTTGGGATAATTTGTCTGTCTTGGATATGGTTGGCATAAATCATCACACAGGAAGAGATCTTTAGCACAGTGAGATATTTTATGACTTCCTTAATACACCAGGGATAATGTATTTAATAAAATGATAATTAAAATGTAGAAGGCAAGTATAAGGAAACCACATATTGCAGCAGCCCAGCACTGTGGGATATTGTCCTGAAGGGAAGATTATGTTGGTTTAAAACAAGAAAGTCAATAGAAGGAGGCGGTATTCTAAAAAAATATAAACTTCTCAGATAACATTTCAAATGAGTAGAGTCATCTGTGGAGAAATTATAGGAACACAATGCTCTTACAATAGACTGACCAGGAAGTTTAAAATTAAATACAGGAGAAAAACTACCTTTTATTTAAAGGTGCACTGCAGTTTCAATTTCCCAGCCTGATTATTAAATCACAGTAACAAAATAAATAAATTGATGATGTCAAAAAAATGTACAAATTCTGAAATTGTGAAGTTTGTGAAAGTACTGGATAGTCACCACGCAGTTGAAATCACCATGGGCAAGAGCAAGAGTTTGCACAAATTGCAAAGTGTAATGCCTGCTCACTAGTCACTGTTCTGACTTATGTAATGCGATATACAAGCAAATTAATACAGGTTGTGCAGCAGACATTTCCTCACAGAAAGTTTATAATGTGATCTGCATGCAGAGTTAAACAAGTTAGTTCCATTTATTGGTAAAACTGTCTTGAAGTTGAGAGAAATATTTCTATTGGATTAAAAGAGATGTATTCACAAGCCTGCTTCTTCAGAATGTAATAAGGCAGCTTCACTTCACCAGAAGCTTTGTTGCCTCATTCTGAATTGTAGAATATAGCACCTCTCATTGCTGGAAATTTCGTCTATTTTGTCTGAATTGTAGGTTTTACACATTTTACTTCCATTGTGGTTTGAAATGCACTTATCAGTGCCGACTCTTTCTAACCCCAAAACATAAAAATAGCACTGCAGTTCCCCTTTAAAGTATTGCAATATTCTGGAGGTGTTCAAGATGAGAAATGAAGCAGCAAGCACAGCTACTGCAAGAATTAATGTCTTTTACTGTTTCCACAGCCTTTGGACAATTTGAACAGGGGATATTTATAGCAAAAGATTTCCCAGTTTTACCCTGGTAATGTCTTCTTCTCTTAACAGCACCCCTGCATCTAGTGCTCATATCAAAGACATCATTGCATTAGTATGGAACACATTCACAAGGCAGGGGCATTGAAACTGCTTCGCTTCCTTTGTCCCATCCATCCAACAGTCTCAAGCTTACTTTCTTGGAAGGACACTGAAAATATGTTGCATATTTCTATATATTTTTATTTATACATAACTGAGAAAAGGGTGTCATGGTGGTGCAATGTTTAGCATTGCTGCCTTGCAGCATTGCACTAGGTTATTGGCTTCTGAGAAAACTGGCCCTAGCGTGTGTCTGTCTATACTGTATGCCTGCCCTGTCATGGACTGGCATCTTGCCCAAGGTAAAGACCAGCTTGCACCCACTGCTTGCCTAGATGACTCTTGCTCCCTTGTGACCCGAAATTGGATGTACTGTAGCTGTTAGAAAATGGATGGCTGGTTAATTATGAAAAATAATGCATTTTACGTGCTTTGAGAGCTTGCAGAAATAAGAGATCATTTTAATGCTTCCTACGAGTTTGGGTATCTCATGGATGTTATTTACCTCATGGATGTTATGGAGAAAGACTCTCTGAGTCATTTGTTTGCAAAAGGTTGGATTACCTGTTCTCTATGTGTGTTTGTTCCTTAATATATTTTTGAGCTCTACAGTATTGACTTGAATGGGCTGTGTTTCCCATCTTTTTAAACTCCATCATTTTTTAAATAATGCTGCTAAAATGATTTTATTGCAATTCTGTGCAAGTGTTTATTCTAACCTGCCTTTCTGCCCTGTACAAGAAATATCTGATTATGGGGATTTGCAGAACAGACACAAGGTGATGAGGTAATTATTTACTAAATAAAAAACAACATGTCAAAATGATTCATTCCAATTAAATCGTCAGAATTTTTGCAAAACAAAGAAGACTGAAGAGATTATTTCCCTGTTATACTGTATATTTTTGTGTAAAAATTATAAAATTCTGACAGTGCCTTCTTTGTAATACTTTATGTATTTCCTAATCTCTTGGTCAAACACTTAATGAAACCATGTTCTGTTCTAGTTTGACCTAGATTATGGCTGAATCCAGATCTAAAGCCTATATTACATAAAATTGATTTGCCTGGAATGCTAACAATGTCTTTGTGTTCTAATTGAGAGCTCTAGTAATCTGTAGAGAGTTTTCACGATAGCCATCCTGTGTTCTCAGACTTCACACATACTGTATACACACATTCTAGGTGCAGATGATTGTTGACATCATTATCATACCAAACAACAGGGAAAAGGGGTGTGGTGGGGAGGCATTTTGCAATTTAGCCATCTTGCTAATTCCATATTACCATGGGAAAAATACAGAGAGACAGGCTAGCTCATTAACAGAGAGCTCCCCAATGCAACCGTTGATAAACACTTTCTGTGTTGCAAATGTTGTCCTGACAAGTTTCATAAATCATTATGACAGACACCCTGGGCATGCATTCCCCCCCACTTTTCTCCAGCTGTTGTCTCCGCTAAAAAGAGCCAAGTACAAATCCCAGCAGTGGGAGTCAATGGACTGAGCATTAAGAAACCATTGGAGCAGAAATGCTCTGAAACTGCTGACTTAAAAGGGTATCTTAAAAAGAAAGAGAGGCTAAGAAATGAAGTAAAACTAAATACGGATGCACTGTGCTTTTGTGAACGTCTTGGCTTTCTTTTGTGATTCATTTTTAGGGCTTGCAAGGTGAGGTCATCACACAGTTCAGATCTGTAGACAGAGGGTGACCTTTTCTTCAAGCTCTATAGTAAATCAAACATTTGAATCCGGAGGCAGAGGTTCCAGAGAGAGGTTCTAGAGGTAGTTCCATAGCTCTGTTTAACTGACATTGCTGTTGTTTTCTGTGATACAATCTGCAACTCCCTTTGCAAGGCAAAACTAAAGCTCATTTTAAGAGTGCTCTAATAGGAAGGTGTTTAAGTTAACCGAACTTCATCAGTAAAGGAGATTAATAGAGGATGGTGTTGCATTGAAAGAGTCTGTTTCCTGTTAAGAGGATGACTACTGAGTATAACAGAATTTAAATTCCCTGTTGTAAAAGAAAATTTAATTTGAAAAGACAATCATTCATAGATAATTGTTAGATGTTATTCATATTCAGTAGGACCTTGTAAAAGTATTCAGGCCCTTCCTATGATGTTCCATTTTGTGAAATTACAAAATATTGTATTTGATTCTTTTAAACTTCATATTTTATTCAAAATGTGAAAGCTTAAACTGAAGACTTCTAAGGGTCTGAGATAAATTCCATGCAATCTCAGCAAATATTAAAGATGGGCAGTTGTTGCCAATTCTTCTTGGCAGATTTCCCAAACTCTCTCAAGTTGCTTGGGGATATCTTAATGACAGCAGTTTTTACCTCTTTCCACAGATTCTGAATAGGATTCAAGTCAGGAGTTTGACTGGACCACTCAAGGACATTCATTTTCATATTCCTAAGCCACACCAGAGTTGCTCTGGCCTTTTGCTTTGGATCATTGTCCAGCTGAAAAGGTGAATTTTTGCATACTTTCCTCAAGTACAGTAAAATACTTTACCCTGTCAATTTCCCTTTAATCCTAACAAGCTTTCCAGTCACAGCTGAGGAGAAGCATGTTTGACTGCAGGAACAGTGTTGACAGAGAGACGCGCTGTACTGAGTATATGGCAAACGTAACGCTTTGCAATTAAACCAGATAGTTCCAGTTTTGTCTTGTCTGACCACGTTTTTGGAGGATCAGTCAGCGCTTTGTTGCAAAATCAATGTTGTCTTTGAGATGGATTATTTTTAGTAATGGCTTCCTTCTTGCCACCTTATCATACAGGCTATTTTTGTGAAGTATTCTGGATATTTCTGAGTAATGCACAATTTCTCCCATACATATCTGCCATTGAACTCTAGCTCTCACTAATTTCCTCCTCGTCCAGCTGCTCAGTTTGGATGGACAGCCTGATCTAGGCAGTGTCTGGGTGGTACCATGGTCCTTCCATTACTTGATGATTAAGTAAACTGTGCTCAATGAGATATTGAGAGACCACAATATATATTTTGTACCCATCTCTTCATCTTGTGCTTTTCAGTAACTTTATCCCTTACTTGCTTTGGAAGCTCCTTAGTCTTCATGGTTGAGTTTTTTGCTTGAAATTCATTATCTGGCCAAGGAACTTCACAGAGATGTGTATTTTCATTCTGAAATCTGGAGAACCACTATTAATACACTCAGACGGACACCACGTAACTAATTGTATGCTTGCAGTGGGAGACCTGCAGTGTGCACTACACACAACCTGTAGGCCAGTTTTTATATACTTATATACTCAGATCCTTCTCTGTTACAGAGCACAGTTTATTGTCACAAGCAGTGTAAGGTAAGATTTCAAAACACATGAATTATCAAAGGTTTTTAATAATTACAGTATCTATGGATGTGCAATGGGACACACAATGCTGTGCAAGGTGTCTATCATTAGAGCAGTTTACTTGAAAGAACACAGTTTTGTACAAAGGACTTTTGACTGACAATTTCATGTACATCATACCATGTTTGTAGGAAAGAGAAAAATTGAATTATTGTGAGGTGATATGAGGTGATAGTATCATAACCACAAAGTAAGAATTCTTCTATGTGGAAAATTTAGTTTCTCAACTGTTACCCTTTTCTTATGTTGAGATACTATCCTTGCTAGGGCTACCCTTTTGTGATGCTGGGAGTTTTTAAGATACAGCTTGAAAAGTGGCCTTAAAAGGAAAATTACGTATACTGTATTTAGTACAAGGCAGCGTAAGTCTGTTTCAAAAACTGTTATGAATAAGGATACCATATCTATGAATACACTCCTATCTGGAATTGAGCCTCACTGTTACTTGAAATCTTTACCAAGCTTAACTGTTTTAAATATGAGTACAGAAACATCATAGCTTTAAATCACCAACTGCTTAAGGAATAAACTCAGTGCCTTTTTCTGAGTCTTTTTTGAGTGAGAGTCTTTCCTCACATCTCTGTTCTCTCCAATATCATCTCTTCTTTGACCATTTTAGTTTTTTTTAATCTACTTTCATTCTCTCTCCAACTGTTCTCAAACTGTTTACTTTTCTGGCTCTCCTCAAACCTTCCCAGTCTATTTTAATGTTTCCATTTTCTTTTTTCACCTTTTTTGTCTTCTTTAAGGGGGACAAGAAGGCATTGCAAAGTAGCTTTGTTGTTTGGACAACATTTAAATTTTGAAGCTGTTTTAATTAAGACACGGCACAGAGACAGAGAAAGATGTCTGCTTGTCCCCACATTTAGTAGCAGTCATGCTGATCTGTTTAGTCACTGGATTCTAAATGCTGGAAAATCATACAAGGAGCAAACCAAAGATTTGGTTTTTAAAACGTCAAATGATTTTCTTGAGTCTGAAGCATAAAAGACATGCTTGAAAACCTAATGTGTGTGTACCTACCTACTATATGTAGCACAAACACTTATTTGAACATTTAGTTCTGAAAAGTCTAGACAATGAAGATGCTATGGATACTGGGAATGTCCAGATGGAGGAGGGCGGAGGGGCAGTCATGCAATGCATGGGTCCACAATTTTGGCAGGTTTCAGTCTTTTTTGGCTTTCACGATCAATCTTTTTCTATATGATTGCCTCGGCTCCTCAATGCTTGGCCTCTCTGTTACTGGTCAGAACCTTACTTTGTTGTAGCCATTGTTCTATTAGAAGCTATGAGCATTAGGGTCTTTAGTATTTTAAGAATTTCTCCTGGTATGAAGGTGAATTTGCTCAGCCAGGCCCCACAGCATACTATAGTACACATTTATCTATGTCTTTTCTTACCAAGCTGTATCACATGAACTTTAGATGTTTGTTACTCAGGCATTCAGGTAAAATATCTATTACAGGATGTTGTGGAAGTATTGTGTAGGGCAGCAACATGCCTACTTTTCCCTTTACAAATGAGATTAATGGTATTTAATTACACCTTTAAGGGCTCATAGAGAAACCTGACCTTGCTTGGATTTTCTGCGAGGGCTGTTTATTCCTGATCATTTCCAGTCTTGGAAATGTTACAGTAGGGTCTGCAAGAAGGACTGAAGGTTCTACACCAGGATTTTAAAACCACCATCTCTCTTCCAGGCTTGCACAGACATGGTGTACTAAGCCCACGAAGCAGGGTTCTGTTGTGAAACAGCTTCACCAAAGGCAGGTACTGCAAAGCTTATTCTGCAAAGGCACATGATGCACAATGCTTTAGGCAAGAACAACAACATCTAATTAGTCTTAATCAAGAGAACTACTTAAATTATAGGATAACAAAGCAGATGCAGACCTGTGGGCAATTACTGCTAATGGATAGCACTGCTAACACAGTGGAACTGATAATGACCCTATTAATAAGAAATGCTTTTACGCTTAACCAATTGCACAGCATTTTCTGACTACCCTGATTAACACAAAATACATTATAACCAGCCTTAGGCTCTGAGAACTGCTGTATTATTTTTATGCTAAATTATTACAAAGGGAAACATATGTATTTAATGGACACATTTCTTACCTTTGTTACTCCCACGTTCTTTGTCCGATTATTCAGTTTAAATGAGCTGCTAAATGACTGGCAAGATAAAGGCTTCTTGTACTCACAATTACATTTTGTCATATATTCTGAGAAATTGAATCATGGAAACTCCTGTCATTTTTCATGGTAGGGCCAACATTTAAAATAAACATTTTGTTCATTCCATTTGAATTTCTAGAAGACTCAACCCCCCACACATACACACACAAACTCAAAGTGTATTACGCAGGTCAAAGCCATTTCTTCCTTCAGTGTCTCACAGTTTCCTGCTGCCTTAAATTCCAGATGTTCAGGATTTTCAAACTAGAAATTTCTGAAATTCTGAAAGGAATTCCTTAAGCAACATACTGTACTTAGATTACAGTTATCATACCATGTTCTGGTATTCTTAGAAGACTGTTTGAGCAGCAGGACTCTTTGAATTAAGGAGGTTTCTGAATTTTTTCATTGCTTTGTACTTTGTTTTGAAATGTATTTAAACTAAATGCTGCATGTAGTTAAAATGTATATACTGTACCTGGAACAAGTAAAACACAATGTTTTGGCTGTGGAGCTTTCTTTGGGTGTGAGAAGGACAGGGCAGTAAGCAAAGATTAAATAGCACAGGAGAACATAACCTGGGAGAGTGGAGGAGGTGGGAGCAGGGTAGAGGCATAGAGAGGCCACTCAGGTGGTGCAAAGTGGAGAGAGGTGAAGAGAGGCGTGAAGTCGAAACCTGCATGTGAAGAGAGAAGACTACCTGAAAACAAGTCTCTTATTGAGAGTAGGGGGAGGGTGTGAACCAAGTTTCAGGATAATTTTTGTTTCTGATGTCTTTCTGCTATGGTAGTAAGGTAGTTCTTTGAGAATGCAGACGGAGAGATCAGTGTGATCATGGCCGTCTGAGGTGAAATGAGAAACTATGGGCTTGGAGAAATCTTTAATCATCACAGCCCTAACATTTTCTCTGAAGTGGTCTCCTAGTCTCCTTCCGGTTTCCCCAACGTAGATAACTGGGCATTTCCTGCAAAAGATACAGTAAATGAGGTTGCTGGAGGTACAGTACAGTACAAGAGGTCGCCTGGGTGATCCGAAATTGTCCTGAGGGGCCTTGAATGAGGCACACAAACTGTGTGCCCAGCTATCTAGACTATACCTGTACTAGTAAGAGAATTTCTAATCTATTTTAATCACCCTATTGGTTCATTGGTTGCTTTTCTAATGCTTCTATGTATATTTACTAATTACAATGTATAGTTTTTATAATTAGAGAAACATTGTAAAGTATTACAGCCTTCTCTACCTAACCTGCTGTCTCGGTTTTCAAATTTGGATTTAAAAGCTGAGACTGTTTTTATTGGATACATTCAATATATATTGAGAAATAATTTTATGGATATATTTGATGAACAAACAGAGGTGTTTATTGAAAGCTTCAAAAGATCCAGATGTTACTTCACTCAAGGAGAATTTTCATCTCCCTGCATTTTAAGACTCATAGTACTATTTGTGGTTCTTAAGACCTGCACTGAGAACCACTACCCATGTGTGAAAATAAAATCCTTGACTATGCTTTTAGTTGAGCATTTTAATACTTATTGATCCAGTTATGCAACAGTTTTTGGTTTGACATATTTAGGGGTTGGATGGGGATCAATCTAATTAATTCTTTCCACACATAACTTATTCATTAAACAGTTACACTGTACTTTGTGTTAATCTGTCCCTTGGTGAGATCTTTTGCTTCTTTGGACCAATTAGTTTATGTAGGTAAAAATGCTTTTGTCTGCAAAGAAATGGCCGATAGGTTGAATTCACTTTGACCCCATTATGCTGTATGTAATAAGAGCATCTGAAACCTTTTGCAAGGCAGCATATTCAAGAGATTATATTTCTGCAAAGGTTTTTATAAACCGATTGTCAATTTTGCAAAAAAGCATTTTGGGAGACTTTTTCTGACAAAGTATTATAAAAAACAGTTCTTAAAAATTAAAATACAGGAGATAGACAAAGAATATTTCTATTGAAAACGTGAATGGTTTAGTACAATAGATTTCATATTTATTTCATATGTGTTTACAAGAGTTAACATTCAACCAGTCAGAAATGAGAAAACAAAAGTTATTATCACTATGAAATCATAGTATAAGTAAGTATAAGTATAGTATAGAATAAGTAAGGGGTTACTAAGAAAACCTTGAAGGTACAAGAGTTATTATGATTTTACAACATAAATTGTAGAAATCACATACTAGAAAAAACACAGAACACAGCAAAATCAAGTAATACTTTAGAATAAAATATTCATGGCACTGCAACTTTTACCAGCAACCATTGTTACCCTTTGCAATTCCTCCTCCCTCTGAGATTCATGAAAACAACTTTACCTGCTACCTCATCCAGAACAATTAGGAAAATCTTCTTGGGTCCATCCAACCTAGCCTCCTGTCACGATTGAAATCCCTCCCTTTTAAGGGCGCTCCGGCTCTTTCACATTTTAGTTGATTTTCTGCACCTCCTCCCTTTTCCAGCCCACCTTTAAAAGTCAAACGTCCGCGGCTCGAGGGCATTCGCCTCCTGTCGGTGTCCCGACCAGCTGTGTCCGGGACTTGGAGTGCCTGGTCCTGTTATTCGCTTTTATTCCCTGTCCTTGCACCGGATCCCGTTCCGGCTTTTAATTGTGTTTTGTTTCGTCTCCTCCTGCATTTCCTGACTTTTGGACTTTGCCCTGGTTTTTCCCCTGGATTCCCTTTGGACTGTTCGCCTGGACCACGCCCCCCTGAGCACCTTCGTCACGCCCCCTGTTCGTCGACCAGCCCAGTTCCTCGTCTCCTCCCCATGTCTGTTCACCCCCTTCCAGATTGTGCTGTCTGCATAGGGTCTGCAAAGACGCTTCGTAACAGCCTCTAGCCCATCTTTCACCCTGTACGGATTTTCAAAAATCAATTCAGTATTGAAAGTGCCACCTTCCATATTTCTTCTTTTTTCCTAATCCTACATGCAGTCCCCTGTCAAATGCAATGTTATCTGTTGCAGTAGGCACTAGAATGAGCATGTGTATATTGTGTTCATTGCAGAGCAACAGCCTGCCAAAGCAGTGTTTCTCTTCTGGCCTCTATTCCACAATTTCTATATTTTAATTAAAAGAAGGAGTCTAAAAACAGATTGCATGGTTATTCAGTATTACAGCATGCCATGCAGAAAATGGTTGATATTTCTCTTAATCACATATACATTACCGTACCATTCTTATGTATGTAGGATGCACAGTGACTGACTTAAAAAACGTTTTTGAATGGAGAGTGGAATTCTTACTTGCACATGATTACCACAATGTGCAAAGAATGACCTTGGTATTTAACACAGAAATATCATTCAATTAACTGATTTATTTGGCTAATTAAGTTCCAATGGTTCTGGAAGAAATGTTGAAGAAAACAGGATAACATAGCATTCTCTGTCTAGCTAATTTTGGTTTTTGCTTAAATGAAACTGTTTTTTGTGTGCTTTTCCTACTTGTATGCAAGATACTTCATCATCACGGATCTCCTCTGCTCTAGAGATAAAGCCAGCTCCAAGTGCTGGTTTATTACAGAGTAATGCATGTCAAATCTTACAGTAAATTTTTCCCATTTACAAGCTTGTTTTATGTGTCAAGCATTACTGTATGTTTATTCTTCTAACTGCCTTGGAATTTGGCCATTTTTAGTCAACATTAGCTCTTGCAGGAGTAGTAGAAGTCAGTGCCTTACACTCCTGCTGAGACATCCAAAAGTTACAAATTTATAAATTACGATGTGCCCTGACTTTCTCTCTGACCTTTGGTTATTCATTATAGAGTAAAACCTCCTTGAAAAATTCCAAATTATCAGCCGTGACTGGACATCCTATCTCTCTTTTCTCATCTGTAAAGATAATATTTCAAGACCAATCTCTTCTATAACCACCAGCTTCAATGTGTTGAAATCCCAAACTAGATTTGTTAATACTATTAGAGTCCAGACATCTGAAATTATACCAACACAGCATGTACCAGCACTAAATTATGGTCATAATGTCTACTTCTGCAGTCCAGCATAATGCATGAAAACACAAGACTATTTAAGAACAGTAGCAAATGGAGAAAAAAGTTATATTGTTTACATATTGTATTTCTCTAAATTATACATTATGTACATTATGTTTCTGCAATTGGCTTCAGATTGCTGTGACCCTTACCATAAATAATCCACTTTCTGATAATGAATGGATGTTTTGTGTTATTTCAAGTACTCAGCTTTTGTTGTCTAATCTGTAAAATAATTAGAAAGTTAATTATGAGTAGTGCAGCATTAAATAATTTAAAACACTTTTATAAGGTCACTTTATTGGCCATATACAATTTCTTGTATTAGGAATTTGTTTTTTCACATACCTCAGCTTGCTCTCCATGAGACACACAGACTGGGAGAGAAGTTTGAGGTCAGAGCACAGGGTCAGCCATTTATACAGCACCCCTGGAGCAGTTGGGGTTAAGGGCCTTGCTCAGGGGCCCAACAGAGTAGGATTCCTCTGCTGGCCGCAGGATTTGAACAGGCAACTTTCCAACCACAGGCGCAGATCCTTAGCAACAGAGCCACCACACCACACCATATGCTAGCAAAAGGAAAGATATTACAACTTGAACTTGAACTTCATGCTACCTTTATTCCTTCACAAGCAATAATATTGTACTTAGTTTTCAGCTAGAATTTCCCATAGTTCCACATGATCTTGCTCACATGGAAACAATCTTGTGTGATTTATGCATTCTAAAATTAAAGGTACAACAATACATTATCAGGTGAATGTACAGTATGCTAGTCCTTTTTTATCGAGCTTTAGAAATATTAGAACATGAAGTGAAACAGTTTAATGGGAATATTGGCTAATGTTAGGTCACATAGTCAAATGTTGCTAGACTGACACAGTGGTGCAATAATTTGGATAATAACATTGCATTTACACTAATATCAGATATGCAGCCTTTTTTGTCTCTGGATTTGTGTGAAATGTTTTTGCTTCATTGATGATAAAACCCATAATTAATTCCTTTGTTTTTGCTAATTTGGGCTACATTAGAGGATACTTACAGCAGTAAACTTGTGCAACTTGGCTTTCTATAGCTGCAGTGGACATGTAATAAGTTGACAATTTTGTGAAATTTACAGTATATTTATTGCAGCACCTCTGTGCCTTAAGGAATGTGTTTCTGGTTAATTGGAGTTTGACAGGGCTCTGTTCTGACAGACCTAAAATGTATCATAAGATATCTCATTTCCTGTATGAGGGTAAAGAGACCTTTGTCTATGTTGCCTGTTGCATTAATGGGTACAGGTATTACTTTCTATTTTAATTCTATTTGACCAGATACAGTAACTCAATTGACAACCAATTTCTCATTCAACAACAATGACCTGGACACTACTCATTTACTGTAATTCTAGCCTTTGTAGACTGACTAAGGGTGTAACAGCATTTGCATATTACGTTCAAGGCTCCATTTTGCCTGTATGCCAGATATTTTCAGAGACGATCAAGTTACAAACAAGGCGCTTTACGTAAATAGGTGAAATGCAGAAAAATATTTTTCAGAAGAAATTTAAATACTGTACATACAGTACAGGTTAAATTTAGATAACTGCATGTGACATGGAATGTGGTATGTAAGCAAGATTAGTTTTTTGACACTCTGTTGAATATCAAAGTCATCAAAGCAAAAAAGGCACTTTTTAAAAAAGAAAAGAGTGCCATAACAAATGTAACATAAAATGTAAGTGATAATATTGTAAGTGATCCTTTAATTATCTTTTTAGAATGTCCATAGACACGTTTACAGTATTGTGTGAAGTCTGATTTTCAAATCATTGCATATTTAAAAGTTTAAAAGGAAATTTGACGTACTGTATATATGATTTGTTCCATTGTTGGGGACTGCAGCTGCCTTAATCCTGTCACACATAAAGGGGGAATTTTATTGAATCATTATTCTTATGATATATTGATCTACAGTACATGTACAGAGTAAGGCTGTATTATTAAAAGTTGACATTAAAAAAATGACAACTTTTACTAATTAAAAAAACCTACTTCATACTTCACAATGTCAATGTTATCTATCCCAACTCACTGTAAGTCTGGCTTTCACTAGCTAGGTACAAAAATAACACGACCTTTCTGAAAGACACTTTGCAAATCTTGTTCCCAGAGCTGTCCACATTGTCTTCCACTTTCTTATGATGAAACTTTGTTTTACTACTGGTTGACAGGTTTAATTATCCAAGTCAAAGAACCCTCTAACCATACGCCTGCCTCTTCTGGTAGAAGAGTCAGCTTTGGCAGAGAAGTCACAGTCTGCTCTTCAGAGACATTCATCCAGTAATCCAGTGCCCTGCAGGTATTCTACAAAAATTCCGCACAAAAAGGAGGAGGAAATTGCAAATACAAGTCTGCACACAATCATTTGAAAATATGCATGCTTAACATACAAATCTTTGCCTAATTTTTAATTGTTTGTAAGAGCTATTCAATATTTTTCATGTACCTTCAATGAAACTATTTCTAATATATTGTTTTCAGTTTAACAATTTGTATTGTATTCAAACAATTATGTTCAGTAGTATGTTTGTTAAGCATGTTGAAAAGTGATTTCATTATAAAACGTTTTTGTTAATGCCATTCCTTTTGTTAGAAATTAAGCTCTTCTTTCTTAAAGTGAAAGAACTTTAAATGAACTTACCAAAATGTCTCTAAATATTTTTTTTCTCTAATTCTATAACACAGGAGCTATGGCATAAATGCACATTAGAAACACATTTAAAACCAAGAACTAGAGGCACTTATTTTTCAAAGGGCTGTGGGAGTATGGAATAAGAACAAGAACAAGCTAGTCAGCCATATTATTGAGCCAATGTCCTGGCTTGCAGAGATCTTTTGATCAATTCTCTACTATCTACCAATTGGCCTCCTCTCATTTGTAACCATTCTTATGTTCTTAATACAGTTCCTTATCAAATATCCATAGGAAAAGTGTTGTATAGTTGTACTGAATTCTATTAAGTTCACAAAGTTTAGTGCTTTTATCAATATTTACAGGGAAATTATTTTCCCATACTAAGTCAGTGCTTCCTAGTAACAACAAATAATATCAATGTCAGAATTTCCATTAGTTGTACACTTTAATTTTTGTCATACAAAGAAGAAATTAATCAAGAGGAGGCTAGGATGCTGTATGAAGTAGACTCTGGGAAGGAATAAAGATCTGGTGTCTGTTCTTGGCTGAGGAGTTAATGGTGTGGACCTAACATCTGTAGGTACAGTATATGACTGAATGCCTCTAAGTAAGAATCCCCTGTAAAAGTATTGGATTGAATGCTATTTTTTAGATAGCAGTGCATTCTAACTAAATATTGACATTTTATTCTCAAAACAGTTGTATATCTAATAAATTGAAAAAGAAAGAATATCTCAAAATGGTGCCATATGTGTTTATCTTCAATATACAGCTACAGAGCTAGAACACGGCTTCCAGCTAAGCATAAGGTTGAATTCTATCATTTCTATCATCTCTACTCTGTACATCAGTGGGTTCTCTCTGGATATATTTTCTAACACAGAGATTAAACCTGAGGTTTCCAGCACCTCAAGCAAGCATGGTTAAAAGGATTAGACCCCCTGGAAAGATTAAATGCAGTATTTGTTTGACCTGACTATGCAAGATCAATCTACCACCACTTCTTGCCAGTATAGGACACTCAAACCAACTGTCTTGACAGATCTATCACAGCCAATACAGACTGCACACAGGAGTGCTGACATGCCACAATATTGTCAAACAGTAGTAGTTCTCGGGATAACGGGATAAGAATTACAGTGAAATGAGATTTAAAAAAACAAAGGATAAAACAAAGGGAACATTAATATGATTGTGCGTTTTTACTGTAATTAAAATAAACATTCAAATCTGTTACTGCTCTTAAAATGTTATAAAATAGAAACAAACGATACAAAACAAATACAGAAAACAAAAAAAAACTCCAGTAGCTGGCAGGCCAAAAAGCTATGAGCAAGCTTACATACTGTATTTATGGGTTCCTTTTGCTATTTTTAACTGCAGTTTAAACTCTCCTGCAATTTGAGGAAGTCCCTTCCTTTGTCTCTTTCAGCCCACCATCCTCTCAGCTGACATGGTCCAGCCACCTTACTTGCACCTTCATAAGTTAATCAATTACCCAGTTATCTAAGGACTGAAGAGGGAGAGCTCTTATTAAAGTGAACAGTACTTAAATCAAAAGGCAAAATAATTGACAAAGCCAAATCAATGGAGACTAATATAATACCGAGATGTTTAGCCACATCATAGTTAACAGGCTATCAAAGGAAAAGACTTTCTATTTACAAAAAGACACAAAAACCAAAGCAGCCCAGTATGGTAGAAATATAGTAAAAATTTGCACTTTTCTCCAAATGTTGGAAAAATGGGTTTGGAAACAGCAGGAAGTTAACAGAATTGAGATGTTTTGGATTGGGATATTCACACAAGAACATTTTTTGTAAACATTTTGTTAAAAGGAGTTAAGGTAAACAGAAACATTTAAGAGCTCTAAAGTACAGTACATTATCTATAAAAAGTAACCATATGAAAAAATATCCTTCTTCACATCCAATTAAGATCTATATTTTACTTATAAATACTCCCATCGAAAATTACATACATATTTGCAGAATTTCTCACATTACCACCCATATTATACACTAGAATTGTGTTCAGTCAAAATATTCCTAATGTACTATGTGAACACTATCCACGGTTTTTCTAGGAAATATAGATGAATTCTGGTAAAATATTACCACCTAGTGATCAAACTGTGTACTGTTTCAAAACAAGCCCAGTAAAGTGTCCCTATTGAGAAAAAAAATAATTACTGAAACTCAGTTTCTGTAAAGGTTCCAAAAGCATTCTGGTTTGTGCTGAGCTTAACAGACAAATCTGGCGATGTGATTTTTTTGTAGTATTCAGCTTAGGCTAGTTTGGAAGTCATGGTATTCATATTTTCATATAAAGTGACTAGGGATACTGTATGTCTTGAAATTTTAATTCAGGGTTAAATTTAGGAAGTTGGTCAAGCTTTTCATTTGTTTATTATATGTTCTTGCTAGTGCAATGCTTGTTAGAATTCTTTTAGCAAATATAAAAAATATATAATTTCAAATAGAAAAAATCCTTCACTCCTCCTTTATTATTTAACCTTCATAAAACACAGCAATAACATAACAAATGTCTAGGTTAAAGGAAAACTATCCCTAGCTCAGGATAAACAAACCATCAGACTTCAGGTCTTTAAGTAGAGTACATTAAAAATTTTGTCAATTGCTTGAAAAAATGCTCAATTTTAATAGTGTTTTCACCTATGGTATACCTGTAATAGTCTGTTGTTTATGCCACTTTAGGCTGTTTTGGAAATAAGGTTGTACACGGTGTTCATATGCAATAATGGCATTGATATTGTCTGCTGCTGAGCTGAGGTTAAGGTTAGAAAAAACTGTCAAATGTTTCACAGTAGTTATCTCTTATGGTTGCTCTTGAAATGGCTAAATTAAGGAAGATAGAGTGGAAGATCACTGCTTCTGGTAGTGTCACTCAGGGGACCTTCAAAGATAAAACACTGCTGAAAGAGAGCTGTATTTTAAATGCCGTGAAGCTTTCTGGCCTTTATTTAAAATACAAAAGGTTATCCATCTTCTAACCACTTTGTCGAGTTCAAGGTTGGAGGGATGCTGGAGCCTTTTCTGGCAAGCAATGGGCAAAGGCATGGTACACCCTGGATATCATGGACACAAACACACTCACACCAGCACCAATTTACCCAGAAGCCAATTAGTCTAGCAGTATGCTTTGAAAGACATACAGTAGCACACTCTACTGAAAAGACCAGTAAGAAGAATGTTGTTAATGATAATTCCAAGATTAATAATAATAATAAAAAGTCAGAATTTAATAATGTAATATTACTTCACTTTTTCAAACATGTTTCATGTCAACATTTATGCTAAGCTTTTAGTTACCATTTACATCATAATGCAAAATATAATTGATCAAACACTCGATACAACAACTGTACGATTGTAACTGGGTGCTGATTAGTTTTTTAAGTTTTCAATTCTCATTATCTGGTTGAATACTGTATATAAACATTGTTTATATGGGAAGTGTTGAGATTACCTGTGGTATCCCAAAATGGTGCGTACTGTACATGTTTTTTTTAAAGATGTACAAAACATGTTTAACATGTACAAAACATGTACAAAACATGTATAAACATTCATAACAGGGATTGCTCAAAGTGACGATTTCCATATGTTTCATCGAATGACAGCAAAAACAAAAGAGAACAAAAGTAAATATGTTGACTACTCAATGTTGATTGAGTAGTCAGACCTGTGAACTACATACCTGTATCTGGTAAAAGCATTTTTGTCAGCAATTCAAGTGGCAAGTCTTTTTGAGTAAGTTTCCAGTAACTCTGCAAGTTGATGGTCTTTGCACAGTTTCTCAATAGGATTCAATCAGCACTGAGCGTGTCAGTTAAGGACATCCACTTACTTATTCTTAATCCACTCCAGTGTATACAGGTGTCTAGCTTTATGCTTTAGACACTTAAAAGGTGAATTTATATATCAATTTTAGGTCTAATTAAGATTTTCCTGTAAATCTTGACAGGCTTCCCAGTTCCCTCTGATCAGAAGCAGAACTATAACAATAACATAATGCTGCCAGCATCATTCTTGACAGTATGGATGGCACTGACTGGGTGATAGATACACTGTGCTGGGGGTCAGATGTAAAGCTTTGCATTTAGACGAAAATACTCCAGTTTGGACTTTTCTGACCACAAAACATTTTGCCACACATTTGCAGTATCATGTGGTATCCTTGGGGTGGACTGGTTGCGCAATGCAGTGGTCAGCATTTGCTGACCTCAGTGCTGGGCCTGGCCTTAGGTTCAATCCCAGACCTGGCGTGCTGTCTGCGTGGGGGTCTGCATGCACGTTCTCTCCCAATGTGGGTTTCCTCTGGGTGCTCTGGTTTCCTCTCACAGTCTAAAAATATATGTGTTCATTTGCTACTGAGAAGATTGGCCCTACTGTAAGTGTGAGTGTGTGTGTGTCTGTGTATCCACCCTGCAATGGACTGGCATCCCTTCCAGGACATACCCTGCCTTGTGCTGGGACAGGGTTCCAGCTACCTTGCAACCCTGAATTGGAAGTAACAGTAAGAAAATGGATGGATGGACATAGTATCTTTATTGCAGTCCCATGCAGGATTTGAGCTGGAATTTTTTTTATTCAATTGTACAAAAGACTACTGTTCTTCCTAATTTATTGTCAATGAGCTGGATTATGGCTAGTAAACTAGTAATGTTTATAGATCATAACAAAATAGGAAGAACACTGTTAAACCTACCTGGAAAAATAAAATTCAATACTGGGTGTACACTTCAATCTATACAGACAAGTGAAGTATATTACATGCAGGTACAGTAGCATGAATATAAATGAAATATACAAAATAAGGAACACTGAGCTTGAAGAGCCTACCTATGGGAAATATTTAGGTGTTTATGTGACACAAAATTTAAAGTTTGGAGACAAGATGTTCAAGTGGGACACTGTTTCACTAACCAATGGCTGCAAAGGGTAATGTAATGGTTAATTCCACACTGAAACGTTGCGAGAAACACAAGGTTTCAGCTGTTGAGCCTTTTTCAGATCAACATGGAAGAACCTAGAAATAGAAACTACTACATTAGCAAGTGATTATGATATAATTGGAACAATGAAACACAGCTAATGGACAGGAATGGCAATGAATACATCACTAGTAGATGCACAGCATTCCGAAGAGACAAAGGACAGAAGTGGAGGTGGAAAATGTAATCTAGATGAATCATTCTTTAGTTTTGTCAGAACTCCTACTAGAGAGAATATCTGTATTGATCTGTTCTTTCATTCAATCAAGACAGAGTAAGGAGGTGAGAGAACTATAAGAGAACTGAGATCATAATGCTTCATGCTTTGAAGCATGTTTCAAAATGGTATAGGTAGAGTCCAAAACAAAAGTTCTCAATTAACAAAACCATAGAGTAGAAAAGAGACAGAGCTTAAGAGAAGTAGAATGAAATAAGACACATATGGAATCAGTAGCAGAAAATGTGATCCCCAGAATCTACCAGTATGTTTTCGGACTGTGGTGAGAAACCCCAGCACCTGGAGGAAACCCATGCGAACACAGGGAGAACATACAAACTCCACACAGGTACCACTCCAGGTCCAGAACTGAACCCAGGACTCAGGAACTGCAAGACAGCAATGCTAACCACTGAGTCATTGTGCTGCCCAGGTAAATTTCTAAACACTGTGTGACAGGGCAGCAGGAGGAACCAGCTACTCCTGTGCACATGTCAGTAAGGCCCTACATAAGGGCCAGTGAGTCAACTCAGAGGAGTTAGACCCTCACGCATTGTACAGTATGTTGCAGCCGGTATCCTGAAAAAACAGAAAGTGAAAGATGTGAACCCCAGAAGGGGTGGGTGTCAGCAGCATCCCCAGAGGGGATTGGAGGATTACTCAGACAGCCTGTTTTAAGGGGGTGCAAGAGAATACGGCTGTCTGAGTAAAGCAATGAAGATGTCGGTGTGACTTTTAAACAGTCTGTGTGATTGCTGTGAGCGAATGAGAATGTACAGTTGCGGTCTGGGTTTGATTTGTGTGTCGGGTTGCCAGTAGGGAGGAAGACAGGCAAGAATTTTCTAGAATTTTTCAAACAAGCATACCGGTACTACAAGGAAGATGGGCCAAATTGTTCCCTTGTGTTTGCAAACCTTTGTGATGTTCCTATCTGTGGATGACCAGATCATTATTAATTTGTGATGGTCACCCTTCTGTTATCAAAGAAGGTTTTGGACCTGTTCCTCTGATGTAGGGACAATATGTATCCATGAGTTGGATATAAATTTTAGCCAGTGAAGTTCAAAAGTCCTTTAGATTTACCTTGCTGTTTGATTGTTATGTTCCTTTCATAGACATCTGGGGCGCTCATGTGCTGAAGAAGACATGGCATCACGTTATCTATCAGTTGAAACCCACTGGGGTATCTCTTGCTATGAGAGGTCTTGTTGACTTGTAGCCCTGTGATAACCTTACGTAATCTGGACATACCTTTATACTGTAACATTCAATTTTTTTATACATTAATATCTTAAATAATTAAATTAAATGCTTAAATAATATTTTCTCAGTGAGCGACTAGGTGACTTTATTTGATTCATGATAGTATTCCCTTGAACCAGTAAACAGAGTGAAGTTTGTCTGATGCCTATTTTTAACCTGGTTGTTTTGTACAGTGTACTTAAAATAACTTAGATGTTCACTTTTATATCAACAAAGACAGTTTACTTCAATCCGAGTGGTTATCCTGCACCTTTTTAAAACAACATTGAATTATACTGCATAGACACTTTTCTTCGATTTAAATTAATTTATTACCTACAGTATATCCAGCAGGCTGTGCAATTGTTCACACAGTAATTTGTACTGTCTATGAGGAGCCACAGATTCCTCTATTAAAAACTAAGCTGCATGAAATGTTAATGATGTATTTTGGTGAAGACAGAATCCTTTGTAAAAGGTTTAAGAGTATGCATTTGAGCAGCTGGAAAGTCACATTTACAAAACCAAAATAAATTAATGATGGAGAGCCCTAGGGTGAAAGCATTTTCATTTTAGTGTTGCTTGACATTAGCTCATGTGTCTTTTTCAGGACTAGAACAGTATTCAGACAACAGTTTAGTGGTTACCCATGCTTAAATATGGCAGTTGTGTATCACTTTCTTTTCATTTAAATCTAAAAACTATTTTAATTTAAAAAAATGTATTTTCATTCATCCATTCATCCCATTACAAGTCTGTTAAAAATGAGACTCGAACTGTACTTTGTGTGTGATGTACTGCACTGCTGGGTCAATCTAGAAGGGCTGCTGGATCTCTCAAGCAGCTGCTGGCTGTAACGAACAGTTCTTTCCAGACCCTATGTGGACGACACGATCCAGGGAAAAGTGAAGAAACACGGGGAAAAAAGTCATGCAGGATACGGCGACGAAAACAGAGGGCGTGTCCTTGGTGCACTGGTGTTTGGGGGAAGTGTGGCCGAGGCAAACAATCCAGGAGAAAATCAAAGGGGGCATCCAAACGAAGGCAAAAGTCCAAAACCGGGCAGTCCATCCAAGACAAACAAGATTTAAAAACGGGAACTGGATCGGTACCGGTGGGGAACAGGAACAGGAACAGAAGATAAAACCTTAATGGGACCAGGTGTTTCCAGGTCCGTGGACTCGCACGATACGGGGATCAATGCAGAGCCCCAAATAAAGTGAGCACCTGGCTTTTAAGGAGAACTGAAAAGGGGTTGGAACAGGGAGCAGGTGTGGAAAACAAGGAAGGGCTGGAGCATCCTTAAGAGGAGGGGTCTAGGAACGTGACACTGGCAGATGGAAGTGGCCCTGTAGGATAGACCAAAGCAGATTCCATTGGCCAAGGACTCTGGCAGAATACTATCATACTATTCAGACTTTTGAGTTACTGGTGAGACTGTTGTGTGCCATGGGGACTTTCGTATGCACTACCTGCTCTGAAGCCTTTGCCAGCCTGTTCAAGAGACTGCACCTTCAGGATCAGAAAAATATCCACCCAAAGAAATGACACTGGCTAAAGTGGGAAACTGTTTCCATGGAGACACAATTAGACCTGAATACCCATACGTGTCCATTAGTACAGAAAAAATAAATAAATATTCAGGTCTTGGTCTACCTATCAGACAACTTGGGATGTCTGCATCTTTGTTCGCCTTTCTTCATACTACAGTTGACCCCGCATCAGCTAGGCTGAAAAATGCCAGCTGGCCTCCAGACAGTGCTAGCTTACATGGATCAACATATGGTCCCTTGAAGTGTGCTTGGTCAGATATCAGAATTTACAACAGGCACAAATTAAAGACTGCGACCGCATGGCTCCTTTTAGGAAGCAGGAGGAGGCCGGAGTCTACAGGAACTGAGGATGGCTGTTGCTTTTCGGGCTACCTCACCCCACCTCCAAACTGGGAAAATATGATGGATGGGCCCACAGAGGCCCTGAAGCCCTCAATGAGGTCTGGAGAAAGGACATGTAAGTCTCCTAACCATCTTTAGGACTATACTTTGCTTTATCACGATCGTTTGAAGCTGCCAGGGTCTGGATTACATTTAAAAGTTTTAATATGGGATAGTTGTGATGGTAATTATGTAGTGCCTCTTTCTTGGGGGGCTGCTGGGCTACCAGAATGAGAGGTTGACCTTCTTCACTTCTGGAGCTTTTGCAAAGTTACATGTCATTGTAGTTGTGTTATTGTTTTTAGTGTTTTGTGACTTTATCAGTGTGAGAGCCAGATTGTGGTTGTCAGGCAATCTTTACTTGAAATTATTTTCTTTTTTTGTTTAGGATCTCTTTCCCTTTGTCTCTTTCTTATTTCTCTAACCCATATTCTTGTATTCTTATTGCATTATATTTATATGAAACCACATGCCCAACAAACTCAACTATGCATCAGACAACACACAGAAGACAGGGGAAACAGTGGAAGACAGGACTACAGCCAGAGGGCATGAGCTGTGGGCCTTTGGAGAAACTTATGAACACCTGCTCTACAGGAAAAAGGGTAGTGCTCTCTCCTGTAAGCAGCCAGGTGCTAAAAAGTTTCTTTCTGTGTTGTATTAATTTACCATTTAGCCTGTAGCAACTAAAAGAAACTTATGTATTCTGAATTGGGCCTCTGCATTCTCCTTCAAAACTAATCAAGAGAAATAAATATTATAAAGGTTAAAATATCCTAAAGGGTTAAAATATTAATTTTGGCCCCCAAATTTCCATCTCACTGCATATTATTTTGGGGAGTTTTATCTGCTATATTCTGTATTTTACAGTATATAGCCCTTGCGGGCAAAACAACATACAGAATTTATATTTTATACACATATTACTTTTGTAGGGCTTTTATTCTCTTTCTACATATACAGTACAG
Source organism: Atractosteus spatula (assembly GCF_055471065.1). Classification (NCBI taxonomy): domain Eukaryota; kingdom Metazoa; phylum Chordata; class Actinopteri; order Semionotiformes; family Lepisosteidae; genus Atractosteus; species Atractosteus spatula. The sequence continues at coordinate 44,436,262 of NC_142711.1, forward strand.
GACTTTCCTCTTACCTTTCCAGGACATTCTGGCTAGTTAAATTTGTCTTTGAACAGGCACTATGAGCTTGTGTATGTGTACCCTGTGATTGACTAGAGTTACTAGTGTGTAGTCCTGCCTTGTGCTCTGTTCTTCCAGGGGAGGCTCTGGGCTGCCAAAACCCTTAGCAGGAATAAGCAAAATTCTGATTGTGATGAAGGGCTGGCATCATATGATCTCTGAGGTCCATCATTAACCTTTCTCACTAATTCACCTGTAGTCCTTATCCTGTACTTTGGCATGGTGTAGATTATTACAAACATGCTAATCTATGTAGTGGTTATTTTGTCTAACCTGTTGTGGATCCACAGTCCTGTTCTAATCTGTTTGTTCCACCATTTTGTATCATGGTTACAGAGCCTGTCTCACCCCTGTTTTAAATGGAACATTCCTGCCTATCAGAAGTAACTGGGGTGGAGCTTAGTGTATTTTAGTTGGGACTCATGATGTAGCAAGTTAGTTTTTGGGAGTCTTTACCCAGGTGTTATCTTGTCTGCGTGTAGCACACAGCCCAGTGTTTGCTAATTCCTTGCAAGTAGAAATAGAAAAGTCTGCAGTTTGTGGTTTTTAAATGTTTTTCCTTTTTGTAAATATTTTTCTACAACTTAAGTAAACAGGCACTTTTTTCTGTCTGTGTTTTTGTGAGTTCCTTGAGCACCCCTGGATTTATTTCAAGGTGGTCTTGTCATACGGATATTTGATTGATGCAAAGTTTTTTTTAACAATTTAATGAGTGTAGGACATATGAGAAGAATATACAAAGTTGTTTAATTGATACAGTATAAAATTGATATCCCAACAAATTCGTTTTACAAACTCTCCCTCAACATAGAACCCGCTGATAAAAGGTTATTAAAAAATATTCTATAATTAACTGTGGGAAATGGAGTGAAATTCTGTACCTGAAAAATTACATTCCTTAATCCAGGTGTGGTACAACATTAACACTGAAATATTTTATACATTTTTAGCACTGCAATCTTCTACATTGAAGCAGCCTGTTTAAATAATTAAAAAAACAACAAAGTATTAATTTGTTTTTGTTTTTTTGGTAAAACACAAATATTTGTAAAAGTTTTCATTATTATAAACTGCAATCTTATTTCTAAAAGATGAAGAGTGCAGTTGTATCTTCCAGCTTTTGTAATTGTCTGACAGGAAGGAAGTTATTAAGGATAAGGTTTCAGTTCATAATGAAAATCACTCTTTAGATTTAGATCACTGTTTAGTGTGCTCTGTATTTGTAAAGTTTAATGTATATGTTTTATACATAATGGATATCGACTGCTCAGTAGTCACAATCTAAGAGTAACATGCAAAATGTGCTGAATGCCTCACAGTATTGTGTAAAATTTAAGTTATGCTATAATATAACATCCTGAACTTGGAGATAAAGAAAGAGATACTACAGTATATACGGTCGAACTAGAACTGTTTTACAGTGTCTTACCAAAGTCTGCAATTGTACTGTTTTACACTGAGTTAGTTTACCATTTTAAATTTTATTTTTAACACATGAAGGGGGTTTACTGTATATTTTGTAACAAGAATAATGTTTCCAAATAATTAAAAAACTGAACCTACTTATTTTATTAATAAGTATAATTATTATATTATACCAAAAGAGGGTGTGAGAGAAGTTTAAATTAAGACTGAATTTAATATAACAAATATGATATTGAATTCTATGAACTTAAGATTTCATGTCATTTATTTTTATCTCTACTTATAATGTTGTCTGAAATTAGTATTCTTTTCTTACTGAACTATTAAAGCAATTTTACTGTTGTCTCTTTTTGAGACAACAAAAATTATATTGTTATCAATTATCCACTCTTAATGGTTGAATCATTTTGCTACTTGTTCCTCAGATTGAGGAAACTTCAATTTTAAACAGTAAGAAAAAAAGAAAAGATCAATGAGACTCTCAGCCCACACACATGTAGGTTTAGATTTATATATCTCCCTATTTAACACATCTCTATAATGCTGTGAAGTGATTTAATTTGCTTGAGGTTTCAGGTTAGGATAGTTTAGTTATCTTCTATAATACTATTTTTTTATTTTCTAAACTTTCAGAAGAAAAAAAAGTTGGAGGAGAGAATAAAATGTATTTTTCCATTTATTTTATTCATGTATATTTAACAGATTTCAGGTCCTGCCTGTAAATACATATTTGGTTACATACAGTATTGCTTTACTTCTGTAGAATCTTTTGTTTTTTTCCAATATTTTCAACAGTAAAAAATTTGAATTCATTGTTAGAAAAACTAACACTAATCAATAAAATGTAATAATTTTAAGTAACTAACCATTTAGAAGACTTCATTTCAGTTTAGCTCATGTACAGTAGGTTGGAGAGCACAGAGGCCCAAGTCAAAATGAAAAAAATAGCAATTACAACAGACACAAATAAGAAGGAGCTACTGTATTAACACTACACTGAAAATGTATTATTAAAAAATTACCTACAGGAAGGATAGTGCCCTTTTGCATGGGCCAAATTTCTTAATAATCTTCTTAATAAAATTAATTTCTTAACTAAATGTGTCCATTTGGCAAAGAATCTTGAAAAATACATTTTGTGGCTCCACAATCGTGACCTTGACACCTGTTTTCACTTTGTCAAACCCATTCCGTTCACAGGCTTGGAGACTGCACCTTCTCGTTAGCCCACTGACATTTTCAGTCTCACCTTAAAGATCATTTTGCCTCAATGAGTGTACAAAGAGTGATTCATTTACTCCACCTTGTACAGAGTCCCTGTGCACCAGGACAGGCCGATTGTCTGTAAACCCTGCAGATTTCTTCAGAATGAACAGTAAAACATGAATCAGAGGGCACAGATAGAAATGATGTGGAAATGTATTTAAAACCCAAGACAGGAGGTTCTTCTTTACCCAAAGTGTTGTACCGTTGGAGTATGGAACAAGCTACTGTATGGAGGCACATCATTAAAACCAGTAACCTGCATAATTAGTTGATTTATCATTTTCTACTTGTTTTTGGTTATACACATTTTTTTCCTATGAGCTTGCATTATTTCTGGTTTTACAAGAGGACCTGCTGACAGGGTGCACATGTATACTGGAGGCATTCTGGTGGGAGGAATGATACAGGAAAGACACACATACCAAGAGATATAACTAATTGTTAACTGTGAGCAACACGGGACACTTTCCTTTGATGAAGTGAGGCTTTTTTATTCCTTTCTGTGTTTTGACTATGGGAAGCATTAGGAGTGCTCATACTATGCTTGGGCTTGTATTGTATTGCGTTTGTAATGAGGTTCTGTCATTCATTACCTAAAACACATTAACCAGAATTGTTTGGGAAGAGTGGCTGTCCTAAGTCACCTGACTGACTGCTGGATGACAGTTGGTCAGGTGACAGTTTAAAAAGCAAGAAGAGGGGCTTCCTGGGGTGGTTTTGAATCTGAAGGCATATACTCAGTGTGTTAAATCACCTGAATGCGAAGGAGTGAGTGAGTGAGTGAGTGACTGACTGAGGAATTGTGGAACCTGCTTTGTAAAACCTTGGTAAGACCAACCGGAGCTACCACAGGCAGGTTTGTCGCAAAATGTCTCAATCTTTTCCTAGGAAATCAAGACATTTGTGTCATTGTGACAGGGCAGGGTATTGTGTCTGGGACTCAACAAAGTTTCCGTGTCTCCATCTCTCCAATGCTGGTTGTAATTTTATATAAGGAATTTAAGGAAACTGTGAGTTGCACTTTAGTCAGTGTCACATCTGGGCTCCACTTTCACAATCTTTGCAGTCCCATCTAACAATGGGCCTCTGCTCACCTCTTTGATACATTCCCCGCTGCCATTCGAGATGGTGTGATGTTGGCTGGTAATGGCTCCTTGATTTGTCTCATCCTGTGTCTTCTGCAAATGTCCCTTGAGGAGTATAGAGACACCCTTTTGTTTGTCAAATACAAGAGGGTTCTTCTTCAACATCTACTTCTCCAGGCTGCATGGAAAACTCACCAGGAAGGTATTGACCTCTGCCCCATCTCCTCCCACTCTCCAGCAGGCAGTGGTGGCAATGGTATCCCTTCCCTACCAGCCATAAACCATCTAGCTGAGTGCAGTATCATCCCCCAATTTGCTCTCCCACATTCTTATACCCCTGGTCCAGGAACCAGAAAATCAGACCTCATTCTTGTTTCTTTGTGGTTGCCTGTCAGTACTGAGTGGCTCCTTTGCCCTACACCAGCTCTGAAACCCTTGAACTTGAACTCACCACATGCCTGCACCAATGGAGTCATCTCTGACCTCAGTTTCAGTTCTGCACCCCTGCCTTTGGCTTGGATTGCCACCCTCCTGCATCAGTGGAATCACACTTCTTCCTCCATTCTGCTGGAGCCTGCCCAGCAGCTGATGCCTTCTTTACTTTTACCAACACTATCTATATAAATTTCATGACCATTTCTAAGCTGTTGGAAGCTACACATGAAAGGAGGAGGGGGCAGAGGGGACGGAGGCTCTGGTGTGAAGTTAGTAAAAACTAACCAGGCTGGACTGTTCTTATTTAGTGGGGTCCAGCCTGGGGAAAAAGAACCGCTTGGGACAGTGGTATTCAGGCTGGACTTTCCCTATCTAATGGGCTCCAGTCTGGAAGAAAAGGAGCACAGCCAAAAGATTTATGAAAAGAAAAGAAAATGAAAGAAAAATGTTCACGTCACAGTCCTCTTCAGGACTGTCGCTGGAAGGTTCTCTCATTGTGGGGGTCTGCTCATCCCTCCGGGGAGGTGCTCATTGTGTCTAAAAGGGCCCCCACAGCTGTGGCTCATTCGAAATTAGCCAGGACAGCTGTGGTTACTAAGGCTACACATCGCCCTTAATCCAGGGCTCTGCCTCCACCATGAGCACGCCCCCACATTATACCACAGAAGTCAAGACATGGTATTTGCCTTTTTATGTAGATTCTTAACTGTTCAAAGTCACATCAAAATGCAATAAAAATCAATAAAATGGTATGCTTGAATATGTGTCTATAAAAGTAAAGTAGGGATAGCAAAGAACAGAATTGATCTCTAGTGCCAGGGGACTGTCATATAATGACTGGTTAATGAGCTAAACTTCAATCTAGAACAAAAGAGATCCAGTTAACTCAGATGACCACTTCACACTCAGTAGCAGCAAAAGATTTAGACTAGCATCTGGAATCTAGTTAAAACATTTATTTTTTTCAGAATCTGTGGAAGGTGTTGAAAAATGATACCGAAAATCAATCCCCATGCAACCCCCCAAAATTTGAGCAAATCCGACTGGAAAAATGGTCAAAAATTGCACCAAGCTGGTGCGTAACTTGGTAGAGACTTACAAAAAAATAAATGCAGCTGTAATACAGTATTAATGTAATATTGAGTTTTCTGGTCTGAATACTTCAATTATAGAGTACTGTACATACAGTATACAATTTTTTTAGATTATATTTTATGTATATTGTATATAAATATTTTCTCTTTAGTTTTTGTTAACTAACTTTAGAAGTCATAAGTTTGAACTTTCAGGCTTGGAATAAACTATTAAGATAAAAAAAATATGTATTTATGATCTTGTAATTTTACAAAAATGACTTCATAGGAAAGATCAGTGTACATTTTCAAGGAAGTCTATGTTTTTGTATGTAAAAACTTAAGAAATGTCTATGTAATTTAGGAAAAAATAAACTGGCAACATGGTTTCCTCTAGAGCAGAAGTTTTGAAAATCATTTATATACTTTTAACCAGATTTCTGGCCCTTTTCGCTTTCAGCTTTTATGAACCACAACATAGCAATTCAATACCCATCAAGGTGACTGACGCAGGGTCTGCCTCCTTAAGTCCTGTTTTTAGTACCACTAATGAGGAGTCAGGATCCTGAAAGCTGGTTATCTGTTCACTTGTTAATGTTCTTCTCCTGTCAGTGAACCTTTGATGAAGTGTATCCTGACGTGCCAACTGCGAAGAAAACACCTTCAAGAAAAAGAGGGTTATAATTGCTGTTTTTTGTGTGAGGGAGAGGGGAAAAAAATCGTTGGAAGAAGCCCACCTGTAAATGACGTTGCTCATCAATGCGTCTCATCCAGTGGAGCGTGTGTCTATATAAATCCACTCTCACGGCACTTCTTTATGGATATAGACAGAGGGAGAGACAGACAGCAAGAGCACCTACCATAGCCACCTGCTGGGGTTAGGAACAAGGTATGTGAGGATTGTAACTGACTTTCAGCGTAACTTTGCTTACTTTTTCACTTGGTGCACCGATTTTTTAAAATAACTTTTCTATCAAAGATGTGGAACTTTAGGCTGGTGACATTTTCTTAAAACATTATTGAAGGCAATTGTACTATTCTCCTTTCACATTTTAATTATCAAGATGTAAAAAACAGAGTGCAAACAAAACCATTAAAAGTTAATAACTACAATTTCATTATGAATTCCTTCACAATTATAATCTTAAGGGTATAGCTACAAAAGCAGTAAAATGTTTTTTTTTATATCAATGTATTCTTTTTTGCACATTTTTGACACAAAACGCTGATGCTTTATTGTTTTGTAGATTTACTGAAAAGCATTTTCTGTTTTCTTTGGTTCTGTATTTTCTGTTTTTAATTATAGGACCCACAGAATCATTAGCTAAGATCTCAGATCTCAGTTAATCAAAGAATGAGTTTCAGTTCATCAATGTATTAAAGAAAAGTTTGCCAGGCATTATAGAATTTATCAGTAGAAAGTATTTTTCCATAACGGTACATGTTGCTGAATATAGGTAGTCCATTCTTAATGCCTTCTTTGTGAATTTGTCCATAATTATTACAGTTGCTCAAGTGCTATCTTTGTATATTTAGATGTGTTTGAATACATCCTTTTTTATTGTTAGAATAATTTTTCTTGAAGTGTACATATTTGGCTATGCTACCATACTTCTTTTAAGTTTACTGAAACTCACCTACCATGTGGCAGTTAATATGCTCTACTGGATCAACTAATGTAAGATATATTCTAATATTGTACATACAAAAAGATGCAAATATGCTCACATGAGGAATGAATTAATGGACTTTTACCCTCAGAAACCGTTTACATTATATTTTCTATCTCTGTTTCACACTATGATATAGTTTGTTTTTGTAGTCAGTTTTCTTTTATATTGGTTTAAATGCAGTGAGCTACTTAAAAGACAGTACCTACCTAACATAGCATACTGTAGTACAGCATAATTATGAGTACAGGATTCCTACCTCTCTTTCCCATCACATACTTTTTAAAAGTTATTGCAGACTATTGGAAAATCCCACTGCAGTTTATGAATGTTTATTTTGTCGTAATATACACTTTTGTCTCTTATACAGTAGATACAAACCATTCCTAATACCCATGACTATGTGAAGCAGATTGAGTGTCAAGACACAAATACTGTACTAGTCAAATACTGGAAGTCAAAGATTTTCACTTAAAATAGCACTTAATTTAGATACATTTAATATGGACGGTTTGAGTCAACAGTCTACCGATATATTGTATGCTCTCTGCAGTGCCCTGGTACAGTTCACAATGCTGCGTGCCTCAGCCTGGTGCCCCATAGGGAAATACTCCTCAGAGCATAAACGGATGAAGGTTACCGCCATCTACACAGTCATACTGCTGGTGTCTATGAATTTCACCAGTGCACAGGGAACAACAATTAAGCACAGCATCGATAACAGAAGTAAGTAGAATGTTTTATGCTATTTGGTGCTGCTGTGTTTTACTTTTAATTCCCTATTATTTGCTATGTTTCACTTTCTATATGTGCCTACAGTATATACAATATGTGTATAAATGTGATCTGCTCTGTTGGTGGCTTTTACTCAATATAAAACTTTATATTTCAATTATATAAGCAAATAAAATCCTAACTTTACATTACAAGCAGTTAAGATAAAAAAAATGTTCTTATGATTCCTAAAGTAAGGAATCATTGTTTTTCATGTGACCTATGAATATACAGTAATATCACATTATGTAAACAGAATAGTAAAGTTCTTGTTAATTTCATTCTCACATACAGTGTATAGAAAAGCAGTTCAGTATTTGAAATTGATTGTAATCACACAGGTAGAGAAAACAATGAGAGTGGTGATATACTGGGTAATTGAAATTGGATTCTAAATTTAGGAAGCAGTATACCAACAATAATTTAAAGGGTAATTTCTAGACAGAATCAGCTGCTAATGAGAGCTATCTATTGTCGAGATTGGCTGCTTTGTACCTTGCGGTTTTATGAAATAAATAAGATTTCCAACTTTATCTCAATTATCCATGTGATATATGTTGTTTTTTTTTATTTGTAGGCCGGGAGATAGATCCGTTCTGGTACGTCGGCCGAGGAGTAAGACCGATAGGTCGGTTTGGGAAAAGGCAAATGAACAGCAATGGCCACCTGAGAGCTGAGGTCAATAAACTGGACCTTCTCCTGAAAAGTCTGAGAGACCATGAAGGGTGGAGCCTAGGCAAGACATTATTGGGAGAAGAATCAGATTGGTTACCATGACAACAGTAGCACTGCATCAACACTAATAGCATATTACATTATTTAAATAAAAGGCCTCTTGAAATGTGCTTGTTCTAAAACTCCACAACAATGCTATACCTACATCTAATCTGTTGTTAGAAATTGTGTGTATATAAAAGGTCACATTTACTGTATGTGTCAGAATCCAATAACTCTCTTCTTAAAATGCTGCATTTTATTCAGCATACTCATTGTAATTTGAAAACCACCAATTGTGAAAACTCATATTGTAATTTTATCAGTTTCATAAATGTGAAAAACACGTTAACAAGGAATAACTACAGTATGTGAAGCTCTGGGTGCACTACTCAGTACAGATGTTGCATTCAAATAACCTGAAATTGAAATGTTAGGAAATACAGCATATGTCACTATAATTTAATTTTTAATGTGTGAAAGCAAGATGGATGGAATTAAGTATTTTGTTCCAAATCAAGCTTACAGCTTTGCTTTCATTTGGTAAACAAAATATGTAGTGATGTGTTATAAAGTAATTCTTAAAAAACTATAATGTACTATGATCACTGACATTTAATCTAATATTTTAGTACACTTGGATTGTTGTATTTGTTGTATTCAAAGTTAGGAATCCCTAAGTAAAAAAGCAATCTTGATTAATCTGAGTTTGCCATTTGAAAATTGTAATAATAAATGCTACTATATATTCATTTAATAATTAATTAATATAATTATATATATATACAGATATATGATTAACTAATGTGTTTGAGAACTAATTTAAAATAATGAAGATAATAATAATAAAAATTGTTCAAATGATGAGTGATTGATGAATGTGATATTGAACTATAATAAAGTACATTATAGTAAAAGAAAGACATATTTAATGAGTTTGCCTTGCTGGTTGGGTTCCTTTACTGTATGTATCCTGTTCCCTAATGTAGGTTACTCTTTCCTTTATTTTGCTTTTGTTTGAATTCTAGGCATCAGAGAAAAAGGTATTAATAAATCTATAACACATACATTTTCCAATGTTTTGTACATTTTTTAATACAAACTCTGATTAGCGTTTGCAGCTTCAGTGTATTTGTTTGAACATCATAATGTATTGAATAAACTTTCATTTGGTATTTAGCACAATGAAATACATTTTGTTTCTCAATGCACTGTTGAGACTGGAGGAATATACATGTAACACTGCTGTGCAAATATTGATGTTTATCCCCATGTGTTTATCTGGCAGGTAGCACGCCAAAGTTTTTATTTGACTAATTACACAAATTGTTAAATTATTTTTTAGAAAACACGAATTGGGATAAGTAAGTAGAGGATTGCGGGCTCTGTGTTTTGGTACTTATAGGTTATAATCAAACCAAAGCAGACAAAGACAAATACTGACAAACAAAAAATATATCAATCAAGACTTTATAACCAATGAGCTATGACATTACTGTAGAAGAGAAATACTGTATATAACTTGTAAAGGTTTGAGTTTCTTGCCTTCAGTCCATGTAATTATTAGCTTCATTCATATAATTAATTTAATTAATACTATAAGTGAATAATAAAAAGTTATTCACTTATAGTATTAATTAATAATTAATATAATAGTATCATGTATAAACATGATTTCAGGATAAACACAACTACAAGGGGTGCACAAAATAATGGGAACACCTAGCAAAAAAAGAGACATATTTTGAAGTAACTACATCACAGTTATAACAGATTCTACACAATTCACATTAATTTCAATACTAATTACCAATATGTTTCCACTACAAAAGATGTCTTTAACAAATATCGAATATATTACCACAGAACTGAATCTACACTTCTGTGACCCAGTCTCAAGAAAAATGTATGGTAGGGCTTACCTTCTGAAACCACCTGTAACGAAGGCCAACGTGCAGAAATTGGTCTAATGAGCACAAAATCTGGACATTTTTGCAGTGGAAGAAAATAATATGGTCTGATGAGCCATCTTTCACTCTTTTTTAAACATCTGGATGGGTTTACGAAGAAATGCGAAGCTATTTCAGGCAACCAGGTCCATCCTATGGTGCAGAGGTTGTTTCTTCAAGAAGTTATATTCCAAGATAGTAACACCTCATAAACACTGCTAAATGGATTAACGAGTGGTTTCCTGAACACCAGGATGATGCCAGTCACCTTCCATGGATTCCCAATTACCAGATCTAAACATCTTTGAACCCTTATGGGTTCTAAAACATAGATTGAGTAGATGTATACCTCCTTCAATTCTCAAAGAACTTGAGGCTTTCCTTCTTGAAAAATGGCCCGATATCCTGTTAGAAACAGCTCGTACAACAGTAACAGATGTTCTGAAGGCAAAGGGTGGCCCAACTCCTTATGGATTAATAAATATTCATATGTCACTTGATGTATCCATTATTTTGTCCACCCCTGTATTTCTTTAAAGTCCCTCATCAGGTAATATTTAAGCAATTATTTCACCATCAAGATTAAGGAGCATTCTAATCAATTTAGGATTAAAGCTGTATAAAGGCACAGATCAGGAGAAGGATATAAAACATTTTAAAGACACTACAGTATCTCTGAGTATGGTGAGGTCAAACATTAAGAAGTGGAAGGCACCAGACGCTTTGCCTCTCCTTCCAAAATGAGTAGCTGGGCAAGAAGCAAATTCAGGCAGTCAGGAATGCTAACTGAAGCCAAGAGTGAGACTGGGAGAGTTACATAATTCAATGGCTAAGATGGGAGAAAACCTGCTTCAGACCTAAAATTGGGACTAGAAATTAGCTGTCTGTAGGCAAATAATCTAAAACCCAAGGCCCAAACTACAGTGGAGTGGCATAAGATTAAGAAAGTGAATTTCAAGGAGTGGCCCAGTCACAATCCTGACTTTAATTCTATTGATTCTATTCTATTGATACTCTGCGGAAACAAATGAGGAGTGCTATCCATTAGTGTTCCCCAAGCAGCCTGACAGAGTAAGCAAATCTGCCAAAACAAATGTGCAAAAAGTACACCATGCCAACATGCAAATGCACCACTACCAAAGGTGCTTCTACTGAATTCTCTGGTCTGAATACTTGTACAATCAAGATATTTAATTTTTTCTCTGTACTCCGTACTGGCTTTTACTGTAACTTACTGTACATACAGGAATACAGGATTTAAATAAAGTTTTCAGTTTAAAAATGTGCATGCATCATTTCACAAAATGGGATGGGTCATGAAGGGTTTGAATACTTCTGCAAAGCACTAACTTATTCTAATATGGTTCTCACATTTGCAAACAGTACCAGTATTAAGACAAGATATACATTATGATTTCAGTTTGGTCACCCTTCACCCTTTTTTATGAATTGGTCTTACACACTTCAGTTACCACTATCATTCTAAATAAAAGTTTAATTATCTCATCTAAGGCCTATGAATAATATTCTACTTAATTTAAGTATGACTGGGAAAACCTTATCCTCAGGAATTTACTAGTTTATACACATCCTAGCCCCTGTATAATCTTAGTGTCAATATTGCTACAACCCATTGTACAGCATAGTCCATGTTACAGACTTCATTAAATAAAAAAAAACCCGAACGAAATATTAATTTAATAAGTTTATTAATTCTCATTCAATCCCCTGTTATCTCATAAATAACCTATCCCTGCATCTACTGTTCTACAGTTCTTTTATTGTTGTAGTACTGAAAAGGACTGCACTATTGCATTATGTTTCTGTGTAATTCAGTTGTGCACTTTGATGATAGATTCAGTAGCTTCAGAGAATGCTGAAGTGCATTATACAAAATAAAAGTAAAGTACAAGAAAGTATCTCTGATGCTGAACAAAACCATGTTGTCATGTTTCAGACACAAAACCTTATTCATGTAGAAGGAAGGCCAGTAAACCTGATACAATATTCTATGGATGGTGTCAGTATAAAAAGTTCCAAGCTTCCAGTATGAAGGTAAGTTTAGTTTTCCTTTTCCTTGTTCTCTTTAAAAAATATAAAAATATTTATAAAAATGGGTGCTGCAGTGTAGGTTGACTATGCTTTAAAAGTTGTGTTTCTTCAGACAATTCCTGTATCCATGTGTTGTTTTAAATGTAGAACTTAAAACGTAAAGATTCATTATCTTATATAGTAAGATAACTTGCAAACATATTACTGCTGTGGAACAAACGGTGCTCAGAAAAAATACCCTTGGAATAAACTCCCATAAACACCTACAGCACAGACATCTAACAACAAGTTTGGATTCAATTACTGCACAATAATTATATTCAATATTGCACGATATTTGTATTAAAGTGCACAAGTATATTAATGCATAAAAGGGTAGGAATAGCATTATAGTATTTGAAATAGTTTCATGTCAGATTATTTAGTGCAAAGCAATTTTTAAAGGATGGTAACTTTAATAGGTTAAGGAAGAACTAAAGTACTTTTGTGAGTACAGGCATTGTATACATTAGTCACTGAATTGGAAATCATTGTATATGCTCAATGTAAGTCAACATTAATCACCTTTCTGTGTTTGATCATTTCTGGCTCACTCAGAAGAAAGTCATTCTTTAAGAACTGAAACACCTCTTACAGTTGCATTCATGTATGCAAACTTTATTCGTTAACGATATTACTTTTTTTCTCAATCAGAACAGTTTGGCACATGGAAACTCTAAGATCAGCTGAGACATTTTTTGCGTACTGAATATTTTTCTAGTAATAGGAAATTAAACAATTAAATGATTGAGCAACTGATACAGATTTGTAAATCAAGCTGTGCATAGTATACTGTGGTTCACTGCAATCATTCAGAATTTAGCCACACAGTTAAATATACATATTAATTCATATTTACACTGAATAAAATTATAATTAGTTGCAAAATGTACAATTTCAGTATCCTATGTTATGAACAAAAAATCTGAAAGAAAATAAAGGGTTTTATACAATAGAAAAATACAGGACATTAATTTATTTAATTTAAACCCTTGGCTGTGCTTTTCATAAGAATGTTTACATTCAGTTCAGATCAGAGACATGCGGCATACCATATATACACACAGTAAATGAACAACATTAAGCATGATTGTTTTAATATCACTAAACAAAAATGATTAATACGAAGACACACCGAAGGTAACATTCATTTTCTAGTAACAAATCCTTTGACTATCCATCTTAAACCACAATGGGATCATTTAACACAGCAACACAACAAATACATTGTTTTTATATCTTTCACAAAAAAATGAAAATGGCAAACATACAAAAAAAGAGAACAGAGCAGCCTTTTATTGTATTATTTTACTTGTTTGAATTAGTGTCCAGTCAAAGTGAGAGCTTCAAAGTGTAAGGTCTGTTTTATTGAAGTCTTTTCTTGAACTTGAAAAACAACACATTAACAAACGTGAAACAATTTACTTTACTTTGGTAAACAAAATACTAAGAACAGAAATGCGGTGGAAAGCATGTCTTCAAGTGTCTGTCCTTCTTAAAATCCCCCACTGCGCACCACTTCAAAACAAACTAGTTCCCTATATCAATCCCACACCTAAAAAAACATTTTAAAAGCTGAGTTGTAGCAAAGGAGGACATATGATCTAAATTACTGTACTGTACTGAGGTTCAATGAGGATGTTTCCAGTATATACTGTACACACAGTGGTCTGACTCATTTCCATTGTCACCTGCTCTGAGAAAACCCAACACATGCCTTAAAAGGAAATGGTTCCATAGCAAACCCATGCAAAAATAAACACCAGAAAAAATGGTATTACCTCTTAGGTTAACTTTGTATCAGTTAAGCTATTTTACATATCACAGAATCAGCAAAACATTTACTTTTGTAACTTTAACGCTATCGACTTTGAGGATATTTTTAGGTAGATTACTGTTGCTGCTTTTAACCCTTTACACACTTTACAACCAATCATGTTCATAAGTGCAAGACATAATGAAAATGTTGTTCAACATGGTACATACTGTATATTCACTCTCTTAGAAATAAGTTTAGAAAGTAGGAATCAAATAAATCTCACTCAGCATAAGGGAGAAGAAGAAAGAAAAAAAGGCAACAAATAAACTCTTAAACCTATTTAGAGGTCATTATATTTATTACATTATATTAATGTGATAATAATGTTCAGAAAATGTTTGGAACCTTATAGAAAATAGCAATACCATACAAAAAATAGTTTGTCAGAATAATCTTGTTTTAGTTTTTGTAACAGAAAAAAAAATGTTTGCATAAATGTTCTCCTGTAAATGAGGTATTTTTTAAAGTCTAAACATATTATAAATGGCAACACATACTGTACAGTACATAATCTACTCATGAAAGTGAACTATTCAAAAACTAAAAAAAATGTCTGGACTAATATCTTGCTGTAGTTCCGGAGTCTGTGTTAATAAGTTAATTGTCAAAACATTAAACTGCCTGGCACCTTATATTTTGAAAAATGTTTATCAGGTATACATGATTTGAATGATTTCTCAATATGCAAATGTTAACATGAGAACTGTTACATTACACGTTCACGTTGTGGCCATGTGAAAACATCATAAACTTGCAAGGGATTCATATACCTATTAAGATGTTTATTATTTAGAATGTGTTCTGCATTTTTGTGGGTGGGTCTATTGCTTACAGGTACATTATGTTCAGTAACTTCTATTCAGTAAAAGGGAGAGAAAGGAACTATTCAGTTTGTCTACTGTAGTTACAGTATATACATTTTACAGTAAGCTTCTCTGCATTCTTCTTGTAAATACACATTTGCGCTTAAGAGAAATATAAACTGAAATACAAACTGAGTCAGATCTCATGATCAAGGTCCAGATACAGTAAGTAGTGTAGCAATTTAGTCATTTGCGTATTTATAAATTGCTAAATTTGTAGATGGCAATACTTTGGAAAACCTTATTTGTAGCATATGGTACAGAATATTTTGTTTTTAGTGACATTGTTTTTAGTGATGTTAAGACCTTTAAAACTGTTTTGTGCTTGAATATACTGTAATATGAACCTTATAACTTTTAACTGTCTGGTTATAAACCGTTAGAAGTAATTTTTTTTCATTTAGAGCAAATCCATGTGCTAATTACAAAATTACTAAGATAGTTTTAGATCAGTATAACAAAGGACCCATGGTTATAAAAAGAACAACTAAAGTGCAGAAATTTAAAATGGATTCTGATATGTATTAAAACACTATTTAAAAATTGTTTTTTTTAAATATTGTTTTAATTAACTTTTAAAGAAAATAAAAGATGGGGTGAAACCCTGTTGCTGTTGAATTGAAAACGATTTTCTTGTTGTTTTTTTACCTACTGTAACTTATGCGAAATCAAAATGATGCAATAATTTAATACAGTATTCTGTCATGAATGTTTGAAAATTCAAGCATTTTAGTAGCATTGAGGAAGATACTGCATAAACTTAATTCCTGATACAACAGATAGCCACATACAGTACAGTATTACATTACAACAGATGAAAATACAGTAGCTGTCATACTTTTTGTCTTATTTACATGTAATATATATATATAGTTGCAATGAACTGAACAGATGCAAGACTCTTGCTTACAATATGAACATGTTTTTCACAACATTAAAAGCTGGCCTTATCATCCTACTTGTCATCTGTCACTTTCCTGGGGTTTAAGGCAGAGAATATCCATCCAGAAAAAAACACACACACTGTTGATTAGTTGTTGAGCCCAAGGAGGTATGATAGCAGAGCCTGATTAATAAGACCATTGAGAGTCTTTTGTAGGTCCATTTACTTTTAAAGCCACTGAAGGCTGCAAAATCAAGGCACTGTTGTGTACCACAGAAGGCAGTGTGTTCTTGGCAGTTGGTTATTGTGGTCTCAGAAGATTAAACATGGGTTCAGGCCTCGATTCTTGATCTAGAAATTTTAAAAAATAAAAAAAAGATTAAAAACGGTGTTATAAATGGTTTCAGTCTACAATGTCTAAACTGAAAGGACAAAGGGAAATTAAAAAAGAAATTGACAACTGTTTGTTTGCCAGGATAAAAAAGAAAAGATACAGTATATCTCATCTAGAGGCCTACAGACCAGAAAGATACTTTCTTGCTATTTACTGTATCAATATTAATGAATATTTTAATAAGTAAATTATTGTTTGTATTTAGTAAAATATTATTTTAAAAAATAAAATTATAAAACATCCCATCACAATATTATATGTAAGGATATTATTTCATGCTAAAGGGGAAAATTGCAAAAAAATAAACTAAAAAGTCTAACAATTAAACTAAGAAATCATAAAATAAGCTCCATCTTTCCCTCACTTTCAGTTATAGACTCATTATTTCTCCAATCTTCACTCGACATGTTTTCTTTGAAGCCCTAATTACATCATAGGAATGATTCATTGGCATTAGGATCATACTGTTGAATGGCTTTCTCAAGGCAAGAAATAATGGAATCTAATCCCCCTGTGGTCAATGTTATTTAATCACTTTAGTAAGTTTTATTATGCATCTTAATGATGATTAAGTAATAAACCACGTGAATGAGCACTGGACTTTTTCTTTCATCTCAAGTAAAATCAGATCTAAAGAGTATGTAACTCCCTATAGATTTGTAGACATTGTAGACATAAGTTGAGATTATAAGTAAAGGTGTAAGATTTAACACTGAAAATGTTTCTAGATCAGAGGAAATCATAGACTGGAATTTTTATATTCTACTTCTATTCCTTAACGAAGTAATTTTTGACCTACTCCCTTTCTCAAATATAGATTCTGCTTTGCCAAATTCATTTTTTTCTATGTGTTTCACTCAGCATTTCAATATATTTTAATGCAGAAAAGGAATTCTATAACAATCTTCGAATGAAAATGTTAGTAAAAAAAACTTTTTTTTCATTTAATCATCACAAACAATGGCAGAATTTTGTGTTCAGTTTTATATTATAAAGTGTTTTATGTTGATCAATTGCAAAAAAATCCCAATTAAAAAGTACAAGGGGTGTACAGATAAATACTTTTGATAGCCACCGTACGTATGATTGTTACATTAGACTCAACCATAAAACACTTATGTGATCTTTTCCCCATAAACACAACACACTGTTTTATCTATTGGTAATGTTATGAAGCTAAAGTAAAAGGAAGCAGTAACACTTTTTAAACAATGTACTGTATCTACTTACAGATTGTAATAGAAAAACTTTAAACTGAATACAAAAAACTGTGAAAAATAGACTTACATAAATAAGGTTCAAAAGAAAACAAAGAACAAAATATAATAAGGTTAAATGTAGATGAAAAATCTAAACATTTGCATACCTTTCACTGGAGGGGCAGGAAGCTTTCTTCTTTGTCGCCGTGACGTACTGAGGGTTTGTGGCTGCAGATGACAATATCAGATTAGTATCCACATGTTCAGCTGACATTATCATTTTCCATCTACTGGTTACAGTGGGTTAAAATCATTACCTGAGTTGATTGTTTGTGTTCTTTGTACTTGGAAAATCGTGTACAAGGGGACACATTTAACCCAGCAGTTTGAAGTGCTGAGATTCTCTGTTCAATATCTGATATCTGAAAGAAAATGTTAAAATAACATTAAAACAACAAATATTAAAGAAATCTAACTGATACCCAAACAAAACTGAAATTAGTGAAATGTCTGGTATATTATTGTATTCTGGGAGCTGTAATCATAATGGTCCTGCAAAATTAATTCTACGATTTGATTTGTTTCTGGAGAATCTAGTTCTTTTCTTTTCATTGGAAAAGCAGCCCAGAGCACCAAGCAGTAAAAGTTATTCTGTTATTCTGTGCATAAATGAAAAACATTTTAGTAAAAAACTAGAATTGTTAAATGTTTTCTCCCACACCACTTTATTTAGTTGTTGATTACATAACATGGATTGGATTATACCCCTGCCATGAATTTAAATTACTAATTGTTAATCAGCAAATCTCACCGTTACTATTTTTGCACCAGTACGGTGGTGAAAGGGCAAGATATACCTAATTGGTGTACCTGACAACATTGCAAACTCAAGTCACAGTGGGCCTGTTGTACCCTGGATAACAGTTTTAACTGATTGTTACAGCAATTAAATCAAAGGACATACATTTTAAATACCAAGACATCAAATTGTGTGTTCAGGTGGCAGATGTTGGTGAATTGTTAACCATATTAAGTTGTGCATTATCAACACCTAGAGCATATCATCTCAGAAATGGTCTGGACTAATGAGCAATGAAAGAACAGCCTGCACAAAAACGTATCGATCCCTTTGTCTGGTTTACTACTGTATGTTCCTGTCTTATAAATAAAAAAAAGGAAGCGTCAGTTCCAGCCAGTTTCAAAACTATAAAAAACATTTATTAATGGACTATGAACCACTAATCAACTTTGGACAGCTAAATCTCCTAAGACCCAAACATACAGTAAGCTCTGACATTCAAAGTACTGTACATTAACTACAGTAATTAGACAGGCAAACTCTCCAGGGTGAAGGGTTAATCCCAAGATCACAGTGAGGCATTTACCTAAGAACACTTCCCAATCAATATTGCATTGACACATCCCTGTGCAATTGACCCAATTCATCTGCAGAGCTGCAGTTAACATTTGAGGAAATGGACCACACCTGGAGTTCAGCCTGATGGACCTGCGCTGCGGCACTTGCCACTTGGTCTTCTAAGTGAGCAAGCTCATTTTCAGTGGTGACACTATTGATATTGCGGGCACACTCCTCCAGGTTACCCAGCTGTCCTTCCAGTCCGTAGACAGCGCCAGCAGCCAGGTAGACCTGACACGACAAAGCATATTTCTGGATAAACATTTCTTGAAGTATTGGTTTTTATCATCACTCCGCCAGATGGTGGTGATATGAATGGGTAAACTGTTCTGAAGCAACAATATAGAAGGGAAAACAGCTATTAATATGAAATACATACAAAATGTGGAATGGAAAACATGCGCTATCAACACCCCATTTCTTTCATCCTTACATTTTCCTCCAATGTGGTAAGATGTTCATCCAGTTTTTCAGTGTCTGTGCCGGCAGGAATTGTGGTCTTTCCCATCAACTCAGAGAGGCTGTCATTGTCACCTGCAGCTTCTTCAATAAGTTCCTCTGTTGCATTGAGCACCTTGAGTACCTCAGTTGTAATGTTGCACAGAGTTGCTGCAGAATACTTCTGTTTAAAGCAGATGCACAGAAGTTAATGTGGTTATAAAATGTCAATTGATCTTCATGTTATTGCTTCTTGGTAGCAATAGGTAGCTCATTTTCAATATGACAATGCTTTGCCCACACAGGCACAGTTTCGCAAAACATCTCTTTGCATATAAAAGGTTTAAATGCTTAACTGACCTTACTAACGGCCAACATAAACCCAATCGGAAAATCACAGAGTTGGGTTACAGAGCTTTGCAGGCCTTCTTCATTGGCCAAAGCTTGGGAAATTTCAGGTATGTGTCAGGGAACAAAACATTTTTTATCATATAACATTTAATCTAACATTTGTTATATGACCCTTGCATAGTTTCAGCACTCCTGTTATGACACAGCCAATCTATTGTTTCATGAACTTTGGTTGTTTCTTCGACTCAGTTATGAACTGAACAAACATTTTTCTACACAGAGTTATAAAATGTTTTAACTCACAAAACTAAATGCATAGATGCCATGATTGCCTATTGTATTTTCATATAGACATTATCACAGATTTCTGCTGTGATGTTTCTATCCATCCAGTTGCAGGGGAAGCTGGAGAATAAGCAAGCAAGCAATGGGCACAAGGCAGGATACATGAAAAGGTGATATACAGTACATAAGACTGTAGGCTGTCATGAACTGAAGATTCAACGAGGGACCTTCTGAAAAGCTACTATAATTACATTACATGTTCTCCACAGTAAAAAAAATACAAAGCTTGCTATATTCCTTATGGTCACCTAGAAAAAAAATAATGCTTGTGCCTTTGTGTGTCAGTGGTTGATGTCTTTAACTTCCCACAATGTCAGAATTTAGACCTTTATTCAAACTCTCCTCAATATTTATGAGCTCCCTTATTTCTATCTAAACAGGTTTCAATAAGTAATCAATAGATCAGAAATGATATGAAAATTGTAATGAGTCAAACACTCCCACATTTATTTCTGCTTGGTTCTGATTGGTTACAATTCAGCTAACATACCTGAATTAGGGGGATTCTGAAATTGGTACAGAGTTTATACAGATTAAAAACTCTTTTCAAACTCAAATTAGCCTGTGAAAGAATGTTGAAACAAAGCTGAAGAAGACATACTGTATGCATGCCCAGGATATTTGTCCCCCAGGGTTAAGAACTAGTGGCCTACAATATATTTATGTTTTAAAAATAATATGAAAATTCGTACCTGCAACGATTCATATGTAGAGTTCTCTAAATCCGTTTATCATTTTGTTCTCTACCATATACTTTTCAGCCTTTTATTTATTTCTTGATTTTCCACATTCAGTGACATGTAAAAATATTCACCCTTTAAAAGTTTTCAAACTTTGCTGGATTACAAATCATCTTTTTGTCAAATCAGTATTCTTATTGCAAATGCGCATGCTGAAACAAAACATTTTTAAAATCAAAGTTGTTTGTCAGCAGACTGCTTATAGAGAGTCAAAAACTGAAATAGGCAGCTTGCATAAGTATTCAGACTCCTGTGTTCTGGCAGCTCGGTTCACACAGGTGAAAGAAATTGCCCTAAGGACAATATAATTGCCTTGCCATTGGCCTCTGCCTGTTCACCACTGAAGTGACTGTCACATTTAGTAGATAGAAACTCCAGTCTGTTAAGGGATCATTGGTCGGGAAGTGAATCTGAAGGACAGATATGAAAATGAAGACTAAAGAGCATTCTAAGGAAGTTAGAAATAAAATAGTTAAAAATGCATTATTATTATTAGGAAATGCGTACACAAATATCAAAGTGTTTGGATATTCCAGTAAGTACTGTTGGCAAAAAGGAGAATGTCCTTGAGTGGCCCAGTCAAAGTCCTGACCTCAAACCCATCAGGAATCCGTGGCATGATGGGACAATTATTTTCCACAAGTGCTGTCCAATAAACTTGAATGAGCTGGAGCAAATCTTCCAAGTGGAATGTGAGAACATCAGTTCTAACCAGTGCGCAAAGCTGGCAGACATCTACTCCAAAAGACTTAAAGTGGCCAAAAATGGCTTTACTAAATACTAATGTGTAGAGTCTGAATGCTTATGCAAGCAGCATAGCTCGGTTTTTTAATTTCTTTATATATTTGTTGACAAAAACTAATTTTGGGTTCAAATATTTTCTGTTTGAGCATGTGACTTCGCAATATAATACTGATTTGAGAAGGGATGTGTAAGTATTATTTGTAATCCAGCAACATTAGAAAACTGTTAAAGGGTTTGAATACTTTTCAAGTTACTGTGCTTGTTTTTAGGAACCTGTCTGAGAGTTATATTGCCCTTCAGTTATAACTGATCACACTAATTATAATTATATTTAGAACAGTGTAAATGCTACACTTTGTCTTCAGTTCTTAAGAATGAGGCAGTAACTATGTACTGTATGTCCAGCTTTTCATACAGTTACTGTGTTGTGTGAATTTGTGAGATTGTACCTTAACACCACTAGTCAAGCTACATTAGCCTCCAATGTGAAATTGCATATCATAATGCATGACCTACAAACGAGTTACAAGCAAAGAATGTGTAAGACCTATTGGTAATTTTAAATGACCTTTTACATTTCCAAATAAGACATGTTCATTGAACAGTCAGAACTACTTACAGCAGCCTATAAATACTAGAGCACACAAAATAAATTCAGGCAGGGAAAAATGGCCTGAAAAGGTGATATATCATCATTTTTGTTTTGCAGATTTTTTAGTTGATCAATACAATTTTAACTTGATCAATACAATTATTCGTTGACTTTAAAGTAAAATCATGCAGAAAGGAAAACATTTTAATGGGATCTGATATTGCATTTTTTCGTTCTTTTCTTTTACACACGTCAGTTACAATGAATGAATGATTATGATAATTTAATTATCGATTACTGAATTATTCTTTAGAGAGTAACGAATGAGTTTTGGGATAGATTGGTTGCATTAATTCTTTAATTTACTTATAAAGGCAATACAGGGCAGAGTGGTGGCACTGTGGCAACATCTGCGCCTGCAGCTGGAAGGTTGCTGGTTCAAATCCTGCAGCTGGCAGAGGAATCCTACTCTGTTGGGCCCCTGAGCAAGGCCCTTAACCCCAACTGCTCCAGGGGTGCTATACAATGGCTGACCCTGTGCTTCTCTCCCTGTCTGTGTCTCATGGAGAGCAAGCTGGGGTATGTGAAAAGACAAATTCCTAATGCAAGAAATTGTATATGGCTATTAAAGTGATCTTATCTCTATAAATGTACAACACTTGCTGATGTGTGAAGCTCCTGAAGGCAGATGCCAAAGTTACTAATTTATATAACTTATTTATATCAGTAAGGTACCTTGAGCCTAAAGCCACCCAGGTAGGTGGCAAAAAAAATAAATGTAGTGAACAGGATGGGTATCACAATTCAATTAAGGCTAGAATCATACGCACATGCCTAAGCCGATTCCTAAACAGTGGTTTAGTCCAATTCAAATTAATATGACTTGGCCTTGAAGTTTATTAGGAAAACATATTGAAAGTTTATTTGACGTAACTCGCCTGGTTGAGGAAACTGCAACCTGCCACCCCCTCGTTTCAGGAGTATTAAGCTAGGGAGCTGCTGCGAGGCTGAAGGTGTGATGGAGGGAGGGGGCTGAGAAAAAATTAGCAACAGGGGTGCTCAGGAGGCAAGATACTGTATTAAAATGTAGTAGAGCAGAAGTGTAGTATGATACTACAAAACTCCATTTGTAGTATCTGGTATATTTCTGCTATTACTATGGTTTTCTATCAAAAATAAAAATAAAATATAAACTGAACCATTCATCCTTCCATTCATCCATTCATTACAACAAAATTTCTTCAAATCTGAAGGCATTTGTAACACGTTATTTATATTTTCCAGCTATCATTATTTAGTGTAAATATGCCTCTGATGATGTTGTTCCCGGAGGTCCTGCCTTTGGGTACTAACCTGACCTTTCAGTTAGCAACCAGGGATTGATTTTGCAGACTGTTTATACTTCTGGTGTTAATGTACAGTATGTGCTATAATTAGGAAAGCTGTTAATGATGGCAATCTGCCATGATATAAATGCTGTTCAATACAGTTAATCCTTGCTCTTAAATAATCATGTGGAAGAATGCTCTGTGTTGTAGCAAAATGAAATGCTAACTTAAACAAGTCAACACAGTAACACAACAACTTTCTTGCCCTGGTAATGTGTCATATAGTTTCAATTAAGATTTAATCATGTAACTACTGTTAAACACTGAATCTTTTTCAATTAAATGTAAAATGCAACAACCACTTTATTTTTCCAAAAAGATAAAAATGTGTAAAGATGTTTGTTTTTTTTAAATCACAGGAAAGTTATTATCAACATCATTGCATTTATTACTGTTCAATGGAGTGGCTAAAATGTATTCAGATAATGAGTTTTGCATTACTGAGCCATTTCCAGTATTTGGGTGTTTAATATATTGACCAACATATTATTTAAACTGTTTTGTTTATAATTAATATTTTTTGCCTGGATAGTTGTGGACACATTAAAACTATGAGCAGCTACCACATGTCTTGGAGAAAGGCTTCAACCAAAGGAGTAAATTGTTTATTTACTGTATATCACTGAAACATCTTTCTTAATATACATTTTTATATAAAATTGTTGTCAATTAATGATGATAAAGCTGTGTATTTTTTATTATTAACAACTTTTTTACTGCTTTGAAATACTTTCTTAATGTCTGATATTTATTACAGTACAAATTACAGTACCTTTAATTAGCAGGTTATACAGGAGCAGGGCAGGAGCAGGAGGGGCAGTGCGGTGGCTCTGTGGCTAAGGATCTGCACCTGTGGCTAGAAGGTTGCCGGTTTTTTACCTTCGGCCAGCAGAGGAATCCTACTCCGTTGGGCCCCTGAGCAAGGCCCTTAACCCTAACTGCTTTTGAGGGCACCGTTTAAATGGCTGACCCTGCGCTCTGATCCCAAGCTTCTCTCCCTGTCTGTGTCTCATGGAGAGCAAGTTGGGGTATGTGAAAAGACAAATTCCTAGTACAAGAAATTGTATATGGCCGATAAATTGATCTTATCTTATACAGTACATGTACATATAAAATGACTTTCACATGGGTCACCAATACTGCACAAAACCTTGTCATTTTTTGGATTTGTCGTCATCAGTGAACTATCTTCAAGTTCATTTCATTAAAAGGTGGGAAGATGAAGGTGAAGAAAACAGCAAATAATTAAGGTTGTAATGAAGAAGGGGCACCTTTGATCAGTGAGAAAAACAAGACCATTGATCACCAATAACAGGCTGCTAGAGAACTGTTGGATTGTAAAAAAGGAACACTTGAGATACAGAGAGTGGTACCAGGCCCTATCAACACTCAAGTGCATTACAAAAAACTTTTAAGCATCAATTAGACAAGAAGAAAGTCAATACTGAAAAAAAATCAATGGGTCTCTCTCTTCAACACACATTCAGAGTACAAAGGGACTGAAACCTTAATTAAAAGATGTGGTTTTCTTTCTGTGCTAAACCTTAAAGGTCTCAGAATATGTTTAGAGCTTTCTATCCAAAGAAAAGGCTGTTCAAACATATATTCTCTGTAGGCCATTGCCATTTTTTTTTCTTTTGACATGTAATGCTGTCGTGCAAAGAAAATGTTCACAGCCCTCAAGTATGTCTTTAACTTTCAGCTTTCCTAACAATGTATTCATAAATAATTAGCTGCAGCACACTTAGTCACAATGTTAGAGAAGGAACTAATTTGTTGTATGTAATAAACAACAATTATAAACCATACTGAAGCATTTTTGTGAAGATCTTTTTTGCTTCCTAGTTTCACTTTTGATGATTGTGAAGTACAGTATAGAAAAAATGCTGACATATAAGATTACTTTAGTAATCTTCAGAAAAAAATTGAAATGTTGATCAATTTTCACTATAACTGTCCAACTGTTGTGCAAAACCTCCCTTGAATATCTCAATAAAATCAATGATAGCTTAAATTTCCACCTGTTTTGCTGGTCTAACTGGTGATTTGGGTTTCCCACGACTTTACCAGAGCATGTATTTAAAGCTTTTGTTTACATACTGTATGCTACTATTTATCCTAGTACATATCTCAACTTGTAGTGGGTTTTCTAAACCAGGTACTATAAATCATATTATCTGTCATATTTTAGATCTTTAGATCTAAAGACACTTTAGAATGAACATCTCAGTTCTAACTGTTTGCAACAATCTATATATACGGTATATATAATCTACAGTTTAATGTATATCTATCAAAATATTTAATTGGACATCAAACATTTATAAATACCATCTACAAACCCCGATTGTCACAATTTTAGAAAAGAAAAATTCCACCAAATAATGAGTTCATGGGTCTGAATGCTTAAGAAATTAACATACAATCTTTCTTCCTTAAACAAACACTTTACTTACATGGGCTTGCTATATCAAATGATACATACAGTACTATATACAGTACATATCTATTTTTTACACAATTCAGCTTTCCTCACTAATACTGTATTAGCATATTAGCAGCGTGTTCTTCACTTTTATTTTTCGCTCCTAACTTTTGTTATCTTATGTTATCGGAAATTGTAATTGTATTATTCTAGTTATGGTGTAGAATTAATATTTTGAGTGCATAATTCATAAGAATATTAATTCATTAATTCTAATATTTAATACAATAAAATGTTATATCTTTCATTTTATTTTGATTATGTGCACTATGAAACCACAATATCAATATCACAAAACAGCTCCACTTTTCTTCCACTGCACAAGATTTATTAAGTAACATAATAAGCAAACTTTTGTTTAGATCATGCAGATTTTATTTCTCCACATTACTGTTTTATAAAACTTTTAAACCAAACAACTTGTATAAAAAAGGCAATTCCTCCTTGTTGTAACATACTTAGAAATTTGTGGTGCAAAATTATACAAGTGAAATCAGCAAGTTCCAAAACTCAACAGGTTAATATCCAATTATGAGCACTTTTTAAGACTAAATTTTTTAAGGCAAAATGTAAGACTTTATTCTGAAAATATAGATACCACCAGGAATACCTAGTCTTCAATTTTGTAATTTTGCAAAATTGGACACCAAAGAAAGGATCTAAAAATTATTTCAAGACAAATATTTGTATAGTTATTAAACTAGTTACATTTGTAGAGGAGAGAAAAGTAGCAGAACTACTTTTAAGTAACCCACACATACTGTACAATAACAAGACCTCATTCAGAACATTGTGCTCAGTTTTGTTCATAATACCAGAAAACAAATCTTAAAAAGTTCAAAGAAGAGCAATACAAATGTGTCCTGTTGTCAGGGCACCATTACATATAGATTAACTAACAGGTTAAGAGAGAAATCTCTCTCTAAGAGAGAAACAAAGGAGATTTAAAGGACATTTGTCCTACGAATGTGCAGCTGCAAGTCCAATTTAATTTGCAAGCAAATGTGGGTATTAACAATGCAAAAGTAAAAAACACGGCCTTGCTGGTGAAAAATATAACCAAGAGAAGGTACTGGAAAAGCTATAGAAAACGAAAACATGGAAGCCAGTGGAATGCTCTGAGTCACTGAAGTAACATCAGCTTTAATATTGCCAAGATTAAAAAACCATGCAATTTTTTTCAATTTGTATGTACAGTATAGTATAAATCTAGATAAAATAATATTGACTTCTCTGATGCAGTGCCTCTGCATGTCAGGAATAATAGCAAACAGCAGCTGCTTTTCAGTTTCATTCAATACACCTCTACAGTAAGTCAAGAGGCAAGGCAGCTTATTGGTCCATCCTAGCTTCTGTAACAGTAAGTGAACTTGAGAGCACACGATTCCCTTGATGGATGGGATGCTAATCTATTGCCAGGATGACCCCCAAGTACTTTTATACCTGGGCAGACTGAAGCAACTGGGATAAGTTACCTCACTCAAGGGTGAACCTACAATGTCTTTACCCAGAGCATTTACCCAAAGCCCATCATTATCCATTAGTCCAAAGTCCTACTCACTATACTACCCTTCTGACACACCACTAATAGGTCAAAGAAATAAAAAAAAAACATGCATTTTTTCACATTATATGCAGCACAGCAAATTATTTTCAAGATGACTGGAACTGTAGCTAGTGAAACTATTAACTACAGATTTTGTGATGCAAGAGTTACAGTTAATGAGACATCTTTCATTTTTACAAATTCCTTTTTAATATCTGGTGGGGAATAAAGAGGGCAAAAGGACTCTATGAATGTTCACCTACAATATAGCAAATGCATAAACGCAGCAGGGAATGCTATTATTTTGTTGCATTGAGTCTATCAGGTCAAAAAAGAGAGAAAAGCAGCTTATAATGAAGGCATTCTATAACCTGAAAGTGAACTTAGTCATGTCAATATGCCTCACCTGTTTTAACATTGATGATAAGAACTGAAGCTTCGGTTGAAGGTCTATACGATTATGCCCTTCCTGGCAGATGTACAGTATGAGAAAAAAGAAACACAGTACAGAAAAGTTAAAAGTACAGAGAGCCAAGTTTGAACCAAGGAAAAACGCAAAGCCGCTTTTCAGAACACAGTTAAGGGTATTATGTGAGCAGCAGAGTATTAGTCATGAAAATGAGGGAAAAAAAAGTCCTATTTTCTCTTTTCAAGAGAAAATGAAAGTGAATGACGAAGAAACCGTTCAGATTATTCATACCCTCACCAGTCAGAAGAGTCAGCCATGTGACATTCAAGAGCATAAAAGCTCTTCAAAACTGTATAGCAATATGGTCATCAATCAGGCCTTTGAGTGAATAAATGAACAGTGAAATAAGGTTTGATCAAAATTATACATGAATTGCTGTGGTAGAAAGTAATGGGGATTCGTTGATTAGGAATGTATTCCAATGTAATAGCAATAAAAAACAACAAAATTATAATAGCATTGAGTCATGTACAAAATTATGATCTTTGCTAAAAGTTCTAGATGACACTAAATGCGGTATATTTTTTAGTGAAAAAAATATAATAAACATATAAATTTGTCAAACACGTTCCAGGATTCAGATCATGTTATTACTTTAAATTGTATGACTTCTTTCAGGAATGGGTATGTGTCCAAATAAACTTGAAAGAGATTCCATTTTGAAAGTACAGTTTAAGCAATGAGAGTAACTATACTTTGTGTATCAGTGAATACAGTATCATTGTTGTAAACAGAGACAATACGAGTGTCTGCAGTAGTGTGTGATTTACCTTTAAATAAGTTTATTAGGTTTACATTCCCTTGCTTCAGTTAAATAAGTTGATATGTTTAATTAAAAACACCTCTTCTTTTAGTGGCAAAACTGAGCCACTCAAGTGAAGCAGATAAAGCTTGTCCAATTTCATGCTTAATTTCTATTCAGTTGCACTGGAATGAGTAACTGGAAATAGCAACAATGTGATATACAGAAACAAAAATACCACCAGGAATACCAACCACAGAGTTTTCACATTGGAATGCAAGGAGAACCATCATAAAACCTCTATATCAATATTGCTTTCAACTTGTTAGGTCAAGGTTGTCCATTCCTGGTCCTTAACAGACCAATTCAACAACAGCAAAATTTCAGGTACAGTATTGCTTCAAAAAAAGTTAGACAACCTGCAAATACACCTGCCCTCCTGTATTGTGAAGTCCAATGCTAGAAGAAACATCCATGCATCCATTTACTAGCTGTTTTATCCAATATACGGTCACAGGGGAGCTGGAACCTATCCCAGAAAGCAATAGGCAGAAGGCATACACCCTGGATGAGACGCCGGTCCTTCACAGGGTACACATAGACACAAAAACCTACTGTATCCATTCACAACAGGGTCAGTTTTCCCAGAAACCAATTAATCTAACAGTGTGCCTTTGGTCCTGTGGGATAAAAGCAGAGGACCTGGAGGAAACAGATGTGAACATTGGGAGCATACAAACTCCACACACAGGGCACACCAGGAATTGAGCCCAGAGCACTAGCATTGTAAGGCAGAAATCCTAACCACTGTGTCACCATGCCAATCAAACAGTGGAATAGAAAGTTTCTGGTTCTTTCTATTTACAATTTGGAAGGTTTCAGATTTACCTAAATAAAATGTGCATACAGTATAAGAATACCAAATAGACTAGCCCCTTTGGAAATTATTATTTAATCTATTTTTTATTTCTAAGTTAGATTATAGAAAAGTTAGTTTCCTCTTAAAGGGATACATACTGTACAGTACATGAAAATGCATGGTATTTATGATACATTGTGTATTTAAGAAAAATGTCACATTTCCAGAGTCTACTCCTAAAACCTGAAGGTACTATTTGAAGACAACAAAGGCAGATTTATGTGATGTAGCTGTCATATCTGCTGGTTAAAGTGGGACTAAGCAACAAATCTATGAGATGTAAGGAGAACCCATGTGCTGGGTGACAGAAAGAAATATAAAAGGGGAGCTAGAGGCAGCATGGTGACAGAGAGGCTGTCGTTCTGAGCATGCAGGCAGTCATGGTGTTGTGACAAGATAGAGAATCAGGGAAGCTGCAAGCTGCGCCATCACAGGGAAGAGAATACAAGCATAGCCTGGTGCAGACAAACAGGGTCTGTGGTCAGAAACAAGAAGCCGGGTAGACACTCACCAAGATGCCAAGATGAGCCAAAAGATGTAGTGAAAACAGTGAGGTGAAGTCAGGAAACAAAGGCTAGCACAAGACAGGAGACAACGGAACTGGAAACTCAAGGGGCTCTGAGCAACTCTATCACAGAGCTAAAATCCATAACAAAGTGCCCTTAAATATCTGGAATTTCCAGAAGTGGGCGTGGTTGCACATTGCCCACAGGTGATTCAGGTTTCCTGACACAGCACATGGAAACAGGCATAGATGACAGGGGAGATGGGTACGGCCTGCTGCTAATCAAAGCATGTTTGCTCTACAGTGGTCCAGCAGGAGTGCTATTGGCTGTGCCCAAACAACCTTTTTACTATTAATTAATAATATTCACAACCAATTATCTTCTTATACAGTGATGATATACTGTATTAAACAACACACAGCAGTAGGATGCCGACCTACAAAACTCCTACTGTATCTTGACACTCGAAGAATGTCTCCATTGGCAGTCCTTGACAAATTAATATATTTACAGGACATATAAGAATATGAATGTGCAATTATTAGAACAGCTATGCATATAATACAGATATTTGGTAAATGGTTAATTTTTAAAAGTCTGAATCAATAGCTGAAGACAAAAGTTGAAATATTGTTTTTGCATTGACTTTCTCAATCGATTCTCATTTGAAGTTCAGTTTGAAATTCAACCAGCACAGGCCAATTACTACGGCACACATGTTAAAAATCAGATAAAACCAATTTTCATACTCATACTGTATCTGTATGATCAGACTGCCAACCAGCAGGCCAAAGTGAACCACATCTAGGATTTAATAATGATCTCCTCCCTAAGGGTAGATTTTCTTCTGGCAGCCATTTCAGACTAATAAGTATGGAATTGATTAGTTCAACATAATACAGTGAGCACTGTGCCTTGTGATTCTGCCAAATGTGTTGGAGAGGCTGTTGATATTTATCTCTAAACACATTGTAACCATTGCCTAACAGTGTTCTGTTTCCAGAGGAACAGGTGGCAATTTGCAGTCCTTGTATCCTTACCTTCCGGACATTCTCCAGTAACGCAGGATCCTCCCTGACACAGGGGGAACTTTCTGGCAGTGGCACTCCGAACTTGGTCTGCTCACTCTCTTCCTCTGAATAGGGTTCCTTATCACTTGCATTGCACGCCATTTCACAGAGCTTAGCTTTCAACCCCACCTCCACGACATCTGCATCCCTCTGAGGAGGGCAGCAGCTTTCATCTCTGACGGCTGCTCCCAAAGACCCAGCATTATCCTGTTTGGAATACAGATGGAAATTCAGTGGTATAATACTTTGTAGTTATAGCTGGCTGTTCTAATTTATCAGCTATATTATAAACGGGGTAAACCACAAATTGGAGGAATCATTAAGAATAACATTTATGCCTCAAAGTTTTGAAACATCAATGCATATAACTGTTTTATAGTGGCAAATCCTCTTTTTGAAAGCACACTGAATGAGTCACAGAGTCATGTCACATCCCACTGAAATCTAGACAGTGTAAATACAAGCTAAGAGATAATAATAATGAATAATAACCATATTTGTTAAAGGCAGAGGTAAGAAATGCATTAACCAACAGCATGTCACAGTTTTAATGTTACAATCTAGGTTCAAAAGTCTGCTTATGAAGATACCCACTATAATAACATCAAAATTTAATAGTACAGAAGGTTTACAGTATGAGTAAGCAGCATGGAGAAAAGATTTATTGGTTTTTAATTTAAGTGCAGATGTGGAGTTAACTCAAAAATGTCTGAAAAATAAAGAGAAAAAAATAAATCTGTCATTGCAAAGCAGTCAGAACCATAAATTCAATATGTGGTGGAAATACAGTACCTCTGGTAGAAATTACTATACATCTGAAGTATTTTTGGATTAGTCTCTACCGACCTTACACACTGGTTTGGTGCATTATTTGCCCATTTCTCTCAAAATGGCTCAAGCTCTCTCAGGTTGTTTGGGAATTGTTTACAGTAGCAGTTTTCAAGTCTTTCTACAGATTCTCAATAGGATTCAAGTCCGGACATAACTGGACAACTCAAGTACACTCCTTATTCACCACTCCAGTGTAGCTTCATTGTTCTCCAATTTAGAGTCTGAATATTGATGATACTTTGCTCCTTTAATCCTCCTATCAGTTTTGACAAACTTTATAATAAAGTTTATAAAATATAATATATACTGTAGCTTCCACCACCATGTTTGACATTGGGGACTGATGTTGACTGATTAATGTTAAATTAAATTAAATGCTTTGCATTTAGATCAAAACGTTTCCATTTCATCTCATCTGACCCCAAATCCTTTTTTGGAGTGTGTTGTTGCTAAGGCCAGGTAGGATTTGTTATGGGTCACACAGTGGCATCCCTACTCAGTTTCCTACTTGCCCGGTTGCTCTGATTGGAGGGACAGCCTAATGTAGACAATGTCTACTTCTTGCTGATTGTCTTCGTCATGCTCAACGAGATATTAAGTGTCTCTAAAATGTTTTTGTTCCCTTATCTTGATCTGTGGTTTTAAATAATTCTATCTCTGAGTTCATCTGTAAGCTGTTTGGGCTCCATGGTTTAATTTTGCTTGATCTTCACTAACTGACAGAGGAACCTACTACTGCAGAGGCCATCCAACTAACTGTGTACCTCAATCACCCATCATCAATGATGTACCTCATTAAGGTAATTTTTGTGCACCTAAATTAATTCAGGTTTGCCACATTTAATACTACTAATGAATCATTCATTCTTTTATATTAATTATCTATTTACAGTACTTCTATGTTTTGTTACTGTGTTGAGTAGGTTGTGTAAATATATTAACTGCTGCTGTAAATTCAAAGTATTATGTTAGCAAGGTTTATATGAACAAAACATGAAAACTGTGCAAGGTCCTGAATATGCTTGCATGGCACTGTACCTGTCAGTATCAGTGTATACTAGTCTCCTGTTACCACCTTGTGGTGGAATAAAGTCTTACAAATTGTAATACAAATTTGCCTTCCACAACAAGAGAGTCATTTCTTCTTATACTGCCTTAAAGCAACATTGCACTAAAACTAGTTAATCCTTTTCTTTTCCTTTTGTGGCGAATAAATAAACCTGGAAAAATAAATTATACACTACACAACATACAGACCAGGCTAGAGTGTTGAAAATTGAACAAATAATAATAGTAGTCAAGTATTCACCCTACCGCTTGAATTCACTAGGTTTTGAATTACATTTTTCTTTTACAATTTCAGAACAATGCAGCAATTTAACAAAACATCAGATTTAATATTTACATCATATATAAAAAAATCATCTCTGCTTGCCAGCTGTAACAGCACATTTACTGTATTTTGAAGTATAAGGATGAGTTGTCACTATGTGCAATGATTTATTTTCTTGGCTGATTTCAGTGAAAGGAACTCTGAGTGAAACTGTATATACCGAATTCTGGCAGCCAGGGTTTACTTCATCTCCACTAAAGTAATACTAACTGGATTTATCTCTTTATTTACAGTATTTCGTCTTTAAACTGCCGACTTTGCTATGTTCTTCAGATTGCTGACATGACAAAATGTGAAGGTTTGCTTGATAAGCCTTTTGAGCAGAAGTTGTCATCTTACTCAGTCACAAATATGACCTCATCGTCACATACAGATTTCTGTTAATATATGGATATATGGGAAAGGAAATTTTAAAAAATCATTATGATATGATTACATTATAATGTTCGGAAT
This sequence comes from Atractosteus spatula, assembly GCF_055471065.1. Lineage (NCBI taxonomy): Eukaryota > Metazoa > Chordata > Actinopteri > Semionotiformes > Lepisosteidae > Atractosteus > Atractosteus spatula. Next base: position 44,470,391 of record NC_142711.1, read on the forward strand.
GCTTAATTTGTTGCTATGATGATAATGTTACATTTTCTACATACACATTCCTAACAAATGTTCTTGTTAGCATGCATTTAGGAAATATGCATACTGTACATAGATCTGTATCAAGATATATGTGGCAGACAAACCCAGGAGAGGACTGAAAAAACAAACATCATAGAAGCTTAAGATATTAAGAAGGGCTTAATATCTTCTGGTGGTGCAGTGGTTATCATTACTGCCTCACAGTGCTGGGACCCTAGGTTCTATTCCAGTCCTGGGTGTGATATTAATGGAGTTTTTACATTATTCTCGGGTTCTCTTGGGTTTCCTCCAGTTGCTCTGACTTCTTTCCACAATCCAAAACTGTACTGGCATGTTAGTTCTCTTCTAAACAACTTTGTAAATAATTCTCCTGTTCTACTGTCATTGTGAGATGTTGCAGGATGTGTTATTATAGAAAAAATATTTACTATAGTTATCTCCCAGGACATACATGTTTAAAATTTACCTACAGAATGAGTAAAAAAAAGTCACATCAGTGGAAAGGACACTGTGGTATACTACGGTTCCTTTCAGGATACCGAGTTCAACCTTTCACTGCTCAAAAAAGTCTGATAGGTCGCACTTAGATGTTACTGAAACTGTAGCTTAATTTAATCTTTTTTTTCTCAGTCTAATAATTATATTTCTTGAAATATATCATATCGTATATGTTATATAAAAATATAAAATACACAGCCTAGCTAAAATTTTAAAATGTAACATGGCTGTACAGGTTTTTCTCTGAAAAGGGGATTACATGTCATGAACAGAGTCTGGATGTTTATTGTGCCTGTTTTCAAGGACATTCTTAGAATACAATGAATTTCATGGAGTGAAACTTATCAAAACAACTGAAATTGTTAGTGCTGCAATTTCTAATTATATTGTTAAGGTTCAATATGCACCACTTAAAACATTTTATTATCATTTTAATGATTGCTTGCAAAACCATGGTGTAAATAATAAAATCTAGATGAAAGCAGTCTACAGGAATGATGTTAATACTATAGTTTATGCACAGTGTGGATATCTGTAGATATTACTTCATGAAAATCTTTAAGTAGTATGGCACATTTGTCCATGTATTGGGCTTACCTGTGATTAAAAACTACACGTTGTGAAGGATACACTTCCTGTTCTGCTTTAAATAGAAATAATAAAAAAACAACTTTAAATTAGTTTAGAAATGTAAAATTAATAAATACCACTCACATATATAAATATATACAAGAATTGTATACACAGTATTAGTCATATGTCTCTGTCTCCTTATGTCAGATTAAGTAGTCAAAATATAGAATGAAGCCTGAGGGAGGGGGAGGGGATCTGCAGGACAGCTTGACTGAAAGGTAGAATTGGACGTCTGTGTGAAACACTAATTAATATAATAATTAATTAGCAGAAGCATTTCACAATATTGTGCACCACCATTTGTATTGGAGACATCATTTTGATATGAGAAGAACCTACTTCTTTTTGTGTTTTGTGAGTGGAATTTATTAATTGTGTATTTCTAAAATGTTACATTCAATTAAGTAATATCCACATATATCCATACTGTAAATCAACTATAGTATTAGCGTCATTCTTGCCTGCATCTGGATGCCATTAGTTACACAGGTTTTGCAAGCTATCATTAACAAGATAATAAAATGTTTCAAGCAGTGCATACTGTACCTCAATAGCAAACTGCAATATTAAAAATGTAAATACTTTACATTGATGTAAATATAGTGCAGATTTGTATGAGCCACAATGCAATTTAGAGTACAGTACATCAGTCATTTAAATCACTACTCAAAACATTGTTTTTAATCTGCCTCTGTTTTCGTTTTTACGTTTATTTGCTTTTAAATATGATATGTTTTAAAAAACACTATTTAAAATACATTTATAATAAAATACTTCAATAAAATTATTTGTTTTCTAATTATTATTTATTTACAATTACTGTTAATTCTTTAAAATTCATGTAATTAAAAATGATAATTCTACTAGTGTTATAAAGTACAGCATTGTGACATCTCATTTGGAGTTGTGGTAAGAACATGCTGTCTCAACAGTAATCAACAGTAATGTACTGTATTTAATTAAATTGTTTGTTGCTAGTATGCATACAGTATTATTAGCACAGGAAAGCAGTAATGGGTTAATAAACATGCTGTACTTATGTGGCCGACTACCACACACAGCTGCTAACCGCACCACCTGGCAGCTTTACACAGTAGTGTAGTCCTGTATCAGATTATCAGATGTTTTTCATCATCAGTGTGGTAAATATGGATTTTGATACTGGAATTATAATCTTTGGGTTATTTAAAAGAGAAACACAGAATTGTCTGGTTCTTGGACAATCCATGCCTCTCGTTCTTCTGGAGTAAGTAAGGCCAGATGGTTGACACCGAAAAGATCTAAATCTTACAATTAGAAACAATATTCATTATATTCATTATATGACTGTATTCACAGAATCAATGTTACAAAATCCCCTAAATCCTAAACTCTTCCCTACATGATATCAGCCTGCAATGATATCATGTAAGTCAGTTAAGCAAAGAAAATGCAATTACCACATAAATGGAGGATATAACGTTACTTATCAATAGCATTTTCTTCTCTTTGCACCATATTTGTTCAACCAATCAATTAATTGTTTAGATTGACTAATTTCCATGTTATGTTTTAACATAAATATATCTTTATGTCATCTAATATGTTTATTTCATCTCTTTACACTAGAAGACAAACAATATTAATGGTTGCTGAAATGTGTGCATATCATTAAAATCTAAAAAGAGAAAAAATAGAATGCACACCCAAAAATTGCAGAGGTGACTGTGATGTCCAGAAAAAATACAATAAAAATAGTAGAGTCAGCTGGATGCAAACTCTATACTTAAAATAAACCATTTTCAAAGCATTTATTTTTCAGTATAGAGTGGGGGTCCATCTGACTATTATTACTTAATATGAATTTATTATTAATAATTGATTATTATACACATTCATATTTACTATATACAGTATATCATGAAAGTCTGCCTCTGACATTTTAGTAATGACATTTCGACTTACGTTAAGCTAAGAAAATGCTGCTACAGTACTGTATATACACTACAGTATATATGTCATGGCATTATCCTAATTGAATTAAGAACTGAACACAGAAAAAGGTCTCTATTGCACAAAATGTTTGTATTCTCAATGATAATTTTTTTTTACACCATGACAAGTGCTTTATTTATTGTCTCAGTAAACGTGTATCTGGGTAGAATTCATGCATTTTTAGATGCACAACAGATGGCAGTAATGACAAGATCAGTAAATGTACGCATTAGTTAGTAAGCTAACTAAAATGTGACTATCATTATAATATCAACACATAATGCCCTTTTTTGTTATTTACTGTAGATATGTTTTGAAGGATATTGTAGAGTTTACTTATAAATAAACATGGCAAAACCCTATTTTTCAAAATTGCAGTCACAGATAATATACCTCAGTGAAAGTAATTACAAATAATTACAAAGTAAGGCTGTTCATTTATTGGTTGGGTCTTTTGCCAGAAAATATTACACTCTGAAGCCAGTCAAAATCTCAAATACTCATAAAAGGCTGGGCTGGGTTAGTACTTGGATGAAAAAGATCAAAAGAAAATTAATGATTTTGTTGGATCAGTGGATGGACTCCCAGACCATAAATTCCAAAACAAAGCTCTCAGTATGTTTACACATGATTGCAAGCTCTAGGGGCATCATATTTTGTGTGAAATGTTAAATCAAGGTCCTAACTACTGTACTTACACATATCTTGGAGTTCTATGCTTAGTACTCTCCAAATGACCTACTGTACCTAGAGCTCTCACTGAAGTATAACTGGCTATGCACAGTACAAATGAGCTGTACAGTATGTGCAAAAAGGCACAGCATGACAGGAATCCACTCTCACCTGTAAACTTTTTAGGAGGTACTTCAGCCTATAAAACTGCAAAGTAATAAAGATTAGATAACAGTGACATAGAGAATTCTTACTGTAGATGGTTATAATGCATTGATACTCGATGTCTCACTGAACAATCTGATTCTTTTGCATTGTGTGGCCTTACCTGATAGCAAGCTGAATATGACATTGGATAGGTGCTGAGCAGAGTGTCGCTTTCGTGATATTGTTCCTTAAGTGATAGCTTGCTTCTCCTTCGGCGTCGGGGACGCCTCAAATTGCTGTGGCGTTCCTCTGCCTCGCTACTATCCACTGGCCCCTGGTAGCTCGACTGGGGGTTCAAGTTGATATCCAGAGCATCAAGGTGATCAAGGCCGTTCCTCTTCAGAAGCTGTGCCTTGCGGAATCTTGGCAGGCTGTTCCTTGCAGATTGCACAGATGAGGTCTCAGAATCAGAGCACATGGTCTCCGTGTTGGTATACTGCCCTGAGGATGGGGAAGTCACAGGCCCAGGCCCATGTTTTGTATAGGTCCACTCAGGATCATGTTGGGAATCAGTATAGTAGGTCTCATCTGACAGCTTCCTGTGCTGCCTCCTCAACTTATCGAAAGTGGAATTCCATCCATATTCCTCATCTTCTGTGTCTGAGCCCAGCTCGTCATAGGCCGAGATGACCCCTGATTCCTTCTCTAAAGTTGCAAAGACCTCGCTTTTGGGTTTTGTAAGGAGGCTGGGCCTTGAGAGGAGAGCACTTTGTAAGGCAATCCAGTTCCCATCAGGGCTCTGTAACATGGAGGATGGGCCTCGGGGAGAAAAAATGTACAAAACAACATTAGGTTAATCATCTAACTTATTATCATTAATCTTGTAATTGAATCTCATGCTTTCTAAACTAATTTCAATGGCATACAAGTAAACCACCATAGGTTCCTAATAGTAAAATGTGTTTGTCCCAATACTATACTATAGCGTGCATATAAAACATGTTCAAGCTGTCACCTAATTGATGTTAATTTATACAATTAATTAAAATGAAATTACCATGCTCATTTTGTTAATGGGCACTAATCACTATCATCTGTTTTGATCCTCTTTACTGCACTTTACTGCTAAGACTAATTTTACTAGTACAGCTGTACTGTTTCCCATTATAAGGAGCAATTAGCTTAAGTATAAAAATACACTTATGGAGAAAAGTAGAAAAAGATCTGACAAAGTAAGCAAAGGTGTATCTCTGTTTTACTGTACTGATAGTTTGGACAAGTTTGACCATGGGTCCTACAGAATTGATGAAGGGGAAATGGATGAGCCTCTTCATCTCACCCCCTGCAAACCTGACATACTTTCACAGAAAGTTCCAGAAGGAAGGTAAGTTATGGACCACCTAATATACAGTAGGACAGTACATTGGCGAAAACGGTCATTCTTATGAAAACTAAAGCTTCAAAGTCAATAAGGACAATGGATTTCTCAGAGAGTGAAACCAACTTAACATCAAAAACAGATTCTAGTTCTCATTTATCTTCACCATGACCCTTGCATCTGTCAAATACAAGGATGGTCAAGGTGTCTTTTCCCTGGGAAGGTGTGGTGGAGTGCACTAAAGTTTCTGAAGAGTCAGAATCTGCTCTTTAATGGTCATAACCTCCATGAGCTGTAACATTTGCAGGTCTGGAAGCAAGAGTTCCTAGTAGTGGCCATATACTGCATGGCAACAGCAGCCCATGGAGACCTGGAATGGCTGCTAGATGATGAAAGGCCGGGCAGAGAAGACAGAATTCTGTGCTCTCCAAAGCACATGAGCCCCCAGTCCAGAGGCAGTAAATTTCACGGGACCCACAGAAAGAACAAAGATGAATCCCTTGCATGGTGGCAGTCAATGTTAATTGATGTGATGCCTATTTTAAACAAGTCAGGGACCAGATATGCAGAAAATGTACAAAAGGCACAGAGTCATCAAGAGAAAATCAAGGGTATTGAGGGTGATAGAAAACTGGACATAAAGCAACCACTCTGGAAGCATTGAGCATGGATGCATAAAATGTTTTACAGTATTAAAGTAGTAATAAAGGCACCAAAGGCAGAGTGAGCAGAAAAGATAATGAATGACACTGAGGTGAACCTACTGTAGGATTAAAACACCAAGAGTAGATAACCTCAAATACAGAGTGAACTTGAATGTAGAAGGAAAAATATGCAAGACTAGATTTGGCATGGAGAGATAAGACTCTGGAATACCGGGAGAGTTTTTGGGATATGCCAGAGGAAAAGCAGCAAGTATAGTTACAGGAGGAGAAAAGGCACTATACACTGGTTAAACTTCTGCAGCTTTATGGTAAAGTCAGACATGCTTAGGAAGGGAATAGTACTCCGTTAGCTCCTATTACAGTTCTGACAACATATTCTAGGAGGAACCACAAGAGGTCAACCTCTTTGTGAATTAGGAAGCTCAGGTATCATTGTGGCATTTCATGTGAGAGCATTAATTGAATTAAGAAAAACATCAGCAGGTGGACAAAATAAGCACTCAGAGAAGACAGCAAATGTTTGCTATCAAGCCTCAGCCAGGGTAGATCTTTGGTAATAAAACCTCTGAGCTAATGAAGACTTGTCTCTGCTAGAAAAGTACCACTTTAAGGACAGGTCATGGTGGACTAACAGGCCCGAAAACATCAAACAGAGAAATGCCCTCGGACACAGTATTTGTGCGCAAAGACCTATCTCTGGATGAGAGCAACACAAGAATGGCATCCCAGGTGCAGGAAGAAGTAATGGAAGAGGGGTTTCCTTTTCTTTTTTATTCAGACCATGATCCTGAAACAGATGCTGAACATGAAGAGAGGGTATACTGCAAACTTTAGTCAAAATACTCTGTAATACTCCAAAATACTCCCATAAAAATAGGATGAAACAAAATAGAGCATCCAGATATTAGGTGTCAAAGAAGAACATCAAGAGGTACTGTATGTTTGAAATACCACAGATCTCATGGTTGTGGCTCTGAAACAAGGTGGCTGTAGCACTGTTTGCAGTGGGGGTTACAAAAATAATTGAAAGTTTGATTAGCTACTGGGACCACAAGAGCTAATGCTGAGACTTGAGACTTAATCCGACAAGATCTAAGTTCTTGCTGAGTTAAAAAAGACGTAGTGACCAATTCACACTCATATGGACATAAGACAAGCAGAATCTGAGTTGATATATCCAGTGGTCAACTTCATTATAAAAGCTTAAATGAGATCTGACCATCTGAGGAAGTCTGTCAAACAGTAGCTCCATTGGTTGTCTTCAGATTGAAAGGAAACTTCAGATCACTCACATTTCCTTAATTAATATTGTTTATGACATTCAGAGACGTTATGCTCCTGTTATTTTTATTGTCATCTACCAAAATTTACTTTTAGTTACAAAATTCCATATTGATATTTGATATTAAGTGGATTTAAAGATGATAGATTTACTGAGTATTACATATTACTGTACAGTATGTGTTACATTTTTGTTAAAAAGAAGCTGGAAACAGGGCTACTGATGACTTTTAATAAATTACAGCTTATTAAAGCATTTGTTCTTCGATATGTTATATCCAGTCCTCTTTATCTGACACAGTCATGAAGAAAGAAATCCTATTTATAAACCATAAAAATATTATGGCAAAATTTAGTCAGAATGACAAGATATAGAGTGACAATATTTAGCTTCTGAAATAATTTAAGTGGCCAAAAAGCTTCAATCCCAACAGGTCTTACTGGAGTTATCCAGTCTATCCATGCTTTTCCAGCTTGGCAATGGGGAAGGTCTTGCAACCTTCTTCAAAGTAGGAAATTCATCCTGTTGCTTCCATATGGCCTCAGACACAGCAACTTTCCAGTCTGGATCTGTCGGCTTTTCATGTGTGTCTTCACCAGTGAGGGAGAAGGCAGACTGAGACCTCTGTTAAATACAAAATATTCAACATGGTGAGAGAATGAGCGATTACTACTCATTGGGGATTATTGTCAACAAATCAGTACACTTAAAACACCACAGCAGATCAATTTGTAACTTGGTCTCATTGGAGCTTTTCTCTATCTACTTACAATAATTAGAAGTTTTGAGAAATTGTCACAGTATCATTACAAAAAATGTTTCGACACAATTCTACAATGATTTCTCAAGTATTGTTCTGATCTGTAACATTAAGCAATACAGTGCTTTAATTAATGTAATAGATCTTTAGACAGAAATTCAGCTTTGTTGATTTATTGCTTCCCAAAGGCTTCAGTATATGAATAAAATAAAATATGTTAAAATAAGGAGAGCAAGTGTTCAGACAATGTCTTTTGTGGAGGCTTCTACCCTCCAAACAAATTGCTAATGTACTGCACATATTACATACTGTATATAGGAAAAAGTAGATGTCAATTCTACACTGAAAAGTAGAAAGAAGAAAAACATTTCATCTTTGGAGATTTTTTTATGTGTCAGCATGGTGGAAGGCAGTTTATCTGTGAGAGAAGTGACCCTGAGAATGACAATTAGCAGACTGGCCCAGAGAAACTAGGAAATTAGCTCTTTGAAAGACAGATCACATCCTGGAAGGCTAAGGGTAACCACTTGAGCCTAGGCATGTCACATTCTTCTGATCCATCTGAATAATTGGTTTTAGACTGTAATGACCATAGCACAATAAAATCCAAGAAGAAATACCCTGCATGTCAGTATACTGACTTTATGGTACATATTAAGAAAAACATTACTGCTCAGCAATACAGTGACAAAATCCAAACGAAGCCAAAGCTTTTTTGTTCCTGTAGGCAGGCGTTCCCAATCCTGGTACTGGAGGGTTATAGCTTTTCAATCCTGCTCTGCCCTTATCCATGTGAATCAGCTCATTATTGTTTTAAATTTACCAGATTAACTGCCTTTCCCAGGTCTTCATGTGCTGCTGCTTTTTAACAGAGACTTCGAAAACTCACTAGAACTCTACGACCAGCACTGGGGTTACCCCAGCTATAGGGCAATCCAGGTACAGTACATTGATTGTGCAGAAGGAAAAAGCAAGACCACACAGTGTACAAATATAATGGCAGCACCTCAGGAAAACAATGTTAATATGCTACTGTGGCCACCCTTTTCTCATGAGATAAACAGAAAATCTGTGGAAGCAGCAATCCACTGCCATCCGCAACCAAAACTAGCCAAATTATGCCAGATAGCAGCAAAAGTACATTACTAAAGTATCCTACAGTAATCTCTCCAGAGGCTGACAAGGTCAATGTTTCAGCACTGCAAAAAATGTGTTAATGCTCAGGATGTTGTATTGTTTTCAATCTGATATCATGCTTTGTTTCACTCTATATATATTTCAATCTCTCATTTCAAAATCTATTTGTTCTGATAACATCAACCAAAAATATTTATGATAGACTAACATGGTGCTGACATAAAAGACACATAATAGACTGCCTTATAGTCTTCAAAAATGTTGTGACTGTATGTATATACAGATACTATGGGTTGAAATTAATTTCATCTCAAGTGATGAAAAAGTTTATTGCACAGATAAAAAACCTTTTGAAACAGTGAACATTGCAGTACATGAGTAGTGCCAGCAGAGTGCAGTATATAACAGAATCCACTCCACAGAAAGGCAATGTTAATGGACTGCTATGTTGAAAACAAAAGTAACCTGAGATTGAAAATCTGGAAAAGAGGCAAATTTTCAAAACCCACTGCAGTGTTTCAGATGAAATGCAAACACTCACATGAAATAAAATGTAGTTGTTGGAGTTGTCAGAGGAGAATGAGTAAATATGACTGCTTTTTTGAGGACCTGCAATAATATCTAATACAATTCCACTAAGAACAAACACATCATCGACTGAACATGAATGTAACAGACACAAGTGTTTTTTTTTTAGTTTAGGACTTTGATAACATACATAGAAATAACATTTCTAAGAAACTGAAGTGGTTTGTCCATCCAAATCACAACTGCACATATTAAGTTCAAATAGCTTAGTGTTGTAAAGAAATGCAGGGACAATTTGGAAAGTGAAGAGAGATGTTTCCTGAATCCATTCATTTAAAACAACAAGCCCACAACTTAAGCTGCCACACATAAATTTACAAACCCTTCGAAGTCCCCATCTGCTTGCAGGTACAGTATACAGTAAGTCCCAGATTTGACTTTTTTGATTGACTGGATGTCCAATAACGTTCACTTTTCCGTACCACCTACTTTAAAAGTCCTCTGAACCACCACTGGATAGTACATTTAAAAGCACACCTTACTGACACGAGCACTAAGAGATTTAAGACAGGATGACTTCAGAGAGACACTTCTGCATTTACAGGACCTCACAATCCAGAGTGTCTTTAGGTGGTTTATCAGCCTCACAAGGCAATGGCCCAAGACTGAGCAAAGATTGTATCAGAGCCATTGCAGCGTGACAAAAGAAGCTCACATACTGTCTGCAGCCACTAACCCTGCCAGGAGGAACTAACCTTTCACTGAGCAACAGTTCCTTTGCTTACCCATAAGGAGTAGGAAACGTTGGGGCTGGCTTGAGAGGTGAGGTTACTGTTTTCTGATATAGTTGGTGAGATCATATCGCCACTCTGGAACCGAGGCCATTCATATTCAAAATCGGTTTTCACCTCTGAGTGCCTCCTTCTTCTTATTATCTGCATGAGTGGAAAGCATTTCTGAGGCACTTTCACTAAGCATTAAGTTCTGAATGACAATTAAAGCTCTTTGATAGATACAGTAAGTCAGGCTAATTTTCAAACATATTAGTCATATGTGTGGTGGCATTTATAGATTTTAAAGACTATAGAATTTAACAGAATGATCAACCAGACACCTAATGGTTAGAACTAATGGGTTAATATTTTTCACTGCAGGTAAATAAATGTTATGACCATTATTTACAAAGTATTCAGAATACCGAAGTCTTACTGGTGCCAGCAAGATAATTATAGTAGGTTTAATCCCACTTGTGAGTATATATGTAAAAGAAAATATTTTTCCTTCTTTTTAAATTTGAATTTTCATATTTAATCATAGGCGTTTGTGCAGACTTTGGTAAATTTGTATTTTGCTTTTTTTTTGTATTTTACATTTTTATATTTCAAAAATAATAACAAAATCATTTTAAAAAATGTCCACTGAAAATAAAAAAACATACAGTATGCATTTTCTTTTGTCACAGCTGGAAATTTAGGAAATTTCTCACTAATGTTGAGAGCGAAATATGTACTTTTTGCACTATTGTAGTAGCTAGTTCCTCTATGAGCTCTTCTTTGTTGTCACGCAGATAACGAGCTTCATTTTGCTTTTCCTAGAAGACACACAGAGACTAAAATTAGTCAATCATTACTGGAGTACACAAAGCCAACACATATGAAGAAAAAAGCACTGCTAAAAAGTACAAAAAGTCTGAAGGGGGTTCACAGTTTGCTACATTAAGGTAATTGTTGTTGTAATAATTTTAACAGATAAGTAAAAGAAAGTTACCACACAATTATTTATTATTGCACCAATCTTTGAAGTTCACTTTGAAACTGTAAAGGTTGAGTCCAAATCCAAAGTTTACAGGTTCTGGACAGCAGACTATGGAATGAAACAGCAGTTAAGAGAAGTAGAATAGGATAAGACAGCTATGAAATCAGCACAGAAAGAGTGTACATGGATTGTGCTTGAACCACAGAGAAAAATGATGATAAGAGTGAGGAAATCTAAAGCTAAAAACAGCTAAAAAAAACAGGGGAAAAGGGGAAAAGGCACTTCATAAAATGATTAAAAAATAAAAAGATCCAGTTAATGAAAAGGAGCACAATGAATGCAAGTAAAAATTATATTAGAAAGACCAAGAGACAGAGGGAGAGGGATAATGGAATGATAAAAAAAGTTGTTTTGGTACTTTAGCATCAAAAGAACCCTGAAGGGTGGAGTAAAATATATTCAGTAGAATAATGGGAAATGTCAGGAACAACAGAAGAAAAATGTATGATGTACTAAATGAGTATTTCACTCAGATGCTCACTAAGGAAGAAATCAACAACATGCCTCAGGCAGCAGAAGGACAAAGTTCTGTATTGAACAGTATGACCACAGCAATGGCTCAGAAGTGTTTTGGGTAGTACAGTAGATGCACTCAGGATTAATACATCCCCTGGGTGTGATGGTATCCTATCAGTTGCACTCAAGGATGCCAGAAACAACAGTCACTCAAGAAAATGGTAGTATCCATGGACTGAAGAATAGCAAATGCAAATTAAAAAGCCCATCCATAAGCAAGATGACAAAACTGACTCAAGTAACTATAAACCAATACAGTATGTCTGATTTCTATTATATGTACATTAAGGCTATAGAAACAATCATTAGAATTAAACCAGATGATCACATTTATGGCAATAACTTCCAAGGGAATAATCAATAATGATTTACTAAGGTAGTTTAGCTCGTGTTTATGATTTTTAAACAGCACATGATATGGTGTATTTAGATTTTCAGAAGGCTATGATGAAGTTCCACATAATAGATCAATTTCAAAATTATTGGCAGTAGGCATTCAAGACATTGTGCTTGGATTAAGAACTGGTTAATTCACAATTTAGAGAATAGAGACTAAGTGGAGGCCGCTCAGATTGTGGTGATGTACAGTATTTAGTGGGTTATCGCAGGGATCTGTACTAAGACCATTGTAGCAAAAACTGCACAATGACATTAATTGTGAGAAAACTGAGAAAACACCTGGTAGATTATGTTTATCCTGGTTAAATGGGAAAAATTGACATAGAAGAAATAATGTAGTGTTGTGCATTGAAACAATTCTATAATTACAATTAAGTATATGATTATATAATGCACTAGTAAGACCCATTTTTAATATTTTTACAAATGTGCTCACCACATTATAGAAAAGATACTGCTGCTCTAGAATTAATCCAAAGTAAAAAAGCCAGATACATTCTGGGCCTGAGGGGAAAATCCTACACTGACAGCCGGAAGGAATTTAACGTTTTAATCCTGGACAGAAAATCCTCATAGGTATTAACAAATACAGCATAGTTGTCTTTTTTATAATGAATATTGAATCATAAAGCAGAGGACACAAATAGAAACTATTTGAAAGTGTATTTAAAACCAACAGCAGGAAGCTCTTCTTGTTGTGGGGTTGTGGGGGTATGGAATAAGCTACCTAACTATATTGTTGCAACCAACACTCTGATATTTTTCAAGAAAGAAGTACAGAAGAAGTAGAACTAAAAAAAAGGGCTCCCATTTATTTTGTTTAGTGTGATAAAGCAAAAGGAAGTGCATTCTAAGGTATAAATGCCCTTAACATTAATTCAATCAATATTTGATAAATTGAATTAAAATCCAGAAATGAACAGCAAAAACAGCAAAAGCAAAAACTTAGTGGAAAGGAGGGGTGGGAAATTTCTTAAAAGTGGGCACTGACAATGTTGTGAGCATTTAATGATATTCCTTAATCTTCAGACATACTGGATTATAAGTAGAATTAAATTAAAAGCATTAAGATGGCAACATTTTTTTAACCCACTCTTGATTCTCTCCTTGATAATTATTTGCTGCTCTCATTGCTGAACAGTGGTTATATGTGCGTTTACTCCAGAAAATGATTTCAAACAAAGAATTTAAAGACATGGGTACTCAAGAATCCCTACAAATGAGTAGAAGCCATTAGGCTCATTTGGTTTAAGTAGCTAATTGTTCTGATGATCTCATCCAGCCTCTTGACAGATACAGTACAATACCATGGTTCTGGATTCAATGGCATGGTTAGATAGCTCATTTCAGACTCCCACAACCCTTAATTTTGCTTTTGCTGGTTTATTTTTGCAGACACTCTTGTACTCTGAACAAGAGCAGTCTTGAGGCCAGACAAACAATCTACAGATATGGAATTCTCCGATATGGAGTAGATGGAAAATTTGTATCTGGAAATAAAAAAAAAAGCTTTTGAAGAACTTACCAAACTATCACTGTATTCCTCAGCCTTAGATATCGCTTCTTCTATTGCCTCCTCAGCAACTCGAAGAGCAACCATGAGTGTTTCAGCCATACTGTGTCCTTTTTAAAGACAAGAGCAGGAACAACAAGTGTCTTAATAGTTCAGCCAAGCATAATAAAGTAGAATGAATTATTCCCTTATGTGAGAAAAGGTGTGGCATGCTGAATAATTAGTAGTTAAAAAATTAATACCCTTGATTTTTACTACAAATTGTAATAAAATAAGATTTTCCTAAACATAATCTGGGATTTGTACACCACCCAGTGTTTTAAACCAAGCAAGAAAAGCAGGTAATTGCATATGGTAGTTAACACCAAAAGCTTCAACAAATAAATAGTACTGAGTAATCAGTTTTTAGTATAATTACGGATTTTAAAGATTTGTATTTACAGTAATTCATAAAACGGAAGTTGTGAAACACAATTGTATATTAAACAGCAATAGATAAGTGTAGTTATGGCACAGAAACATAGTCAAATGTGTCTGGTGGCTTTTATTCTTATTATTCCCAGTTGGTATTTAGAAATAAAAGAAGCGCTAATTAGTTGCAGCAATGTGATGAAAAATCCAGCTGGATCTAAGTGCTGTTGCAACTAATAACAGCCGTTTTAGTTTTCATGGAAAGAAGGGGACGCCTGCACAAGAATTTCAAATATAAACAGGAATTTGCTTTGTTTAGGTCCCAATGTACAAATTAATTTTAACGTTTTTTTTTTCCTTTTTGTACCACCACAGAATCCACAACTGTCAAAAACGAGACATTTTTGGTCCTTTCTAATCTTGTTTTACTAACACACCCTTCTCTCTGCGCTCCACTCCCGATTTTGCATAAAACTAGAAATAATTGGGAAAAATTTTGCTAAATGAAAATTGCATTGGAAATGCAGCTCAGGAAAAGTAGAGAATGAGACCGAAGGAAGAATGATGAAGTGCAGGCAGATGTGATCCGACCACAGTGGAGCTAATCATATTTAACACATCACAGGGTACGATCTGCAGGAAGTTCAGTGTCGATCTGTGGGAGAGGCTTGTCTCTCACTAACAAACACCACTTTGTGGGGGTCGCTGTGCAACTGAGAGCAAAGAGAGCACTACTGTTTAATCTCAACCTATCCCTCGGCCACACTCTGTCACGGCTCGTACCTTCTCCCGTAAGCGCCCTGACATTCCCACGCGTGCTAAACTCCACACACGCCTATCCAGGAACTAATTATCCAACCACGTCTCTCTCTCTTCAATATTTAAACACTCTTCACCGGCTTACCTACAGTACGCTCACTATTGAGAAGTCTTCCTCAGCTTTCTGTTGTGCGCGCTAATATTCTCGACCTGACTTCTTTCACTGCCCGACCTGGTTCTTCTACTTTTGACTTCGCTCTTGCCTAACAACTTGGATTTGGAATATTGGATTTACTTTTGCTCATACTACCTTCCTCACGGCTTCACACAGGGATCCAACAACTCACCCCTTTCAGAAACCCTGACACACTCAGTCAGTTGTGTGCTACTGCTTGGGGAATCACAGTCACACTGTGAAGCTGGGGACATGGCCAAGCCCTGTACACTCAACTCTGGATTGTAGACTTCAGCCTGTGCTCAGGTGAGCACCTCTCCCCAGCATAGCCACTCAGGAGCTCCTATACAACAATTTTCATTTCTATTTAAAGTTAGATTTTCAGGGGATGATTACATTAAAGTGGCAAGTGCAAGATTATTTGCTCTCGAATGCTGCTTTGTTATAAACCGCAGCAAAGTGAACTTTTGCTTCTTTCACTCCTATTTCAACATCAAAAAAACAAAAAAGAAGGGGTTTCCATTACTAGTTTTGGGAGCCCCCACACCTGCTGGTTTTCATTGCATGTGAGGTCTTTGCTTAAACGAATCTTTAATTTCATAATAAAAACTGTTGTTAATTGGTTATTGGGTTGCTTGGTTAGAGTCTTTACAAGTCTTTTTTTTTTGTCCACTCAAAGTTTGGTCATTTTAGTTACTGTACTTCCACCCATCCATTTTCTAACCATATATCATCCAGTTCACAAGGCCAAAACTACACTGTAGCGACTTAAGAAAGTGAATGTGCTCGAGTGGCTCAGGTGAAGTCCTGAGTTGAATCCTATCGAGAATCTGTAGAATGACGTGAAAACGGCTGACCATATACTGTACATATGCCAAACAACTTGACCAAGCTTGAGCCAAACTGCCAAGAAGAATTGACAAAAACTGCACCCAAGCTGGTGTGCAAGTGTGGCAGAGACTTCCTAAAAAATACTTGTGGCTGTAATTGCTAACAAAGGTGCTTCACCTTTGCCTGAAAATGTAATTCAGGGGTCGATATACTTATTGTATGCAATCAGAATATTTGTTTTATTTAGTTATTTCATTTATTTTCTATATCTGTTTATATTTTTCTCTAGCATTTACAGTAATCTTACCCTTATTTCAACATTCAGGTTTGAAAAAATATTAAGGTTTAAAAATGTGTTTGCATACTGAATACTCTTCCTCTGAAAAAGTCTTGAAATGGAACATATATAAGCTCCTTATAGACTTACTGTAACCAGGAGAATGTTTGCAAGAGATATCAAATATTGGCACTGAAGAGCCAAGTCCTATCCTTATACAGTAGGAATACCTTAATAACACTGGCTCTTCAGTAATACATTGCAGTGTAAACTGTTATAATGAGTTTAAAAAGACCATTTAAAGGATACATGCAACATTCTTTATGTTGTAGTTTTATAATATTGTTACAGGCTGTGATAGGTGACAATGGATGTGTCTAAGAGTCGAGATAAAGTGTGTAACACCTGACTGTGTAAACATTTCCAGCTTCAAAGTAGAGGGGGGTGTTTGCCGAGATGTAGGGGATCCAGATTCTGTGATGAGTTCTGAGTAAGTGATCAAGTGTCAATCAACAGTCCAAAAACACACCATATAAGATCAGCTCAAGAGAGAAAAGGGGAGGAAAAAGAATAAGGTCAGACTACATGAGAGAGAAGACAGAAACAGACGGGACTTGAAGCTTGTGCCAGGCGAAAGTCCCTTCTTCATGATCACTCAAAAAAAAAAAGATTGGTGGTAAGTATTTGAATCTTGCCAAGAGAGCTTGCTATTCTGTAGCTTTTAGGGGGAACTTGGAGTTCATGAGTGAAGAATAGCTCAGTTTAACACTGCCTCTCCTGCTTATTGGGTGCATTTTAGGACAGGGAGACAGGCTCACATTTATTTTGTGGCATCTAGGTTAGAGAGAGCAATTTAATCATAGGTTGATGGCAGCTTATCTCTTCTTTTGCCTCTGTAGGCATTATTTAAGAGTCAAATACGTGGAAGCAGTCTGGGGTTTTCTGGGTAGTCCAGACATACTGTAGATCTCTGAAATGCCTTGTTTGCTAAGTTGTTAATACATTTACTTATGTTTTGTATGTTGATGCTGTGTAGTGTATTGTGTCACTGTCATTGTTAATAAATATTTGTTCAATCAAATATACCACAATTATTATTCTTTCCACCAGAACTTGCCAGAAGGGAAGTTCACATGCCTCTAATTATACAGTATCAACCACTTGGGTATATTCTTGGAAAAATCCTTTTTTAGTAATTATTAACGATTATTTTAGTAATTGATTGTTTTAGTTAAGTCGCTCAGACAGTTCCTTTTATTCTCCATTGTCTTAACCCCCCATTTGTAACAATATAGAAATATATGTAATGACACAAAAATAAGAGTTGTAATATTTAACTATACTGTATAAGAAAAACATATACAGTATTTTCACATGTTTAAACCTTTGGTGACAGATTTAGCATAAGAAAAAAACAAAAAACAAAACATTTCTGATTTTATAGATCCATCCATATTTTAAAATGAAAAAGCAAACCTTACCTACATTTTATTCATGCGTATACAAATAAAAGATATAAGTAAGAACAACATGAAAATACACTTTTCATTTACTAAACAAGCTAAAAGCTTTCCACGTTCAGTTCAGTTCCATGCCAGCAATCTAGGTTTTTGATTTTAGCAGCACTTAATCATTTATGCACAATCTCACAAAGGCATTTGACACATCTAAATCATTTATGTTTTTTTACATTGTAAAATAAACAAAACATTGAAAAATGCATAGCAGTGTAAAGGTCAAACTATGACTAGGCCTGGAAGCTGAAACCTTATGTTAGAGTTGGGAATCAAAAGGTTTTTTTTACTGTATATACACAAAAGATGCATTGTGTGTCTTTTTATTCAAGACAGGGTGACAATAGCACTACAAGCAGGTTACACCCACACAGCTTGACTAACTAGTAATTTCAAGACTGATGTCACTGTTGTTATTTTATTACACTCTGTCTTAACTAACCAATATGACAACTGCTGAGCAGGCACATACTATACTCCTTAAGCCACAAAAGCTGTTTCACCCTCTTGTGAGGGCACTGAGCTCCCAAAGTAACATTTTTGGGAAGTACCAGCTGGCCTTGAGGCCTTGATACAGCTCCATTGGGGGCTGCCAAGAGCACAGAGCAGATATTCCAAGATGATCCACAGGCAGCTTCAGGACCAGATTTTGGTGTTTGTAGGCCCTAGGCACTTTCTCTACGAAATATGCCAAAGGAGGGGTAAATGCCAATTGAATTACATGCACTTTTAACCTATTCAAATGCTAGACCACGTGATTAACGGAGCGAGTCCAGCGACCATCACTTCGATACTTCTAGTTTCTAGAACAGCCACTAGATAGCGTATGATTATTGATTTGGAGCACCTAGAGTTGATCGCAAGCATGTTGTTTCAGCTCGTTTTACATTAGTCACTAATGTTTCCCTCCTCTGCAGGCCCTAAAACTTTCGTTGACCCCAGTAGGCACAGTGCCTAATGGGAAATCTGGTACTGGGCAGCTTGTGCGTCATTTGATCCAATTGTGTATGTGGCAGCTTGCAGCCTTTTCATGATGCACAAAGGTTCTGACCAACAGGGCTTAGGTTTTTTGCTGTGCTGAAGAAGCTGGACACTCTTCAATTCCAGCTCCTGCTGATCCCTGCACAAATGAAACCACTGTTGCATACACCATTGATTGACTTCCATGTGCAAATGGGGATGTACAAGTATGGCAGGGTATGTGGCATAGGCATGGGCACTGTATGTCCTGATCCAGCAGCAAACCACCTGTTGTTGCATGTTTAGAATCCTTCGGTTCAGGACAGTTTGAAGGAGGGATGCCAAGTCCAGCTTGCTGAGGACCTTGGAGCCATGAAAAAAGTCTGACTAATGTTAAAGGGGCTACTATTTTAAACAAAAAAGTCCATTTATTGTGTGACACACCTGCTTTTACTTTTTTAAACAACAATGTGTTTATTAAAATAATGTAAAAGACTTCTATCCTTAAGATATTTAATCTACACATTTATAGCTTATATATAATACAATTATATATTTTTGTCAATATGTTGTCCCATGAGCTATATGATGTAGTTCTGCTCTTCTTCTTTGTCCTCTGCTGGGATTGGACCACTGTCACAAGGAGGTTCAGAGCAGACACAGCACCTAGGCAGTGCTGAACTTGGCAGCTATTGTAGAACAGCACCTTATTGACAGTGATGGCTTGAAACTAATGTTATGGACATGCTACGGTTAAGCATTCTGACTTACACAACTTGCACAGAAAAGGAAAATGCAAAAAAGAATAAAATTCTTCCCAACATCTTCTAAGAGACACCTACTCTATTGCAATTACTTTATCTATGATTCCACTCTGGTTCTCAAGAAAAATATTGGCATATCCCACCAGAATTCAGTGGATTATTGGTAATGGCACTCCAAACAATAGTGGGATATAATTCAATATTCATACCTTCGCTTTGCCTGTAGAAAGTCGAGTCACTGCCACAGATGCTTCCCTCATTGTCAAAGCTGCCTTCGTGAATGCTACCATCTGCACAGAAAGGGAAAAAAGAGAAATTGTTATTGATAACTATCTTCTAATGATAACTACGTAGTGAAGAATGTTGTGTTATACAATAAATAATATACAGTACTGCAGTATAGTAATACCAATCTATACCTATATTTTCATATTCTTTTTCATTTCATGTGCTGTTCAATTGGTCATAACATGCTCATGTGGCATGGAAAAGACACCATTTACTAATGAAAGCTTAAGCTCATGTTGCACCAAATTGACAGCTGAAGATGCTGCTGGAGACAATGTTTTAATGATAACATCAAGGTGTTTGTAAGATGTCCATTTGAATCTTCATGTGACTGTCTGGGTATATGACTGTGCAGACATCCAGTCTGTGAAACAGAACCTGTTGTGGTCAAGGACAATGCAACACTCCAGTATTACCAGGACAATGTCATAAACCCAATAATTACTGTAGCTGCCTGGATCACATGTTCATCTGTAGGAAGTCAGGGTTCCTAACATCGATTGTCCTTCCCTGTCAGATTGATTACAAACAACAAAATCCTGATATCCCAGAACTGCATGTTCTACAGTACTGGGATACAGGATATTTACAACTGTAGGCGAATTTGCTTATTGTTCACTGACTTTTAATTGACAGTTTTATTGGAGGAAATAAGCAATTAAGATTTTACATACAGTACTCAAGTGACATTATATATACACATGTACAATATACACATTCTGAAAATTCTTTTTGAGAGTAGTTTCCTACTAGTAGACATCAATGTACAGTATACTGTACATTTATTAGTATTTCAGATATTTTTGTGAAATACAGTACTTCATCAGCACCACACTCAGCAAAAGCAGACAAACAAGTTTGTAGTTTAGCTACAGACAATAATCTTGAGGGTTTCTCTCAGAACTATTTTTTGAGCCAGCAACTGGTAATTGTTCAAAACATTAGTTTTACTTCTCCATATGTGTCATACACTAAGGAAACTGACAACTACAGGACAGGTACGACTGGCTATGAATGACCAAATTAGTGATCTCTGAGTGAAACACACCAGTTGTTACTGTACAAAGTAAAAAAAAAAATACTTGATTAAAAGCTGAATAGGGATGACTAACACGTCAGCACATCCAATTGCACATTTTAAATCCTAAGAATCTTTGAATTGAAATACGTTAAGAAAAGGGATTAAACAATCTGAAAACATATATGAACCACAAGCCTTTCTATTATATTTCTGTAGGATAGTTACAGTATTAATGATAAATTAGTGTATTGAAAGAAAAAATAACAAAGGCTTCCACTAACAGCACTTGTGGTAATATATACAGCTCCTCACTCTAACGTCTCCATAAAGCATTTTTATAATTTCATATAATTGTGTACTGGAGGTACATTACTTATACCAGTATGAGCTATGATACAGCCATTTATTATTCTGTAACTTTCAGCTTTTAGCAAACAACGAGGGCACACAGATGGCTGGCTCAGTACATCTCCAGAGAAGTACTGTAGTTTACAGAGCCTCAGGTCAAGATACAGGCTGCTTAGTGGGATTTCTGCAATTACTAACCAATCAGAAGTCTGGTACTAAGCCAGACTTATACTAAGGGGTGGCCTAAGAGGCCAGTGCGGTTGGCTAGGAACAGAAGGTAGGTGCTGAGCATGCCTACTCAGTATATCCTAAACCATTTTACCTGAAGTACCATTAGGTGGAGACCACTGTACAAGATGCCAAAACAGAAGAACTGAATGACCAGTCCAAAAAAAACCTGCTAGTTTATCAGAAACCAAATCAGCCATAACTCTCTTATCTGCTGGAATAGATAAAACAAGGCACTGTCAGTTTTATTTTCTTATAAACCCAAAGTTCCATTAATACAACATGCAGCATCAATAGCAAATTTTATATTAATATAAATAAATATGCTAAATACCTTTAGGAACACAGCCCCAGATTCAGGACACATACTTTTAGTTCATATTTTTTGTTGGCAATATCACATCATTGGACAGAGATATAGGTCACATGGAGGCTTTCAAAACAGGTACCGTTTCGTATGTTAGTGCCAATCTCAAACGCCAATATTCAAACAGTATGGTATGCAAGGATAGCCATATTGTTCTTGGACCACAGAGATACTTCTTCATTTGAAGTGTAACATTAGGATCAGGAATGTTATTTAATTAAAACTGATGGTGACTTAGCTGGCCTCACATTCTTGATCAGGTCTAGTAGATAGTGAGCAAGTGTATGATGTTGAGGTAGAGAGTCTTGATTTTAGTTCTTTGATCTACAGCAATGAGCATTAATGAACAGAGAGTTTAAGGGATTAAATTGATGTTCGTTTTCCAGCAAAAGCTGGGGCACAGGTCCCAAAATGTGAGTAATACTGTGTATGCGCTACCACTCCTCCACGTTTTGCAAGAAAGAAGGGGAATGTCTATTGTGTTAATGTGCAATTGTGTTTAGCACTGATGTTGAATAAAGATGCCACCATTGTTGCCAGCTGACAACCAGATTTATTGATCCTCCACTACTTAATTACCATATGCGAAACAGGGCATACTGAGATGGATGAAACACTGATTAAACATTCCTGCCAGGAAAATCCCCAGCATTCACAGCATTCTCAATGAGCTGACACTGCTTTAAAGAAAGTCCATAAATGAGGAAAAAAAATCATTCTGGGATTGAAGAAGAAGAGATCTGACGATGGATAGAAGGAACACAATTTTTTCAGTCTTGAGAAAAGACAGCTAATTCAGAATTCATAAGGGAATAAGGCTGACCCAATAATAATTTCAAATCAATTACAAAGAACTGAACACAAAGAAATAACCTGAAGCTTTACAAAATCAATCAGATTTACATAGAAAGTAAAAACCAGTTCTTAACAAAATCATCAATACATTTAACAGATTACCAAAACACATTGTGTAAGTGGATGCTGGGATCTTTCAAACTAGGTTTAAGGCTCAGTGTCTAGGGCATGGGTTACACTGATGGGCTAAATGGATTTTTCTATCATTAACTTTTTGTGTTACTTATGTTCCAATGTGATTAATGCACTATGTATCTACTAATGTATTTGTACCTGGTGGAGTCATGTTTCTGTGACAGTCACGTCACCTAATCACCTGCTAATGAGATTAGCTGATGACCTGCATTTTGTTTCTTATACTCTCCTAGCATTTAGGTATAAACACTTAATTACCTTTGATGTTTTGTTATTCCATTTTGACTTTAGTTCCTGCACAGCTTCCTTGTTCATTTTGATGAAACCCCCTTCCATTCTAAATGTTTCTGAAGTTCTCTTTGGATACTTTTTACAAAATGACTAATGCCAACCTCAATTTGTCATACAGTAATCCATCTGTCACAAAATATTTCCAGAGGCTGAGAAATCTGAAACTTTCTTCAGCACACCATGTCCTGTCATGGTCACATGTTGTATTCACTTTGATCCCACATTTCCAAGCAGTTGGAAGGTGATGTACTGTAGATGAAAAGCTTTCTACATGTCTACAGTGTCAAGTTTCTTTTTGTTATTATACAGACGGCTTCATCAAAGAATTGCCAGATCAAGATTGTCGTCCGGTTGTTCATTTTTCACGTTGGTCTAATGGATGTCCAAATAAGAACACAACGCAGAAGACTAATGTGCAGTTAAGCGCGCACAGAGAACGTCTGTTACAATGGAAAGCTGCTTCTTAAATACAGGTCATCAGTCCCCTCTACAGTTCACAAAACACCTGTTTTTGCTGGAGCTTTTCAGCTCTATGTATGGCGTCAGCCACCTCTTCTCCAGGGAGACTGTACATATGTTTGTCATATTTGGGCCTTTGATGTGTATCTCAGATATAGTGTTCCTGTTAATGGTTCAACAGCCTCGTCCTTTTTTGTAATTCTGGTGCAATGCCAGCATTCGATATTAAGTCCGTAGTCTGAATTTCAGGTGGTGTTGTGTGAGGTGCTGCCTTTGAGCTTCTTCTTCTTGGTTGACTGTTTTCAGATCCAAGTGGAAAAACAATTGCTTGTTATGTGGTGCTGCTAGGACAGGCTACTTTATTTTATTTTCTTTCACCACCTAGGACCAGATTCTCTGTCAGGTTTCTCCGACAATAAAGGTTATGCTGTATCAAGAAACTGAATTTTAAAATTGCCAGTTCTTCTTTTGGAGCCCTTTATGTTCCTTAATCTTCTTCAGTGCATTAACTTAACTACTTTAAGCTGTAACTGCATTTTGCGGCAGCTTCTAGAGAACAATTCCAGCTGTTGGATTTCATCCAGAATGTTTAAAAGTTTTTTTTTACGAGCTATAAAATAGTGTTCAGTCCTATGCGAATTTGAAAACCCATTTGTGCTTTCAAGAGTAATGGTTTGTAAGTTTAGAAAACAGTAATTTGAAGAAATGAGACGAAGCTCAAGGGAAGCACTATGAGATGAAATAGATATGGAAGCACTGGGGTATGGGTATTCACATTTCAAGTTTATTGCTTGAGGCATAAGACAAACACATCTATATTTAGGTCTAACAGGTCAGTTAGAAAAACTGTATATTCACTATTATTTATTAAAATGACAATCAATACAAGGCTATAGTAAAAAACTGTAGAGCTTAAATCAAAGGAAGTAATCTTAAGATTGTACAAAACACTAGTCAGACCTAATTTAGAAAGTAGTCGGATTAGAAAGGATTAAGATAGTATCCGCTGGAACATACAGTACCATACAAACTACACTGCAGCACCCTGTAGTATTCGTAAAGTGTAGTGTAGTAGTTTTCTGGGGCAGACGGGAAGCAACAGATTCAGATAAGATTCCAGGACTGACTGTGTTATTAGGAGAGGGCTTAGCCTAGCAGCCTTCACATTAGTTTGGTAAGGGATATTATCACAACATCTACAACAGTCAGAACCCTGTTGCAGAGATATCCTTTCAGAGACATCCTGTGTTTTGATAACCTTTCAGAATATCTTCAGAAGGGGATGGGATGGCTAGCACTGAAGAAACATCTCTTTCCACAACATTTCATGGATAAACCTGTTCCTTTTCACCACTCCATAGGAGCCATCTTGAAAAGAATCTTTTCAAAACCTCAGAAACATCAGGGGCAATTGAGTCTTACTCTACATCATGCATCATCTCAATTGTCTCTGCTCAGCTGTTGTACCAGTAAGAACTTTACTGGTAGTAGGAAATTTTGATGCATGATTTTGGTTTTCTTAATCATTTGGAAGCAGATTATTGTCATCATGACTATCAGGTTGTTCCAAATCTTTGACAGATGCATTAGTCCAGCTGGCTCTTTAGCTTTTTCCTGTCTTTAAGGTCTCATGTGATTCTACACAAAATACGTGACTCATCTGAAGGTTTAATTTTGGTCTTGGGCATTCTTAATCTGACTGGGAGAGAATTTGCCAAGGAAATATTCAACTTTAGTAACTGGGCTCACTGGTTCTGTAATCACCAACACCCTTGCAACATGTAAGAAGTGTGTATTTAGTGCTGTCAACAGTTCACTAATGTCACAATGGTGTAATGAAGACAATCCATCATTCTTCATGCCTTTCCTACTTTTGAAGGGGCTGAAAGAACTGAATGTAATTTGTGATCTAATAGACATATTGAATTACCTTTCCAACACTGGGATATTCACTGAATTCTTTTAGGAGGGATAGGTATGTTTCCTTTTGCAGGCCTTGTTCTACACAGACACAAATAGATGATAACTAAGTGTTTACAGTAAATGTGTGAAATGAGTGGTGTCCACGCAACAGCACATGGTGAGGAGGTACTCCCTGAAGTCCTGCTGAACTTTCTCGGCACATACAGTACAGACTGGGTCTGATTAGCTGACGTGTCTCTTTTTTTGGAGGGACTAATTTCAGTCTTTGGCTGAAAGTGGCTCAGCTGCCCTTAAAACTTTAACTGAACGGGATCCCATCAACAATTTCTGCACTTCAGACACAGTGCATATTTGATGGTTTTGGTTGTGAAGGTGAATGCTAATCTATATCAGGACAGTGATATAAAAACATAGAAGTCATTTCAACTAGCAGGTTGTCAGGCATTTGACTTTTTCCCTCTACACACTCCGTTGCTATATCTGTAGGTTCGAATTGAGCCAGTACTCAAATGCATCCTCATGCTTGTGTGGAGGACTGGTGTAGACAAGAGAATTCAAGGATGTACTGAAGCGCTGCTGCAGTAAGCTAGACGGTAGATGGCATCTGGTTGATGACATCTGTACTACAATTTCATGTCTTCACAATGGCTTGCACTCGGTCTGAAAATCTCAATACATCCTTGTCAGACTGGTCCTCAATTTTTAATCTTTTCTTTTTGATGCTGTTTCTAAATGGCTCTTTCCAGTTAGACACCATGTTTGTCTGTATTGTCACCTCTGAAACTTGGTGGCTCTATCAAATCCAAATGAATGACCAGATGGATCAGAAAGAGATAAATTATCTGGCAGCTGATTGATTACTTTCTTACATTTTGGGTATTTTCACTACTTGGTCAGAGCACCTTATGTTCAGCTGGTAAATAATGGCACTGTCTCTCTGCTGACCCATCTGTTGCCCATCTGCCCCACTAAAGCACACCACACTGTACTTTCCTTAACAGTACCAGGTATGGCCGTGGCAAAATGTTTGCAACTGGGTGTGATCCAATTGCTGGGTCTGTTTCAATCTTAAAAGCATAGGTTCACACCATTAACCTCACTAACTGTCTTTTTTGGTAGACTCAAATGAGACAGATAGATAACCAAATATAATTATAAAAATACTGTAAATATGTACAGTATATGTATTAAACATCTTATAGCCCAGTAAACAGTAAACAGTAAGGATACAGAGCTACTGATGTTTGATGAGAACACAATGATCTTGTTCCGGGAAAGCTTTCATGGAATGTGGTATCTGATTTTAGCGGATCTTGAAAATCCGGGTCATGGCACCAGAGTGACGCTCTTTAACTTCAGCTGCATTGAGGTATCCCTGGAGAAGTGAGCGCTGATGCTGCCTAGGTCTGATGTCATCGGATTGAATGGAGCGCACAACCCGTAGACTGAAGAGGATGGATTTTATTCTACAGAAGATGATCCGTTTGTCTGCTGCAAATAACAGAAATATACAGTACAGCACACAGGATTACTCTCAGCTTTACTCTTGGCTACGATTGAGGGTTCTACAGCAGATGATCATTTGGCATGCTGCAGGCATGAAAGAAACCATGAAATTTAGATAACCCAAGCAACACAAGCCTCAGCCTCACCCTGTATCTGCCAAACTTTACATATAGCATGAATGTTTTATGAAAAGCACAGACATTGATACAGATGTTTTTCTAAATTTGGAAAATACATTATAGGGGTTTGATTTATAATAATATCCTATTTATATTATTATATATTATTTAGTAAATATGTATTACATCAAGTAGGTACAAGTAGCTGCATCAGCATGCGTAGGCTGCAAAGGAACAAATTCAGCATGAAATAAACCTTTACTTGTTCACATGTATTACATCAAGTGCCTGAGAACATAACAACTGTTACAAGAAGGAGGATGCCATTCCTATCATCTAATTGATCCATCTGTGGTTGTTTCTTGAAAGAAGCCAGGGTATTGCCTTCAACAACAGGGCCGTTTAACTTGCTGTATGTTCCCATAACCCATTTCCCATTTCTGCTTAGACGTACTGTATCTCCTGTTCCCAGTTTTAAAAGCACCTTCACATAATTTCCACTTGTGTCCTCTGGAGAGTCTGAAGAAGTTCATTGTGTTGACGTTGACTGTTTCTTTCAAAAATGTAAACTTTTTGCATCAGGCTGCCTCACAGTATTTTCTGTTTGGTACTAAAAAGGTTGATTTTACTGTCACTACAGGACATTGATTTAAGCCTGGGAATTTATCTGGTTGCTGTTCTCTTTGATTGCAAAATAGCAATGCCCTTTTCTGTAACATGGAGATTCACAGTTTGGATTAGTGAATTATACATCTATACTTTTTTGCTACTTGCAATATATAGTAATTCTCTGCAATTGTCTACATTAAAAGTCTTCTGCCAGGTCTTTAGTCTAGTTTTAAATTCTATTTTTATCTTTTATACACTAATACTATTTAGTATAGAACTTTATTAATCTTTACTCCAAAGCACCTTGTTGATTTCCTGATTAAATTAGAAAACACCTGACAGAAATATTCTTTTCATAGTTTATTCATTTATTTCCCTGTTATTGTCCATTATTTTCTCAGATACTTTTTACTTCATTCCTTACTGTATTCTGTACTTTTGCTGCTGTAATAAAAAAATATTAATTTTATCTACTGCTACAGT
Organism: Atractosteus spatula; assembly: GCF_055471065.1. Classification (NCBI taxonomy): domain Eukaryota; kingdom Metazoa; phylum Chordata; class Actinopteri; order Semionotiformes; family Lepisosteidae; genus Atractosteus; species Atractosteus spatula. Next base: position 44,498,661 of record NC_142711.1, read on the forward strand.
ATCCCTATCTATCTCTTTCCCTTTCAGGAAATTATTTGTTCTTTATCTTAATCCTGCTCCTTTATAATAATTTTAATACACAATCTCTTTCTTCTTTTATTTTCTTAATTTATTTATTAAACCATTAAGGGCACTGCATTCTATGCTTTTTACTTACTTACGCTTGGGATAAATGTGATCCGTGCTTCACACCGAATTTCTTTAAACTATAACATTGCAGCACAGTGCCACTTAATGGATATTAAAGGACATTAGCAACATTTGCCGATTTGCTTCATTTTAGAAACGTCAACATTTTTAATTATACTGAAACATGAGTAAGGAATAATTTGCGTGTTTATTTAAATCTCGCTACAAGGCATCAATGAACAACATTTTTCATCTGTCCAATTAATGATAAAGTATCTTTCATCTCCTGATTGGGCAGACATAACACTGAGCAAAAAATACCGGAGTTAGTGTTACCTAGCAATCCATTAAGTCCATTGAAGATGGTGTTTGAAATACAATTGAAAGAATCAAAGCAAGACTTCATAGTAAAAACTTTCTTGTATGTAAGAGTATATATAAGTAAATATTAACACAAACAAGTTAGAAAAAAGGTCTGGGCATTCAGCCTATCTATTTTCTTCTAGTAGTTCTTCTAGTAGTTCATTGGCTCCCATTCTCAGTTTTAAATATACTTTTTCAAGTAACTTGTTTCACATCTTATGATTATACTACCTGCATGTAACATGATGCACTTGCCAATATTAATGTTATCTTCTGTGCCTTTGCTCACTTTTGAATTTAGTCTAAATCTTTTTGAATTTCCTTTGCAGATACTATGGTGTTTGACATTCCTTCTGTTTTGGTATTGTTTACAAACATGTCGAGAATTACTAATTTACTGCTACAATTGAACATACATTTTTATGTACCATCTCCTTCCTCTTACTGAAGAAGCATGTCAGAATTTTAGTATAATTCGAGACCATTTGCTGAACAAAGGATATTATCTCCATTTCTCCAGATACCAGTTAAGGAGATACTGTATGTCTTGTTCTAGAAGCTACGATAAGAAAGTAATGGAAAGGGACCCTGACCACAGGACAATCTACCAGTTTGTAGACATTTGTTAATCTGGGGGGAGATAGTTGGGGAAGGGGGGGTGAGGTCCAACTCCTGAGTCACTTTGTGACCCATAAGCCAACTATGATAGAGATCATCCTTGATGGAGGGAATATGCCGAAAGCAGAAGCATTTAATCCATCAGGAACAGAATGTATTGAAATAAACCTGGGAGTTATGTAAAATGGGGCACGTGAACTCTTTATAATCTCTGACACAGTCCTGGTGGAAAAGCAATAAATGGGACAGACATTTTAGAATAAACAACACATTCTACTGTATATGACACACAACATTAGGCAAAAACAACTCTATACAATTAATATGTTTCAGGGGCCTATGCTCTAGAAACCTCTGTAGTCTGAAGGCAAAAAGTGAAAAACCCTGTGTTTAAACAGCAATATGACTGAGAACTAAACCTCCCTTCCTAGAAGAGGATGTTTTTAGTCTGAGGATTCCACAATACAGGATATCTATATTTTAGGGAATTCTTAGGACAGCAAATAATCAATAAAATAAGGTTAAGATAACTTAGCTGAAATCAGGTCTCCAAGACTGATCAGAACATGGCTTAATGTGAACTGCAAATGCTATAAGGCTTTGAGTGTTTTATTATGCAACAGAAGCTGGCCCCACCTCACTGGATGAGCTCGCTGCAGGCTTGCTCTGTATGTGCTCTCTGGACTCTCCTTAACTCACTTTTCAATTACTATTGTTTTCACTGTACTTCTATTTGTGTTTTCTTACACATTTTCTTATTACACCAACATAATCCCTAAACAACTCACTCACGACTTTCCTTTCTTTTAAAAGAATGTGAGAAATGTCTAACAGAGGGACAAAGGCACATCTGGAAATAATCCTGAAATTAAAATGCCATATTAACACATCAACTAATCACAGTCCTGCAAGGTGTGAGAACCCATTCCACCTGGTAACTTCTTGACCAACCATATTTTACCCAGGTAAAATGTGAAGCAGCACTTCTAACTGCGTCAATCACTCCGCTGAACCAGCCTGGCTATCTGAAAACAGAACCACATGAGCCACACTTGTTGTCTAAACTTTGGAACTTAACTTTTTCCTGAGGCGCCGAGTTAGAGGGTGAGCCTGTACAGTATGTAAAGATAGGATTCTGACAGAGGTCAAGCCAGCAGTAGGACCATGTGACCAACTAGGCAATACGGTTAAGCTTTCGTCAATACACCTGGATATCACATTATTCAGCAGTAGCTGCTATACAAGGAGCAAACCAAGTTTCTTCCCTTTTTGTGTGACTGAGCAGTCACCACCAGGTGCTCAGATATTGTCCCAGCAATAGCAAGCAGCAATAGCGCTCAGCACAGCACTAACCCAGACAACCCATATAAGAATTTGCTGTCAGTGCGAGGCTACAGCAGCATATCTCTGTCTCCCCGATACCTTGAGCTGCCTAAGGACTGAAGTAACACAGAGCCATCAGAGCACAGATTGGACAGTGCTGCAAAGGACAGTCAGTTGTTCCCCTATACTTCTGTGCGAGAGTTACGACTCTATGGCTATGGATGAGTGAAAGCCAATATTCACCCTCTTGAGAATAAAATTGTTATATTAACACGTCAATATTAATTTAATTAATTTAAGTAGTAGTTACTTATGAGCGCCTGAATATTGATTATGTTAATGGAACTGAGTAGGAAGTTAGTGTAACCAATGGTAGACTAAACATCTATCATTTTTATGTATCTCATCTGCATTATTTGCTATAGGGTTGATATCTAGAAAGCTTTTATGTTCGCATTGTTTTATGTATCAATGTATCAATACAAGTGTATTGTGTGTGTTGGTAATCCCTGTGAAGACTCCAGTTTTGTGCCAGTAAATTCACAAAACCCTTAAAGGCTCACTACATGTCTGCATACACTGATCTCTCTCCCAGAGCCCTGGAGGACAGTGTGGCCTCCTTCCTGCTATATTTTGCTCAATCTGTGGCATTTATGAGTTTATAGTGTTGTGCCAAACAAAGGGCATCAGCTGAGAGCTTATGTGTTGAAAGTCTTCTTTATTTCATATGCATATAGAAGTCTTGCTCTTGTATGCAAGACTCAAAAGACAATGCTTACAGTGCTTTTTCATACAGTGAAACAAACGATACAAGATACACTTCTACATGAATCTCTGCTTGCATTGTGGCTATATATGGTAATTCTAGAAAGCTGACCAGTACATATATTTTCTTTATTGCTGGCTTGCGTGACAAGCAGCCCCTTCTGCTGAATAGACCATTTGTTCCAGGAGAGGTCACTTGGTCATTTCCCTGAGAACTATGCCAGCTATGCATAATGTGCTATATTATCTTTTGAGACAAGACATCCTGAGACAGAGTTAGTAAAATATAAGTACAGAAATATATAGCCAACAAGATATAATACATACTTTAAGTAAAAACATTTAGTTAATTCCCTCAACAGCATCCCAGATGCCATAACCTACTTCGAACACAAACTTGCACCTCAGTAGCTTGGGGTGGCTAGATACCCATACACTCATACTCCACTCGTGATGGGTAGGGGTAGGATGAGGGGGGGTATACACAAGAGAGAGAGCCGTGCAATTTATAAAACAATTCCTGTCAGATGAGTCAGACAGACTGTTTAAGTAGCACTGCCCACATCTGTAGATCATTAAAGCATCAACTCCCTTCAGCTGTGGCCCTAACATTAGAAACATTTTGCTAAATGTCAATTTATAGGTGCACAGAATGGAAATCTAAAAGTCAACAGATCCCTTGAATACAAATGGGTTTTTGGACATGGACTGACACAGCCAAACTGTCAGAGTTGATCTGGAAAAAGGGAGTACATCATAACTGCAGCAAGAAGAAACCTTTCTTTTTGTTTATATTTAATAGCAAAGCTGTATTTTGATTTGGTATTAAAATACTATTATTGCTATGAGTTACAAGGTGCTGGCAAGTATATGAGGTACTGTATATGTGTGATATTGTGCTTGTAGGCATATAATACCATCATAAAACAGCCCGTTTCAAGCATGCAGTCTAGGCACAATTTGCTCATTATAGGTTAATTCATAGCTCCTAAAATGTAACTGGCTTCTAGTATAATGACTACAAATAATGACAAAATCAGCAGAACCTTACACACAAACATTACTGTTATTAAGTAATGATTTTCCATTTTATTATTCTCATTTTCCTCTTTTATGTTCAAGGTTTGGACAAACAATCATTGTTCAAATATTAGCAGCTTGCAAAAGGTAAAGACATCAGCTCATATGGACCTTTTTTCCTCAGGAGTCAAATAGCCAAGCAGAACAGTGTGTTCAAAGTACTCCATTTTGTTAAAGGACAGATAGAACCCTTACTGAGAAAGTCATGCATGTGCAAGTGCCTGAGTGGTGACAGAGGCCTCTTATACGGATTGTCTGAGGATTTGTCAGATGCTTACAGTTAATCATGAGCCAACAGAGAACAGCCAGCTGTGTGCTGCTTCCTGGAAACTCCCAAACGGAGTAATCTATTGGCTGATGCATATTTTTTTATGAATAACACTGAACATTAAGCAAAACCTTGCCTTTCTTAACTTTCAAGATACCTGAAAGTATAAAAAGACCAAAATACCTGATTATTGTCAAGAAAACTGACAAAACTAAATGCACAAAAAATAACAAAGCATGGAAAGGAAGTCTATAAAGCAACCTAAAGAATTGAACGAAAGCATGACTTGTTCCCACGATAAGGATAAAAGATAATGTCGATATATAAATGAAAGGAATACAAATTACAAGTAACAATTTGGAGGCTTGGAGTTCCAGCCATAAAACTGTGGACTGTAGTTTTTCAGCTTTTGAAATAAATTGACCATACTGTATGTACTGTACCAGTTTCAGATATGACTTTTCCATCCAAACTCTCATCCAAAATCACTCTGCATCTTACACAATAAAGGTTTATGATGTAAAATAATAAACAACATGAATATTCAATGGAATATTTTTGTCCTACAGTATGCATTCCTGGAGTCATACCATAAAAAGGTAAAGCCTTTTATATGAAATGGAGTGACAATATAAGAATCTGAATAAATAAAAATATCATACCAGTTCGATAAAACTATATTTTGTGAAATATTATAGGTCTGTCTCATGAGACACATGCCACAAGCACTGAGCCATATCCTCAGGCCAGACAATTTTTTTTATGTTATACACATTGCTTACTGCAGCTTCTTTCTGTCTTGAATAATAAAAAAAAAATGTTTGAAAACAATGCATCCACAGCAAAAAAGATTTACTGTGGCAAGCAGGATATATGGTATACTGGAAGTAGAGAGAGACTTTGAAAACTATGGTTACAGAGCAGCCGAAAAACATATACAGTAGATCCACCTCAAAGTTTTATTTTGTAATATAGGACTGAATATTTATCTTTTGTACTATATATATTGGTATACAAGGTGCCCTTGTAACTTGCATGTATTGGTATTTTATTGCCACTCCCCCTTTCCTGCATCATTTGCAAACTCGGCTATTTTGCAAACCCGTATACAGTATGACAGAATCCAGCTTGTTGGTATAAATCAGAAAGCAAGTCAAAAATGGATCCCCTTATAAATGATGGAATTATTATTTATTCTGCCCTATTTAGAAAATGTGACATTTCAAGCCGGATCACTGTTTACAGATTCTACATACATTATCTTGGATTGCTATGGATTTGAGAATCAATCTTATTTATATGAGGGAGCTTAACAAAAACTTTGTGGAATTCTGGAATGTCATATGTTTACATCTTCTCTACTATCCTCATTGTTTTAATTATACTTGCAAGTTAGTTAAACAAGACCTTCCCTATTGCAAAGAACCACTCATGAATAGATACCATGTAGATGTAACTTTTCCCTGCAGCATGACAGTGATATGAACCTCATTGTCAAATAAATACCAGCTAAAGAGGAAAGTGTCTAAAGTACTGTGGTGGAAGTATCATGGCAGAATTTTTAGGAATTTGGAGGGACAGCCTGGACAAGAGAGAACAGTAACATTCTTTTTTTTATAAAGCTGATTTAAAGGTATTTTGGAGACAATTTTTCTGCCCTCCAAAGACATTGATACTGATTATTGATTGTTTCAATGTCAAGTGACTTCCTCAGAGATTAAAATGTAACCTATGATGTTTTTGTTCAGTACAGGGAAGGGAGACCTTCAGTTAAAAAAACAGGCTTCATTTGCAAATGGTTTTGGTAGACCAGCAGGTGGCAGGCGGAACAGCATTTCCCCCCAAAAAATGGTTCATATGGAGACTTGACTCCTTGTTCCTTGACACTGTTCACAGGAGTATGAGAGCCTGCCTCAATGCCCTGTTTAAATTCCACTCTGGGTTTTTACAATCTGGCTTTCCTATAGTTCTCCTTAATTCATATAGTAAAGCAGTTGCTCGGTTTTCCTTACCTGCTATGTGCATAATGGTTGTAATACAGTATGTCACCCTTTCAAAGTGGTTTGCATTAGAAGGTTGTGGGTTCGAATTCTAATTGGAACACAGCATGTACTTGTTACCTTTAATATTTTCTAATAATTTAGTGTACAATAACTACTTAGAAAGGTTTCCTCCGGGTGCTCCAGTTTCCCCCACAGTGCAAAAACATACTGGTAGGTTAACTGGCTTCTGGAAAAATTGGCCCTTGCATGTGTTTGCATGTGTACTGTATGTGCGTCTGTGTGTGCCTTGCAATGGACTGGAATCCCTTCCAGGGTGTCGCCATTGCTTGCTGGGACAGGATCCAGCTCACCTGCAAGCCTGAATCGGAGGAAAAATTTAGAAGGTGGGTGGATGTTAAAGTGGGATTAATTGATAAGGCAGAATCGAAAACCCATGTTAATTTTTCAATACAGGAAAAAGACATACTGTATGAAAGGTTGAATTTCCCATGAATAGCTATAAAACTACAAGGAATACCACTCAATCCCTTTAGGAAGGCTGTTATCAAACAAGTGAATACAAATTTCAAAGTTACATCTTGAACTCACTGTGAACAAAGAATTTTTTCATTCCTACAAATCACTAAAATACAAAGATTAGAATTAATATGAAAATTAGCTGCACTAATTCGGATTATCATTGCTATTTGCATTAAGCTTTCTGTGGGAGTGATTTAATGGTGTCTGTTGATATTTCAAGTGAATTACATTGATTAATCTTCAGGATTATATTTATCTGTGCAAGAGTTGAAGCAATGGGGTATGGGCTTATCCTTTTTAACAAAACAGAGTTTATGTAAAGAACTTGAAACATGTACCACACCCAGGCTGAACAATGAACAGGCTAAAATAATTTAATTAAATACTGCAGGATCTGTTGATTCCTGAGATTGATTGTTGTTTCTAAGGTGCTAAAAAATCAGAAAATAATTATATCAAAGACGTGATCACCATCCTCACCAAAAATTTAAAGGGTATTTGAAAATTGAAAAGTGGATACTAATAAACCAAATACTACAGGAAATTTATGGTTTGCATTTTAGTTATCAATATTATTCTTAACCTCGAAACATCATCTTGGATAAAAGTGAAATAAACGAATGTATATACCTGTAACATCTGAAAGAGTTCCTCTTTCTGCAAGGTGCTTTCTGTACAGGGTCTTTAAAACCTTGGCGCTGCCAAATCTCTTGAATCGGCTTTTAACGTTATTATAGTACCATTCCAGAGACTGGGTCCTTAGAAGCCTAGAAAGAAAGAAGACATAAGCCGTGACTCAAATAAACCTTTTAAAAGTCCAACCAAAATAATAAAAAGAGAGAATTTCAGAATACTGATAATTAAGAGTTCATGACCAAATTAGAAATGAGAAGTCTTATTTCCCCTCAACATTCCCACACATCATTTACACAGAAAAATGACAAATGACTCCGTAAAACAACTATACAATATTTGGGTCAGCAATCCAGCAGATCTTATTAAATATTCGGCACTTATGTTGAAAAACAAAATTCAGTCCTGTTTATTTGGAAAATACCCATACAATTCGGTTATATTTTTTCTAAAAATATATTTCTTATGGGAGTGCTCAGTAGTGTACCTCTGTGGTTTTTTTACATCATAAGAAAACAAAAGTCCAACACTGAGTGAGTGTTTTTTTTTTAGGGTATCTGCTCACTGCTGTGCAGGCACTGAAGTAAAACCTAAGGCAAAGCAACCTGCAGTCTGCAATCTTTATCCATGAAAGCGCCTTTCTCAAAACCAAAGTGTATATTTATAGAAGTGTGGAGATCTGTTAACTCAGCTGTTAAAATAAATTCCAAACACCTGAACAGAATCTGTTTTAATTTCAAGTAAAAGGCTCCTTTAACTAACATTAACATTGAGAACCACTGATATACAGTACTGCATATAATATACAGTATGCATACAGCACTATACTAGTGTATAGATATCAAAATTCTAGACTGATCATTAAAACTAATTATTTATTTTTTACTGAACATATCACATGTTGTTGCCTCGTTATTTGAAACACTCATCCTTCCTACTCTACTCATTCTACTCCACTTCTAGTCCAAAACTTTGTACTCAAATGGCTGAATAAACCACTTCTTGAACAGCTTCTTGCCTCAGGTCTGCAATTTCTGTAGCTCATCCCAGATTGCTCCACATCTCATTCGCTCACAGCCCTGCTATACCCATACATGATACCGCACTACCTGACATGCTCCTCTGGAAGTATCCATGATCTATCCTGTTGCTTGGATACTGTTCAAGAGTCATGTTTCCACTCTTTGCTCTATCACACTGATCTTGCCCTCCTCTGGTCTCTTGTCTCCCTCCTCTCTACACCTCCACTGGCTCACAGCTGATGCTAATTTAGTTCTACTGAATAGTTCTAGCTTTACACTGCTATCATATGCAAGGTTTGTATTCTATGAATTAGTGGACATTCATTTTTAAAATCTGGAATACATATATTTTCTTATAGTGTTTTACACTATGAAAATACCATATACTTTTGCATTTTCTTGTATCTGTAACCTTTGCAAGGCCCTTTGGCTAATAATATTGTAAGTGCCCAATAAATAAATGAGATAATAATAGAGGAAATTTTGCATCCTTTTTGGAGGTTGTTTTAATTACCGTGCTTGTTTTACACATTGCCTAAACATTTAGAAAGGGGTTAGATGTTGAAAGTGAGCAATAAAAAAATAAAGTTGAAATTTTATTAGTTTAGTATTTTATTTTAAAGTGTTGTTTCACCTCTCCAGTGAGCTTTATTAAAAAAAAAGATTTGCAAATGGAAAAGGAGCTTGTTTGCTGCAGGTGATGGGGGGAAAATAGATGTTACGTAGAAAACTAGGGTCTTAATTTAATCCAAAACAAAACCATCTGCTGTTAGTGAATGACATACAGTACATGCCACTGCAAAGTGTTTATCTGTGTAACATAGGTTTATCAAATGAAATTCATCACTATGTATTGAGCTTTGAATCTAGAATACAGTAAGTGAATGAAAGAAGTTCACAATAAAGGTATGCAGAAATTTAATTATAACTGATTTTATGATACTATTACAATGGGATTGTTACATCCAAAACAAAATGAGAAAATAAAAACCTGTATATATATACACAGTAGTTTCTCATTAGCTTAAATAATTAACTTTGGCATTTGTGTACAAATCTGAGATGATTTTCATGTATAAAGATTTAAATGATCAGCATAAAATGTTATCTTAAGAAGTTAAATGAATTCGCTTGATTTAGAAAACCTATGAATTCAAATAATGAGAGGACCATGTATTACATTTATTCTTTCCAACATTAAGCATCGCTAATTAATTTACCCGGCGCCATTCTTCAGCTGAGAGGTTCACCTGAGGTGTAGTTTAGTTGGTAATTAAAAATTCCTTGGCACTTTTCAAGAGTTTTGGGGTTAACCCCTGTGTCCTGGTTAAGTTGCACTCTTGCTCTATAAATATGGCTTTTCTAATTAATGAAATAATGAATTAATGGGGAATTAAAGTTCCCCATTAATGCAACTGGTGAGACAATTTCTCACTCTTTTTGCTAGTGTCTGCTTCTGTACATAATGAATGTTGCAAGTCACCTAGGTGGTGGTGGATGAAGTGGGTCCTCTCTTAAAACTAAAGAGCTTTTAATAAATGCAACAGATTAATTATTTTGGGGATTTCATATGAATATTTTGCTGCTTCATGGCAGGGGCTGTGCTTGAGGTAAATATAAACTACCACAGCATTTGTCTCCCCCTCCACCATAGCCAACTCTCTCAGAGAAAAAGTCAAAAGATTTTATTTTTATTATTTGGCGTTAGACATGGTTCTTTCATTGATCTGTGCATTTGAATTGAAATGGCAAGTTGGCGTTTCTCAGCATGAGCTTCAACATTATTTATGGCAGTCTTTTTTACAGAACAAAACTGTGAAACGGAGCACTGTGCAGTAAGTACCGTAGAAGATTAGCATAATCTCATAACATACTTCACAAAAGATTGGAAATAAACAACATAAGAGAATGAAAAAGCAAAACTGAGGGATCTATATTTGTCACTTGTGGGCTGCCAGCATTATGAATTGGTTTGCAATACCACAAAACAGGGCACAAAAAATCAGTGACAGTCCATCCTGTCCATTCAGTAAAAACTACTGACTCATTTGGTAGTACTGCCCCAGTCAAATACTGAAATTAAGGAAAAGTTATAGAACTCATATCTTGACAGTATAGACTATGATGGACTCTTTGTCAATATTTTAAATTAGGTTGAAAAAAACAACACAGAAAAATTCTGAAAAAATTCTGAAAAATCCTGCTCTTAATTCTTCATGACACCCACCTGGACCTGTAGAGTAGGCAATTTTTCAGATAACTGATCATGGTGCCCTGTACATTAAAATACGTCCTTCATAAATATTTGGCATCTAAAATAGATTTTTTAACCTTATCCGGTATGAACAATGCTTCTGGTTAGAGTACTCATTTGCATCATTTTTGTACAATAGGTAAGGCCTACTGGAAATGCCTTTACCCATGATATTTCAAAAACTGAAAGAAGGCCAGTGTTTTTCTGAAAACCCAGGACATACTGTAACTATGCAGAGGGAATATTCCACGGAAGCCTGGTCTGAATTCACATTTCAAAAAGGAATACAATCTACAACAAGTTCTGCTAATGCAAAGGCTGGTGAACAAAATGGAAGTGAGCAGCAGTAGAATCTTCTTCTTTCACAGAAGGCAAAATGTGCAAATGTGTAAATTGGACAATAAAAGGATAACTTAGAATTTTGATCGGCTAAGTAATATTGACTGAGTGCCTAAAAAATACTCTCAGGTGGTCTTATTAATCTCTTCAAGCGAACTTGTGTTAGAGCTACATAACATACAAAAAATAAGAAAGCTTACAAATGAGAATAGGGCATTTAGCCCATCTAAGCCATTTAGTAATAAGCACTTAATTGATCCAAGGATCTAATACAGCAGTTTCTTAAAAGAAACCAGGGTGTCAACTTCAATAATATGGCTGGGTAGCTTGTTCCATACTCTCACAATCATTAGGGTAAAGAGGAACTTCATGTTCTTGCATTTAAATTCACTCTCCACTTTTGCCCTTTTGGTTTGTATTCTGTTATTTATTCGGAAGAAATCCGAATGGGTAAACATTGTCAATGTAGCGGCGAGGCTTAATAATAAGAAAGAATTAAGTGTTTCTGAGCTTCCCAAATGAGGCCCCATTTCTCTGTTCATCTCTGTGGTGCAGCCACAGAGAGACCATTAGTGCAGGGTGATTTAAGGTCCTAGGACAGCTCCCAAAGGGGGATGCACTTAGCTAAGTCTGGCTATCATGATCAATGGTCATCCATTGGCGCCTATCTGTCTAGGGAGTGCCAGTTGGACATCTGGACTGCATTCCTAAGTGTCAGGAGTAAGTGACTCATATCTCACCGTGGTCAACCAATCAGGGACTGGTAGGGCCGAGTAACCCACGTGGGACTCTGATGCCCATGGAACTTTCAGCCAATGAATGAGCTGAAGTTCCTCCAGGTAAAAACAGGCAACACAGAGAGCCTGAGAGATTCAGATTCGGGAGATTCAGTAAGATTCTGGAGAGGATTCTGTGGACTGTTCTAAAGGGAATTCAAAGGAGAATTCCAGGGCAGGACGGCCCAGGAGCAGAAGGCTCCCAAGGGCAGGACATTCTCGCAGCGCGCCTCCTGACCATCCCGAGACTCAGCCCGGACAACCACGGAACGGCCAGTGTGTCCGAGTGCCAGAACTTTCCTTTGTTCTAAGAGTCTAGAGTGGAGGTTGCCAGAGAGTAACCAGCAGCAGGCCTCGTGAACAGGTCAGAACTGTGGACAACTGAATCACTATTCAGAACTAGCTCTTCATCAGGAACGAACCGGTCCTCTTCCTGACTTGCTGGGATCCACAGTCATCTTTTCTCCTGTGCACAAACTTTGCTAGTTAAAGCCAACACTAACTAGCCGGTCAGTGAGCATCAGCAGCGCACCGTCGCAAGCCGCACAGCACAGCCTGGCACACAGCCAGAGAGCGCGGATTGGACAGCAACAGCCTGCAACTGTTTCTTTGTGCCCGCAGGAGATCTGAATCCCCAAAGATTGGATGAGTATTCAACTTCAATGCATTACAGCTCGAGAATTCAATTGTTATCCCAACCAGTTGATATCAATTTAATTCCTAAGAGTTATGTACTTGTTTTGAGTATCTAATGTAGAAGTTATAACCAAGTTCATTTATGAAACGGTCTTAATGAATGATATACTGAACGTATGTCCTCTTGATATATGTAACTCTTTGTAACTGATTGAATATATACCTTTTGTATTCTGATAACCCTCTCGATAAGATCTGTTAGGTTTACATGCATATTCTATGTATTAATAAATGTATCCTCGTGTATTAGTACCTGTGTGTGTGCGTTGTTTGAGTTATGTCGCATGGTTGGATTCTAAAGCCATCAAAAGAATCAACTTTGTGATTTACTGCTACAATTGAAAATTGTCTCAGTAAATGCCCAAACCCTACAGAACTGGTGCCTTCAGAGAGCCACAACGTTACATATTTGGCGTCCCTGAACGGCTATGAAACATTACATTTATGGCGTCCCTGGGTGGGCGTGGCAAGACTGAAATGAATCAACCAAGCGGAATAATTCATATAAAACGCCGCGGGTTTCATACACGATAATACAGTGTGCTGAAAGCCGAAAGAAAAAGTTCCCCTTGCTCTTTAAGCAGTGCTTGAGTGTTTTGTGATCTTTTGCGATCTACAGGGTTGATTGCATACTTGATCTTGTGGTTTTCTGTGGTAAAACTGTGATTTCGTGCTTAAAAGTAATACTCTTTAAGTTTAACGATGGTTGCTAAAAGGTCTGAATTCGAGTCGCTATTAAGCACTCTCTCTAGCAGCGACAAGTCTGACCACGATCTCTTCCATATCTCCGTCAGCGGAGAAGCTAGAAGAATAAATCTCCATTCTCTGAGAGAGCTAGCGAAGGACGTAGAGAGATTTGACCCCGCAGTGTCAGAGAATAATATCGAGAGTTATATTCAAGACCTCAGGTATAACCTGCAGTTCCTGCCAAACGCCACAGAACAGGAGAAAGTGTTTCTGGTCAGGAAAACTACCAGCAGAGCTGTACATGAGTGGATGGCTAGGCAGATGAAAGAAGTCTGTAATGACTTTGAACAGCTTTGTCATGCACTTATCGAAGAATACAGTGCGTTTATTGACCCGACTGCCGCGATAGCCGCCGCCCTTAACATTAAGCACGAGAGAGCAGAGTCCCCTCGCGAATATTACGAGAGACTTAGACGAACTTATTTTGCAGGGCGAAATGATGAGGGTTGCGAAGAGAACACACATTTCAAGGGTTTAATCATTGCGAATCTCCACCCATCAGTCAGAAAGATGATCTTAATGCATACAGATGCACAGACCATGAAAATGACTGATATTAAGAGATTCGTGCAGAAAGCCTGGGAGTATGATGTCCAAAGTCGCTCTGAGCAAAAAGCTGTTAAAGCGACTGTGTTCGCCGTCAGAGCCAGCAGGGTTAACTCCCTCCTGCTCGAAGGAGCACAGGCTCCTGAGCTGGCTAAGCCCCGTTCCAAAGCAGGCACACAGGACCGCACCCAGCGTCCTAAGTGCCATGAGAACACCGGGGGAGGGAAAGGGCTAGATAAAGCTGAACAAAAGGATTCAGTAGCCGCCCGCCTGGCCAGGCTTGAACAAGTTTTATTAGGACAGGGACAACCGCTCCCCAAGGCTGCCGGAAGCGTGAATGAGCTGATACTCTCCACTGGAGGAGGCGGAGACCCGCCCCCTCTCCCTCCCTCAGTCTATCTGATTGAGCGGAAGGGTTCCTGCCTGGATGAGGTCAGCCACTCCCAAGTGAGTGCTGACTCCACCCCTGAAGTCACAGAGCAGGCAGTAAAACACAGAGGAAAAGCAGGAAGCTTTTACCTCAAGGCTGCCATGGGAGATGTCTTACCCAGTGAGACACTGATTGACACTGAGGTTGAAAGGTGTTTGATGTCACACAGCAAGCTCAAACGGGTAAAAAAAGAAAAGGGTATGCGACTCAGAGTGGAACCTTTGGTGGATCACCGGAAAGGCAAAGTGTGGAAACAGGTCAAGGCTCCTAAGCCTTCTGTACAGAAGGAAAGGGGGGCCAAGAGGCAGACTGTGCTCACACAGTGCCCACCGAACACAGAAGCCTATGTGAAGATTCCTTCTGTTCCCTCTGGACAAGAAATAACAATATTTTCTTGTTCCCCGGATATACAGGAAAGTCGTGTCCCGGCTGAGGTCACAACAGCCTCCCTGCCACAGGAGCGGTGCTCCAAGCAGCCGCCTGATCCACCAGGTAAAGCACACCCCTTTTACATCCCTAAAGAGGAGCAGATCTCCCCACCTGGCGATGAAAAGGAGCTTTCCCTGTGCACCCTGGCACCCAAGAGGGGTCAGGACCACCACCCCGCAGTGGTGGAAGGGATCCAGATGGCAGGAGAGCAGGTTGGTGATGTAGCCCTCGCCCTTAGCCCTGAGAGGTCCTCTATCAGTGAGGATCTGCTTAAGCAGCTGTCACAGGGCCACCGCCAGGTGCCCCTGGTGCAACATTCACAGGTTAGACAGGAGGTCCAGCTGGACGCTGAGACTACTGCGCTGTGGACACACCTGATCCCAGATGCCGATTCCCTCTGCTGTGACCCAGGGAACCTGCAGTCAGGTAACATTATTTCTCACAACTACCAGGTAGTGAGTGAGACTGACCTGATTGTTCCTGCCTCAACGGCAGGGTTGCCAACACACCCAGTCCCCCAGAAGGGACAGGGAATGAAAGCCGAGCCGGTTTTCTTACAGCCACCAGCTCAGTCTGTCAGTCTGAGTCTGACCAACAGTGGTTCAGCCAGACTGGAGCTGGATGGTCAAGTCACCCGCCTGCCAGTGCAGGACATCGCAAAGAGGGGTGTCAGAATCCCCGCCTGCACTGACATGGGCCTGGTGGGTGATAGTAAGTTCAAAGACAATGAACTAGCTATCCCAGTGCTGGGGCAGCTCCCTGAACCCCTAGTGAGGGAAGGGGGGAGCGAGCAGGTGTCCTACACCTACCCCCAGCGAACGATTGTAAACATGCCGATAGAGGGATTCCTCAATCAGGAGGTGTGTAGGGTGGACCTGAACAGTGAGAATGGGATAACAGTCCCAGATCACTCAGGTGCTCCAGATGACCACTCAGCCGAGGGTCAGGCATGCTCCACCGCTGCACCACCCCCTGCAGGGTTCCTAGAGCACGGGCATGAACAAATCGAAAAAGCAGATGCCCTGGAAATGGAGGAGCAGCATCAGCCGCTCCGTCAGATCTCCCCAGATTTCCAGGATGTTGGTCCCCAGGATGCCACATGGCATACTGAGAAAGACACCATGTACACGCTGCGCCAGCTTAGAAAGACAACAGTCACTCAGAAGGAGATGACTGGGGTCAGCCACCCGAAAAGACTTTTGGGAGGACTGATCGCTGCCACCACTGTTGTGCATTTGCTCTTTTTGGTAGGTTTGTTTGTTACTGGCACTCTCACCCTGACTGCCCCAAGAAGGCAGGTGAAGGAGATGCCAGAGGGTAGTGACAGACTGTATCAACAGCAGCAAAAGCTGGAAAGCCTAGGGAAAACCCTACAGGCAACTTCCTATGCAACAGAGGTAAACCTTATTCCCCAACCAGTGGACATGATTGTTGGTGTTATACAGTGGGTTTATGCTTGTGTGCAACAGGCCAGAATGTTGACACAAGACCTGTTAAGGGAGCTTAGTGCCACTGTAGCCAGTCTAGCCACGGCACAATTCCCAACCCACTTGATTCCACTCTTCTCAGTAGAGGAGTGTGTGACATTAACCCCATCGCTCATAGCTCACCCAGAAGGCAATCCAAGATTGAATTCGGTTCCAAATCTTGAGATGGGTATGGCTACCAAAGCTATCCATTGGCTGTGTCTAAACGATTCACCAATGAAGGGTGTAAAGCTACTAACGAGTAGAGGGAGGTTAATGAACCCCATGAAGAGTAGGTGGGAAGTAAATGGCTGGTCAGCACACCACATTTAACTGACACTATGACTTGTGACAGTCATGATACAGCTACCGCAATGCAGCTACCTAATCAAACAGTTCCTGTAAGTTCCCGAGGAGGCCATAGTACAGCATGGTAACTTAACACTGTACGGTCTGGAACCAGACAATATAAGACCAAACTTGAGGTCGTGGATGCCTTCAGATGCCACACTAAGGAATTGGATAGAAATCCAAGAAACAGTAAGCCTGAAGAGGTACAGGTAGTTGAGTTTGCTTTAATGGAACAAACCTCCAAACCACCCTAGCAGATACCCAACACAGGTGTTGTGGTTTATCGGGGGGCTGGGAACAGGAACTGTTGTTATTGTAACACTACTGCCAGGTAGCTGGATCATGACTGACAGTGTACTCTGAATGATGTACTCTCACATCAAGATGTACTCTGGGTAGCACGAATGAGTCAAAGGTAGCATGTCAAAAGAAAGGAAGTGACTTCTCCCCAAATATCTACCACAGAGGTATCAGATATTGACAGTGAACTTCCTGATGTGTAATTCCTAGACTTAGATAATGTCTCCTACCGTGTTTATACATACTCCAGATGTTATTCATCCTGTTTGTTCCCAATGCTGGTTCCAGTATGAATTCTCGAGGAGTAATGTAGACAGTTAAGATTAATGTTCTAATGGCAAGGGACATCACTTAACTCTGTTTTGCTTTGAAGGCAACAACGCCTCAGGACCTCGTGACCTTCAAAAAGGGGGGATATGTAGCGGCGAGGCTTAATAATAAGAAAGAATTAAGTGTCTCTGAGCTTCCCAAATGAGGCCCCATTTCTCTGTTCATCTCTGTGGTGCAGCCACAGAGAGACCCTTAGTGCAGGGTGATTTAAGGTCCTAGGACAGCTCCCAAAGGGGGATGCACTTAGCTAAGTCTGGCTATCATGATCAATGGTCATCCATTGGCGCCTATCTGTCTAGGGAGTGCCAGTTGGACATCTGGACTGCATTCCTAAGTGTCAGGAGTAAGTGACTCATATCTCACCGTGGTCAACCAATCAGGGACTGGTAGGGCCGAGTAACCCACGTGGGACTCTGATGCCCATGGAACTTTCAGCCAATGAATGAGCTGAAGTTCCTCCAGGTAAAAACAGGCAACACAGAGAGCCTGAGAGATTCAGATTCGGGAGATTCAATAAGATTCTGGAGAGGATTCTGTGGACTGTTCTAAAGGGAATTCAAAGGAGAATTCCAGGGCAGGACGGCCCAGGAGCAGAAGGCTCCCAAGGGCAGGACATTCTCGCAGCGCGCCTCCTGACCATCCCGAGACTCAGCCCGGACAACCACGGAACGGCCAGTGTGTCCGAGTGCCAGAACTTTCCTTTGTTCTAAGAGTCTAGAGTGGAGGTTGCCAGAGAGTAACCAGCAGCAGGCCTCGTGAACAGGTCAGAACTGTGGACAACTGAATCACTATTCAGAACTAGCTCTTCATCAGGAACGAACCGGTCCTCTTCCTGACTTGCTGGGATCCACAGTCATCTTTTCTCCTGTGCACAAACTTTGCTAGTTAAAGCCAACACTAACTAGCCGGTCAGTGAGCATCAGCAGCGCACCGTCGCAAGCCGCACAGCACAGCCTGGCACACAGCCAGAGAGCGCGGATTGGACAGCAACAGCCTGCAACTGTTTCTTTGTGCCCGCAGGAGATCTGAATCCCCAAAGATTGGATGAGTATTCAACTTCAATGCATTACAGCTCGAGAATTCAATTGTTATACCAACCAGTTGATATCAATTTAATTCCTAAGAGTTATGTACTTGTTTTGAGTATCTAATGTAGAAGTTATAACCAAGTTCATTTATGAAACGGTCTTAATGAATGATATACTGAACGTATGTCCTCTTGTAACTCTTTGTAACTGATTGAATATATACCTTTTGTATTCTGATAACCCTCTCGATAAGATCTGTTAGGTTTACATGCATATTCTATGTATTAATAAATGTATCCTCGTGTATTAGTACCTGTGTGTGTGCGTTGTTTGAGTTATGTCGCATGGTTGGATTCTAAAGCCATCAAAAGAATCAACTTTGTGATTTACTGCTACAATTGAAAATTGTCTCAGTAAATGCCCAAACCCTACAGAACTGGTGCCTTCAGAGAGCCACAACGTTACATATTTGGCGTCCCTGAACGGCTATGAAACATTACATCAATGACTTTGAAGTTTTTGAATACTTGTATAAGGCCCCCCTCATTGTCTTTGTTCCACATTGAAAGGGTTCAGTTCTTTCAGCATATCAGTACAGGACATTCACAGTCCCGGAATGTACTGGATGTACTCTAGCTGCTTTTCTATGGACATATTCCAGAGCAGCAATATCTTGAATGTGTCTAGAACACAGTGACCAAAATAGTACACAATATTCTAAATGGACCTTACTAGTGCATTTGTTATAAGTTCTATGATTTCAATTTTACACCTTTAACTAGATAGCCTAACGTTTTGCTTACCTTTTTAATTGCTTCCCCACATGGGCTGGAAGATGTAAATAATGTTTCAACTCAGTGTTTCCCATTTTGTATTCATAGTTTATGCTTTTTATTAGCTGCATGCAATACCATGATCTTGTCCATATTAAACATGATCCGCTAGGTAGTTGCCCAGTCATGAATTTTGTGTAAATCTTTGTGAATTTCATTTGCTGCTTCTATGGTGTTTGCCAATCCTCCTAATTTGATAGACTATTACTTTTCTACTGTCCATACCAGAATCTAGATCATTTAATCTATTTATATTGCATTAATTCACATTAATTCAAATTGAAATTATAATCATACAACCTATATTAGAAACAAAACAGTGCTGTTACAGACAACAAGCATATCATTATAAAATTATTTTAGATGCATTTTAAATTGGCTAATATTAATAAAAATTTAAAATGCCCTTTCTGCCCCTTCATTCACTAATACAAAACAAACATGTAGGGCCTTATGCATCAACTTTGCATATTAAGTAATATGAGGTGTAACAAGCAACCTAACCACAGTCTTACATTATCAATCAATTCTCCAATATACTGCAGCATACAAATTCTATAGGCAACATTTTTTATATTTTCCTAAGCATATTGTAACTATACAGAAGCTGTTTTTAATACAGTACAGTCTACAGTTTTTGGTTTTTCATTATTACACCTTTTTGATAAATTGATCATCCATGACAGACCATCATTCACTTTGTGACTTTGACTGTTGTCCAAGCACTAAATCACATTTCTCATGAAAGTGATGACTGGTCACAGGTGATGAGATGGCTTAACCTGTTGAATGCTAGCCTGGTGAAAAGCAAGAAAAAATACACACAGAGAAGAACTAGATTCCTATATGCTCCACCTAACAATGGAATAATTCCTTCATATGTTGCAGTTTGGACTAAATCACCTCAGGTAGACTCAACTAAAAGTCAGCCTTTTCTAGTAATGGTGTTTTATGGATTTGTATAGATCACTCTGATCAATGTCAAGAGTATCCTAGAACAATACACTAATTGTCCAAGGTGCTCCATGTGTCATGGTCTGTGCAGGTACAGTATATCTAGTTCCGACAATTTCAACTTGTAATGACCAAAGGAGATCTTAATACAGTATACAACATTACATTGATCAAGTCCTGGGACTTCACTTATTGCCCTTTTGTTGGCTCATCTTGACATGGACAGTAGGACAAAGTATCCCAAACATTTTACAATACAAAATAAAATATCTCTAGTATCTGGCTCATCATAAGACACAACCTTTAAAATATTACATAAATACTGCAGTGGATTTTTAACTGTCAATTATGGTAATTATGTTTATCATTTGTTTTGCCACTTTTTGCTTTTTTTCTACACTTTCTCCTTAGCTAGCACCGTTAACTCACTTATAAGCGGGACTTTCACAAGTACTCTCACACAAGTCATATCACCATAATGTGAAAAGAATCCCTGCAGTTTCCAGGAAAGAAAAAATAATTCTGTAAATTGTTTTTGCTTTATTCCACCATAGTTTATATATTCTGCTGTTACAACAAGGAGGTTTACAGATTGGACTGAAACATGCTTGAAATAGCACACTAACTCGCTCCAAGCAGGAACAGATGGTTGTATTTTTTTCCAAAAACCCCACTGTACATTCTTTTTATTTTCATTATTTTATCACATATGTATTTGTTTTTTTCTTTGATCAACAAAGGTTGGTCAAGCTCAAAAGAATGTAGAATTGTTAAGAAAATTACAAATGAGAAACTCCTCAATGCATTATAAAATACTGCTGTTGGAAGTGTTCCTTCATAGGCCAAAACTGCATTATTCAGACTTTTAAACCTTATGGCTAACAATTATTCGGAGAGAGCTCTATGATAGGTGAAAGAAGCTAGGGACTAGCTACTATATTTCCTCTATCAAAATGAAAAATAACACTGGAATTCACAAGGCAAGCAGTTATCAATTTGTAAATCTAAATGAGATTTAAATAAAATATGCAGCATAAATTAAAAGCTTCCAATGGCTCTTCCACGTTAAATCTCCTTGCCAAAAACACTATTATAATTGACTTTCTAAATCTCATAATGAATTTAAATGACTCCTATCTGGAAGCGCTTTAAGCAAGATCAAATTATTATTTTGCCTTTACAGACTTCAATGGTATTTCTTTTATTATCCAAACTATATATTGCAACTGACATTTTGTTTTGATGAAGCCAGTACAATTAGTCATTTCATGCACAATCTGCAATATTAAGGGTCATCATGTGCTCCTTTTGTGGTCTTATTAAGACTTAAAATGTGTGTGTAAAATAAAGAATACATTTAGTTTTGAGGTAATTTACCTTCCAGCAGTACATGTAATATAAAAATGTAAGACAACATTATTGCTTCTTGTGCCTGTAAGAAAAACAAGAACAATCAATTTGCTAAATCTTACAAATAATTAAATTAAATTATAGAAAAAAGACTTCAGATCATTTGTATTGTCATTTTAAATATTACTTTTATACCAAAACATCCACTGGGATTTCATTATCAAATACTGAAAAACCTATACTGGAACTATGGCAATATACTGTACTGTACCTAAAAGAGCTGTTCTTATAATAGTCAGAAACTCAAAGTACTGTAAAAAATGGCACACATACTTTATAACACAAGATGCACACAAAAAGAAAGCAGGGATAGAGGCATCTCAATTAGTAAATTTAGTGGATACAAGAGTAAAAGCAATTACTGATAACACATATTACAAGACTTAGTGAATAGATAAATCTTAAAGCAAGTTTTGAAAAGATCAGCAGCCACATTGCCTCTAAGAATTTAGGCAAGGATTTCCACAGAAGTGGTGCTGTAAATGAGAAGGCTGAATTCACCCAGTTTGATTAGCGTGGTCTTTGGCAGAATAAGGAGGTCTGAAGCATGATAGTATATTCTGGAAAAAGAGCAGTGTCTCATACTGGAGCAGCAGAGCTTATAAATGTCTCTGGGAATCCTCTCTCTAAATCTAGTGATGTGCAGATGCAGACTACTTTTACATATTGTAGCAGAGTTGCAGACAATTTCTAATCTCTTGAGTCAGTTACTGATTGGGGAGGGTAAGCTTGAACAACCTGACTGGGTGGCAAAGTTAAATGGGACTGTGTGCGGTTGAAGGCTAGTCATGTGGAACTGGAGAATATTGCTCCGAAAAAGAAAGGTTCATTGTCAGAGCAGCAGATCTGACTGTCTGTAAAGAAAGCATTTCAAATAGCAGGTTAGATAGCTTTAGCAGGTAGGAAACAATGATCACAGGGACACTGGTTTGTGCATAGTCCGTATGGGGACTATGCACAAACCTATGGGGTGTATAGCATTAATGGAGATTTTGGTTCATACAAATGTAGTTATTGTATTCCTACCATTATGACCTGATGCAAATGATGATTCTGATCATGTGGTCTGAATTATCATTTCTATGCATATGATGCTCAAATCTATGCTCTAATCTATATCCATACTAAACCTGGCATTGAAGTGGCTGGTTCTGTACATACGAATTGCATCTCTGACATAAAAAATTCCTTCATTTAAACTGCAATAAGACTAAAGTCATGCTTCTTATCAACACTCATCAATTGTGCATTGTACTTGAATGCAGTAACCTAATACAGTATGTGGATGGCATTGTACTTGAATTTCAATCTAAATCAAAGAACTTCGGGGTGATATTTGATCCTAGCTTGATGTTTAACCCACACGTGCAAAATATTGAGAAACATCATTCTTCTATCTGAGAAATATCATGGACTACATCCTACTGTATATTGTCTGACTGTATCTGAAAAGCTGATCAACACATTTATCTTTTCAAGAATTAATTACTGCAATGTCCTACTTACTGGGGTATCTAAATACACACTGAACAAACTTCAGTATTTCTAGAATTCAGCAGCTAGAATCCTGAGCAGGTCGTGATTAAGTGATCACATTACTCCTGTACTGGAGTTTTAGCACTATCAGGTTTCATGTCAACATCAAAATCCTCATGCTCACCTGTAAGGCTTTTCAAAGCTTGGCACCTCAGTACCTATATGACTTAATATCTTCTGACTCCCAGCCTCGCAACCTGTGACTCAGGACTGAGTACTTTCAAATCTAGACTCAAAATCTTCATCTTAAGAAAGGCTTTTACTTAATCAGTTCTGAGTCTTCATCTGCATTCTAAACTCTTGTTTTTAATTGTTATCTCTTCTCTTTGTTATTTTTTTATGTTATTGTAAAGCGCTTTGAGAAGGTACTTTTAAAGCACTATATAAATAAGGTTAATTATTTATTATTGTTGTTATTATTAATTTTATTTTGCATAAAATACCAAATGCTCCCAAGATACAGTATACTATTTAAAATTTACTAATTATTCTTAACTTCACAATATTTTCTGTCCATAATGGTGACATTTGTAATTTGCTTTACCTCTGACTACTCAATATTGCAATGAGTAAAAACAAAACATAAAGAGAAATGAACCACTTTGATCAAAAAGTTTATTTTGCCCATTTTGATTGGCGATACTTCCTATTTCCAGCAGATGTTGGCACATGCTGTGGAAAAAACAACAATAATGTGCCTTAGGGCATGAAGAAGAAATGTTTCTATAGCTGTGACTAATATTAAAGTTATTTCTGCATTATCTCTGCAGACCCAGAATTAAATCTCAGGGACTTGGACTATTAGCCAGTAACAATAAAGATTCAGTATGTTTGCCTATGAATCCAAGTGGCTAAAAATCCACAGTAGACTGACCACACCAAGTGCCAGACCTAACACCAGCTTCAGCAGAGTTATTATAGGTGAATTAAAGACACTTATTTTCCTTCACGTCTTATTGGTCTACAGCACAGGACTAGTTAATATACACTGCTTGTTTATGAACATATTCTCACACTAAAAGCCCACTGTAGTTATAATATACGTTTGCTTAGAGAAGACAGTTTCCCAAAAGCAATTATCTACAGTACCTTAGGGTAATTTTGCACTGATTTCTCTTATCATTTGACAGGTACAGAGATATAGCTCGAGCAGCTCTTTTTTTGTCTCCATCTGTTTTCCTGTTTATTTTACTGATGTCAAATAATTCTGTAAAATGTCACCAGGAACACTGCATGATCGATGATGCTAGTTCAGCAAATTAAGGAGACACATTTTAGCCATCAATTTTAACCTCAAACACATTTAAGCCACTTCAGTACACTGCAAAACCACTGATCCTTTCAATTATTCTTCAACTCCAGCCAAATTGGTTGAGATTAAAGTATTGATTTGTTCTCTGTACCAAGGACATCAAGAGTTTTGGATGTTAGCTAATTTAAATTCTGCTACTGACTTCATGTAAAGTGTTCAGAACCCTAAAGATGTAACCCCACACCTACAGATGCATTTTAAAAGCTGCAGTGTCACAATTGTAATCCCTCCTCTTAAGGGTACTCCGGTTCTTTCACATTTTACTTGATCATGTGCATCCGCCTTCAATCCAGCCCCTATTTATAAGCCAGGCACTCACTCCATTCCGGGCTCTGCATTGGAAGATGGACGCTCAGAGGCCCGCCTACCACCAAGTCGCCTTAAGCCCGCGGCTTGAGGGCATGGGCCTCCTATCGGCGTCCTGCCCAGTCCCTTGCCGTCTCCTCCTCGTGTTTGTTTCACTCCCTTCTGGATTCTGTCACCTGCATAGGGTCCTGATCTACGCTACGTGACAGAATGCAGAGCCAACACAAGGACCCCGCGGACAGTAGTTCGGAAGTCCGGGACTCCATCTGTTTTATTTTCTTTTCCCTTGGACTTTATGTTTAGAGCTTTGGAGCTGCCCTGGAAAGGAGGGGGGTCCTGTCACGTTTGTAATCCCTCCTCTAAAGGGCACTCCGGCTCTTTCACATTTTACTTGATCATGTCCACCTGCCTCCAATCCAGCCCCTCCTTATAAACCAAACGCTCACTCTATTCCGGGCTCTGCATTGGAAGACGGACACCCAGAGGCCCGCCTACCACCAAGTCGCCCTACGTCCGCGGCTTGAGG
Source organism: Atractosteus spatula (assembly GCF_055471065.1). Classification (NCBI taxonomy): domain Eukaryota; kingdom Metazoa; phylum Chordata; class Actinopteri; order Semionotiformes; family Lepisosteidae; genus Atractosteus; species Atractosteus spatula. The sequence continues at coordinate 44,523,953 of NC_142711.1, forward strand.
GCATAGGCCTCCTATCAGCGTCCTGACCCAGCTGAGTCTGGGGCTCAGAGCGCCTGGTCCCGTTTTTCCCATTTTTATTCCCTCTCCCTGCAACGGATTCCGTCCTGGTTTTTTACTTTTGTCTTGTCTGGATTTCCCGGTTTTTGGACTCTTGGACCTCAACCCGGATTTCCCCCCTGGACTCCCTTGGACTTGTTTGCCAAGGTCACACCCCCCAAGCACCAGTTCACCATCGTCACGCCCCCCTGTTCGTCAACCTGCCCAGTTCTTCGCCATCTCCTCCCCGTGTTTGTTTCACTCACTTCCGGATTCTGCTATCTGCATAGGGTCCTGATCTACGCTACGAGACACGCAGTCCATGAAATGTTGTGCCAGTCCATGTGAAGTAATATTGGAAAAGTCTAAAAACATTTACTCTGAGAAGAAAACTGCTTTACAGTTTTCATCAAATTTTGAAATCCTCAGAACTGTATCTGAGTGTCTGAAAGTTTAATTTCTTAATTTTAAAGTAAAATGAATGACAAGATAAAGTAAACCGTTAATACTGTTTAAAAATGCATAGAACAACATCAAAATATATCCCTGTAATTAATCTTTAGAAGTACACTTCTAAATTAATCTGGCAAACAGGAAACTGTTTAACTAGCCAGAAAAAATATTTCTGTATGGTATAAAATGGGTATCCAAAGTACAAAATCTTAATGCGGCTTCTGAAAAAAATCAATTTTTAATCATGTAATGATTTGATATAAAAAATTGTTCAAGGACATTCTGGAAAAAAAACTAAAAATTAGTTTTTAAAACTAAAATTCTAATTAAACATTCCAGAAATTGAAAGAACTCTCTTGCTCTGTTGTTGATGGAAAAAACTAAAACCTCATATTCATTAGGATTTCATGAAGAGCTGGGAGAGCCTGTGATAAAATCTAACTTATTATTCAGTAAACGTGGAAATAGGGTTAATAGGAAAGAGAAAGAATTCCCATGGGAAACCAATGATCAGCCCTGAACTCCCGTACAATTTGGCACACCAGCATGAAAAATTGGGAAATACATAAACTCGCAAGGCTATTTTTCATCAGACAGCCCGAATTAGAGAGAGAGCTACCAAGATATCGATTTAAGTGGGAACAAAGTGTGCAACCGGAGAATGCTCCACTGAATTGTCAACTCCACACATCCAGAGAAAAAAAAACCTCACACAAAAAAATGAAGCATAACACGCAGCCTAAATTTATACAGAAATCAAAACTATAGACACAAATAATCACAGTTATCTTCTCTTTGCTTTAAATTATGTAAAATTAACTGGAATAATGGTGAGAATCACCATATAACCTAAAATATGAAACAGTATATGGAGTGTTTTTCCCAGGCCTACTTTAAAATTTCCTTTACAATGAAGCTTTAAAAGAGTTTTGAAAAACTTTTAATTGGATCTAGATATCCAAGACAATGCCTTTCAAAGTTGTTCTCCTGTCATACAGTAAGGTAAGAAAATACTTGAAAACTATTTTAAAAATGTTTTACATACACTACAGCCATAGCCATTAGAGAATAGCCATTCTCAGTAGTATAAATTACAATAAAACCTGAAAAATAGAAAGGAGTATAGCAAGCATCCACTGGATCAGACAAAATATATTCAAATTGGCATGAGGGAAAGACAAAATTGCACAATCTAAGCTTCTTTGGGTGTCAAGGCTCCACAGCCAAAATTTTGTATCTCTCTACGTTTCCTTTCAGCACAGAATAAACCTTAACCGGTTCTGTTATGAAATAAAATGTTGTCTATTTAATTGTTGCTGTTTTTACCAGTGAGCCTTGAGGATGGAGTAGTAATAAATAAAAAAGAGTGCTTCAATTTGGGGCGAAGACATTGTATTGTTTCAAATTATTGTTGTCTGCTGGATTTGAGGTTGACTCTCTGCCTGTGGTTTATTTTGCATGCATAGCTAAAGGAATACGCAAGGGGACCTATTTGTAAGTGCCAGAGTTGTTGTACAGTATTTTGTTTTGGTTATTGTCTCATGCCATTGTTTTGTCCAGCTTTGTTGTGGGTTGTGTTTAGCAACTTCTTTTTGCCAGACATGCAGTTAGCCGACTTCTCTTGTGACTGAGATTTTTTTTTCTTTACCATTACTGACCGACAGGGCTTAATCATCCTAGGCCGGTCAGTAATGGTAAAGAAAAAAAAAGGAGAGGCTTCTTAGTCGGAGGAGAAGCCGGCTAACTGCATCTCTGCCGAAAAGAGGCTACTAAACACAGCCCATCGGTTGAAAAAAGGGATTCTTGGGTAAGGAATGAAACCAAATGGCTAGCTAGCCCCCTTAAAAAAGCACCAAACAGGTTTGAAGGGCAGCCCTCAGGAGTGCCAGGGATGCAGGCAAGCTTGAGGGTCGATGCAAAGACAAGTGAAAAGAATAAGTGTGTAATAGAGTGCGTGCTAGAATCTGGAGCAATGCTGGAGCTGAGGCTGCATGCGGGGCATCACTGAGAACAGGTTTGGAGCTGGAACTGCTCCACTGGGAGATGCTAAGAGCTGAACCTGGTGTGCAGTGCAAAGTTTGGCTTGAGGCTGCTGAACCTGGTGTGAAGAGCGAAGGCTGGCTTGAGGCTGCTGAACCTGGTGTGCAGAGCGAAGGCTGGCTTGCGGCTGCTGAAACTGGTGTGCAGAGCAAAGTGCTGTCTTTGTGCAGAGTAGAGTGCAGGCTTGAGAATGAAAATCGCCGTACAGCCAGTGGGTCAAAAAATAGGGGGAGTCTAGGGTATGGGAGAAACTGAATGGCGATCCTCCTGAGAAGGGAACTGAATGGGTTAGAAGGGCAGGCTTGATCAGGAGAAAAACTGTATGTGGAGAGTGAAAGCAGCACTGCCAGCCAGGAAAAACCCAGGGTGAGATGAAGGCAAGAGGAAGTGGTGCCTTGGCATTAAATAGAAAACTAGAAACTGAACAATCACTAACTAACACAGATCACGAAAAGGAGATCCAGTCAGAGCAGAGATCCCTTGAAAATCATGAGCACTCATGAACATGCGACCACTAGTTGGAGGATGCACAAGATAGGCTGTCATGATAACATTTTGATATCAAATTATTAGAAACTGAGAAAAATCATTTGCATGGGCGTAATATTCTAGGTGGTAGTCAACATTGTTTCTGAAAAGCAAGTATTGTTTAAAATTAGTGTAGATAAACAGGAACAGGTTACCTGTTACTTTGCAGCCTACACATGCTGAAACAGCTGCAGTACAGTACCTACTTCTTCAACCAATTTCTGCTGCAACTCACTTTCATTCCTACTTATATTAAGGACAATTACCATTTTGACGATTTCCATTTCCAGGGCATCTGCTAGTTCCACTCTGTTCCTTGCACCTGAAGAAGGCTGCTTAGCTGAAACATTGTGTCTCTTTTCTTTTCCTTTCAGCATGGAATAAACCTTTATGTGTTCCATTGATTAAACTGTTATTAATATGTTACAGTTCTCTGAACAAGCAAGAGTAGTAATGGATACAGATAAAACATTTGATTTGGTATATCTATCTAGGGGGCAGACATTCAGAGCAATGTATATTCTTGGTTTGAAAAGTGATTAACTGATAAAAAAAGAGTACAACTGTTGCAAGGCAGGGAACACCCTGGATGGGACACCAGTCCATCGCAGGGGACACACAGACACAGACATATACAACTCCTAGCAGAGCCAATTTTCCCAGTAGCCAATTGTCCTACAAGTTTTGGTTTTGGACTGTGGGAGAAAACTGGAGCACCCTGAAAAAAAAACACGCAAACACGGGAAGAACATACAAATGCCATGCAGACAATACCCCAGGAATTCAACTCGGGGCCCCAGTTCTGCAAGGCAGCAATGCTAACCACTGCACCACTGTACTGCTGATTGCTCATTTTTCAGTTTCAGTGAACATTTCTGACATTGGTAAATCTACTGTGAATGTCACAGACTAAGACCACTGTGAATGACGGAAATTAGGGGAGAAGTCATTGCTCATGCAAGTAAATCCTAAGGAATGCAATTTTTATATGGAAGAGACTGGCGATTTTGATCGAATCATTTTATATCTAGAGAACCTACCAAAATAATTTAAAAAATGCAGAGATTGTAACCAGAATGAAGTGTAGTAAATAGTAGTGATACCAAAGTATGTCAATGGAAGTAATGCTGATAATTTTATTAGTCAGTTCCAGTGGTTCTAAGAAAAAAAACATGAATGACAATAATGGAAAAGCCCATGGAGTGACTCTGATAACTGAGGGGATATCCGTGACCTGGCTGGCACAGAAACAGTTGGATAACACATCATTTTAATAAATGATTAGCCAAAACCTAACCATGCCAGGCACTTTTCTTTCTTTACAAATACTTTCTTGGCACTTAAAGAAAGGAAATCACAAGAGGAACTTTGAAGAGGATCATGAACCTGAATATATAAGCCCTTTATAGTAAGTTTATACACTGTAGTTTATACTGTATACAACAAGTTATTTTTTCTTGAGCAAATCAACCACTCAAGAAGTCTGTTTGGTCATCATACTGTATATTAAATAACAAGTGTTATATGTTGAGAGAGAACTTTGAAGTGAAAATTCAATTTTTTTTTGTTATTTCTAATACTATAGATTATAGCTGAGAAATTCTATTGGGCCTCTGCCTTTTTGAAGAAGGGAGATTTGTTCTAAACAGAATTTAGGAATAAAGGCCTAATTTGATTCCACATGGTAAGCAACAACTCAGTTGTGATGTTACCCAAGCCATACAACTCTGCCCTTAACTCCTAAAAAGTTCAACATTTGCAGAACATGAGGCATTTTCAGAGGGTTTAATAATTCTTAGATCATGGCAGTGTTTTTTGTTCAACTTAGATGCAAAGGTTGAATAGCAGCACCAAAAAAAAAAAAACATCTAATAATCCTCCACAGTGAAGGAGGTTTCTGGACTTGAAGAGTGGAAGGCAACACAGGATCTGTAAATCACAAAAGAATAGATTGATATCACACACAGTGTAATACGGTTTAGCATTCCCATCAGTAATGGATCGCTGCTAAAATAACTGCCTGTAACCTATCAGTGCCTTCAAGAATCCATCCATCCATTTTTCTGCTTCATCAAATTCAGGGCCACAGGGGAGATGGGAGCCTTCCCAGGTAAGCAATGGGTACAAGATAGACTACAGCCTAGATGGGAACCCAAGCCATTGCAGGGCACATACAGACACAGACACTAACACTCACACCATGGCTACAGGGCTGCAAGACAACAATGCTAACAATTGCGCCACCATGCCACCCATTTAAAAATCATTTTTTTGTATTCAACATGCAAAAATGAACAATTATTCATAACATTTACTGTCAAATCTGTTAACATCAGTAAATTTAAGATGGAACCCCTGAAATAAAAGTGTTTTGAACCTTTTTAAAGTTTTGGGAGGCCGTCTGTGTGGTACTGTTAAATACATGTAGTGTATAATGTAATATTGTATGTGTAACATACAAAAAAGCTTGTGAACCCTTTGGAATTATACAGTACATGTACGTATCCCTGAATTAATTGCTCCTAAAGTGTATTGTGATCTACATCTAAGTCATAATAATAGGTAAACAATCTGATTAAAAACTAATACACAAATAATTGTTTTTTTCATGTCTATATCAAACTCATTCTTTAAACATGCACTGTCTATCCTTGAAAATGTATGTGAACTTTTAGATTTAGTAGCTTGTAGTAATTTAGTAATTTAACTGCAATGACCTCAACCAAACCATTTCCTGTAGCTGCTGATCCTGCACATTGGTTTGGGGGTATTTTGGCCCATTCCTCTTCACAGAACTGTTTCAGTTCATTGATATTTTTGGGAGGTCTTCGGCCCATCTTGCTTTGGTTGTGTGGTTGAGGTTAATATTTGCCCAGTTAGAGGTTATGTCCTGTTTAAAATCAGCTCTTGATCCATGTGCCTGCTTTACCTTGCATTGCTATACGGTAGCTTCTAATTTGAGATGAGAAATAAGAGAACTTGTCCAAGCTTTCTGGACATGAAAATACAGAATGTAATGTCATATGTTTCAATGTTATAGTATATTCTTGATGTTTGTTGGACAAATCTTTCCCTTCATACATACATTTTGTCAAGTTCTTAAAAACATGTTTAAAAAAAAAAACAAGTGGTTTTTCACACAATCACAACAATACAAAAGGACAGATACAATTCAGGTCAAAGCAGACAGATGTCAATTGGAATTTAACAAGAGTATTGGAAAGGTATTTCAGTACAGTGTATGAAGGGAACAAATTATCAAATGGGTGGTATCCGAGTTGAGACAAGAAATATATGAGAACGTTCTAAGAGCTGATACTGTTTATTAAATCTTCACACCTGAATAAGGCTCCACAGCCGAAACGTTGTGTTTTCTTTCTTCTTTTTTTCAGCATGGAATAAACCTATTACCTGTTTATTAAATATCTAGTATAATGAACTGCTACTGTACATTAGTTCCTAAATTCCCAATACTGACATAAAAGAAGCTCTATCATCTGTTTGAAGCTGATGTAGTGAGCTACATTAGAGAAATACAGTCACCCAACGTTTTATGAACGTCTGGTTTAGACATTTTTGCTACAATAAAGCCAGGAAACATACCTTTTTTTTCACCCTACAAACAACATTTTTCACTACAATGAATGAAGCCTCTTTGTAAGCAGCAAACACCATCTGTGGATGAACATGTGCCGAGGCATTGTTTCTAGGAAGATCACCCAGTTTTGTAAATCTTTGTCAAAAGTGAATGGTGCTTTTTTTATTGAATTGTACAATCAATATGTTTTATGGGTCCAAAATGTGAAAAAAATTTCAAGGTGATGCTGAGAAACCAAAGAAAGCACTAAAACAAAATGACCAAATAAAGAGCATGGCAGAATCTTATGTAGGTGCTGCGAAACTGCATCACATTAGAAAGACAAGAAGGTTATTATTAATTTTACACATTTTAATGATTAAACTGAAGCTTGAAAGGTAAAGGGGTGGTATGTACAGTATGAGTTAGAAAATATAACATGGATCCTATGGGAAATTATGAATTTTCACCTTACAAATAGTTTTCAGCACACGACTAATGATTATAAATCGACAAATGGCTAAATACTGTATATACAGTATAGTGTCCTGAAATTATTAGTCCCCTTGTATTAATCAACTACAGTATGAAACAGCTTTGTATTTTTCCATTATGAATTATATTATGGATACTGTATTATTCTTTGTAAACTGTCCTTGGACATAGAAAGCTTTCTATCGGCTGTGTAAACTAAACTTGTGTAATTGTTAGCAGTTTCTGTATTTGAAGTTGTTTATGTACAGTAACAACCATCCTTGCACGTTATTTTAATTTGATAGCAATATCAAGATAGTTATGGCCTCCAAAGCGACCACAAGTATATTATAAGAATACACTGTATTATAATGAACAACAATTGCATTATATGATGCTACAGTAATGTTGTATGATCCATAAAGTATATAATCTGTATATTAGTTCTCCAAGAAATAAAGATACATTTTTGTTTAGTTTAGTGTTCTGAATGGCAATTACCCAGAGAAGAGCCTTTGATTAGTGTCTGGTAGTTATATCTTTAACACAAGGCTTGGAGTTGGAGGTCCAGGTGCTTAGCACTGACTTAGGAGGTGGTATGGATTCCAGCTGGACAGTACAGGGTCACTGAGAGGTAAGATACATTGAAGGAAGACAAGGATTCAGAAGTTACATGATAGTGGAGTAAGCTTTACTTCAGGAAGGACACTGTGTGGATGGTTCTCTCCTCACCTGCCTTACTCCTCAGCAGCACCGCTGTTCTCTGCATTCCAAATAAACACACTGCAGACACACTTGGAATTTCGCCATCTATTGGTCCTAAGGTCTCAGGCATGAGTAAGGAAATGTTTCACCAGAGCATGCTGCAGTATGCCAGCCATCTGTGGGGCTCCAATATTGACCCACACCACAATGTTATAACTCTGTGTCAGGCAGGGGCTGAAGGCAACTACAGTATAAGAAGGAGTTCAGTCACACCTTGTGGTGGGAACCATGAAGGAAGAAGGGAATGAACAATGAATGTGATGGCATGACTTATCTGTTGTCTGTACTATTGAGCAGATCCTCTGAAATGCACTGGAGAAAGAGAGTAGAAGAATGATCAAAACATGCAAACTCTACGCGTGAACAGATTAAAAAAGAAGACAGAAGACATAGGATAATTCCTGATGGACAGAGAGCTTATCTGGTTAGTAGATGGGGAAAAAAGTGAATGCTTTCGTGGTGCTTGTACTGTAAGTACCTAAGTTGTTAGATTTTGGTCTAGAGAGGGACCAGAGGAAATTGAAGAAGAACTCTAGGTCAGGATTTTGTTTTATTTGGTTATTTGATATTTTGATTTCTGTACTGTAAATAAAGGCTCCATGTTGCACAATATTGGATATCTCTGGATGTTTCTCAAAATCTGAACAATTTAAGATTTTCCATGGTGCTACTCTTTCCTTTTAAACCTAACAGGGTTGTTTTATACAAATTCGTTTAAATAAAATAATTTTAATTTTCAATATTATAGCAAAATACAGTTATTTTACCCTTGTAATTTTAGTGTGTTGTTTTAATCCAGAGAATACTGTTTTCACTCTTCATTAGTTATATTAATATACAGTAAATACTGTTCAGATTTTTTACATTAGATTATTTGAACTATTTGCCTGTCTTAATTCAAACTTGAAATACTTTAGCATTTCCAAGACTCTTATTTCAATGATGATGAATCTTTCTACATTTTAGCTTTTATTGTGAAAATCAAAATGATCCATGAACCCAGTTCATGTGGCTTTATTCAACTGTCTATTCAAAAGCATATTTATACATGAATTCCAGCAACCCACTGATGCACAAGGAAATCTCTCTGCTTTTCCATTACTGCACCCTTCAACTCACACTTAAGCATTGGAGCATGAAAAACAAAATGCAATTATTGTCTATTTGTTGTAAAAGAATGAGCCTTGAAGCAGTGTTTTCCATTCCTTGATTACCGACCATTTATTGTCACACAACGCACATTTTGGAGTGCGTGTAAAGGCCGTATTCTTGTTCACTGTGTGATTGCATCAAATGATTATTTGATTAGTTAGAAGGATGTTTTCTGGTAATGGGTTATAATGGAACTGACCTGAGTGATCAAAAAAAACATCTCCAAGAATTTATTTTCATTATTTAGCTCTCTTATTAAAAATATAATACAAATGTATCTTACATATTGGTGTGAATCCAATGTGAATGTTATTTTCATATGACCAAATGATTAAAAATACACAGGGAAAGCAATGTTCATACTGTAATGATGTAGTCTGATTCAGTCCTAATTCCAGGCCCCTGCTGTCTACAAGATTCAGCTTTCTTTATATGCTATATTTCCTCAGTTCCTCTGTTGCTTTCTTCAATAGCCAGATAAAGCTCATCCTTGAACTGCACACTGTATATCCTGGTCTGCCTCACTGGCATTGCTGATTATTAGAGAGGATCTGGTCTGTGCAGGAGCCCTTTCACATACAGTACACATCTGTCTGGTATCTCTCTACTTAGGAGAGAGAGGGAAAAAACACAAGAATAAAGGCTGGGTAGCTGTTCAAGACTAACAAAACTCTTTGTGTAAAGAAATGGCTTCTGTCCCCTGTTTTAAAGTTTTAAATACAATTAATCTCAGTATCTTTCTCTTAGTGTCCTCTGGTTTGTGTTTCACTGTTGTTTTTTAAAGACATTCACAAGGTAGATTTTTCAGAGCTTTTGAGGATTTTGAATGTTTGAAGGTAACGTTTTATAAAACAAGTTTCTCAGAGCAGGGTGTTCCAGTCCAGACATACTGTATACATATACCCTCTTCCTCTTCTTTGGAAGACTGATGATTAAGGATCAGTTGGAACAAAAAAACAAACATCTGAGACAGTTCTTTAGCAGCAGATTTAGGAATTATTGACAAATCCTAATTCTGATATTTAGAATCCTAACCCCTTTTTAATTGCTTTCTAATGTTGTCTAGGAGATGAAAATGACACCTACTGTAGTACTGTTACACACAGGAAGCGTCTTCAGTTTTCAGATTATAATTGAGATTTATGTTTATGCTACCTGTGTGAAACATTCTTCACTCTGCCTTAATTTCTGCCAACCTTGAATTGTATCTAAATCTTTTTTGATTTTGCCTCACAGCTTCTAATGTGTTTGCTGTTTCTTCTATTGAGTTATAATCTGTGATTTTCTCTAGTTAAGTAATTATTCCACAATCAAATATCACATCTATAGTACTCCACTAATTACATAACAACCTTTTTGAGATTTCATCCTTATTTATGTTCTGTTTTTTACTTATTAACTAGTTCTGAATACAAACATGCATTGCCTTGAACGCAAACAATCTGACAAGTATTTTCTAAATCCATGCTGATTTTCCCTTAGAATCTTACTGCCATGACCCCCGAATTCACTTCTTATTGTTGTTTCCTTAACATTAGATGTAAGTGAAGTCAGTCTTATTGGTTTGTAATCACTTGGTTCAGTCCTGTCACCCTTTAGACAGGTGTTGCATTAGTAAGTTATCACTCACTAGGTTTTACCTCTGTCAGAGCAGTCTTGTTAATACTCTGTAATAAATTGTAACAAGAAATAGGTTTATTCCATGCTGAAAAGAGAAAAAGAAAACACAACGTTTCGGCAGTGGAGCCTTTTTCAGGCCTTCTTCAGGTGACGCAGCTACACTTCTGAACTACCTCTGTGATAAATACTCTGTCTGTTACTATGGACCTCTAAGATAGGGTAAAAATATTTTCTAAATAAAAGAATTTCAAATCAGAATGTTTCAAATGCATTGTACAAATGTTGAAAAAAGTTCATATCCATCATTACACGTTTGTAAAAGAAAACACTTCACATACAGTGTATGAATTGCTTGCCATAAAGTTGTGTACAAATGTAATATAATAATCTCCTCTTTTTTGACAATTCAGAAATGCATCACACTTTTCTCTTTCAGCTGCGGCCGTATCACACACTCATATTTAAATCAAGGATAAATGTAAATAAATCAAGAATCAAGGAAAAATCAACAGCAATTGCAGTTCTTAAAAAATGTGTTAATACATTTGGCATTCAAAGTTGTGATTAGCAAGGATTTTCAGTGCATTTTGAATTACATCACAGTATAGTACTGTAGCTTAAGGAGACATTTTATGTTAATATATACAGTGGTGAGAAAATGTTTGTGAACCCTTTGGAATTATCTGTATTCTTGCAGTAATTGCTCCTAAAATGTAATTTGATCTGTGTCTCTGTCATAATAATAGATAAACACCATCTGGTTAAACAAAATAACCAACAAACAACTGAACACATTGGTTAAACATTCACTGTCGATGCTGAAAAAATATGTGAACCTTTAGATTTTATAGCTGGTGAGCCTACAGTACTTAAGCAGCAATGACCTCAACCAAACGTTTCCTATAACTGCTAAACAATCCTGCACATCTGTCTGGGGGGTATTCTGGCCCATTCCTCTTTCCAGAAGTGCTCTATTCATTGATAGTTTTGGGAAATCCTGCATGAATGGCTTGCATCAGGTCATGCCACAGCATTTTAACTGGGTTGAGGTCAGGACTCCGACTTTGCCATTCCAAAATGCAAAATTTGCCTGTAGAGTAATTCTTGCGTTTAGGAACACTGTCGTGCTACATGACCCAGTTTCTATTAAGCTTCAGATTACGGACAGATACTCTGACTTTCTCCTGTAGAATGTGCTGATACAATTTGGAATTCACTGTTTCAACAATGATTGCAAGCAGTATTAATGGCGGCAAAGCAGCTCCAAACCGTGATTCTCCCTCCACTACGCTTCATGGCCACAGGTTTTTGGGTTGTGTTGGTATGCAGCATTTTGCTTTCTCAAAATATAAAGTTGCACATTTACAGTATTCCATTATGCGGCACGATAAGGATTTGGCTATACCGGCAGAGAATGGATTTAGATGTTTACATAGATTGCGCCGCCAGCATCGTCGCAAAACGGTTTGTAAATTTTTAATATTGAACCGCCATAGTTTATAATTGTGCCATATCTTAGCTCCAATTATATAATTCCGATTTGGAAATCTGATAGGTTCAGAATTATTGATCTTTGGTGGTTCAGACTTTATGACGTATCTGAGGTCATTGCGGCCAATAAAAACATGTGGGTGTCCTCTTCCCGTTTCTGTGAAAACAAACACACGTGTTTGGTGTGCCCGTCTACAAACACAAATACGCAGAGAAAGTCAGTGTTAGCGAGATGGGAACAAGCAACGAAATTGTTGAAAGGAAGGGTGCTTCATTGGTTGTTTAGAAATGGTTCGGATTTAAGAAGTTGGACCACGAGCAGAAAACGGTTATTCGCAAACTATGTCAAGCTACGATTTTAGCCAGAGGCGGTAATACAAGGAACCTCTTGTGTCACCTAAAGATGAAAAATGTATGCGAGTATGAGGAAAGTATGAGAATGAGCTGTATTGTTTCAGGTCTGCAAAATAAAAATGTTCTTAAAATATTCAACTTCTACTTCAGTTCAATGTGAAATTTAAAAAATACTAAAGGAACAACACAGTAGCTAACCAACAGTTGTTAATAACCTAATAGTTAACTCTAGGCAATAAAAACTTGTACTCATTTAAAAGCATGTTTTAGTGAATTTATGAGAAAAATAATATATCATGATATATAGTACAGTGTATATCACTGCTGTCTAAAAATAAAATTATACCGCGGTTTTTGGCCATATCGCCCAGCCCTACGACACAATGTGTAAAATATAGACAAGAAAAGGTACAATTGATTGTGAGTTATTTGTTTCTTCAGACTGTGCTTATTTTTATGACTTACAGGTAGATGAAAATCAGATTACACTTTAGGAACAATTAATGTAGGATTACAGATGATTCAAAGGGTTCACAAACTTTTTCTCACAACTGAATACAGTACAATACTGTATATATATATATCTAGAGGTGGGTTATCTCTAGATATATATACATTCTGCATTCTTTGTATCCCATAATTGTTACTCAATATTGTTTCTCCTTTTTTCTATTCGTCAAATTGTCCTGACAAAATTGCATGTAAGCAATTATGATTAATTTAAATTCACAATAAGTAACAAGAAGGAAACATGAGGTTGGGAAGCACAATCAATTAAAAAACAATTACTACGGGAAATGGACTGATAGAACAATCAAACATTTCAAAGAAGATATCTGTTCACTGACAATATTCATGAACCTTGTATTCCCAATCAGTCTCCATATTATTGTTTTCATATTTGATTACATTTCTTAATCATTTAACCCAAATCCAGCAATTCCAAGCATCATCCATTAAAACATCCTAAAGATCTAAAGAAACAAACAATGTCAACTTCATTCCAACAGTTAGGCATAATAAAGGGAGACATCTTAATGGCCAAGAAAAACAGCAGCTCCACTATTATTATATATAAAATATTATGAATATTTTAAAAGAATATTCCCTTATATACTGTACTATACTCTTCAATAGATTTCATGGATGTACTACATTAAGGAAAGCAGAATGTGTAGTATTTCTGATACTCTATAATGTAGCGAATGTAATCAGATCACTGTTAAAACATTCTTTAAGATTACAGTCCAAAAACATAACATAGAGATTACTTAAATATCCCTAGAAAATGAAAATGGATAAATACAGTACTACACATACTGTAAAAAATCACTTAATTGCAACAAATTCACAAAATTATTATCAGCAAAATTAGAATATCTTTTTGTCGCAGGTGCATTGACATTTTACTGAACAGAGATGACATAGGTAAATTCATTATGTCGATTTTATTATCAAAACATTTCATCAACACTGTGAAAGTTACAGGCTAATGGCATGTATGGCCGTACAAGCTGTGTAGAGTGCAGGCATGTGACACAGAAACACTCTTTTTACAAATGAAATTAATTCCCAGAAAACCTTTTGCACAGCGAAATTCATAAAAAGAAAAAAAGGATTTCCATTGTTTCTTTTGGGGAAAAATTACGATCTGTTCTAGACCCCAAACATGCCACCCCTACTTTTACTTTTTACACCAAAAACAGACAAAGGAATAAAAGTAAAGTTTTTAGGAATAAAAAACACTGCTTACCTAGTAAGACATCATTAATTCTACTTAAGTACACTAAAATACTCGACAGTAAACATTTGCTTTCTGTGCTAGCTTCTCACTAATACTACTCAGTGGATTGTGATGCATACACTCGATATGAAATGAGTCAAACTGTATGATGCCTTTCTCTTCACTCTCTACATTCCGTGGAGGTTTCAACATTTTTCTTTTCTAGTTTTGAAGTTGTCTTTCATTAATCGAAATGTGGGAAACAATTCAAATGCTTTGTAGTATTGAATTTTCATAAAAAGAGCTTTTGGAAGAAGAGAGAAAAAGAGAGGTACAGGTGTACTGCCATTTCTGCCTTACAGCACTCTTTCCCATTCCTTTGGTAAAGAATGGACAAGCATAAACCCGTTCACTGGTTTCTGAGCCCTAGATGTTTCATATTGTCCAATCACATTCCACAAACAGTTTTAATGGGACTCAAGCCTGTTAAGTAGGGGAGAAATTTCAATGTTCAGGATGTAGTAAAGTGCATTCAGGCTGCCATCAATCACTACAAATGTCTCTATAGAAACTAGACAGCCCTATCCAAACGACAATTCCCGCACCACTAAATTATTTTGTCTACTGCACACAGTAATTACTGTATTGTGCTTCATGTCTGCATCATACTTACTGACATGGTGTACCAGTTGATGGTGATCTTAGGTGTTGCGCCAACATTTTGATAGTGTACTCCTGATAAGCAAGGCATTTTGATTCCTTTCTCTACTATATATTTTTCTGTTTTTAATTGTACAAAATTAAAAATTCAACAGGTTAAATCACCTTGTCAATATCACCTTATCACCTCAGGCAATTTAGTGCTTATGCAATAATCAAACTCACGTGAATATATTACATGTGTCAACCATGGATGATCAACTGAAGCCAAAAACATTTAATATATATCCAAAACTTCTAGATTTTTTTTACCCCCAAAAAAACATACAGTACATGCCTAAAGTGATAAGATTCTCTGAATGCCCAGTATATACAAACAAAGAATACCATGCATTCTTCATATTTTTCTTAAATCAACTTTACTATAGCTACTTGCTTTGGTATTTACCTGAGTTTACATCTGAAACATTTTTATCAACACCCTGTGGTAAGGGGTTACCTGAGAAAGCAACACACATGTGTTCTCCTCCTCTTTCAAAACTATGAATTGAACTGCATTCATAACTCAACTGGAAAGAATAAAAATACATGTACAATCTTCATCTACCCTGGACCTTATTAAATAATGATTTTTCACCCGCCTTAGCAACACCTATCTCACCGGATATGATATAAAACAATTTGGATGCAATCTCCATTGTATTGGAGATTTCAAACACTTTAGTTTGAATCCATTTTTACTGAAATCCAACGGTTCTGGGACTGTACCGTTGGATTTCACAGATACAAAGAATGCCTTGAAGGTTGTATCACTGCCTTCACTGCTGCCCTGTCATTATCAAGCCAGTTCGCACAATGGAACAATAGCCTGTTTTTTTTTATTTCACTTTTGCGTTCACAGCTCAGGGCACGAAGCAATGGATTGTGCCTTTTGCTGGGAACTAGCAACAGCAGTCCACCCCCACCAGCAACATATGTCACCTACCTGCTTTTCTGGCATGCCGAACAGATCCATGCCTTCTCCTTCTTGCTGTAGTTCCTGCAGCTCTTGCAGACATTGAATTTGCAGTCCAGGCACTGGCGTTTGGTATTTATGAGAAACGTGAAGGGGGAGCAGCAGCGGATGCAACAGTGGTCATTAAACTTGTTCTGTTTGGAGAGGATTGTGCATTTGCTGCCTTCTTCTTCAAGCTCCTGTTTCATTTCACTGCAGTGCAAAAAAAACAAACACGTATAGACTGATGGCTGAATGATTGAAGATGCTTTAACGAAAACAATAAGCAGATTACAATGTCATAATAGCAGTAACCCAGCTCGCTGATGGAAGTCTTAATGTTACTGCAGGTTAGCATTTAGCTTGAATGCTTGTCATTCTCTGTTACCTTAAATTCTTAAAAAACTGTCTCTATTGTAAGGATTGTGGTCTTTGCACGGTGAATTTGTATATGGACAACATTAAAAATAGCAAATACAATATGTTCATTATTATATTTTAATAATATCTAATAATAACATAAATCACACCTTTTCCCTAACACAATAATTCCCAAAGGTGTTAGTCAATTTCTTTTATATCTATCCCATATTACAAAACAGGCTTTTTACAGTAAGTGTAATATAAGATGCTTAGAAAATGTCTTATTGATTCAGATACATTTGCAGGTAATTGAGTTAGCTTTATGACAGTCCAGACAACTCTAGCAAATGTTGCAGATCACCAAGACCAATTTGGACTGGTGTTTACAGTATGTTAAGACATTTAATTTGGTTACTCCGCATGGAAAATGTCCTGGCCTGTCCAGAAACAAAACTAAAAAATAAAAATCCGTAAAAGTGCAAGAGGTTAGTTTTTTATCCATTTTAAACTTTAAATCTAGAAGTGTAAAGTTTGTTTTTAGTTAACAATTGACACTTAACAATTTGCAACTCATGGAATTATCCTCAAATTAGGAAAGACACTTGTATAGTTTTAACCATAACACAGCCATTAAGATCTTGTCAGTGAAACATTGGCAAAAATAACCATAGTGAAATCTGAAGGGTCAATTGTTGTTACATCTTGGTGAGCTTTTCACAATTTTACCTATAACATGCAGAGAAAATGTAAAGTTACTGAGATTAAGAGCTGTCCCTAAAATCACATGATTGTGTTGCTTCTAAAACTTACAGTAGTTATTGAAATAATTACAATATTTCATCTGTGCATATCACAATTTACTTGATCAGGTATTAATATTTAATACCATTGGAGAATATAGATATTATTTAAACCCATTTCTTTATTTTACATTACTTGATTTGTGAAATGTCAACAAATGCTAAAAAAATGCATTATTAATTCTGATAATGATGAGGATGATGAAAAGCACCCTTAAAAGATTTAATTTAATTATCGACTAGATGAAAAATAGCGAACATACGTCAGCCTTTCTAAATAAAAAAATGTTTCCTCCTCCATGACAGTGCTTTCGAAATGCTTTACCTAGTCACCAGTATTGTCACACACATCATGTACAGGTATTTCACTTTAGGCAGTATAACCTTAGTTAACATAATTAGGTACTTTGTATACAGTTAGCTTAGGGTAAAAAAGTGGACCAAACATTGGAATTGGAGGAAAAAGCTTAACAGCTTGTAAATAATATACAGCAAGCTAATGAGTTGGTGGTTAGTGCCTTAGACTACTGATGAATCAAAAAGCTTTAAGCCATCAAAAATTCTACAGGGAAGATTTAACATTGTTTGGGAAATATAGATGTCTACTAGCTACTGTACACGATAAGTCTTTGGGTCAATGATTTTACCACATGCAGTTACAGTAGGTGGTTGAAAATGTTTCACCTACAAAAAATTACACATTCTTATATACAGTATTTGCTATTTGGTTAATGATGGTATCTTTCTAAACTTAAATGTGAAAAAATGGCAAACAATAGAATGTGCTATAATTTTTTATGAAACTGTTTTGTAGTTACTTTTGTGTTCAGGCACTTATCAAGGGTGCAATACTGTTGTCAATATTGACTCTCAAGCAGATACTTTACCTACTTGCAGGAATTCCTTGTGGGAATGCAAGTAAGGGGGTTTAATTAAACATCCAGGTGAAGTGCATTCTCTAAGTATATAAGGCCCTTCTGTGGCAGTCTGATCTACATGTATATCTTCACAGAAATCAGTTAGCTATGTGCAAAAAAAAATGGAAATTGGAACTATGATTGGTAGAAATTATGTTGACTCCAAAATCATTCTTTCTTTTGACTTTAGTTGGTAATTCATTTTGTATTATTTTAGATCTAATCAGGGTTTTATTCTAGCTCATACATTCCACTATTTGATTAAACCTGATAGGACTGACATAATATGTACAGTATGTGTATTTTACATTATCTGTTCTTTTAATTTTTGCTAAATTTGTTTTCAAGATCATAGTAGATCTTAAAAGTGCAAATGTGTTTGTTTTGAGACCTAAGCACCTACACTGAGAAATGTTATTAAACAACCTAGTGCCACTGGCAGAAATAAGGCTGCTCTATTTGAAGTGCATGGAATAAATAATTCCAGTCACATCGCAGTTCCTCTGAGAAGCTCTATGATTGATATTCCACTGAAGAAATACTTCCTTTCAAGTAAAACAATAACCAAAAAGGTCCCATTTAAATGTCACACAGAACAAAGTCAGGTAAGGGTGAAACAAAAGCAGGAAAGAGTACCTGTATGATGTGAACTGTCATAGCTGTATTTCCTGAAGTAAAGAAATGTAGAAGAAAAATAAGATAAAAATCAAATACTTGAATCTTTAGAAGATGCAGGTAAAATACATTAGGCTTACTTGGTAGGATTCATTTCACTTCAGTATATTATATTGTAGTGTAATGCATACAGTGTAATTTAAATACAGCCTAACCAAGACAGTTGAACCTTTTGGAGAAAAGTTAGCAGCTGAGCAGTGGAACACAGCAGGTGAGGTACTGCTGTTAAATCCTTGAGCAATGTACTGTATTTCCTCTTCAAATTTTTCAGTAAAATGCCTAGCTGTATAATTGGATGTACGTCAGCTTTGTCTTTGCAACAGTGGAATATAAACTTTACTACTTTCTACTGCCATGTACAGTGGTCTGAACACAGTGTCCATTTTGATTTAAATACATTACAGTAAGATATA
Organism: Atractosteus spatula; assembly: GCF_055471065.1. NCBI lineage: Eukaryota > Metazoa > Chordata > Actinopteri > Semionotiformes > Lepisosteidae > Atractosteus > Atractosteus spatula. The sequence goes on from NC_142711.1 coordinate 44,542,988, forward strand.
TGATAAAGTTGTCCTTTAGACACTCTGGTTCTCACTTATTGCAATCTATTTAAATCCTGCACAGTACACAACCAATAATACCTGTGATTTTTTCAAAATGATATAATAGAACATTCAAAATATTTTCACAGTTGATATTCTGTTATAAAACCATTTTTAAACTGATATTTTGGATCAAATTTGAAGGATTTGTAGTCTTGTCGTTGAAACTGCTGAAGGAAATATAAAATGTCACTGTTATCTGATCAAAGCACCAAGAGAGAAAATCTAGACTCACTCCCTACTTCAGGCATCGCTGCTGCTCAGACCTGACTCTAAATGAATTATATTATTAGATTTCAGAAGGGCAACTGCATCCTAGAGCTTGGTCAAAATGAAGAAGTTGAAACCAAGAGGAATATCTTATTCAGGAGCTGCAATACAGAGTCCTGAACTTGAAAAATGAGAATGTAAACACATCTAACGGGATTTAAAATATTTTTTGAGGCCTTTCCTACCCAAAAGCTACTGTACATGTATTACTAGTACTTGCTTCTAGTAGTAGTGGTCTTACCAAGATCTCTGCATTTTTAGTTGTTAAATAAAATATTTATGCATCTCCTTGTAATGCAATGATCCCCTCTTGTTTCTCCTTGCAGAGGCAGCAGTGTAGTAAGAGAGGCTGGAGACGGTAAGTGCAGCTCACTAGTTTCATTGCCTTTATCTGGTATATGGGCGTGCTGGTCACTGAGGGGGTAGGTACTGTACTTTAGGAGGGGTTACAACTACTCATCTTGGGGTTCGGCACTGGAGAGAAAGAAAGGAAAAGAGGCCCCCTATTTATAAAAGCAATGAGAGGGGAAATTAATCTTCAAAAACAGAGGGGAAAGGGGGCAGGGTTCAGAGGCTCCCAGACAGACCACTTTTGTGGCTACAATAATCTCTCTTATTATTGCTGTATGTACACAGTGGTGTACATTCCTCAGTACAGATTAAAACACACAAAATTCTACCATCTGCTGAAGAGCTCCTTAATACTTAACATTGTTGAAGTGTGATAGCCCAGGGAAGAGGATATTTCTAGCACACATTTGGCTACTTTGTGCTATTTGAATTTTCATCTGGCAGATTGACACCAATATGGACTTACATCATCCCTCAAACTCTGAATCTTGAAAAACTTTGTGAAAAAGGTTGTAGAAGCTAAAGTCCACAATGTACATCAAAAGCCAAGTTTTTCAGAATATCAAGCAAGATGTCATTCTGATTACATCCATACAATCAGCTTATTGAGTTTCTTTGAATAAGTTACTTAAACGCAGAAAAAAATATTTTATTATTTATTACTATTAAGAAAGGAAAGAAAAACCAGAAAATTAAATTACATAATTTTCTATGATACATTAAGTACATATCATAAATATATTTATAAAGTATAATAAATCCTATTTACTGTATATAAATTCGGGAAGATTTAAAGAGATACTGGGAAAGCATGACTCAAATCGAATGACCCAGGCTCACTTACAATCTATTTCATGACTTGCCATGACTCACTTGAGTTAAAACCAAGAAAATAAGAGCAGTGCAAGACCTGCCCACTACACTGTCTGTATTCTTGTGGCTTGAAGGCAGACAAGGACTCTTTTTCAATGGTTTGAGGCACTCTGCTTATCCTTTAAATGCATCTAACCCTTTATAGTTGTCGAAAAGGCTGTTTATGTTTAACCTGTCCGTACAGAATATGACAGTATGTGCAGTTCCACTGCCATTCTATTTTCTCTGTTCTTATTTCTAGATTACTTGTCATTTTAGGATGTGATGAGGAAATACAGTGTTATGAGATAGGTTGGTAGTGTAACATAATGAAGCCTCAGCATCTTAATTCATAACTATTTCAATTTGTATCACTTCCATATCATCTATACAGTATGTTTTTTTTTTATAAAGGCATAGGTCATTTTCACAGCTCAGTTGTTGTAGTTCATTTCCTCCCATGTTATAGAATTAACATCTTTACTCTGCAAATACGGCAGCAAAGTTCTTTCTCTGGTCTTTTGCTAGTTTAATTTTATAATCAAAATATTATTTAGTAGATGCCTTTATTGGAAAGGGTATTTTGTATGTCACCAGCTGCTTCTGCATTTTAAAAAGGGAGCACAGGGACATTAAATAATTTGTTCAAGGTGACACACTAGGTGACAGTGGCAGATGCAGAACTTCAACAAGGAGCCGCCCAATGTTGCACTGTGTGACAGTTACTCCACGTCCAGATACACAATTACTGTATAAGCATACAGTATATGACAGTATCATTAAAAGATAAAAAAATTGTCTCAAACAAGAATATTACAGTACATGTAAAATCTCTAAGAGCATAAGATGATTTCTTTGCCTTCTTGGAAGAACAGAAAAATATTGTTCTTGAAGGATGAGATAACCATAGTACGTGGTAAATAGCTTAATGGTTAGTAGTAAATGAACCACACCCTTTCAAAATGTTCTCAAGGTGAAATAATTTCCCCACAGCAGACATGCTGTTAACAACAACAGAAATGTTTTAAACATTGCCTATGCACAAATATACAGTCATAAACATACCATCTGGAAGTTACAATTGAACAGTAAGGTGGTTCTCTAACCATTAATTTGCCACATGAACTGTGTACAACTCTATAGTGTACTTAGTATTCTGCTGCTGAATACCATTCCAGATTTCTTTTTTCCTCAGGCTTTGTAGAAGAGTCAATTGATGTTACACCAAATACTGTTGTATTATATAACAACTAACCCCACTGAAATATATGTAAAGTTTAGAATCTTAAACTCTCCCTGATTGCAATGCATAAATACTAAAAAAAACTCTTACATAGTGCTTTTCTGGCCACCCCACTCAAAGGAAATGGAGACTCCCCTCCACCACCAGTCATGTGTTGCACCCACCTAGATGATGTAACGGCAGTGAAACGTGTGCCAGTACACTCACCACACATCAGCTATCAGTGGGTAGGAGAAGCTAATTCAGAGATGTGGGTTATTAGGAGGCCATGGTTGGTAAAGGCCGGGGGAAATTCAGTTGAGACACGGAAGTTAACACCCCTACTCTTATACGAGAAACCCCCTGGGACTTTTAATGACTATGGAGAGTCAGGACCTCTGTCTCATCCAAAGAGTCGTCTTTAATACATGGCAATGGAGTGGTCGATCTGACAATGCAATCTTAAAGCTATAAAGTTAGAATCCACCAAACACATAATAAAGTTGCAGATGTAGTTAATGCAAATCAAGCACTGGCATGAGAGGTTCACAGCACAGATTTCAGAATCAGTGAATTGTACTACAACATGAAGTTTCTGAAAACATGACTGAACCTATTTACAACTTTTGAAACTAAGAGATTCAATAATCAGAACTACACCCACAATAAGTTGATTAGTTCTGATCTCTTTTAAGGTCTTACCAGGTCTTATGCTGAACATGTTATGCCCCAACGAGCTCCAGCACTGCTGCATTAGCTCCACCAATTGCCATTGCGCATTCCGGACATGCTGGAGACTCACTGGGGCCATCCTCAATGAGATCAGGCGGGGCCTATCAGGCCAATTAAGGAACATCGCAGTATTCAAGCCCTGAGGAATCATTCCTCAGGGCTCAGACATTGAGTCACTAACTCTGCCTTGAGTTTGTCTCAGTCTGATTCAGCTGTGCAGCTACTGCTTAAGCTGTTTTCTCAGTTTCAGCTCTGTTGATCCTCTTCAGTGCTGTCACTGAATAAATTATCTTGATTGCTGCATATCTTGGCTCATTGATTAATTTTCACCGAGCCCGTTGCAACACCTTGTCGGGCCCGGCGTAACAGAACATACATCAAATATGGACAAATCTATTAGAAAACAGCAGTGGAATGTCTTTATAGTTTGGATTGAAGTACTGTAGTTGTATTGCTTCCTAATTTACCTATTTGGAACAATGTTAAATATTGTCTTCCCTTCACAGTATACTGTATGGATATACTGTATAACCTAAATGTTACTGTACATACAGAAGTGCATTGATGCCATCAAAAATGTTTAATGTGTATCTCATAATTAAGTGAGAATTATCACATATTAATTTATTATCTCCTTATTATGAGATATTAAATTGCAGCAAGGATTTCCTAATATACAGTAAGAGTTTTAAATATTATTTTAGGGATCAGTGCTGGAAAGCAGAAATCTCTAAAAATCAACTCTTCTGTTCCCACATCATTCATGGATCTAGTAAATGGAAGCATTTCAATAATTTATTACTAACGTGGTTTAATATATGTCAGTAACCATTAACGTTAATCAATATGCATAATTTGTATTAACAGCATGACTAATAGAGATGTTTAAACTAATGCAGTGTGATTGCTGTTAGTGACAGCTAGAAATACATGTTAGAAAACAAAGCCATGCAAAATGCTCTACCTACTGTATTAGCCTATTCATGCTTCTCTTATGTGTCTGATGTTTTTCTTTGTAAACCACCGTCTTCTTCACCTATTGTGACTCCATCTCTTTATTCACATGCAGAAGCAGCCTACTAGACAATATCATACAAATTAGATTTTACTACAGCAGTGAACCTAACACTATGCTGTTGAGTGACAAATGTAATAAAATGTTGGAGAAAAGGTTTTCTGTGACTTCTCACTGAACCAAGTCAAGCAGGTCTGTTGCTCTCAGTTACTAGGCGGTTTCAATGTCTGGATTAACAAAGAGGCACACAAGGCAGAAGCCTCAAAGAGGGGCCAAAAAACTTTTTAATAGACTTTACTTTGGCCCTGAATGAAAATGATGGTGTGCCTGATTACTTCTGTGGCCCTTCAGAAGTGGGGTTATAACCTGAGGGCATCCCTTTAACTCAGGAGATCAGGTGAGGGTGTTGTGCTCCAGATGGACGTAGGGTCTCATCTGCGTGCAGTTTGTATGTTCTCCCCGCGTTTATGTGGGTGCTGTGTTTCAAAGACATACTGGTTAGCCCTGGTGTGAGTGTGCATGTAAGTGTGTGTGCCCTGTGATGGACTGGCGTCCCTGCCAGGGTGTATCCCACCTCACGCCTGCTGCTTGCTTGGATAGGCTTCGGCTCCCCCATGACCCTGTATTAGATAAAGCGCTTAGAAAATGGAAGGACGCCATTAGAGCTTCTACAAATTGTTACATTCACATTATTTTTGCACACCTTAGATTAGAACATCATAATTAAAAGAACAGCAACAAATCAGTACGAAGATTGTTTTTTTTTTTTTAAATATTAAAAATGTACCATTTATAGGTTATAGTACAAGGCACAAATGTTTTCCAAGTTTTCCAACATTCTTAAATTAATTTTGAAGATATATAGTAAAGCTATAATATTTAATTAATTATGCTGGTACAGTAGCTGTCTGGCCATTTTTTCTAATCCAGTCCCACACAAAAGACATTTTCATAGCTCTTTACAAAACTGTAGTTATTCAGCATGCATCAATCCCTGCATAAACCGAACACAAAAAAGAAAAGGGACAAAAAGAACTCGACATCAAGGTCGAGCTATAAGAATTAATACAACATAGCAATTAAACCACTGTGATAGAACAAGTAATTTTAATACATGCAATTAACCTGCTGTAGTTCCAAACCCTTTTCAGGAGATCTCACATCAATAACTACAGAGACACACTCAATGCTCGATTAACACTGAACTAAGCCAAGTCCTAAACATATCCTTCCCATTTAGAAATTCAAACTGCAAGGCTATTCTTAACAAAATAACCATCATGCGATACTTGTTATGGAAACTTCACTTTATTTCATTAGATCAGTGTGGATGTCACGGATGTCGGAAAGGACGAACCGAGGAATGACAGGAGAGCAAAAAGACCCTATGTGTAGCGGCGAGACGGGGGTTAGCCCGGGCTCAGCTGTTCAGGGAATGCCGTATAGAAACTGGTACCCTCAGGTAGCGGATGTGGGGCGACCTGGTGCTAGGCGGGTTTCAGGACATCCGAATGTCAATGCTGAGCGCCGGCAGAATGAAAGACCTGGAAATATATAGTCCTAGGGAGAGAGAAACACCGGAAGGACAGAAGAGAACCGGAAATGAGAGACAGGACAGAGAAGGAGCGCCCTCTGGCTGCAGAGGGCGTGACAGTAGAATCCTTGGGGAAGGAGTGCCTTCACAGAAATCAGGGGCAGCACTTTATTGTTTCTTATAAGTAAATTCTAGTGATTTAAAAACTGTTATTACTGATTGATCCAAACTTTGTTTTTTTGTGCTGTGGCACTTAAATTTTGTGAAAGAGAGTTTGATTGACTCTCTTGCCTTGGAGTGGATAAATCAAGCACTTGTTATTTTGTTAACAGCATTTGTTAACAGCACCTATTAATTGGCTAGGGGTGGATTCTTGATTTGTTATATAAAAAAGAGGTTTTGTGTAGGTCTTGTGTAGCATAAGGTGTAGTACAAGACATTCACACCTGAAAGACCACAGACCCAAAGAATGAGAAGTCCACCAAAGGAAAGCTAAACTGATTAAGTGAATAGGCAGACTTTAATGTGCTACTGTCTTGTACTGAATATAAATTAACATTGTTTTGTATGCAATTTGAACAGCCCTCTATGTCCTAGTAGCATGTTAACTACAGTGTAAGTCTGTTTGTTTTTTTTTCCTTTGAGTGGTTATTATTGTCCTTTCTTTCAAGTTTGCATGTTTTGTATTTAACTTATTTTTAAGAAATGTCCTTGAAGTTATTTACATTTTTACTAGAATAATGAGGAGACTCAAAGCTGGGTCACCTAGGCAACACCATGAATGCATCTGTGTTACTAGTTAGATTAGAGAAAGGGAATGAAATGCACTCTGAAGGGCAGAAACACATGTTCAGAACGGTATTATGCTTTTACAGTACTATTGTTTGAGGAGACTGACCTGAAGGGTCGCTTTATAATGACAATTACTGAGGAGATGTCCCCCTTGCCAGCATGAAATTAAAGACTATCTGCTTGAGAGCTCTTCACCTGTTTGGGTGAATTCACAGGATACCACATCAAAAATAAACAATGAAAGAATATATACTATATATCATCCAGCACACAACTGGACTCTATATTTGGAATTGCAATATGTGCAATAGGCAGAGCTCCCTACAAGATACATGACAAATCCTGATCATATTAAAAACACACCCTGCTTTTTAAAATTTACCCTCAAAACCTATTTTTGAGGCATTCGTTTCTTATCCAATTCTCTGTTTAAACTTAATATTTATTGTATTTTATTCTCCTTATCTGGTTACTGTACATTGCATATGTATATTTATGTAAAGTGATATGAGAATGCTCTGGATTGAAAGGTGCTATATAGAGATTGATTGATTTATTGATTGAAATGCATTAGAATTCTGTTCCTGCTTGAAAAAGTGAAGAATGGAGTTGGAGCTGCAGGACCTAAGAGACTAACATGAGAAAGAGGAAATGGCAAAATCCCTCATTAATGGAAACATGAGCCAAGAAGCTGACAGACTGTAATAACTGAAATGAAAACATAGGGATGTTATTTATAATCCCAAATTAAATTTGAGGTAGGTGCATTTCACTTTATTTTGTGTTGGAAACAAAGTAGCTAAAATGTCTGATGAAGAAATAAATTCTGCACTTTTTTTAACTTTAATTAATAATCATAAATAAATTCCAATTACTGGACAGTTACAGTGGGAAGCAGTGTGGTGCAATGGTTAGGGTTTTGGACTCTAACTAGAAGGTCAAGGATTCACATCTCAGTTGAGACACTGCTGTTGTACCTTTGACAAAGGTACTTCACCTGACTTGTTCCAGTAAACCACCAGGCTGTATAAAAAGGCACAAATGTAAGTTGCTATGGATAAAACTTACACAAATCAGTCAGTGGTTCAGATAGTTTGATAGTAAACTGACTTTTAGAGACACCTTTAGACACCTTTAAAAGAGACACCTTTTGCCATCCCTTCAATTAACAGCAGATTTTTAAATTATGAAAATGTATTTTTAACCTATACTCTTTATAAAAATACAATAAACTTAAACATCAAGGCTTCCTTCAGACTGCTTCTGGCAACGTACTGTATTTGAAGACATTATTCATTTTACCAAGATGGTATTGTTTGTATTTATTTGGATTTATCAAGTATTTTGCTTTTATTCTGCCCAATTTGACAAATCTGGAGATGTGCCTTGACCATTGTGCTGTGGGCCAGTTTTTGTTTGACATTTCCCTGTGGCATAGCACAACTTCCGGATTGTCTGAAAGCGCAGTTGTAAGGCACGAGTCAATTTTAACAGAACCTGTACTTCGAACAGAATACCTTTTTTTGTGCTTCAGAAACATGCTGAAGTTGAAGTGCAAATGTACAGGTAAGAGTACAAATTAAAGTTCAGCAGTCATACTATACACAGAGAAAGTGATTCTAAATGTTGAAGCACAAAATTGTCATTGTTACAATATGCAGATGAAAGAAAGTATGTCCTTAGAAAGATGATGTAGAATTTATATCAGTCTCCCCTGACTACTACCTTAGAGATGCCTAAACAGATATGTACTGTATAATATAATTCAAATAATTATTTGGTAGGCACTATATATACTATAAGGTACCTGTAAATATTAAGAATATATGGCTATAGTTAATATATAGTTAAATGATTCTTCATCAATAAATTAATGGAAGAAAATGACAAATATTTTTAATCACAAAGTAACTACCTTATTAAACTTGAAACCCTAAAGACAAATGAATCTTAAAGAAGGAACTTCCTGCAATCCAAAGAAATACTATCAGCTCCCAATTAAAATTTGTTATTGTATTGTTTTAGTTATTAATGAGGCCAAGAAAACAGAAAAAAAAGTATAAAGTACAGACTGATTTGATTATATAATAAAAACTAGCATAAATCCCTTTGTTTACTGTTAGTCTAAAAAAACAAAACTCAGAATCTGTGACATATCTAAAGGAGCTGTATGATAACTAAAATGTCAGAAATATGAATTGCTGCTAGGAAGTCCCAAGCCTGTTAACAAAGATGTGTAAAAGTCAAGCAGAACTGATATCCATGGCAACTCAAACTGCCTATACTGCATACAAATTGAACGATAGCTTGTGTGCCTGAGGTTTCCAAGCACAATAAAGAATGAAGCAATTATTTAAATTTACTCACCACACTGATGAACCTGTCAATGTCTTTAAATCATCTATATAAGCTTTACCACCTTGTCATCAACTACTCAGTGGGTGGGAGATTCATTTTAACAAATTGATTGAGATTGCAGTAGTAGTGCATACTCATTTCACCTTCCGGTTGATACATGGAACATCATGGAAAAAAATGCTGCAAGACCTGCTATCCATGCTCTACAGCTGCTAATTTATAGCCTGAGCAAGGCACAATCGTTTTAAGATCCAAACCATAATTCTCTACCTCCCGCTTTAACCCAGAACTCAATTTTAGATTACTATACAGTTTGACCCCAAATGGCATTAGAAACATATTGCTTTTTTTGTTGGACAGAAGCATGCTTTTGTATCAATACTATGGCATAAGACATAGCCCTGCAGGATGGGAGCTGTACAGTATATACAATATAAAGCACTATTACTGTTTACTGCCAGACCTGCTGAAGCTATACTGCACAGTATGTATGAAATAGGATAGGAACTAAGATGTTTAAATCCAATCAATCACTGGCTCTTGATGGTCTTTTCCCAGTTATACGTATGGAAATGAGGGATGTTATTCACAGTCTCCAACCTACTGTAGGAAATGTCAGCTGTTACTTAGAATGGGAACAGTACACAGAGTTTAGCGAACTGCAAATATACAACCAACTGATAAAAATGTTGACAAAAATGAACCAGGAAACCATGTACAGATGCAGCCATTCAAAATGCGCGGGCGATACCGCATTATTTTCCGGTACGCTGTACGCAGTCTACCGCAAGTTACCGGTAAATACCGCAAGTTACCGGTAAATACCGCTAGCAAAATAATAGTATCTGGAATTTCCGCAAGGTGGAGCTAATAAAGCTCAACCTCTCATGTTTGAGCTGTAGCCATCAAAGTCTTTAACAAAGATATTACTAATAGTATTAATAATAAATGACCTTGGACAAGCTGTAAACTCAAAGTATTGCCCTGGTCCACATTCTTTTTTTCATTGACCGTTTTTGTAAAAGTAACACCACAGCATTTTGCAATCACGCATTTTTTTCCAATCATGCAAAGTACAGTAATTTTTGAGAATCGATTCACCATGCCTTACACATGCTCATAAAAGAGATTGATTTAGGAACATAAACATATTACCGTATGCAAACTGTACTGTATACAGTATGTATATGTATATTTAATGTCTTAACTGTGCCCGTTTAAGTATTGAATATTTATATGGAATTTTACCACTGAAGGGAATTCTTAGTGCCTGAGCATAAAAAGAATAGGAGCATACTGCAACGCGTGTGAAGGCCATAAACGATATTAATTTTGGAACATAAACATACAGTATATGGCTGGTCTCGGTACTTTAAAGAAAACATACACGAAACATGGTTTCATTATGACCAGAATCGGTCTTGAGATATTTTTAACTTGATTTACAGTATTTGAGAGGTATGTCTTGACACTGATACTACGTAAGTACTGCTCACGTACTGTATATGTTTCTAGGTTTATATTATGCATTTCATACGGTCAAATTACTTTTGAGCAACTGATAAGAAGCGCGAAACGGTATGCCCTGGGCGTTTTAGTTTCGTTTTGTGCGGGGACTGCTTTAACTATATCGCCGTGGATTGATTAGAGATATCAAGTACATACAAGTCATTTTTTAAATGTTGTAGTTTGTCTTGTAAAAATGTTACGAGAACATCATCTGTCAACAATTACACAGGTTCTGTTTCCATATTGCGGATTTTGGTTACGTAATATTATTTTCTAATTTCACGTTGTGAATATATGATTTGGGCAAACAGAGCCGCAAAGAAGTACATTATGGGTTGTTGTTTTTTTTTGCAGTTTTATCTAGAACAAGCGATGCTTAAACCTTTGTCTGATTCTTGTGAAACTATCCACACGACAGTTACCCACAGTAGGAGTTGACTTCAGTGATGTCACTGATGGGATGTTTCTAAAAATCCATCCTCTGTAAAACGTCTTCTCTAGTTGTCCTGCATATGTATTCGCTAATGAAGCTGTGTGTTCTGAGCCTGGATCTCTACATTTCTGTATGAACCAGCTTAGAGGGCTAAAGACAGCTTGTGTTTAAATTGAGTGTAAGGTAATTTATGCTTCTAAAGTCATGGTCAGCATTTATTATTGTACTGTGCTGTAAACTTGTTCTGTGCCTAGTCACATTATTTTATAGCGTTTTTATAGCATTATCAAATCGGGTGGTGCTGTGTGTTAGTTTCCTGACTCCCATGTCACATGGTCTGTGATTGAATCCCATGGAACTACAGTATGACTTTATATTTTAAGAAACATTTCTTGGAAAAAATGAAACGTTTCCCTTGGTCAGAGATTAAATAAAACCTCACTCGCACCAAAAAAATTTATATTTCTAAATATCACAACATGATCGAATTTAAGTCTTTTTAATAACAATGAATAGTCACCTATGCGTTACAAAATAAACATTTATATTGATTTGAATCGCGTTTTGATTTAAATCGTAAACGCGTGTTTAAATATATGTGTTTAAAGGCGATATACTGTATAAAAGCGCTGATTCTTATGGAGTGTGTTCCGCCGGGGATTCAAAATATTTATTTTTCTTAATCGCGTATCTAAGGAAAATTGCAGTATAACTTTGTTCATGCACAAACAGTGGCATGTTACATTATAATTTGGGAGTCTCCCCTTGCCAGAAAGCTCTAAATTGCATTTTGAGTGCGGTTTTTGACTTTTTCTAAATTGCAACCCATAAATAAAGCTGATAAAGCTTAGACTAACTGTATTCTAAACTGTATTACAACGTAAATTGCAAAAATGCACTTGGAATCTGTCCAAGCCCTCCTACGAAAATTATTTAAACTGCGACACTGATCATTCATCTCTAAATAAACTTTATTTTATATAGCGTTTTAGGCGAATAGGTAATTAGATTGCTCATAAACCTAATCGCTTTTTCTACATAAACACAGCGTGATTGCTCTCTGAAAATGCTTTTCCTTTATATTTAGGCTCAGATTTCAACTATAGATCGCATTATTATAAACTTTCTTGGAAAAATGTATTTTATGTAAACCATGTTTGCTATTAATTCATTTAGGGCTAAAATACGTTCATTGTCTTCCAATCGAGTCGAGTTGACATTAGAAGCTTGCCACTCCCGGACTGTTACACCAACGCATTAGCATGTTAAAGCGACTTAATTGAGGTGCCCAGCTACCAGTTAACACTGTACTTCCTACTTTAAAAATACCTGTGAAACCGGTTTAATTCGTCACAGCCAGCACTCCTGCAGAGAGGGGGTTGTACTCGTAAAGTAGAAGCAGGCGAGATTTCCAGCGAAAGACACCTCCCCCCCCCCAAAAAAAAAACCCAGTAAGCAGTAAGGCTTTATGTTGAAAATTGAGGTGGATTTTGTTTATGATAAAAAGGATAAACTGGGATGGGAGGAGTGTTTGGTTTTGCATAAGGGGTGGGATTATGATAATTGGAGGAATTTGCGAGAGTATAATGGTTTGATATATTTGATTTTGTATTGTGGTCGTTATCTATGTTTTTGGTTGGTATTATGTTTATATGGTTGTTTTTGTTGGTTGGTTGTTATTATGGTTATTAATAATACGATCTATAGTTGAAATCTGAGCCTAAATAAAAAGAAAAAGCAAGTGATTAGGTTTATGAGCCATCTAATTACTTAATCGTTTAAAACGCTATATAAAATAAAGTTTATTATTAATTTGCTGGACAGAGCGGTGAACATTATTATGCATAAGACAAAGATAACGATCCTGATCAGTTTAGAAATCTGTGTACGCTGTAAGGTTTTTACTTCTTAAGCTTTTAAAATACACGTTTCGAATAGAAAGAAATCCTCTTCCTGGTACAGTCGCATGAAGAGAGAGGCGAAACAGCCCTACACAGCCCTGTCGCAGTACACGAATATAATCATATCGTTATTAAATTCTTTAGATACGCGATTCCATATTATATTAGCAGGAAAGCTTAAACTACCACTTTTTCACACGCTATTTCACGTTAGTTAAATTTAATTTATTTATATATTATATATTTATATCTCTGACCAAGGGAAACGTCTCATTTTTTCAAAGAAATGTTTGTTCACAACGGCAACTGTCAGAAGATAGGACACAGCGGCTCAGGCACCCGCTGAATGGAAAAGGGGCACTTTAATGTTCTGTATGGCTAATACTAAAGCCAATACTAATATTCAATACTTTAATATCCTTTTCTGTATGTTTAACAATAGTGGGTACTGGCCTAATTCGTCCCTGCTCCCGTTGTTAGGTGTTAATGTGTTGTTAAGTGTGAATTTGTACCTGTTTCCCTGAGGTCTGGCTTTTTTTCTGGAAAACCATAACTCTGGTCTTGTCCAGATTGAGTGTCGGCGCCCAGGTCTGACAGTGCTGCTCCAGCAGTGCCAGGTTCTGGCGCAGCCTCTGTTCTGTGGGCGACAGCGGGACCAGGTCGTCTGCACAGAGCAGGAACTCGATTTCCATAATTAATGCAGATCAGTAAATCAAGGGACAAAACAATTATTGCGCCCGGGTCCTCAATGGGCTTTGACGTGCTAATGCGTTGGTTTAACAGTCCGGGTGTGGCAAGCCTCTAATGTCTCCCGACTTTGAAAACCAAGTAATAACTTAACTATATGTGCAAACGTTTCATATGTTGCTGTTGTGGATGTCTGTGGAGTGTATCTTATTTGCCGCGCGCCCTCCCCCCCTCTTTCCCTCAATTCAATTCAATTCAAGGTGTTTTATTAGCATGGCAGATGGGTTCAATCAGTGTTGGGTATTTACTTTGCTTTGAGATTCCACTTTTAAAGGTGATATATAAATTTTTGACTAAAATAAATTGATATCTTTGTCTTCTAAGCTCTCTGTGTACAGTGGAGCCTCCTGTCCAGCCAGCACATGTCCACAGACATTCACAACAGCGACATATCATAAAACGTTTGCACATATAGTGTGCAAAAATGCACTTTATTTACTAAAAATAAGACAGAGATACTGTATCAATTTATGTTGCATTAGCCTGATTATGATTAAAAAAACACATATAATTAAACACGCGTTTGTGATTTAAATCAAAACACGATTTAAATCAATATAAACGTTTATATTGTATCGCATACTGTCCAGCCTCCATTTCTCTATAAAAATTTACTCTATTACACACACACACAATAGAAGCAGGAAGCAGAAGCAGGGACCGTTGTCAGAAGGGAAGAAGGTAACTATTCATTGTTATCAAAAATGACTTAGAATCGATCATGTTGCGATATTTTGAAATATAAAAGTCAATTGATTGTCCATAATATCGCTATTCTATTTTTTCGAAGAAATGTTTGTTAAAAGAAAAGTCCAGCACCAGCTGGATTTGAACACACAACCTGCAAGTTGTTAATCAGGCACGTAGACCAGTAGGCTACAAGACAACTCGCATGAACAGGGAGGCGAAACAGCCCTACACGGCCCTGTCGCAGTACACGAATATAATCATATCGTTATTAAATTCTTTAGATACGCGATTCCATATTATATTAGCAGAAAAGCTTAAAACTACCACTTTTTCACACGCTATTTCACATGCTAGTTAAATACTTCGATGCTTGAAATGTTTAGGGAGAAATGGAATACCGGTGTGTATTTTTCCTTTAAAGTACCGATTCCTGGAATCTGACTGGCTGACACCCTTCTGAAGTGGTTCCATAAAATCTGGTATACTGAAAAGAAAGCATTGATAAAAAAAGCCTGGATTCTCATGTATCTCATACAAGTATCTTTTAATACAGTCTTTGCTGTGCTCTTGAGGATCCTTGTGATATTTTGAGCTCTAGTTGAATGATAAGTGTCGCATTTTAAATCATTTTCGTAGTTAAAAATGATGAAACGCCCTGTTAAAAGCAAGGGAGTTTTTATGCCCGTTGAAGTAAAACAAAATGCCTGACAAAGTATGGCTTGGACAGATTCCAAGTGCTTGCACAAATGTGCTAAAGAAATTATACTTTGAGTATACAGCTTGTCCAAAGTCATTCATTATTAATACTATTAGTAATATCTTCGGTAAAGGCTTTGATGCATAAATATTTCTGATAAAGGTAGGTTGTGTACTTTTGTCCAGCTGAGCAATCTTGCTTTCATAAAATATATACGCGATTCAATATTATATTCCCTTTTAATCAAATTCTAAAAGTATGCCTGTTGACTCCGGTATCTCTTTAGTTAAAGACTTCGATGCTTAAAATGTTTAGGGAGAAATGGAATACTGGTGTGTATTTTTTCTTTAAAGTACCAAGACCAGCCATATACTGTATGTTTATGTTCCAAAATTAATATCGTTTATGGCCTTCACACGCGTTACAGTATGCTCCTATTCTTTTTATGCTCAGCTACTAAGATTTCCCTTCAGTGGTAAAATTCAATATCTACAACGGGCACAGCAAAGACGTTTACTGTAAGTCTTTCTACGACAGACCAACGGACCACGAGTGCCCCTGTCGGTCAACCAATCACGTACTGCGGTGCCGCGTGTCATCTTGCGTCACAATGCGCGACGCCACCTGCAGTACGTGTCTGTAACGCGCACTTTGAATGGCTGCATCTGTACATGGAAACATACAGTAAGTATTACTTATGTCACTGTTAAAATTATGGAATGAATATTACAAACTACATTAGTTGTAAAGTGTAATTAATAATACAGCATTTTAAGAAACAGTCAACATGGACTTAGAAAGGTCTTATTTAACATGACAGAAATATTTAAAGGAGCAATAAGCAAACCAAACAACACTAAATCATGACATATCTGGATCTTCAGAACATTTTTGATAAATTTCCTCATAAAGGTTGATTTTCAAATTAAAAGTCAGAGAAATGCAAGGTAATTTATTACACATCGATCAAGGACTGGTTAATAAAAACATAAGAATATACAGTAAAAATGGTTACAAACAACAAACAGCCTAATCCAGGCTCTATCTGGGCACCATTCACCAGTAATTATCACCATACTTAAAGGGATATTAAGTGTTTTTATACACTTCTCCTCATCTGTTCATTTCTACAACATTATCCCTGAATTGTTTTGAAAGCTCCTTGGTTCAGATTTGTCTTGAAATTCACAACCTGACTGAATGACCTTAGACAGACAATTGTACTTCATTCTGAAACCATGTGAACTACGGTATAAACACACACAAAGGCTGTGGATCTAACTGTATGGCTTATTAAGGTAACTTTGTGCACCTACATTAAATTAGATTTGCCACATCAAAGAATCCGAAAACTTTCCATTGTTCTTTCATTTCCATTATGGATTGATTTCTTTCCATTTTTGTTTTTGTTTCCTGCCTTGAATGTACAGAGTAGATTGAGATTGAGATTGTTAAATACATACAATTTACATAAAATGTCTCCAAGCTTAAACTCAACAAAATGTGAACACTGTGAAAGCATTTGGATACTTCAGAGAGGCAATGCAGAAGTAATTAGAATTTACTTCGCAGTTTGATATCTATGCAGTGGTAATGCCAAAAGAAGGAGTGCAGTACAGTAGGTGCTTCCCATGAAATATTTCAGTAATTCAATAAATGTCTTCAAATCCTTAGCTGGAAAACCTCTGTGCCTGCATTAAAATATACCATATAAATATGACCTAATCATGATTTAATCCTGCAGGGATACAGCAGATTCATATTTACAGTATACTGCAGGGTGAGTTTAATATTTTATTGGAAGATTCCGTAATCACAGCATAATATCAAAAGAAATATGATTCTGCTTATAGGTTCATCAGTCAGTACTGCATACAGTATTACAACATGAATTCTAAACACCAGGCAAAAGCATTGTACGAACTGAAGAAGCACAGCTGTTTTTGGCCTTCTTGATCACTGATTTACACTGAGTCTCTAAGGGCAGATCTAAACATAGTGGTAACACAACTGTGCTCCAGATTGATGAAGGATACAAAAAACATCCACGCACAATGTAACCAAAATTGATTAAATTGTACCACATCTAATGTGTAAACAGTGTAAGCTGCAGGAAATACAAAGGCAAGATTTCCAAAATATTGATGAGAATTGTGTAAATATTTCTTTTCCTTTTTATAACATTTTGTGTAATGTATACAAGAACAGTCTTTTCAGAGATAAAATCAGAAATGTCTAGATTTGTGATAGTAGTTACAAATTAAAAACAATATGCCACGCATATTAATATACGTATGTTACCTTGTCAAGGGTGTGCATATTAATTGGCATGATTGGTTTTATGTACAGTTCACACATCTTCAAATATTAAAAAACAAAAAACAAAAACAAACTGATGTACTATACTGGTTCCAAGAATTACGTTTGTAATGTCTGTCAGAATCTACAGTATATTTAACATATACAACATACAGATACAGTATATGCTGTAATATATGTAAGCAAAATCCATGTATGTTGCCACTGTGGGAGTGGGCTAAATTGTTGAATAGAAGGTTTGATATTTGACCACTGTTGACTTAAATCTAGAACAAGGTTCACTCTGTCTTCAATTACTGAGCTTCAGTATACTGATGGCACTGTAATGTGCACTCATTTGGAAACAGATCTTCAGGAATTCATTAACACTTTTACTGATGAATACAAGAAATTGATAAGTAACACTCAGAAGACTAAGGCCCTTCATCAAAAATCTGTAGTTCTAGCCATTCAGAGGTTCACAGAAAGTTTATCTCCCATAACTCAGAAGTCATTTGTCACAGATGGCAGCCATTGACAAAGAGAGGTGTGTGCAACAGGCAGCCAAGTAGTCATGATTCCCACTCCATGATATGAAGATGAGATATGTGCAACATTAAGAAACTTCGAGAACAACCAGCTGTTCTACTTGGGATCACATATTGGACAGTACATAAACTTCAACAAAGTTGGTTAATCCCAGAGCCTCATTATCCAGCTACAGATTCATACTGTAGATAGGACGATCATGTAAGATAATCATCCTTAAATGTGAAAAATGCCAAGAGAGCCAAACTCCTTTAGTGTAAATGAAGCTTCATATGAAGACAAGGGATGTCCCAGCCCTGCTCAGTATTGAAGGCCTTCATGACATACAGTACTGTACTGTATGTATTCGGTAAAGCAGGTTGAATGACAAATTGTGGAAAAACCTTTTCAATTCAATTTGCAATTCAATTCAAGCTCTATTGTTCTATTGGGGAACTTTGTTTTACAGCACACTGCCAACATAATAACGCAATGACAGGCAAAATTTTACCAACCAAGAAGTCAGTGCAACAGTGTTACAGCAAGATAAGGGAGAAGATCGTTATGATACATCGTTTGAAGGAGATATTGCAGTGGGGATGAAATACTTCCTGTGTCTATTAGTATTACACTTAGGGACACAGAGGCATCTCCCAGATTGGAGATGTGTGAACTTGCAGTGGAGGGGGGGAGAGAGACACAATCCGTAATACACTATGCTTTCTTTGCCACCCTCTGTTTGTAGTAGATATTTAAGTTGATTTGATTTGCTCAATTAATTTGCTACTTATTTTGACTAGTTTTACCAACCTACTGTATTACAATCAATGGCATTGATGTTACCAAACCAGCAAGTGAGACAGTATGTCAAAACACTTTCAATAAAGACTTTTACAAAAGTGTTAGATGGTTCCATCTACCTTTAAATAGCTTAGCTTCCTTAGAAAAAATAGTCTCTGTTGTTTTTTTTTATAAATCATGTTGCAACATTTGTCCCAACTCAGGTTTTTACCTATGGCCAATCCCAGGTACTTGTAGTCATTGACAATTTCTAAAGTTTTAACCACTAATTGCAGTAGGTAAGAAGGATGTTGTATTTTTCCTAAAATCAATGACCAGCTCCTTTGTTTTTAAAACATTTAACTGCAAAGGGAACACATCACAACATTTAGCAAAGTCATTTAGAATGGGTCCATGGCTTTCTGAGTCCCTTAATAATTTGAACATGAGATGTCCATTTGAAAATGAGATGTCCATTTGTATGTTTGCCATTAAAATCGTTAGTATACAAAATGTACAGTAAGGGGGACAAAACACAGCTCTGTGGTGATCCAGAGGACGTATAGTGAATGTCAGATAACCATAAATGTCAGATAAATTCTTTCTTTGTGCTTTTTTATGTTCCTGTAGCATAGTTCTAAAAAGTAAAAACTCAAAAGTTCATAGTTTGGCTGTGAAGGAAAGTAATAATATTCTGCATCAGGATATAGCCTCTGGCTCCCTATGCAATTTAGGTTTGCTCTTGGTTTTATGTGGTAAATTTACATTGTTTTTTTTGCTTTTTACTTATTTTAAGTGGTTTATGAATTTAAAATACAGCATTCTTATTTTTCTAAAGCATTTGTCCATATACTGTATACGTAACTTGCTGTTGTTGTTTTGCTGATGTTAGATGTTCTTTGTCTTTCCTTTGTATTCCAGCATTAACTTCATCATTCTGTTTCACACTCAACACCTTAGGACACCAGTCTTTGGGAGAAGCTAGATTAAAGCATGTTATTATGTGGAAGAACTGATAGGGTCTAAGAAGGCAAGAATTATAATTGCTGAAATGCATGTGCCCTGACAAGTAGATAAAAGAGATGTATTCCAGTAAATGCTCTGTAGTCATTTATCCTACATGTGGCTGTCTGGGAAAGTGGTTTTCAATCCTGGAGTATCTTCTTTAACTGCAGCGCTTCTACTACTGTTTAGTTTGATATTCATTTTAAAAAGTGTATAAGATTGTTTGGGAGTTTTCTGAGGATATGTTTTCTTTGAAAAACAGAACAAATTCACGATTTCTTACTGTTCCACAATATAATCGGTCTATTAAACTACCTTACTATAGTACGTTATGAATTGCACTGCATGAGAAGACAGCTATCTTTTCAGAGACACAAAAGTTCAGTAAAAAAAGAACAAAAAATCTCTCCTGCAGATTCTCTATAAAGGCAATACATGATATGGGTGGACTACTGTGTACAGTATTTCTTGGAGGATTATAAATAATGACAGCCTCTGATCTACTCAGCTAACTGCAACCAAATGAGTTGAATAGGCAAAATTACCTCAATTCACTATAACTTTTCTTATTTTCTTGCTTTCATTCTCTGTGGCATACAGCATAATTTTTCCTTATTTAAATCAGAACATTTGTTTTTTTTAAATTTCATTACATTTAGCTGTGAGGAATTCACACTATGGTCTGGTGCTTTAGTATTGTGATGCTAGTAATAACTGTATTATCGATATAAAAAAGATTTGGACCTCCCTGATCCCCAGTTGTGGTGGGAGTTGTACAGACATACACCAATGTGTGTTATTATAGAAATAACAGGACAGACATACCTGCACGACATGGAAAGACTTATTATTGACAGGCACAGGGGCTGCCTATTTTGTAGTGTTGATCCACAGGAACTACTCAGAGCTATTTCACTTCTCTACCTGATCTGTTTTTTAGTGGGGCAGCTGCATAATGGCCACTGTGTCATCATCATTACATGAGTGATGCACTTTGCTGGTGGATTAAGCGGATGCCCTCCTGTACTGTACGTGAAGAGCAGACTAAAGTACAGACATACACACCTGTAGTGTTTACTAATTAAATGGCTTAAAAGAAGCACAAATATTGGATATTTTACATCTCCTAAATATAAGTACAGCCCTAAAGAATTCCAAAATACAGCCTGTTAGGACAGTACTAGCCAGCAACAAACAGTTAATGAAAGGCAGAGAAACACAAAAAAGAAGACATATTAAATGTCATAGCATATTTTTAGGGCCTGGGCTATCAGCATTCTTCCTTTTTGAATATTTTAGAGATAATTATGAAAATATATTGTGTTATTAGAGCAGCTGTATCTTATCAAAGATACTATAAGGAAAATAAAGATGGTGAGGAAAAGGACATTATTTTAAAGAGGTTTATACGTCTCATTCTAGAAAATAAAGTATTTGTACATATATTACCTTTTGCTGTATTTCAGCCAGGTGTCAGTTTTAGTGGAAAAATAATCTCTTCTGCATGAGCTTGCTTGCCTCTCCAGCTGAGAATAAGCAAAGGAAGGCAGTGGCTTCACCAGCAAGCTGCACGGCAAATTGAATTTTTGCTTCATTACTAGAATAATCTGTTTTCATTCTGATAAGCCCCCTCAATCACCTGGTGTATAGATCTCTCAGTTCTCTTCAGCAACATTCCTCACCCTGTAGGAGTGTCTTGACAGCAAACTGTAACACTTTGTGCATTCTCATTTTCAGAATCTTAACCCCCTCGTCACTGCAGCTGGTTCTAATGTCCAGCTGTGTGCAAGTACATGCTGCAATAAGAAAAACGTCTCATTTTCTGATGTTACATTATGACAAAGGCAGACCTGTGCTGTGTCACACTGATGGAGGAGAAAATGAAAGCCAGGCAATTAAGAGCTTGAGTGAAAAAAAATGAAACACTTGTGGTTAAAAATAGATGGTGTAGCAACTCACATTTTTGTGTCTTTTAGGACTTCTTTTAAGCATTTTAGAATTTTCTAGAGCAAAACATTATCCATTTAAACAGAGCAGTCAAAACCTCAGGATACATTTCTCTGTGCTGTTCATAATTCTGCACTGAAGCTGTGTTTCAAAATCAAAATTGAACAGCCAAAAATGTTCTTTTCAGCTTTGAAAGTGGTAAATGAAGGTCTGAAATAGAACTTCTTTTAGGGGCCAATTAACAAAACTGCCAACATACATAAGACATGAACAGCTAAATTACTGTAAGTTCAGCACAAAACACATGAAGCAAACAAACTATTGTTTACCTGTAACTTTGTACTGCAGAATTTATCTGCTCATAAACAATGTTTTGCTGCTGTTAAGCCCTTTTTACTTTGTACATAACTATGTGGTGTCTATTAGATAACAAAAAGGTGTCACGTGCAATACTGCAAATAATTTAAACCAGAATCTGAATATCGGGAAAAAATAAACTACAGTGTGTTCAACCCAGTGATTTCACATACTGGTACACCTTCACTTTGAGTCAATTTTAGAGTGAAAAGTTCAGTATTTGGTTTTAAATCCCTCTGAGGTAATTGTGACCTACTGAACTGAAACTCTTTGTGTAAGCATGTGAAATGCTATGCTGCAGCCACGCCTTGGGGTTCTGAATTCATTTTTTTTCTCCAACATGTTAAATGCATGCTCAATTGTATTAACATCTGGAGATTGACCCTGGCCAGTCACAGATTTTCCACTCTATTTTCCTGATGAATTTCATGGTTGCATTGCCTCTGAATTTACACCACACATAGATCCAATTCGTCCTTAAAATGTCAAGTCCTAGAATCTCTCGAAGGGAAAGAACACCCGCCAGAGAGATAACTTAAGAAATCACGGCTGCAATGGAAATCTCTATGGTTTTCCATTCAAACAGAAACCACACACACAAAAAAGAATTCTCATGATATTTGTATCCATGCCATGATAAAGTCATAAAAATCCAAAGGGCTTCAAGGTGCTTAGTTTGTATTTCACAGCATAGTCTTTAATAGACAACAAGCAAACAAGGGAGATGGAAAGTACCTTTAAATGTGAACTCAACAAAAAAAAAGCAAGTGTTACCTACTGTAGGTTGTGTATACCTTTGGGTTTACAAGTCTTGGTAAACTGATCTCTTCCTAGAATGTCAGAGACAGCTTTTCAAAATGAATCACATTGTATCACAGAACTTTAAAAACATCACTAAATGCTAGTGCTGAGGGCATTTTTTTTTTACTATTTTCAACCATACTGTACTTTAAGAGTTATGTCTCAAGTTTTTAATCTTATTGAATTTTGAGTTTTGACATTCAAAGTATATTTGTTTTGTTTAAAAACTTGGGTACATAAAGTTGTTGCATTAAAGTAATTACTGTCTTGATCTCCCCAGTTAAGAAGTCTGTAGTGAGGGCCCAACATATTTAGATTTCAGGACACATACTGTATGGTGTTAAAAAAAACAGGAGAAAGAACAGATAACGAGCACCCTGCACTGATCTCTGATGAAAAAAAAAAACATGGGAAATGTGACAAAAAATTATACAACATTTTTATGAAATGGTGTGGAATTTTAATGCCAGCTGTGACCAAATTGAATTGACAGTCTTTTTCTGATTCTATTTCTCAGAAGAAAAAAACATAAGGACATACTGTACATAATTGTGGTTAATTGGCATTAATCAATACCAAAATGTCATCAATTGTGCTTCAAAGGATCCCAGTGTTACGTTTGACAATGTCAGTCTCAAAAGCCAGTTTCAAAGCCTCCCTTTGAATTTCCACTTGTTACTCTGTATCCTAGTCTCTCCTGGTTGACTTAATTGTGTCCAAGTTAAAAGGGAGTTATGATGTAAATTTTATAGCACTGTTACCAGAACAGAGTATATTTCAGCATGAATTCCTCACTTTTTACTATAGTACATGCTGCATATAAGCTTTCGATTAGCTTTTTTATACAGTGCATATACTGTACAGTACATACATAGAAAGCCCAATGAATAGAGAAAGTGTCTTGCAAAAGTATCCGCAACCTCCCAGTGATTTATTCAAATTTATTCAGTCACAAGTAATGAATTTTGTATACATTTAATTACAGATACATTTTGATTTTGTTCATATTTTAGTATAAGTGATGTCTTAAAAATAAATTCCTTAAATCCCTGCTAGTGTTAGATTTGACTTGATTCTTTGATTCTTTAAATAAATAATTTGTCATAATTGAAAGATGTGAGTATGTTTGCAAGGAATTGTAGGTAGTTGTCTTGCTGGCTTTCTTTCAAATACTGTACATAGTGGAGGAAAGATGTCAAATCAGTGGATGCAACACTAGATAGAAGACAGCAGCAAGAACACAACAGGGTTGACAAATGAACCATATCTGTTCTCCACTTGCTAGGATCTATTGATCAGCATCATAGTGAAAAACAGCAGCACCCAGGATGTAGTACTGCTTATAATATCTTATAATTAACATACTAAAACTTTTACTGGTCTTCTGTCTTTAGGGATTCATTTTTTTGGATTAACAAGTTATTCAAAACAAGCAAGGGAAGCCAATTGTCTACAAATTAATATGGCTTTCCAATTGTACAGATCAACTGGTTTGACTTAAGTGAGCTACAGTGTATTCAAAGTAAAAGGCATTTGTTTCCTGTATTTCCTACTACCAGACTAAAGAGTAGTGAATGTACATAAAGGAGTTTATTTATAGGGAATCATCCGCACAGCTTCCAACCATCCGGTTCACTTACTGTGAGAACTATCTTTTAGCTTTTTGCGAATGTGTTAGAGAAAGAAACTGAGTCATTTAAGTACCTATCAGAGAGATTCATGACAAGATAAATTAACTGCTCTTCACGCTTTTGCTTTTTGAAACCTCCTTTTCACCACCCTGATTTTTGTTTTTATTTTAGTATACAGTAAGTGATGAGATTGTCGTAAAAATAACAAAATTCTTGCTTTTGTTAAATACGGATAGCTGACAATTCTTTAGAAAGATGTCATTGTGAAGTAGAAGTATCTTTCTTTTTGTAATCCACTGCTTTCTCATTACTCATTATTGACAATATAAAATACTGGAATGATACAGTATGTAACAGCACTTCCCATTACACAAGTCCCAAAACACATTTTAGTCCTCGTATTTTCCCTATTTTCCTTCTCTGGAGCCACCTCTTCTTCGGTGTTTTTCAGCACTGTGATATCTTTTAATGGACAGATTTTTTAAAGTGTATTTTGCTAATTCAATCTGGACCAAATACAATGCGATAATTAGGTCATCAGCAAAACTTTATAGAATTTATAGATTATAAAGGAAAACAGTAGGTTTAGGGTATAAGGGTTAATAGGCTTCAATTATGTATCAAGCCCTTTTGAAGATTTTTCAACAGATATGGCTTCCTGGAACTGGAACCTGTACAAGTACAACTGTACAACCTGTACAAGTGTGTAGAATTAATATCGGTAGAAAAATGTCTTGCAACTAATTATATTTAATGGTATTTAACATCAAAAACACAGCCACATTAAGGCCTCAAGATCCACCAACAGCCAAATAATTGATTTGAAAGCCAAAACTTATGACTGGAAACTAAAACTTGATTTAGAATTTCAAAGCACAATTCACTGCCAGTTTTACAGTATGGTTCAGTAGTTAAGACAACCATAATTAAGACAGAAGTAATTAAATTACATTTTGAGTATTGGCCTGACTGAGGCAATGACAGCAAGGTTGCAAGGACAAGGCAATTATATCAGAACGCCCTAAATAAATGGATAAGTGGAGAACTATTCATTTCTCAATTTTAAGAAGTGTTCATTCTAAATCAACCATAAGTCCTGCATCCTAGTAATTTGGTCATGCAGTCTGAAATTCAGCAGAAGAGGAGGCTGCACTTAACCAAAACAAACGGCCAGAAAGTTACCAATTGTCACCTATGAATAGAGGATCAGTTGGCGTGGCTTCTAACTTTAGATTGAATTTTTAAAAGGAGTTGAGAAGTTTTGTAAGGCTTGATTACCAAGACCAGTGAACACTGACCTGGCAGGTTTTTTTTGTTGCTTTTTCTAAGGTAGAATGTAACCATGTCAGTGTAGTGAAATAAAAGATCTGACATCTCTGCGCAGAAAAAGAAGACTGAATCAGAAATCGCATGCTGTGAGCCTTGAACAACAAAAGACACAGCCCAAAGCTTCTATAAAGAGCTTTGAGCATTTTTTTAATGAGTAACTGTAGCTTTTTCTTACAGATACTAAAGCTAGTAGCTAAAGTTTATCATATAATATCAATTGAACAAACTGCTACCTTATCATAGATCCACAATATTTTATTAAAAAGCAATTAAGGCAAAGCCTTTATTTATCTATTAATATAAATTTATCAAGATGAAAACGAGGTGATCATTTTGAAAGTATCATCTCCTGCACATGACAGGGGTTTCCTGTTTATGACTAGATGTCGAGATATGCTTTAGCAAAAAGGCTGGCAGTCAAACATGATGAAGCAGGTGGGCCAAAAGAGTGGACCTTCTTCATAACAATGATAAAATTACATGGCTCAGCACACTGCAAGAAACCTAAAGCACTGCACAGCAATACCCATATAATACGCAACCAATGCAAAAAGAAAATGCACATCAAACAGATCAATGAAACCAAAAATAAAACTAAATGAAACATTAAAAACATAGGCCATGTTTATGCAAAGGTCAAATGGATTTGACTAAAGTTTTCTTTAGAGTTGGTGCTATACATGATATGGCATGTACAGTACCAATTACTTCTTCACCACTGAAGGGAAGAAAAATCCATTTCTTAAGCTATTTATACCTAATTAAAAAAATCAATTTAATAACTAGATTTGATGCTATTGTTTATGTGCATCTGTTCTTGGATAACATACCATTTTTCAGTGTTTTCTTCTGAAAATTAAAAAAACTGAAACATTTTGTGTGTCTTTTCACTTTATACATTTCTGTTTAACTGAATGTGTTCATCGAGATTGTTAATGACTTGCCACTGTAATTGCCACGCATCTGTCATCAATGAATTTTTCATTGTAATTACTGTACATATATTTTATCTCTGCTGAAGGCCAGATATTTCAGCGAAAATATCTCCTGTTATGACATTTTATCAATAAGGTTTGAAGTTTGAAATACGGAGTGATTGTGTCTTATTGTTTCCTTCTCTGACATTTACTCAGATTTACAATTTTGAAAATTGCCAGAAATTAGTCTGTATGTGACCGTAAGCAGTAAATTTGAAAACCATGTTCAGGAAGAGATGAACTATTATCATAAATCATTATGACCATGAACATATCTAAATATGTTACTAACAATTCTGTTAGTTGTTCATAACAGTGACTTTCTTTAAATGAAACAGACATTAGTGTGTTTTGTTGATTATTACTGTATTTTTTGGTCTACATCATTTTTCAGGTAATGGAGATAATGTAGAAACTAATTTAACTTCAAGATCTTAACTGTTCTTTCAGAGAAGTTGTCTTGTCTGTGAAAGCAATTGTTCATTGTATAAGGAGATATACATTTCACTTTGCACATAAAATAAGACATTAAAAATATAATTGGCTCAAGACCCAATCCTAGGTTTTGTAGGTTGTTTATATTTAAAAATCTTTCAACAGATAAAGGTTACATATAAAACAGAATCCCAAATAAGAAACAACCAATAGTTGATCAGTTGATTCCTACTCCTCTCTTTTCTTTTAAAATTATCCCTATACTTGCATACAGCAAACTGACCATAATGACAAAGGAGCTGTTGACATACAGTAAATTGGGGATAATACTGTATGTCCATCACTAGCAAGTGGAAAGTGCATCGCATCATCCAAACACTATCTAGATCAGGCTGCCCTTCCAAACTGAGCACCTTTGACCAAAAAAATGGAGAAAGACGCCAATGTGAACACAGCAGTGAAATGTTATGTCTGAGATGGGAGTCAATGTTCATACTGTACTGTACATCAACAATACTGCGGTCTCTTCTGAAAGCTGGTCTGTATTGGCAAGTGGCAAGAAAAAAAGCTTTTAATGAGAAAGATTGACCTTTAATCTTACATGAGGTACAGTACAGAGCAGACAAGTGGAACAGAGTTCAACTTTGTGCCCTAAATGCAAAATGTCGTGAATGTCACAAGCCCAACATGGGGCATCACCAAGAAGCTTGTCAATTGCAGTCCATCACTTATTCCCAACAAATTTGTCTGAAGTGGAGCAATTGAGACAGAAAAAGTAGACAGAATTACACCTTCCCATTGTACAAAGCTGGTTGAGACCTATCCAAAAAATACTGACAGCAATAACTGCTGCCTAAGGTGCTTCCACCAAGTACTCACTTAGTAGGGTGAAAACACTTCTTTTCAGGATTGCTGATGTTCAACCTTCTTCATACTGTATGTAAGAGTGTTTAGTTTGATCACTACAGTGTTGAATAAAAAAAAAGTTAATTTGAAAAAACACATACTGTACATACAGTACATACTCGTAATTCATTAAAATATGATTGCGTACTGTAGATTTCCCTTTTATGGTAACTGAGTATGGGTGAATCTGTACACATTAACCCCTGATATAATCGTAACCAAAGCAGTTTCAGGACCCAAGTGGTTATTTTTGTATCTTTTTACCTTATTTTAAACTGAAGGAGGTCTGACACTTTATGCCCTGCTTCTACCATTCTGTCAGCTTGTGAATGAGCAGCAGTGGAAATATCCTCAACTGTGTCAATTCCATTTGGCTGGTCTCATTCTTTCCTGTCTTCCCTTTACCAGCGAGCCAACAGCCTGTTCTCAATAACCATAAAACTTTAAGCCTGAGGAAAACTTTAACCTAGATCTTTTCACTACTAATTAATTATCTTACCCTGAGAGTGTGTTTCCCAACTGAACAGACAATTAACAGATGTCTCACCATGACCATGACCATGACACATGACACTCATGTTCTCTCTAACTCTTAATACAAGTCGTCTAATACAGTCTGTAGAATTTCCCAGTTCCCAATGGGACTGCTGCTGCAACTGGCCCCTCCAGAGTTAAGCTTTCATTCTCTCTGCGTCTTTCTGCGAGACCTGACAGTGAGGATATTACTCATAACCTTAAATTAAATATCCTAAGTCCTGGAATTTCTAGACGGGTCTTGGCAGACATTCATGCATTTGTTTGTCATTCATGCTCTAGATGGCCTCACTGCCCACCATCTCTCAGGCTTGCTAGCTCACACCCAGTGTTCTTCACTGCCACTTCCTCAGTGCCACTGCCACTTCCTCAAGATCACTTCTATCTTCTCTGCCCTCTACACTGCCTCATCTAGTCAGTCTGCCACAGCAAGAGCCAAATGGTGAAGTATGTTAGTCTTCCCAAGAAAGCCCGCTCTTCTGTTGACTGCAGTTTCAATGACTGCATGTGGACCGCCATTTTCAATTACTTTTTAAATGTCATTATGATTTCTATGATTTCTGCTGAAAAAGGTCTACCTAAAATGTTAAAAACTGATAAATCAGATAAATCTGGTTTGATTATTGACTGTCTGATTAATTATCAGACAATCAACTTGTAAGATATCTACTACACCTCTTACTTACTACTTACTCTCACTTTCAGTATCACAAAATGATTGCAATGCGAAAACATTGTAATGTTAAATAACACATTTAAACAGGCCACTGGAAGAAATCCATGAATTTTCTTCATTATTAAGCTCTGAGGAATGAAAGGAGAAACTACCATCTTGAAATAAAGTGCCTCATTTGCACTTTGTATTCTTCACATTTGTTCTGCTACCATTTTTAAGAATCCTCATAGCTTGCGAAAAAGCCCTCTGCCATCTCTGATGATTCTAGTTTGATGCCAACAAGAGTAAAAAAAAATAGTAAAAAAAAGCCCTCCCACTTAATATTTACAGTAATTTTTAAAGTACTTAATTTTATTTTGAACCACTTTTCTTCACCACATAATCAGCTGCTGATCTATGGAAAATGTGCTCAGTGAGATAAGTACTTGGCAAACACATTTGCTTTGTATCAGACCCTTGCTTTTATTTCTTAAGAATGAATGGGAGGAAGCATATCCCTGATAGTTAACTACCATCCTGTTCATAATCTACTGCTTCTGTGAATGAGGGGTCCTGTTATGTACAAAGTATCTCTTATTTGATCTTAATAGAACCTAGTACTAATGGAATTACAAACAAACAAAGAAGAGTATTAAAAAATATTTAACATCTAGATTGTACTGAATAAGTTGAGAATTACAGAGACACAAAAAAATATTACAAATATCCTCAAACTCTGGTACTCTGGTACTCTGGTACACCACATTAAAGCTACAGTACTGTAAATATGTTGGCTGTTGAACTAGGGTTTCAACACTTTATACTGTTGTTTAGAAATGTCATACACAATTCTCCAAATTAAACAAGTGTTTTTGCCAGAGAATATAACTACTACAGATGTTATTGAATAATGTAAAACTAACAGTATTAGGAGAAAATTTGAACAAGGAATAAACCAAAATGCTTCTTGTTATACTGTACATACAGTAAAACTTTGGGTCAGTCATACCCAATGCCGAAACAGAATAATAATATTTCTCCAAGTTTACAGGACAGCAAAAAAATAAATGAAGTATTACATAACTAAAACAAATTGGTACTTCAGGAAGCCTCCCTGATTTTACAGATTTTAATGCAAATAACAACTAATTGCAAAAAAAGACACTTTGATTTACTTGTTTTCTTTTCCCTAAAGAAACAAGAGATTATGAGAAACTCAACAATTTAGGGTTACAGTAGTACGCATTGTAAAATAAACAAAAAATAAAAGCACAGATACTCAAAGATCATGTGGATATCCCCATATCTCTCATTCCAGTTTTTATTGCAAATATTTAGCATAAAATTGAAAGAAATTTTGTAGAGAAACTAAAATTATCTCAGTTATGCATAGATGAATTAATTAACATAACTTAGCACAGGAAATGAATCATATCTCTTGAGGTACAAAACCTTTGCTACATATTCAGGTGTGCTTGAAACTGTGTTTTCCCAAAGCAATTTATATATAATGGTGCAGGAAATCTCATTTTTCCAAACAAAAAACGTTGATAGAAATTGAAGCTTTGAGAAATAAAGACACCTTACTTGGAAAGAACAGAAGCCTGTAATCTGACAGGCTATTAGTAATAGTATTATATACTGTATGTGTCAGGAAACAGTTCTTTCCGGGCCCTATGCAGACGACACAATCCGGATTACTGAGGAAACACTGGGGAAAAAGTCATGCAGGAGAGGGTATGGAGACAGGGGGCGTGTCCAAGAGGTGCAGGTGTCCAAGAGAAGTGAGTCCGGGGTGAACAATCCATGTAGAAGTCCAAACGGGTAATCCAAAACAGAAGCAAAAGTCCATGCCCAAGCGATCCATCCGGGGAATAAAAAACCGGAACCGGGTCGGAACCGGCGGGGGGGGATCAGGAACAGAAAGTTAAAAGCATAACGGAGCTAGACGCAGCAGGATCCGGGCTCTCACTAAACGGAATTCAATGAAGAGCCTCGAATGACGTCTGCGTCTGGCTTTAAAGGGGGAACTAAAGAGCGGCTGGAATAAGACACAGGTGCAGGGAATGAGGCAGAACAAGGAAGGGCTGGAGCGCCCTTAAGAGGAGAAGTAGCGATCGTGACAGTATGTGTTTAGTGTTGCTTGCACTACTATATGAAAAAGAGCACATTAAAAAGTTTATAAAGCAAATGACTTGAACTGCTACAAGTGTAATGCATTGAGAACCCACCTAAAACATTTGAAGGGGTAGAAGACAGAGGACCACAAATTATTCCAAGGATATGACAGGTATTGATGTGACTACAGTATGTCAGTAACAGATATACCTGCTAGAAATCTACAGCGACGCTTTTAACACAACATGCTGTTGGATCTGAAAAAAAGAGTTGAAATGCTAACATATCTTGCAAAATATATAACTACCCATGATGCAGAAATCTAACATTAAATTACAGGTTGTTTAATAGATGCTTAGGTTGTGCAGTTTTATTATTACCTACAGTACAGTAAATGACTATGGAAAGGTTGCTGGATTTGTCTGTCCCCAGCTGCTTCTACAACAACATAACCTTAAATATCCCTCATTTACCTGTGCTGGAGTTCCCCTAGTTCTAATGGTTCCTCTTTAAACAAATGTGTAACGTGGATGTCAATGAGGAAAACAGTCTTTACAGATCTTGTGCTATCTATCCATTCATTTTCTAACAGTGGGGGAGCCAGAGCCTATCTTGGAAAGCAATGGATGCAAAGCACACACAGATAAACCTGCACACACTCACACCAGGGCCAACTTTCTCAGGAGCCAATTAACCAACAGTATCAATATGTTAGAGTGAGTATCTAATGCACAATGACGTGATGTGGATATTTGACTTTTAATACTCAACATGGACAATTTTGTTCTGCGTGTAGGCCCATGTTTTTGCTGTAAAGTTATTGGCCAAGGCAGTATGGTGGTGCAGTGGTTATCACTACTGCCTTGCAATGCCTGGGGCCCTCTGTTAAATTCTGGGTGCTATCTGCATCGAGTTTGTATGTTCTCCCCGTGTTTGGCTGTTTTTCCTCCATGTGTGCCAGTTTTCTCCTACAGTCCAAATACTGGCAGTTTTATTGACCTGGGAAAAAAAGGGCCCTGGTGTGAGTGTAAACTTCTCCGTATTTTTGTCCCACCCATGGTGTATCCTGCCCTGCATCAGTTGCTTGCCAGTATAGACTCTGACTCCTCTGTGACCCTAAATTAGATTAAGTGCTTAGAAAATGTATGATGGATGAATTTACAAGCATATTTGATACAACACAAATTTTATTCTATATTTTATTAAAATATGTGAGAAATATTTTGATACACATACAGTAAATGTAAGGGATATACTGTAGGACCATATAGTAAGTGTTTTCAGTGCCTATATACAGTACAGTGTAAGTAATGTTGACCACCATTTTCTGGGAATCGTGGGCCTATTCATTCTGGGGAAACAAATCCAAGAGAATAGAATTCTCACAAACAAGCTTCCTAAAAATAAGTTAAGGAGAAAGTTAAACCTGACAACACACAAAAGTCTGGACCAAAAGTCTGGTCTTGAGCTATCCAAAGAATTTAGATTTTTAAAACAAATGTTTACACAAAAAGTATTTCTTAATTCCATTTCATAATATACTACATGAAAGCTGCTAGAAAATGTACAAAGAAAGGCAATTTCTTTAATGCACTTAAATTAAAAAGCATTAGCTCCTGGCATTCAGCCATGCTATGCTATTAAATTAGTACCTTTAATCAGCTGTATCTTTCTTAGAATTGCTTGATCCTTTAGGAATAGCTAAAGCAATTCCCTGTTGTTTCTTTTTAGAGTGATATTTGCAACGATAAATAAAAAAACTGTCTCTAAAAGAACCCTTCAGATCCACATGCTGACTAGTGCTGAGAATCATATTGATACATATTCATGTTATGTTAATGTTTGGGAATTCCATATGAAACAATCAGCTTTGCAGTACCATTTTCAGAGACCAGCAACTTAATGCTGTCACTGTACAGTGAAAATACAATGCTGATGAAACAGGAAACAAATATTTGAATGACTAAAGCTGTCGGCATATGAAAATAAAAGTTAAAAGTGTATGGCTGTTTATCTTTCTGTCAATATGCACTAAATAATATATACAGGGCTACTATTCCCTAGTTATCACAAAACATGCAAATGCTGGGGGATAATAAAAAAATACACTAGAAAACAAAACTGAAAAAAAAACAGTGATCTGATCATTTCAGATATTCTTGAAATGTCACTACAAGCTATAGCATATAGAAACTCTCAGACTGGCAAAACAATAATTCCTGAAATCTGTTTAGAATAATCTGCTTTATGGGCAGATGAGTATATTGACCATAATCCAGTATCTGGTCTCTTTTTGTCATCCATGGAGATTATATATTTTTTTAGAACTTTTGGTAAACAGAAAAGAATAATGTGAGTTCAGTAGATCACAAAGAATTTAAAAGTCCTGATACGAAAATATATTGCTAAGCAATTTCAGAGTGTTCCTGGTGGTGAAAGTATTTAAATTGCTAGTGAAAAAAGAACAGAGATGATGGACATCACAGCACAGTGCATTTTCTTTCTGTTGCCCTCAATTTACAGATTTGTTGAATGGTTCGGTTTGATCAAAGGCCAGTCAAAGGCTTCATGTGTGTTTCCTTATGTGACTTTTCAACACATCATTGTTCTAGTTCAGTTTCTTGATTTACACCTTTGAATAGAAGTAATGTGGTTTGTTCTATGTTCATAATCCAAAACAAAAACTATAAAGCCTGTAAAGCATCAATAGTGCTACATAGTGCTACATTTTCTTATTGACTTTCTTAAGGAACACTTTTCTTGTGAAGAAATTATAGCCACTTATTCATTTACAGTACATAGAAATCCAACCAGAAAGAATTTAACAAATATTCTCATCGAGAATGGTATGATTTTCAATGCTCTATGTATGAACAGTTCATCTATTTAAAGAGTTACATTCAGTGTATTTCTATATGTGGGATGTCCAAATGCATTTATCCCAGGGAAATTAGTATTTTGACTTTGTGTTCTGATGATGCCAGAGTTTTCTGAAGACAGCTAATCATTCCTCCCTGCATTCCAAATCACTTCTCCAACCTCAAGTTTGGGTAAAATATCCTTAAGTCCTTTTCCTGACAGGGTAGCAACCATCCCATGACCCTTGATCTCTTTGATGATGATCATCTTGGTTGAAACTGTGATGTCCTATGTGTTTTTTTAGTCATTTTTTTAGTTGTTGAGGTTGGAAATCTTTCACTTCATATCTTTGGACTATTCTTTGTGTTTCTTCAAGATGGCATATGGAGTTTCTTGCTTCTGTGTCCAGCCTCCTTTAACTCTTAGTGACAATCAAGATGACGTCCACAAGTTTATGTAATTTTATTAGGCTTTCATTAATTCTTTCCAGAACACATTTTTGTACTTTTCTAACACTTTAATCCATAAATGTTCAAAACACGTGTATAGTTAAATCAGCTTTCAGCTGCAGTCAGTCAAGAACAAGATAAGTTATGGAGGCAATTGTCTGTAGTCATACAGTACCTGCCAAGGTGGAAGAGTTTGAGATAATGATTTCAGCCCCAAAGAAATACTGTACTTGTGAATACATGACCACAGCTCACATGACATTAATTCAAACATTTTACCTATATTCTGTGTCAGCGTATGAATAATTTTATTTACCTGTATGTGAATTAAATAAAATCTAAAACAATAGTTCTATGTGAGGGTTAAAAGGAAATAATCAGGACTTTTACAAGTACTGTGGGTATGTTAATTTGGAATACATCTACTCACTTAATTTCCTAATTTTTCCCTGATACTCAAAAGAATTAGATATTAATGATACCACTCAACCTGTGTGGTGTTTTCAAAATCTCTCTCAAAAATGCTTTCCCCTGTTGACAGGTTTTTCCTGTAAACCTCCTGCTACCAATTAGGTCTGTCTGAAGACCACTAAAATACAACAATACATTTTAACTGGATATATTCAAGCTGCCTCTAACTAAATTAGACAGTACTAATTTTACTGTCTAATTTAATTAGACAGTACTAGCATAAAGTTTGTTTGAAAAAAACAAAACATTCTCAATGCAATTAAACTGTTAAATTAGTCTGAAATGACTGTTTTATGTTCAATAACCAAAACAGTTAAAGAAAATAATTGATCATTGCATAATAACTATAATTTGTATAAACACTTTCCCAAAGACGACTTGAGTATTCAATTTAAGATTATATCTCAAAATAACCTTAGTGCCATAAAGGTAGGGAAAGAGTCATATCATTCAATTTGTGCAAAGAAATTGATAAGAGCTACAATCTGACTTTCATAAGGCATCACATTGGATATCATATCATAAGGAGTGAAAATCGATTTCTTCTGCTTACTCTTTAAAGATTGGTTTTATCAGAACCTGTGTGTAGCAACACAGAAAAGGAAAAAAAACCCTCCTGGCTATAGAACCTACTGTAGGCAGATGATCTGAACAAAACTGAACGGACATTGAAGTACAATCCTTGAATGACACCTTCTTTCTGCATTATTTCATTTTTCAATGCTGTTATATCACACACCAAAAAATGATGGTCACTCCAATATTCAAAAGTAGTTCTAATGAAGTACTGTAGTTCCTAGATATGATACAGCAGATTACTGATAGGCGATCTTAGATGTGCTATTTTAATCTAACGTATTATGCAGAGTAGAAGCAAGTGTTCTAATTTTCATAGTTTAGACTCATCCATTGTTTCCTTTACTATAACATATTGGTATAACAATAAGGAAATCCACCTACTTGAATTTTGGAATTGAGGAATTTGTGAGAATCCATTGCTTTGAACGCAAATACACAACAAACTGCACATTATTTTGATTCCTCACAGCAAATTAACCACTTGTTTTTGACTATTGCTATCTAATTACATTATATCCTTTAATGCAACTAGGTTTCTTTTTTGTAATGTAGTATGCATTACAAAATATGAAGGCCAGCATTACCAAATTAAAAAAAATAAATAAATTATTTGCACTTACACATCAGAAAATATACATTTCATTCAATTTGATTGTTAAATGTTTCAACTGGAGCCATGTCATACCTGTGCATACTGTATAAAGAGTGTTTCAGACAGAACTGGTGGCCTTCAGGAGTTTCTGTACGTTACTGTGACTTACCTTTTGATAGTACGCTTTTCCATTGAGCAGTCACAACAGAAGATTGCAATTGCAACTGACTTAGTCTTACAAGTTAAGATCTTGCATTCTGTCTTGCTATTTTTGAGACTGGTGTCTTGAATGCATGTGAACATCATAAAACTATGACTGTCAGTAGTCTATAAAAGATAAAAGTCTATACTGTAATAAAAATCAATTGGAATTTATTAAACCCACCCATCCTGATCCATCAAGATATCAGCTGACTGTGCCCTTTCCCCTTTACAGAGGAGCTCACTGTTGCTGACGGACGATACTTCGGGATCAATAAAGTCTTATCTATCTACTCACCTCAGACGTTCCTTCTCTTTCTTACGAAGCCTCATGTCTCTGTGGACCACCTGCAGCACATGCTCAGCCTCCTCTTCCGTCAGGCCTGAAAGATCCAGCTTTCTTCCCATTGTTTCTGGCAGATTTCAAGCGTTAGGGTTTCACACACTGGGGGGGAGGGAAAGGCAGAAAACACAATCACAGTCATTGCCTTTGTTGCTTTTTATTCATGTACATTCTTCTTCGGATGAAAGAATTGGGGATTTAAAAAATGTAGCCATTGATTTTATTTTGAAGATATGATGTGCGCTTAACCCATTCACATATACTGTAACAATCCCCTGAGACCAGGAAATACTGTTGTTACTTTTCTCTGAACTACTTCTAAGGTTTTAATATCCTTTTTGTTGAATGGTGACCAAACGTGAATATACAGTGGTTTAAAAGAAGTCTTACTAGCGTATTGTTTGAATTCCCCAGAATTTAAATTCCACATTATTTACTACAGTATATACCCAATTCTTACATCTGATTTTTTATTGCTTCCCACATGGTTTTGATGAGGGCATAGAAAAAAATCCACCCAAATCCCTCTTGTGTAATTTGCTTCCTGCAGATCAGAATCACCCATGCGGTAGATTAAATGTATCTTCCTTCTAATTGCATGAATCACTACGCACTTACTAATATTACATTTCATTTGCCAAGTGTCTGCCCAATGATTTTCTTCTGTTTGCAAATCTCTTGCTGCTGTTTCGATTCGCACATCCCACTATTCTTAGCAAACTAGTTAAATTTGCCGATGATAACTACAGTATACCAGAAATTAACAAGAAATTAGATAGGGGATATACTACAGATCAACAGGAATGCTAGTTCTAAAAATGCATTATGCACCGTTTTCTGACTCACATTTCTTACCAGGATAACTTGATAACAGAAAATGGAGAGAAATGTTTAGTTTTTCTGTACAGTAAGTGTGAGAAAAGCTAGCTGGGGCATCAGATTTTAAAGCATTTAAAGTATTTGGGTTCTGAAAAAGCAACTCACTCACAAAATGTCACTAAATCTAAGGTGACATGTTTGTATATGTACAATACAGTACCTGTATATTCCTAATTCCTAGCAATTATGTACAATCAGGTATAGTAGTAAACTGGTTACATTTGAGGATACTAAATAGGAGGATTAAGGAGAAAGATAATAACAAATGTTAAGGATTAATAAACACTGTAGAAACAGCAAAAGCAAAATAAATTTGAAAAGATTTACTTAAAAATTCAATACCAGACTGGCAGATCAAGATTAATGCAGACAAATGCAGGCTTTTGCATGTGGTACCAAAAACAATCTATACAAACAAACACCTTTAATTAAAAAATATTTACTTTGACACATGATTTACAGCTTCTAGACAATGAGGGAAGAAATATTAAAGGCAAATAAAATGTTGGAATATATTGTCAAAAGTACAGTATTCAAATCAAGGAATGTCCTACACTGACGAGGCTGAAGGAATGGACCATTTTTAGTCTAGAACAGAGAAGATTACAAGGGGAGCTATTTTATTTAAATTCCTCAAAGACAAACAAAGCAAACCCAGGGGACTTCTTCAGAATAAACGATGAAAGACAGATCTAGGGACACAAGTGGAAACTACAAAAGCATTTAAAAAATGTATTTGTATAGGGCAGGGGTGACACCAACATGAATGTTTAAAAGAGCTTTTGTTTCAATTTCATGCACAAAGACATTCACTCTGAAAAATAATTAAAGGAAACAAAAGTATAGCTCTTCTTTGAGTCTTATTTCTTTTTCTTTTTTTTTATTCTAACTGCTTCTGACTATTCAATCATAGACATCACTTTTTATCAGCACATTTAAACAAGAGCTCCACATGTACTGTACCATTCTCTTTTCTAGTTTACAGTTTCTTTCACAGTTCTTAGTTGCTGGGTTCGCTTCTCCCCTACCAGGGTAATGTCACTTCTTTCTTGCCACCCTGCAGCTAGCGCCCTGACTCATATCCCCTCAGTACACTCTAAGGCTCAATTCAATCACTGTGTCAGCATGTCAGTAGCACAAACATTTCTGCTTTTGGATTTCGTACCAGCTTTATGAATATAGTGGTATGTGCCCTCTGTTTACAAATCATCCATTTTTACATTAAAAAAAGACAACTCTTAACTGGGTAGCTTTCAGATAAGATCCCCAGGATGACTCAGTTTGGATATGGCAATGTTCCCAAGAGACTGTGACTCTTCTGTGTTTCCCCCGTATTGACTCAAGACATTCAGTAATTTACTACAGTATTGACTTCAGACAGATCTCTTTAATCCATGTGCAGTATATCAGATAAAAAAAAAAAATGTAAACAAGCTGCATTATCAATAAAAACCACCAACAAAGTAACATTCATCCTCCCTTTTTTAACAAAGAATCACCATGAATGTCCTCCTAGTTGCCAGTCTTTAACAACTTCACATCCTTGACATCATAAACAACTAGATTCTCTGGCCCTAAAGTTAAGGTTAGGGGATACAGAGTTGTAGTAGCATTTAAGAGCCTTCTCCAATGCAGCATCTGTGGAAGTCACTGCTGAAATCCTATGAAATTTACTGTATGTTTGTCCATCCATCCATTTTCTAATTTTTAATTCAGAGATACAGAGCAGACAGGGCACATCCCAACAAGTAACAGTCACAGAGTGGGATACATGCTGGATAGGATGTCAGTCCATCATAGGGCACACACAGACATGCATATACTGTACAATATACACACCAGGGACAATATTATCAAAAGCCTATTAACCTACCAGCATGACTTTGGGCTATAAACTAGAGCTCCCAGAGGAAACCCACACATATACTGTATATGGGGCAACCATACAGTACAAACTCCGCACAGACAGCACCCCAGGAATTGAACCCAGAGCACCAGAGGTGTAATTTTGTAGTTTTGGCACTGTATTGCTTACTTGATTTTTGTTACTAAAAAGGTATTAAGGTTAGCCAAGAAAGTAAACTTCTACAGTATGTCTAAAATGTATGTCTCTATGAATGTATAACAGAATTATCAGAAGACTGCTCACATATCTGGGTTTTTTTATTTTAATTGCTAGCTGACTTGGCTATCCTGCAATAACTTCTGCATGGGAGAAAATGAAATAAGTAAGTATGCTCCTCTTAGGTGCCCTAAGACCTGAGAGGACCTGACCAGCTAATCACATCCGTGGGAAGTAAACATATACAGTATGCTGATTGATTTATGTGACCACATTTCAATGAAGTCCCCTTGAAGGACAGAAACAAGACCTTACTGTAGCTCTTTTCACTTCATTTGTTATTCTTGTTTATAAGAACATTCAGACTTGCAAATGAGACAAGTAGATTTGGCCCATCTTGCTTTTTTGAGCTGCGTTTCATGAGAGACCACTGTTTGGATTTCAACCACCTGGCTGAGTACCATCTTAAGTGAGAGCAGGAAATTCTTAGCTAGAACTTGATGCAGTAAACAACTCTCTTTTTAATAGATAAGAATATGAAAATACCACCAGACCTCAGTGATTCACTTTATTTTAAGTTAACCCAACCCATCTACTGTACCAGTTTTGATAAAATTATCCAATTCCGATGAAGGTCCATCTATAACACTGAATATTTTATTGTTATTTCCAAAAATTGCACGACACAATAACTCATTTCCATCTTATACTATTCCTCCCCTAGACTGATTTGAGCCTCTTTCCTGATTGGTAAAAAAAACTGTTCAATGCTGCATACTGTATGTTCTCTCTTTGCAGGAACCTGTTTAGGGTTATTTTCAATACTGTACATACAGCAGCCCCTCTCCACCATTTTTCCATTGTTCCATAAAATCCTTAGCATTTAATTTGGTAGTCGTTGTTTCAGTGATTCCTACTATATGTCATACAGTAGTTTCCTCGTACTGTATGTAGTAAACTTGCTGTCTAGGATTTTATTTATTATTCTTCCAGAATTTAAGTACTGTATTTAAGAACCAATGTGCTATGTGTAAGTAGTTCTTAGTGATCCCAGTAACACTGGCTTCCCAAGAGCATCCTGTCCTCCAATGCTCCTCCAATGGTCTGTAGCTCCTAGTTGTAGTAGTAGTAGTAGTAGGAGAAGTAGTAAATGCTCCTACAATGTACTGTATGCCCTTAGCTAATAAAAAGTAATGTCTCCCTAGTTTTCAGTTCATCTTGTCCTGCCTGTGCATTATTATTGTCTCTAATAATTGTGTCCCCTATCACTATCTTACTTTTAACGGGGGGAACAGGCTCCAGGGTGGGTATATCTCCCTCTCTCGTCTGACACATTCAATCACATTCTCCTGGTGTGCACACAGTCACAGTTACTGTAGGTTTGTTAACTGGTCTCTGCAGCTTTGTTAGCTTAGCCTTGTAGCAGTGGTTAGGAGGCCAGTCCTCCAACATGTGGATCTGTTTTTACAGATACTGTATCATCTATCTGGAAAGTACAATACGTCCTGCAAATGACACATTGCAGTGACCTTATGCTATTTCTTTTTGTCTGTTTAAATGGCCTTTAAATCCAGCCCAAAGCTTAGGTATTAAGGTAACATTTGACATATCGGAGTTTATTTTTAGTATTATTATGCGATTTTGTGAGCTCTTTTCAATGACAGTTTAATAGCATGCACATACTGTATCACAAACATAACAGAATGATAAAAGCAAAACCCAAAATGCATAGCAATGAAAACTGAAGCAGTGACACCAAAAATAAATTATACATGAAAAGACAGGTCTGTGAGTTGTTTTTTTTTAATATTGACAGTCAGAAAGTCAGCTCTCAAATGGTGATTTCAACACTGTACGTAGATAATTTTAACTAAATCACAGAAAGTAACAATTTTCTAAACCAAGAACCTATTGAAAGCTAAAGAATTAGAGTATGAACACAATACATTTCAATACAGTCTTCAAGGAAAAGCCAAAAATAGCCAAGTTACAAAGTATCTGTAGAACAGGGACTTTTACAGCGATGCCAGAAAAAGTGTAAACTGTTACTGTATCTAGAGTGGATTTTCATAACCATGACTCTGAAATACTCATCTGACCTCAAATTGCATTTTTAGTGTATTCTTCTCAATCTTTAGTTAATTTGGTGTGCATATATATATACTTTATTGAACAAGCCAATATTTTCTAACCAAAAACAGGATACTGTATGGTAATAGCTATCATAAAATAGAGTATAATGCTTTTTCATTCAAACAAGCTACAAGGAAATAGACTATGTGGAGGCAATTACTGTACGTTACCAAAAACTGTGATACAGCACACTTGCTTCATGTCCAGGAACATTAGGTGTAAACAGGCGATGACATTTTTTCTTTCCCTCTGAGATTTTAACTACAAAACCGTGAAGTAAAAGCAAACAGTGCAAGCGCTGTAAAACAATGCTAATGTGGGTCCACACTGCTCATTATAAAACTCTTAGTACTGTCAGTTGCTCATTTTGAAACAAAACAGCTAGTAATCTTTTGAATACAAAGTTTTTACATGAAAGTGTCAAGTAAGCTTCATTTTCCAGAAACTACCCCCCACTCTTGAAGTTCAATACCCATTAAATCCAGTCAGAAAAAGAAATCGAAACCAGTGATGTTTTGTAACTTTCATTTATGGTTAATCGTTAATTTAATCAATCTTTTTATTATCCCTTTTTTACAGGAAAATATCACATTTTTCATATCTTCCAGGAGAGACATTTTTCAGAAACGAAGAGCTAAATCCATATTTTTTATATTCCTTGACAGCTCTGGAAATGAGTCTGATTTTTTTTTAAATATAAAAGTCAGTGCTGGAAAACATTAAGAAAACCAGAGATCTCTCTGTGCGGATGCAAACCCAAATTAAGGTCAATAAGTGATTATTTTACTGGAGTTTAATCCGCTTAAATAAATTACCCCAGAAAGCCCTAATTTTATAAAATCCAAATAAATAAGAGGGCAAACAAAAGGTTATTCTTCTGAGTTTCTGTTTTTGTTTACACAGTCTTGCGTCAGCTGTTCAAAGGGGGACAGGGTGTATAAAATTGGGTCGGTATTGCCTGCATGATAAGACTTTCATACAGCTCAGACAAGAGTGAGCCTAATCTTAATCTTCTTTCCCATAACCATCTTGAGAACAAAATGTAGATTTTTATTTCCACATGTTGTAAATCTCATTTTACTGCGCTGGAAGAAAACACTGCCGGGGCTGAAAGGCACAGTATTATAAGAACAAAAACATGTGTGGGTGGGTGGGGAGAAAGGTTGTACTTCACTACTGAAAACATTCAGATTTACCATGTAGTTAATATTTATGATGGTCTATTGATGTGCATATTAAGGACTAAACATTCAAACCTACCTTTTAATTTTGCAGGGTTTAAATTACCAAAAGGCTTTACTTTAATTACTAATCATGATCACCACAGTCATTGAAAGCTGTACAGTATGAAAAGGTAAGGCCAGCTCTAAGTAAACTGAACATTTTTTGTAGTTTTTCACCCATCTATCCATTTTCTGACCAATCACGGGGGAGCTGGAGCCTAACCCAGCAAGTAACAGGCGCAAGGCAGGATATACCCTGTTAGGGGATGCCAATTCAAAGCACGACACAGTGTGATGAAGTAAGTCGTCTTAAAGCTTCTTCCTTCACTGCAGTAAACTGGACACACCCGCCTTGACTGACTGATTGGACTCCTGGGGGATGGAATAATTTCCCAGGTGGAAAAGTCCTCAGCTGATTAGCTCTGTGCTTAACTGGACA
This sequence comes from Atractosteus spatula, assembly GCF_055471065.1. NCBI lineage: Eukaryota > Metazoa > Chordata > Actinopteri > Semionotiformes > Lepisosteidae > Atractosteus > Atractosteus spatula. Next base: position 44,586,664 of record NC_142711.1, read on the forward strand.
TTCCTCAGGAGCAGCAGCAGTCAGCACATCAGCAGCGAGGTGGAGAGGGGATAGGGGCTGTGTCTAAGCTCTTGCAGTTCAGGGAGGGAGCCTGTGTTGATTTGACTCCTGTGCTTTAACATCAGCAGTCAGCTGACAGTCTTACTGTACATCCAGTTCAGGTCTGAGAAGTAGGAAAGAGATAATAAAGATTTGCAAGGAATTTGTTAGGCATTGGACTGAGTAAAGATGGATGGATCCAGAGAGAATTTAGTATTTTTTTTCTGGGGTGTATAGTATTCCTGGTTTAAACTAAATTCTTTGTAGTCTTTAAAGTGTTGTCAATTAGGACTATTAGGAGTGCTGGGGGTAAGCAGACTAGTAGGTGTTGGAAGAGACAGCAAACATGAATTTTCCAGTTAAGGGAACACTGGTTGTGGAAGAGAGAACCCAGTTGAGTCTGTCAGGGATACCAGAGCAGGAATGTCTTTGGACTGCAGGTAGAAACCAGAGAAGCTGGAAGAAATCTACATAAACATAGGGAGAACATACCAACTCCATGCAAATAGTACCCCAGGTTTGCAATTGAACTCAGGGTCCATTTCAAACTTCAGAGTTGCTGCCAGCATTGTGAGGCACCAAAGCTAGCCAAAGTTTTTTTTCCATTTGAATGTAATTTTACAAATGAAAGGATGACATTCAACCTATCCAGCTTTTGTGGTTTCCAATAACTAATTGATCCCATCCAGCCATTTCTTGAAAGAATTTAGAGAATTGGCTTCAATTACATGGTTAAATACTGTAGCTTGTTCCAGACTTTGTTCCAAAAAAATTGCTAAATCAATATATTTTCTATTTCTTAAAAGCTCTGGAAATTAAGCTGACTTTTTTTATAGGTATAAGTAGCGGTACGTAAAGAAAAAAGGAGTAGGTGAACTTAATTATTGTAAGACAGTGGTCAAATGCCCAAACATAAAAGTCTAAGAAATTCTAAAGGATGAGGACCTGAATTAAACTCAACATATCTTTTTTAACTGAAGTCTAATACACTTCAATAAATTATCCTACAAAGGTCTATTTGTATAAAAAGTCACTACCGTGTAATAAACCACTTATCAACAGCTTACTGGGTGTGCAAAAGTGCAGTGCTGCTCTACCTGTATTTCATCAGAATTATATTATATATTAATGGTTTGTATTTTATTGATATACAGTATATCCAGTTGTAAATCTTGAAATATGATATAATGTTTCTTACTGCATAAGCTGACAAAAAGGAAAAAGAGACCAATAAACGTACAGTGCCATGATATACTGTACCAAGTTAATCAAGATAAAGACATTATAGGAATAGCATACAGTATAAACATACTAAATCCAGGATTGGTAACTAATCACCGATTGCCAGCACTGATGTGACCAATAATTTAATATTGAGAGATTCAAATTTTGCCATTTTTTAATATCGTTGATTGTCGAACAAATTTACAACCAACACAATATCAGTGAAAAAATGAAAAACTCTATAGAACAGAAACAGTACAGAATACCAAAGCTGTAATCCAATAGTTCATTTTACTCACATAACAATTTAAATATTAAATTATTGATTTTGGGTCTTTTTAAAAAGTCTACTTCTAGTGTTACAAATCTTATATACTGTACAGCATGTTGCTGTTTTCTAAGCCTCTCCTTCTCAATGTACAGTAAAACATAGACTGAGCACTAAAGACCCATTTGGCACTTCGCCTGGTATAGAAGGTGACGTCATGACCTTGGGATCTGGATAATGATGGATATTTCCACAGCAGGAGGCCTGGCCTTGTGGCTTAGCAGAATTCTCTGCTGTGAACGTATACCTGCATGGGTACAGCTCACCAGGATAAATGGACTGAATGGTCTGTCCTTGCTTGTAACCTTTCTTATGGTCCTATGAGTTTGCCACAATCACCAACCATAACAACTTTCTGGTTGGAGGTAAAATGTGAAGCAAGCCTGTGAATCTAACAGCATCAAAATGCTTCAGTAAGAATAGGAATAAACTAAAGAATCACAATTGACATAAACATGTACTAAATAAAGCAAATAATTACAGAAGTTCTATTAACCGGTACTTTCCAGTAGGGTGTATATGCTTATTGTTTGAAATGGACATATCTGTATAAATCACTGCATATTTATCTTGTTAAAATGTGTGAATTGTAGTCCATCATTTCAATAACCGAGTTTGGCGTTTCTGTATTTAGTAAGTACAGTACACTTTGTTGTATGACTTACGTTGTATTGAAATCACAGTGATGCCAATATTGTACATTTCAAATGCTGGGTGAGGAGTACCAAATCAGAAAGTACCAAATGTATCAAATCACAGATAGAAGCAACTCCTTAAACACCACCTCTTTATGGATTTCTGCCAAAACTGGACTAACACACTGTCAGAATGAGAAGCATCAAAGTCCATTCTTTTCCTGCCAGAATATTTCACAAGACCCCAGAGAGTCCATGTGCATGAAGAAAGCAAACATGGGCCTAATTCTACAGGTCTTTCTGTAATACAGAAACCATAATGGGTTGAAAAATATGACTGACAAACCACAGGGGAGAAGCAGCTCCACCTCTGCCATCCTATACATTTCATGCACTTTTCTGAAGACTAAATGTGCATGTGTAACTAGGCTATTTGCATTTAGATTTGACAGGAAAACATTAGACATTGCTCTTCCAGCTATTTCTAAGACTGAAATCACATTTGGGATGAAACAGGGGAATCAAAATAAAAAGCTTTTATCAATCTTAGTTTCATAAACTGTTACACAATAACAATGCAATACATCAATAAATGTAACTATTAATTATTAACATGAATCCATTAATATTATCTTTGAATGGTCAGGAAGCCATTTCCTACTCTGTGTACTCTGACAGCACAAAGGTGTTTCTTGTCTGAAGATCCAAATATTGATCTATTGGTAGAATTTTCGATTAAGAAATAAAAGAGACATTAGCAACTTTTCCCTGAAACATTCTCATAATTCTTGCAACTATCAGGAAGCTATCCTTATAAATTGGCCACTTTAGTTAAATTCAGACTGATTATCTAGGCATACTAAAATATGCAATATATAGCACTAAAAATATGAAAACATTTACAGCATATTTGTATATACTTAAACCAAGATAGCAAAGGAATGAAAGGTTTGTTAATGTGATCGTTAATGACCATAATTCTACCTGTACTCAGTATGGTGTCATAAGCATTTTTTTTTACCAGAAGGTCAAGAGTCTTACGTAGCTGCCAAATCACATGAGTTTTTATCAGTTTTGGATTGTTATTTCTATATCTACAGTATATATAGCATTAATGAATCGAGTCCGAGTCAGTGAACCACTCAAATGTTGACTCTATAGAAAAGTGGCTAGAAGGAAACCAGTGCTGAGAATTCTTTATAAGAAGGCATTTGACAGACCGTGATGTCATGTGGTAAAAGATTCTCTGGTCTAATGAAACACAAATTCAACTCAATGCAAAGCGCTATGCCTGACACAAACAAAACACAGCTCATCACCTGTGTAACACCATCCTTACCCATGGTGATGGTAGCACTATCGTATGGAGGTCATTTTGGAGGTCGTATGGAGGTCAGCAGCAGGGACATGAGCCCATTTCAGGATAGAGGGAACAATGAATGGAGCCAAATACAGGTCCTTGAGGAGACTCTGCTTTAGTCAGCAAAAGACCTTAGACTGTGGCAAAGATTCACATTCTAACAGGACAAATGACCCCAAGCATACAGCGAAACTGACACTGGAGTGTCTTGTTCTTGACTTGAATCCCATTTAGAATATGTGGAAGGTTTAACTTGAACTTAAGGTCCACCATCGCTCCCCATTTTGACAGAGCTTCAGAAAATCTTCAAAGAAGAATGGGGAATTCCCAAATCCAGATATACAAAGCTGATACACATACGGTATACCCAGAGAACATACTCAAAGAAGTACAGTAAGTGCTGCAAAAGATGTTTCAACATTGTATTGACTCAGGGCTGTGAATATTTCAATAAATGAATAGTTTACTGAAAAATTTCTCATACATGAATATTTTGCCACTTCAGTATAATTGCTCGGTGACAAGAGAATACTTTATGAAGGCACTGTATCTTAAAGTGCTATAAATCATGTTAGATATGGAGATATTATACTGTACATTTAACTAATTTTAGGTACAGGGATCCTACTCTGTCAGCAATCATTTTACCAGTTCATCTTGGAAACATCTTAATAATTGTATGATATCAAATTAGGGCTATGCAAAATACCATATATGTCTATTTGGTAAAAATACTTCAGTCCTTTTTGCTATTCATAGACATGGCTGTTGCAGACAGCAATAGGAATAGACATATTGCTGTTGTAAGGGAAATGGAGAATAAGGGTGGTTAATGTCAGTTTAAAGGCATGGAGACCAGAAGCAAATAAAAATGCAAAGTGCCTTGTGTATACACAGAGAACAGGGATATGTACCACCCCATCTGCTGACTGTGAGGTTAAAAAATGGCTCTTCTTTGACCTCATCATGCCTATTTTCTCATGTTCACCACTACAACAGCCTGTTAAACTGATGAAATTCTCACACCACTGCCTATTTATAGCACAGAGCATATTGATGTTCAGCTTCGTTTACAGATACAGTAGGTAAGCACTATTCTCAACATATTAGAAAACAGGCATTCTGCTCTGTATACCTTCATTACAGTTTACTGTATACTACAGTATACAGTATACTACATTTTGTAGTGTTGTCTTTTTCCTTTAGTAAACTTCTCATTGTTCCCTTTAAAGGCATTGTTCCCTTAAAATGAATGATTTAATTATTTATGTATCATTTTCCACCTGTATTTTAATACTCCATTTAATTTTATGGAGTGCAACTGCTAATGGCTTACAAGACACAGATGTGTCTACCTCAAGATCCTCATCTGAACAGCACAGCTCCACAGATATGTTAATAGGTATTTAAGTATTGCTTCTGCCCTGCACTGTTGTGAATGTCAATCTGTCTCTTTCATATAGAACATCATACAAAGCATTGCTGTCAATGTAGGGAGCTTTTGAGGGAAAAAGTCATTAATATCTTAATTAGTTTTTTAAGATCTACTCAAATAAAGTTGTCATTTGGGGAATTCTTTTATTTACTCAGGCTCCCTTGAAGACACTAACTTCTAATTTAGATGTGCCAGAGACACTATCTTGAATTGTCTTCTTTACATGCCCCAATAGATTATTTGTTTTGAACTGATGAATATTAATATTTCATATTTTAGTGTGAAAGCTCTGAGTGAGCCTAGTTATAACACATTTTTTATTGTATTTTTACTCATTTGTTGTGGATCAGTTTTCTTCTTCTATGTCCACTGTTCCGAACACAATTTTTCATTGCTCACACTTGGTGTTTCTGTTTAATAATGACACTGGTTGTGGTCCCTCACAAGAAAAGAAAGAGAACCGGTTAGCAGGCCTCAACCTGGCTGAAAAGATGACGGTGCTTTATTGCGAATCTCCATCTATCACTGGATCCTGGCTTTTTTCTGATATTGTTTACAGGGAACATTCTACTGCCTGGACTCATGGTGCCAGAATGTGTGGGTGGACATGATAGAGGCATGCAGTGCTGCTCCTGAAGCAGTCAGGTCATTGTTACACCACACTTCAAACAATTCAGTGCAATTCCACGTACGCAACATTTTAGTGGGAAACCTGGAGGGGATATCTTCTGGAGAAAAATTTGGGAGAGCAACAGAAATTCTTTGTTCTGCATTAGATTTATGTTAAAAAAAAGGTGTTAAATAAAATGCATTCACTTTCAAAAGCAATGCAAAAACAATTGCATACTCACTAACAGCAACCACGTCAGACAATTTTACAGGTTTTTCCCACACACATTCAAGAAAAACAGCTTAACAGACGGCTTGTTGCAATATGTTGTAACATTTAAAAAATATTCAAATATGTCAAAGGTCTAATCAGACAAAGTGGCGTCAAAGGGCTTTGTCAGGGTTCTTCATACTGTATAGTACTGTATATATTCGCATCTTAAAAGCACACTTTTTTTATTTTACATGGTCCTGCTGATATGAATTTTAATAAATAAGTACAAATGCTTATCAAGATTACTTAAGTTGGGACAACCCCCAGACACCTGTTGAAAGTAAGTACAATTATATAAAAATATATTATTTCTTAATGGGATAGCATAAAATCTAGTCAGGCAATTATGGAAACCACAATAAAATGTGTTCCTTATTCATTTGTAATTTCTATGCTAGCACATGTACTGTATACTGTACATGTAGCTGTACTTTGGTATATTTATTTTTGGTTTGAGACAATGCAATTATTTGTAGTCTTGCCTTTACTGCTTTCCTAAGCAGTGGTTCTCAGTCCTGGTCCTGGGGGGGGGGGGGGGATCTTGGTGTCCTCGGGTATTTTCTGTAACCGAGTTCTTAATCACAGGCTAATTAATTTCACCACTCCACTCAAAGTCTATTCTTAAATTTGCTTTCTGCTATCAAAACGTTGAATGAGACTTGTAATTGTTAGCAAGCCTGTACCAATACTGAGTTTTACAAATGGCCCTCATTCAGGTGTGTTAGATGAAACACTGATATGATTAATTGGATTGAAGTAAAAGATAAAACATTCACCTGACTGTGGAAATGTTTGATATATTATTATTCCTAGATGTGTCTGTTCACCATAAACTAGCTTAACATGATACTTAAATAATAACAACAAGACACAATTACAGTAAGGAACTGCCACTGGTGATACAGATGATACCAACTTTTAAATGGATACCATGAGGCAAAAAAGCAGTAAAAAAATCTACCAAGTCACCAAGGCCTCTTTCTTCTCCATTACCAAAAGTACTTCAGGGACAACACAGTCATGTTTGCTCAAGGAAAGTACCTGCAAAGCTGAATTTATACAGGGTAGGTGCTGTGATAAATTGCATTGTTCAGACTTCCAAATGTTTGCCTCTGACTTGGCTTTTACAAAGAGAAAATTACATCTGTGCTACTGACCACATGAGGTTAAAGATGGTACATATTACAGAAACTGAGTAAAATTCTGGACTTTAATTCAGCTTTTGATGTCATAAATCATGGCATTTTACTAGACTGTGTGGAAGATTTTTTATGGATCACTGGCTCTTCCCTTCTTTGGTTCAGCTCCTATTTGGCTAACATATCTATATACTGTATTTGTATACTCTTTAAGGACCAAGAATTTTTTAGTAAGCTCAGATTTATAGACTTCACGCTTTTTAACAAAATCAGTAAAAAAATATTTGAGTGATCTTGAAATGTCTTACTCCTACAGTAAGTCTGTCTAAACTCATAAAGTAAGTACAGTGTTCCATAATCATTCCAAGGTGTGCTGTGTATTTTATATCCTGTGATCTTGAATACCACGATTTATACAGTATTTCTATTTCGGTTCAGTTGTATTATGTACAGTACACAAGATCTTGGTCCTTAAAGATAAATTTAAAAGTTCTGTGAAAATGATTTCGGTTACACATTTAAATCACTGTATTACAATCCTAATTGGAACCCGTTTGTACATTAAATACATATTTAAATCAGATGGGTTCTTTGGTACTGTCCCATTTCTGTGTAGACACCTTACTATTTAGCAAATATACAGTATATGAAGAAGAATGTATATCAAAGGAGCTCTTAGTCATAATCTGTTAGATAGAGGATATCACCTTGTTATTCTTTTATGTAAGACCTGTAATGTATTGTTTATTTTTTTCGAAACATTAGTTCCTTATTGACATAGGATTTAGTTATTAATACACATACTGATAAACACATTTTGTTTTGGAACGTACAGTAAGCAGGCAAAATTCTCAAAACAATTGTGGTTTATGTATTTGCTGCAAAGGAAAAATACAAATATTCCCATGTAAAAGAAATCGCACATAGCATAAAAAGATGATTATACATTTGCCAATAAGCATTGCAACTTGGCAGCCTCATCTTTTGCAGGAAACAAAACAAAGGGGGTTAATTGAATTGCATCAGTTTTAAAATTTCTGTAATGGGGGATAGGATGTGATAAAGTAGTGAGAGTGGCATTTAGAAAGTAATATTTCTGGGAACACTTTTTAACCTCCTGTTGGAATGTGCTGAAATTGCCATTTTTCTAGGTCCATATACTGTATACTGCAAATGCTGTCATGCTGTCATAGATCAAGTCAAAACAGATTAAGTCCAGTCTCAGGCATCTACACCCTGTAATCCTTTCTTCTGTGGGTACACAATGCATAGATACTACCCATGCTGCATGGTAGACAACACCCACATTCTGTATGATGCAATCAAAGCCTTATTTTACTGTACTTGCTTCACAATTGCATAAACCTGCTGTAATTTTAGGAAAATTACTGTATTGGACACCAGGTTGGCTTTTTTACAACATGCCTTTTTTTCTGCTGAGTCTATTGCACCAATAATTAACCTTATTAGTTAATCATGACAAATGTCTTAAGAGTTTAATAACATTAGAAGTTTTAATACAAATGAGAGGAGATTATGCAGACCATCTAGGCCTTCTGGCAGTTATTAGCCAATTCAGCTGAGATCTCATCTACTTGTTTCATGAAAGTTGCCTGGGTACTGGCTTTCACATCACGCTGGGTAGAATGTGCCATATTTCCACCACCTTTATATGTACTGTACAGTAGATCTACAGTAAGTAAACTCATGAAGAGCAGTTGATCCAGCCACTTACTAACTTTGAGACTTTATAATAATGAATGTTTTGCACACATTTGTGTCATTCAATTCAATTCAGTTTATTTCTATAGCGCCTTTCACAACAAGGTTCCCCCAAGGCACTTAACAATGCAAGTGACCATACTGTACATGTTGTGAATACAAAACAGAAAAGACCAGAAGACAACAGAGGAGAGGAACCAAAAACTCCTTAGTAAGGAGAAAAAAAACCTCTAGGGGTCCAAGGTCAACTGGCTGCCCAACCCCTTTGGGAATGCTAACATTATACAATTAAAAAAAGGAATAAATGAATGAGGGTATCATTGAACTAGTACAGAGACAATTACTGTCAGATCCCATGCAGGTCAACTCCATGTGCTACAGATTTTACAGTTCAGGCCTCCAGTGTTATCAGGGGACATGCAGCATGTTTTTTTTTACTTGTCTAGTCTTTCTTCTGCAGAGACAGCTGTACTTGACACCTCTATAACTCTGTGTGAGCTACAGGAGGCATGACAGGACACCATAAAGCATAAATCTCCTGGCAATGATGGAGTCCCTCATGAATTCTTTCGACCAATTCCAGTTCAAAATTGAAATTTGCGTGACACGATTCACGTGGCAATGGTGGCACAGTGGCACAGAGGTTAGCATGGCTGCTTTGGGTTGGGGCCCTAGGTTCATTTCCAAACTTGGGGTGCAATTTCTGTGGAGTTTGTACTGTATGTTGCCCCATGTTTTCCTATGTCCTACCACATTCTAAAAATATACTGGTGGGTTAAATGGCTTCGGGGAAAACTGGACCTTGTGTGAGTGTGTGTGTTTGCCAGACAGACAGGAAGAATGTTGTTCCCCCACTTAGTGCCCATTGCTCCAGCTTCCCTACGATCCTGAATTGGAAGAAGCAGTTAGAAAATGGATGGACAGTGCAAATCGCCACAGAGAAAGTTTTTTTTTAGAGGGATATTATATCTCTATTGAAGAAAAACAAAGATAATGCATTTTGTGCAAGCTATCGGCATGATCTGCCCCTGTTCTGTAGTATCATCACATGCTGATAGAGCTTTCATCCAGTTAGAATGGGAATATCTGCAGTAAAGTCAATTCTGCACTAAATATCTTTGGGTTAGAGTTTCACTCTAACCCATGTACAGTATATGCTATTGCGCTCATTAAGAAATAAACTGCTCTTTTAAATCTTGCTGTGGACTCAGAAAAAAATGTCTGTTTCCAAATGACAGACAAACGAATAACCAAAGTTGTCTAAATGACTGCTTTCGCATTATGTTATGGAGGAAAAATTCCTCCATTTTCTGTTATGGAGGGAAATCGCAATCCAAACATTTTTGTCAAGCAAATCCTTCACAAAGGTGATTTAAAGGTTAATTAGGTTTTTAACATAAGAATGACTTAAACACACACAACTAATCCTTAACAAATTAATTAATTGCTTACACTTATATAGTGTTTTTCTGGACACTTCACTCAATGCACTTTACAGGTAATGGGGACTCCCTTCCACCACCACCACCAATGTGCAGCATCCACCTGGATGATGCAATGGCAGCCATAGTGCGCCAGGATGCTCACCACACATCAGCTATTAGTGGGGAGGAGAGCAGAGTAATGAAGCCAATTCATAGATGGTGATTATTAGGAGGCCATGATTGGTAAGGGCCAATGGGAAATTTGGCCAGGACGCCGGGGTTACACCCCTACTCTTTTCGAGAAACGCCCTGGGATTTTTAATGACCACAGAGAGTCAGGACCTCAGTTTTACGTCTCATCCGAAGGACGGCGCCTATTTACAGTATAGTGTCCACTTCACTATACTGGGGCATTAGGACCCACACAGACCGCAGGGTGAGCGCCCCCTGCTGGCCCCACTAACACCGCTTCTAGCGGCAACCTTAGTTTTTCCCAGGAGGTCTCCCTACTGACCAGGCTCACACCTGCTTAGCTTCAGTGGGCTGCCAGTGGGCTGCCAGTTGTGAGTTGCAGGGTGATATGGTTGCTGGCCAAATGACAGGCATTTCTGCCTGATATTGACCCCCAGTTACAACTAATCTGACGCAAATAAAAGGAAAGTCAAATGACCCTAAATTTGCCCTTGGTGATAATCTGGATTGAAAAATGACCATAATTGGAGATTCGTACTAGGTACAGTACAGTATATGATGCAACATCTAGAATCTATATACTGTACAGTTAGACAGTTTTAATACAAAACAACATGTTCCACCTCCTCCCTTTTCAGTTGTATTGCACCAATCCATTTCACCAATCCAGATCCTCAGTGTGCATTTATTATATTTGGCTCCAACTTCACTTATTCATCTATCCATCAATTCACTTCTTCCAATTCAGGGTCGAAGACAGAGCCTATTACAGCAATCAACGGGCACAAGGCAAGGTACATTCTGGAATATAAGCCAGGACATTACAGGGCAGACACACAGACACAAACACACACTTAGGAAAAATTTTCCCAGTAGCCAATTAACCTGCCAGTATTTGGACTGTGGGAGGAAACCAGGGCACCTGGAGGAACACGGGGATAACATACAAACTCCACACAAATAGCACCCACAATTAAACTCAGGAACCCAGCTCTGCTAGGCAGCAATGCAAATCACTGAACCACTATGCTGGTTGACATATTCAATTTCACTTAATTTGGCTTAGTAGTTTCAGGGTCTTAACATACAGTACTGTACAGTATGTCCCTGCCTTCTGTTACAGAATATTGACGGGAAATAAGACCAACCATATTGTAGATACATGTAAGACTACTGTTGCACTACATTATGTTCCTCCAAAATACTTAAATGTAAACTATATATATTTCCCTATATATGTAAGCAAATTATTTATTACTAATTGAAACCTAGGTATTTTAACTGAAAACAAGGTCACATATTTGAATTGAACCAATACCTATTAAAATGGCATATGTATTAATACGCAAAAACATAACCTAAGTGACCTTCGTAAATATTACATTTCATCTAAGACAGGTATTTCACAATTAAGAATTTAGCGTTAAGAAAACCCAAAAATGCCCAAGGCTGATAACGGCGACATTTATGAAACAATTAAACCCTTTAACGACCCAAACACATACTGTAACCCTTTAGGATGTTGCATTTGTCAGCTATTATTACGCAGACAGCTACATTTGAGGTCACATACTACAGGAGACAAAACAGTACACCATACGGACGTACAGTATAATGCAGTCAATGACATATGATAAAAATGTTCATCATTTGCGTTATCTTCTAGGTATTTTGTAGTAAGCATAATTCGCCGTCCTATGGCTCTACTGTCATATTTATATAGAATGCAAAACATCAACCAATTGTTTATCTAACTCTTGCAAGTAACAATCTGTAGCTTCCCATCAAACGATTAAAAATCTATACAGTATGTCGTTTCAGTCAATACACATTCGCTTGATAAAATGTACCGCAAGAAATGTACTGTATATCGCTAGTCTTCTGACACGAACAAGTTAATACACCTTAATGCATCCCCTTGCAGTTGCTTCCAAAGAAACACCAAAGCCGTCACCTTCACTTCACAATTTCACTCGCTATGCAAAAGTCGTAACTTACAGTACATAAATGTAGTAGACAGAGAATTCTCACCAATCAAGCCAGCTACAGTCCTCCCGCCTCCTACTGTAGTTGCCTTTTATCACTTAACAGAAGGTTGGTGAATCCAGTTCAAAGTTAAAGAAAACGAAAGCTGATCATATAATGTCAGGTTACTTTAAATGTTTTTGCCAGTCTCGAACCAATTCTGCAGTACCGCCAGGATAAGCAGCACTGTAGGCAGTCAAGCAATTTCTATGAGAGAAGCCGCTGTCCAAGTTGCGCTTTTTTTATTGTACATCCAATTCGCTTCTGTCTAATCGCAAGGGGCTGGCGCTGTGCTTGGATTTTGTGATCACTGTTATTCCCGTCGTAATTTTGCAGCAAGAATAGGAGCGGACAAGCTTGCAAGGATATTTCTCTCAGGGTCCAGAGCTCCACTGGCTGATTCCATCTTCTGAATGCTGTCAGCGCCTGAGCCCTTTTACGAAACAGCCAATCAGAGGCCGAAATGCCGAAAATCTGATACACTATTCAGTTTTCTCACACACATGCATAGGCATAGGACTTGTTAAATTGTCATTCCGCCTTGCATTTCGATTTACACTGTGTTTAAAACCAAGGAAAATTAAGAATGGATTTTCCAGACTGGCAAATAAAAAAAGTCTCCACATATCAAGCTGTTGCTGCTTAAGTTTTTATGGAACCATTTAGTGTCAGTGGAATTGTGTAGTGTTTAATACGCAATTATTTAATATTTGCTAATGTACACCCTTCATGGTAGTTTAGAGTTTAGTTTGGAATATACAGAGTTCCCAACAATTTTCCAGTGATACATAGTTAACTGTATTCTTTATCTGTATCACTTAATCATATGCCATACATCAGGATATTTTTCTTGCCATTTAAGATATGAAAAATCAGGAAAATAAAAGATTATGTTTAAAGGTGATGTTAATGTAGACTCCCCTTTTATTCCTGGCAACATGGTACTAAAAGGTTTGGACACTAAAGTGCAGTACTGTAGTGAGCTGATTTAACATTTTTAAGATGGACTTGGCTGTATACAGTAGCAATCCTAGTCAAGTGTATATGTACTGTAGATACTGTACCATATACAGTATATAATAGATATATTGTCAATTTAAGAGAAGGAAAGACACTATTAAATGGGATATAGTGATTATAATTAACAATGTGTTAATTAGCAGAATTTATGATAAATGCAGTATATATTCCAATTAAGTCAGAAATAAAATCTGAAGAGCCTTGCTGCAGACATCACTTCAGGAAACATGTATTTCAACACTACAAAAACACACCCTTCCTCCATGCCTGTTCTTTCAGACGCTGGACACATATCCTGTTGTTGTTGCTTTTTTCTCTCACATCAATCACTCTGAGGCCATTTTCTTTTCTCACACTCCACCCTCATCTGAAACTAAGCTGAAGCTCATACAGAATGTTGGAGTTTTCTTCACTAAGAAGAATCTCTAATGCTCTGGGCTCATGTGCTTAGTCATGCAGGATATTCTGAATTTTGAAAGAGATTACATGCTAAACGTCTTTAAAGGGACAAAAATCGAAACAGCATATCAAAGAAGGAGTATGTGTGACATATATTTTAATACGTCCAGATATGATAAAAAAGGCTCCTGCCTGGTGGGATATTAATTCTACCGTATTTGATAAACAGCCACAGCATTTCTTTTTAAATTGAGATATTTGCCTAAAACTATTTTTGTAATCTGAAGTCTTCGTATTATTTTACACATACAAAAATCCAGGAAGACAATCACACTTCCCCCCTTTATATATGATGTCAATAAATATTATGTCAAATAAGACTGAGATGAAAACATTGTCACTGTGTTTTGTTTTGTTGTTTTTTTGTCGGGGGGGATTTAGAGCTGACACCTCAATGAAATCAATCCAAAACTCATTACTTTATAAGTATGTTAACTGTCACATTGCTTTATGCTACATTATATGGCTTTTCTACTCCAGCAATGTCACACATCAGACAGTAAAGAACTATATCTCAAATACTGTAGGTGAGGTGAAAAGTCAAAACAAATTAGGGTACTTTTCTACTATAAATATGATGAGTTTTTTTCTTCCCCTAGCTGCAATATGACACCATAACTTTTGTTCTGAAGTATGAAAAAGACGTAGTGTCTTTGGGTAGATTGTAAGGAGATTCTCTTAAATCAAGAATGTTGAGAAACAGTGTGGTAAAACAGTAAAAGCAGTGTGGTGCTGTTGGACACTGCTTTACACCTTGTGAATGGTGCTGCATGGAAGTTTGAAAGCTATTATATTTTTATAAAAGATATAATATTTTGAAACTGAAGGAAAAAATTAAGGAAAGTCCTTATGAAAAAGGGAAGAGATGCATTCAAAAATATTGAATTAAGATACAACAAAACAGTATGTACTGCATATAATAAATAATATAATAAATGGAGGCAGGCATAGGTCAAGTGAAGAACTCCCTTCAGTCAGCTAGCTGGATATTTTAAAGATCACATTCCCAAACTGCAAATTATAGTTGATTCAAGAATGCAAAGAATCTTACACCTTGTGCACAGATTTTTATAGTTTTAATTCTACTAGGTCTGTAATCACCAAATCAGCCTATTCACTTAGTTGAAGCAGTTCAATATTTCTTCGGGGTTTTAAGCAGAAATTGATTTTAAAATATGCATACAGTCTACTGGATTGTGCCCCTAAAGCAGTGATGTTGTGCACCACTAATTAAAATCATTGATGTGTTTGATTGTCTTTAAAGTACTTTAATTATTTCATGATTTACAGTATGTTTCTTTTTTTCACTGAAATTTAGAAGACTCACTAATAAATTAGTTGTACTTTACAAATAACACAAGAGAAAAAAGGATTACAAATTGATCAGCATTGCTTGAAGCTCAATATTTTACCAAATCCCATTTTTACATGCTGAACTAAATCTTGTGATTTCGTGCTGAACTCGAGAGATCAATGATACAGACCTTGCTGTGGGTAATCTTCACCAAATCTTGCCAAATGCCTGTTTAGTTGATGGCCTGTGAGCTGATTTCAGATTTTTCCAACTCACCAGTCCCCAAAGATATGTATCATTTTTAAACTGTTAATATCTCGCAGTTTTTGCAGCTGCTTAGATTGCAATTTACAGTAATATATTTCCATTTTTCTGTCAATAAATAATTTATACTACCAATATTAGATGCATTATTGAGCACATGGAGTTCCAGTGGTTTGAATAAGCATTAGATGGCCTTCCTAAAAGCCATTTAACATAACCTAGATGAAAGGTCAAGAGTCTCAAATTTTATAGAGGTCAGACAAAATAGCATAGTGTAAGGAGTATATTACAGACCACCAGATTTGTGTATTAAATACCATGTAATGTCATGTAATTTAATCAGGAACATATAAATGTTCTCCATATAGATTGGGTCAAGCCATCATCAATGTCAGCATCTAAAACTGAGCAGCTAGCTAACATAACATAGCTAACGACTGTTTTCTTACTCAACTTATTCATTAATGATATTTACTTGTATTAATATAGTGTTTATCCATTTAATATGGGACCCACTTCACTCACCAGTATAGTACAGCACCCATCAGCATGATGTGTGGCAGCCAATACAGTATGTCCCAGCATTCCCACTATACAGGTGGAGAAGTGAGAACTTACTTTACCTATGGAATTAAGTGGGGGAATTTAGGGAGGCCAAATTGTACAAGCCCGGAATGGAATTTAGCCATGACACTGGGACTAACAGTCAGACTCATTCAAAAAGGGCAATGGAATCTTTAATGAGCAAGTAAATTAAGACCTCAGTCTGGTATCCTGAGGGATACGTTTAGCACCTTCCAGGACCAGGTTGGCTCTGTTATGAAAAGGAAGATCAGGAGAGGAGGAGAAAAGATTAGCTTTTCCCAACTCCAAAAGTTTAAGTATTCCTGTGGTTAGAGGTGTAGCTGTAAGGTGGAAGACACAATGCTGACAGCTACCTGTAGGTTGGGATGGTTTCAGGCCTAAATAAGATTTTCTGTCAGGAACTGAGGTGCTTAGCGTCCCTGACCAATCAGGGTCAGCTGAATATAGTTACTCTGCTTGTAAAAGTGATTAATAGTGGTTAAAGATATTACCCGTTAAAACCAATTGCTATATATCTGGTTAATGGTTTGGTTTTAGGCTGAGAGAAAGACAGGGTTACTTTTCTTTTCTGTGTCTTTTCACCAACCCTGAAGCTCTCTTGGTTTATGTGGCTTTCAGACACTGTCGCTGACTGGAAGGGACAGGAAGGGAGATGGCACCAATGATGTGTAGTTCCACTAAGTGCCTAGAGGTAACTGCTAGGGAAATTCACCTTATACTGTAGGTCAGGCGATCAACATCCCAATAAACATTGCATCACAACGAGGTTGTTACTAGCAACACTACTGATAATCATCATTAGTTATAAATGCATATTTTTCATGTTTGTTCAAAAAACATCCACTGTGTTCACTTGGTCATTGCCTTTAAAGATTTGGAATACTTACAGTATATAACGTCACTCACAGTCCTCTCTGTTAAAGACGAAAAAGGGTATGTTCCTTCAGCTTGTCACTGTAGGACATTTCCTTAAGCCCAGGTATGTATCTGATTGCTCTTCCCTGGATGGATTCCCAGGTGACTATCTTTTCCATGAAATGCATGATATAATATTTTTATGATATGATGTGTATTAAATATCATCTTATTCGTGCATTGCACTACTTTAACAAAACCTCCACTAACTGGATCCATTAATTACATCACCCCAGCAGAACATTCACCTCAGTCCAGACTCTCCATCTGGCCAGTGAAGCAATCTGTATGTAGCAAACCACAAAGCAGGGTCGAGATTCCTAAGCAAAACACAAACAAAACGTGGGAACACAGCTGTGGATCAGAGCTAAACTCTATAAGAGAGTACAGAACACTGCTCGGTCTGGAACGCTGCTTAAATAGTCTGCTTCACCAGGAGGCAGGGGATGATGTGGGGGATGATGTGATTACTCAATGGTGAAGTAAGCAGTCGGTACTGACAAAAATAACACATACACAAGACTACTATTCATCGACTTCAGCTCAGCTTTTAACACTATCAGCCCAGAGAAACTAGTCAAGAAACTCAGTGCACTGGGTCTCAACACCACCCTCTGCAACTGGATTCGGGACTTTCTGACAGGCAGACCTCAGGCTGTCAGGCTTGGAAACCACACCTCCGGCACACTAACTCTGAACACTGGGGTCCCCCAGGGGTGTGTGCTTAGTCCATTGCTCTACTCCCTCTATACCCACGACTGTAAGGCCAAACACAACA
The DNA here is from genome assembly GCF_055471065.1 of Atractosteus spatula. Lineage (NCBI taxonomy): Eukaryota > Metazoa > Chordata > Actinopteri > Semionotiformes > Lepisosteidae > Atractosteus > Atractosteus spatula. Next base: position 44,604,385 of record NC_142711.1, read on the forward strand.
CTAACTCCATCATCAAGTTTGCCGATGACACCACAGTTGTAGGTCTGATCACAGACAATTATGAGAGGGCCTACAGGGAGGCGGTCAATCTCCTTACAACATGGTGTGATGACAACAACCTCACCCTCAACGTCAGAAAAACCAAGGAGCTGATCGTTGATTTCAGGAAACTGCAAACCGGACATGCCCCTATCCACATCAACGGGACTGAAGTGGAAAGGGTCAGTAACTTTAAATTCCTTGGCGTCCATATCACCGAGGACCTCACATGGTCTCTCAACACCACCTGTCTGATCAAGAAAGCGCAACAGCGCCTGTACTTCCTAAGACGGTTGAAGAAGGCTAAGATATGTCCCCAGATCCTCACTAACTTTTACAGATGCACTACAGAAAGCACACTGACAGGCTGCATCACAGTGTGGTATGACAACTGCAGTACTGCTGACCACAAAGCCCTACAGCGGGTGGTGAAAACTGCCCAGTCCATCACTGGGGTTGCCCTCCCATCCATACAGGACATTTATGACAGACGGTGCTTGAGGAAAGCTCTAAGCATCATCAAAGACCCCACACACCACAGCTACAGACTTTATGATCTGCTACCATCTAGAAAACGGTACCGGAGCATTCGGGCCCGGACTACCAGACTCAGAGACAGTTTTTACCATCGCACTATCAAACTATTAAACTCCCAGCCTCTCTCACTCTCACCTCACCTCTCACCTATGATCTGAACCTCACAGTGCCTTCTTTCTTACCAAAAACCCAAACACACATCTACCATACATGTCAAAAGCTCACTCCCCATAATTTCTATCCCTTTATTTCATTCTGGTGATGCATGTTTTTGCACATAATCTGTTACCTTTTTGTTGTTTTGCACATTGCCTGTTGTTGTTTTTGCACACTGCCTGTTGTCTCTGTCTTTCTTTTGTTATACAATTGTATTGCTGTTCTTTTTTTCTTTGTACTACTTATGTCCGAGAGCTAGCTAAATAGCATTTCGTTATACCATATACCTGTATATGAGTATAATGACAATAAACTTGAACTTGAACTTGACAGGTGGAAGGGTTGTGACCAGCTTCAACAGCAGAACTAGCCTATTCTGCAGCTCTCTCCCAAGGACGGGGTTGATAATTTCACTATAGGTGATCCTCTAGTTCACAATAGGTCCAATAATTGTTTCCATATATGTACAGTAATAGAAGTCAGAGTTATTGGTATATAATTATTTAGTTTGATTTTGCCACTCTTGATATGGATGAGCACAACATTAGCAATTCCCCAGTCTAGGGGTACTGCCCCAGTCCTGAATGATTTTCATCAATAGCTTCTAAATAAAATCTGTTTCGTTGAGTGCACAAAGTAGCACTCCATGAGGTCCTGGGGATGTTTCTAGTAACCAGAACACTTCAGTGTCTTCTACACTAATATTGTTTAATAACGAATCATTTCCTTCTGTTACCTGGGGCATACTAATATCTTCTTCCCTAGTGAGCACCTGAGTTAAATACTCTTTTAGTACATCCTCCATTTCTCTTTCATTTCCTAGAATTTTCCCTCTGTTGTTCTTGAATGCATTTTATATACTCTTATACTGTTCTTTAGCTGGTATAACATTTATTTTAGCCTCCACTGCAATATTATTCTTCATCTCTCTTTTGGCATTTCTAATAGGCTTTTTCATTTCTGACAGCAAATCATTATGCTCCTTTTCTTTAACAGGATCATGTTTTATAATAATTTTCTAAAATGCTTCTTTGTATTATATTTTTCCTGAACCAAATTTGTTACATTTGATGAACAAAATCATTAATCATTAAAAGCATAATGATTAATAATCATGTGGGATACTGCTTTTAGCTATTGATTTACTTGCTCTTGAGAGTACTGAATAATGTGAAGTGTGTCACACATACTGTAATAATAGAGAATGTGTAGACACATCAGCGCATCATGTCGCTTTCAATTAACGCTTATCCAATTCAGGGACACAGTGGCCTGGAGCCCCTCCCAGGAATCATTAGGCACACGGCGGGATAAATTTTGGATGAGACACTAGTCCATCGCAGGTCACACACTGACACAAATATACTGTACATACTCTTTGCTCACACCAGTGACAATTTTCCTAGATAGCAAATAACCTACCTGTGCTGTATGTTCTTACTGTGGAATGAAATTAAACCACCTAGAGGAAACCCACACAAACACAGAGGAGAACATGTAAACTCTATACAATTAGCACCCCAGGCGCTGAACCCAGGGCCCCAGCACTGCAAGGCAATAGTGCTAACCAATGTGCCACTCAATTTGTAGACAATGAAAAGGATATGCTATATACACCGTACAGTGTATTACATTAATATTTTACTCAGGTATTTGAACTGACAACATGCTTCAAGCTCAGAAAAGAGAAATTCTATATTAAACATGAACATATAAGATGTAGAAGTGTTACCAAAATACTTAAGATAAAAGAAAGTTGTTTATAGTATTCCATCAGTTTTACAGGACATGTTATGATTAAATATTTTAAAAAGTGTACACTGCATTTTATTAATGCATATTGAATTTTCAGACATACATTTTTGTACATTTTATCTTTATTGTTTGCATGATTAGCAAAAGTGATCGTTTTCTTGTGCTTACAGCTCTAATTTAACAGTATAAAGTAAGCCTCTTTCTAGATTAGATTAAGATCATTTTATTGGCCAAATACAATTTCTTGGATTAGGAATTTGTCTTTTCACATACCCCAGCTTGCTCTCCATGAGACACAGAGACAGAGAGAGAAGCTGGGGATCAGAGTGCAGGGTCAGCCATTTATATGATGCCCCTGGAGCAGTTGGGGTTAAGGGCTTTCCTCAGGGGCCCAGTGGAGTAGGATTCCTCTACCAGCCATGGGATATGAACCAGCAACCTTCCAGTCACAGGCACAGATCCTTAGCCACAGAGCCCCTCACCACCCCAGGGGCTATTCATTTTGGTTAGGAATCCTTTGTTCTAAGAAAATTCCCAGAACCTTATATTTTCCCATCCACAACATTGTATTTTCTGATGTTATTTTACTTTTATTCAGTGAATTGAAATAAGTGCTTTTTGGTTATACTGGCCTTAGGCAAAAGGCACTGTGCACCTGCTGTGTGCATGTCCTCCACAGAGAGTGTTTATTCACCTGTTACTCAGTGCCCGCTGGTACAGAGCAGCTGGGTTGGCTTGGATTAGAGGTCTGCAGATATGATTTATTTTGTTGGATTCTTTTTAAATGCCATGTATTCTTTCTGTGAACCATGGACCTGTCTTAACTCCTGTATGTGAAATGATTTTCCTACAACATTGTGAGATTTGCTGCACAGACCAGCTGTTTCAATGGCAATATTGTGAAAACAGTAGGATATTGTTAGAGAACAAAGCATGATGTATTTGAAATAGGGCATGCAATTATTTTGTATTCACATACATAATGTAGACTCTCAACTTTTGATAGTTCATGTACATTAATAAAACATGCATGCAAATGTACATTTCAGACATAACTTCTACATTACTTCATGTTATGTCTGATATGTGAGCTTGCATTCCAGTAAACTTTGTTTTTGAAAGCAGATGAATGTGTGATTTCTGAATCACCATTGCAAAACATGTAGAACAATTTGACACTTGCATCGATATGTTCAGAAACATTATCTGGAAACATCTTGCTACTGTAGGTCGGGATTTCATGCCAGATGAGTACCCTGAAACCTCAGCAAGAAAGATTTCTACTAGACTGTGGAGTCCAGAAAAAAAAAACTGCTGGAAGTTCTCATTCCTGAGACCAGAGTCAGTGTGATTCATCTGGTTACCAGAAATTATACTGCATGCAGGATGTCTCTTATACCAAGATTAAATCAATGTGGTGGAAGTACCTGTTACTTTGATACCCATTAGTATGTTTGCAAAAATATACTCATTATGGGATTTGATCTATTTAAACATTTCTTTTATCCCATCTACATTGACCTGTTTTGGAGGGACTGGTCTTGGACATATTAAGTGCAAATGAAATTGGGTGACCATAAACCACTCTAAAATTAATCTAAATCTAAAAGGGCTGCATTCAGATACTTAGAGCTGTTCTAAAAGTAGTGGAAATATAAACCAACCTTAAACTGTGATAATTGAGGACCAAAAAAATTATTCCCTGATTGTACAAAAAACCAAAAAACAATAAATCGAAATGCACAGATATCCAGTGATATTGTCACTGAAGTATGACAGCATTCACAACAGTATTTTGTATTTGATTTTTGTTAATATGCATGCCATTAACAAGAAATGCAGAGTAGGGTTTAAACAAGTATTAGTCATTAATAATATTAGCAGGGCACACAACTTTGCTAGGAGAACATGCATTCCCAACTAAGAAAAACAATCTCATACTGTTATGGTTACTTTTTAATCTGGCAAATCAAATGCAGAGATGATTAGTTTGCCCTGTGATTTAGAGAAAAGTCTTTTTTCCAAGCTTTAAAAGAGAACAATCAGCAGACTTGAACCAGTTCTGTCTGGTTTATAGGTTTCAACTGCCATTCCAATTTTGTGGTCTAACAGCCTGAAACAAATTACACAACATCCAAGCCAAAATAAAACTCAAAATATTCTGAATAGTACTGTAATTACAAATGAAAACATAAGACAAATTGGTTGGTTAATGTACGCACTCCTTACTAAGAGCACTTGTACATTACCTCTGGTGTAATCAATTCCCTTCCAAACCACACAACAAGCACATTATCTTCCACCTGAGTTTAATTGTAGTGATTCTGATGAATTCAGAATAAAATCCATTGTTCCTTTAGGTCTCCTCTGCTGGGTAGTGCATCACAAAGTAAACAGTCACCTATGGGCAACAAGGAGCTCTCAAAAGACCTGCAGGATAGAGGAAGTTGTGGGAAGGCACAGAGCAGAAAATAGATATAAAAGATTTCAAAGGCCTTAAAAATTTCTTGGAACACAGTCAAGACAATCATTAAGAAGCAGAAGTTGTGTGGCACCACTAAGACCTTCCCTAGATCAAGTCATCCCTCCAAAATGGATGACTGACCAGGGAAGAAATTGATCAGAGAGGAAACCAAGAATCCAATGGCAACTTGGCAGGCTTTTATGTTCAGGACTGGTCAGTGTGTAAATGCCACAATATCCCAAGCTCTCCACAAGTCTGGGCTATTTGGGAGAAGCCACTCAATCTCACACTGAGTCTTGTTAGAGGTACTGTATGCAAAACAGTGGAGATTCTGAGGCCATGAGGAAAAATGTTTTGTGGTTTAATGAAACCCAGGATAGAATGTTTTGGCCTTAATAGAAATAATACAGCACATCACCCACAGATCACCATCCCTACTGTAATGCATGTTGGAGGCAGTTTTCTGTTAAGAGGGTGTTTCTTTGTAGAAGGTACAGGGACACTGATCAGGATTGAATGGAAACTTGATGGAACAAAATAGACTGATTAAACAAAACCTACTGCGGTCTACAAGGAAACTAAAATTAGGAAGGAAAATAAAGCACTGTTGCTAAAGTACAAAAGCGGTAAACATCCTGAATTGACCCAGTAAGAGCTCTGACCTCAATCCCATTGAAAATCTGTGGAATGACCTGAAGATTGCAGTCCATTAACAGTCCCCTCTGACAGAGCTTGAACAGTTATCGGAGGAGGAATGCACCAACATTGCCAAATCTAGATGTTATACATTGGTACAGACAGAATTATGGCTGAACAGTAATTCAAGCAAAAGTTGCATCCATGAAGTACTGACTCAGTGGGTGTATACACTTATCCAATTATCTAGGTTTTCACTTGTCACTGATTTTCAGAATGTTTGAGCATTTGTAACAATTTTTGATTGTTACAGTAAATTACAAGCCCTCACATTACCTCATGTCAGAAGTTCATTTCTCGGAATGATTTACGAGAATGACTCCCTTCCACCATCACTAACGTGTAGTTGCATAGCACCACATGACCTGGGTAATTCTGCAAGCCTCTTTGTGTTACTATAAGTAACAAATGTTGATCATTGCATTTGCTTCATTTTTTCTTAAAGTGTTATGATATTCTTCTTTGAAGAGATATTTTTTTTTGTTGAAAGGAAAGTACTATATATTGAAATTAAACATGTTCAATCCAATGTCTCAAAGCAGTTCAATTGCACTAAATTTGTGTTCAAATTCAAAACAAACATCACCACCACCCCTTAAACCCCATGGCATCAGTGAAGTCTGCCTCAGATACTTTCTGCCGAACAACCCAGAAGTGAACTACAGTACATCAGCAACAGGACTCCATTCCTTTACCAGAGCCCAGTACCAAGACTCCAGGCATTGGAAAGTTACATAGACAGGGTCAAGAAAGACCAGAATCTAGATAGATAGATACTTTATTGATCCTGTGAGGGAAATTGCAGTGCAACAGCAGCTTAACACACACAACACAGCCACAGTGTAACGAATTATATAATAATAGTACAATACATACAATACAATACAAGAGTTACTCACAGTCCGGACGCACAAGAACAAACTAGAACAGAACAGTACACAGAAAATCGTATCACACTCATATCACACATATGAATATAAATATAGATGTAACTATAGATATAAATATAAATGTATTGCACAGGTCCCTGGCATATATTGCACAAAAAGTGGTTGTAAACGGGAAAAAGAAAAAGAAAAAGAAAGAGAACAGATGTAGCAGTAGATGTGTAGATGTGTTTAGTCCAGAAACAGGTCACTGTCGATCTTGCCTCTGCCAAGACGCAAGGTGGATGCGTTGTACAGTCTTATGGCAGACGGCAAGAATGACCTCCTGTAGCGCTCCCTGTCGCACCGTGGATGAATCAGTCTATTGCTGAACGTGCTCTTCATTCCTGCAAGCCTGTCATAGAGGGGATGGGAGAAGTTGTCCATGATGGCCTCTAGTTTGGACATCATTCTCCTCTCAGCCACTACCTCCAAGGAGTCCAGGTCAAACCCAATGACAGAGCTTGCTCTCCTGATGAGCTTGTTCAGCCTTTTGGAATCTACTGCTCTAATCCCAGAGCCCCAGCACACCACTGCGTAGAAAATGGCACTCGCTACCACCGACTGATAGAACATGTGTAGCATCTTACTACACACATTGAAGGACCTGAGCCTCCTCAAGAAGTAGAGTCGGCTCTGTCCCTTCTTATAGATGGCCTCGATGTTCTTAGACCATTCCAGTCTATCGTCGATGTGCACTCCCAGGTACTTGTACGAGTCCACCATCTCCACGCCACTCCCATGGATGTAGACAGGATTAGGTTTGACCTTTTTCCTCCTGAAATCTACTACCAGTTCCTTTGTCTTTGTAACATTCAGTTCCAAGTGGTTCACCCCACACCACTCCACAAAGCTGCTGACCAGTCCTCTGTACTCCTCCTCCTGCTCACCCTTGATACATCCCACAATTGCAGAGTCATCTGAGAACTTCTGCAGGTGGCATGACTTTGAGTTGTACATCTAATCATGTTAGGAAGAGGCATGCAAAGGTTCAATCAAGGTTTATCAATGCACTAACAGAAAAGCAATATATATACAGTATATAATACAATAAATTATACAATTGCTATTTACAATACAGCTACAGATTGTGCAAAAGTAACAAGGATAGGAGGTACTTAGCACTGTTCATGTGTGCAAAGTGACAGGAGGGCACCAGTGCACCCTATCAGTTCAAGGTGCCCAGCGAAGCTGCAACATCTCTTTAGCCAAGGCAAGCCAAACAGATCCAGCTTTACCGCTGTGAAAGACCCAGATCAGTCATTCAACAACAACAACAACAAAAAAAACTTTAAAATTGGAAGTTCACAAGTTTGGGATTTTTCATGACCTCTAGTGGCTCCATTGTACACATTTCCAATCTAGTATTTAGACTTCAGCTGCTTTTCTTGGCCCTAAGCCAGCAAATGCAACAGTTCCATTAAATTTGATTGAAAGCCATTTCCTCCAAACCGGGAAGTGAAAAGGAATTAAGCCTTGAAGAGATGTCTCTGCCTTTTCAGTTTTGTCTTTTCAGTGCTCTCCCAGGCTTAGAGATTAAATTTATTCAGTAACTGGCATTAATAACTCCAGTTTTAATGTTACTGCATGTGTGAATGAAGCCATTCATATCTGTGGACTTTCTGCTTTCTCGAAAAAAGAAATCTCATTCTCAATACCACCAACATGATTTTTACAGGGGGAATAATCTAACATAATTGTAGTTTGAGAAAAACTGGAAAGCAACAGGCACAAGGCAGGACCATGCACAGGACACCAGCACATCACAGGGCACACAAACACCAGGATCAACTTTCCCAGAAGCCAGTTATCCTACCAGTATGTTTTTGGACTATGGGAGGAAATTGGAGCACCTAGAGGAAATCCACACAAATATGGGGAGAACATACAGTACAACTCCACACTACAGGTCTGGAACTTGAACTCTGGGTTTCAGCAATACTAACCACTCTACCACCATGTCACACTATAGACATACTATGAAACTAGTTTCTACTTGATTTAATTATTTTTTATATGTCATTATATTATACCTTATCATTCAGCTTACTGTGTATGTGCCTTGGGATAGACAAGCTCCACACCTACTAGGTGAGCATTTCACAGGCCTGCTACCTAATTCTTTCCCTCATGTCACACAGCACCTCCTGTGTTGGTAGTGCTTGGCTAGAGGACTAGAGGACAGAGAGGCAAGTACACAATGGCAAATCCACACACCCACACCCACACCCACACCTCTCTTATTTCTAGACTCCTGACTCACCATAACCGACTCCTGACTCCCAACCACTCCTAATGCTCACAACACCGTTTAAATAAGGTTTAGCCTGTACCATTATGGATAATATAGGTGTAACACATAAAACTCACAAGACAAAGAACACATTAAACAGTAGTCCAGACTACCTGAAACCCTTAACAATACACAGAATAGACATTCGTTAGATCTTCTATACCTGGTTGCCATTTTTACTAATAACATTACACTCTGATAACCTCCCCTCTCAGCATTCCAGCAATGGTATGTCCCTCTAAGCTTTCAGGCATAGAACCAGTCTCCTACAGTATGTGATTGCAACCTTGTGACCTTTCTGAGGACACCTCCAAACAAATACTATAGGCACTGGCTTCTCCACTCATGCAGTGCTGTTAAGAGGTAAGCTGGTGGCATTCTATACTATGCCTTGTTTCTTTAGTGCAGTTTCTGTAAAAATAGTGTTCTCTACCTTTTGTTCCCCTCCTTTTCACATCCTGCGTGGGCACCCACAGGCTGAGAAACGAACAGGGTAAATTGGTGAGAACTGACACACGCTGGTGTTTTAGAAAAATAAGTTCCATTAACTCACTTTATCACTCAAAAGCCATTCTTAATCACATGTATCATACAATACCTCATAGCCTGACATATCCTCACCCCTTGCAAAGGTACAAATATTCTGTCCTTGCAGTTAAAAAACACCCCAGCCTACAATAAGTCTGGGGTACAATCCAAAAATAAGTACAGTACAGAAGGTATAAATTAAATACTAAAGAAGCTTTGGGATATTCTACATACTGCTTTGCACTGCAAGAAATCTGGTTTTACATATGTACTGTACAACATAAACATATTTTTTGGAAGATGTTATCATCAAGATCTTAACACAAGGTGAGTTATAGTGAAAAGAAAATATGCTTAGGTCAGAAAGGAATTTTTGCTGCTTCCAATAAACTGCTTATTTATTATCTAATAAACTGATATACATTAATTAAATGAAAGTTAGCATGTTACCTAGTTATATATTCAGTTCTCATTGCAGTTATATTACTATTTGGGGCTCACTATGAAGACTTAATGTATGGAGGTCTTGTCCAATATATAAATGTACATTACCTACATTTATGATCTGAAAACAGTTATTAGACAAACTATCTTTAATTGAAGCCTATTCTGATGGAATGCATACTGTATGTGCAGATGACATTTTACAAAAAAAACATTTTTTTGCTATACCATTTCACCCCTTTCTGTGAAATATTTAGATTTATACTGGCAGTCGCATTAAGGCAGTTCTGAGCATCATGAAAATTTAACCTCAGTCAGCTGTGCCATGCATTAATTTCCATAACTACAGAAAATGTGTACTGCCTTGTATTTTCTTGATACAGTGACTGGTGTTGTTCAAAAGCATTGGTGCATTGCAAGAAAGAACGTTGGTTTACAGTAGCAATGAGACATACTGTAAGACATACTGACACAAAATCATTTCCTATGAATATCTGAATCACAGTTGTACTCACTAAAGCCCTGGCATGAGTTTAATAACCTGCACTGAATTACAAAAAAAACTGCTTTAGTTACAATTGATCATTTTTAGTTTGTATATGTTTATATTTAACCTGGCAGCACAGTGGCACAGTGGTTAGCATTGCTGCCTCACATCTTTGGGACTCTGGATTCAGTTATTGGCCTGGGCTGCTATCTGTCTGAAGTTTGTATGTTCTCCCCGTGTTTGTGTAGATTTCCACTGGGTACTCCAGTTTCCTCCCACAGTCCAAAGACATACTGGTAGGTTAATTAGCTTCCAGGAGAACCGTCCCTATTTATGAGTGTATTTGTGTCTGTGTGTTCCCTGTAATGGATTGATGTCCTGTCTTGAGTGTAACCTTCCTTGTCAAAACTGGATGGATGTTTATGAAGGGTCTAAGTCCAAGCTGAAATATTATAGTGTTTTACTCTTTGCAACAGTCCCATTAAGATGTTTCTGGGATGATCAGGGAATTAATTTTCAGACTAAAGCATTACTCTGCTCCTCTATGTACAGTAACAAGCCTTCTGTTTTTCATTCTTAATCACATTGACAATTAGAATTAGCTGCCTTTACACTAGGCATAGAAATCAATTTTGCATTTCATTGTTTTAATAAATAACAGCTTTAGATGTTCTACAAATCAGTATGCTAGTAAAAATAAGGAGACTCTTGCCATATGGTGGAACTGTCAGATAATGTGTATTAAAGCCTTCTTGTCTATGTCATGGTTGAGAAATTTAAGGACACTTTCAAATGAGAAAAAACTGTTTATAACACAATATATTATATACTGTAGATCATGTAAGAAGAAAAGTGAGGAATTGGGAAGTTAAAATGTATCCGTTTTGCAATTATAAATTAGTTCTGAGGTACCTATTTGGTGATTCTAGTTTTAGTTCTTTTTAGTTTCCCTCTAGTTTCCTAATAGTTTACTAATAAATAACGTATAAAAATAAGTGGTTGAAGAATTGCTTGAAAGCATTCAAAACTGGAGTGCAGTGTTGTACTCAGTGGGTAAAGTAACAAAGTTACTGGAACTTAATTCGAGATCAAAAGGTGAAGTAGATGCAGCCCTATAATTGTTTGAAAGCCTTTTCTTCTTCTGCAGTTTCAAATGTCTGTGAAATCCAATTACCTGGACAAACGTTTATTACATTTCACAGAATCTGGGATTTGTTGAATTGTTGGAATTGCTGCTCTCTTAAGCTTAAAATGAGTATTTTCATTCATGAGAAAGTTGCATAATAAAATTGTAAAAATATAATGATAATGATCACATGGTATACCTGTAGATAACATGTTGTAACTGCATTGTGAAAACACAAACTACTTCTCTTCTGAAACTTGAAGACCAAATAAGTAAATAAGAAGTTTGTTACCTACAGTATGAAGATTTGTATGACATTTTGCTATTTAAAATGTATACTGAAGTATATACAATTATTGTAGACAGTTTTCTATCCTCACTGGACTAATAAGGATTAAGTATTATAGAGGCTCTGGATTCTAGTACTGTCTTTCAAAAAAAGTCTGTTTCTAATGTGCTTGAGCTTATCAACAGATTAAGACCAAATGTACAGTATTTGGTAGTCCTGACTCCTAACCTAATTAACCATTAAACCATGCTCATTTGACAGCAGGGATCACTACGAAAGTTCCAAAAACAGAATAGTTGTAAAAGAGCAGAATGTTACCATTGTTGCTACATTCTCCTTATTCTGGCAAGTGTGTTTAGTTATTTCAGACTAAAATTATAATTCCGTGAAGTATATTTTCCTCCCAAATAACTGGAAGGTTGCATTCATTATTTGAAGATTATGTCTGAACCCTAACCCTAACCTACTGTACCCAAACCCTTATCTAGGGTTAGGATTTCTACAAACCATAGAGATTGTTTGATGGCATGGCTGTGTTTTAGGACAGAAATTACATTTAGGAAATGTGATATTTCACTGTTATTTTCATGTTTTTTTCTTGCATAAAGTATATGGGTCTATCCACAGTATTGCCCTAACAGGCTTTGCTATGTATACTGCTCTAAAAGCAATAGTCGAAGGAAAGTGATTATAAGCTTGATTTTCTTGCATTTGTCATTGAATACACTGGCTTATCAACAAATTAAGACTATATTTATTTGGTATTCCTTACTCCTAACCAATTTAACCACAAAACCATACTCATTTGACAGACGCATTCACCATGACGATTCCAGTAACAGAATACTTGTCAAAGAATAGAATTTTATTATTGTTGTTACTGTATTTAGACACATTTGACTTTTATCTGTTGCGCACCACTTCGAAATGGTAGATAAAACAACTAACCCCATTTGACAAATAACACAAAAAAATGTAACTTTATTTTTTATTAGCTTAGAACTCCCACAGACTGCACATAAAATTAAGGATACATTAGAACCCATACAGGAAACCAATTACTTCATTTAAAAATGTCAATAACCATGACCTCAGACCTCAGACCTTTCTTAAAGCTGTAATATGACTCTTTAGAGCAGCTGGTGTTAACTCTTACTGCAGCCTGAACCTTTAGTGGTTCTCAAAATATTTTCTTGCAGCCCTTATCAAAAGGTATTGAATTAGGTCTGTTCTTTCAATGTAAGATACACAATATCTATAGAATGAGTAGACCACTGTCAAATGAAATTTAACTTTGATTTATGCTTTGTGACCCTCTTTGGTAGTAAGAAATATAGGAGGATGTATACAGTAAGATATAATAAATATATATATTATAAATTATATCAATAAACAGCACTGTATATGTGTATGTATACAGATGCAGCCATTCAAAATGCGCGGGCGATACTGCATTATTTTGCGGTACGCTGTACGCAGTCTACCGCAAGCTACCGGTAAATACCGCGAGTTACCGTAAATTCTCCTATAATACGACAAGCAAAATAATAGTATCCAGAATTTCCGCAAGGTGGAGCTAATAAAGCTCAACCTCTCATGTTTGAGCTGTGGCCATCAAAGTCTTTAACGAAGATATTACTAATAGTATTAATAATGAATGACCTTGGACAAGCTGTAAGTGTAAACTCAAAGTATTGCCCTGGTCAACATTCTTTTTTTCATTGACCGTCTTTGTAAAAGTAACACCACAGCATTTCGCAATCACGCATTTGTTTCCAATCATGCAAAGTACAGTGATTCACCATGCCTTTCACATGCTCATAAAAGAGATTGATTTAGGAACATAAACATATTACCGTATGCAAACTGTACTGTATACAGTATGTATATGTATATTTAATGTCTTAACTGTGCCCGTTTAAGTATTGAATATTCATATCTAATTTTACCACTGAAGGGAAATCTTAGTAGCTGAGCATAAAAAGAATAGGAGCATACTGCAACGCGTGTGAAGGCCATAAACAATATTAATTTTGGAACATAAACATACAGTATATGGCTGGTCTCGGTACTTTAAAGAAAACATACACGAAACATGGTTTCATTATGACCAGAATCGGTCTTGAGATATTTTTAACTTGATTTACAGTATTTGAGAGGTATGTCTTAACACCGATACTACAGTGCTTAAGTACTGCTCACGTATATGTTTCTAGGTTTATATTATGCATTTCATACGGTCAAATTACTTTTGAGCAACTAATAAGAAGCGCGAAACGGTATGCGTTTTAGTTTCGTTTTGTGCTGGGACCCGTGGATTGATTAGAGATATCAAGTACATACAAGTCATTTTTTAAATGTTGTAGTTCGTCTTGAAAAAATGTTACGAGTACATCATCTATCAACAATTACACAGGTTCTGTTTCCATATTGCGGATTTTGGTTACGTAATATTATTTTCTAGATTTCACGTTGTGAATATATGATTTGGGCAAACAGAGCCGCAAAGAAGTACATTATGGGTTGTTGTTTTTTTTTGCAGTTTTATCTAGAACAAGCGATGCTTAAACCTTTGTCTGATTCTTGTGAAACTATCCACACGACAGTTACAGTACCTAGGAGTTGACTTCAGTGATGTCACTGATGGGATGTTTCTAAAAATCCATCCTCTGTAAAACGTCTTCTCTAGTTGTCCTGCATATGTATTCGCTAATGAAGCTGTGTGTTCTGAGCCTGGATCTCTACATTTCTGTATGAACCAGCTTAGAGGGCTAAAGACAGCTTGTGTTTAAATTGAGTGTAAGGCAATTTATGCTTCTAAAGTCATGGTCAGCATTTATTATTGTACTGTGCTGTAAACTTGTTCTGTGCCAAGTCACATTATTTTATAGCGTTTTTATAGCGTTATCAAATCCGGTGGCGCTGTGTGTTAGTTTCCTGACTCCCATGTCACATGGTCTGTGATTGAAACTTGTAAAACCGGTTTAATTCGTCACAGCCAGCACTCCGGTTGTAAAGTAGAAGCAGGCGAGATTTCCAGCGAAAAACACCTCCCCCTTCTTCAGGTGTGAGGGTCTTCTGCTCAGAATGAAACGCTAAAATGTAATGTAGGCTCTGAATGGGTTCAATTGTGATTTGGGCTTGATTAAGGTCGCTGCCTTTCATCTAAAACCCTACTTGAATCCTTCTAAACTAAAAATCAGTGTTAGTGAGTTCTAAATAAAGAGGTATCCAGGTAACAGTGAAACGGGCGGACAGTCTGGGGAGATCGCCCGTTTTCCATGTAAATAGTTCCCTGGTTCCGCACCCCTTGGTGTTTCTCTCGCTCTCTCTCGGGTCACCTGATCATTAGCTCGAAAGATTTGAGTGCTTTGTGTATATTCTAATGGTAGTGGGGGCAGGGTGTGTGGGAACAGGTTTGGTTGAAATTGCATTGGAGATCTATGTTCTTCACACCTGAAACATTTTCTCTGAAAGCATTTTCTTCGCAGTTTAACCGATCTTGTTACAGCATGTTACAGTTTACTATTATTAACCATATTAATTTTAAGTGCTTAATGTAAAATCTTGTAAAAATATATTTTCATTGTTCAAATATACATTAAGTCTGACTATCATATAATAAGTTAAATACAAAACTAAAGAAAAAATAGGGTTAAATATAATTCAAAATATTTTGCTAACAATGTTAACTGTTTATGAATAATAAAATGTATTAACTAAGGAGTAGGATGGCACAGTTGTTAGTATTTCATAAATACAACAGTAGTACCTGATGTCTCAGTGGCTTTCAAAATTAAATTATGCATGCAAACCTGTGAACTAGAAAGATAACTAAGATATCCATCCATTTATAATGGTGGCAAAGTGGTTAGCATTGCTATCTTGCAGCACTGGGGTCCTAGGTTCAGTTCCTGCCATCCTGTGTGTGTGGGGTTTACATGTTCTCTCTGGGTTACATGGTTTTTCTCCATATGTGTGATATGACTCCCTCTCGCACTCCAAAACATACTGGTAAGTTAATTGATTTATGGGAAAACTGGCCCTGGTGTGTGTGTGTTTGTGTCTGTCTGTCCTGTGATGGACTGGCGCTATGTCCAGGGTGTATTCTGCCTTGTGTCCGTTGCTTACTGGGATAGGCTCCAAATCCTCTGTACTGGATAAAGAGATTAGAAATGGAAGTAAAGGCACTGTGTGGATGGAACTATACACAGTGTTAGAAACCCACTATGAAATGGCAGCATCTCACTGAGAATAAAATATTTTATAGTGCTGGCTTAAGGAAACAGCCTTTCCACCTCTCTTGCACATCAGTATCCATACCTAGTTATTTAAACAAATTGCCTCTAATTATAAACATCTTAATATGCTGGCTCTGTGGATCCGCATCAGCTATGTTTGCCCATTCCTTCAATTCATGTGCATCCAACACACAGTTCAATGCCAGCAACTACACATAATCTAAAATACAATCCTTATTTCAGTATCTATGTAAACATATAGTCTGTTAACTTCATCATCTTCATCAAAAGTATGCCTAACCCCATTAGGAAGTGTTCTTGTTATAAGTGTATTCCTCAGCTTTCCCCAAATTATCTTCTTCTTGCCAACATCTCTAGTCTTTTATCCTGCAATAACTCAGCCAACACTTAAATCTCCAAAAGCTGCTTGTGTTAATTTCTTTAAATCACAAATATCATGTGTAAATACTGGCCATGTAATACTCTGCATTGTGGAATAATAGTTTATTTTAAAGGGAACTAGAGAAACTAAGAACTAGAGAAATCAAGAAAGGCTTTTTTTCTAGAATTAATAAATGCACATCCTGTTCACTGGGGAAATTAAATCCACACTGAGCAATCTTCAATATGTTCAGAATATGACAGCAAGAATCCTATCAGGGATGCATTACACCTGTTTTCAAGTCCTTGCACTGGTTACCTATCAGATTTCGAGTCAACTTCAAAATCCTTATCCTCCTTATATACTGTCCTACAACTGTTATTATTGATCTCCGAATTATTGTACTTGACATGACTTCATTCAGCCTTTCCTGAATGTCTATGACAGGCAGAGAGAGTGCTGTTTCTGGTGCGATCTTTTGCAGCTGACATTTCACTGTTTTAAACGAACAAGAAATTAGATTGCTCATAAATCACTTATTCTATATAAACACAGCGTAATTGCCCTCCAAAAATCCTCTTTTTCTTGTTCGTTTTAGAGACCTTGATCGAAACTGATTTTAGATGTCAGGATTTATTTTCTCTGTATTTCCTTTGTCGAGATTTTAACTTTATATCTAACTTTATATCTAGGCTCAGATTTCAACTATAAATCGTACAGTAATTAATAGCAGTAAATATTGATGTTTATACATAAAAAAGTCATGCCTTGGAGTATAGACCCCCAAAGGAATGCCATAGACTCAAACTGCAAAATAAACACATACAGAAAGAAAGTATTTGTATTGTAATTGCAAATCCTGGTACTGTATGAGTGATTGGTATGACTTTCCTCATTACAAATCTCTTATTAGAATTTAAATTTCTCTGTAACTCCAGGTCAGAACAGAGAAAATGTAACTGCCTTAAGGAGTTTACGATTATGAAAAATAGAAGGATAAGCATGATACGTATGTCTTCTGTCATTTTCTAAGTCATGTTACTGAGCACCAAATCTTATTGAGAATATGAATCCATTTAAAGTTTATACCATTAAAGTAACGGTTTATTCCATGCTGAAAATGTTTGTACCAGACTTTTTTGAGGCCTGTTTAATTGTGTCTGAAGTCTGATGTTGTAAATTTTATTGTTAAAAAGATCCATGAAAATGTCACTACTAAAGTTAGCTGGTACTGTTGGTATTGTAAGTGGCAAGTAGAGCTCATATTTTAGATTTTGTGTAGTTGCTAGCGTTGAACTGTGTGTTGGATGCACATGAATTGAAGGAATGGGCAAACATAGCTGATGCTGATCCACAGAGCCAGCATATTAATATTTTTATAATTAGAGGAAATTTGTTCAAATAACTAGGTATGGATACTGATGCGCAAGAGGTGGAAAGGCTGTTTCCTTAAGCCAGCACTATAAAATATTTTATTCTCAGTGAGATGCTGCAATTTCATAGTGGGTTTCTAACACTGTGTATAGTTCCATCCACACAGTGCCTTTACTTCCATCCATTTCTAATCTCTTTATCCAGTACAGAGGATTTGGAGCCTATCCCAGTAAGCGACGGACACAAGGCAGAATACACCCTGGACATAGCGCCAGTCCATCACAGGACAGACAGACACAAACACACACACACCAGGGCCAGTTTAAATCTAACCTCAGAACCTTTCTTTTCAGAACACTTAGTGTCTGTATCTGCTTCATTTTCTAATTTTGGTAGCACCTCTAACTGCTTGTCTTTCTTATATGCATTTACTTTGTAATCTGTGGTCCTTTTATCTGTTTTTACATCTACTGTATTGCTTTGAGATGCCACCTTTAATGGTGATATATCAAATAAAGTTTTTTATTATTGTTATAGGGAAACATGATCAGATTTTCCCTGGTTCAGAAAAAAAGATCTAAAGTATACTAGTTTGTCACTCTTCTCATTCCCTTTGCTAAATGACTTTTCATACTAATCTGATCAATCTAACTGCCAGTTTTCTGTGCTTTCTCTATCCTGCTAGATTTGCAATTATTCTGAAAATTTTCATCTTGAAATAACTCATTTCTAAATACCTTTTTCACTGTTAACATCTTGCAGCAACTCTGCGACAAAATATACACTCTGACAGTTCATCCTGCTACCAACATTAAATAGAACAAATCTTAAGATTTCTATATTTATGTCTTTATTTAGTGGTTTCATTAGTGACAAAGGCTGAACTTTCTTGGAAAAATGTATTTTATGTGTTGCGGAAAAAACTGACTTGCTTTAACAAAATATGTTTACAAATCCTTTCACCTGGCATTTTCGTAGTTAGAAATTATGGAACGCTCTGTTAAAAGCAAGGGAGTTTTTATGTCCGTTGCAGTTCTTTTGCAACATGAATATAATTATATCTTTATTAATTTCTTGAGATACGCGATTCCATATTATATTCCCTTTTAATCAAATTCTAAAAGTATGCTTGTTGACTCCAGTATCGCGTTAGTTAAAGACTTCGATGCTTAAAATGTTTAGGGAGAAATGGAATACTGGTGTGTATGTTTTCTTTAAAGTACCGAGACCAGCCATATACTGTATGTTTAAGTTCCAAAATTAATATCGTTTATGGACTTCACACACGTTGCAGTATGCTCCTATTCTTTTTATGCTCAGGCACTAAGTAAAAGGAGATGCTTCATATTGCTTGACTAATTTTAAAAACTAAGTTAGAAATGCAGACGCTCCCTCGGTGCGCTGCTCTGGTGCGTCGGCTCTTACACAGTGCCTGTCTGCCGTAAGGGTTACAATATACATACCCAACACTGCTTGTACCCATCTGTCATGCAAATAAAACACCTTGAATTGAATTGAATTGAGGGGAGAGGGGGGGAATACTAAAGCCAATACTGGCTCAATACCCTCGATGGGCTTTGACGTGCTAATGCGTTGGTTTAACAGTCCGGGTGTGGCAGGCTTCCAATGTCAACTCGACTCGATTGGAAGACAATGAACGTATTTTGTGATATTTAGAAATATAAATTTGTTTGGTGCGAGTGAGGTTTTATTTAATCTCTGACCAAGGGAAACGTTTCATTTTTTCAAAGAAATGTTTGTTAAAAAATAAAGTCATAGTTCTATGGGATTCAATCACAGACCATGTGACATGGGAGTCAGGAAACTAACACACAGCGCCACCGGATTTAATAACGCAATAAAAACGCTATAAAATAATGTGACTAGGCACAGAAAAAGTTTACAGCACAGTACAATAATAAATGATGACCATGACTTTAGAAGCATAAATTACCTTACACTCAATTTAAACACAAGCTGTCTTTCTGTATGAACCTCTAAGCTGGTTCATACAGAAAATGTAGAAATGCATTAGCCTGATTATGATTAAAAAACACATAATTAAACACGCGTTTGCGATTTAAATCAGAACACGATTTAAATCAATAGAAATGTTTATATTGTAACGCATACTGTCCAGCCTCCATTTCTCTATAAAAATTTACTCTGTTGCACACACACACACACTAGAAGCAGGAACCGCTGTCAGAAGGGAAGATATGTTCAAAATATCGCAAATATCGATCATGTTGCGATATTTTGAAATATAAAAGTCAATTGATTGTCCATAATATCGCTATTCTATTTTTTCGAAGAAATGTTTGTTAAAAGAAAAGTCCAGCACCAGCTGGATTTGAACACACAACCTGCCAGTTGGTAGTCACGCACCTAGACCAGTAGGCTACAAGACAGCTCACATGAACAGGCAGGCGAAACAGCCCTACACAGCCCTGTCGCAGTACACGGATACAATCATACCGTTATTAAATTCTTTAGATACGTGATTCCATATTATATTCCCTTTTAATCAAATTCTAAAAGTATGCTTGTTGACTCCGGTATCACGTTAGTTAAAGACTTCGTTGCTTAAAATGTTTAGGGAGAAATGGAATACTGGTGTGTATTTTTTCTTTAAAGTACCGAGACCAGCCATATACTGTCTGTTTATGTTCCAAAATTAATATCGTTTATGGCCTTCACACGTGTTACAGTATGCTCCTATTCTTTTTATGCTCAGCTACTAAGATTTCCCTTCAGTGGTAAAATTCCATATAAATATTCAATACTAAAATGGGCACAGTAAAGACATTTAAATCTTTCTATGACCAACCAACGGACCACGAGTGCCCCTGTCGGTTAACCAATCACGTACCGCGGTATTTTACGTTATCGCGCGTCACTATGCGCGAGGCCGTAGCCAATTACCTCTGGTACGTGTCTGTGCCGCGCACTTTGAATGGCTGCATCTGTAGATAGCTCCTCTGTCAGCTCTGTCTCTCCTTCTACTAATGATTTGAGAACATCTGCCAAGTTTTTTGTCAAATGTCAAATTTGAGCTAATTTGTGTAGTTTGGTAATGGTTTGTATTGGCTTTGTCCTTGCTTTTCAAGATGTTAAATAGCTCTGTCAAAATGGTGTCGGAACGAATATTATCCTTTCAAACAGGAGGAAATTTGTCTGCAGACCTTTACTTCTTGTCTAATATTGAATGATAAAAGCATGTGTGAAAAGAAAAACAAAAAAGCTGACCAAAACTGATTCTTTCATATAAGGTTTGGTGTTCAGCCAGACTGGAGAGAAATGGGGTTTTCAACAAAATGACGACAACAAGCAGGTTTTCTTTTATCTCGGCTGCCCTAACTTGGAATCGTCCTCAAAATCATTTCCCAAAAGCTTTGGGAAGCTGCTTTTCCTCACATTTGTCTTATGTATCCTTCCCCCACCCTATCTCCTCCTTTGAAGCTATCCATTGGCTAAATCATCACTCTGCAAATTGAGATCCTACCCTCCTCATCCTATGGCCAAGGGACTGTCCCAGGTTGGTTTAGTCAAATCTTCCCATGTTCAAAGCTCAATAAACACTCCTAACAAATTAATTCATGGGTGTTTTTATACAGTATCTTCTACAGTATCCAATCCTGAAGTTAGTTCAATAATTCTACCCAGATTTTCAGTTTGCTAAAAAAAATAAGACAGAGAAATTGATAATCCACTTGAATATAAATGCATTGGTTTCCTCATTTTTATGACATTATTTTTTTCTCCCAGTACAGAGCTGGATGCTTCTCCTTAAACATTTTCAGGCACTATGCATCAAACAACTGCTTAGCCGTATGTATCATGGATAAAGAATATTACTTTCTCATTATTTTCCTCCAGCACTTAAGCACAAACCTTTATATGAATATCAATATAACTGTTGCAGTAAAAAAGAATGACTAGAAAATAAATAGAAAACTCTTACTGCTGTTGATAGTTTATCACAATGCCACTTTGAGGAAATTTAAGAGTTTGAACTGTATCTTTCATTAATTACTAGAAGATATTGCTGATATAATACATTTTGGAAGAGAAATATGTGCTGTGCTATTTCAATTATAATAAAGAGTCAGTTCTTGACAGAGTGGTATATTAAAATAATTAGATTTTTTTCTATTATATTTTCAGGTTCAGCATTTTAATTATCATAAATGTCTGTAGTTCTGCTGAATAAATGATAAGAGGAATCATAAATCCTTGTCTGTCACACCTTCATCCCACCACATTCTCACACGGAAGCGCACTTGCACTAATCACACTCCAGCCCTGAGCACTTCTGCTAAACGACACCACTCCTGCCAATCAGCCAACCACGACACTCCATCAATCAGTGCCCCTCCTCCCTCGCACAATACTTAAACCCTCCAGAAGGCCCTCGTATTGGTTGTTTGTTTGTCCATCTAGCTTCCCTTAGATTCTGTTTTCCTTCTTGCTCTTTGTTGCTAACCATAGGACTCACCTTTGACTATGTCTACTGTCTTGCCCCTTTGGATTTGGAAGTCTACTCATTGACCTTCACCTTTTGACCCATGGAACTGCCTTTTCAACTATGACTTCAGCCTTGCCCTATTCTTGTTTGGAAACCCTCTCTCCCGCCTCTTTCTATGATCCTCGGAATTCAACTCAGACTTCGCCTCTTGTCTAGCCCCCTAAGGTACCGTGTAGGGTTTATTTTCCCCTTTTCTCAGCGGGTCAATCCTGATATTGTCTATGACAATACATCAGTCTCAATTTATATATTGTCTTTTTAAAGAGTTATAGTACCCTGTTAACAGTAATGCATGAACAAATAGTCTGTGGGTCAGATTATGCTTTGTATGCAACTTTGTGGCATTCAGTTATTGTGGATGCTAGATCATTAAAAACTGTCTCAGAGTTCATGATTTTTAAACGTGCTACAGTAAATTCTTATGTTCAAGAAAAAAAACATTATACTAACATCTGTTTCATCTGAAACATCTGAAGTTTATACAGTAGTATGCTTCTAGTACATTTTAATTTTGACCACATACATTTAAAAAAATAAAGAGCAAATTGTATATAACATGTATTCTTTTTTTACCGAACTATTGAATCTTAGAAGAACAAGATGAAAAAAGTTAGCCTTAAACTGCAGAAGAGAAGTATGAGAAAGTATACTAATTCCAAGATCAAGAGGGAAAATCGGTATTGCTTTTGTTTATTTTCAGTTGTACATCAGGTGTGTAGTGGGTTGGATACATATTCTGTTTTTTTCACATCAGTGCCTGAATTCTCATTAGCTGTTTAGTGTTATGTCTAAAATTAACTATTCTAGAGTCCTGGATACATCAATGTTCACCAAAGTAAATTTCAGACAATAGGATTTAACCTACAGTAGGGCAGCATGCTGGTGTGATGGTTAGCATTGTGGTCTTGAGAGCGTGGGTCCTGGATTCAATTCCAGAGGTGCTATCTGTGTGGAGTTTGCATGTTTCCACTAGGTGCTCTGGGTTCGTCCCACAATCCAAGGACATACTCTTAGGTTAATTAGCTTCTGGTAAATTGGGCCTGAGATGAATGTATATTTGTTTGTATCTCTGTGTGCCCTGTGATGGACTGGCATTCTGTCTAGAATGTATCCTGCCTTGTGCTGGTTGCTTACCAGGATATACACTGGGTCCCATATAGTGTATAGGATAAAAGCAGTTACAAAATGGATGGATGGATCCTATTTAAACCTGTGTGCTGTGAAGAACTATGCTGTGCAGTATATGGCATGTTTTTATTAACCAAAATGATCCAGTACCGGCGCAATTGCTGGACTAATTTAATAATTTATGCAATTATTTCTGTATTCAAGTCCATTGACTATGGCAAAAGTGCTGCTTGTGTTAATTGAGCAACAGTCCATTTTTGCATTTTTAAGTCGAAGGCAACCCTCCAGACATCTTTGGCATTGTAATGAGTCCTGGCCTAGAAGTGCTGGATGACAATTCTATTTTTCTTACAGGATGGCTTGAATTCTTAGTATTTTTTCTAGGATTTTAAGTAGCAATTTCTAATCTTGAGAAAAAATAAATCCTATAATATTGTAATGAAGTAAACACTGAATGGAGACTGAGGAAGTCACCTTAGATAATCTCTGGAGGTGTTCAGTGAATGTTGAAAAAAGATTTTGAACTCGCAGTAATAATAGCTCATAATAGAAATTCAGGAATACAGACCCCAATTCCCAACATTCTGGATATACAGTAAATACAAGCCTCTGTAGCATTATTTCCCAGCTTTTGTTCTTCTAGCATTTCCAATATACTCCCCACTGTCCCCGGCATTGCTGCCAATGCAGAAGCCTAATGCAGTAGTTTATCACGGGGGTTCCAACATCCTTGTCAGTATGAACAGCAGCTCATAAGTTCATTGAAGCTAAAAATATCAATACTCTTTCTTTATTGCAACTACATTATTGGTGTTTTTTTATTTCTGAAAAAGTAGGTTAGGGCTTTTTCTTACATTGGTTTTTATAGAGTCTGAGTATCAGAATGAGTTTTGTTTTGCTAGTGCAAAATTGTACCTATAGACTGGTTTCCCCTGTTTTGTTTCATTTGCCCCCTCTTCCCTGCTTTTCTGTGAACTCCTATATTCTGTATTGTTTTGTACATATTCTTTCATTTTGCAAATCAAGTAAGTGTAAGTTCTGTTCTTTGTTTAATCAGCAATTTAAAACTACAGCCAAACAAATTTGCTTTTGTACAGCATCACATACCGTAGACTCCATTATGGTGCTATGAAAGGTGACTTAATTAAATAATATGTCAACATGAATATACAGTATATGGTATCTTCACCCTCACAGATAAAAAATGGGGATGTTATGCATAGAACCTAGGCAGGATATTTTTGCTTTCATGTAGAATAGGATATGTACTATCATTTTGGAAAATTGCGAATGTAAGACTAATTCATAAAAAAAGCTGGAATGAACTGAACCAGGAAACTAAGAAAGGATACTGCTAAATTTTATATAGAGAATAGTTAGAGCTAAATAAGAATACTTGGGAAAACAATAGAATTTTAAGAAACTTTCCATAGGTGCCTACAGTATGACCTCAATTCTATGCTATAACTTTGCAAGTTGTCAATTGCCTCACAGAGTTCCACATGCAGGTATGCCAGTGCAGTCCTTCTCTATAAAAAAAAAAGCCCTTAACAACAGAGCCCTGCCTCTCTCTTTGATTTGGTCAGAAACCTTATTCCATCACAAGCACCAGCTTCCCTAGCACAACAGCAGCATGCTTCATATCCTGTTCCTTCATTGTTAAAGGCCAAACCTAGAGTGGTTCTTGTTTTTCCTTGGGCGACTGACTCTCTTCTAAGTCTAACAATTGCTGAGGAACACGACCAATTCCAAGGGAGTCTATC
This sequence comes from Atractosteus spatula, assembly GCF_055471065.1. Taxonomy (NCBI): domain Eukaryota; kingdom Metazoa; phylum Chordata; class Actinopteri; order Semionotiformes; family Lepisosteidae; genus Atractosteus; species Atractosteus spatula. Next base: position 44,629,541 of record NC_142711.1, read on the forward strand.
TCAACAGTTTCTTTCCTGTGGGCCCCACATTCACAGAAATAAGTGCCTAATTCAACATTTGTTCTAGTTACTCTCGGCAGCCATCTTGGCTCTGCTGGTTTTGGTTTGATCCTAGATAATGGATTACCACAAAAACCCCTCCTTACTCCCTTACTATACACGCCCCGCTCATAAGCTTCTGAATCTGATACTGTTGGGGATCATCTGGAAATGATATCCATGAAATATAAATAATCATGATGATATATATATAAAAAAAATAGAAAACGGCAAACGGAGAGAAGGTGGCAAGAGAAAGATTTAGGCAAAATTGTAGGGTGAGCCAAAACAGCAGATTTGAAATTTAACATTGACAAATACATATTGGTCTGCATATACTGTACTGGAGCATTATAGTATCGCAGTTCCCTGTGATTTTTTTTTAAACATACGGGATGTTATACAACAAAGGGATATAGGTTTTTATGTCCACATCATGATAATGGTGAAAAGCAATAAAAAACTTTCATGGGAACATATTAAATAACTGAGGAATCTGAATTCAGAGAAGTTATGTTTAGGTATTCCAATGTATCTGGAAGACCTCATTAAAATTGTCTTCAGGTTACTTAACCGAAACACAAAAAATCTATTACAGGTTTAGAAACAGTTGAACTAATAAGAATTAATTCAGATCTCAGGAGACTGTCACATACTGTAAAACAGGATAAATGCATTAAATATATTTTATTTAGAATTAAGGAAATTGAGTGCTTCTTTGCAGCACTGGGGTGCTGGATTCAATTTCCCTACAATGGTCTGATGTCTTGTCTAGGTTGAATCCTGTTTTGAACCCATTGCTTGCTGAAATTGAATTGAATTAACCCTTAATGGCCTGCACAGAATTAATTGAAAGGGATCAAGAGCTCATAAACATATGACGTATGCAACAGTAAAAAAATGTACACTATTTACAAGGTGGGGTGTGTGCTCAAGCAAACTATTACTATGGGAGCCAAAGCCAGTTATGGTTTTGATCCCACGCCAGGCCTCCTGTGCATTATTTCCATTCATTGTTTTCTCTACCTTGGATTTATAATCTCATTTAGCCTGTTTCAATTCTTCCTGTAACTTTCAATCACTTTCCTCCATAATCATTTTCTTTCCAATCCTGCCTTTTTTAAAATTGGTAACTTTATTTGAACTTTGTGGTCACCCAGGGCATACTGTTTGTAATAAGAATAATTTGTTTAATGGGATCACATCTGCATCATAAAAAATTATGTAGGAGTTAACAACATCAACCTAATTAATATCCTCACAATCAAACACCTTTCAATTTGTACAATCAAAGCAGTTCTGCAAAGTTTGAAGCCCTTCATCATCCCATATACACAATTCTTGAGCTCCCCTGCAACCCTGTATTGGCTAAAGCAGTTAGAAAATGGATGAAGAAGAGAAGAGATTTGATCCAACTATACAGTATAAAATCTGAAGGATTATTAATGAGGTCAAACAGGGGGGACTAATTCATACTTTTCACTGAAGCAATGGCACTGGGCCATGAGCTTTTAGGACTAAGAACACTTACACAAATTTGTTGGTAAGGGTAGTTGAAGTTCTGGACTGTCAGAAAAAGCTACTAGACAGAAAACTTTCAAATAAACAAGATGAGCCAAGTGACCTATTTTTTGTTTGCAATATTTATTTTCTATAAAAAACTTGTTATATAAACTGATCTGATGAGCAGTGAAATATGTCCTTTAATACAGCCTGAGGCTTGTTTGATCATTTGTTCTAGGAAGCAATCACCAAAAATAATTCAATTCAATGTATTTGTCAAATGAATTAATATACCTGACCCTTCAGTGAAAGTCCACTGTTCCTTTGTGCTGAGTCATCCCTGCACTTCCTGTGAGAATCAAGAGCTGAATGTTGATTTATAATTTCCAATTGTTACACTTTTTTTATGCTGATGCTAAATGTGATGGCATGATAATACAAAGTCTTTGATGCCTTAATTTATTAATCTTCCTAAATATTAGCTGGTGACTGAATTAATGTATTAATTCGGGAAGAGATAATTGTGGTGTCCTTTTTCAAAGCTTTTAAAAGCACAATGTATAGACATAATTTATTTTGTTTTTAATTAATCTCTTTAATGGTTGATGTATGCCAAATAAAACATGTTTTAGAAAAATAATCAGGGTATACAAATTGAATTGCCACTGTTAACATAAATACTCAGACCTCCACAGATCAAAAATTGTCTTGTGGAAATGTCTTGACACAGTGCTAATCTGCTTTCCTACTATTGGATTAGAAATATGTTTAATAGTAAAGACTAGCAAGTAGTTAGCTCACCTGTGTCAATTAGAACACAGTAAAGTGTATGTAAGGGACAGCACTGGCAAAACTCATACAGTATATTTGCTTTACAGTCAAGAACTTTATATATGATCATGAGATTATCAATAATGATAAATACAATACAATGAATACATTTTAATTTAGGATCATTTCATGCATATGGTACATTTGGTCATAGAAACAAAAACGTATTGTTTGAAACAGATTTCAGGCGACCATTCGTTTTGAGCCACACTCACTTTAAGTAAATCTTGGAGTAAAAAATCAGTATATGGTGGCACAGACTACAATGGCCGTCATTGTTCAGGCCATAATGTACATAACTTCAAGAGCTAGTTTACTGAGATATGAGATTGATAATTGTACTCGAGATTGAAGTGGGCTGGACACAGGTCTTCTAGTCATTATGCTCCTTATCTTTTCAGTTGACATCAGACTAAGACAATCAACTTTTAAAATGAAATGAATAACTATAACTGGATTGAGGTTTTCAGATGCTTTATTTTATTATGTTATGTCTGGCCATGAGTGTGGATATACGGTACAAGAAGAAACGGACAATAAAAATGTCAAACAAGCAAGGAGAGGCACTTGTACTGATGTTACCAATGGAAAATCACTGCCCACTAGAGAACAATTGTATTCAGTATTTATAAGTTTAATTGATGGTCCACCTTTAATGATTTTTTTAAATATAGCCACATTTTCTACAGGGTAGGTGTATAACATGGGCATACTGTATTATTGGGAAAATAAAAAGCAAATAAGACAAATGAATACATAGAAAATTGATAATTGAGACAATATTGTAAAATTGTTGGAGATCAGAAATGTACTGTATGATTAATAACACATTAGTAATAAAATGTAGCTCATAATTGCCTCTTTTCTGTTTGTTACATTAAAGTAAAGACATGGAATTAATCTTTTGTGGCTTAGAAGGTAGCATGAAAAAGTTTTTATTTGGATTATGCGATACCTATCAGAACAGCAGTTTGGGATAGTTTATTTTCAGTCTAAATTTACAGCACCCTTGAGAGCAATTAATCTTTACAAAAGGGTAAAGAGAATGGGCATTGTGTTTAAGGACGTATTCTTGGTGCATTGTCACTGTTTGATGTTTTCCAGATCTCTTGGATAATGAAAACGGTGAAAATGTTCTTGAAAGTTATCAGTATAACGGATAATTTTGCCAAAGTCTTTAGAAAACTAACTGTGGCAGGTGTTTGACTGGCCTATAACAAGATTTTAAATGAATATATGTTGTAGAATTTCTATTAACTGTTAATATTTAGATGCATTTGTGTGACATGACACTGAGTATGGAAATTCAATGTTTCTTGCTTTAAAGATTGGGAAAGGAAAATAAAAATGATCATATCTGTTTTGCATCATGAACTTGCTTGTTAAATCTCAAAGTGCAAAGATTTGTCACTGCAGTGTGAATTGCAAGCACTATTTCCATGATCAAAGCTGAGCAGCTTTAGAACTGAGTTAGGGAGTTTAGTTCCACATTTGAACTTTTTTAGATATCATGTGGTGAAAGAAAAAAGCTGTATAGGTTCATTGTGTGCACCACAGTAACAAAGAAGGCCATGGATGTCCTAGCTGTCGTAATTTAGCCTTAATTCGTCTGAGAAAGCAGGATTAGAAAGCGGATAATACTGATGGTTGAAACATTCCTCTGATATAGCCCAATCACATGCTGAAACTAACCTATTATATAAATGAGAGGTAGGGTTAATCAATTTAAGACCTACTTTTTTTATTTTTACAAAATATCATTGTTGGGGAAATTAAGGTAAGAACAAATAATTAGTCCAATTGTCTGGGATTAAGTCAACAAAATGTTGCAATAGGTTAGGTTTCTACTTTATGGGTTAGAGTAAATTGTCAGACAAAAATCCTCTCAAGCACATCAGTTGAGATCTGAAAAGACCAACTTTAAATTTGACAAAAAAGAGCTGTCATTATTTGTTTTATCCAAAAGTGGAAATAAACTTTGTTTTTGATGCTATAGCTTTGTAAAGGTTTCCTTTCAGTTTAGATAGGAGTTTTGTCCTGACGAACAGCTACAGTAAGTCTGTTATAAAAGTGTGGCCTAGACACTCAAACATAGTTAAATAGTCCAGGAGGGTAGCTGCATCAGCATGCGTAGGCTGCAAAGGAACGTTTAGGTTTATAAGTAATAGGTTTATTCCATGCTGAAAAGAGAAGAAAGAAAACGTTTCAGCCATGGAGCCGCCTTCAGGTTTTTACAGGAAAATGCACTTTTCCTGAAGTGAAGCTTTGCACTCATACTGTACCTTTACAAATTGCTTTTTGTTTTTTACTTTAAACTACTGTATGTCTCGGTGAAAAAAATGTTGCTTTGAAGAGACTCTTGCATACGTATTAGAATTTATTTAAAGCCTTCCATATATAGCACAATGTTTATTTTTGACAATGGTTATCCCTGCCTTCGTTACTCCGAAATGTCACATACTTGCTCTGTAAACATTCCACACAACATCTGTTTGTTTTCTTTCTTCAGCATGCACAGAGCAAATTTAGAATTAACCTTTTCACAGATGCAGATCAAACCCCACACAGTTAAGAAATTTTTATTTGGATCTCACTATTAATATGATATTGTTACAAATAGCAGTTACAAAAAGTGAATTATTTGAAATAAATAGAATGATAAAATATAATATACCTGAGGCACCCAATTAATTACTAATTATGTCACCGTCACACTACACGACTTTACCTAGGATTTTCAGTCATAGCCTTCATTTATATAATCGTAAGAAAATCAGTGAGTTGTAAAGAGTCACAGTGTGTGCCCGTTACCATCAGTTGTGTAGTGTGAAACCCCCCACAACTCGGTCATAGCGCTCTTAACAGCCCCTGTCTGCAACTCGCTACGACAAAATCAGACTGGTTTGATTTTCTCATAGGGAGTCACAAGTTGTAGGGATGGGCAGTGAGATGATGTGCCCATTATATTACACATTATAGTGTAATACTAATTAAATTACAATATTTGTTTTTAAAGATGTTTTATATTTTTAATCTATTTTTGTGAATTTGTTCTATATTTATAGAGAAGAATGATTTTTGAAGATGTTTATTTGTGGGAAAACAATGCCTGTTACATTTTTCAAGATGTTTACATGCTAGTGCTCCACATTGATTGGCTGCCAAAATGAGGTGACCTTGCGGTACTTTCACGGCACAATTCGAGATTTGAAGCCATGATGAAAAGCCGTGAGGGAATCGTGTAATTAGTCACCCCCTGAGATTCCTAGTCATAATTTGACACCCTCTAGGACAGAAAAAACAACGATATTCAGCAACTGCAGTCGTTAAATTTGACATGCTCTCTGACTAGAAGTCGTGTCAAGTCATGTAGTGCGACGCTGGCTTTAGAGGCACCTGAGTTCTTTGTTCTCTGGCACAGCAAGAGTCAGGTGCATTGGGTTAAACAAAAGTTTATTAACAGTGAGAATACACACACTAAACTACAGTACACATAACATAAACATACAACACAAGTTAAACCATGTACTGTACAAATATACAAATAAGGCATCCCAGAGGCCTATATTCTAACTATCCAGAAATATTTCCAGACTGCTACCAAGTATTCAACTCTTGGCACCTACAGTAGGCACCTATTTGCCTCTTTTATGGTGTCTTTCTGGACTTTTTATCAACACTTGACAATCATTTGCCCAGAATTTAATTAAGAAACTTTACGTTTGCTTTGATCACTGCACCCCTATGTCTGAGCAAACATTACCCCTTGATTTGAAGCTAGAAATGATGAGATTAGCCGGGTGTTATATGTTGTATCTAAATTCTTGAAGACACTTCAAAACAATACTCTTGCATTTTTTTTTAAAATGGCTGTGTAAGGCCCTTGTATCAAAACTGAGAACAATTAAAATTTTATAAACTTTTTTTACAATAATAAACAATTTTCACTTACTCTGTAGAAGTATTCAAATATAAATGTAAATAAAATGAATGAAATGCATACCCCTATAGTATTTCCAGTCACTATGTGGAATGCATGAACATTTTGAAAATATTTAGCAAAAATACTAATTTTACAACTTGCCTGTATTACATATTCACAAGAGTAACAACACCCAAGAATTAAGTGAATTGAAAGGTTTGAGTGTTTAGGTGACAAATTTGTCTGAGTAAACCTCACCATAGGATGAGGAAGCTAGAACTCCCATGCAGAGTGAGGAGTGACCAAGAGGTAGTGGCAAAGGTGAAAAAGGAGTGGAGGAAGGATGCAAAAGATGTACAGTATGCACTATTTACAGTATAATATTGAGCTGAGGAAATGACATCAGGATTGATTATGAATTACCATACTGATAGTTGAGCTGATTGAACTTGGCTGCTGTATCCCTCCCTAACTTTCATTTCATACTGTAACTCCATTAAATGCACCATCAGTGATTGGATAGCTTGTTAACTGAGCTGCTTGGTTGGCTAAAATGTCACCACACAAACATGAGATCTGAGAGCAAGAATTTTTCTAATAGCCTTTTGGAATGTCAAAAGTGCAGCCTACTTTACTATATAAGATACAGGAATTACATCAATGACTGTCTTTTAAAGTTGTGCTAATAACATAAGTTTGTAGGTTGTATCAAGTTAAACAACTATAAGGGTTGTGTTCCTGAAAACCATTGTAGTTGATAAATGTGTGGTTCATAAAATTAAGACTTTATGGAGTAAAATAGGGTTAGGGGAGTCACAATTCAACCTATTGAAATCCCTCAAATATTTGGTTCACCTATAATGTAACATTAGAGTAAAGACAATATATACTGATGGGGGGGGGAAGATGCAACATTTTCTGGAATGAGAATACTTTAGTTATAGTTTATGTACTTTCACAAAAAGTTGTCAATTTGTTTGACCAGCAATACAGCTTGTGCAGTGAGGCATTGCAACTTGCCAATCACACGAAAGCTTGTTAGGTGCACTTTTACCCAACGAGGTCCAGTTGGAACAATGCCTGATCAGCTCACCTTTAAAAAGGCCTTAATTCAAATCTTAGATCACTACAAGAAAAAGGCCACACTTAGTCAGTTTTCTGTGCATTCCATAATGCCTTGAATGTCACCAGAAGCAAGGAAGAGGGCCATTGGCATGCTGCAGTCAGGCATGTCGTGTGCCAGCTTTGCCAGACACTATGGAGTAAGCTGCTCCACTGTGTCCCAACTGCAGAGGTTTCAGCAGACCGGCAGGACAGATGACTGTCCAAGATCCTGTCGCCCTGGAGTAACCACACCAGAGCAGGACCAACACATCAGACTGGTCCATCCTAGAGATCGTTTCAGATCTGCCACCCATACTGCTGCTGAAACTGCCGGCCGACACAATATACGCATCAGTGACAGGACAGTGAGACTCCATGCTGCTGGCCTTAGAGCAAGGTGACCTGTCAGAGGCCCTCTGCTCACACCTCCTAGACGTCACACCCGACTGGCTTGGGCCAGACAGAGGCTGTGATGGACTCATCAGCAGTGGCATCAGGTCCTCTTCACGAATGAGTCACTCTTTGGCTTGTTCAACACAGATGGGAGGGCCAGAGTATTCAGGAGGAGGCGTTGCATTTCTTTTTTCCATCAGTATATTTTGATAATAGTACTATATAAATAGTTTTTAAATATGATTCTGACATAATTCTTGCTTTATTACTGTGATGATGCCCATGTAGATCGGGTCATTCAGTAAATACAATCCCTTAAGTTATGTTGCCGTTTCCCTTCTTACACTGGCTCTCGTACTGTAGCTTTCTTACTTTTCTTTATTGTACCAATTAAAGATTGATTTACACTAAACAACTGGCCTATAGCACTATTATTTAGTCCTTTGTGACTTATAAAGAACTTTGTTTTCTTCTAAGCTCATAATGGACGTAGATCGCTTAGCAAAACCAGACTTGTTTAGGAGCCATTTCAATTGATCATTTTTATTAACTAGTGACTTACTTTTATTTTTTTAAATTGGTTATTTAGGATAACACTGCTTTGTACAAAAAATGTATAACTATCAAAGCTCAATCCAATGATACACACTGATGTGTGCAGAACACTTAAAACTGGGGGTTGCAAAAGGTAAAATGGTATACAGAAAATTTGTCGTGGATGCTCAAAACTGTGTAAGGTGAATTAGCATTAGGCTACTGTACTGCAGGAGCATACTCAATGGTAGTGACACCAGTGAAGACCCCGTATTTTGACATTCTCTATTCTAATGAGCTAAAAGTACTGATGAGATAAGGGGACCCCCCCAGTTTTCTGGAGATTGTAGTTGAGACAACTTATCTTATTGGAACTTACCACCTTCTTACACTGGCTGCAATACTAACTGTTGTGCCTTGAAAAACTCAGAGCAGGAATATGGAAGTCATCATTTTGCTTTGCTGCAGCTGTTGTAGAGGCAATGTAACAGCCTTTAACCCCTCAGGCTTCACCTGGCTACAGCAATTTGCTGAGTGACTTCAACTCAGGAAATTGTTTCCAAACGTACATTTTACAACACATTGGGGGTACCACAGTGCAATCGCTACAGAATTTAGGATATCTGTGGATTATGTACCATACTTGTTTACTTACATTCCTGCTTAAGTTACATTTCTCAACTGTACATCAGAGCATACTGTAAGTCACATATTTGGTAATCTTCTAGTTCTCCGACTTGGACATGAACAAATGAATACTTCTGCAGCCATGGTCACATTCAATCATTCTTACTTTCACAAGTCATCAATTTATACCATCTTACTGCAGTACACTGCCTCCTGCACCACCTCACTAATCAGATTTGCAAAGAATCTGTTCAGCAGTCTGTGCAATAATATTTTTGCTATAGTTAATTAATAGTCCTCTGTCAACAGGGAGACTTCCAGTTTCTTTTATAACTGCTCTAGTGAAACGTATTCAAGAAACCTAATTTAGAGAACTCCATTCTGAGCATGTTTAGACGTACAGTATTTCAAACCTTCCTTTCTTGGCATGTATGCTTGAAAATGTGGCATTTACATATCATGTGTGTTAATAGTGATAATATTAGCAGAACTGTTTGAATAATTTATTCAGCTATTCTGCTTACATTAGATTTTAGACATCCGATTTAGTTTTCAGTTAATTGAAGATAAATGTTACGATCTCAGCAACAAATAAAATTGACAAATTTCGTTGTTCGGAGCTCAAAATTTCTCTAAGGGAAATCTAAGGGAAGGCTTTTTTCTGAATTTTGGTTTTGTATCACATTAGTAATGTGTCTTTCCATCATTTGCATAATATCGATAAAAATGATTACTCATTTTGTATTGAGATGCTAATAACATTGTACTTTATTGCAACTAGATTAGACCACTATACTTTTTTGTGGTCTTATATGTAAGTCATAATGTACTGTATCAAATACACACAAGCAAATATACCCTCTCCTTTATTTAGTAGCAGGTCTAATTATATGAACTACAAGGACAGTAGTCCCTGACTTTCTTCTCTTGTCTACAATCAGCTCCTACCTAGCTATTGTAATTTTACTTTGGATAGAAACCTAAACAAGCTGGAATGGAGACCTGCCTGTGATAGTCAGGTAGAATTCTTTCTCTGAACAGAACATACTGTATGTTCTCTATGCCAGAAAATGATTCCCCATGACCCTCTCTCACAGATAAACTCAGGGTATAGTCAGCACTTGCACGCACACATTTTGGAGGTGTCCTGTGATAGAGCATTTATGGCACAACGTGATAAAAATATTGTATAAAAAAATGGATCTGATGGCCCAAAGCTGCTCAGCAATTGCACCTTTCTTGTATGCAATGTTGAATTGCATTGGATGTTTCATGATCACCTTAATGTAATATTCTATGAATTATTATAGATGGTATTTTTTATTAAAATTCTCTTATTTGTGCGTATAAGAGCACTGCAGGTTCTCACGATAAGCTTTGGCGGAATGAACTTCTGCTCCCAGTCACCTGACCACTTGCTGGATGACAATAGGTCAGGTAACTGTTTTAAAACTAGGAAGTGGAGGCCTTCTTGGTCAGTCAGGTGATGAATCTCCTATCTGGAGGCCAGAAGATAGATACTCTGTGTGTTACTTATTACTTGGTATGGAGCTTTCACTGTAATGAAAGCTCCATACCAACACCTTTATCAACAATTGCATACGGAAGACGTGTTGATTCAGAGACCTGACTGGAGGTCACCTGTGAATAAGCCACTGACAGGGCTAGGATAGGAACACTGTACCTGTTGATGTTATAACCAAATTTACAACACAAGACTTGACTTTTGGTAATTTTAAAATTGGGAATTGGTAATTGTTTCTAAACCATTAATATACCAGTAATAAACATTACAGAAAAAAGAATCATATGTCTGAGATTATCACTGTATGACCTGCAGTTGTAAAAAAACGTAGCTTTAAGTAACTTTCAGATCAAGATGTTATGTAAACAAAATCTGAAGCTTCTCTTGACTAGTTTTCAATTTTATTTTTGCATGATCAACAATACTTTGATTTTTATCAACACTGCTGAATACCATTGAATTTTCAGAGTAGCAGCTAACAATATGGGTGAGGAAATTTTCTATGGTATTTTTTCCCCATTTTTCCCCCGACTTGTGGACATTTTTCATGTTCACATTATAACACCCAGTTTAAGTTATTGATCCAAAGAGGTTTTTGATAAAGATACATTTATTTTTGCAATTAAATATTGTTTTGAGATGTATGAATGCTGAATTGTCATATGAGACTGAGTCTGACTATTGAGTTACAGTCAACATATTTAGTCCTGTTGCACTTATCTCCTGTAATTTTCTGAATGGTTGCTCAGCCATTTGCTCGTATCATGTAAGATTGAGCCACATTATTGAGCTACTGTATATTTACTTTTGTATTGATCTATTTTGCACATTATTTGCTTTCTTGGCACTTTTCTCTGAAGTCACTAATGTAGCTGATGTTGTATATTCAGCTTGTGTTTTATGCGAAAGAACTAGAAATATTGTGCATTTTATGATGGGGTGTCTTTAGCTTCTTAAACCTACTGTAATGGTCCTTCCTCTGATGTTCAAGTACAGTTGGTAATATTTGCAATATAACATACCATTCCCATTGCCAAGTTGTAGTATCCATTGCTTAAAAAAATCTCAATAATTTGTATTACTTGTATTTTAGTAATTGCACTTCCTGATTTGTCTAATACCATAATGGAACAGATGTTCATTGTGGAAACCCCCAGAATGAGGCAATTTCCTAATCAATACCAATAGTTATAGTAATATGGGGCATCTCCCTTGCTCTAAGTAAGTAAATTGATGAGGGTAAAGTAAGTAAATTGATGAAACCATAACAAATACAGAGTAATGAAATTCTCATACACAGATTCTAAACAGACTTAACCATGAATTTCAAAGGTAAAATACATTTTGTGATGGATAGTTTCCGGACTTTTTCAATAGTAACCGTTTACTAAATTCAAGTTGGTAGTACTGCTCTAAAATTGTTCTGACTTTTACATTTTTGTAAATTAGAAAAGTTTTAATTGGGTATGAAATAGAAGGACTAACTATAACATGGTGTGAATTTTGATTTAAAAACTGCACTGGGAATTGGTTTGGAAAAGTAAAGTCAAAAGCTGCTTTAAATAAAGAGCAGGTCAAGTATTTTAAAATTTAAAAATAATACAGTGGCACTGTCCTTTGGCTTTGATTAAGGTGCATGACATTGCAGGGACAAAGTGCAATTCTGTCTGTCACAGTTAAATTTATGCGTGACCACTTGACTTAGTATTAAAGTTCCTTCTTAAAGAGACATGTGAAATGGCTTGCCATTAGGTTTATGAAAGCTCTTAAATCTTTTAGAGGATCCATCAGGAGTACAGTATAAAATATTATAGTAGATACAACCAGGTTTATAAAATTTAAATGTCTCTAAATTACCTGCTTTCAAAGAAAAAAGAACAATAGTTTGTATGAGGAAAACAAAACAGTAATCAGTTATAATGTACTAATCATATTTGTGAAGTATACTGTAAATATACATTATAGAAAATTAAATTGCCAATTTCACTATCTGTACTGTATTAATAATTAACTGAAACATAGAGAATAAAATATTGAAATAAATCTAGACAATAACGGTAAAAAATACCTTTCTCAAATATTCCATCCACTGACATAGTGCCTTGACATTAGGAAGAATTTAGACAAGATTATATCACAAATACAGATGTTTTTATTGAATTGAAGTGTTATGATTGAGAGCAAGAATCCTATAAATATAAATGTGTGCACATGTTACTGTGTGTGAAAATCTACAGTTCATCTCTTGATTGACAATGTTATGATAAAAGCATGAACTTAAAAGGGACAACTCTTCACTTAAAGTACTTTTCTTTTAAAGAAAGGTGCAGATAGTAAATGCCTTGCTCTCATTAATCATTCTTGTTTGCCTTCATATTCTGCCACATTTGCTCTTCCAATGATTTCTCACAAAAGGTAGCTGCTGCCAAGTGCACTGAAATCTTGAGTGTGCTTGAATTCAAAAGCAAACTAACCACAACAGAATCCATTAACATTAGTATAAAATTCAGCCTCCTAAGATGTGACTAAACTTCTGTTAACAGGAAGAGGGAGGAGAAATGCTCAATATTTTGTTTGAGTGCTTGCTAATTAACAAGTCACACAGGTTACATTTGTAGAAGAAGTGCATTTTGAATGATGGGTGGGTTCTGTATTTCATAAATACTGTCAGTTTATTAAATTCAATTCTACAGTTTTCCCCTTGAATAGCACATCAAAATCTAATTTATATCTATTTTTGTAAATGTGTGAAGTTTTGATTGGATATGCAGTGCAAGTATTAATTGACATGGTGTGTATTTTGGGACTTTCGTTTGCCTCCCATCTGACAGCATTGAGATGAAGTCTCTAGCAGGATGAGTAAGAAAAGGTTTAAATAATTATAACAAAGTAATTTTAAAATATAAGTGAGATCTAAATAGCGCTTTCTGTATTTTTATTAACTTGCACAACATTGCAAGGATAAAGTACAATTCTTTATGTCATGATTAAATTGCATGACCAGTTGAATAAGCATTAAAGTTCTTTTTAAGCAAGTGCATGCATCAAGGCCAATGTTTCCACTGGAGTGATTTAGCCCTAAACTGAAATAAATCATTTTTGCATTTTTCATGAGGTGCATTTTTCTTGCGAATAATTAAATCCTATAAATGATCCTAATACTAACATGTTAAATTGTGAGAGTCTTATTTAAACTTAGTTGAATTTTTAATTGAGCTGTCTTACCTTTTTTATTTATTTTTAACAGGCTAGTCTACCTTTGCCTTCAGTATACAGCAATATTTTGTGGATTTTTAACTAATTTCCACTACTTATTCATCAGTCTATCCATCCATCCATTTTCTAACTGCTTTATCCAATACAGGATCACAAGGGAGCCGAAGCCTATCCCACCAAATAATGGCCACAAGTAGGACAAACCCTTGATGAGAAGCCAGTCCATTGCAGGGCACAATTATTTACCATTATTTACAAGGAATTATTTCCTTGTAAATAAGGGTGGATACAATGTTATTGTTCCATGTGTATGGAGCTACAATTTAAGCTAATTTTGTATTTTTTTCATTCTAAGGTGATAGTTACCTTTTCATCGTAAAATAGTCTTGTCTATAGCTAATGTGAAACAGCAAATAAATTGATGTCGTCTCTCAGGCTGGCAAAAATGAGAGAGCACACCTGCTACATGTACAGTATGACTGATTGAGTAACTAAGAGGCAGTTATGGTGATAACAAAGCCAAATGTTCTACCGTAGACTGCACTCGATAATTCATTTGTCTCTTGAATATTGAGTCAGGCCCTGTTGAAATTGCTGCTGCTAGCACACCCCACTAGTGCCATGGCCATGTCACAAACCCTGTTTCAGGATGTCTGACATCTGCAATTGGGGTAGCTGGGCTACTCCTAAGACAGTCTGTTGTGTTTGCTGAAGGTTTGTCCCTCACATCAGTGTCCACCTCATGATGTTGCTACACCTAGGCTAACATACTCGGCTATACTGAACACATGGGGGTTAGGTACAGTATTACAATGGTTGGTGGCTACTCCTTTAAATAACAGAGAAAGGTAGACTACTTCTTGGACTAAACAGAAGTACAGTAGGTACAAGTCCTATATATGTGTGTCTATATAGGAGGCTATGTGTGTCAATATAGCGGTAGTTTCACCTCTTTTTCAGTGAGCTGGGTTACATGAACAACCTGACATTCAGCAGTTACCAACAAGCCTTGTTTTAACTTGAGTGACACCTGATACAGTATATGAAAGAAGTGCCTGACCCTTAGTTAGGTCAACTAAAAGGCTGCTTTAGTTGTGGTTGTATGGTGGTGGCAGAGAGATGTTGAGCAGTGACTGCAGGGGACAAAAGTCTGACTTGTTATTATAGTCATGTGGTAGTGGTTCATTTGTAGAAAAAAAAGAATGTTATTCTTCCCAAAAGTTCCTTATAAAATCCATTATTCCAGTCAATTATGCAAATAACAATCTGTAAGACCTTGTTTTCTGGCCCTGAAGGTTTGTAATGTATATACTGTATGTTTAAATAATTCGTTACCATGTGTAAATGGTTTTGAAGGAGAACCTTAAATTTTTAAAATGCCTGCTTTTCCACAATAATGGTGATAAAACATTTAAATAGATGTGAACATATAACTAAAACAATAAGATGATGGAAGAAACAGCACTGGTCTGGGAGACGTTGGAGACTTTCTAAATCTTGGGTCTCGGTACTTTAAACCTAATATTTTATCTTGGATATACAGTAACAATTTACATCGAGACATTACTTTTTAAAATTGTATTCAAGACATTTGTTTTAATAGATATGTTTGGTAGTACATGAAAACAGAGGTTAAGTATTTTAGCTATTTAATAAAATAAAAAAACTGGTTATTTAATAACTATTAAAAAAACAAGTCGGTCTTCTTTTCCATGCAAGATTACAAAATGATTAAAAACTAGAGAATCATCTACAGTATAGAACAATAAGGCAGGGGGAGGCAAGACTGGACTTTGTGTGCCAGGTTTCTGCAGGGTTTAGAGGCACCTTTCAGTCTGAAAAAATATTTATTTTGAATTCTTGACCATATAATAGGTTCAATTACATCACTGATGTCAGAGATGGAATGAATCCCAGAAGCAAACATGGCTCTGAAGGCACCTCTGTCCAAAAGGAGAGCCAAAACACATTTAGAAAAGATTGGTCTTGTACAGTTCTTTGCATAACCAACAACAGTAATAGAAACACAGATGAGTTACTTGTAAAAGATTAATTTTTAAATAACTGCCATCAGGCCTTCAATGAAATGTGTGTGTTTGGATTGAGAAATGGTTAAACATGGAATGCATAGTGCAGATTGGGGGTAAATGCTTGAAATGGGGTGATGTAATTTGTTGAGTGCCACAGGGATCTACTGCTACTCTTCCTAATTTATATTGATGATCTTGATTCTGGTTTAGTCAGCAAGTAAGTAACATTTGCAGATCCAAATGAGAAGATTAGAAGGATTTGCAAACTGTAGGAACAGGTAATTAAATTCCAGACTGGAAAAACATCTGGCAGATGATGTATAATACAGACAAGTGCTATAGATACACAAAGGGAGACACTGAGCTAGAAAAGCCTGCTTACTATCAGTATTGACACATCTAACATCTTACAGAGAACTTGGGGATGAAATAAAACAATACAATGTTAGCCTTTCACTTTCCCTGTCACTCATATAAGAGTGCTTCAAGAAAACCACAATTGTTCCAATGCCCAAGAACACCATGGTAAGTTGTTTGAATGATTATCGCCCGGTGGCACTCACGTCAGTGGTCATGAAGTGCCTGGAAAGCCTAGTATTGTCCTATATAAATTGTACTATCCCAGACTCCCTTGACCCACTTCAGTTTGCTTACTGCCCGAATAGCTCAGTTAATGATGCCATATCTCTAGCACTACATACTGTCCTAGAACATTTAGACAGGTGGGGCACTTACAGATGCAGCCATTCAAAGTGCGCGTTACAGACACGTACCGCAGGTGGTGTCGCGCATTGTGACTCAAGATGACGCGCGGCACCGCAGTACGTGATTGGTTGACCAACAGGGGCACTCGTGGTCCGTTGGTCTGTCGTAGAAAGGCTTACAGTAAACGTCTTTGCTGTGCCCGTTGTAGATATTGAATTTTACCACTGAAGGGAAATCTTAGTAGCTGAGCATAAAAAGAATAGGAGCATACTGTAACGTGTGTGAAGGCCATAAATGATATTAATTTTGGAACATAAACATACAGTACTGTATATGGCTGATCTTGGTACTTTAAAGAAAAAATACACACCAGTATTCCATTTCTCCCTAAACATTTTAAGCATCGAAGTCTTTAACTAAAGAGATACCGGAGTCAACAAGCATACTTTTAGAATTTGATTAATAGGGAATATAATATGGAATCGCATATCTAAAGAATTTAATAACGATATGATTATATACGTGTACTGCGACAGGGCTGTGTAGGGCTGTTTCGCCTCCCTCTTCATGCGACTTCCCCTGTAGCCTACTGGTCTACGTGCCTGCTTACCAACTCACGGGTTGTGTGTTCAAATCCAGCTGGTGCTGGACTTCTCTTTTAACAAACATTTCTTCGAAAAAATAGAATAGCGATATTATGGACAATCAATTGACTTTTATATTTCAAAATATCACAACATGATCGATTCTAAGTCATTTTTGATAACAATGAATAGTCACCTTCTTCCCTTCTGACAACGGTCCCTGCTTCTGCTTCCTGCTTCTATTGTGTGTGTGTGCGCGCAACAGAGTAAATTTTTATAGAGAAATGGAGGCTGGACAGTATGCGATACAATATAAACATTTATATTGATTTAAATCGTGTTTTGATTTAAATCACAAACGCATGTTTAATTGTGTTTTTTTAATCATAATCAGGCTAATGCAACATAAATTGATACAGTATCTGTCTTATTTTTAGTAAATAAAGTGCATTTTTGCACACTATATGTGCAAACGTTTTATGATATGTCGCTGTTGTGAATGTCTGTGGACATGTGCTGGCTGGACAGGAGGCTCCACTGTACACAGAGAGCTTAGAAGACAAAGATATCAATTTATTTTAGTCAAAAATTTATATATCACCTTTAAAAGTGGAATCTCAAAGCAAAGTAAATACCCAACACTGATTGAACCCATCTGCCATGCTAATAAAACACTTTGAATTGAATTGAGGGAAAGAGGGGGGGAGGGCGCGCGGCAAATAAGATACACTCCACAGGCATCCACAACAGCAACATATGAAACGTTTGCACATATAGTTAAGTTATTACTTGGTTTTCAAAGTCGGGAGACATTAGAGGCTTGCCACACCCGGACTGTTAAACCAACGCATTAGCACGTCAAAGCCCATTGAGGACCCGGGCGCAATAATTGTTTTGTCCCTTGATTTACTGATCTGCATTAATTATGGAAATCGAGTTCCTGCTCTGTGCAGACGACCTGGTCCCACTGTCGCCCACAGAACAGAGGCTGCGCCAGAACCTGGCACTGCTGGAGCAGCACTGTCAGACCTGGGCGCCGACACTCAATCTGGACAAGACCAGTTACGGTTTTCCAGAAAAAAAGCCAGACCCCAGGGAAACAGCTACAAATTCACACTTAACACATTAACACCTAACAACGGGAGCAGGGACGAATTAGGCCAGTACCCACTATTGTTAAACATACAGAAAAGGATATTAAAGTATTGAATATTAGTATTGGCTTTAGTATTAGCCATACAGAACATTAAAGTGCCCCTTTTCCATTCAGCGGGTGCCTGAGCCGCTGTGTCCTATCTTCTGACAGTCGCCGTTGTGAAAAACCATTTCTTTGAAAAAATGAGACGTTTCCCTTGGTCAGAGATATAAATATATAATATATAAATAAATTAAATTTAACTAACATGTGAAATAGCGTGTGAAAAAGTGGTAGTTTAAGCTTTTCTGCTAATATAATATGGAATCGCGTATCTAAAGAATTTAATAACGATATGATTATATTCGTGTACTGCGACAGGGCTGTGTAGGGCTGTTTCGCCTCTCTCTTCATGCGACTGTACCAGGAAGAGCATTTCTTTCTATTCGAAACGTGTATTTTAAAAGTTTAAGAAGTAAAAACCTTACAGCGTACACAGATTTCTAAACTGATCAGGATCGTTATCTGTCTTATGCATAATAATGTTCACCGCTCTGTCCAGCAAATTAATAAACTTTATTTTATATAGCGTTTTAAGCGAATAAGTAATTAGATTGCTCATAAACCTAATCACTTGCTTTTTCTTTTTATTTAGGCTCAGTTTTCAACTATAGATCGTATTATTAATAACCATAATAACAACCAACCAACAAAAACAACCATATAAACATAATACCAACCAAAAACATAGATAACGACCACAATACAAAATCAAATATATCAAACCATTATACTCTCGTAAATTCCTCCAATTATCATAATCCCGCCCCTTATGCAAAACCAAACACTCCTCCCATCCCAGTTTATCCTCTTTATCATAAACAAAATCCACCTCAATTTTCAACATAAAGCATTACTGCTTACTGGGTTTTTGAGGGGGAGGTGTCTTTCGCTGGAAATCTCGCCTGCTTCTACTTTACGAGTACAACCCCCTCTCTGCAGGAGTGCTGGCTGTGACGAATTAAACCGGTTTCACAGGTATTTTCAAAGTAGGAAGTACAGTGTTAACTGGTAGCTGGGCTCCTCAATTAAATCGCTTTAACATGCTAATGCGTTGGTGTAACAGTCCGGGAGTGGCAAGCTTCCAATGTCAACTCGACTCGATTGGAAGACAATGAACGTATTTTAGCCCTAAATGAATTAATAGCAAACATGGTTTACATAAAATACATTTTTCCAAGAAAGTTTATAATAATGCGATCTATAGTTGAAATCTGAGCCTAAATATAAAGGAAAAGCATTTTCAGAGAGCAATCACGCTGTGTTTATGTAGAAAAAGCGATTAGGTTTATGAGCAATCTAATTACCTATTCGCCTAAAACGCAATATAAAATAAAGTTTATTTAGAGATGAATGATCAGTGTCGCAGTTTAAATAATTTTCGTAGGAGGGCTTGGACAGATTCCAAGTGCATTTTTGCAATTTACGTTGTAATACAGTTTAGAATACAGTTAGTCTAAGCTTTATCAGCTTTATTTATGGGTTGCAATTTAGAAAAAGTCAAAAACTGCACTCAAAATGCAATTTAGAGCTTTCTGGGAACGGGAGAAACCCAAATTATAATGTAACATGCCACTGTTTGTGCATGAACAAAGTAATACTGCAATTTTCCTTAGATACGCGATTAAAAAAAATAATTTTTTTGAATCCCCGGTGGAGCACACTCCATAAGAATCAGCGCTTTTATACAGTATATCGCCTTTAAACACATATATTTAAACACGCGTTTACAATTTAAATCAAAACGCGATTCAAATCAATATAAATGTTTATTTTGTAACGCATAGGTGACTATTCATTGTTATTAAAAAGACTTAAATTCGATCATGTTGTGATATTTAGAAATATAAATTTGTTTGGTGCGAGTGAGGTTTTATTTAATCTCTGACCAAGGGAAATGTTTCATTTTTTCAAAGAAATGTTTGTTAAAATATAAAGTCATACTGTAGTTCCATGGGATTCAATCACAGACCATGTGACATGGGAGTCAGGAAACTAACACACAGCGCCACCAGATTTGATAACGCTATAAAAACGCTATAAAATAATGTGACTAGGCACAGAACAAGTTTACAGCACAGTACAATAATAAATGCTGACCATGACTTTAGAAGCATAAATTACCTTACACTCAATTTAAACACAAGCTGTTTTTAGCCCTCTAAGCTGGTTCATACAGAAATGTAGAGATCCAGGCTCAGAACACAGCTTCATTAGCGAATACATATGCAGGACAACTAGAGAAGGATTTTTTAGAAATATCCCATCAGTGACATCACTGAAGTCAACTCCTACTGTAGGTAACTGTCATGTGGATAGTTTCACAAGAATCAGACAGGTTTAAGCATCGCTTGTTCTAGATAAAACTGCAAAAAAAAAACAACAACCCATAATGTACTTCTTTGCGGCTCTGTTTGCCCAAATCATATATTCACAACGTGAAATTAGAAAATAATATTACGTAACCAAAATCCGCAATATGGAAACAGAACCTGTGTAATTGTTGACAGATGATGTTCTCGTAACATTTTTACAAGACAAACTACAACATTTAAAAAATGACTTGTATGTACTTGATAACTCTAATCAATCCACGGCGATATAGTTAAAGCAGTCCCCAGACAAAACGAAACTAAAACGCCCTGGGCATATCGTTTCGCGCTTCTTATCAGTTGTTCAAAAGTAATTTGACCGTATGAAATGCATAATATAAACCTAGAAACATATACAGTACGTGAGCAGTACTTGCGTAGTATCGGTGTCAAGACATACCTCTCAAATACTGTAAATCAAGTTAAAAATATCTCAAGACCGATTCTGGTCATAATGAAACCATGTTTCGTGTATGTTTTCTTTAAAGTACCGAGACCAGCCATATACTGTATGTCTATGTTCCAAAATTAATATCGTTTATGGCCTTCACACGCGTTGCAGTATGCTCCTATTCTTTATATGCTCAGGCACTAAGATTTCCCTTCAGTGGTAAAATTCCATATAAATATTCAATACTTAAACGGGCACAGTTAAGACATTAAATATACATATACATACTGTATACAGTACAGTTTGCATACGGTAATATGTTTATGTTCCTAAATCAATCTTTTATGAGCATGTGTAAGGCATGGTGAATCACTGTACTTTGCATGATTGGAAACAAATGCGTGATTGCGAAATGCTGTGGTGTTACTTTTACAAAGACGGTCAATGAAAAAAAGAATGTGGACCAGGGCAATACTTTGAGTTTACAGCTTGTCCAAGGTCATTTATTATTAATACTATTAGTAATATCTTCGTTAAAGACTTTGATGGCTACAGCTCAAACATGAGAGGTTGAGCTTTATTAGCTCCACCTTGCGGAAATTCCGGATACTATTTTGCTAGTGGTATTTACCGGTAACTTGCAGTAGACTGCGTACAGCGTACCGGAAAATAATGCGGTATCGCCCGCGCATTTTGAATGGCTGCATCTGTATATTAGGATGCTGTTTATAGATTACAGCTCGGCCTTCAACCCAATTGATCCTGCCAAGCTGGTCCCAAAACTCAGGAATCTGGGCTTATGCAACTCTATCTGCAAATGATTACTGGATTTCCAGACGGACAGACCTCAGGTGGTGAAAGTTGGGAACAATATCTCCTCTACTAAAAATTGGAGCTCCCAAAGGCTGCTGTCTCAGTCCTAGGCTATACTCTTTGTTCACCTACGACTATATGGTCATTTACAGAAGCAACCATGTTATTAAGTTTGCAGATGTCACCACTATTATTGGGCTGATCAACAACAATGATGAGTCCACATACAAGAGGGAGGTGGAGGTGCACAAAATGGTGCCTTGGCAACAATCTGGCCCTGACAAAAGAACTCAGTGTGGACTCCAGGATACCGAGAGGGAGTCATGCCCCAATCTGCATTGATGGCACAGCAGTGGAAACTGTCAGCTGCTTCAGGTTCCTTGGCCTGCAGATCTCCACTGATTTGGCTTGGTCTCACAACAATATAGAAAGTCTGAAAAAGGCACAATACTGCTTGCACTTTCTGCAGTGCTTAAAGAAATGTGGTATGGAGAAGCAGTTCCTCATGAACCTTTACTGCAGCACCATAGAAAGTGTCCTCATTAGTGGCATCACTGTGTGGTACAGCAATACTATGATTCATGACAAACATGCACTACAAAGGGTTGTGGCAACGGCACAGAGGATTATAGGATGTGATTTACCATCAATCAGTGAGATTCACACCATCTGCTGTCACAATAAAGCCCAATCTGGCATTCGGGATCCCAACCAACCCTTTTCTTGTAGAGACTGGAGAAACATGTCTAATCACTGATCTCAGAGCCCTAGATGCCATGTGTCATTCTAGATCATCCTACAGAATTTCACTGGGGCACAAACCTGGAGAGTACAGGGCATCACTTTAGAACTATTTCATTCTCATGGTGTAAATAAGTCATTGGTAGGAGGATGGACAGCTTGGAGTGTGGTGTCATGGAGTTGTCAAATCAGGTTTAGCCACAGGAGGGGCAGCATCTGAGGTCCCAAAACTTAATCAACATATCAACTTTGAGTCAGCTTACCATTAGTCCCTACAAGTAGAGTTGTGTACATCTTCACTATACTTGCTGTTATTCATAATCCTAGTTACAAAGGCTCCACAGCTGGTGATTCCAACTGACTTGTTGAAGCATCGATACTGATGGAATGGTGATGTTTTTACTCTTGATAAGTGGGACATATTTGTTCCTTTCTATATAATTCTTGCTTCTATGTAATTCGTAGATGTATAATTCTTTATAGATTTTCAAAAGGCTTGGCATCCCAGCAGATATAAATGACTCATGGGGTGACTTATTGTTTATTTAACAATCAAGGTCACCTAAATGGATTATACTCAGTTTATCTCAAAAGCAAATGTACTGTACAGCAGGGAATGAGAGAGTGATCTATCCAACCTTAAATTATATGACCTACATTTAGTAATATACTGTATATTGATTGCCTATATGGCTCTAAGCACTGCATTGTCCTAAATGGGAATGAAAGCTAATATATCAATGTTTAGGAAAAGTGATATTTCAATGTTGTCTCAACATTTTTTTTTCTTGACTATATGGCTCCATGCACTGCATTGCCCTAGATGGGAATGATTTCTCAATTACCCTAAAAGCAAAAGCTTGAAAGAAAGGGTTTTCAAACTGTTGCATTTGGCATTTAATGCACTGGCATTTTAACAGTTACAGCTAAAATGTGTTTGCTGTTTCTGACTCTTAACCTATTTAACCCTGAAACAATGCTTATCGAGAACTCCATTCAACACGCAATTTTTAATGACGGAATACAGATGCAGCCATTCAAAATGAGTGAGGTACACCATGGTACCATGCGGTGGGCGTGTCGCATCCTAACGCGGTATGACGTCATATTGGAAAGTATCCGGCATCACCTTGTAAAACCGCCAGGAGGAGCCAATAAAGCTTAACCTCATGTACAGCATTTGAGCTTTTAAATTTAAACTGTGTATTACAGCATGTTAATCATCAGTCATTAAAAAGTTGGTATATTTTATGAAAGCAAGATTGCTCAGTTGGACAAAAGTACACAACCTACCTTTATCAAATATTTTTGCATCAAAGCCTTTGCCGAAGATATTACTAATAGTATTAATAATGAATGACTTTGGACAAGCTGTAAACTCAAAGTATAATTTATTTAGCACATTTGTGCAAGCACTTGGAATCTGTCCAAGCCCCACTTTGTCAGGCATTTTCTTTTACTGCAACGGACATAAAAACTCCCTTGCTTTTAACAGAGCGTTTCATAATTTCTAACTACGAAAATTATTTAAACTGCGACACTTATTCAACCAGAGCTCAAAATATCACAAGGATACTCAAGAGCACAGCAAAGACTGTATTAAAAGATACTTGTATCAGATACATGAGAATCCAGGCTTTTTTATCAATGGTTTCTTTTCGGTATACCAGATATTATGGAACCACTTCAGAAGGGTGTCAGCCAGTCCTATTCCAGGAATCGGTACTTTAAAGAAAAAATACACAGGTATGATTATACTGTACTTCCTTGGTTTTGGAGGGGGGAGGTGTCTTTTGCTGGAAATCTCGCCCCCTTCTACTTTGAAAATACCTGTGAAACCGGTTTAATTAGTCACAGCCAGCACTCCCGCAGAGGGGGGTTGTACTCGTTAATGTCTAAGCCGGAACACATCATTATCTCATTCTGTATTTCTATAAAAAAATCATTTGCCCAGCCTAACACTATTGTTATTGTTTTTATCCTGTAAAGTGCTTTGAGGAGCGCAGCTTTCTCACCACTTAGATTACTTTTTTATACCATCCTTACACAAAGCAGAAACTTCTTGTATTTTCCGATGACACGCAAGTGCAAAGATAACAGATTTTAATCGTCTTTTTTCTGAAACAGGGAAAATCTGATCATGTTTCTTTATAACAATAATAAAAAACTTTATTTTACATATCACCTTTAAAAGTGGCATCTCAAAGCAATACAGTAGATGTAAACCACAGATTACAAAGTAAATACCCAGACAAACGCAAACGCTTTTTTAATAAAATGCTTTTATTCATTCAGCAGAGAGAGAGCGTAAAACCTGGGCGTGACAGTTCCTTTTTCTGATCACTCGTTCTCTGGAAACACGTCTCACCTGTCCTGTTCTTTGTTTTCCTAATTTGCTGATTATGCCTTCTGCAATCCACTCCTGCCCTCACACCTAAAGAAGACTATTTTAAATTTCTTTGCACAGTCCATTGTGCAATTAACCCTTGTATGTGCTGTCCTTAAGGTGATATCGCATGAAGGTGAAATGTAAAATGTTTATTATTGTTATAAAGAAACATGATCAGATTTTCCCCGGTTCAGAAAAAGATCTAAAGTATACTAGTTTGTCACTAGTATACTTTTAATAGTCTTTGCTGTGCTCTTGAGGATCCTTGTGATATTTCGAGCTCTGGTTGAATGATAAGTGTCGCAGTTTAAATTTTTTATTATTTTAAATGCAATTTAGAGCTTTCTGGCAAGAGGAGACGCCCAAATTAATAATGTAACATGCCACTGTTTGTGCACGAACAAGGTTATACTGCTATTTCCTTAAATACGTGGTTAAAAAAATAATTTAAGTTTTTAATAAAATGCTTTTATTCACTCATAATTTGACAATTTCAGGAAGACTAAGGGAGGACTAAGGGAATTGTCATCTGTTGTTGAAGCTCTGTGAGCTCGGTGACTTTGAGACCACTTGTTATCCCAGGTTGTTTGAATCACCACAATTCAAATAGAGAAAAAAGAGCTGACTGACAAGATTTAAGATGTGGCTGTCAATGTTGGATGAAAAAAACATGTTGCCCAACGTTAGTTGCATTGCTTGAAAAATAATTTTATTTTGAGACTGGATAAGTAATTCAAGTGTTTTTTTAACTTCCTGAAACAAATAATTTAACTATATGTGCAAACGTTTTATGATATGTCGCTGTTGTGAATGTCTGTGGAGTGTATCTTATTTGCCTGTCTGTCCTGGCTGTGCTCTCTCGCTCGCCCTCCCCCCCTCTCAATTCAAGGTGCTTTATTAGCATGACAGATGGGTACAATCAGTGTTGGGTATTTACTTTGCTTTGAGATGCCACTTTTAAAGCTGATATATAAAATCAAGGCTTTAACTTGCTTTAACTCCGCAAGTCTGAGTTCTTGTGTCTGTCCTATCCGAACCCGAAAGTATTACAATATGTATCTTTATAGCAGGTGGTGTACAGCTTTTTAGTATAGATTACACTTTTCCAAAATGTATTTAAAAAATAAAAACAATTACAATCTAATCTTTCCACGTTTGATCCCAAGACCCCAAGAAAAATAAATCTAAACGGGGAGAAAGCTATGCTGAAAGTTTAAGATACTTAGAAGACAAGGATATCAATTTATTTTGCATTTGTCCGATTGTGAATCAAAAAACACATATTTAAACCCGTGTTTGTGATTTAAATCAAAACGCGATTTAAATCAATATAAATGTTTATATTGTAACGCAAAGGTGACTATTCATTGTTATTAAAATGACTTAAATTCGATGATGTTGTGATATTTAGAAGTATAAATTTGTTTGGTGCAAGTGAGGTTTTATTTAATCTCTGACTCAGAGAAACGTTTAATTTTTTCAAAGAAATGTTTGTTAAAAAAAGTCATGGCTCCAGCGGGATTTGATCACAGACCATGTGACATGGGAGTCAGGAACCTAACCCACAGCGCCACCGGCAAGGTCACGTGCAGAATGCTGAAAAAGCACTACAGAAACATTATCAACAGACAATGTACAGCGTGTACTATTCTTGTTGCGGTACATGAATATAATTATATCGTTATTAATTTCTTTAGATGCGCAATTCCATATTATATTCCCTTTTAATCAAATTCTAAAAGTATGCTTGTTGACTATGGTATCGCATTACTTAAAGACTTCGAAGCTTAAAATGTTTAGGGAGAAATGGAATACTGGTGTGTATTTTTTATTTAAAGTACCGAGACCAGCCATATACTGTATGTTTATGTTCCAAAATTAATATCGTTTATGGCCTTCACACACGTTACAGTATGCTCCTATTCTTTTTATGCTCAGGTACTAAGATTTCCCTTCAGTGGTAAAATTCCATATGAATATTCAATGCTAAACGGGTACAGTAAAGACATTTACTGTAAATCTTTCTACGACCGACCAACAGACCACGAGTGCCCCCGTCGGTCAACCAATCACGTACCGCGGTATTTTGCGTCACGATGCGCGACGCCGTAGGCAATTACCTCTGGTACGTGTCTGTACCGTGCACTTTGAATGGCTGCATCTGTATGTAAACCATGTTTGCTATTAATTCATTTAGGGTTTACTGACAATTGCTGTTTTTATGCATGCCAAAAAATTTCAGTGCCATCATCTCCACTTTAAAGGTACCCCCGTGCTGGAAGAATTTTACCTCGGAACGCATCTTATACATCTTTTTCTGTTGTCTTTGTAATCTCTTGAGGTTCCTTGTGATATTTTGAGGTCTCGTTGAATGATAAGTGTCGCAGTTTAAATTTTCGTTAGAAATTATGAAATGCTCTGTTAAAAGCAAGGGAGTTTTTCTATCTGTCATAGTGTTATAGTTTTGACACCATCCTTAGACAAAGCAGAAACTTGTTGTACTTTCTAATGACATTACAAGTGGAAAGATTACAGATTTTCATAGTCTTTAATTTTGTTACGTTATACATTTTAGAAATGTTTCATCTCTACAAACACCACAAAACTATTTTCGATTGTATTTCTGAATGTTGTTACACTTAGTTCACTGTTTTAAATACATCTAATTAGGAAAGTTAGGTGTTGGCATAAACTATTAGTAATCAATACATTTAGCACTGTAATAAGTTGTTGCACTTTCCCCCGCATCTTGTAAAAATATATTTTCATTGTTCAAATATACATTAAATCTGACTATCATATAATAAGTTAAATACAAAATTAAAGAAAAAAAGGGTAAAATATAATTCAAAATATTTTGCTAACAATGTTAACTGTTTATAAATAAATGTATTAACTAAGGAGTAGGATGGCACAGTTGTTAGTATGCTTTTTGTTTAGTTTCTTTTTCATAAATACAACAGTAGTACCTGATGTCTCAGTGGCTTTCAAAATTAAATTATGCATGCAAACCTGTGAACTAGAAAGATAATTAAGATATCCATCCATTTCTAATGGTGGCGAAGTGGTTAGCATTGCTATCTTGCAGCACTGGGGTCCTAGGTTCAATTCCTGCTGTCCTGTGTGTGTGGTTTGCATGTTCTCTCTGGGTTACATGGTTTCTCTCCATATGTGTGATATGATTCCCTCTTGCACTCCAAAACATACTGGTAAGTTAATTGGTTTATGGGAAAACTGGCCCTGGTGTGTGTTTGTGTCTCTGTCCTGTGATGGACTGGCGCTATGTCCAGGGTGTATTCTGCCTTGTCCATTGCTTACTGGGATGGGCTCCAAATCCTCTGTACTGGATAAAGAGATTAGAAAATGGATGGAAGTAAAGGCACTGTGTGGATGGAACTATACAGTGTTAGAAACCCACTATGAAATGGCAGCATCTCACTGAGAATAAAATATTTTATAGTGCTGGCTTAAGGAAACAGCCTTTCCACCTCTTGCGCATCAGTATCCATACCTAGTTATTTGAACAAATTTCCTCTAATTATAAAAATATTAATATGCTGGCTCTGTGGATCAGCATCAGCTATGCTTGCCCATTCCTTCAATTCATGTGCATCCAACACACAGTTCAATGCTAGCAACTACACAATCTAAAATACAATCCTCATTTCAGTATCTATGTAAACATAGTCTGTTAACTTCATCTTCATCAAAAGTATGCCTAACCCCATTAGGAAGTGTTCTTATCAGTGTATTCCTCAACTTTTCCAAAATTCTTTTTCTTACCAACATCTCTAGTCTTTTATCCTGCAATAACTCAGCCAACACTTAAATCCCCAAAAGCTGCTTGTGTTAATTTCTTTAAATCACAAATATCATATGTAAATACTGGCCATGTAATACTCTGCATTGTGGAATAATAGTTTATTTTAAAGGGAACTAGAGAAACCAGGAACTAGAGAAATCAAGGGGCTTTTTTTTCTAGAATTAATAAATGCACTTCCTGTTCACTGGGGAAATTAAATCCACACTGAGCAATCTTCAATATGTTCAGAATATGACAGCGAGAATCCTAACAGGGATGCATTACACCTCTCTTCAAGTCCTTGCACTGGCTTCCTATCAGGTTTTGAGTCAACTTCAAAATCCTCATCCTCATTCCATACCTACTGTATATGGCTTATTATCTGTCTACTCCCCACCTTTTCTCCATCTGACTCTGGTCTTCTAGCTGTCCTCAAGAACATCTACATTCTGTGGGTGACAGGACCTTCTCTAGCTGCACCCCAGAGCTCTCGATTTGTATCCCCAGTGATATCAGTCACGTACCCTGAGTGCATTTAAATCTAACCTCAAAACCTTTCTTTTCAGAAGACTTAGTGTCTGTATCTGCTTCATTTTCTAATTTTGGTAGCATCTCTAACTGCTTGTCTTTCTTATATGTGTTTACTTTGTAATCTGTGGTCCTTTTATCTGTTTTTACATCTACTCTTTTGCTTTGAGATGCCACTTTTAAAGGTGATATATAAAATAAAGTTTTTTATTATTGTTATAGACCACATGATCAGATTTTCCCTGGTTCAGAAAAAAAGATCTAAAGTATACTAGTTGGTCACTCTTGTCATTCCCTCTTTGCTAAATTGCTTTTCATACTAATCTGATCAATCTAACTGCCTATTTTCTGTGCTTTCTCTATCCAGCTAGATTTGCAATTATTCTGAAAATTTTCTTAAACTCATTTCTAAATACCTTTTTTCACTGTTAACATCTTGCAGCAACTCTGCGACAAAATATACACTTAGCTCAACCTGACAGTTCATCCTGCTACCAACATTGAATAAAAAAAATCTTAAGATTTCTATATGTCTTTATTTAGTGGTTTCATTAGTGACAAAGGCAAAACTTTCTTGGAAAAATCTTTTATGTGTTGTGGAAAAACTGACTTGCTTTAACAAAATATATTTACAAATCCTTTCTCCTGGCAATCTACCTGAATGCCCAATTATCTGAGAAGCCCTCCATGAAACCATGTTTGCAATTAATTCATTTAGGGCTCACTGACCGAATTGCTGTTTTTTATGCATGCTAATTTTCTGATTCCTCACTCTGTTTCATGTTTAGAGATAGATAAGACTTTATTGATCGCGAAGGGAAATTGATGTACATGTTCATGTACATGATGAACATGTTTGCATGTTTTTTTGTAACGTACACCTTTTTGTGATTTTTTTGTATATCTACAGTAAGTAAGTGTTCCTGCATCCCTCTTCTGCACTATATATAATCATGGCTTTTTTTCTGTTTACTTATTTCAAAGTCACACCTGCTCCATTTCTAAAACTTTTTGCTCATGTGCATTTTTGTATTTTTTACACTGCATAACTAAAAAGCCAAATAGGAGTGTGTAGTGTGCTCTCACGAGGCACCTGTAATGTAGGGGTTTGGGCATTTACTGGGACAATTATTAATTGTGGCAGTAAATCACAAAATGATTCTTTTAATGGTCTTAGAATCCAGCCTTGCAATAACTCAAACAATGCACACACGGGTACTAATACACTAAAATACATTTATTAATACAAAAAGTGCATATGAACATAACAGATCTTATTGTGAGGGTTAGCAGAATACAAAAGGTATATATTCAATCAGTCACGAAGAGTTACACATATCAAGACGACATACGTTCAGTATATCATTCATTTAGACCGTTTTGTAAATGATCTTGGATTACAACTTCTACACTAGATACTCAAAACAAGTACACAACTCTTAGGAATTAAATTGATATCAACTATTTGGGATAACAATTGAATTCTCAAGCTGTAATGTAGTGAAGTTGAATACTCATCCAATCTCTGGGGATTCAGATCCCCTGCAGACACAAGCAAAGAAACAGTTGCAGGCTTGTTGCTGTCCAATCCGCGGTCTCTGGCTCGGTGCCAGGCCGTGCTGTGCGGCTTGCGACGTGGTGGAGACTCCTGCGATGCTGCTGACGCTCTCTGCAGACTTCCTAGTTAGTGTTGGCTTTAACTAGCGAAGTTTGTGCACAGGAGAAAAGTGACTGTGGGTCCCAGCAGGTCAGGAAGAGGACCGGTTCGTTCCTGATGAAGCGCTAGTTCTGAATACTGATTCAGCTGTCCACGGTTCCGACCTGTTCACGAGGCTTGCTGCTGGTGCTAACCTCGGGTGGATCCTTTGGTTGCTCGTGGCAACCTCCGCTCTTGACTCTTAGAACAAAGGAAAGTTCTGGCACTCGGGCACACTGGCTGTTACGTGGTGGTCTGGGCTGAGTCTCAGGATGGTCAGGAGGTGCACTGCGAGAATGTCCTGCCCTTGGGAGCCTTTCTGCTCTTGGGCCGTCCTGCCCTGGAATTCTCCTCAGGCTCTGTGTTGCCTGTTTTTACCTGGAGGAACTTCAGCTCGTTCATTGGCTGAAAGTTTCATGGGCATCAGAGACCCACGTGGGTTACTCGGCCCTACCAGTTCCTGATTGGTTGATCAAGGTGAGATATGAGTCACTTACCCCTGACACCTAGGAATGCAGTCCAGATGTTCATTTGTGGCTGCACCACAGAGATGGAGAGATGGGGCCTCATTTGGGAAAGCACAGCAACACTTAATTCTGTCCTATTAACAAGCATTGCCACTATAAGTGGCTTAAGCGACATAGTCGTGTAACTGACAGTTTGAGGTAGCCTATCATGTAAATTTTGCTTTGTTGCCGATAGGTTAAGCTTTCGAAACTCAGCCCCCCCAAAATTTTAAAGACTACTTCTTAGTGTAGATAAAGAAGCTTGGATTCCCATGGACAGTATCTTATACACATCTTTTTCTGTTGTCTTTGTTGATCTCTTGAGGATCCTTGTGATATTTTGAGCTCTGGTTGAATAAGTGTCGCAGTTGAAATTTTTGTCATTTAGAAATTATGAAACGCTCTGTTAAAAGCAAGGTAGTTTTTATATCTTATATAAAGTTATAGTAAAAGAAAATGCCCGACGAACTAGGGATTGAACAGTTTTTCAGTGCTTGTACAATCAATGGAAATGTTCAAATAAATGTGCTAAAGAAATAAACAAAAAAGTAAGTTATTCCTTTATCATATTGGCTAGCTAATGTCCCATCCTTGTTAGTTAGATCAATGAAATGCTGTGGTGGGTGTTACTTTGTCGATGGAAAACTTTTCATTTAAAATGATGGTTGCAAATAGAGTGGACCAGCGTAATACTTTGAGTTTTACTGGTGGAGCTCATACAGCTGTCCGGATATCTTGGTCAAATATTCGGCTAGTGTGTATTGTCCGTTTAGGGTTCTGTAGCATTCCACACGGCTGGGCAGCTTGTTTCCCCCCTCCCGCTGGAAGACTCGACCCCTTCTACTTTGAAAATACCCGTGAAACCGGTTTAATTCGTCACAGCCAGCACTCCCGCAGAGAGTGATGAAAACCACATGTAAGACTTTGGTGCTTAAAATGTTTAGGGAGAAATGGAGTATTGGTGTGTATTTTTGCTTTAAAATACCAATAACAGCAACATACAGTTGACATACGTTTGTTCCTAAATTAATATCGTTTATGACCTTCGTTATGCTCCTCTGCGTTTTATGCTTAGCTACTAAAATTTCCTTTTAGTGGTAAAATTCCATATAAATATTCAATACTAAGCAGATTAAAATGTGCACAGTAAAGATATTAAATCTTTTCACTAACGACCAATACACCACATTATCTTCCGTGTCGCATTAACATTGGAATGTTTTTTTACAAGTGTAAATACATTTTAGCAAAGTCATGTACCATAAAAGTATGGTAATTAAAAACCATTAATACTTTTGCTGGAGTTTAAAAAGTCGATGTTTTCTCTTTTGGCTAGACTTGACTATTTAGCCATGAGATAAACATAAGGTTGTTTAATGACAATCTATTGTTTATTAATCTTCCTTGTTATGCACAATGAGAATGATAATGTAATGAGAATTAATTTAATCACAGAGTGCTCATAAATTGTGCAAGGAAGAAAACAGAGGTGTTCTGAAAGGTCACATATAAACAGGTTTTCGATGGACAGAATGATAGTGTAATTTTTTGGGATTGGATAGGACGGACCCAAAAACTCAGACTTGTGGAGTTAAAAGCTGCCTTTATTTTCTTCTCCATCACCACCTGAAAGCGAGCTCTCCCGTGCCCCGACCAGAGAGACACGACGAGCCCTGCTAAGAAAGCACCTTGAATTGAATTGGGGGGGAGGGAGAGCGAGCGAATGAGCGAGAGAGAAACACCCAGGGGTGCAGAGCCAGGAAACTATTTACATATTAAAACTATTTCCCAAATTGAATGTGCTTTTCTATATTTGTCAATTAATTGTCCATAATATTGCTATTCTATTTTTTTTCAAAAAAGTTTGTTAAAAATAGTCCCAGCGCCGGCTGGATTTGAACACAACCTCTGGTTTACAAGTTGGGAATGTAGACCACAGTACCACCCACAAGGTCACGGGAGGAGAGGTGAAACAGCCCTACAAATACAGAATCAACAGACATTGTACAGCGTGTACTACTGTGTTGCAGTACATGAATATAATTATATCATTATTAATTTCTTTAGATAAGCGATTCCGTATTATATTCCCTATTAATCAAATTCTAAAAGTAAGCTTATTGACTCCGGTATCGAGCGTATTTGCAGAAAAGCTTAAAACTACCACTTTTTATTCACATGTTATTTCACATGTTAATTAAAGACTTCGATGCTTAAAATGTTTAGGGAGCGTACTGAATACTGATGTGTATTTTTTCTATAAAGTACTGAGACCAGCCATATACTGTATGTTTATTTTCCAAAATGAATATCGTTTATGGCCTTCACACGCGTTACAGTATGCTCCTATTCTTTTTATGCTCAGCTACTAAGATTTCCCTTCAGTGGTAAAATTCCATATAAATATTCAATACTTAAATGGGCACAGTAAAGACATTAAATATACATACTGTATACAGTACAGTTTGCATACAGTAATGTTTGTTCCTAAATCAATATCTTTTATGAGCATGTGAAAGGTATGGTGAATCAGAGATTCTCAAATTACTGTACTTTGCATGATTGGAAACAAATGCGTGATTGCGAAATGCTGTGGTGTTACTTTTACAAAGACGGTCAATGGGAAAAAAAGAATGTGGACCAGGGCAATACTTTGAGTTTACAGCTTGTCCAAGGTCATTTTTTATTAATACTATTAGTAATATCTTCAAAAAACACTTTGATGGTGACAGCTCAAACATGAGAAGTTGAGCTTTATTAGCTCCACCTTGTGGAAATTCCGGATACTATTATTTTACTTGCGGTACCACGTGGTAATGTGGAACTATGCGAGAATTTACAGTATTAAAACGGTAACTTGCGGTAAACTGCGTCAAGTGCACCGCAAAATAATGCGGTATCTCACGCTTGTTTTGAATGGCTGCATCTGTAGAAAAACCAGAAGCTAGGGTTAGGGTTTTATTCCCGTACAATGTAGACAGTTTTTGATGGCATGGCTGTGTTTTAGGGCTGAAAGGATGCTTAGGAATATAGTTCTTTCAATGTTTTCTAAACATTTTTTTCTGACCTATATAATCATAGCCGGCCCAGGGATGCCAAATATGTAACGTTGCCATAGCCAAAATGTAAATGTAGTGGCTCTCTGAAGGCACCAGTTCTGTAGGGTTTGGGCATTTACTGTGACAATTATTAATTGTAGCAGTAAATCACAAAGTTGATTCTTGCGATGGCTTTAGAATCCAACCATGCGATATAACTCAAACAACGCACACACACAGGTACTAATACACGAGGATACATTTATTAATACATAGAATATGCATGTAAACCTAACAAATATTATTGAGAGGGTTATCAGAATACAAAAGGTATATATTCAATCAGTTACGAAGTGTTACATATATCAAGAGGACATACGTTCAGTATATCATTCATTTAGACCGTTTCATAAATGAACTTGGTTATAACTTCTACATTAGATACTTGAAACAAGTACATAACTCTTAGGAATTAAATTGATATCAACTGGTTGGGATAACAATTGAATTCTCGAGCTGTAATGCATTGAAGTTGAATACTCATCCAATCTCTGGGGATTCAGATCTCCTGCAGGCACAATCAATCAGCTGCAGGCTTGTTGCTGTCCAATCCGCGCTCTCTGGCTCCGTGCCAGGCTGTGCTGTGCAGCTTGCGACGGTACGCTGCTGATGCTCGCTGACCGGCTAGTTAGTGTTGGCTTTAACTAGCAAAGTTTGTGCACAGGAGATAAGATGACTGTGGGTCCCAGCAAGTCAGGAAGAGGACCGGTTCGTTCCTGATGAGGAGCTAGTTCTGAATAGTGATTCAGCTGTCCACAGTTCTGACCTGTTCACGAGGCCTGCTGCTGGTGCTAACCTCGGGTGGATCCTCTGGTTACTCTCTGGCAACCTCCGCTCTAGACTCTTAGAACAAAGGGAAGTTCTGGCACTCGGACACACTGGCCGTTCCGTGGTTGTCCGGGCTGAGTCTCAGGATGGTCAGGAGGCGCACTGCGAGAATGTCCTGCCCTTGGGAGCCTTCTGCTCCTGGGCTGTCCTGCCCTGGAATTCTCCTTTGAATTCCCTTTAGAAAAGTCCACAGAAGTCCTGAATCTTCCTGAATCTCCCAGGCTCTCTGTGTTGCCTGTTTTTACCTGGAGGAACTTCAGCTCGTTGATTGGCTGAAAGTTCCATGGGCATCAGAGTCCCACGTGGGTTACTCGGCCCTACCAGTCCCTGATTGGTTGATCAAGGTGAGATATGAGTCACTTACTCCTGACACTTAGGAAAGCAGTCCAGATGTCCATCTGGCACTCCCTAGACAGATAGGCGCCAATGGATGACCATTGATCATGATAGCCAGGCTTAGCTAAGTGCATCCCCCTTTGGGAGCTGTCCTTATCAAACCTTAAATCAGCCTGCATGAATAGTTTCTCTGTGGCTGCACCACAGAGATGAACAGAGAAATGGGGCCTCATTTGGGAAAGCTCAGAAACACTTAATTCTGCCTTATTAATAAGCCTCGCCGCTACACCTATATGGCTGTATACAGTGCTTTGCTCCAAAAAGGAATGGTGTCTGAATTGCCCGACAAGCAGCAGTTAGAAAGAACCTGATTTAACTTGCAAACTCTTGCCATGGGCTTTAAAATCCAAGGCTTATTAACAAATAAAGCCAAAATGTATTAGTTGTCTCAGACTTTTAGGCCACTTAAGCCTCAACGTACATTAATTCAGCACTCCCTTTAACGCAAAGTTTCCAATGAAAGAATACCTTTCAAAACTGAATTTCACCATTCCTGACACACTCTTTTGGTTTTGGCAGTGTTGTATTGTCTTTTCAGACTTATATTTTGATTCAGACAAGCAAATTTCCCAGTCAAATGAGTGGAATATTGAGAAAATGGTCTTTGAGAAATATTTGAACCCTACCCCTAACTAGCAAAACCCGAAGCTAGGGTTAGGGTTTTATTCCCGTACAATGTAGACAGTTTTTGATGGCATGGCTGTGTTTTAGGGCTGAAAGGATACTTAGGAATATAGTTCTTTCAATGTTTTCTAAACATTTTTTTCTGACCTATATGGCTGTATACAGTGCTTTGCACCAAACAGGAATGGTGTCTGAATTGCCCGACAAGCAGCAGTTAGAAAGAACCTGATTTAACTTGCAAACTCTTGCCATGGGCTTTAAAATCCAAGGCTTATTAACAAATAAAGCCAAAATGTATTAGTTGTCTCAGACTTTTAGTTCACTTAAGCCTCAACGTACATTCATTCAGCACTCCGTTTAACGCAAAGTTTCCAATGAAAGAATACCTTTCAAAACTGAATTTGACCATTCCTGACACACTCTTTTGGTTTTGGCAGTGTTGTATTGTCTTTTCAGACTTATATTTTGATTCAGACAAGCAAATTTCCCAGTCAAATGAGTGGAACATTGAGAAAATGGTCTTTGAGAAATATTTGAACCCTAACCCTAACTAGCAAAACCCGAAGCTAGGGTTAGGGTTTTATTCCCGTACAATGTAGACAGTTTTTGATGGCATGGCTGTGTTTTAGGGCTGAAAGGATACTTAGGAATATAGTTCTTTCAATGTTTCCTAAACATTTTTTTCTGACCTATATGGCTGTATACAGTGCTTTGCTCCAAAAAGGAATGGTGTCTGAATTGCCCGACAAGCAGCAGTTAGAAAGAACCTGATTTAACTTGCAAACTCTTGCCATGGGCTTTAAAATCCAAGGCTTATTAACAAATAAAGCCAAAATGTATTAGTTGTCTCAGACTTTTAGGCCACTTAAGCCTCAACGTACATTCATTCAGCACTCCGTTTAACGCAAAGTTTCCAATGAAAGAATACCTTTCAAAACTGAATTTGACCATTCCTGATACACTCTTTTGGTTTTGGCAGTGTTGTATTGTCTTTTCAGACTTATATTTTGATTCAGACAAGCAAATTTCCCAGTCAAATGAGTGGAATATTGAGAAAATGGTCTTTGAGAAATATTTGAACCCTAACCCTAACTAGCAAAACCCGAAGCTATGGTAGGGTTTTATTCCCGTACAATGTAGACAGTTTTTGATGGCATGGCTGTGTTTTAGGGCTGAAAGGATACTTAGGAATATAGTTCTTTCAATGTTTTCTAAACATTTTTTCCTGACCTATATGGCTGTATACAGTGCTTTGCTCCAAAAAGGAATGGTGTCTGAATTGCCCGACAAGCAGCAGTTAGAAAGAACCTGATTTAACTTGCAAACTCTTGCCATGGGCTTTAAAATCCAAGGCTTATTAACAAATAAAGCCGAAATGTATTAGTTGTCTCAGACTTTTAGGCCACTTAAGCCTCAACGTACATTCATTCAGCACTCCGTTTAACGCAAAGTTTCCAATGAAAGAATACCTTTCAAAACTGAATTTGACCATTCCTGACACACTCTTTTGGTTTTGGCAGTGTTGTATTGTCTTTTCAGACTTATATTTTGATTCAGACAAGCACATTTCCCAGTCAAATGAGTGGAATATTGAGAAAATGGTCTTTGAGAAATATTTGAACCCTAACCCTAACTAGCAAAACCCGAAGCTAGGGTTAGGGTTTTATTCCCGTACAATGTAGACAGTTTTTGATGGCGTGGCTGTGTTTTAGGGCTGAAAGGATACTTAGGAATATAGTTCTTTCAATGTTTTCTAAACATTTTTTTCTGACCTATATGGCTGTATACAGTGCTTTGCTCCAAAAAGGAATGGTGTCTGAATTGCCCGACAAGCAGCAGTTAGAAAGAACCTGATTTAACTTGCAAACTCTTGCCATGGGCTTTAAAATCCAAGGCTTATTAACAAATAAAGCCAAAATGTATTAGTTGTCTCAGACTTTTAGTTCACTTAAGCCTCAACGTACATTCATTCAGCACTCCGTTTAACGCAAAGTTTCCAATGAAAGAATACCTTTCAAAACTGAATTTGACCATTCCTGACACACTCTTTTGGTTTTGGCAGTGTTGTATTGTCTTTTCAGACTTATATTTTGATTCAGACAAGCAAATTTCCCAGTCAAATGAGTGGAATATTGAGAAAATGGTCTTTGAGAAATATTTGAACCCTAACCCTAACTAGCAAAACCCGAAGCTAGGGTTAGGGTTTTATTCCCGTACAATGTAGACAGTTTTTGATGGCATGGCTGTGTTTTAGGGCTGAAAGGATACTTAGGAATATAGTTCTTTCAATGTTTTCTAAACATTTTTTTCTGACCTATATGGCTGTATACAGTGCTTTGCTCCAAAAAGGAATGGTGTCTGAATTGCCCGACAAGCAGCAGTTAGAAAGAACCTGATTTAACTTGCAAACTCTTGCCATGGGCTTTAAAATCCAAGGCTTATTAACAAATAAAGCCAAAATGTATTAGTTGTCTCTGACTTTTAGGCCACTTAAGCCTCAACGTCCATTCATTCAGCACTCCGTTTAACGCAAAGTTTCCAATGAAAGAATACCTTTCAAAACTGAATTTGACCATTCCTGACACACTCTTTTGGTTTTGGCAGTGTTGTATTGTCTTTTCAGACTTATATTTTGATTCAGACAAGCACATTTCCCAGTCAAATGAGTGGAATATTGAGAAAATGGTCTTTGAGAAATATTTGAACCCTAACCCTAACTAGCAAAACCCGAAGCTAGGGTTAGGGTTTTATTCCCGTACAATGTAGACAGTTTTTGATGGCATGGCTGTGTTTTAGGGCTGAAAGGATACTTAGGAATATAGTTCTTTCAATGTTTTCTAAACATTTTTTTCTGACCTATATGGCTGTATACAGTGCTTTGCTCCAAAAAGGAATGGTGTCTGAATTGCCCGACAAGCAGCACTTAGAAAGAACCTGATTTAACTTGCAAACTCTTGCCATGGGCTTTAAAATCCAAGGCTTATTAACAAATAAAGCCAAAATGTATTAGTTGTCTCAGACTTTTAGGCCACTTAAGCCTCAACGTACTTTTATTCAGCACTCCGTTTAACGCAAAGTTTCCAATGAAAGAATACCTTTCAAAACTGAATTTGACCATTCCTGACACACTCTTTTGGTTTTGGCAGTGTTGTATTGTCTTTTCAGACTTATATTTTGATTCAGACAAGCACATTTCCCAGTCAAATGAGTGGAATATTGAGAAAATGGTCTTTGAGAAATATTTGAACCCTAACCCTAACTAGCAGAACCCGAAGCTAGGGTTAGGGTTTTATTCCCGTACAATGTAGACAGTTTTTGATGGCATGGCTGTGTTTTAGGGCTGAAAGGATACTTAGGAATATAGTTCTTTCAATGTTTTCTAAACATTTTTTTCTGACCTATATGGCTGTATACAGTGCTTTGCTCCAAAAAGGAATGGTGTCTGAATTGCCCGACAAGCAGCAGTTAGAAAGAACCTGATTTAACTTGCAAACTCTTGCCATGGGCTTTAAAATCCAAGGCTTATTAACAAATAAAGCCAAAATGTATTAGTTGTCTCAGACTTTTAGGCCACTTAAGCCTCAACGTACATTCATTCAGCACTCCGTTTAACGCAAAGTTTCCAATGAAAGAATACCTTTCAAAACTGAATTTGACCATTCCTGACACACTCTTTTGGTTTTGGCAGTGTTGTATTGTCTTTTCAGACTTATATTTTGATTCAGACAAGCACATTTCCCAGTCAAATGAGTGGAATATTGAGAAAATGGTCTTTGAGAAATATTTGAACCCTAACCCTAACTAGCAAAACCCGAAGCTAGGGTTAGGGTTTTATTCCCGTACAATGTAGACAGTTTTTGATGGCATGGCTGTGTTTTAGGGCTGAGAGGATACTTAGGAATATAGTTCTTTCAATGTTTTCTAAACATTTTTTTCTGACCTATATGGCTGTATACAGTGCTTTGCTCCAAAAAGGAATGGTGTCTGAATTGCCCGACAAGCAGCAGTTAGAAAGAACCTGATTTAACTTGCAAACTCTTGCCATGGGCTTTAAAATCCAAGGCTTATTAACAAATAAAGCCAAAATGTATTAGTTGTCTCAGACTTTTAGGCCACTTAAGCCTCAACGTACATTCATTCAGCACTCCGTTTAACGCAAAGTTTCCAATGAAAGAATACCTTTCAAAACTGAATTTGACCATTCCTGACACACTCTTTTGGTTTTGGCAGTGTTGTATTGTCTTTTCAGACTTATATTTTGATTCAGACAAGCACATTTCCCAGTCAAATGAGTGGAATATTGAGAAAATGGTCTTTGAGAAATATTTGAACCCTAACCCTAACTAGCAAAACCCGAAGCTAGGGTTAGGGTTTTATTCCCGTACAATGTAGACAGTTTTTGATGGCATGGCTGTGTTTTAGGGCTGAAAGGATACTTAGGAATATAGTTCTTTCAATGTTTTCTAAACATTTTTTTCTGACCTATATGGCTGTATACAGTGCTTTGCTCCAAAAAGGAATGGTGTCTGAATTGCCCGACAAGCAGCACTTAGAAAGAACCTGATTTAACTTGCAAACTCTTGCCATGGGCTTTAAAATCCAAGGCTTATTAACAAATAAAGCCAAAATGTATTAGTTGTCTCTGACTTTTAGGCC
Organism: Atractosteus spatula; assembly: GCF_055471065.1. Lineage (NCBI taxonomy): Eukaryota > Metazoa > Chordata > Actinopteri > Semionotiformes > Lepisosteidae > Atractosteus > Atractosteus spatula. Next base: position 44,670,589 of record NC_142711.1, read on the forward strand.
ACTTAAGCCTCAACGTCCATTCATTCAGCACTCCGTTTAACGCAAAGTTTCCAATGAAAGAATACCTTTCAAAACTGAATTTGACCATTCCTGACACACTCTTTTGGTTTTGGCAGTGTTGTATTGTCTTTTCAGACTTATATTTTGATTCAGACAAGCAAATTTCCCAGTCAAATGAGTGGAACATTGAGAAAATGGTCTTTGAGAAATATTTGAACCCTAACCCTAACTAGCAAAACCCGAAGCTAGGGTTAGGGTTTTATTCCCGTACAATGTAGACAGTTTTTGATTGCATGGCTGTGTTTTAGGGCTGAAAGGATACTTAGGAATATAGTTCTTTCAATGTTTCCTAAACATTTTTTTCTGACCTATATGGCTGTATACAGTGCTTTGCTCCAAAAAGGAATGGTGTCTGAATTGCCCGACAAGCAGCAGTTAGAAAGAACCTGATTTAACTTGCAAACTCTTGCCATGGGCTTTAAAATCCAAGGCTTATTAACAAATAAAGCCAAAATGTATTAGTTGTCTCAGACTTTTAGGCCACTTAAGCCTCAACGTACTTTCATTCAGCACTCCGTTTAACGCAAAGTTTCCAATGAAAGAATACCTTTCAAAACTGAATTTGACCATTCCTGACACACTCTTTTGGTTTTGGCAGTGTTGTATTGTCTTTTCAGACTTATATTTTGATTCAGACAAGCACATTTCCCAGTCAAATGAGTGGAATATTGAGAAAATGGTCTTTGAGAAATATTTGAACCCTAACCCTAACTAGCAGAACCCGAAGCTAGGGTTAGGGTTTTATTCCCGTACAATGTAGACAGTTTTTGATGGCATGGCTGTGTTTTAGGGCTGAAAGGATACTTAGGAATATAGTTCTTTCAATGTTTTCTAAACATTTTTTTCTGACCTATATGGCTGTATACAGTGCTTTGCTCCAAAAAGGAATGGTGTCTGAATTGCCCGACAAGCAGCAGTTAGAAAGAACCTGATTTAACTTGCAAACTCTTGCCATGGGCTTTAAAATCCAAGGCTTATTAACAAATAAAGCCAAAATGTATTAGTTGTCTCAGACTTTTAGGCCACTTAAGCCTCAACGTACATTCATTCAGCACTCCGTTTAACGCAAAGTTTCCAATGAAAGAATACCTTTCAAAACTGAATTTGACCATTCCTGACACACTCTTTTGGTTTTGGCAGTGTTGTATTGTCTTTTCAGACTTATATTTTGATTCAGACAAGCACATTTCCCAGTCAAATGAGTGGAATATTGAGAAAATGGTCTTTGAGAAATATTTGAACCCTAACCCTAACTAGCAAAACCCGAAGCTAGGGTTAGGGTTTTATTCCCGTACAATGTAGACAGTTTTTGATGGCATGGCTGTGTTTTAGGGCTGAAAGGATACTTAGGAATATAGTTCTTTCAATGTTTTCTAAACATTTTTTTCTGACCTATATGGCTGTATACAGTGCTTTGCTCCAAAAAGGAATGGTGTCTGAATTGCCCGACAAGCAGCAGTTAGAAAGAACCTGATTTAACTTGCAAACTCTTGCCATGGGCTTTAAAATCCAAGGCTTATTAACAAATAAAGCCAAAATGTATTAGTTGTCTCAGACTTTTAGGCCACTTAAGCCTCAACGTACATTCATTCAGCACTCCGTTTAACGCAAAGTTTCCAATGAAAGAATACCTTTCAAAACTGAATTTGACCATTCCTGACACACTCTTTTGGTTTTGGCAGTGTTGTATTGTCTTTTCAGACTTATATTTTGATTCAGACAAGCACATTTCCCAGTCAAATGAGTGGAATATTGAGAAAATGGTCTTTGAGAAATATTTGAACCCTAACCCTAACTAGCAAAACCCGAAGCTAGGGTTAGGGTTTTATTCCCGTACAATGTAGACAGTTTTTGATGGCATGGCTGTGTTTTAGGGCTGAGAGGATACTTAGGAATATAGTTCTTTCAATGTTTTCTAAACATTTTTTTCTGACCTATATGGCTGTATACAGTGCTTTGCTCCAAAAAGGAATGGTGTCTGAATTGCCCGACAAGCAGCAGTTAGAAAGAACCTGATTTAACTTGCAAACTCTTGCCATGGGCTTTAAAATCCAAGGCTTATTAACAAATAAAGCCAAAATGTATTAGTTGTCTCAGACTTTTAGGCCACTTAAGCCTCAACGTACATTCATTCAGCACTCCGTTTAACGCAAAGTTTCCAATGAAAGAATACCTTTCAAAACTGAATTTGACCATTCCTGACACACTCTTTTGGTTTTGGCAGTGTTGTATTGTCTTTTCAGACTTATATTTTGATTCAGACAAGCACATTTCCCAGTCAAATGAGTGGAATATTGAGAAAATGGTCTTTGAGAAATATTTGAACCCTAACCCTAACTAGCAAAACCCGAAGCTAGGGTTAGGGTTTTATTCCCGTACAATGTAGACAGTTTTTGATGGCATGGCTGTGTTTTAGGGCTGAGAGGATACTTAGGAATATAGTTCTTTCAATGTTTTCTAAACATTTTTTTCTGCCCTATATGGCTGTATACAGTGCTTTGCTCCAAAAAGGAATGGTGTCTGAATTGCCCGACAAGCAGCAGTTAGAAAGAACCTGATTTAACTTGCAAACTCTTGCCATGGGCTTTAAAATCCAAGGCTTACTAACAAATAAAGCCAAAATGTATTAGTTGTCTCATACTTTTAGGCCACTTAAGCCTCAACGTACATTCATTCAGCACTCTGTTTAACGCAAAGTTTCCAATGAAAGAATACCTTTCAAAACTGAATTTGACCATTCCTGACACACTCTTTTGGTTTTGGCAGTGTTGTATTGTCTTTTCAGACTTATATTTTGATTCAGACAAGCACATTTCCCAGTCAAATGAGTGGAATATTGAGAAAATGGTCTTTGAGAAATATTTGAACCCTAACCCTAACTAGCAGAACCCGAAGCTAGGGTTAGGGTTTTATTCCCGTACAATGTAGACAGTTTTTGATGGCATGGCTGTGTTTTAGGGCTGAAAGGATACTTAGGAATATAGTTCTTTCAATGTTTTCTAAACATTTTTTTCTGACCTATATGGCTGTATACAGTGCTTTGCTCCAAAAAGGAATGGTGTCTGAATTGCCCGACAAGCAGCAGTTAGAAAGAACCTGATTTAACTTGCAAACTCTTGCCATGGGCTTTAAAATCCAAGGCTTATTAACAAATAAAGCCAAAATGTATTAGTTGTCTCAGACTTTTAGGCCACTTAAGCCTCAACGTACATTCATTCAGCACTCCGTTTAACGCAAAGTTTCCAATGAAAGAATACCTTTCAAAACTGAATTTGACCATTCCTGACACACTCTTTTGGTTTTGGCAGTGTTGTATTGTCTTTTCAGACTTATATTTTGATTCAGACAAGCACATTTCCCAGTCAAATGAGTGGAATATTGAGAAAATGGTCTTTGAGAAATATTTGAACCCTAACCCTAACTAGCAAAACCCGAAGCTAGGGTTAGGGTTTTATTCCCGTACAATGTAGACAGTTTTTGATGGCATGGCTGTGTTTTAGGGCTGAAAGGATACTTAGGAATATAGTTCTTTCAATGTTTTCTAAACATTTTTTTCTGACCTATATGGCTGTGTACAGTGCTTTGCTCCAAACAGGAATGGTGTCTGAATTGCCCGACAAGCAGCAGTTAGAAAGAACCTGATTTAACTTGCAAACTCTTGCCATGGGCTTTAAAATCCAAGGCTTATTAACAAATAAAGCCAAAATGTATTAGTTGTCTCAGACTTTTAGGCCACTTAAGCCTCAACGTACATTCATTCAGCACTCCGTTTAACGCAAAGTTTCCAATGAAAGAATACCTTTCAAAACTGAATTTGACCATTCCTGACACACTCTTTTGGTTTTGGCAGTGTTGTATTGTCTTTTCAGACGTATATTTTGATTCAGACAAGCACATTTCCCAGTCAAATGAGTGGAATATTGAGAAAATGGTCTTTGAGAAATATTTGAACCCTAACCCTAACTAGCAAAACCCGAAGCTAGGGTTAGGGTTTTATTCCCGTACAATGTAGACACTTTTTGATGGCATGGCTGTGTTTTAGGGCTGAAAGGATACTTAGGAATATAGTTCTTTCAATTTTTCTAAACATTTTTTTCTGACCTATATGGCTGTATACAGTGCTTTGCTCCAAAAAGGAATGGTGTCTGAATTGCCCGACAAGCAGCAGTTAGAAAGAACCTGATTCAACTTGCAAACTCTTGCCATGGGCTTTAAAATCCAAGGCTTATTAACAAATAAAGCCAAAATGTATTAGTTGTCTCAGACTTTTAGGCCACTTACGCCTCAACGTACATTCATTCAGCACTCCGTTTAACGCAAAGTTTCCAATGAAAGAATACCTTTCAAAACTGAATTTGACCATTGCTGACACACTCTTTTGTTTTGGCAGTGTTGTATTGTCTTTTCAGACTTATATTTTGATTCAGACAAGCAAATTTCCCAGTCAAATGAGTGGAATATTGAGAAAATGGTCTTTGAGAAATATTTGAACCCTAACCCTAACTAGCAAAACCCGAAGCTAGGGTTAGGGTTTTATTCCCGTACAATGTAGACAGTTTTTGATGGCATGGCTGTGTTTTAGGGCTTAAAGGATACTTAGGAATATAGTTCTTTCAATGTTTTCTAAACATTTTTTTCTGACCTATATGGCTGTATACAGTGCTTTGCTCCAAAAAGGAATGGTGTCTGAATTGCCCGACAAGCAGCAGTTAGAAAGAACCTGATTTAACTTGCAAACTCTTGCCATGGGCTTTAAAATCCAAGGCTTATTAACAAATAAAGCCAAAATGTATTAGTTGTCTCAGACTTTTAGGCCACTTAAGCCTCAACGTACATTCATTCAGCACTCCGTTTAACGCAAAGTTTCCAATGAAGGAATACCTTTCAAAACTGAATTTGACCATTCCTGACACACTCTTTTGGTTTTGGCAGTGTTGTATTGTCTTTTCAGACTTATATTTTGATTCAGACAAGCACATTTCCCAGTCAAATGAGTGGAATATTGAGAAAATGGTCTTTGAGAAATATTTGAACCCTAACCCTAACTAGCAAAACCCGAAGCTAGGGTTAGGGTTTTATTCCCGTACAATGTAGACAGTTTTTGATGGCATGGCTGTGTTTTAGGGCTGAAAGGATACTTAGGAATATAGTTCTTTCAATGTTTTCTAAACATTTTTTTCTGACCTATATGGCTGTATACAGTGCTTTGCTCCAAACAGGAATGGTGTCTGAATTGCCCGACAAGCAGCAGTTAGAAAGAACCTGATTTAACTTGCAAACTCTTGCCATGGGCTTTAAAATCCAAGGCTTATTAACAAATAAAGCCAAAATGTATTAGTTGTCTCAGACTTTTAGGCCACTTAAGCCTCAACGTACATTCATTCAGCACTCCGTTTAACGCAAAGTTTCCAATGAAAGAATACCTTTCAAAACTGAATTTGACCATTCCTGACACACTCTTTTGGTTTTGGCAGTGTTGTATTGTCTTTTCAGACTTATATTTTGATTCAGACAAGCACATTTCCCAGTCAAATGAGTGGAATATTGAGAAAATGGTCTTTGAGAAATATTTGAACCCTAACCCTAACTAGCAAATCCCGAAGCTAGGGTTAGGGTTTTATTCCCGTACAATGTAGACAGTTTTTGATGGCATGGCTGTGTTTTAGGGCTGAAAGGATACTTAGGAATATAGTTCTTTCAATGTTTTCTAAACATTTTTTTCTGACCTATATGGCTGTATACAGTGCTTTCCTCCAAAAAGGAATGGTGTCTGAATTGCCCGACAAGCAGCAGTTAGAAAGAACCTGATTTAACTTGCAAACTCTTGCCATGGGCTTTAAAATCCAAGGCTTATTAACAAATAAAGCCAAAATGTATTAGTTGTCTCAGACTTTTAGGCCACTTAAACCTCAACGTACATTCATTCAGCACTCCGTTTAAAGCAAAGTTTCCAATGAAAGAATACCTTTCAAAACTGAATTTGACCATTCCTGACACACTCTTTTGGTTTTGGCAGTGTTGTATTGTCTTTTCAGACTTATTTTTTGATTCAGACAAGCAAATGTCCCAGTCAAATGAGTGGAATATTGAGAAAATGGTCTTTGAGAAATATTTGAACCCTAACCCTAACTAGCAAAACCCGAAGCTAGGGTTAGGGTTTTATTCCCGTACAATGTAGCCAGTTTTTGATGGCATGGCTGTGTTTTAGGGCTGAAAGGATACTTAGGAATATAGTTCTTTCAATGTTTTCTAAACATTTTTTTCTGACCTATATGGCTCTATACAGTGCTTTGCTCCAAAAAGGAATGGTGTCTGAATTGCCCGACAAGCAGCAGTTAGAAAGAACCTGATTTAACTTGCAAACTCTTGCCATGGGCTTTAAAATCCAAGGCTTATTAACAAATAAAGCCAAAATGTATTAGTTGTCTCAGACTTTTAGGCCACTTAAACCTCAACGTACATTCATTCAGCACTCCGTTTAACGCAAAGTTTCCAATGAAAGAATCCCTTTCAAAACTGAATTTGACCATTCCTGAAACACTCTTTTGGTTTTGGCAGTGTTGTATTGTCTTTTCAGACTTATATTTTGATTCAGACAAGCACATTTCCCAGTCAAATGAGTGGAATATTGAGAAAATGGTCTTTGAGAAATATTTGAACCCTAACCCTAACTAGCAAAACCCGAAGCTAGGGTTAGGGTTTTATTCCCGTACAATGTAGCCAGTTTTTGATGGCATGGCTGTGTTTTAGGGCTGAAAGGATACTTAGGAATATCGTTCTTTCAATGTTTTCTAAACATTTTTTTCTGACCTATATGGCTGTATACAGTGCTTTGCTCCAAACAGGAATGGTGTCTGAATTGCCCGACAAGCAACAGTTAGAAAGAACCTGATTTAACTTGCAAACTCTTGCCATGGGCTTTAAAATCCAAGGCTTATTAACAAATAAAGCCAAAATGTATCAGTTGTCTCAGACTTTTAGGCCACTTAAGCCTCAACGTACATTCATTCAGCACTCCGTTTAACGCAAAGTTTCCAATGAAAGAATACCTTTCAAAACTGAATTTGACCATTCATGACACACTCTTTTGGTTTTGGCAGTGTTGTATTGTCCTTTCAGACTTATATTTTGATTCAGACAAGCAAATTTCCCAGTCAAATGAGTGGAATATTGAGAAAATGGTCTTTGAGAAATATTTGAACCCTAACCCTAACTAGCAAAACCCGAAGCTAGGGTTAGGGTTTTATTCCCGTACAATGTAGCCAGTTTTTGATGGCATGGCTGTGTTTTAGGGCTGAAAGGATACTTAGGAATATCGTTCTTTCTATGTTTTCTAAACATTTTTTTCTGACCTATATTGCTGTATACAGTGCTTTGCTCCAAAAAGGAATGGTGTCTGAATTGCCCGACAAGCAGCACTTAGAAAGAACCTGATTTAACTTGCAAACTCTTGCCATGGGCTTTAAAATCCAAGGCTTATTAACAAATAAAGCCAAAATGTATTAGTTGTCTCAGAGTTTTAGGCCACTTAAGCCTCAACGTACATTCATTCAGCACTCCGTTTAACGCAAAGTTTCCAATGAAAGAGTACCTTTCAAAACTGAATTTGACCATTCCTGACACACTCTTTTGGTTTTGGCAGTGTTGTATTGTCTTTTCAGACTTATATTTTGATTCAGACAAGCAAATTTCCCAGTCAAATGAGTGGAATATTGAGAAAATGGTCTTTGAGAAATATTTGAACCCTAACCCTAACTAGCATAACCCGAAGCTAGGGTTAGGGTTTTATTCCCGTACAATGTAGACAGTTTTTGATGGCATGGCTGTGTTTTAGGGCTGAAAGGATACTTAGGAATATCGTTCTTTCAATGTTTTCTAAACATTTTTTTCTGACCTATATGGCTGTATACAGTCCTTTGCTCCAAACAGGAATGGTGTCTGAATTGCCCGACAAGCAGCAGTTAGAAAGAACCTGATTTAACTTGCAAACTCTTGCCATGGGCCTTAAAATCCAAGGCTTATTAACAAATAAAGCCAAAATGTATTAGTTGTCTCAGACTTTTAGGCCACTTAAGCCTCAACGTACATTCATTCAGCACTCCGTTTAACGCAAAGTTTCCAATGAAAGAATACCTTTCAAAACTGAATTTGACCATTCCTGACACACTCTTTTGGTTTTGGCAGTGTTGTATTGTCTTTTCAGACTTATATTTTGATTCAGACAAGCAAATTTCCCAGTCAAATGAGTAGAATATTGAGAAAATGGTCTTTGAGAAATATTTGAACCCTAACCCTAACTAGCAAAACCCGAAGCTAGGGTTAGGGTTTTATTCCCGTACAATGTAGCCAGTTTTTGATGGCATGGCTGTGTTTTAGGGCTGAAAGGATACTTAGGAATATCGTTCTTTCAATGTTTTCTAAACATTTTTTTCTGACCTATATGGCTGTATACAGTGCTTTGCTCCAAAAAGGAATGGTGTCTGAATTGCCCGACAAGCAGCACTTAGAAAGAACCTGATTTAACTTGCAAACTCTTGCCATGGGCTTTAAAATCCAAGGCTTATTAACAAATAAAGCCAAAATGTATTAGTTGTCTCAGAGTTTTAGGCCACTTAAGCCTCAACGTACATTCATTCAGCACTCCGTTTAACGCAAAGTTTCCAATGAAAGAATACCTTTCAAAACTGAATTTGACCATTCCTGACACACTGTTTTGGTTTTGGCAGGGTTGTATTGTCTTTTCAGACTTATATTTTGATTCAGACAAGCAAATTTCCCAGTCAAATGAGTGGAATATTGAGAAAATGGTCTTTGAGAAATATTTGAACCCTAACCCTAACTAGCATAACCCGAAGCTAGGGTTAGGGTTTTATTCCCGTACAATGTAGACAGTTTTTGATGGCATGGCTGTGTTTTAGGGCTGAAAGGATACTTAGGAATATAGTTCTTTCAATGTTTTCTAAACATTTTTTTCTGACCTATATGGCTGTATACAGTGCTTTGCTCCAAACACGAATGGTGTCTGAATTGCCCGACAAGCAACAGTTAGAAAGAACCTGATTTAACTTGCAAACTCTTGCCATGGGCTTTAAAATCCAAGGCTTATTAACAAATAAAGCCAAAATGTTTTAGTTGTCTCAGACTTTTAGGCCACTTAAGCCTCAACGTACATTCATTCAGCACTCCGTTTAACGCAAAGTTTCCAATGAAAGAATACCTTTCAAAACTGAATTTGACCATTCCTGACACACTCTTTTGGTTTTGGCACTGTTGTATTGTCTTTTCAGACTCATATTTTGATTCAGACAAGCAAATTTCCCAGTCAAATGAGTGGAATATTGAGAAAATGGTCTTTGAGAAATATTTGAACCCTAACCCTAACTAGCAAAACCCGAAGCTAGGATTAGGGTTTTATTCCCGTAAAATGTAGACAGTTTTTGATGGCATAGCTGTGTTCTAGGGCTGAAAGGATACTTAGGAATATAGTTCTTTCAATGTTTTCTAAACATTTTTTTCTGACCTATATGGCTGTATACAGTGCTTTGCTCCAAAAAGGAATGGTGTCTGAATTGCCCGACAAGCAGCACTTAGAAAGAACCTGATTTAACTTGCAAACTCTTGCCATGGGCTTTAAAATCCAAGGCTTATTAACAAATAAAGCCAAAATGTATTAGTTGTCTCAGAGTTTTAGGCCACTTAAGCCTCAACGTACATTCATTCAGCACTCCGTTTAACGCAAAGTTTCCAATGAAAGAGTACCTTTCAAAACTGAATTTGACCATTCCTGACACACTCTTTTGGTTTTGGCAGTGTTGTATTGTCTTTTCAGACGTATATTTTGATTCAGACAAGCAAATTTCCCAGTCAAATGAGTGGAATATTGAGAAAATGGTCTTTGAGAAATATTTGAACCCTAACCCTAACTAGCAAAACCCGAAGCTAGGGTTAGGGTTTTATTCCCGTACAATGTAGACAGTTTTTGATGGCATGGCTGTGTTTTAGGGCTGAAAGGATACTTAGGAATATCGTTCTTTCAATGTTTTCGAAACATTTTTTTCTGACCTATATGGCTGTATACAGTGCTTTGCTCCAAAAAGGAATGGTGTCTGAATTGCCCGACAAGCAACAGTTAGAAAGAACCTGATTTAACTTGCAAACTCTTGCCATGGGCTTTAAAATCCAAGGCTTATTAACAAATAAAGCCAAAATGTATTAGTTGTCTCAGACTTTTAGGCCACTTAAGCCTCAACGTACATTCATTCAGCACTCCGTTTAACGCAAAGTTTCCAATGAAAGAATACCTTTCAAAACTGAATTTGACCATTCCTGACACACTCTTTTGGTTTTGGCAGTGTTGTATTGTCTTTTCAGACTTATATTTTGATTCAGACAAGCAAATTTCCCAGTCAAATGAGTGGAATATTGAGAAAATGGTCTTTGAGAAATATTTGAACCCTAACCCTAACTAGCAAAACCCGAAGCTAGGGTTAGGGTTTTATTCCCGTACAATGTAGACAGTTTTTGATGGCATGGCTGTGTTTTAGGGCTGAAAGGATGCTTAGGAATATAGTTCTTTCAATGTTTTCTAAACATTTTTTTCTGACCTATATGGCTGTATACAGTGCTTTGCTCCAAACAGGAATGGTGTCTGAATTGCCCGACAAGCAACAGTTAGAAAGAACCTGATTTAACTTGCAAACTCTTGCCATGGGCTTTAAAATCCAAGGCTTATTAACAAATAAAGCCAAAATGTATTAGTTGTCTCAGACTTTTAGGCCACTTAAGCCTCAACGTACATTCATTCAGCACTCCGTTTAACGCAAAGTTTCCAATGAAAGAATACCTTTCAAAACTGAATTTGACCATTCCTGACACACTCTTTTGGTTTTGGCAGTGTTGTATTGTCTTTTCAGACGTATATTTTGATTCAGACAAGCAAATTTCCCAGTCAAATGAGTGGAATATTGAGAAAATGGTCTTTGAGAAATATTTGAACCCTAACCCTAACTAGCAAAACCCGAAGCTAGGGTTAGGGTTTTATTCCCTTACAATGTAGACAGTTTTTGATGGCATGGCTGTGTTTTAGGGCTGAAAGGATACTTAGGAATATAGTTCTTTCAATGTTTTCTAAACATTTTTTTCTGACCTATATGGCTGTATACAGTGCTTTGCTCCAAACAGGAATGGTGTCTGAATTGCCCGACAAGCAACAGTTAGAAAGAACCTGATTTAACTTGCAAACTCTTGCCGTGGGCTTTAAAATCCAAGGCTTATTAACAAATAAAGCCAAAATGTATTAGTTGTCTCAGACTTTTAGGCCACTTAAGCCTCAACGTACATTCATTCAGCACTCCGTTTAACGCAAAGTTTACAATGAAAGAATACCTTTCAAAACTGAATTTGACCATTCCTGACACACTCTTTTGGTTTTGGCAGTGTTGTATTGTCTTTTCAGACGTATATTTTGATTCAGACAAGCAAATTTCCCAGTCAAATGAGTGGAATATTGAGAAAATGGTCTTTGAGAAATATTTGAACCCTAACCCTAACTAGCAAAACCCGAAGCTAGGGTTAGGGTTTTATTCCCGTACAATGTAGACAGTTTTTGATGGCATGGCTGTGTTTTAGGGCTGAAAGGATACTTAGGAATATAGTTCTTTCAATGTTTTCTAAACATTTTTTTCTGACCTATATGGCTGTATACAGTGCTTTGCTCCAAACAGGAATGGTGTCTGAATTGCCCGACAAGCAACAGTTAGAAAGAACCTGATTTAACTTGCAAACTCTTGCCGTGGGCTTTAAAATCCAAGGCTTATTAACAAATAAAGCCAAAATTATATGAGTTGTCTCAGACTTTTAGGCCACTTAAGCCTCAACGTACATTCATTCAGCGCTCCGTTTAACGCAAAGTTTCCAATGAAAGAATACCTTTCAAAACTGAATTTGACCATTCCTGACACACTCTTTTGGTTTTGGCAGTGTTGTATTGTCTTGTCAGACGTATATTTTGATTCAGACAAGCAAATTTCCCAGTCAAATGAGTGGAATATTGAGAAAATGGTCTTTGAGAAATATTTGAACCCTAACCCTAACTAGCAAAACCCGAAGCTAGGGTTAGGGTTTTATTCCCGTACAATGTAGACAGTTTTTGATGGCATGGCTGTGTTTTAGGGCTGAAAGGATACTTAGGAATATAGTTCTTTCAATGTTTTCTAAACATTTTTTTCTGACCTATATGGCTGTATACAGTGCTTTGCTCCAAACAGGAATGGTGTCTGAATTGCCCGACAAGCAACAGTTAGAAAGAACCTGATTTAACTTGCAAACTCTTGCCATGGGCTTTAAAATCCAAGGCTTATTAACAAATAAAGCCAAAATGTATTAGTTGTCTCAGACTTTTAGGCCACTTAAGCCTCAACGTACATTCATTCAGCACTCCGTTTAACGCAAAGTTTCCAATGAAAGAATACCTTTCAAAACTGAATTTGACCATTCCTGACACACTCTTTTGGTTTTGGCAGTGTTGTATTGTCTTTTCAGACGTATATTTTGATTCAGACAAGCAAATTTCCCAGTCAAATGAGTGGAATATTGAGAAAATGGTCTTTGAGAAATATTTGAACCCTAACCCTAACTAGCAAAACCCGAAGCTAGGGTTAGGGTTTTATTCCCGTACAATGTAGACAGTTTTTGATGGCATGGCTGTGTTTTAGGGCTGAAAGGATACTTAGGAATATAGTTCTTTCAATGTTTTCTAAACATTTTTTTCTGACCTATATGGCTGTATACAGTGCTTTGCTCCAAACAGGAATGGTGTCTGAATTGCCCGACAAGCAACAGTTAGAAAGAACCTGATTTAACTTGCAAACTCTTGCCGTGGGCTTTAAAATCCAAGGCTTATTAACAAATAAAGCCAAAATGTATTAGTTGTCTCAGACTTTTAGGCCACTTAAGCCTCAACGTACATTCATTCAGCACTCCGTTTAACGCAAAGTTTCCAATGAAAGAATACCTTTCAAAACTGAATTTGACCATTCCTGACACACTCTTTTGGTTTTGGCAGTGTTGTATTGTCTTTTCAGACGTATATTTTGATTCAGACAAGCAAATTTCCCAGTCAAATGAGTGGAATATTGAGAAAATGGTCTTTGAGAAATATTTGAACCCTAACCCTAACTAGCAAAACCCGAAGCTAGGGTTAGGGTTTTATTCCCGTACAATGTAGACAGTTTTTGATGGCATGGCTGTGTTTTAGGGCTGAAAGGATACTTAGGAATATAGTTCTTTCAATGTTTTCTAAACATTTTTTTCTGACCTATATGGCTGTATACAGTGCTTTGCTCCAAACAGGAATGGTGTCTGAATTGCCCGACAAGCAACAGTTAGAAAGAACCTGATTTAACTTGCAAACTCTTGCCATGGGCTTTAAAATCCAAGGCTTATTAACAAATAAAGCCAAAATGTATTAGTTGTCTCAGACTTTTAGGCCACTTAAGCCTCAACGTACATTCATTCAGCACTCCGTATAACGCAAAGTTTCCAATGAAAGAATACCTTTCAAAACTGAATTTGACCATTCCTGACACACTCTTTTGGTTTTGGCAGTGTTGTATTGTCTTTTCAGACGTATATTTTGATTCAGACAAGCAAATTTCCCAGTCAAATGAGTGGAATATTGAGAAAATGGTCTTTGAGAAATATTTGAACCCTAACCCTAACTAGCAAAACCCGAAGCTAGGGTTAGGGTTTTATTCCCGTACAATGTAGCCAGTTTTTGATGGCATGGCTGTGTTTTAGGGCTGTAAGGATACTTAGGAATATAGTTCTTTCAATGTTTTCTAAACATTTTTTTCTGACCTATATGGCTGTATACAGTGCTTTGCTCCAAAAAGGAATGGTGTCTGAATTGCCCGACAAGCAACAGTTAGAAAGAACCTGATTTAACTTGCAAACTCTTGCCATGGGCTTTAAAATCCAAGGCTTATTAACAAATAAAGCCAAAATGTATTAGTTGTCTCAGACTTTTAGGCCACTTAAGCCTCAACGTACATTCATTCAGCACTCCGTTTAACGCAAAGTTTCCAATGAAAGAATACCTTTCAAAACTGAATTTGACCATTCCTGACACACTCTTTTGGTTTTGGCAGTGTTGTATTGTCTTTTCAGACGTATATTTTGATTCAGACAAGCAAATTTCCCAGTCAAATGAGTGGAATATTGAGAAAATGGTCTTTGAGAAATATTTGAACCCTAACCCTAACTAGCAAAACCCGAAGCTAGGGTTAGGGTTTTATTCCCGTACAATGTAGCCAGTTTTTGATGGCATGGCTGTGTTTTAGGGCTGAAAGGATGCTTAGGAATATAGTTCTTTCAATGTTTTCTAAACATTTTTTTCTGACCTATATGGCTGTATACAGTGCTTTGCTCCAAAAAGGAATGGTGTCTGAATTGCCCGACAAGCAACAGTTAGAAAGAACCTGATTTATCTTGCAAACTCTTGCCATGGGCTTTAAAATCCAAGGCTTATTAACAAATAAAGCCAAAATGTATTAGTTGTCTCAGACTTTTAGGCCACTTAAGCCTCAACGTACATTCATTCAGCACTCCGTTTAACGCAAAGTTTCCAATGAAAGAATACCTTTCAAAACTGAATTTGACCATTCCTGACACACTCTTTTGGTTTTGGCAGTGTTGTATTGTCTTTTCAGACGTATATTTTGATTCAGACAAGCAAATTTCCCAGTCAAATGAGTGGAATATTGAGAAAATGGTCTTTGAGAAATATTTGAACCCTAACCCTAACTAGCAAAACCCGAAGCTAGGGTTAGGGTTTTATTCCCTTACAATGTAGACAGTTTTTGATGGCATGGCTGTGTTTTAGGGCTGAAAGGATACTTAGGAATATAGTTCTTTAAATGTTTTCTAAACATTTTTTTCTGACCTATATGGCTGTATACAGTGCTTTGCTCCAAAAAGGAATGGTGTCTGAATTGCCCGACAAGCAGCAGTTAGAAAGAACCTGATTTAACTTGCAAACTCTTGCCGTGGGCTTTAAAATCCAAGGCTTATTAACAAATAAAGCCAAAATTATATTAGTTGTCTCAGACTTTTAGGCCACTTAAGCCTCAACGTACATTCATTCAGCACTCCGTTTAACGCAAAGTTTCCAATGAAAGAATAACTTTCAAAACTGAATTTGACCATTCCTGACACACTCTTTTGGTTTTGGCAGTGTTGTATTGTCTTTTCAGACGTATATTTTGATTCAGACAAGCAAATTTCCCAGTCAAATGAGTGGAATATTGAGAAAATGGTCTTTGAGAAATATTTGAACCCTAACCCTAACTAGCAAAACCCGAAGCTAGGGTTAGGGTTTTATTCCCGTACAATGTAGCCAGTTTTTGATGGCATGGCTGTGTTTTAGGGCTGTAAGGATACTTAGGAATATAGTTCTTTCAATGTTTTCTAAACATTTTTTTCTGACCTATATGGCTGTATACAGTGCTTTGCTCCAAAAAGGAATGGTGTCTGAATTGCCCGACAAGCAACAGTTAGAAAGAACCTGATTTAACTTGCAAACTCTTGCCATGGGCTTTAAAATCCAAGGCTTATTAACAAATAAAGCCAAAATGTATTAGTTGTCTCAGACTTTTAGGCCACTTAAGCCTCAACGTACATTCATTCAGCACTCCGTTTAACGCAAAGTTTCCAATGAAAGAATACCTTTCAAAACTGAATTTGACCATTCCTGACACACTCTTTTGGTTTTGGCAGTGTTGTATTGTCTTTTCAGACGTATATTTTGATTCAGACAAGCAAATTTCCCAGTCAAATGAGTGGAATATTGAGAAAATGGTCTTTGAGAAATATTTGAACCCTAACCCTAACTAGCAAAACCCGAAGCTAGGGTTAGGGTTTTATTCCCGTACAATGTAGCCAGTTTTTGATGGCATGGCTGTGTTTTAGGGCTGAAAGGATGCTTAGGAATATAGTTCTTTCAATGTTTTCTAAACATTTTTTTCTGACCTATATGGCTGTATACAGTGCTTTGCTCCAAAAAGGAATGGTGTCTGAATTGCCCGACAAGCAACAGTTAGAAAGAACCTGATTTAACTTGCAAACTCTTGCCATGGGCTTTAAAATCCAAGGCTTATTAACAAATAAAGCCAAAATGTATTAGTTGTCTCAGACTTTTAGGCCACTTAAGCCTCAACGTACATTCATTCAGCACTCCGTTTAACGCAAAGTTTCCAATGAAAGAATACCTTTCAAAACTGAATTTGACCATTCCTGACACACTCTTTTGGTTTTGGCAGTGTTGTATTGTCTTTTCAGATGTATATTTTGATTCAGACAAGCAAATTTCCCAGTCAAATGAGTGGAATATTGAGAAAATGGTCTTTGAGAAATATTTGAACCCTAACCCTAACTAGCAAAACCCGAAGCTAGGGTTAGGGTTTTATTCCCTTACAATGTAGACAGTTTTTGATGGCATGGCTGTGTTTTAGGGCTGAAAGGATACTTAGGAATATAGTTCTTTCAATGTTTTCTAAACATTTTTTTCTGACCTATATGGCTGTATACAGTGCTTTGCTCCAAACAGGAATGGTGTCTGAATTGCCCGACAAGCAGCAGTTAGAAAGAACCTGATTTAACTTGCAAACTCTTGCCATGGGCTTTAAAATCCAAGGCTTATTAACAAATAAAGCCAAAATGTATTAGTTGTCTCAGACTTTTAGGCCACTTAAGCCTCAACGTACATTCATTCAGCACTCCGTTTAACGCAAAGTTTCCAATGAAAGAATACCTTTCAAAACTGAATTTGACCATTCCTGACACACTCTTTTGGTTTTGGCAGTGTTGTATTGTCTTTTCAGACTTATATTTTGATTCAGACAAGCAAATTTCCCAGTCAAATGAGTAGAATATTGAGAAAATGGTCTTTGAGAAATATTTGAACCCTAACCCTAACTAGCAAAACCCGAAGCTAGGGTTAGGGTTTTATTCCCGTACAATGTAGACAGTTTTTGATGGCATGGCTGTGTTTTAGGGCTGAAAGGATACTTAGGAATATAGTTCTTTCAATGTTTTCTAAACATTTTTTTCTGACCTATATGGCTGTATACAGTGCTTTGCTCCAAACAGGAATGGTGTCTGAATTGCCCGACAAGCAACAGTTAGAAAGAACCTGATTTAACTTGCAAACTCTTGCCATGGGCTTTAAAATCCAAGGCTTATTAACAAATAAAGCCAAAATGTATTAGTTGTCTCAGACTTTTAGGCCACTTAAGCCTCAACGTACATTCATTCAGCACTCCGTTTAACGCAAAGTTTCCAATGAAAGAATACCTTTCAAAACTGAATTTGACCATTCCTGACACACTCTTTTGGTTTTGGCAGTGTTGTATTGTCTTTTCAGACTTATATTTTGATTCAGACAAGCAAATTTCCCAGTCAAATGAGTGGAATATTGAGAAAATGGTCTTTGAGAAATATTTGAACCCTAACCCTAACTAGCAAAACCCGAAGCTAGGGTTAGGGTTTTATTCCCGTACAATGTAGCCAGTTTTTGATGGCATGGCTGTGTTTTAGGGCTGAAAGGATGCTTAGGAATATAGTTCTTTCAATGTTTTCTAAACATTTTTTTCTGACCTATATGGCTGTATACAGTGCTTTGCTCCAAAAAGGAATGGTGTCTGAATTGCCCGACAAGCAACAGTTAGAAAGAACCTGATTTAACTTGCAAACTCTTGCCATGGGCTTTAAAATCCAAGGCTTATTAACAAATAAAGCCAAAATGTATTAGTTGTCTCAGACTTTTAGGCCACTTAAGCCTCAACGTACATTCATTCAGCACTCCGTTTAACGCAAAGTTTCCAATGAAAGAATACCTTTCAAAACTGAATTTGACCATTCCTGACACACTCTTTTGGTTTTGGCAGTGTTGTATTGTCTTTTCAGACGTATATTTTGATTCAGACAAGCAAATTTCCCAGTCAAATGAGTGGAATATTGAGAAAATGGTCTTTGAGAAATATTTGAACCCTAACCCTAACTAGCAAAACCCGAAGCTAGGGTTAGGGTTTTATTCCCTTACAATGTAGACAGTTTTTGATGGCATGGCTGTGTTTTAGGGCTGAAAGGATACTTAGGAATATAGTTCTTTAAATGTTTTCTAAACATTTTTTTCTGACCTATATGGCTGTATACAGTGCTTTGCTCCAAAAAGGAATGGTGTCTGAATTGCCCGACAAGCAGCAGTTAGAAAGAACCTGATTTAACTTGCAAACTCTTGCCGTGGGCTTTAAAATCCAAGGCTTATTAACAAATAAAGCCAAAATTATATTAGTTGTCTCAGACTTTTAGGCCACTTAAGCCTCAACGTACATTCATTCAGCACTCCGTTTAACGCAAAGTTTCCAATGAAAGAATACCTTTCAAAACTGAATTTGACCATTCCTGACACACTCTTTTGGTTTTGGCAGTGTTGTATTGTCTTTTCAGACGTATATTTTGATTCAGACAAGCAAATGTCCCAGTCAAATGAGTGGAATATTGAGAAAATGGTCTTTGAGAAATATTTGAACCCTAACCCTAACTAGCAAAACCCGAAGCTAGGGTTAGGGTTTTATTCCCGTACAATGTAGACAGTTTTTGATGGCATGGCTGTGTTTTAGGGCTGAAAGGATACTTAGGAATATAGTTCTTTCAATGTTTTCTAAACATTTTTTTCTGACCTATATGGCTGTATACAGTGCTTTGCTCCAAACAGGAATGGTGTCTGAATTGCCCGACAAGCAACAGTTAGAAAGAACCTGATTTAACTTGCAAACTCTTGCCATGGGCTTTAAAATCCAAGGCTTATTAACAAATAAAGCCAAAATGTATTAGTTGTCTCAGACTTTTAGGCCACTTAAGCCTCAACGTACATTCATTCAGCACTCCGTTTAACGCAAAGTTTCCAATGAAAGAATACCTTTCAAAACTGAATTTGACCATTCCTGACACACTCTTTTGGTTTTGGCAGTGTTGTATTGTCTTTTCAGACGTATATTTTGATTCAGACAAGCAAATTTCCCAGTCAAATGAGTGGAATATTGAGAAAATGGTCTTTGAGAAATATTTGAACCCTAACTAGCAAAACCCGAAGCTAGGGTTAGGGTTTTATTCCCTTACAATGTAGACAGTTTTTGATGGCATGGCTGTGTTTTAGGGCTGAAAGGATACTTAGGAATATAGTTCTTTAAATGTTTTCTAAACATTTTTTTCTGACCTATATGGCTGTATACAGTGCTTTGCTCCAAAAAGGAATGGTGTCTGAATTGCCCGACAAGCAGCAGTTAGAAAGAACCTGATTTAACTTGCAAACTCTTGCCGTGGGCTTTAAAATCCAAGGCTTATTAACAAATAAAGCCAAAATTATATTAGTTGTCTCAGACTTTTAGGCCACTTAAGCCTCAACGTACATTCATTCAGCACTCCGTTTAACGCAAAGTTTCCAATGAAAGAATACCTTTCAAAACTGAATTTGACCATTCCTGACACACTCTTTTGGTTTTGGCAGTGTTGTATTGTCTTTTCAGACGTATATTTTGATTCAGACAAGCAAATTTCCCAGTCAAATGAGTGGAATATTGAGAAAATGGTCTTTGAGAAATATTTGAACCCTAACCCTAACTAGCAAAACCCGAAGCTAGGGTTAGGGTTTTATTCCCGTACAATGTAGACAGTTTTTGATGGCATGGCTGTGTTTTAGGGCTGAAAGGATACTTAGGAATATAGTTCTTTCAATGTTTTCTAAACATTTTTTTCTGACCTATATGGCTGTATACAGTGCTTTGCTCCAAACAGGAATGGTGTCTGAATTGCCCGACAAGCAACAGTTAGAAAGAACCTGATTTAACTTGCAAACTCTTGCCATGGGCTTTAAAATCCAAGGCTTATTAACAAATAAAGCCAAAATGTATTAGTTGTCTCAGACTTTTAGGCCACTTAAGCCTCAACGTACATTCATTCAGCACTCCGTTTAACGCAAAGTTTCCAATGAAAGAATACCTTTCAAAACTGAATTTGACCATTCCTGACACACTCTTTTGGTTTTGGCAGTGTTGTATTGTCTTTTCAGACTTATATTTTGATTCAGACAAGCAAATTTCCCAGTCAAATGAGTGGAATATTGAGAAAATGGTCTTTGAGAAATATTTGAACCCTAACCCTAACTAGCAAAACCCGAAGCTAGGGTTAGGGTTTTATTCCCGTACAATGTAGCCAGTTTTTGATGGCATGGCTGTGTTTTAGGGCTGAAAGGATGCTTAGGAATATAGTTCTTTCAATGTTTTCTAAACATTTTTTTCTGACCTATATGGCTGTATACAGTGCTTTGCTCCAAAAAGGAATGGTGTCTGAATTGCCCGACAAGCAACAGTTAGAAAGAACCTGATTTAACTTGCAAACTCTTGCCATGGGCTTTAAAATCCAAGGCTTATTAACAAATAAAGCCAAAATGTATTAGTTGTCTCAGACTTTTAGGCCACTTAAGCCTCAACGTACATTCATTCAGCACTCCGTTTAACGCAAAGTTTCCAATGAAAGAATACCTTTCAAAACTGAATTTGACCATTCCTGACACACTCTTTTGGTTTTGGCAGTGTTGTATTGTCTTTTCAGACGTATATTTTGATTCAGACAAGCAAATGTCCCAGTCAAATGAGTGGAATATTGAGAAAATGGTCTTTGAGAAATATTTGAACCCTAACCCTAACTAGCAAAACCCGAAGCTAGGGTTAGGGTTTTATTCCCGTACAATGTAGACAGTTTTTGATGGCATGGCTGTGTTTTAGGGCTGAAAGGATACTTAGGAATATAGTTCTTTCAATGTTTTCTAAACATTTTTTTCTGACCTATATGGCTGTATACAGTGCTTTGCTCCAAACAGGAATGGTGTCTGAATTGCCCGACAAGCAACAGTTAGAAAGAACCTGATTTAACTTGCAAACTCTTGCCATGGGCTTTAAAATCCAAGGCTTATTAACAAATAAAGCCAAAATGTATTAGTTGTCTCAGACTTTTAGGCCACTTAAGCCTCAACGTACATTCATTCAGCACTCCGTTTAACGCAAAGTTTCCAATGAAAGAATACCTTTCAAAACTGAATTTGACCATTCCTGACACACTCTTTTGGTTTTGGCAGTGTTGTATTGTCTTTTCAGACGTATATTTTGATTCAGACAAGCAAATTTCCCAGTCAAATGAGTAGAATATTGAGAAAATGGTCTTTGAGAAATATTTGAACCCTAACCCTAACTAGCAAAACCCGAAGCTAGGGTTAGGGTTTTATTCCCGTACAATGTAGCCAGTTTTTGATGGCATGGCTGTGTTTTAGGGCTGAAAGGATGCTTAGGAATATAGTTCTTTCAATGTTTTCTAAACATTTTTTTCTGACCTATATGGCTGTATACAGTGCTTTGCTCCAAAAAGGAATGGTGTCTGAATTGCCCGACAAGCAACAGTTAGAAAGAACCTGATTTAACTTGCAAACTCTTGCCATGGGCTTTAAAATCCAAGGCTTATTAACAAATAAAGCCAAAATGTATTAGTTGTCTCAGACTTTTAGGCCACTTAAGCCTCAACGTACATTCATTCAGCACTCCGTTTAACGCAAAGTTTCCAATGAAAGAATACCTTTCAAAACTGAATTTGACCATTCCTGACACACTCTTTTGGTTTTGGCAGTGTTGTATTGTCTTTTCAGACGTATATTTTGATTCAGACAAGCAAATTTCCCAGTCAAATGAGTGGAATATTGAGAAAATGGTCTTTGAGAAATATTTGAACCCTAACCCTAACTAGCAAAACCCGAAGCTAGGGTTAGGGTTTTATTCCCGTACAATGTAGACAGTTTTTGATGGCATGGCTGTGTTTTAGGGCTGAAAGGATACTTAGGAATATAGTTCTTTCAATGTTTTCTAAACATTTTTTTCTGACCTATATGGCTGTATACAGTGCTTTGCTCCAAACAGGAATGGTGTCTGAATTGCCCGACAAGCAGCAGTTAGAAAGAACCTGATTTAACTTGCAAACTCTTGCCATGGGCTTTAAAATCCAAGGCTTATTAACAAATAAAGCCAAAATGTATTAGTTGTCTCAGACTTTTAGGCCACTTAAGCCTCAACGTACATTCATTCAGCACTCCGTTTAACGCAAAGTTTCCAATGAAAGAATACCTTTCAAAACTGAATTTGACCATTCCTGACACACTCTTTTGGTTTTGGCAGTGTTGTATTGTCTTTTCAGACTTATATTTTGATTCAGACAAGCAAATTTCCCAGTCAAATGAGTAGAATATTGAGAAAATGGTCTTTGAGAAATATTTGAACCCTAACCCTAACTAGCAAAACCCGAAGCTAGGGTTAGGGTTTTATTCCCGTACAATGTAGACAGTTTTTGATGGCATGGCTGTGTTTTAGGGCTGAAAGGATACTTAGGAATATAGTTCTTTCAATGTTTTCTAAACATTTTTTTCTGACCTATATGGCTGTATACAGTGCTTTGCTCCAAACAGGAATGGTGTCTGAATTGCCCGACAAGCAACAGTTAGAAAGAACCTGATTTAACTTGCAAACTCTTGCCATGTGCTTTAAAATCCAAGGCTTATTAACAAATAAAGCCAAAATGTATTAGTTGTCTCAGACTTTTAGGCCACTTAAGCCTCAACGTACATTCATTCAGCACTCCGTTTAACGCAAAGTTTCCAATGAAAGAATACCTTTCAAAACTGAATTTGACCATTCCTGACACACTCTTTTGGTTTTGGCAGTGTTGTATTGTCTTTTCAGACTTATATTTTGATTCAGACAAGCAAATTTCCCAGTCAAATGAGTGGAATATTGAGAAAATGGTCTTTGAGAAATATTTGAACCCTAACCCTAACTAGCAAAACCCGAAGCTAGGGTTAGGATTTTATTCCCGTACAATGTAGCCAGTTTTTGATGGCATGGCTGTGTTTTAGGGCTGAAAGGATGCTTAGGAATATAGTTCTTTCAATGTTTTCTAAACATTTTTTTCTGACCTATATGGCTGTATACAGTGCTTTGCTCCAAAAAGGAATGGTGTCTGAATTGCCCGACAAGCAACAGTTAGAAAGAACCTGATTTAACTTGCAAACTCTTGCCATGGGCTTTAAAATCCAAGGCTTATTAACAAATAAAGCCAAAATGTATTAGTTGTCTCAGACTTTTAGGCCACTTAAGCCTCAACGTACATTCATTCAGCACTCCGTTTAACGCAAAGTTTCCAATGAAAGAATACCTTTCAAAACTGAATTTGACCATTCCTGACACACTCTTTTGGTTTTGGCAGTGTTGTATTGTCTTTTCAGACGTATATTTTGATTCAGACAAGCAAATTTCCCAGTCAAATGAGTGGAATATTGAGAAAATGGTCTTTGAGAAATATTTGAACCCTAACCCTAACTAGCAAAACCCGAAGCTAGGGTTAGGGTTTTATTCCCGTACAATGTAGACAGTTTTTGATGGCATGGCTGTGTTTTAGGGCTGAAAGGATACTTAGGAATATAGTTCTTTCAATGTTTTCTAAACATTTTTTTCTGACCTATATGGCTGTATACAGTGCTTTGCTCCAAACAGGAATGGTGTCTGAATTGCCCGACAAGCAACAGTTAGAAAGAACCTGATTTAACTTGCAAACTCTTGCCATGGGCTTTAAAATCCAAGGCTTATTAACAAATAAAGCCAAAATGTATTAGTTGTCTCAGACTTTTAGGCCACTTAAGCCTCAACGTACATTCATTCAGCACTCCGTTTAACGCAAAGTTTCCAATGAAAGAATACCTTTCAAAACTGAATTTGACCATTCCTGACACACTCTTTTGGTTTTGGCAGTGTTGTATTGTCTTTTCAGACGTATATTTTGATTCAGACAAGCAAATTTCCCAGTCAAATGAGTGGAATATTGAGAAAATGGTCTTTGAGAAATATTTGAACCCTAACCCTAACTAGCAAAACCCGAAGCTAGGGTTAGGGTTTTATTCCCGTACAATGTAGACAGTTTTTGATGGCATGGCTGTGTTTTAGGGCTGAAAGGATACTTAGGAATATAGTTCTTTCAATGTTTTCTAAACATTTTTTTCTGACCTATATGGCTGTATACAGTGCTTTGCTCCAAACAAGAATGGTGTCTGAATTGCCCGACAAGCAGCAGTTAGAAAGAACCTGATTTAACTTGCAAACTCTTGCCATGGGCTTTAAAATCCAAGGCTTATTAACAAATAAAGCCAAAATGTATTAGTTGTCTCAGACTTTTAGGCCACTTAAGCCTCAACGTACATTCATTCAGCACTCCGTTTAACGCAAAGTTTCCAATGAAAGAATACCTTTCAAAACTGAATTTGACCATTCCTGACACACTCTTTTGGTTTTGGCAGTGTTGTATTGTCTTTTCAGACTTATATTTTGATTCAGACAAGCAAATTTCCCAGTCAAATGAGTAGAATATTGAGAAAATGGTCTTTGAGAAATATTTGAACCCTAACCCTAACTAGCAAAACCCGAAGCTAGGGTTAGGGTTTTATTCCCGTACAATGTAGACAGTTTTTGATGGCATGGCTGTGTTTTAGGGCTGAAAGGATACTTAGGAATATAGTTCTTTCAATGTTTTCTAAACATTTTTTCTGACCTATATGGCTGTATACAGTGCTTTGCTCCAAACAGGAATGGTGTCTGAATTGCCCGACAAGCAACAGTTAGAAAGAACCTGATTTAACTTGCAAACTCTTGCCATGGGCTTTAAAATCCAAGGCTTATTAACAAATAAAGCCAAAATGTATTAGTTGTCTCAGACTTTTAGGCCACTTAAGCCTCAACGTACATTCATTCAGCACTCCGTTTAACGCAAAGTTTCCAATGAAAGAATACCTTTCAAAACTGAATTTGACCATTCCTGACACACTCTTTTGGTTTTGGCAGTGTTGTATTGTCTTTTCAGACTTATATTTTGATTCAGACAAGCAAATTTCCCAGTCAAATGAGTAGAATATTGAGAAAATGGTCTTTGAGAAATATTTGAACCCTAACCCTAACTAGCAAAACCCGAAGCTAGGGTTAGGGTTTTATTCCCGTACAATGTAGCCAGTTTTTGATGGCATGGCTGTGTTTTAGGGCTGAAAGGATGCTTAGGAATATAGTTCTTTCAATGTTTTCTAAACATTTTTTTCTGACCTATATGGCTGTATACAGTGCTTTG
This sequence comes from Atractosteus spatula, assembly GCF_055471065.1. Classification (NCBI taxonomy): domain Eukaryota; kingdom Metazoa; phylum Chordata; class Actinopteri; order Semionotiformes; family Lepisosteidae; genus Atractosteus; species Atractosteus spatula. Next base: position 44,695,909 of record NC_142711.1, read on the forward strand.
CTCCAAAAAGGAATGGTGTCTGAATTGCCCGACAAGCAACAGTTAGAAAGAACCTGATTTAACTTGCAAACTCTTGCCATGGGCTTTAAAATCCAAGGCTTATTAACAAATAAAGCCAAAATGTATTAGTTGTCTCAGACTTTTAGGCCACTTAAGCCTCAACGTACATTCATTCAGCACTCCGTTTAACGCAAAGTTTCCAATGAAAGAATACCTTTCAAAACTGAATTTGACCATTCCTGACACACTCTTTTGGTTTTGGCAGTGTTGTATTGTCTTTTCAGACGTATATTTTGATTCAGACAAGCAAATTTCCCAGTCAAATGAGTGGAATATTGAGAAAATGGTCTTTGAGAAATATTTGAACCCTAACCCTAACTAGCAAAACCCGAAGCTAGGGTTAGGGTTTTATTCCCGTACAATGTAGCCAGTTTTTGATGGCATGGCTGTGTTTTAGGGCTGAAAGGATACTTAGGAATATAGTTCTTTCAATGTTTTCTAAACATTTTTTTCTGACCTATATGGCTGTATACAGTGCTTTGCTCCAAACAGGAATGGTGTCTGAATTGCCCGACAAGCAACAGTTAGAAAGAACCTGATTTAACTTGCAAACTCTTGCCATGGGCTTTAAAATCCAAGGCTTATTAACAAATAAAGCCAAAATGTATTAGTTGTCTCAGACTTTTAGGCCACTTAAGCCTCAACGTACATTCATTCAGCACTCCATTTAACGCAAAGTTTCCAATGAAAGAATACCTTTCAAAACTGAATTTGACCATTCCTGACACACTCTTTTGGTTTTGGCAGTGTTGTATTGTCTTTTCAGACGAATATTTTGATTCAGACAAGCAAATTTCCCAGTCAAATGAGTAGAATATTGAGAAAATGGTCTTTGAGAAATATTTGAACCCTAACCCTAACTAGCAAAACCCGAAGCTAGGGTTAGGGTTTTATTCCTGTACAATGTAGCCAGTTTTTGATGGCATGGCTGTGTTTTAGGGCTGAAAGGATACTTAGGAATATAGTTCTTTCAATGTTTTCTAAACATTTTTTTCTGACCTATATGGCTGTATACAGTGCTTTGCTCCAAAAAGGAATGGTGTCTGAATTGCCCGACAAGCAACAGTTAGAAAGAACCTGATTTAACTTGCAAACTCTTGCCATGGGCTTTAAAATCCAAGGCTTATTAACAAATAAAGCCAAAATGTATTAGTTGTCTCAGACGTTTAGGCCACTTAAGCCTCAACGTACATTCATTCAGCACTCCGTTTAACGCAAAGTTTCCAATGAAAGAATACCTTTCAAAACTGAATTTGACCATTCCTGACACACTCTTTTGGTTTTGGCAGTGTTGTATTGTCTTTTCAGACGTATATTTTGATTCAGACAAGCAAATTTCCCAGTCAAATGAGTGGAATATTGAGAAAATGGTCTTTGAGAAATATTTGAACCCTAACCCTAACTAGCAAAACCCGAAGCTAGGGTTAGGGTTTTATTCCCGTACAATGTAGACAGTTTTTGATGGCATGGCTGTGTTTTAGGGCTGAAAGGATACTTAGGAATATAGTTCTTTCAATGTTTTCTAAACATTTTTTTCTGACCTATATGGCTGTATACAGTGCTTTGCTCCAAACAGGAATGGTGTCTGAATTGCCCGACAAGCAACAGTTAGAAAGAACCTGATTTAACTTGCAAACTCTTGCCATGGGCTTTAAAATCCAAGGCTTATTAACAAATAAAGCCAAAATGTATTAGTTGTCTCAGACTTTTAGGCCACTTAAGCCTCAACGTACATTCATTCAGCACTCCGTTTAACGCAAAGTTTCCAATGAAAGAATACCTTTCAAAACTGAATTTGACCATTCCTGACACACTCTTTTGGTTTTGGCAGTGTTGTATTGTCTTTTCAGACGTATATTTTGATTCAGACAAGCAAATTTCCCAGTCAAATGAGTGGAATATTGAGAAAATGGTCTTTGAGAAATATTTGAACCCTAACTAGCAAAACCCGAAGCTAGGGTTAGGGTTTTATTCCCGTACAATGTAGACAGTTTTTGATGGCATGGCTGTGTTTTAGGGCTGAAAGGATACTTAGGAATATAGTTCTTTCAATGTTTTCTAAACATTTTTTTCTGACCTATATGGCTGTATACAGTGCTTTGCTCCAAACAGGAATGGTGTCTGAATTGCCCGACAAGCAACAGTTAGAAAGAACCTGATTTAACTTGCAAACTCTTGCCATGGGCTTTAAAATCCAAGGCTTATTAACAAATAAAGCCAAAATGTATTAGTTTTCTAAGACTTTTAGGCCACTTAAGCCTCAACGTACATTCATTCAGCACTCCGTTTAACGCAAAGTTTCCAATGAAAGAATACCTTTCAAAACTGAATTTGACCATTCCTGACACACTCTATTGGTTTTGGCAGTGTTGTATTGTCTTTTCAGACGTATATTTTGATTCAGACAAGCAAATTTCCCAGTCAAATGAGTGGAATATTGAGAAAATGGTCTTTGAGAAATATTTGAACCCTAACCCTAACTAGCAAAACCCGAAGCTAGGGTTAGGGTTTTATTCCCGTACAATGTAGACAGTTTTTGATGGCATGGCTGTGTTTTAGGGCTGAAAGGATACTTAGGAATATAGTTCTTTCAATGTTTTCTAAACATTTTTTTCTGACCTATATGGCTGTATACAGTGCTTTGCTCCAAAAAGGAATGGTGTCTGAATTGCCCGACAAGCAACAGTTAGAAAGAACCTGATTTAACTTGCAAACTCTTGCCATGGGCTTTAAAATCCAAGGCTTATTAACAAATAAAGCCAAAATGTATTAGTTGTCTCAGACTTTTAGGCCACTTAAGCCTCAACGTACATTCATTCAGCACTCCGTTTAACGCAAAGTTTCCAATGAAAGAATACCTTTCAAAACTGAATTTGACCATTCCTGACACACTCTTTTGGTTTTGGCAGTGTTGTATTGTCTTTTCAGACGTATATTTTGATTCAGACAAGCAAATTTCCCAGTCAAATGAGTGGAATATTGAGAAAATGGTCTTTGAGAAATATTTGAACCCTAACCCTAACTAGCAAAACCCGAAGCTAGGGTTAGGGTTTTATTCCCGTACAATGTAGCCAGTTTTTGATGGCATGGCTGTGTTTTAGGGCTGAAAGGATACTTAGGAATATAGTTCTTTCAATGTTTTCTAAACATTTTTTTCTGACCTATATGGCTGTATACAGTGCTTTGCTCCAAACAGGAATGGTGTCTGAATTGCCCGACAAGCAGCAGTTAGAAAGAACCTGATTTAACTTGCAAACTCTTGCCATGGGCTTTAAAATCCAAGGCTTATTAACAAAAAAAGCCAAAATGTATTAGTTGTCTCAGACTTTTAGGCCACTTAAGCCTCAACGTACATTCATTCAGCACTCCGTTTAACGCAAAGTTTCCAATGAAAGAATACCTTTCAAAACTGAATTTGACCATTCCTGACACACTCTTTTGGTTTTGGCAGTGTTGTATTGTCTTTTCAGACTTATATTTTGATTCAGACAAGCAAATTTCCCAGTCAAATGAGTGGAATATTGAGAAAATGGTCTTTGAGAAATATTTGAACCCTAACCCTAACTAGCAAAACCCAAAGCTAGGGTTAGGGTTTTATTCCCGTACAATGTAGACAGTTTTTGATGGCATGGCTGTGTTTTAGGGCTGAAAGGATACTTAGGAATATAGTTCTTTCAATGTTTTCTAAACATTTTTTTCTGACCTATATGGCTGTATACAGTGCTTTGCTCCAAACAGGAATGGTGTCTGAATTGCCCGACAAGCAACAGTTAGAAAGAACCTGACTTAACTTGCAAACTCTTGCCATGGGCTTTTAAATCCAAGGCTTATTAACAAATAAAGCCAAAATGTATTAGTTGTCTCAGACTTTTAGGCCACTTAAGCCTCAACGTACATTCATTCAGCACTCCCTTTAACGCAAAGTTTCCAATGAAAGAATCCCTTTCAAAACTGAATTTGACCATTCCTGACACACTCTTTTGGTTTTGGCAGTGTTGTATTGTCTTTTCAGACATATATTTTGATTCAGACAAGCAAATTTCCCAGTCAAATGAGTGGAATATTGAGAAAATGGTCTTTGAGAAATATTTGAACCCTAACCCTAACTAGCAAAACCAGAAGCTAGGGTTAGGGTTTTATTCCCGTACAATGTAGACAGTTTTTGATGGCATGGCTGTGTTTTAGGGCTGAAAGGATACTTAGGAATATAGTTCTTTCAATGTTTTCTAAACATTTTTTTCTGACCTATATGGCTGTATACAGTGCTTTGCTCCAAAAAGGAATGGTGTCTGAATTGCCCGACAAGCAACAGTTAGAAAGAACCTGATTTAACTTGCAAACTCTTGCCATGGGCTTTAAAATCCAAGGCTTATTAACAAATAAAGCCAAAATGTATTAGTTGTCTCAGACTTTTAGGCCACTTAAGCCTCAACGTACATTCATTCAGCACTCCGTTTAACGCAAAGTTTCCAATGAAAGAATACCTTTCAAAACTGAATTTGACCATTCCTGACACACTCTTTTGGTTTTGGCAGTGTTGTATTGTCTTTTCAGACTAATATTTTGATTCAGACAAGCAAATTTCCCAGTCAAATGAGTGGAGTATTGAGAAAATGGTCTTTGAGAAATATTTGAACCCTAACCCTAACTAGCAAAACCCGAAGCTAGGGTTAGGGTTTTATTCCCGTACAATGTAGACAGTTTTTGATGGCATGGCTGTGTTTTAGGGCTGAAAGGATACTTAGGAATATAGTTCTTTCAATGTTTTCTAAACATTTTTTTCTGACCTATATGGCTGTATACAGTGCTTTGCTCCAAAAAGGAATGGTGTCTGAATTGCCCGACAAGCAGCAGTTGGAAAGAACCTGATTTAACTTGCAAACTCTTGCCATGGGCTTTAAAATCCAAGGCTTATTAACAAATAAAGCCAAAATGTATTAGTTGTCTCAGACTTTTAGGCCACTTAAGCCTCAACGTACATTCATTCAGCACTCCGTTTAACGCAAAGTTTCCAATGAAAGAATCCCTTTCAAAACTGAATTTGACCATTCCTGACACACTCTTTTGGTTTTGGCAGTGTTGTATTGTCTTTTCAGACTTATATTTTGATTCAGACAAGCAAATTTCCCAGTCAAATGAGTGGAATATTGAGAAAATGGTCTTTGAGAAATATTTGAACCCTAACCCTAACTAGCAAAACCCGAAGCTAGGGTTAGGGTTTTATTCCCGTACAATGTAGACAGTTTTTGATGGCATGGCTGTGTTTTAGGGCTGAAAGGATACTTAGGAATATAGTTCTTTCAATGTTTTCTAAACATTTTTTTCTGACCTATATGGCTGTATACAGTGCTTTGCTCCAAAAAGGAATGGTGTCTGAATTGCCCGACAAGCAGCAGTTAGAAAGAACCTGATTTAACTTGCAAACTCTTGCCATGGGCTTTAAAATCCAAGGCTTATTAACAAATAAAGCCAAAATGTATTAGTTGTCTCAGACTTTTAGGCCACTTAAGCCTCAACGTACATTCATTCAGCACTCCGTTTAACGCAAAGTTTCCAATGAAAGAATACCTTTCAAAACTGAATTTGACCATTCCTGACACACTCTTTTGGTTTTGGCAGTGTTGTATTGTCTTTTCAGACTTATATTTTGATTCAGACAAGCAAATTTCCCAGTCAAATGAGTGGAATATTGAGAAAATGGTCTTTGAGAAATATTTGAACCCTAACCCTAACTAGCAAAACCCGAAGCTAGGGTTAGGGTTTTATTCCCGTACAATGTAGACAGTTTTTGATGGCATGGCTGTGTTTTAGGGCTGAAAGGATACTTAGGAATATAGTTCTTTCAATGTTTTCTAAACATTTTTTTCTGACCTATATGGCTGTATACAGTGCTTTGCTCCAAAAAGGAATGGTGTCTGAATTGCCCGACAAGCAACAGTTAGAAAGAACCTGATTTAACTTGCAAACTCTTGCCATGGGCTTTAAAATCCAAGGCTTATTAACAAATAAAGCCAAAATGTATTAGTTGTCTCAGACTTTTAGGCCACTTAAGCCTCAACGTACATTCATTCAGCACTCCGTTTAACGCAAAGTTTCCAATGAAAGAATACCTTTCAAAACTGAATTTGACCATTCCTGACACACTCTTTTGGTTTTGGCAGTGTTGTATTGTCTTTTCAGACGTATATTTTGATTCAGACAAGCAAATTTCCCAGTCAAATGAGTGGAATATTGAGAAAATGGTCTTTGAGAAATATTTGAACCCTAACCCTAACTAGCAAAACCCGAAGCTAGGGTTAGGGTTTTATTCCCGTACAATGTAGCCAGTTTTTGATGGCATGGCTGTGTTTTAGGGCTGAAAGGATACTTAGGAATATAGTTCTTTCAATGTTTTCTAAACATTTTTTTCTGACCTATATGGCTGTATACAGTGCTTTGCTCCAAACAGGAATGGTGTCTGAATTGCCCGACAAGCAGCAGTTAGAAAGAACCTGATTTAACTTGCAAACTCTTGCCATGGGCTTTAAAATCCAAGGCTTATTAACAAAAAAAGCCAAAATGTATTAGTTGTCTCAGACTTTTAGGCCACTTAAGCCTCAACGTACATTCATTCAGCACTCCGTTTAACGCAAAGTTTCCAATGAAAGAATACCTTTCAAAACTGAATTTGACCATTCCTGACACACTCTTTTGGTTTTGGCAGTGTTGTATTGTCTTTTCAGACTTATATTTTGATTCAGACAAGCAAATTTCCCAGTCAAATGAGTGGAATATTGAGAAAATGGTCTTTGAGAAATATTTGAACCCTAACCCTAACTAGCAAAACCCAAAGCTAGGGTTAGGGTTTTATTCCCGTACAATGTAGACAGTTTTTGATGGCATGGCTGTGTTTTAGGGCTGAAAGGATACTTAGGAATATAGTTCTTTCAATGTTTTCTAAACATTTTTTTCTGACCTATATGGCTGTATACAGTGCTTTGCTCCAAACAGGAATGGTGTCTGAATTGCCCGACAAGCAACAGTTAGAAAGAACCTGACTTAACTTGCAAACTCTTGCCATGGGCTTTTAAATCCAAGGCTTATTAACAAATAAAGCCAAAATGTATTAGTTGTCTCAGACTTTTAGGCCACTTAAGCCTCAACGTACATTCATTCAGCACTCCCTTTAACGCAAAGTTTCCAATGAAAGAATCCCTTTCAAAACTGAATTTGACCATTCCTGACACACTCTTTTGGTTTTGGCAGTGTTGTATTGTCTTTTCAGACATATATTTTGATTCAGACAAGCAAATTTCCCAGTCAAATGAGTGGAATATTGAGAAAATGGTCTTTGAGAAATATTTGAACCCTAACCCTAACTAGCAAAACCAGAAGCTAGGGTTAGGGTTTTATTCCCGTACAATGTAGACAGTTTTTGATGGCATGGCTGTGTTTTAGGGCTGAAAGGATACTTAGGAATATAGTTCTTTCAATGTTTTCTAAACATTTTTTTCTGACCTATATGGCTGTATACAGTGCTTTGCTCCAAACAGGAATGGTGTCTGAATTGCCCGACAAGCAACAGTTAGAAAGAACCTGATTTAACTTGCAAACTCTTGCCATGGGCTTTAAAATCCAAGGCTTATTAACAAATAAAGCCAAAATGTATTAGTTGTCTCAGACTTTTAGGCCACTTAAGCCTCAACGTACATTCATTCAGCACTCCGTTTAACGCAAAGTTTCCAATGAAAGAATACCTTTCAAAACTGAATTTGACCATTCCTGACACACTCTTTTGGTTTTGGCAGTGTTGTATTGTCTTTTCAGACTTATATTTTGATTCAGACAAGCAAATTTCCCAGTCAAATGAGTGGAATATTGAGAAAATGGTCTTTGAGAAATATTTGAACCCTAACCCTAACTAGCAAAACCCGAAGCTAGGGTTAGGGTTTTATTCCCGTACAATGTAGACAGTTTTTGATGGCATGGCTGTGTTTTAGGGCTGAAAGGATACTTAGGAATATAGTTCTTTCAATGTTTTCTAAACTTTTTTCTGACCTATATGGCTGTATACAGTGCTTTGCTCCAAACAGGAATGGTGTCTGAATTGCCCGACAAGCAACAGTTAGAAAGAACCTGATTTAACTTGCAAACTCTTGCCATGGGCTTTAAAATCCAAGGCTTATTAACAAATAAAGCCAAAATGTATTAGTTGTCTCAGACTTTTAGGCCACTTAAGCCCCAACGTACATTCATTCAGCACTCCCTTTAACGCAAAGTTTCCAATGAAAGAATACCTTTCAAAACTGAATTTGACCATTCCTGACGCACTCTTTTGGTTTTGGCAGTGTTGTATTGTCTTTTCAGACGTATATTTTGATTCAGACAAGCAAATTTCCCAGTCAAATGAGTGGAATATTGAGAAAATGGTCTTTGAGAAATATTTGAACCCTAACCCTAACTAGCAAAACCCGAAGCTAGGGTTAGGGTTTTATTCCCGTACAATGTAGACAGTTTTTGATGGCATGGCTGTGTTTTAGGGCTGAAAGGATACTTAGGAATATAGTTCTTTCAATGTTTTCTAAACATTTTTTTCTGACCTATATGGCTGTATACAGTGCTTTGCTCCAAAAAGGAATGGTGTCTGAATTGCCCGACAAGCAGCAGTTGGAAAGAACCTGATTTAACTTGCAAACTCTTGCCATGGGCTTTAAAATCCAAGGCTTATTAACAAATAAAGCCAAAATGTATTAGTTGTCTCAGACTTTTAGGCCACTTAAGCCTCAACGTACATTCATTCAGCACTCCGTTTAACGCAAAGTTTCCAATGAAAGAATCCCTTTCAAAACTGAATTTGACCATTCCTGACACACTCTTTTGGTTTTGGCAGTGTTGTATTGTCTTTTCAGACTTATATTTTGATTCAGACAAGCAAATTTCCCAGTCAAATGAGTGGAATATTGAGAAAATGGTCTTTGAGAAATATTTGAACTCTAACCCTAACTAGCAAAACCCGAAGCTAGGGTTAGGGTTTTATTCCCGTACAATGTAGACAGTTTTTGATGGCATGGCTGTGTTTTAGGGCTGAAAGGATACTTAGGAATATAGTTCTTTCAATGTTTTCTAAACATTTTTTTCTGACCTATATGGCTGTATACAGTGCTTTGCTCCAAACAGGAATGGTGTCTGAATTGCCCGACAAGCAACAGTTAGAAAGAACCTGATTTAACTTGCAAACTCTTGCCATGGGCTTTAAAATCCAAGGCTTATTAACAAATAAAGCCAAAATGTATTAGTTGTCTCAGACGTTTAGGCCACTTAAGCCTCAACGTACATTCATTCAGCACTCCGTTTAACGCAAAGTTTCCAATGAAAGAATACCTTTCAAAACTGAATTTGACCATTCCTGACACACTCTTTTGGTTTTGGCAGTGTTGTATTGTCTTTTCAGACGTATATTTTGATTCAGACAAGCAAATTTCCCAGTCAAATGAGTGGAATATTGAGAAAATGGTCTTTGAGAAATATTTGAACCCTAACCCTAACTAGCAAAACCCGAAGCTAGGGTTAGGGTTTTATTCCCGTACAATGTAGACAGTTTTTGATGGCATGGCTGTGTTTTAGGGCTGAAAGGATACTTAGGAATATAGTTCTTTCAATGTTTTCTAAACATTTTTTTCTGACCTATATGGCTGTATACAGTGCTTTGCTCCAAAAAGGAATGGTGTCTGAATTGCCCGACAAGCAACAGTTAGAAAGAACCTGATTTAACTTGCAAACTCTTGCCATGGGCTTTAAAATCCAAGGCTTATTAACAAATAAAGCCAAAATGTATTAGTTGTCTCAGACTTTTAGGCCACTTAAGCCTCAACGTACATTCATTCAGCACTCCGTTTAACGCAAAGTTTCCAATGAAAGAATACCTTTCAAAACTGAATTTGACCATTCCTGACACACTCTTTTGGTTTTGGCAGTGTTGTATTGTCTTTTCAGACTAATATTTTGATTCAGACAAGCAAATTTCCCAGTCAAATGAGTGGAGTATTGAGAAAATGGTCTTTGAGAAATATTTGAACCCTAACCCTAACTAGCAAAACCCGAAGCTAGGGTTAGGGTTTTATTCCCGTACAATGTAGACAGTTTTTGATGGCATGGCTGTGTTTTAGGGCTGAAAGGATACTTAGGAATATAGTTCTTTCAATGTTTTCTAAACATTTTTTTCTGACCTATATGGCTGTATACAGTGCTTTGCTCCAAACAGGAATGGTGTCTGAATTGCCCGACAAGCAACAGTTAGAAAGAACCTGATTTAACTTGCAAACTCTTGCCATGGGCTTTAAAATCCAAGGCTTATTAACAAATAAAGCCAAAATGTATTAGTTGTCTCAGACTTTTAGGCCACTTAAGCCTCAACGTACATTCATTCAGCACTCCGTTTAACGCAAAGTTTCCAATGAAAGAATACCTTTCAAAACTGAATTTGACCATTCCTGACACACTCTTTTGGTTTTGGCAGTGTTGTATTGTCTTTTCAGACTTATATTTTGATTCAGACAAGCAAATTTCCCAGTCAAATGAGTGGAATATTGAGAAAATGGTCTTTGAGAAATATTTGAACCTAAACCCTAACTAGCAAAACCCGAAGCTAGGGTTAGGGTTTTATTCCCGTACAATGTAGACAGTTTTTGATGGCATGGCTGTGTTTTAGGGCTGAAAGGATACTTAGGAATATAGTTCTTTCAATGTTTTCTAAACTTTTTTCTGACCTATATGGCTGTATACAGTGCTTTGCTCCAAACAGGAATGGTGTCTGAATTGCCCGACAAGCAACAGTTAGAAAGAACCTGATTTAACTTGCAAACTCTTGCCATGGGCTTTAAAATCCAAGGCTTATTAACAAATAAAGCCAAAATGTATTAGTTGTCTCAGACTTTTAGGCCACTTAAGCCCCAACGTACATTCATTCAGCACTCCCTTTAACGCAAAGTTTCCAATGAAAGAATACCTTTCAAAACTGAATTTGACCATTCCTGACGCACTCTTTTGGTTTTGGCAGTGTTGTATTGTCTTTTCAGACGTATATTTTGATTCAGACAAGCAAATTTCTCAGTCAAATGAGTGGAATATTGAGAAAATGGTCTTTGAGAAATATTTGAACCCTAACCCTAACTAGCAAAACCCGAAGCTAGGGTTAGGGTTTTATTCCCGTACAATGTAGACAGTTTTTGATGGCATGGCTGTGTTTTAGGGCTGAAAGGATACTTAGGAATATAGTTCTTTCAATGTTTTCTAAACATTTTTTTCTGACCTATATGGCTGTATACAGTGCTTTGCTCCAAAAAGGAATGGTGTCTGAATTGCCCGACAAGCAGCAGTTGGAAAGAACCTGATTTAACTTGCAAACTCTTGCCATGGGCTTTAAAATCCAAGGCTTATTAACAAATAAAGCCAAAATGTATTAGTTGTCTCAGACTTTTAGGCCACTTAAGCCTCAACGTACATTCATTCAGCACTCCGTTTAACGCAAAGTTTCCAATGAAAGAATCCCTTTCAAAACTGAATTTGACCATTCCTGACACACTCTTTTGGTTTTGGCAGTGTTGTATTGTCTTTTCAGACTAATATTTTGATTCAGACAAGCAAATTTCCCAGTCAAATGAGTGGAGTATTGAGAAAATGGTCTTTGAGAAATATTTGAACCCTAACCCTAACTAGCAAAACCCGAAGCTAGGGTTAGGGTTTTATTCCCGTACAATGTAGACAGTTTTTGATGGCATGGCTGTGTTTTAGGGCTGAAAGGATACTTAGGAATATAGTTCTTTCAATGTTTTCTAAACATTTTTTTCTGACCTATATGGCTGTATACAGTGCTTTGCTCCAAACAGGAATGGTGTCTGAATTGCCCGACAAGCAACAGTTAGAAAGAACCTGATTTAACTTGCAAACTCTTGCCATGGGCTTTAAAATCCAAGGCTTATTAACAAATAAAGCCAAAATGTATTAGTTGTCTCAGACTTTTAGGCCACTTAAGCCTCAACGTACATTCATTCAGCACTCCGTTTAACGCAAAGTTTCCAATGAAAGAATACCTTTCAAAACTGAATTTGACCATTCCTGACACACTCTTTTGGTTTTGGCAGTGTTGTATTGTCTTTTCAGACTTATATTTTGATTCAGACAAGCAAATTTCCCAGTCAAATGAGTGGAATATTGAGAAAATGGTCTTTGAGAAATATTTGAACCCTAACCCTAACTAGCAAAACCCGAAGCTAGGGTTAGGGTTTTATTCCCGTACAATGTAGACAGTTTTTGATGGCATGGCTGTGTTTTAGGGCTGAAAGGATACTTAGGAATATAGTTCTTTCAATGTTTTCTAAACTTTTTTCTGACCTATATGGCTGTATACAGTGCTTTGCTCCAAACAGGAATGGTGTCTGAATTGCCCGACAAGCAACAGTTAGAAAGAACCTGATTTAACTTGCAAACTCTTGCCATGGGCTTTAAAATCCAAGGCTTATTAACAAATAAAGCCAAAATGTATTAGTTGTCTCAGACTTTTAGGCCACTTAAGCCCCAACGTACATTCATTCAGCACTCCCTTTAACGCAAAGTTTCCAATGAAAGAATACCTTTCAAAACTGAATTTGACCATTCCTGACGCACTCTTTTGGTTTTGGCAGTGTTGTATTGTCTTTTCAGACGTATATTTTGATTCAGACAAGCAAATTTCCCAGTCAAATGAGTGGAATATTGAGAAAATGGTCTTTGAGAAATATTTGAACCCTAACCCTAACTAGCAAAACCCGAAGCTAGGGTTAGGGTTTTATTCCCGTACAATGTAGACAGTTTTTGATGGCATGGCTGTGTTTTAGGGCTGAAAGGATACTTAGGAATATAGTTCTTTCAATGTTTTCTAAACATTTTTTTCTGACCTATATGGCTGTATACAGTGCTTTGCTCCAAAAAGGAATGGTGTCTGAATTGCCCGACAAGCAGCAGTTGGAAAGAACCTGATTTAACTTGCAAACTCTTGCCATGGGCTTTAAAATCCAAGGCTTATTAACAAATAAAGCCAAAATGTATTAGTTGTCTCAGACTTTTAGGCCACTTAAGCCTCAACGTACATTCATTCAGCACTCCGTTTAACGCAAAGTTTCCAATGAAAGAATCCCTTTCAAAACTGAATTTGACCATTCCTGACACACTCTTTTGGTTTTGGCAGTGTTGTATTGTCTTTTCAGACTTATATTTTGATTCAGACAAGCAAATTTCCCAGTCAAATGAGTGGAATATTGAGAAAATGGTCTTTGAGAAATATTTGAACTCTAACCCTAACTAGCAAAACCCGAAGCTAGGGTTAGGGTTTTATTCCCGTACAATGTAGACAGTTTTTGATGGCATGGCTGTGTTTTAGGGCTGAAAGGATACTTAGGAATATAGTTCTTTCAATGTTTTCTAAACATTTTTTTCTGACCTATATGGCTGTATACAGTGCTTTGCTCCAAACAGGAATGGTGTCTGAATTGCCCGACAAGCAACAGTTAGAAAGAACCTGATTTAACTTGCAAACTCTTGCCATGGGCTTTAAAATCCAAGGCTTATTAACAAATAAAGCCAAAATGTATTAGTTGTCTCAGACGTTTAGGCCACTTAAGCCTCAACGTACATTCATTCAGCACTCCGTTTAACGCAAAGTTTCCAATGAAAGAATACCTTTCAAAACTGAATTTGACCATTCCTGACACACTCTTTTGGTTTTGGCAGTGTTGTATTGTCTTTTCAGACGTATATTTTGATTCAGACAAGCAAATTTCCCAGTCAAATGAGTGGAATATTGAGAAAATGGTCTTTGAGAAATATTTGAACCCTAACCCTAACTAGCAAAACCCGAAGCTAGGGTTAGGGTTTTATTCCCGTACAATGTAGACAGTTTTTGATGGCATGGCTGTGTTTTAGGGCTGAAAGGATACTTAGGAATATAGTTCTTTCAATGTTTTCTAAACATTTTTTTCTGACCTATATGGCTGTATACAGTGCTTTGCTCCAAAAAGGAATGGTGTCTGAATTGCCCGACAAGCAACAGTTAGAAAGAACCTGATTTAACTTGCAAACTCTTGCCATGGGCTTTAAAATCCAAGGCTTATTAACAAATAAAGCCAAAATGTATTAGTTGTCTCAGACTTTTAGGCCACTTAAGCCTCAACGTACATTCATTCAGCACTCCGTTTAACGCAAAGTTTCCAATGAAAGAATACCTTTCAAAACTGAATTTGACCATTCCTGACACACTCTTTTGGTTTTGGCAGTGTTGTATTGTCTTTTCAGACTAATATTTTGATTCAGACAAGCAAATTTCCCAGTCAAATGAGTGGAGTATTGAGAAAATGGTCTTTGAGAAATATTTGAACCCTAACCCTAACTAGCAAAACCCGAAGCTAGGGTTAGGGTTTTATTCCCGTACAATGTAGACAGTTTTTGATGGCATGGCTGTGTTTTAGGGCTGAAAGGATACTTAGGAATATAGTTCTTTCAATGTTTTCTAAACATTTTTTTCTGACCTATATGGCTGTATACAGTGCTTTGCTCCAAACAGGAATGGTGTCTGAATTGCCCGACAAGCAACAGTTAGAAAGAACCTGATTTAACTTGCAAACTCTTGCCATGGGCTTTAAAATCCAAGGCTTATTAACAAATAAAGCCAAAATGTATTAGTTGTCTCAGACTTTTAGGCCACTTAAGCCTCAACGTACATTCATTCAGCACTCCGTTTAACGCAAAGTTTCCAATGAAAGAATACCTTTCAAAACTGAATTTGACCATTCCTGACACACTCTTTTGGTTTTGGCAGTGTTGTATTGTCTTTTCAGACTTATATTTTGATTCAGACAAGCAAATTTCCCAGTCAAATGAGTGGAATATTGAGAAAATGGTCTTTGAGAAATATTTGAACCTAAACCCTAACTAGCAAAACCCGAAGCTAGGGTTAGGGTTTTATTCCCGTACAATGTAGACAGTTTTTGATGGCATGGCTGTGTTTTAGGGCTGAAAGGATACTTAGGAATATAGTTCTTTCAATGTTTTCTAAACTTTTTTCTGACCTATATGGCTGTATACAGTGCTTTGCTCCAAACAGGAATGGTGTCTGAATTGCCCGACAAGCAACAGTTAGAAAGAACCTGATTTAACTTGCAAACTCTTGCCATGGGCTTTAAAATCCAAGGCTTATTAACAAATAAAGCCAAAATGTATTAGTTGTCTCAGACTTTTAGGCCACTTAAGCCCCAACGTACATTCATTCAGCACTCCCTTTAACGCAAAGTTTCCAATGAAAGAATACCTTTCAAAACTGAATTTGACCATTCCTGACGCACTCTTTTGGTTTTGGCAGTGTTGTATTGTCTTTTCAGACGTATATTTTGATTCAGACAAGCAAATTTCTCAGTCAAATGAGTGGAATATTGAGAAAATGGTCTTTGAGAAATATTTGAACCCTAACCCTAACTAGCAAAACCCGAAGCTAGGGTTAGGGTTTTATTCCCGTACAATGTAGACAGTTTTTGATGGCATGGCTGTGTTTTAGGGCTGAAAGGATACTTAGGAATATAGTTCTTTCAATGTTTTCTAAACATTTTTTTCTGACCTATATGGCTGTATACAGTGCTTTGCTCCAAAAAGGAATGGTGTCTGAATTGCCCGACAAGCAGCAGTTGGAAAGAACCTGATTTAACTTGCAAACTCTTGCCATGGGCTTTAAAATCCAAGGCTTATTAACAAATAAAGCCAAAATGTATTAGTTGTCTCAGACTTTTAGGCCACTTAAGCCTCAACGTACATTCATTCAGCACTCCGTTTAACGCAAAGTTTCCAATGAAAGAATCCCTTTCAAAACTGAATTTGACCATTCCTGACACACTCTTTTGGTTTTGGCAGTGTTGTATTGTCTTTTCAGACTTATATTTTGATTCAGACAAGCAAATTTCCCAGTCAAATGAGTGGAATATTGAGAAAATGGTCTTTGAGAAATATTTGAACCCTAACCCTAACTAGCAAAACCCGAAGCTAGGGTTAGGGTTTTATTCCCGTACAATGTAGACAGTTTTTGATGGCATGGCTGTGTTTTAGGGCTGAAAGGATACTTAGGAATATAGTTCTTTCAATGTTTTCTAAACATTTTTTTCTGACCTATATGGCTGTATACAGTGCTTTGCTCCAAACAGGAATGGTGTCTGAATTGCCCGACAAGCAACAGTTAGAAAGAACCTGATTTAACTTGCAAACTCTTGCCATGGGCTTTAAAATCCAAGGCTTATTAACAAATAAAGCCAAAA
This sequence comes from Atractosteus spatula, assembly GCF_055471065.1. Taxonomy (NCBI): domain Eukaryota; kingdom Metazoa; phylum Chordata; class Actinopteri; order Semionotiformes; family Lepisosteidae; genus Atractosteus; species Atractosteus spatula. Next base: position 44,712,276 of record NC_142711.1, read on the forward strand.
TGTATTAGTTGTCTCAGACGTTTAGGCCACTTAAGCCTCAACGTACATTCATTCAGCACTCCGTTTAACGCAAAGTTTCCAATGAAAGAATACCTTTCAAAACTGAATTTGACCATTCCTGACACACTCTTTTGGTTTTGGCAGTGTTGTATTGTCTTTTCAGACGTATATTTTGATTCAGACAAGCAAATTTCCCAGTCAAATGAGTGGAATATTGAGAAAATGGTCTTTGAGAAATATTTGAACCCTAACCCTAACTAGCAAAACCCGAAGCTAGGGTTAGGGTTTTATTCCCGTACAATGTAGACAGTTTTTGATGGCATGGCTGTGTTTTAGGGCTGAAAGGATACTTAGGAATATAGTTCTTTCAATGTTTTCTAAACATTTTTTTCTGACCTATATGGCTGTATACAGTGCTTTGCTCCAAACAGGAATGGTGTCTGAATTGCCCGACAAGCAACAGTTAGAAAGAACCTGATTTAACTTGCAAACTCTTGCCATGGGCTTTAAAATCCAAGGCTTATTAACAAATAAAGCCAAAATGTATTAGTTGTCTCAGACTTTTAGGCCACTTAAGCCTCAACGTACATTCATTCAGCACTCCGTTTAACGCAAAGTTTCCAATGAAAGAATACCTTTCAAAACTGAATTTGACCATTCCTGACACACTCTTTTGGTTTTGGCAGTGTTGTATTGTCTTTTCAGACTTATATTTTGATTCAGACAAGCAAATTTCCCAGTCAAATGAGTGGAATATTGAGAAAATGGTCTTTGAGAAATATTTGAACCCTAACCCTAACTAGCAAAACCCGAAGCTAGGGTTAGGGTTTTATTCCCGTACAATGTAGACAGTTTTTGATGGCATGGCTGTGTTTTAGGGCTGAAAGGATACTTAGGAATATAGTTCTTTCAATGTTTTCTAAACATTTTTTTCTGACCTATATGGCTGTATACAGTGCTTTGCTCCAAACAGGAATGGTGTCTGAATTGCCCGACAAGCAACAGTTAGAAAGAACCTGATTTAACTTGCAAACTCTTGCCATGGGCTTTAAAATCCAAGGCTTATTAACAAATAAAGCCAAAATGTATTAGTTGTCTCAGACTTTTAGGCCACTTAAGCCTCAACGTACATTCATTCAGCACTCCGTTTAACGCAAAGTTTCCAATGAAAGAATACCTTTCAAAACTGAATTTGACCATTCCTGACACACTATTTTGGTTTTGGCAGTGTTGTATTGTCTTTTCAGACTTATATTTTGATTCAGACAAGCAAATTTCCCAGTCAAATGAGTGGAGTATTGAGAAAATGGTCTTTGAGAAATATTTGAACCCTAACCCTAACTAGCAAAACCCGAAGCTAGGGTTAGGGTTTTATTCCCGTACAATGTAGACAGTTTTTGATGGCATGGCTGTGTTTTAGGGCTGAAAGGATACTTAGGAATATAGTTCTTTCAATGTTTTCTAAACATTTTTTTCTGACCTATATGGCTGTATACAGTGCTTTGCTCCAAACAGGAATGGTGTCTGAATTGCCCGACAAGCAACAGTTAGAAAGAACCTGATTTAACTTGCAAACTCTTGCCATGGGCTTTAAAATCCAAGGCTTATTAACAAATAAAGCCAAAATGTATTAGTTGTCTCAGACTTTTAGGCCACTTAAGCCTCAACGTACATTCATTCAGCACTCCGTTTAACGCAAAGTTTCCAATGAAAGAATACCTTTCAAAACTGAATTTGACCATTCCTGACACACTCTTTTGGTTTTGGCAGTGTTGTATTGTCTTTTCAGACTTATATTTTGATTCAGACAAGCAAATTTCCCAGTCAAATGAGTGGAATATTGAGAAAATGGTCTTTGAGAAATATTTGAACCCTAACCCTAACTAGCAAAACCCGAAGCTAGGGTTAGGGTTTTATTCCCGTACAATGTAGACAGTTTTTGATGGCATGGCTGTGTTTTAGGGCTGAAAGGATACTTAGGAATATAGTTCTTTCAATGTTTTCTAAACATTTTTTTCTGACCTATATGGCTGTATACAGTGCTTTGCTCCAAACAGGAATGGTGTCTGAATTGCCCGCCAAGCAACAGTTAGAAAGAACCTGATTTAACTTGCAAACTCTTGCCATGGGCTTTAAAATCCAAGGCTTATTAACAAATAAAGCCAAACTGTATTAGTTGTCTCAGACTTTTAGGCCACTTAAGCCCCAACGTACATTCATTCAGCACTCCCTTTAACGCAAAGTTTCCAATGAAAGAATACCTTTCAAAACTGAATTTGACCATTCCTGACGCACTCTTTTGGTTTTGGCAGTGTTGTATTGTCTTTTCAGACGTATATTTTGATTCAGACAAGCAAATTTCCCAGTCAAATTAGTGGAATATTGAGAAAATGGTCTTTGAGAAATATTTGAACCCTAACCCTAACTAGCAAAACCCGAAGCTAGGGTTAGGGTTTTATTCCCGTACAATGTAGCCAGTTTTTGATGGCATGGCTGTGTTTTAGGGCTGAAAGGATACTTAGGAATATAGTTCTTTCAATGTTTTCTAAACATTTTTTTCTGACCTATATGGCTGTATACAGTGCTTTGCTCCAAAAAGGAATGGTGTCTGAATTGCCCGACAAGCAGCAGTTGGAAAGAACCTGATTTAACTTGCAAACTCTTGCCATGGGCTTTAAAATCCAAGGCTTATTAACAAATAAAGCCAAAATGTATTAGTTGTCTCAGACTTTTAGGCCACTTAAGCCTCAACGTACATTCATTCAGCACTCCGTTTAACGCAAAGTTTCCAATGAAAGAATCCCTTTCAAAACTGAATTTGACCATTCCTGACACACTCTTTTGGTTTTGGCAGTGTTGTATTGTCTTTTCAGACTTATATTTTGATTCAGACAAGCAAATTTCCCAGTCAAATGAGTGGAATATTGAGAAAATGGTCTTTGAGAAATATTTGAACCCTAACCCTAACTAGCAAAACCCGAAGCTAGGGTTAGGGTTTTATTCCCGTACAATGTAGACAGTTTTTGATGGCATGGCTGTGTTTTAGGGCTGAAAGGATACTTAGGAATATAGTTCTTTCAATGTTTTCTAAACATTTTTTTCTGACCTATATGGCTGTATACAGTGCTTTGCTCCAAACAGGAATGGTGTCTGAATTGCCCGACAAGCAACAGTTAGAAAGAACCTGATTTAACTTGCAAACTCTTGCCATGGGCTTTAAAATCCAAGGCTTATTAACAAATAAAGCCAAAATGTATTAGTTGTCTCAGACGTTTAGGCCACTTAAGCCTCAACGTACATTCATTCAGCACTCCGTTTAACGCAAAATTTCCAATGAAAGAATACCTTTCAAAACTGAATTTGACCATTCCTGACACACTCTTTTGGTTTTGGCAGTGTTGTATTGTCTTTTCAGACGTATATTTTGATTCAGACAAGCAAATTTCCCAGTCAAATGAGTGGAATATTGAGAAAATGGTCTTTGAGAAATATTTGAACCCTAACCCTAACTAGCAAAACCCGAAGCTAGGGTTAGGGTTTTATTCCCGTACAATGTAGACAGTTTTTGATGGCATGGCTGTGTTTTAGGGCTGAAAGGATACTTAGGAATATAGTTCTTTCAATGTTTTCTAAACATTTTTTTCTGACCTATATGGCTGTATACAGTGCTTTGCTCCAAACAGGAATGGTGTCTGAATTGCCCGACAAGCAACAGTTAGAAAGAACCTGATTTAACTTGCAAACTCTTGCCATGGGCTTTAAAATCCAAGGCTTATTAACAAATAAAGCCAAAATGTATTAGTTGTCTCAGACTTTTAGGCCACTTAAGCCTCAACGTACATTCATTCAGCACTCCGTTTAACGCAAAGTTTCCAATGAAAGAATACCTTTCAAAACTGAATTTGACCATTCCTGACACACTCTTTTGGTTTTGGCAGTGTTGTATTGTCTTTTCAGACTTATATTTTGATTCAGACAAGCAAATTTCCCAGTCAAATGAGTGGAGTATTGAGAAAATGGTCTTTGAGAAATATTTGAACCCTTACCCTAACTAGCAAAACCCGAAGCTAGGGTTAGGGTTTTATTCCCGTACAATGTAGACAGTTTTTGATGGCATGGCTGTGTTTTAGGGCTGAAAGGATACTTAGGAATATAGTTCTTTCAATGTTTTCTAAACATTTTTTTCTGACCTATATGGCTGTATACAGTGCTTTGCTCCAAACAGGAATGGTGTCTGAATTGCCCGACAAGCAACAGTTAGAAAGAACCTGATTTAACTTGCAAACTCTTGCCATGGGCTTTAAAATCCAAGGCTTATTAACAAATAAAGCCAAAATGTATTAGTTGTCTCAGACTTTTAGGCCACTTAAGCCTCAACGTACATTCATTCAGCACTCCGTTTAACGCAAAGTTTCCAATGAAAGAATACCTTTCAAAACTGAATTTGACCATTCCTGACACACTCTTTTGGTTTTGGCAGTGTTGTATTGTCTTTTCAGACTTATATTTTGATTCAGACAAGCAAATTTCCCAGTCAAATGAGTGGAATATTGAGAAAATGGTCTTTGAGAAATATTTGAACCCTAACCCTAACTAGCAAAACCCGAAGCTAGGGTTAGGGTTTTATTCCCGTACAATGTAGACAGTTTTTGATGGCATGGCTGTGTTTTAGGGCTGAAAGGATACTTAGGAATATAGTTCTTTCAATGTTTTCTAAACATTTTTTTCTGACCTATATGGCTGTATACAGTGCTTTGCTCCAAACAGGAATGGTGTCTGAATTGCCCGACAAGCAACAGTTAGAAAGAACCTGATTTAACTTGCAAACTCTTGCCATGGGCTTTAAAATCCAAGGCTTATTAACAAATAAAGCCAAAATGTATTAGTTGTCTCAGACTTTTAGGCCACTTAAGCCTCAACGTACATTCATTCAGCACTCCCTTTAACGCAAAGTTTCCAATAAAAGAATACCTTTCAAAACTGAATTTGACCATTCCTGACACACTCTTTTGGTTTTGGCAGTGTTGTATTGTCTTTTCAGACGTATATTTTGATTCAGACAAGCAAATTTCCCAGTCAAATGAGTGGAATATTGAGAAAATGGTCTTTGAGAAATATTTGAACCCTAACCCTAACTAGCAAAACCCGAAGCTAGGGTTAGGGTTTTATTCCCGTACAATGTAGACAGTTTTTGATGGCATGGCTGTGTTTTAGGGCTGAAAGGATACTTAGGAATATAGTTCTTTCAATGTTTTCTAAACATTTTTTTCTGACCTATATGGCTGTATACAGTGCTTTGCTCCAAAAAGGAATGGTGTCTGAATTGCCCGACAAGCAGCAGTTAGAAAGAACCTGATTTAACTTGCAAACTCTTGCCATGGGCTTTAAAATCCAAGGCTTATTAACAAATAAAGCCAAAATGTATTAGTTGTCTCAGACTTTTAGGCCACTTAAGCCTCAACGTACATTCATTCAGCACTCCGTTTAACGCAACGTTTCCAATGAAAGAATACCTTTCAAAACTGAATTTGACCATTCCTGACACACTCTTTTGGTTTTGGCAGTGTTGTATTGTCTTTTCAGACTTATATTTTGATTCAGACAAGCAAATTTCCCAGTCAAATGAGTGGAGTATTGAGAAAATGGTCTTTGAGAAATATTTGAACCCTAACCCTAACTAGCAAAACCCGAAGCTAGGGTTAGGGTTTTATTCCCGTACAATGTAGACAGTTTTTGATGGCATGGCTGTGTTTTAGGGCTGAAAGGATACTTAGGAATATAGTTCTTTCAATGTTTTCTAAACATTTTTTTCTGACCTATATGGCTGTATACAGTGCTTTGCTCCAAACGGAATGGTGTCTGAATTGCCCGACAAGCAACAGTTAGAATGAACCTGATTTAACTTGCAAACTCCTGCCATGGGCTTTAAAATCCAAGGCTTATTAACAAATAAAGCCAAAATGTATTAGTTGTCTCAGACTTTTAGGCCACTTAAGCCTCAACGTACATTCATTCAGCACTCCGTTTAACGCAATGTTTCCAATGAAAGAATACCTTTCAAAACTGAATTTGACCATTCCTGACACAATCTTTTGGTTTTGGCAGTATTGTATTGTCTTTTCAGACTTATATTTTGATTCAGACAAGCAAATTTCCCAGTCAAATGAGTGGAATATTGAGAAAATGGTCTTTGAGAAATATTTGAACCCTAACCCTAACTAGCAAAACCCGAAGCTAGGGTTAGGGTTTTATTCCCGTACAATGTAGACAGTTTTTGATGGCATGGCTGTGTTTTAGGGCTGAAAGGATACTTAGGAATATAGTTCTTTCAATGTTTTCTAAACATTTTTTTCTGACCTATATGGCTGTATACAGTGCTTTGCTCCAAAAAGGAATGGTGTCTGAATTGCCCGACAAGCAGCAGTTAGAAAGAACCTGATTTAACTTGCAAACTCTTGCCATGGGCTTTAAAATCCAAGGCTTATTAACAAATAAAGCCAAAATGTATTAGTTGTCTCAGACTTTTAGGCCACTTAAGCCTCAACGTACATTCATTCAGCACTCCGTTTAACGCAAAGTTTCCAATGAAAGAATACCTTTCAAAACTGAATTTGACCATTCCTGACACACTCTTTTGGTTTTGGCAGTGTTGTATTGTCTTTTCAGACTTATATTTTGATTCAGACAAGCAAATTTCCCAGTCAAATGAGTGGAATATTGAGAAAATGGTCTTTGAGAAATATTTGAACCCTAACCCTAACTAGCAAAACCCGAAGCTAGGGTTAGGGTTTTATTCCCGTACAATGTAGACAGTTTTTGATGGCATGGCTGTGTTTTAGGGCTGAAAGGATACTTAGGAATATAGTTCTTTCAATGTTTTCTAAACATTTTTTTCTGACCTATATGGCTGTATACAGTGCTTTGCTCCAAAAAGGAATGGTGTCTGAATTGCCCGACAAGCAGCAGTTAGAAAGAACCTGATTTAACTTGCAAACTCTTGCCATGGGCTTTAAAATCCAAGGCTTATTAACAAATAAAGCCAAAATGTATTAGTTGTCTCAGACTTTTAGGCCACTTAAGCCTCAACGTACATTCATTCAGCACTCCGTTTAACGCAACGTTTCCAATGAAAGAATACCTTTCAAAACTGAATTTGACCATTCCTGACACACTCTTTTGGTTTTGGCAGTGTTGTATTGTCTTTTCAGACTTATATTTTGATTCAGACAAGCAAATTTCCCAGTCAAATGAGTGGAGTATTGAGAAAATGGTCTTTGAGAAATATTTGAACCCTAACCCTAACTAGCAAAACCCGAAGCTAGGGTTAGGGTTTTATTCCCGTACAATGTAGACAGTTTTTGATGGCATGGCTGTGTTTTAGGGCTGAAAGGATACTTAGGAATATAGTTCTTTCAATGTTTTCTAAACATTTTTTTCTGACCTATATGGCTGTATACAGTGCTTTGCTCCAAACGGAATGGTGTCTGAATTGCCCGACAAGCAACAGTTAGAAAGAACCTGATTTAACTTGCAAACTCTTGCCATGGGCTTTAAAATCCAAGGCTTATTAACAAATAAAGCCAAAATGTATTAGTTGTCTCAGACTTTTAGGCCACTTAAGCCTCAACGTACATTCATTCAGCACTCCGTTTAACGCAAAGTTTCCAATGAAAGAATACCTTTCAAAACTGAATTTGACCATTCCTGACACACTCTTTTGGTTTTGGCAGTGTTGTATTGTCTTTTCAGACTTATATTTTGATTCAGACAAGCAAATTTCCCAGTCAAATGAGTGGAATATTGAGAAAATGGTCTTTGAGAAATATTTGAACCCTAACCCTAACTAGCAAAACCCGAAGCTAGGGTTAGGGTTTTATTCCCGTACAATGTAGCCAGTTTTTGATGGCATGGCTGTGTTTTAGGGCTGAAAGGATACTTAGGAATATAGTTCTTTCAATGTTTTCTAAACATTTTTTTCTGACCTATATGGCTGTATACAGTGCTTTGCTCCAAAAAGGAATGGTGTCTGAATTGCCCGACAAGCAACAGTTAGAAAGAACCTGATTTAACTTGCAAACTCTTGCCATGGGCTTTAAAATCCAAGGCTTATTAACAAATAAAGCCAAAATGTATTAGTTGTCTCAGACTTTTAGGCCACTTAAGCCTCAACGTACATTCATTCAGCACTCCGTTTAACGCAAAGTTTCCAATGAAAGAATACCTTTCAAAACTGAATTTGACCATTCCTGACACACTCTTTTGGTTTTGGCAGTGTTGTATTGTCTTTTCAGACTTATATTTTGATTCAGACAAGCAAATTTCCCAGTCAAATGAGTGGAATATTGAGAAAATGGTCTTTGAGAAATATTTGAACCCTAACCCTAACTAGCAAAACCCGAAGCTAGGGTTAGGGTTTTATTCCCGTACAATGTAGCCAGTTTTTGATGGCATGGCTGTGTTTTAGGGCTGAAAGGATACTTAGGAATATAGTTCTTTCAATGTTTTCTAAACATTTTTTTCTGACCTATATGGCTGTATACAGTGCTTTGCTCCAAAAAGGAATGGTGTCTGAATTGCCCGACAAGCAACAGTTAGAAAGAACCTGATTTAACTTGCAAACTCTTGCCATGGGCTTTAAAATCCAAGGCTTATTAACAAATAAAGCCAAAATGTATTAGTTGTCTCAGACTTTTAGGCCACTTAAGCCTCAACGTACATTCATTCAGCACTCCGTTTAACGCAAAGTTTCCAATGAAAGAATACCTTTCAAAACTGAATTTGACCATTCCTGACACACTCTTTTGGTTTTGGCAGTGTTGTATTGTCTTTTCAGACTAATATTTTGATTCAGACAAGCAAATTTCCCAGTCAAATGAGTGGAGTATTGAGAAAATGGTCTTTGAGAAATATTTGAACCCTAACCCTAACTAGCAAAACCCGAAGCTAGGGTTAGGGTTTTATTCCCGTACAATGTAGACAGTTTTTGATGGCATGGCTGTGTTTTAGGGCTGAAAGGATACTTAGGAATATAGTTCTTTCAATGTTTTCTAAATATTTTTTTCTGACCTATATGGCTGTATACAGTGCTTTGCTCCAAACAGGAATGGTGTCTGAATTGCCCGACAAGCAACAGTTAGAAAGAACCTGATTTAACTTGCAAACTCTTGCCATGGGCTTTAAAATCCAAGGCTTATTAACAAATAAAGCCAAAATGTATTAGTTGTCTCAGACTTTTAGGCCACTTAAGCCTCAACGTACATTCATTCAGCACTCCGTTTAACGCAAAGTTTCCAATGAAAGAATACCTTTCAAAACTGAATTTGACCATTCCTGACACACTCTTTTGGTTTTGGCAGTGTTGTATTGTCTTTTCAGACTTATATTTTGATTCAGACAAGCAAATTTCCCAGTCAAATGAGTGGAATATTGAGAAAATGGTCTTTGAGAAATATTTGAACCCTAACCCTAACTAGCAAAACCCGAAGCTAGGGTTAGGGTTTTATTCCCGTACAATGTAGCCAGTTTTTGATGGCATGGCTGTGTTTTAGGGCTGAAAGGATACTTAGGAATATAGTTCTTTCAATGTTTTCTAAACATTTTTTTCTGACCTATATGGCTGTATACAGTGCTTTGCTCCAAACAGGAATGGTGTCTGAATTGCCCGACAAGCAACAGTTAGAAAGAACCTGATTTAACTTGCAAACTCTTGCCATGGGCTTTAAAATCCAAGGCTTATTAACAAATAAAGCCAAAATGTATTAGTTGTCTCAGACTTTTAGGCCACTTAAGCCTCAACGTACATTCATTCAGCACTCCGTTTAACGCAAAGTTTCCAATGAAAGAATACCTTTCAAAACTGAATTTGACCATTCCTGACACACTCTTTTGGTTTTGGCAGTGTTGTATTGTCTTTTCAGACTTATATTTTGATTCAGACAAGCAAATTTCCCAGTCAAATGAGTGGAATATTGAGAAAATGGTCTTTGAGAAATATTTGAACCCTAACCCTAACTAGCAAAACCCGAAGCTAGGGTTAGGGTTTTATTCCCGTACAATGTAGCCAGTTTTTGATGGCATGGCTGTGTTTTAGGGCTGAAAGGATACTTAGGAATATAGTTCTTTCAATGTTTTCTAAACATTTTTTTCTGACCTATATGGCTGTATACAGTGCTTTGCTCCAAAAAGGAATGGTGTCTGAATTGCCCGACAAGCAGCAGTTAGAAAGAACCTGATTTAACTTGCAAACTCTTGCCATGGGCTTTAAAATCCAAGGCTTATTAACAAATAAAGCCAAAATGTATTAGTTGTCTCAGACTTTTAGGCCACTTAAGCCTCAACGTACATTCATTCAGCACTCCGTTTAACGCAACGTTTCCAATGAAAGAATACCTTTCAAAACTGAATTTGACCATTCCTGACACACTCTTTTGGTTTTGGCAGTGTTGTATTGTCTTTTCAGACTTATATTTTGATTCAGACAAGCAAATTTCCCAGTCACATGAGTGGAGTATTGAGAAAATGGTCTTTGAGAAATATTTGAACCCTAACCCTAACTAGCAAAACCCGAAGCTAGGGTTAGGGTTTTATTCCCGTACAATGTAGACAGTTTTTGATGGCATGGCTGTGTTTTAGGGCTGAAAGGATACTTAGGAATATAGTTCTTTCAATGTTTTCTAAACATTTTTTTCTGACCTATATGGCTGTATACAGTGCTTTGCTCCAAACGGAATGGTGTCTGAATTGCCCGACAAGCAACAGTTAGAAAGAACCTGATTTAACTTGCAAACTCTTGCCATGGGCTTTAAAATCCAAGGCTTATTAACAAATAAAGCCAAAATGTATTAGTTGTCTCAGACTTTTAGGCCACTTAAGCCTCAACGTACATTCATTCAGCACTCCGTTTAACGCAAAGTTTCCAATGAAAGAATACCTTTCAAAACTGAATTTGACCATTCCTGACACACTCTTTTGGTTTTGGCAGTGTTGTATTGTCTTTTCAGACTTATATTTTGATTCAGACAAGCAAATTTCCCAGTCAAATGAGTGGAATATTGAGAAAATGGTCTTTGAGAAATATTTGAACCCTAACCCTAACTAGCAAAACCCGAAGCTAGGGTTAGGGTTTTATTCCCGTACAATGTAGCCAGTTTTTGATGGCATGGCTGTGTTTTAGGGCTGAAAGGATACTTAGGAATATAGTTCTTTCAATGTTTTCTAAACATTTTTTTCTGACCTATATGGCTGTATACAGTGCTTTGCTCCAAAAAGGAATGGTGTCTGAATTGCCCGACAAGCAACAGTTAGAAAGAACCTGATTTAACTTGCAAACTCTTGCCATGGGCTTTAAAATCCAAGGCTTATTAACAAATAAAGCCAAAATGTATTAGTTGTCTCAGACTTTTAGGCCACTTAAGCCTCAACGTACATTCATTCAGCACTCCGTTTAACGCAAAGTTTCCAATGAAAGAATACCTTTCAAAACTGAATTTGACCATTCCTGACACACTCTTTTGGTTTTGGCAGTGTTGTATTGTCTTTTCAGACTAATATTTTGATTCAGACAAGCAAATTTCCCAGTCAAATGAGTGGAGTATTGAGAAAATGGTCTTTGAGAAATATTTGAACCCTAACCCTAACTAGCAAAACCCGAAGCTAGGGTTAGGGTTTTATTCCCGTACAATGTAGACAGTTTTTGATGGCATGGCTGTGTTTTAGGGCTGAAAGGATACTTAGGAATATAGTTCTTTCAATGTTTTCTAAACATTTTTTTCTGACCTATATGGCTGTATACAGTGCTTTGCTCCAAACAGGAATGGTGTCTGAATTGCCCGACAAGCAACAGTTAGAATGAACCTGATTTAACTTGCAAACTCCTGCCATGGGCTTTAAAATCCAAGGCTTATTAACAAATAAAGCCAAAATGTATTAGTTGTCTCAGACTTTTAGGCCACTTAAGCCTCAACGTACATTCATTCAGCACTCCGTTTAACGCAATGTTTCCAATGAAAGAATACCTTTCAAAACTGAATTTGACCATTCCTGACACAATCTTTTGGTTTTGGCAGTATTGTATTGTCTTTTCAGACTTATATTTTGATTCAGACAAGCAAATTTCCCAGTCAAATGAGTGGAATATTGAGAAAATGGTCTTTGAGAAATATTTGAACCCTAACCCTAACTAGCAAAACCCGAAGCTAGGGTTAGGGTTTTATTCCCGTACAATGTAGACAGTTTTTGATGGCATGGCTGTGTTTTAGGGCTGAAAGGATACTTAGGAATATAGTTCTTTCAATGTTTTCTAAACATTTTTTTCTGACCTATATGGCTGTATACAGTGCTTTGCTCCAAAAAGGAATGGTGTCTGAATTGCCCGACAAGCAGCAGTTAGAAAGAACCTGATTTAACTTGCAAACTCTTGCCATGGGCTTTAAAATCCAAGGCTTATTAACAAATAAAGCCAAAATGTATTAGTTGTCTCAGACTTTTAGGCCACTTAAGCCTCAACGTACATTCATTCAGCACTCCGTTTAACGCAAAGTTTCCAATGAAAGAATACCTTTCAAAACTGAATTTGACCATTCCTGACACACTCTTTTGGTTTTGGCAGTGTTGTATTGTCTTTTCAGACTTATATTTTGATTCAGATAAGCAAATTTCCCAGTCAAATGAGTGGAATATTGAGAAAATGGTCTTTGAGAAATATTTGAACCCTAACCCTAACTAGCAAAACCCGAAGCTAGGGTTAGGGTTTTATTCCCGTACAATGTAGCCAGTTTTTGATGGCATGGCTGTGTTTTAGGGCTGAAAGGATACTTAGGAATATAGTTCTTTCAATGTTTTCGAAACATTTTTTTCTGACCTATATGGCTGTATACAGTGCTTTGCTCCAAAAAGGAATGGTGTCTGAATTGCCCGACAAGCAACAGTTAGAAAGAACCTGATTTAACTTGCAAACTCTTGCCATGGGCTTTAAAATCCAAGGCTTATTAACAAATAAAGCCAAAATGTATTAGTTGTCTCAGACTTTTAGGCCACTTAAGCCTCAACGTACATTCATTCAGCACTCCGTTTAACGCAAAGTTTCCAATGAAAGAATACCTTTCAAAACTGAATTTGACCATTCCTGACACACTCTTTTGGTTTTGGCAGTGTTGTATTGTCTTTTCAGACTAATATTTTGATTCAGACAAGCAAATTTCCCAGTCAAATGAGTGGAGTATTGAGAAAATGGTCTTTGAGAAATATTTGAACCCTAACCCTAACTAGCAAAACCCGAAGCTAGGGTTAGGGTTTTATTCCCGTACAATGTAGACAGTTTTTGATGGCATGGCTGTGTTTTAGGGCTGAAAGGATACTTAGGAATATAGTTCTTTCAATGTTTTCTAAACATTTTTTTCTGACCTATATGGCTGTATACAGTGCTTTGCTCCAAACAGGAATGGTGTCTGAATTGCCCGACAAGCAACAGTTAGAAAGAACCTGATTTAACTTGCAAACTCTTGCCATGGGCTTTAAAATCCAAGGCTTATTAACAAATAAAGCCAAAATGTATTAGTTGTCTCAGACTTTTAGGCCACTTAAGCCTCAACGTACATTCATTCAGCACTCCCTTTAACGCAAAGTTTCCAATGAAAGAATCCCTTTCAAAACTGAATTTGACCATTCCTGACACACTCTTTTGGTTTTGGCAGTGTTGTATTGTCTTTTCAGACTTATATTTTGATTCAGACAAGCAAATTTCCCAGTCAAATGAGTGGAATATTGAGAAAATGGTCTTTGAGAAATATTTGAACCCTAACCCTAACTAGCAAAACCCGAAGCTAGGGTTAGGGTTTTATTCCCGTACAATGTAGACAGTTTTTGATGGCATGGCTGTGTTTTAGGGCTGAAAGGATACTTAGGAATATAGTTCTTTCAATGTTTTCTGAACATTTTTTTCTGACCTATATGGCTGTATACAGTGCTTTGCTCCAAAAAGGAATGGTGTCTGAATTGCCCGACAAGCAACAGTTAGAAAGAACCTGATTTAACTTGCAAACTCTTGCCATGGGCTTTAAAATCCAAGGCTTATTAACAAATAAAGCCAAAATGTATTAGTTGTCTCAGACTTTTAGGCCACTTAAGCCTCAACGTACATTCATTCAGCACTCCGTTTAACGCAAAGTTTCCAATGAAAGAATACCTTTCAAAACTGAATTTGACCATTCCTGACACACTCTTTTGGTTTTGGCAGTGTTGTATTGTCTTTTCAGACTAATATTTTGATTCAGACAAGCAAATTTCCCAGTCAAATGAGTGGAGTATTGAGAAAATGGTCTTTGAGAAATATTTGAACCCTAACCCTAACTAGCAAAACCCGAAGCTAGGGTTAGGGTTTTATTCCCGTACAATGTAGACAGTTTTTGATGGCATGGCTGTGTTTTAGGGCTGAAAGGATACTTAGGAATATAGTTCTTTCAATGTTTTCTAAACATTTTTTTCTGACCTATATGGCTGTATACAGTGCTTTGCTCCAAACAGGAATGGTGTCTGAATTGCCCGACAAGCAACAGTTAGAAAGAACCTGATTTAACTTGCAAACTCTTGCCATGGGCTTTAAAATCCAAGGCTTATTAACAAATAAAGCCAAAATGTATTAGTTGTCTCAGACTTTTAGGCCACTTAAGCCTCAACGTACATTCATTCAGCACTCCGTTTAACGCAAAGTTTCCAAAGAAAGAATACCTTTCAAAACTGAATTTGACCATTCCTGACACACTCTTTTGGTTTTGGCAGTGTTGTATTGTCTTTTCAGACGTATATTTTGATTCAGACAAGCAAATTTCCCAGTCAAATGAGTGGAATATTGAGAAAATGGTCTTTGAGAAATATTTGAACCCTAACCCTAACTAGCAAAACCCGAAGCTAGGGTTAGGGTTTTATTCCCGTACAATGTAGACAGGTTTTGATGGCATGGCTGTGTTTTAGGGCTGAAAGGATACTTAGGAATATAGTTCTTTCAATGTTTTCTAAACATTTTTTTCTGACCTATATGGCTGTATACAGTGCTTTGCACCAAAAAGGAATGGTGTCTGAATTGCCCGACAAGCAGCAGTTAGAAAGAACCTGATTTAACTTGCAAACTCTTGCCATGGGCTTTAAAATCCAAGGCTTATTAACAAATAAAGCCAAAATGTATTAGTTGTCTCAGACTTTTAGGCCACTTAAGCCTCAACGTACATTCATTCAGCACTCCGTTTAACGCAAAGTTTCCAATGAAAGAATACCTTTCAAAACTGAATTTGACCATTCCTGACACACTCTTTTGGTTTTGGCAGTGTTGTATTGTCTTTTCAGACGTATATTTTGATTCAGACAAGCAAATTTCCCAGTCAAATGAGTGGAATATTGAGAAAATGGTCTTTGAGAAATATTTGAACCCTAACCCTATTTAGCAAAACCCGAAGCTAGGGTTAGGGTTTTATTCCCGTACAATGTAGACAGTTTTTGATGGCATGGCTGTGTTTTAGGGCAGGAAGGATACTTAGGAATATAGTTCTTTCAATGTTTTCTAAACATTTTTTTCTGACCTATATGGCTGTATACAGTGCTTTGCTCCAAAAAGGAATGGTGTCTGAATTGCCCGACAAGCAACAGTTAGAAAGAACCTGATTTAACTTGCAAACTCTTGCCATGGGCTTTAAAATCCAAGGCTTATTAACAAATAAAGCCAAAATGTATTAGTTGTCTCAGACTTTTAGGCCACTTAAGCCTCAACGTACATTCTTTCAGCACTCCGTTTAACGCAGTTTCCAATGAAAGAATACCTTTCAAAACTGAATTTGACCATTCCTGACACACTCTTTTGGTTTTGGCAGTGTTGTATTGTCTTTTCAGACTTATATTTTGATTCAGACAAGCAAATTTCCCTGTCAAATGAGTGGAATATTGAGAAAATGGTCTTTGAGAAATATTTGAACCCTAACCCTAACTAGCAAAACCCGAAGCTAGGGTTAGGGTTTTATTCCCGTACAATGTAGACAGTTTTTGATGGCATGGCTGTGTTTTAGGGCTGAAAGGATACTTAGGAATATAGTTCTTTCAATGTTTTCTAAACATTTTTTTCTGACCTATATGGCTGTATACAGTGCTTTGCTCCAAAAAGGAATGGTGTCTGAATTGCCCGACAAGCAGCAGTTAGAAAGAACCTGATTTAACTTGCAAACTCTTGCCATGGGCTTTAAAATCCAAGGCTTATTAACAAATAAAGCCAAAATGTATTAGTTGTCTCAGACTTTTAGGCCACTTAAGCCTCAACGTACATTCATTCAGCACTCCGTTTAACGCAAAGTTTCCAATGAAAGAATACCTTTCAAAACTGAATTTGACCATTCCTGACACACTCTTTTGGTTTTGGCAGTGTTGTATTGTCTTTTCAGACGTATATTTTGATTCAGACAAGCAAATTTCCCAGTCAAATGAGTGGAATATTGAGAAAATGGTCTTTGAGAAATATTTGAACCCTAACCCTAACTAGCAAAACCCGAAGCTAGGGTTAGGGTTTTATTCCCGTACAATGTAGACAGTTTTTGATGGCATGGCTGTGTTTTAGGGCTGAAAGGATACTTAGGAATATAGTTCTTTCAATGTTTTCTAAACATTTTTTTCTGACCTATATGGCTGTATACAGTGCTTTGCTCCAAACAGGAATGGTGTCTGAATTGCCCGACAAGCAGCAGTTAGAAAGAACCTGATTTAACTTGCAAACTCTTGCCATGGGCTTTAAAATCCAAGGCTTATTAACAAATAAAGCCAAAATGTATTAGTTGTCTCAGACTTTTAGGCCACTTAAGCCTCAACGTACATTCATTCAGCACTCCGTTTAACGCAAAGTTTCCAATGAAAGAATACCTTTCAAAACTGAATTTGACCATTCCTGACACACTCTTTTGGTTTTGGCAGTATTGTATTGTCTTTTCAGACGTATATTTTGATTCAGACAAGCAAATTTCCCAGTCAAATGAGTGGAATATTGAGAAAATGGTCTTTGAGAAATATTTGAACCCTAAACCTAACTAGCAAAACCTGAAGCTAGGGTTAGGGTTTTATTCCCGTACAATGTAGACAGTTTTTGATGGCATGGCTGTGTTTTAGGGCTGAAAGGATACTTAGGAATATAGTCCTTTCAATGTTTTCTAAACATTTTTTTCTGACCTATATGGCTGTATACAGTGCTTTGCTCCAAACAGGAATGGTGTCTGAATTGCCCGACAAGCAACAGTTAGAAAGAACCTGATTTAACTTGCAAACTCTTGCCATGGGCTTTAAAATCCAAGGCTTATTAACAAATAAAGCCAAAATGTATTAGTTGTCTCAGACTTTTAGGCCACTTAAGCCTCAACGTACATTCATTCAGCACTCCGTTTAACGCAAAGTTTCCAATGAAAGAATACCTTTCAAAACTGAATTTGACCATTCCTGACACACTCTTTTGGTTTTGGCAGTGTTGTATTGTCTTTTCAGACTTATATTTTGATTCAGACAAGCAAATTTCCCAGTCAAATGAGTGGAATATTGAGAAAATGGTCTTTGAGAAATATTTGAACCCTAACCCTAACTAGCAAAACCCGAAGCTAGGGTTAGGGTTTTAGTCCCGTACAATGTAGACAGTTTTTGATGGCATGGCTGTGTTTTAGGGCTGAAAGGATACTTAGGAATATAGTTCTTTCAATGTTTTCTAAACATTTTTTTCTGACCTATATGGCTGTATACAGTGCTTTGCTCCAAACAGGAATGGTGTCTGAATTGCCCGACAAGCAGCAGTTAGAAAGAACCTGATTTAACTTGCAAACTCTTGCCATGGGCTTTAAAATCCAAGGCTTATTAACAAATAAAGCCAAAATGTATTAGTTGTCTCAGACTTTTAGGCCACTTAAGCCTCAACCTACATTCATTCAGCACTCCGTTTAACGCAAAGTTTCCAATGAAAGAATACCTTTCAAAACTGAATTTGACCATTCCTGACACACTCTTTTGGTTTTGGCAGTATTGTATTGTCTTTTCAGACTTATATTTTGATTCAGACAAGCAAATTTCCCAGTCAAATGAGTGGAATATTGAGAAAATGGTCTTTGAGAAATATTTGAACCCTAACCCTAACTAGCAAAACCCGAAGCTAGGGTTAGGGTTTTATTCCCGTACAATGTAGACAGTTTTTGATGGCATGGCTGTGTTTTAGGGCTGAAAGGATACTTAGGAATATAGTTCTTTCAATGTTTTCTAAACATTTTTTTCTGACCTATATGGCTGTATACAGTGCTTTGCTCCAAACAGGAATGGTGTCTGAATTGCCCGACAAGCAACAGTTAGAAAGAACCTGATTTAACTTGCAAACTCTTGCCATGGGCTTTAAAATCCAAGGCTTATTAACAAATAAAGCCAAAATGTATTAGTTGTCTCAGACTTTTAGGCCACTTAAGCCTCAACGTACATTCATTCAGCACTCCGTTTAACGCAAAGTTTCCAATGAAAGAATACCTTTCAAAACTGAATTTGACCATTCCTGACACACTCTTTTGGTTTTGGCAGTGTTGTATTGTCTTTTCAGACTTATATTTTGATTCAGACAAGCAAATTTCCCAGTCAAATGAGTGGAATATTGAGAAAATGGTCTTTGAGAAATATTTGAACCCTAACCCTAACTAGCAAAACCCGAAGCTAGGGTTAGGGTTTTATTCCCGTACAATGTAGACAGTTTTTGATGGCATGGCTGTGTTTTAGGGCTGAAAGGATACTTAGGAATATAGTTCTTTCAATGTTTTCTAAACATTTTTTTCTGACCTATATGGCTGTATACAGTGCTTTGCTCCAAACAGGAATGGTGTCTGAATTGCCCGACAAGCAGCAGTTAGAAAGAACCTGATTTAACTTGCAAACTCTTGCCATGGGCTTTAAAATCCAAGGCTTATTAACAAATAAAGCCAAAATGTATTAGTTGTCTCAGACTTTTAGGCCACTTAAGCCTCAACGTACATTCATTCAGCACTCCGTTTAACGCAAAGTTTCCAATGAAAGAATACCTTTCAAAACTGAATTTGACCATTCCTGACACACTCTTTTGGTTTTGGCAGTATTGTATTGTCTTTTCAGACGTATATTTTGATTCAGACAAGCAAATTTCCCAGTCAAATGAGTGGAATATTGAGAAAATGGTCTTTGAGAAATATTTGAACCCTAACCCTAACTAGCAAAACCCGAAGCTAGGGTTAGGGTTTTATTCCCGTACAATGTAGACAGTTTTTGATGGCATGGCTGTGTTTTAGGGCTGAAAGGATACTTAGGAATATAGTTCTTTCAATGTTTTCTAAACATTTTTTTCTGACCTATATGGCTGTATACAGTGCTTTGCTCCAAACAGGAATGGTGTCTGAATTGCCCGACAAGCAAAAGTTAGAAAGAACCTGATTTAACTTGCAAACTCTGCCATGGGCTTTAAAATCCAAGGCTTATTAACAAATAAAGCCAAAATGTATTAGTTGTCTCAGACTTTTAGGCCACTTAAGCCTCAACGTACATTCATTCAGCACTCCGTTTAACGCAAAGTTTCCAATGAAAGAATACCTTTCAAAACTGAATTTGACCATTCCTGACACACTCTTTTGGTTTTGGCAGTGTTGTATTGTCTTTTCAGACGTATATTTTGATTCAGACAAGCAAATTTCCCAGTCAAATGAGTGGAATATTGAGAAAATGGTCTTTGAGAAATATTTGAACCCTAACCCTAACTAGCAAAACCCGAAGCTAGGGTTAGGGTTTTATTCCCGTACAATGTAGACAGTTTTTGATGGCATGGCTGTGTTTTAGGGCTGAAAGGATACTTAGGAATATAGTTCTTTCAATGTTTTCTAAACATTTTTTTCTGACCTATATGGCTGTATACAGTGCTTTGCTCCAAACAGGAATGGTGTCTGAATTGCCCGACAAGCAACAGTTAGAAAGAACCTGATTTAACTTGCAAACTCTTGCCATGGGCTTTAAAATCCAAGGCTTATTAACAAATAAAGCCAAAATGTATTAGTTGTCTCAGACTTTTAGGCCACTTAAGCCTCAACCTACATTCATTCAGCACTCCGTTTAACGCAAAGTTTCCAATGAAAGAATACCTTTCAAAACTGAATTTGACCATTCCTGACACACTCTTTTGGTTTTGGCAGTGTTGTATTGTCTTTTCAGACTTATATTTTGATTCAGACAAGCAAATTTCCCAGTCAAATGAGTGGAATATTGAGAAAATGGTCTTTGAGAAATATTTGAACCCTAACCCTAACTAGCAAAACCTGAAGCTAGGGTTAGGGTTTTATTCCCGTACAATGTAGACAGTTTTTGATGGCATGGCTGTGTTTTAGGGCTGAAAGGATACTTAGGAATATAGTCCTTTCAATGTTTTCTAAACATTTTTTTCTGACCTATATGGCTGTATACAGTGCTTTGCTCCAAAAAGGAATGGTGTCTGAATTGCCCGACAAGCAGCAGTTAGAAAGAACCTGATTTAACTTGCAAACTCTTGCCATGGGCTTTAAAATCCAAGGCTTATTAACAAATAAAGCCAAAATGTATTAGTTGTCTCAGACTTTTAGGCCACTTAAGCCTCAACGTACATTCATTCAGCACTCCGTTTAACGCAAAGTTTCCAATGAAAGAATACCTTTCAAAACTGAATTTGACCATTCCTGACACACTCTTTTGGTTTTGGCAGTGTTGTATTGTCTTTTCAGACGTATATTTTGATTCAGACAAGCAAATTTCCCAGTCAAATGAGTGGAATATTGAGAAAATGGTCTTTGAGAAATATTTGATCCCTAACCCTAACTAGCAAAACCCGAAGCTAGGGTTAGGGTTTTATTCCCGTACAATGTAGACAGTTTTTGATGGCATGGCTGTGTTTTAGGGCTGAAAGGATACTTAGGAATATAGTTCTTTCAATGTTTTCTAAACATTTTTTTCTGACCTATATGGCTGTATACAGTGCTTTGCTCCAAAAAGGAATGGTGTCTGAATTGCCCGACAAGCAGCAGTTAGAAAGAACCTGATTTAACTTGCAAACTCTTGCCATGGGCTTTAAAATCCAAGGCTTATTAACAAATAAAGCCAAAATGTATTAGTTGTCTCAGACTTTTAGGCCACTTAAGCCTCAACGTACATTCATTCAGCACTCCGTTTAACGCAAAGTTTCCAATGAAAGAATACCTTTCAAAACTGAATTTGACCATTCCTGACACACTCTTTTGGTTTTGGCAGTGTTGTATTGTCTTTTCAGACTTATATTTTGATTCAGACAAGCAAATTTCCCAGTCAAATGAGTGGAATATTGAGAAAATGGTCTTTGAGAAATATTTGAACCCTAACCCTAACTAGCAAAACCCGAAGCTAGGGTTAGGGTTTTATTCCCGTACAATGTAGACAGTTTTTGATGGCATGGCTGTGTTTTAGGGCTGAAAGGATACTTAGGAATATAGTTCTTTCAATGTTTTCTAAACATTTTTTTCTGACCTATATGGCTGTATACAGTGCTTTGCTCCAAACAGGAATGGTGTCTGAATTGCCCGACAAGCAGCAGTTAGAAAGAACCTGATTTAACTTGCAAACTCTTGCCATGGGCTTTAAAATCCAAGGCTTATTAACAAATAAAGCCAAAATGTATTAGTTGTCTCAGACTTTTAGGCCACTTAAGCCTCAACGTACATTCATTCAGCACTCCCTTTAACGCAAAGTTTCCAATGAAAGAATACCTTTCAAAACTGAATTTGACCATTCCTGACACACTCTTTTGGTTTTGGCAGTGTTGTATTGTCTTTTCAGACTTATATTTTGATTCAGACAAGCAAATTTCCCAGTCAAATGAGTGGAATATTGAGAAAATGGTCTTTGAGAAATATTTGAACCCTAACCCTAACTAGCAAAACCCGAAGCTAGGGTTAGGGTTTTATTCCCGTACAATGTAGACAGTTTTTGATGGCATGGCTGTGTTTTAGGGCTGAAAGGATACTTAGGAATATAGTTCTTTCAATGTTTTCTAAACATTTTTTTCTGACCTATATGGCTGTATACAGTGCTTTGCTCCAAACAGGAATGGTGTCTGAATTGCCCGACAAGCAACAGTTAGAAAGAACCTGATTTAACTTGCAAACTCTTGCCATGGGCTTTAAAATCCAAGGCTTATTAACAAATAAAGCCAAAATGTATTAGTTGTCTCAGACTTTTAGGCCACTTAAGCCTCAACGTACATTCATTCAGCACTCCGTTTAACACAAAGTTTCCAATGAAAGAATACCTTTCAAAACTGAATTTGACCATTCCTGACACACTCTTTTGGTTTTGGCAGTGTTGTATTGTCTTTTCAGACTTATATTTTGATTCAGACAAGCAAATTTCCCAGTCAAATGAGTGGAATATTGAGAAAATGGTCTTTGAGAAATATTTGAACCCTAACCCTAACTAGCAAAACCCAAAGCTAGGGTTAGGGTTTTATTCCCGTACAACGTAGACAGTTTTTGATGGCATGGCTGTGTTTTAGGGCTGAAAGGATACTTAGGAATATAGTTCTTTCAATGTTTTCTAAACATTTTTTTCTGACCTATATGGCTGTATACAGTGCTTTGCTCCAAACAGGAATGGTGTCTGAATTGCCCGACAAGCAACAGTTAGAAAGAACCTGATTTAACTTGCAAACTCTTGCCATGGGCTTTAAAATCCAAGGCTTATTAACAAATAAAGCCAAAATGTATTAGTTGTCTCAGACTTTTAGGCCACTTAAGCCTCAACGTACATTCATTCAGCACTCCGTTTAACGCAAAGTTTCCAATGAAAGAATACCTTTCAAAACTGAATTTGACCATTCCTGACACACTCTTTTGGTTTTGGCAGTGTTGTATTGTCTTTTCAGACTTATATTTTGATTCAGACAAGCAAATTTCCCAGTCAAATGAGTGGAATATTGAGAAAATGGTCTTTGAGAAATATTTGAACCCTAACCCTAACTAGCAAAACCCGAAGCTAGGGTTAGGGTTTTATTCCCGTACAATGTAGACAGTTTTTGATGGCATGGCTGTGTTTTAGGGCTGAAAGGATACTTAGGAATATAGTTCTTTCAATGTTTTCTAAACATTTTTTTCTGACCTATATGGCTGTATACAGTGCTTTGCTCCAAACAGGAATGGTGTCTGAATTGCCCGACAAGCAGCAGTTAGAAAGAACCTGATTTAACTTGCAAACTCTTGCCATGGGCTTTAAAATCCAAGGCTTATTAACAAATAAAGCCAAAATGTATTAGTTGTCTCAGACTTTTAGGCCACTTAAGCCTCAACCTACATTCATTCAGCACTCCGTTTAACGCAAAGTTTCCAATGAAAGAATACCTTTCAAAACTGAATTTGACCATTCCTAACACACTCTTTTGGTTTTGGCAGTGTTGTATTGTCTTTTCAGACTTATATTTTGATTCAGACAAGCAAATTTCCCAGTCAAATGAGTGGAATATTGAGAAAATGGTCTTTGAGAAATATTTGAACCCTAACCCTAACTAGCAAAACCCGAAGCTAGGGTTAGGGTTTTATTCCCGTACAATGTAGACAGTTTTTGATGGCATGGCTGTGTTTTAGGGCTGAAAGGATACTTAGGAATATAGTTCTTTCAATGTTTTCTAAACATTTTTTTCTGACCTATATGGCTGTATACAGTGCTTTGCTCCAAACAGGAATGGTGTCTGAATTGCCCGACAAGCAACAGTTAGAAAGAACCTGATTTAACTTGCAAACTCTTGCCATGCGCTTTAAAATCCAAGGCTTATTAACAAATAAAGCCAAAATGTATTAGTTGTCTCGGAGTTTTAGGCCACTTAAGCCTCAACGTACATTCATTCAGCACTCCGTTTAACGCAAAGTTTCCAATGAAAGAATACCTTTCAAAACTGAATTTGACCATTCCTGACACACTCTTTTGGTTTTGGCAGTATTGTATTGTCTTTTCAGACTTATATTTTGATTCAGACAAGCAAATTTCCCAGTCAAATGAGTGGAATATTGAGAAAATGGTCTTTGAGAAATATTTGAACCCTAACCCTAACTAGCAAAACCCGAAGCTAGGGTTAGGGTTTTATTCCCGTACAATGTAGACAGTTTTTGATGGCATGGCTGTGTTTTAGGGCTGAAAGGATACTTAGGAATATCGTTCTTTCAATGTTTTCTAAACATTTTTTTCTGACCTATATGGCTGTATACAGTGCTTTGCTCCAAACAGGAATGGTGTCTGAATTGCCCGACAAGCAGCAGTTAGAAAGAACCTGATTTAACTTGCAAACTCTTGCCATGGGCTTTAAAATCCAAGGCTTATTAACAAATAAAGCCAAAATGTATTAGTTGTCTCAGACTTTTAGGCCACTTAAGCCTCAACGTACATTCATTCAGCACTCCGTTTAACGCAAAGTTTCCAATGAAAGAATACCTTTCAAAACTGAATTTGACCATTCCTGACACACTCTTTTGGTTTTGGCAGTGTTGTATTGTCTTTTCAGACGTATATTTTGATTCAGACAAGCAAATTTCCCAGTCAAATGAGTGGAATATTGAGAAAATGGTCTTTGAGAAATATTTGAACCCTAACCCTAACTAGCAAAACCCGAAGCTAGGGTTAGGGTTTTATTCCCGTACAATGTAGACAGTTTTTGATGGCATGGCTGTGTTTTAGGGCTGAAAGGATACTTAGGAATATAGTTCTTTCAATGTTTTCTAAACATTTTTTTCTGACCTATATGGCTGTATACAGTGCTTTGCTCCAAAAAGGAATGGTGTCTGAATTGCCCGACAAGCAACAGTTAGAAAGAACCTGATTTAACTTGCAAACTCTTGCCATGGGCTTTAAAATCCAAGGCTTATTAACAAATAAAGCCAAAATGTATTAGTTGTCTCAGACTTTTAGGCCACTTAAGCCTCAACCTACATTCATTCAGCACTCCGTTTAACGCAAAGTTTCCAATGAAAGAATACCTTTCAAAACTGAATTTGACCATTCCTAACACACTCTTTTGGTTTTGGCAGTGTTGTATTGTCTTTTCAGACTTATATTTTGATTCAGACAAGCAAATTTCCCAGTCAAATGAGTGGAATATTGAGAAAATGGTCTTTGAGAAATATTTGAACCCTAACCCTAACTAGCAAAACCCGAAGCTAGGGTTAGGGTTTTTTTCCCGTACAATGTAGACAGTTTTTGATGGCATGGCTGTGTTTTAGGGCTGAAAGGATACTTAGGAATATAGTTCTTTCAATGTTTTCTAAACATTTTTTTCTGACCTATATGGCTGTATACAGTGCTTTGCTCCAAACAGGAATGGTGTCTGAATTGCCCGACAAGCAACAGTTAGAAAGAACCTGATTTAACTTGCAAACTCTTGCCATGGGCTTTAAAATCCAAGGCTTATTAACAAATAAAGCCAAAATGTATTATTTGTCTCAGACTTTTAGGCCACTTAAGCCTCAACGTACATTCATTCAGCACTCCGTTTAACGCAAAGTTTCCAATGAAAGAATACCTTTCAAAACTGAATTTGACCATTCCTGACACACTCTTTTGGTTTTGGCAGTGTTGTATTGTCTTTTCAGACGTATATTTTGATTCAGACAAGCAAATTTCCCAGTCAAATGAGTGGAATATTGAGAAAATGGTCTTTGAGAAATATTTGAACCCTAACCCTAACTAGCAAAACCCAAAGCTAGGGTTAGGGTTTTATTCCCGTACAACGTAGACAGTTTTTGATGGCATGGCTGTGTTTTAGGGCTGAAAGGATACTTAGGAATATAGTTCTTTCAATGTTTTCTAAACATTTTTTTCTGACCTATATGGCTGTATACAGTGCTTTGCTCCAAACAGGAATGGTGTCTGAATTGCCCGACAAGCAACAGTTAGAAAGAACCTGATTTAACTTGCAAACTCTTGCCATGGGCTTTAAAATCCAAGGCTTATTAACAAATAAAGCCAAAATGTATTAGTTGTCTCAGACTTTTAGGCCACTTAAGCCTCAACGTACATTCATTCAGCACTCCGTTTAACGCAAAGTTTCCAATGAAAGAATACCTTTCAAAACTGAATTTGACCATTCCTGACACACTCTTTTGGTTTTGGCAGTGTTGTATTGTCTTTTCAGACGTATATTTTGATTCAGACAAGCAAATTCCCCAGTCAAATGAGTGGAATATTGAGAAAATGGTCTTTGAGAAATATTTGAACCCTAACCCTAACTAGCAAAACCCGAAGCTAGGGTTAGGGTTTTATTCCCGTACAATGTAGACAGTTTTTGATGGCATGGCTGTGTTTTAGGGCTGAAAGGATACTTAGGAATATAGTTCTTTCAATGTTTTCTAAACATTTTTTTCTGACCTATATGGCTGTATACAGTGCTTTGCTCCAAACAGGAATGGTGTCTGAATTGCCCGACAAGCAATAGTTAGAAAGAACCTGATTTAACTTGCAAACTCTTGCCATGGGCTTTAAAATCCAAGGCTTATTAACAAATAAAGCCAAAATGTATTAGTTGTCTCAGACTTTTAGGCCACTTAAGCCTCAACGTACATTCATTCAGCACTCCGTTTAACGCAAAGTTTCCAATGAAAGAATACCTTTCAAAACTGAATTTGACCATTCCTGACACACTCTTTTGGTTTTGGCAGTGTTGTATTGTCTTTTCAGACTTATATTTTGATTCAGACAAGCAAATTTCCCAGTCAAATGAGTGGAATATTGAGAAAATGGTCTTTGAGAAATATTTGAACCCTAACCCTAACTAGCAAAACCCGAAGCTAGGGTTAGGGTTTTATTCCCGTACAATGTAGACAGTTTTTGATGGCATGGCTGTGTTTTAGGGCTGAAAGGATACTTAGGAATATAGTTCTTTCAATGTTTTCTAAACATTTTTTTCTGACCTATATGGCTGTATACAGTGCTTTGCTCCAAACAGGAATGGTGTCTGAATTGCCCGACAAGCAGCAGTTAGAAAGAACCTGATTTAACTTGCAAACTCTTGCCATGGGCTTTAAAATCCAAGGCTTATTAACAAATAAAGCCAAAATGTATTAGTTGTCTCAGACTTTTAGGCCACTTAAGCCTCAACCTACATTCATTCAGCACTCCGTTTAACGCAAAGTTTCCAATGAAAGAATACCTTTCAAAACTGAATTTGACCATTCCTAACACACTCTTTTGGTTTTGGCAGTGTTGTATTGTCTTTTCAGACTTATATTTTGATTCAGACAAGCAAATTTCCCAGTCAAATGAGTGGAATATTGAGAAAATGGTCTTTGAGAAATATTTGAACCCTAACCCTAACTAGCAAAACCCGAAGCTAGGGTTAGGGTTTTATTCCCGTACAATGTAGACAGTTTTTGATGGCATGGCTGTGTTTTAGGGCTGAAAGGATACTTAGGAATATCGTTCTTTCAATGTTTTCTAAACATTTTTTTCTGACCTATATGGCTGTATACAGTGCTTTGCTCCAAACAGGAATGGTGTCTGAATTGCCCGACAAGCAATAGTTAGAAAGAACCTGATTTAACTTGCAAACTCTTGCCATGGGCTTTAAAATCCAAGGCTTATTAACAAATAAAGCCAAAATGTATTAGTTGTCTCAGACTTTTAGGCCACTTAAGCCTCAACGTACATTCATTCAGCACTCCGTTTAACGCAAAGTTTCCAATGAAAGAATACCTTTCAAAACTGAATTTGACCATTCCTGACACACTCTTTTGGTTTTGGCAGTGTTGTATTGTCTTTTCAGACTTATATTTTGATTCAGACAAGCAAATTTCCCAGTCAAATGAGTGGAATATTGAGAAAATGGTCTTTGAGAAATATTTGAACCCTAACCCTAACTAGCAAAACCCGAAGCTAGGGTTAGGGTTTTATTCCCGTACAATGTAGACAGTTTTTGATGGCATGGCTGTGTTTTAGGGCTGAAAGGATACTTAGGAATATAGTTCTTTCAATGTTTTCTAAACATTTTTTTCTGACCTATATGGCTGTATACAGTGCTTTGCTCCAAACAGGAATGGTGTCTGAATTGCCCGACAAGCAGCAGTTAGAAAGAACCTGATTTAACTTGCAAACTCTTGCCATGGGCTTTAAAATCCAAGGCTTATTAACAAATAAAGCCAAAATGTATTAGTTGTCTCAGACTTTTAGGCCACTTAAGCCTCAACCTACATTCATTCAGCACTCCGTTTAACGCAAAGTTTCCAATGAAAGAATACCTTTCAAAACTGAATTTGACCATTCCTAACACACTCTTTTGGTTTTGGCAGTGTTGTATTGTCTTTTCAGACTTATATTTTGATTCAGACAAGCAAATTTCCCAGTCAAATGAGTGGAATATTGAGAAAATGGTCTTTGAGAAATATTTGAACCCTAACCCTAACTAGCAAAACCCGAAGCTAGGGTTAGGGTTTTATTCCCGTACAATGTAGACAGTTTTTGATGGCATGGCTGTGTTTTAGGGCTGAAAGGATACTTAGGAATATAGTTCTTTCAATGTTTTCTAAACATTTTTTTCTGACCTATATGGCTGTATACAGTGCTTTGCTCCAAACAGGAATGGTGTCTGAATTGCCCGACAAGCAACAGTTAGAAAGAACCTGATTTAACTTGCAAACTCTTGCCATGCGCTTTAAAATCCAAGGCTTATTAACAAATAAAGCCAAAATGTATTAGTTGTCTCGGAGTTTTAGGCCACTTAAGCCTCAACGTACATTCATTCAGCACTCCGTTTAACGCAAAGTTTCCAATGAAAGAATACCTTTCAAAACTGAATTTGACCATTCCTGACACACTCTTTTGGTTTTGGCAGTATTGTATTGTCTTTTCAGACTTATATTTTGATTCAGACAAGCAAATTTCCCAGTCAAATGAGTGGAATATTGAGAAAATGGTCTTTGAGAAATATTTGAACCCTAACCCTAACTAGCAAAACCCAAAGCTAGGGTTAGGGTTTTATTCCCGTACAATGTAGACAGTTTTTGATGGCATGGCTGTGTTTTAGGGCTGAAAGGATACTTAGGAATATAGTTCTTTCAATGTTTTCTAAACATTTTTTTCTGACCTATATGGCTGTATACAGTGCTTTGCTCCAAACAGGAATGGTGTCTGAATTGCCCGACAAGCAACAGTTAGAAAGAACCTGATTTAACTTGCAAACTCTTGCCATGGGCTTTAAAATCCAAGGCTTATTAACAAATAAAGCCAAAATGTATTAGTTGTCTCAGACTTTTAGGCCACTTAAGCCTCAACGTACATTCATTCAGCACTCCGTTTAACGCAAAGTTTCCAATGAAAGAATACCTTTCAAAACTGAATTTGACCATTCCTGACACACTCTTTTGGTTTTGGCAGTGTTGTATTGTCTTTTCAGACGTATATTTTGATTCAGACAAGCAAATTTCCCAGTCAAATGAGTGGAATATTGAGAAAATGGTCTTTGAGAAATATTTGAACCCTAACCCTAACTAGCAAAACCCGAAGCTAGGGTTAGGGTTTTATTCCCGTACAATGTAGACAGTTTTTGATGGCATGGCTGTGTTTTAGGGCTGAAAGGATACTTAGGAATATAGTTCTTTCAATGTTTTCTAAACATTTTTTTCTGACCTATATGGCTGTATACAGTGCTTTGCTCCAAACAGGAATGGTGTCTGAATTGCCCGACAAGCAGCAGTTAGAAAGAACCTGATTTAACTTGCAAACTCTTGCCATGGGCTTTAAAATCCAAGGCTTATTAACAAATAAAGCCAAAATGTATTAGTTGTCTCAGACTTTTAGGCCACTTAAGCCTCAACGTACATTCATTCAGCACTCCGTTTAACGCAAAGTTTCCAATGAAAGAATACCTTTCAAAACTGAATTTGACCATTCCTGACACACTCTTTTGGTTTTGGCAGTGTTGTATTGTCTTTTCAGACGTATATTTTGATTCAGACAAGCAAATTTCCCAGTCAAATGAGTGGAATATTGAGAAAATGGTCTTTGAGAAATATATGAACCCTAACCCTAACTACAGATGCAGCCATTCAAAATGGGTGCGTTATTTTGCGGCATACCCCGGTGGGCGTGTCGTGGTATCACGCAGTGTCACGTGGTTAATCGCGCGTCATTTGACGCTCTGCCGGAAACTATCCGGCGTCACCTTGTAAAACCGCCAGGGGGAGCTTAACCTCTCATGTACAGCATTTGAGCCTTTAATTTTGAACAGTGTATTACAGCATGTTAATCTTCAGTCATTAAAATGTTGGTATATTTTATGAAAGCAAGATTGCTCAGTTGGACAAAAGTACACAACCTACCTTTATCAGAAATATTTATGCATCAAAGCCTTTACCGAAGATATTACTAATAGTATTAATAATGGATGACTTTGGACAAGCTGTATACTCAAAGTATAATTTCTTTAGCACATTTGTACAAGCACTTGGAATCTGTCCAAGCCATACTTTGTCAGGCATTTTGTTTTACTTCAACGGGCATAAAAACTTCCTTGCTTTTAACAGGGCGTTTCATAATTTCTAACTACGAAAATGATTTAAAATGCGACACCTATCATTCAACTAGAGCTTAAAATATCACAAGGAAAAATACACACCGGTATTCCATTTCTCCCTAAACATTGTAAGCTTCGAAGTCTTTAACTAACGTGATACCGGAGTCAACAAGCATACTTTTAGAATTTGATTAAAAGGGAATATAATATGGAATCGCGTATCTCAAGAATTTAATAACGGTATGATTATATCCGTGTACTGCGGCAGGGCTGTGTAGGGCTGTTTCGCCTGCCTGCTCATGCGAGCTGTCTTGTAGCCGACTGGTCTAGGTGCGTGCCTGCCAACGGGCAGGTTGTGTGCTCGAATCCAGCTGGTGCTGGACCTTCCAGTTTTATTTATTTATTTTTTAATCGCGTAACATATTACTGTATGCAAACTGTACTGTATACAGTATGTATATGTATATTTAATGTCTTAACTGTGCCCGTTTAAGTATTGAATATTCATATCTAATTTTACCACTGAAGGGAAATCTTAACATAAACATACAGTATATGGCTGGTCTCGGTACTTTAAAGAAAACATACACACCAGTATTCCATTTCTCCCTAAACATTGTATGCTTCGAAGTCTTTAACTAACGTGATACCGGAGTCAACAAGCATACTTTTAGAATTTGATTAAAAGGGAATATAACATGGAATCGCGTATCTCAAGAAATTAATAACGATATAATTATATTCATGTTGCAAAAGAACTGCAACGGACATAAAAACTCCCTTGCTTTTAACAGAGCGTTCCATAATTTCTAACTACGAAAATGCCAGGTGAAAGGATTTGTAAACATATTTTGTTAAAGCAAGTCAGTTTTTTCTGCAACACATAAAATACATTTTTCCAAGAAAGTTTAGCCTTTGTCACTAATGAAACCACTAAATAAAGACATAAATATAGAAATCTTAAGATTTGTTTTATTTAATGTTGGTAGCAGGATGAACTGTCAGAGTGTATATTTTGCTCGCAAAGTTGCTGCAAGATGTTAACAGTGAAAAAGGTATTTAGAAATGAGTTATTTCAAGATGAAAAAGAAAACATACACGAAACATGGTTTCATTACGACCAGAATCGGTCTTGAGATATTCTTAACTTGATTTACAGTATTTGAGAGGTATGTCTTAACACCGATACTACAGTGCTTAAGTACTGCTCACGTATATGTTTCTAGGTTTATATTATGCATTTCATACGGTCAAATTACTTTTGAGCAACTAATAAGAAGCGCGAAACGGTATGCATTTTACTTTCGTTTTGTGCTGGGACCCGTGGATTGATTAGAGATATCAAGTACATACAAGTCATTTTTTAAATGTTGTAGTTCGTCTTGAAAAAATGTTACGAGTACATCATCTATCAACAATCACACAGGTTCTGTTTCCATATTGCGGATTTTGGTTAGGTATTATCAAATCCAGTGGCGCTGTTAGTTTACTGAGTCCCATGTCACATGGTCTGTGATTGAAGCCAGTTAGACCGGTTTAATTCGTCACAGCCAGCACTCTTCAGGTGTGAGGGTCTTCTGCTCAGAATGAAACGCTAAAATGTTTGTGTATATTCTAATGGTAGTGGGGGCAGGGTGTGTGGGAACAGGTTTGGTTGGAATTGCATTAGAGATCTATGTTCTTCACTCCTGAAACATTTTCTCTGAAAGCATTTTCTTCGCAGTTTTACCGATCTTGTTACAGCATGTTACAGTTTACTTTTATTAACCATATTAATTTTAAGTGCTTAATGTAAAATCTTGTAAAAATATATTTTCATTTCATTGTTCAAATATACATTAAGTCTGACTATCATATAATAAGTTAAATACAAAACTAAAGAAAAAATAGGGTTAAATATAATTCAAAATATTTTGCTAACAATGTTAACTGTTTATGAATAATAAAATGTATTAACTAAGGAGTAGGATGGCACAGTTGTTAGTATGTTTTTTGTTTTGTTTCTTTTTCATAAATACAACAGTAGTACCTGATGTCTCAGTGGCTTTCAAAATTAAATTATGCAATAAATAACCACATGTAAGACTCTGATGCTTAAAATGTTTAGGGAGAAAGTGGAATACTGGTGTGTATTTTTTCTTTAAACTACCAATACCAGCCATATACAGTCTGTAACGTAGGGATTTCTATACGTCTTTATTTAGTGTTTACATTAGTGACAAAGGCTAAACTTTTAGCTTCAGTAACGTGTACATATCTCCCCTTTTTATAAAACGACATGGTTGAAAACTGTTCCAGAGCCACTGTTGTTTCATCAGTGAAAAGTACATCATGAAATGCCTCTCCCTGTTCAATCCACTGGAAAAAAGAAAAGGAGCATAAAGCTTCTGATGGTCATAAACGATATTCATTTAGGAGCAGCATCAGAGGTATGTTTTTAACTGCACTGCATTGGAGAGAATACCATAGTGTGTTTTTTTTTTTACTCCCTGGCGGAAACTGGCTTCCAGAAGAATCAGTATGGCTCAGAGATAAAATAAAACTTCACTCGCACCAAACAAATGTATATTTCTAAATATCACAACATGATCGAATTTAAGTCATTTTAATAACAATGAATAGTCACCTATGCGTTACAATATAAACATTTATATTGATTTAAATCGCGTTTAAATCACCTTTATTTAAAACCCATAAATAAAGCTGATACTGTTTAGACTTCCAATTATTTAAAACTGTATTAAAGCAGCACGATACACAATGCAACGTAAATCGCTATCTTTGTCTTCTGTGTAATAATGTTCACCTCTCTGTCCAGCAAATTTACAGGTTAAAAACAATACTGTTAGGCTGGGAAAACGATTTTTTTTAAGAAATACAAAATGAGATATAATGATATGTTCCGGCTTAGACATTAACGAAGAGCATAACGCGTGTACTGCATACACTGCAAGTACAACCCCCCTCTCTGCAGGAGTGCTGGCTGCGACGAATTGAACCGGTCTCACGGGTATTTTCAAAGTAGGAGGCGAGATTTCCAGCGAAAGACACTCCCCCCCCCCCCTCAAAAACCCAGTAAGTACAGTACTTACTAGTTAAAGGCTAGGCTCCCGACTACGGCGAAAGGAACCCTTCTTTCATTAGAATACAATGAACATATTTTAGCCCTGAATGAATAAATAGCAAACATGGTTTACATAAGACATTTTTCCAAGAAAGTTTAGCCTTTGTCACTAATGAAACCACTAAATAAAGACATAAATATAAAAATCTTAAGATTTTTAAAATGCATGACTTTGCTAAAATTTATTTGAAAATAAAAACAATTACAACCGCCAGGGGAGAGAGAGAACAGGCGAGGGATGTTGGTTTTGCATAAGGGGCGGGGCTATGGAAATTAGGTCTGTTTGGGAATGTGTAGTTACATGTTCTGGCTGTTTGTGAATTATCGTTGTTGAGTATGGAGTGTTGAGGTATTGATTTTGTGTAATGCTTTATGTTGAAAATTGAGGTGGATTTTGTTTATGATAAACAGGATAAACTGGGATGGGAGGAAGGTTTGGTTTTGCATAAGGGGCGGGATTATGATAATTGGAGGACTTTGCGAGAGTAAAATGGTTTGATATATTTGATTTTGTATTGTGGTTGTTATCTATGTTTTTGGTTGGTATTATGTTTATATGGTTGTTTTTGTTGGTTGGTTGTTATTATGGTTATTAATAATACGATCTATAGTTGAAATCTGAGCCTAAATAAAAAGAAAAAGCAAGTGATTAGGTTTATGAGCAATCTAATTACTTATTCGTTTAAAACGCTATATAAAATAAAGTTTATTATTAATTTGCTGCACAGAGCGGTGAATATTATTATGCATAAGACAAAGATAACGATCCTGATCAGTTTAGAAATCTGTGTACGCTGTAAGGTTTTTACTTCTTAAACTTTTAAAATACACGTTTTGAATAGAAAGAAATCCTCTTCCTGTTACAGTATGTATAGCAAACCAGCACGTCTTTTTTCTCCAATCAGAGGGGTGTCAGATGGTGTCAGCCAATCACCATTCTGCGTTGGGTAGCAACGGGTGACTGTTCTCAGGCGGAAGATGTAAACAGCTTAATGTTCGTGTTAAATATTTTTTTTAAATTCAATTAAACGGGCACAGTTAAGACATTAAATATACATATACATACTGTATACAGTACAGTTTGCATACGGTAATATGTTTATGTTACGCGATTAAAAAATAAATAAATAAAACTGGAAGGTCCAGCACCAGCTGGATTCGAGCACACACCCTGCCCGTTGGCAGGCACGCACCTAGACCAGTCGGCTACAAGACAGCTCGCATGAGCAGGCAGGCGAAACAGCCCTACACAGCCCTGCCGCAGTACACGGATATAATCATACCGTTATTAAATTCTTGAGATACGCGATTCCATATTATATTCCCTTTTAATCAAATTCTAAAAGTATGCTTGTTGACTCCGGTATCACGTTAGTTAAAGACTTCGAAGCTTACAATGTTTAGGGAGAAATGGAATACCGGTGTGTATTTTTTTCTTTAAAGTACCAAGACCAGCTATATACTGTATGTTTATGTTCCAAAATTAATATCGTTTATGGCTTTCACACGCGTTACAGTATGCTCCTATTCTTTTTATGCTCAGCTACTAAGATTTCCCTTCAGTGGTAAAATTCAATATCTACAACGGGCACAGCAAAGACGTTTTTACTGTAAGTCTTTCTACGACAGACCAACGGACCACGAGTGCCCCTGTCGGTCAACCAATCACTTACTGCGGTGCCACGCGTCATCTTGCGTCATACTGAGCGACGTCACCTGCGGTACGTGTCTGTGACGCGCACTTTGAATGGCTGCATCTGTAGCAAAACCCGAAGCTAGGGTTAGGGTTTTATTCCCGTACAATGTAGACAGTTTTTGATGGCATGGCTGTGTTTTAGGGCTGAAAGGATACTTAGGAATATAGTTCTTTCAATGTTTTCTAAACATTTTTTTCTGACCTATATGGCTGTATACAGTGCTTTGCTCCAAAAAGGAATGGTGTCTGAATTGCCCGACAAGCAACAGTTAGAAAGATCCTGATTTAACTTGCAAACTCTTGCCATGGGCTTTAAAATCCAAGGCTTATTAACAAATAAAGCCAAAATGTATTAGTTGTCTCAGACTTTTAGGCCACTTAAGCCTCAACGTACATTCATTCAGCACTCTGTTTAACGCAAAGTTTCCAATGAAAGAATACCTTTCAAAACTGAATTTGACCATTCCTGACACACTCTTTTGGTTTTGGCAGTGTTGTATTGTCTTTTTAGACTTATATTTTGATTCAGACAAGCAAATTTCCCAGTCAAATGAGTGGAATATTGAGAAAATGGTCTTTGAGAAATATTTGAACCCTAACCCTAACTAGCAAAACCCGAAGCTAGGGTTAGGGTTTTATTCCCGTACAATGTAGACAGTTTTTGATGGCATGGCTGTGTTTTAGGGCTGAAAGGATACTTAGGAATATAGTTCTTTCAATGTTTTCTAAACATTTTTTTCTGACCTATATGGCTGTATACAGTGCTTTGCTCCAAACAGGAATGGTGTCTGAATTGCCCGACAAGCAACAGTTAGAAAGAACCTGATTTAACTTGCAAACTCTTGCCATGGGCTTTAAAATCCAAGGCTTATTTACAAATAAAGCCAAAATGTATTAGTTGTCTCAGACTTTTAGGCCACTTAAGCCTCAACGTACATTCATTCAGCACTCCGTTTAACGCAAAGTTTCCAATGAAAGAATACCTTTCAAAACTGAATTTGACCATTCCTGACACACTCTTTTGGTTTTGGCAGTGTTGTATGGTCTTTTCAGACTTATATTTTGATTCAGACAAGCAAATTTCCCAGTCAGATGAGTGGAATATTGAGAAAATGGTCTTTGAGAAATATTTGAACCCTAACCCTAACTAGCAAAACCCGAAGCTAGGGTTAGGGTTTTATTCCCGTACAATGTAGACAGTTTTTGATGGCATGGCTGTGTTTTAGGGCTGAAAGGATACTTAGGAATATCGTTCTTTCAATGTTTTCTAAACATTTTTTTCTGACCTATATGGCTGTATACAGTGCTTTGCTCCAAACAGGAATGGTGTCTGAATTGCCCGACAAGCAACAGTTAGAAAGAACCTGATTTAACTTGCAAACTCTTGCCATGGGCTTTAAAATCCAAGGCTTATTAACAAATAAAGCCAAAATGTATTAGTTGTCTCAGACTTTTAGGCCACTTAAGCCTCAACGTACGTTCATTCAGCACTCCGTTTAACGCAAAGTTTCCAATGAAAGAATACCTTTCAAAACTGAATTTGACCATTCCTGACACACTCTTTTGGTTTTGGCAGTTTTGTTTTGTCTTTTCAGACTTATATTTTGATTCAGACAAGCAAATTTCCCAGTCAAATGATTGGAATATTGAGAAAATGGTCTTTGAGAAATATTTGAACCCTAACCCTAACTAGCAAAACCCGAAGCTAGGGTTAGGGTTTTATTCCCGTACAATGTAGACAGTTTTTGATTTCATGGCTGTGTTTTAGGGCTGAAAGGATACTTAGGAATATAGTTCTTTCAATGTTTTCTAAACATTTTTTTCTGACCTATATGGCTGTATACAGTGCTTTGCTCCAAACAGGAATGGTGTCTGAATTGCCCGACAAGCAACAGTTAGAAAGAACCTGATTTAACTTGCAAACTCTTGCCATGGGCTTTAAAATCCAAGGCTTATTAACAAATAAAGCCAAAATGTATTAGTTGTCTCAGACTTTTAGGCCACTTAAGCCTCAACGTACATTCATTCAGCACTCCGTTTAACGCAAAGTTTCCAATGAAAGAATACCTTTCAAAACTGAATTTGACCATTCCTGACACACTCTTTTGGTTTTGGCAGTGTTGTATTGTCTTTTCAGACTTATATTTTGATTCAGACAAGCAAATTTCCCAGTCAAATGAGTGGAATATTGAGAAAATGGTCTTTGAGAAATATTTGAACCCTAACCCTAACTAGCAAAACCCGAAGCTAGGGTTAGGGTTTTATTCCAGTACAATGTAGACAGTTTTTGATGGCATGGCTGTGTTTTAGCGCTGAAAGGATACTTAGGAATATAGTTCTTTCAATGTTTTCTAAACATTTTTTTCTGACCTATATGGCTGTATACAGTGCTTTGCTCCAAACAGGAATGGTGTCTGAATTGCCCGACAAGCAACAGTTAGAAAGAACCTGATTTAACTTGCAAACTCTTGCCATGGGCTTTAAAATCCAAGGCTTATTAACAAATAAAGCCAAAATGTATTAGTTGTCTCAGAGTTTTAGGCCACTTAAGCCTCAACGTACATTCATTCAGCACTCCGTTTAACGCAAAGTTTCCAATGAAAGAATCCCTTTCAAAACTGAATTTGACCATTCCTGACATACTCTTTTGGTTTTGGCAGTGTTGCATTGTCTTTTCAGACTTATATTTTGATTCAGACAAGCAAATTTCCCAGTCAGATGAGTGGAATATTGAGAAAATGGTCTTTGAGAAATATTTGAACCCTAACCCTAACTAGCAAAACCCGAAGCTAGGGTTAG
The DNA here is from genome assembly GCF_055471065.1 of Atractosteus spatula. NCBI lineage: Eukaryota > Metazoa > Chordata > Actinopteri > Semionotiformes > Lepisosteidae > Atractosteus > Atractosteus spatula. Next base: position 44,750,439 of record NC_142711.1, read on the forward strand.
GGTTTTATTCCCGTACAATGTAGACAGTTTTTGATGGCATGGCTGTGTTTTAGCGCTGAAAGGATACTTAGGAATATCGTTCTTTCAATGTTTTCTAAACATTTTTTTCTGACCTATATGGCTGTATACAGTGCTTTGCTCCAAACAGGAATGGTGTCTGAATTGCCCGACAAGCAACAGTTAGAAAGAACCTGATTTAACTTGCAAACTCTTGCCATGGGCTTTAAAATCCAAGGCTTATTAACAAATAAAGCCAAAATGTATTAGTTGTCTCAGAGTTTTAGGCCACTTAAGCCTCAACGTACATTCATTCAGCACTCCGTTTAACGCAAAGTTTCCAATGAAAGAATCCCTTTCAAAACTGAATTTGACCATTCCTGACACACTCTTTTGGTTTTGGCAGTGTTGTATTGTGTTTTCAGACTTATATTTTGATTCAGAGAAGCAAATTTCCCAGTCAAATGAGTGGAATATTGAGAAAATGGTCTTTGAGAAATATTTGAACCCTAACCCTAACTAGCAAAACCCGAAGCTAGGGTAAGGGTTTTATTCCCGTACAATGTAGACAGTTTTTGATGGCATGGCTGTGTTTTAGGGCTGAAAGGATACTTAGGAATATAGTTCTTTCAATGTTTTCTAAACATTTTTTTCTGACCTATATGGCTGTATACAGTGCTTTGCTCCAAACAGGAATGGTGTCTGAATTGCCCGACAAGCAACAGTTAGAAAGAACCTGATTTAACTTGCAAACTCTTGCCATGGGCTTTAAAATCCAAGGCTTATTAACAAATAAAGCCAAAATGTATTAGTTGTCTCAGACTTTTAGGCCACTTAAGCCTCAACGTACATTCATTCAGCACTCCGTTTAACGCAAAGTTTCCAATGAAAGAATACCTTTCAAAACTCAATTTGACCATTCCTGACACACTCTTTTGGTTTTGGCAGTGTTGTATTGTCTTTTCAGACTTATATTTTGATTCAGACAAGCAAATTTCCCAGTCAAATGAGTGGAATATTGAGAAAATGGTCTTTGAGAAATATTTGAACCCTAACCCTAACTAGCAAAACCCGAAGCTAGGGTTAGGGTTTTATTCCCGTACAATGTAGACAGTTTTTGATGGCATGGCTGTGTTTTAGGGCTGAAAGGATACTTAGGAATATCGTTCTTTCAATGTTTTCTGAACATTTTTTTCTGACCTATATGGCTGTATACAGTGCTTTGCTCCAAACAGGAATGGTGTCTGAATTGCCCGACAAGCAGCAGTTAGAAAGAACCTGATTTAACTTGCAAACTCTTGCCATGGGCTTTAAAATCCAAGGCTTATTAACAAATAAAGCCAAAATGTATTAGTTGTCTCAGACTTTTAGGCCACTTAAGCCTCAACGTACGTTCATTCAGCACTCCGTTTAACGCAAAGTTTCCAATGAAAGAATACCTTTCAAAACTGAATTTGACCATTCCTGACACACTCTTTTGGTTTTGGCAGTGTTGTATTGTCTTTTCAGACTTATATTTTGATTCAGACAAGCAAATTTCCCAGTCAAATGAGTGGAATATTGAGAAAATGGTCTTTGAGAAATATTTGAACCCTAACCCTAACTAGCAAAACCCGAAGCTAGGGTTAGGGTTTTATTCCCGTACAATGTAGACAGTTTTTGATGGCATGGCTGTGTTTTAGGGCTGAAAGGATACTTAGGAATATAGTTCTTTCAATGTTTTCTAAACATTTTTTTCTGACCTATATGGCTGTATACAGTGCTTTGCTCCAAACAGGAATGGTGTCTGAATTGCCCGACAAGCAGCAGTTAGAAAGAACCTGATTTAACTTGCAAACTCTTGCCATGGGCTTTAAAATCCAAGGCTTATTAACAAATAAAGCCAAAATGTATTAGTTGTCTCAGACTTTTAAGCCACGTAAGCCTCAACGTACATTCATTCAGCACTCCGTTTAACGCAAAGTTTCCAATGAAAGAATACCTTTCAAAACTCAATTTGACCATTCCTGACACACTCTTTTGGATTTGGCAGTGTTGTATTGTCTTTTCAGACTTATATTTTGATTCAGACAAGCAAATTTCCCAGTCAAATGAGTGGAATATTGAGAAAATGGTCTTTGAGAAATATTTGAACCCTAACCCTAACTAGCAAAACCCGAAGCTAGGGTTAGGGTTTTATTCCCGTACAATGTAGACAGTTTTTGATGGCATGGCTGTGTTTTAGGGCTGAAAGGATACTTAGGAATATAGTTCTTTCAATGTTTTCTAAACATTTTTTTCTGACCTATATGGCTGTATACAGTGCTTTGCTCCAAACAGGAATGGTGTCTGAATTGCCCGACAAGCAACAGTTAGAAAGAACCTGATTTAACTTGCAAACTCTTGCCATGGGCTTTAAAATCCAAGGCTTATTAACAAATAAAGCCAAAATGTATTAGTTGTCTCAGACTTTTAGGCCACTTAAGCCTCAACGTACATTCATTCAGCACTCCGTTTAACGCAAAGTTTCCAATGAAAGAATACCTTTCAAAACTGAATTTGACCATTCCTGACACACTCTTTTGGTTTTGGCAGTGTTGTATTGTCTTTTCAGACTTATATTTTGATTCAGACAAGCAAATTTCCCAGTCAAATGAGTGGAATATTGAGAAAATGGTCTTTGAGAAATATTTGAACCCTAACCCTAACTAGCAAAACCCGAAGCTAGGGTTAGGGTTTTATTCCAGTACAATGTAGACAGTTTTTGATGGCATGGCTGTGTTTTAGCGCTGAAAGGATACTTAGGAATATAGTTCTTTCAATGTTTTCTAAACATTTTTTTCTGACCTATATGGCTGTATACAGTGCTTTGCTCCAAACAGGAATGGTGTCTGAATTGCCCGACAAGCAACAGTTAGAAAGAACCTGATTTAACTTGCAAACTCTTGCCATGGGCTTTAAAATCCAAGGCTTATTAACAAATAAAGCCAAAATGTATTAGTTGTCTCAGAGTTTTAGGCCACTTAAGCCTCAACGTACATTCATTCAGCACTCCGTTTAACGCAAAGTTTCCAATGAAAGAATCCCTTTCAAAACTGAATTTGACCATTCCTGACATACTCTTTTGGTTTTGGCAGTGTTGCATTGTCTTTTCAGACTTATATTTTGATTCAGACAAGCAAATTTCCCAGTCAGATGAGTGGAATATTGAGAAAATGGTCTTTGAGAAATATTTGAACCCTAACCCTAACTAGCAAAACCCGAAGCTAGGGTTAGGGTTTTATTCCCGTACAATGTAGACAGTTTTTGATGGCATGGTTGTGTTTTAGGGCTGAAAGGGTACTTAGGAATATCGTTCTTTCAATGTTTTCTAAACATTTTTTTCTGACCTATATGGCTGTATACAGTGCTTTGCTCCAAACAGGAATGGTGTCTGAATTGCCCGACAAGCAGCAGTTAGAAAGAACCTGATTTAACTTGCAAACTCTTGCCATGGGCTTTAAAATCCAAGGCTTATTAACAAATAAAGCCAAAATGTATTAGTTGTCTCAGACTTTTAGGCCACTTAAGCCTCAACGTACGTTCATTCAGCACTCCGTTTAACGCAAAGTTTCCAATGAAAGAATACCTTTCAAAACTGAATTTGACCATTCCTGACACACTCTTTTGGTTTTGGCAGTTTTGTTTTGTCTTTTCAGACTTATATTTTGATTCAGACAAGCAAATTTCCCAGTCAAATGATTGGAATATTGAGAAAATGGTCTTTGAGAAATATTTGAACCCTAACCCTAACTAGCAAAACCCGAAGCTAGGGTTAGGGTTTTATTCCCGTACAATGTAGACAGTTTTTGATTTCATGACTGTGTTTTAGGGCTGAAAGGATACTTAGGAATATAGTTCTTTCAATGTTTTCTAAACATTTTTTTCTGACCTATATGGCTGTATACAGTGCTTTGCTCCAAACAGGAATGGTGTCTGAATTGCCCGACAAGCAACAGTTAGAAAGAACCTGATTTAACTTGCAAACTCTTGCCATGGGCTTTAAAATCCAAGGCTTATTAACAAATAAAGCCAAAATGTATTAGTTGTCTCAGACTTTTAGGCCACTTAAGCCTCAACGTACATTCATTCAGCACTCCGTTTAACGCAAAGTTTCCAATGAAAGAATCCCTTTCAAAACTGAATTTGACCATTCCTGACATACTCTTTTGGTTTTGGCAGTGTTGCCTTGTCTTTTCAGACTTATATTTTGATTCAGACAAGCAAATTTCCCAGTCAGATGAGTGGAATATTGAGAAAATGGTCTTTGAGAAATATTTGAACCCTAACCCTAACTAGCAAAACCCGAAGCTAGGGTTAGGGTTTTATTCCCGTACAATGTAGACAGTTTTTGATGGCATGGCTGTGTTTTAGGGCTGAAAGGATACTTAGGAATATAGTTCTTTCAATGTTTTCTAAACATTTTTTTCTGACCTATATGGCTGTATACAGTGCTTTGCTCCAAACAGGAATGGTGTCTGAATTGCCCGACAAGCAACAGTTAGAAAGAACCTGATTTAACTTGCAAACTCTTGCCATGGGCTTTAAAATCCAAGGCTTATTAACAAATAAAGCCAAAATGTATTAGTTGTCTCAGACTTTTAGGCCACTTAAGCCTCAACGTACATTCATTCAGCACTCCGTTTAACGCAAAGTTTCCAATGAAAGAATACCTTTCAAAACTGAATTTGACCATTCCTGACACACTCTTTTGGTTTTGGCAGTGTTGTATTGTCTTTTCAGACTTATATTTTGATTCAGACAAGCAAATTTCCCAGTCAAATGAGTGGAATATTGAGAAAATGGTCTTTGAGAAATATTTGAACCCTAACCCTAACTAGCAAAACCCGAAGCTAGGGTTAGGGTTTTATTCCCGTACAATGTAGACAGTTTTTGATGGCATGGCTGTGTTTTAGCGCTGAAAGGATACTTAGGAATATAGTTCTTTCAATGTTTTCTAAACATTTTTTTCTGACCTATATGGCTGTATACAGTGCTTTGCTCCAAACAGGAATGGTGTCTGAATTGCCCGACAAGCAACAGTTAGAAAGAACCTGATTTAACTTGCAAACTCTTGCCATGGGCTTTAAAATCCAAGGCTTATTAACAAATAAAGCCAAAATGTATTAGTTGTCTCAGAGTTTTAGGCCACTTAAGCCTCAACGTACATTCATTCAGCACTCCGTTTAACGCAAAGTTTCCAATGAAAGAATCCCTTTCAAAACTGAATTTGACCATTCCTGACATACTCTTTTGGTTTTGGCAGTGTTGCATTGTCTTTTCAGACTTATATTTTGATTCAGACAAGCAAATTTCCTAGTCAGATGAGTGGAATATTGAGAAAATGGTCTTTGAGAAATATTTGAACCCTAACCCTAACTAGCAAAACCCGAAGCTAGGGTTAGGGTTTTATTCCCGTACAATGTAGACAGTTTTTGATGGCATGGCTGTGTTTTAGGGCTGAAAGGATACTTAGGAATATCGTTCTTTCAATGTTTTCTAAACATTTTTTTCTGACCTATATGGCTGTATACAGTGCTTTGCTCCAAACAGGAATGGTGTCTGAATTGCCCGACAAGCAACAGTTAGAAAGAACCTGATTTAACTTGCAAACTCTTGCCATGGGCTTTAAAATCCAAGGCTTATTAACAAATAAAGCCAAAATGTATTAGTTGTCTCAGACTTTTAGGCCACTTAAGCCTCAACGTACATTCATTCAGCACTCCGTTTAACGCAAAGTTTCCAATGAAAGAATACCTTTCAAAACTGAATTTGACCATTCCTGACACACTCTTTTGGTTTTGGCAGTGTTGTATTGTCTTTTCAGACTTATATTTTGATTCAGACAAGCAAATTTCCCAGTCAAATGAGTGGAATATTGAGAAAATGGTCTTTGAGAAATATTTGAACCCTAACCCTAACTAGCAAAACCCGAAGCTAGGGTTAGGGTTTTATTCCCGTACAATGTAGACAGTTTTTGATGGCATGGCTGTGTTTTAGGGCTGAAAGGATACTTAGGAATATAGTTTTTTCAATGTTTTCTAAACATTTTTTTCTGACCTATATGGCTGTATACAGTGCTTTGCTCCAAAAAGGAATGGTGTCTGAATTGCCCGACAAGCAGCAGTTAGAAAGAACCTGATTTAACTTGCAAACTCTTGCCATGGGCTTTAAAATCCAAGGCTTATTAACAAATAAAGCCAAAATGTATTAGTTGTCTCAGACTTTTAGGCCACTTAAGCCTCAACGTACGTTCATTCAGCACTCCGTTTAACGCAAAGTTTCCAATGAAAGAATACCTTTCAAAACTGAATTTGACCATTCCTGACACACTCTTTTGGTTTTGGCAGTTTTGTTTTGTCTTTTCAGACTTATATTTTGATTCAGACAAGCAAATTTCCCAGTCAAATGATTGGAATATTGAGAAAATGGTCTTTGAGAAATATTTGAACCCTAACCCTAACTAGCAAAACCCGAAGCTAGGGTTAGGGTTTTATTCCCGTACAATGTAGACAGTTTTTGATTTCATGGCTGTGTTTTAGGGCTGAAAGGATACTTAGGAATATAGTTCTTTCAATGTTTTCTAAACATTTTTTTCTGACCTATATGGCTGTATACAGTGCTTTGCTCCAAACAGGAATGGTGTCTGAATTGCCCGACAAGCAACAGTTAGAAAGAACCTGATTTAACTTGCAAACTCTTGCCATGGGCTTTAAAATCCAAGGCTTATTAACAAATAAAGCCAAAATGTATTAGTTGTCTCAGACTTTTAGGCCACTTAAGCCTCAACGTACATTCATTCAGCACTCCGTTTAACGCAAAGTTTCCAATGAAAGAATACCTTTCAAAACTGAATTTGACCATTCCTGACACACTCTTTTGGTTTTGGCAGTGTTGTATTGTCTTTTCAGACTTATATTTTGATTCAGACAAGCAAATTTCCCAGTCAAATGAGTGGAATATTGAGAAAATGGTCTTTGAGAAATATTTGAACCCTAACCCTAACTAGCAAAACCCGAAGCTAGGGTTAGGGTTTTATTCCAGTACAATGTAGACAGTTTTTGATGGCATGGCTGTGTTTTAGCGCTGAAAGGATACTTAGGAATATAGTTCTTTCAATGTTTTCTAAACATTTTTTTCTGACCTATATGGCTGTATACAGTGCTTTGCTCCAAACAGGAATGGTGTCTGAATTGCCCGACAAGCAACAGTTAGAAAGAACCTGATTTAACTTGCAAACTCTTGCCATGGGCTTTAAAATCCAAGGCTTATTAACAAATAAAGCCAAAATGTATTAGTTGTCTCAGAGTTTTAGGCCACTTAAGCCTCAACGTACATTCATTCAGCACTCCGTTTAACGCAAAGTTTCCAATGAAAGAATCCCTTTCAAAACTGAATTTGACCATTCCTGACATACTCTTTTGGTTTTGGCAGTGTTGCATTGTCTTTTCAGACTTATATTTTGATTCAGACAAGCAAATTTCCCAGTCAGATGAGTGGAATATTGAGAAAATGGTCTTTGAGAAATATTTGAACCCTAACCCTAACTAGCAAAACCCGAAGCTAGGGTTAGGGTTTTATTCCCGTACAATGTAGACAGTTTTTGATGGCATGGCTGTGTTTTAGGGCTGAAAGGGTACTTAGGAATATCGTTCTTTCAATGTTTTCTAAACATTTTTTTCTGACCTATATGGCTGTATACAGTGCTTTGCTCCAAACAGGAATGGTGTCTGAATTGCCCGACAAGCAGCAGTTAGAAAGAACCTGATTTAACTTGCAAACTCTTGCCATGGGCTTTAAAATCCAAGGCTTATTAACAAATAAAGCCAAAATGTATTAGTTGTCTCAGACTTTTAGGCCACTTAAGCCTCAACGTACGTTCATTCAGCACTCCGTTTAACGCAAAGTTTCCAATGAAAGAATACCTTTCAAAACTGAATTTGACCATTCCTGACACACTCTTTTGGTTTTGGCAGTTTTGTTTTGTCTTTTCAGACTTATATTTTGATTCAGACAAGCAAATTTCCCAGTCAAATGATTGGAATATTGAGAAAATGGTCTTTGAGAAATATTTGAACCCTAACCCTAACTAGCAAAACCCGAAGCTAGGGTTAGGGTTTTATTCCCGTACAATGTAGACAGTTTTTGATTTCATGACTGTGTTTTAGGGCTGAAAGGATACTTAGGAATATAGTTCTTTCAATGTTTTCTAAACATTTTTTTCTGACCTATATGGCTGTATACAGTGCTTTGCTCCAAACAGGAATGGTGTCTGAATTGCCCGACAAGCAACAGTTAGAAAGAACCTGATTTAACTTGCAAACTCTTGCCATGGGCTTTAAAATCCAAGGCTTATTAACAAATAAAGCCAAAATGTATTAGTTGTCTCAGACTTTTAGGCCACTTAAGCCTCAACGTACATTCATTCAGCACTCCGTTTAACGCAAAGTTTCCAATGAAAGAATACCTTTCAAAACTGAATTTGACCATTCCTGACACACTCTTTTGGTTTTGGCAGTGTTGTATTGTCTTTTCAGACTTATATTTTGATTCAGACAAGCAAATTTCCCAGTCAAATGAGTGGAATATTGAGAAAATGGTCTTTGAGAAATATTTGAACCCTAACCCTAACTAGCAAAACCCGAAGCTAGGGTTAGGGTTTTATTCCCGTACAATGTAGACAGTTTTTGATGGCATGGCTGTGTTTTAGCGCTGAAAGGATACTTAGGAATATAGTTCTTTCAATGTTTTCTAAACATTTTTTTCTGACCTATATGGCTGTATACAGTGCTTTGCTCCAAACAGGAATGGTGTCTGAATTGCCCGACAAGCAACAGTTAGAAAGAACCTGATTTAACTTGCAAACTCTTGCCATGGGCTTTAAAATCCAAGGCTTATTAACAAATAAAGCCAAAATGTATTAGTTGTCTCAGAGTTTTAGGCCACTTAAGCCTCAACGTACATTCATTCAGCACTCCGTTTAACGCAAAGTTTCCAATGAAAGAATCCCTTTCAAAACTGAATTTGACCATTCCTGACACACTCTTTTGGTTTTGGCAGTGTTGTATTGTGTTTTCAGACTTATATTTTGATTCAGAGAAGCAAATTTCCCAGTCAAATGAGTGGAATATTGAGAAAATGGTCTTTGAGAAATATTTGAACCCTAACCCTAACTAGCAAAACCCGAAGCTAGGGTAAGGGTTTTATTCCCGTACAATGTAGACAGTTTTTGATGGCATGGCTGTGTTTTAGGGCTGAAAGGATACTTAGGAATATAGTTCTTTCAATGTTTTCTAAACATTTTTTTCTGACCTATATGGCTGTATACAGTGCTTTGCTCCAAACAGGAATGGTGTCTGAATTGCCCGACAAGCAACAGTTAGAAAGAACCTGATTTAACTTGCAAACTCTTGCCATGGGCTTTAAAATCCAAGGCTTATTAACAAATAAAGCCAAAATGTATTAGTTGTCTCAGACTTTTAGGCCACTTAAGCCTCAACGTACATTCATTCAGCACTCCGTTTAACGCAAAGTTTCCAATGAAAGAATACCTTTCAAAACTCAATTTGACCATTCCTGACACACTCTTTTGGTTTTGGCAGTGTTGTATTGTCTTTTCAGACTTATATTTTGATTCAGACAAGCAAATTTCCCAGTCAAATGAGTGGAATATTGAGAAAATGGTCTTTGAGAAATATTTGAACCCTAACCCTAACTAGCAAAACCCGAAGTTAGGGTTAGGGTTTTATTCCCGTACAATGTAGACAGTTTTTGATGGTATGGCTGTGTTTTAGGGCTGAAAGGATACTTAGGAATATAGTTCTTTCAATGTTTTCTAAACATTTTTTTCTGACCTATATGGCTGTATACAGTGCTTTGCTCCAAAAAGGAATGGTGTCTGAATTGCCCGACAAGCAGCAGTTAGAAAGAACCTGATTTAACTTGCAAACTCTTGCCATGGGCTTTAAAATCCAAGGCTTATTAACAAATAAAGCCAAAATGTATTAGTTGTCTCAGACTTTTAAGCCACGTAAGCCTCAACGTACATTCATTCAGCACTCCGTTTAACGCAAAGTTTCCAATGAAAGAATACCTTTCAAAACTCAATTTGACCATTCCTGACACACTCTTTTGGATTTGGCAGTGTTGTATTGTCTTTTCAGACTTATATTTTGATTCAGACAAGCAAATTTCCCAGTCAAATGAGTGGAATATTGAGAAAATGGTCTTTGAGAAATATTTGAACCCTAACCCTAACTAGCAAAACCCGAAGCTAGGGTTAGGGTTTTATTCCCGTACAATGTAGACAGTTTTTGATGGCATGGCTGTGTTTTAGGGCTGAAAGGATACTTAGGAATATCGTTCTTTCAATGTTTTCTGAACATTTTTTTCTGACCTATATGGCTGTATACAGTGCTTTGCTCCAAACAGGAATGGTGTCTGAATTGCCCGACAAGCAGCAGTTAGAAAGAACCTGATTTAACTTGCAAACTCTTGCCATGGGCTTTAAAATCCAAGGCTTATTAACAAATAAAGCCAAAATGTATTAGTTGTCTCAGACTTTTAGGCCACTTAAGCCTCAACGTACGTTCATTCAGCACTCCGTTTAACGCAAAGTTTCCAATGAAAGAATACCTTTCAAAACTGAATTTGACCATTCCTGACACACTCTTTTGGTTTTGGCAGTGTTGTATTGTCTTTTCAGACTTATATTTTGATTCAGACAAGCAAATTTCCCAGTCAAATGAGTGGAATATTGAGAAAATGGTCTTTGAGAAATATTTGAACCCTAACCCTAACTAGCAAAACTCGAAGCTAGGGTTAGGGTTTTATTCCCGTACAATGTAGACAGTTTTTGATGGCATGGCTGTGTTTTAGGGCTGAAAGGATACTTAGGAATATAGTTCTTTCAATGTTTTCTAAACATTTTTTTCTGACCTATATGGCTGTATACAGTGCTTTGCTCCAAACAGGAATGGTGTCTGAATTGCCCGACAAGCAGCAGTTAGAAAGAACCTGATTTAACTTGCAAACTCTTGCCATGGGCTTTAAAATCCAAGGCTTATTAACAAATAAAGCCAAAATGTATTAGTTGTCTCAGACTTTTAAGCCACGTAAGCCTCAACGTACATTCATTCAGCACTCCGTTTAACGCAAAGTTTCCAATGAAAGAATACCTTTCAAAACTCAATTTGACCATTCCTGACACACTCTTTTGGATTTGGCAGTGTTGTATTGTCTTTTCAGACTTATATTTTGATTCAGACAAGCAAATTTCCCAGTCAAATGAGTGGAATATTGAGAAAATGGTCTTTGAGAAATATTTGAACCCTAACCCTAACTAGCAAAACCCGAAGCTAGGGTTAGGGTTTTATTCCCGTACAATGTAGACAGTTTTTGATGGCATGGCTGTGTTTTAGGGCTGAAAGGATACTTAGGAATATAGTTCTTTCAATGTTTTCTAAACATTTTTTTCTGACCTATATGGCTGTATACAGTGCTTTGCTCCAAACAGGAATGGTGTCTGAATTGCCCGACAAGCAACAGTTAGAAAGAACCTGATTTAACTTGCAAACTCTTGCCATGGGCTTTAAAATCCAAGGCTTATTAACAAATAAAGCCAAAATGTATTAGTTGTCTCAGAGTTTTAGGCCACTTAAGCCTCAACGTACATTCATTCAGCACTCCGTTTAACGCAAAGTTTCCAATGAAAGAATCCCTTTCAAAACTGAATTTGACCATTCCTGACATACTCTTTTGGTTTTGGCAGTGTTGCATTGTCTTTTCAGACTTATATTTTGATTCAGACAAGCAAATTTCCTAGTCAGATGAGTGGAATATTGAGAAAATGGTCTTTGAGAAATATTTGAACCCTAACCCTAACTAGCAAAACCCGAAGCTAGGGTTAGGGTTTTATTCCCGTACAATGTAGACAGTTTTTGATGGCATGGCTGTGTTTTAGGGCTGAAAGGATACTTAGGAATATCGTTCTTTCAATGTTTTCTAAACATTTTTTTCTGACCTATATGGCTGTATACAGTGCTTTGCTCCAAACAGGAATGGTGTCTGAATTGCCCGACAAGCAGCAGTTAGAAAGAACCTGATTTAACTTGCAAACTCTTGCCATGGGCTTTAAAATCCAAGGCTTATTAACAAATAAAGCCAAAATGTATTAGTTGTCTCAGACTTTTAGGCCACTTAAGCCTCAACGTACGTTCATTCAGCACTCCGTTTAACGCAAAGTTTCCAATGAAAGAATACCTTTCAAAACTGAATTTGACCATTCCTGACACACTCTTTTGGTTTTGGCAGTTTTGTTTTGTCTTTTCAGACTTATATTTTGATTCAGACAAGCAAATTTCCCAGTCAAATGATTGGAATATTGAGAAAATGGTCTTTGAGAAATATTTGAACCCTAACCCTAACTAGCAAAACCCGAAGCTAGGGTTAGGGTTTTATTCCCGTACAATGTAGACAGTTTTTGATTTCATGGCTGTGTTTTAGGGCTGAAAGGATACTTAGGAATATAGTTCTTTCAATGTTTTCTAAACATTTTTTTCTGACCTATATGGCTGTATACAGTGCTTTGCTCCAAACAGGAATGGTGTCTGAATTGCCCGACAAGCAACAGTTAGAAAGAACCTGATTTAACTTGCAAACTCTTGCCATGGGCTTTAAAATCCAAGGCTTATTAACAAATAAAGCCAAAATGTATTAGTCGTCTCAGAGTTTTAGGCCACTTAAGCCTCAACGTACATTCATTCAGCACTCCGTTTAACGCAAAGTTTCCAATGAAAGAATCCCTTTCAAAACTGAATTTGACCATTCCTGACATACTCTTTTGGTTTTGGCAGTGTTGCATTGTCTTTTCAGACTTATATTTTGATTCAGACAAGCAAATTTCCCAGTCAGATGAGTGGAATATTGAGAAAATGGTCTTTGAGAAATATTTGAACCCTAACCCTAACTAGCAAAACCCGAAGCTAGGGTTAGGGTTTTATTCCCGTACAATGTAGACAGTTTTTGATGGCATGGCTGTGTTTTAGGGCTGAAAGGGTACTTAGGAATATCGTTCTTTCAATGTTTTCTAAACATTTTTTTCTGACCTATATGGCTGTATACAGTGCTTTGCTCCAAACAGGAATGGTGTCTGAATTGCCCGACAAGCAGCAGTTAGAAAGAACCTGATTTAACTTGCAAACTCTTGCCATGGGCTTTAAAATCCAAGGCTTATTAACAAATAAAGCCAAAATGTATTAGTTGTCTCAGACTTTTAGGCCACTTAAGCCTCAACGTACATTCATTCAGCACTCCGTTTAACGCAAAGTTTCCAATGAAAGAATACCTTTCAAAACTGAATTTGACCATTCCTGACACACTCTTTTGGTTTTGGCAGTGTTGTATTGTCTTTTCAGACTTATATTTTGATTCAGACAAGCAAATTTCCCAGTCAAATGAGTGGAATATTGAGAAAATGGTCTTTGAGAAATATTTGAACCCTAACCCTAACTAGCAAAACCCGAAGCTAGGGTTAGGGTTTTATTCCCGTACAATGTAGACAGTTTTTGATGGCATGGCTGTGTTTTAGCGCTGAAAGGATACTTAGGAATATAGTTCTTTCAATGTTTTCTAAACATTTTTTTCTGACCTATATGGCTGTATACAGTGCTTTGCTCCAAACAGGAATGGTGTCTGAATTGCCCGACAAGCAACAGTTAGAAAGAACCTGATTTAACTTGCAAACTCTTGCCATGGGCTTTAAAATCCAAGGCTTATTAACAAATAAAGCCAAAATGTATTAGTTGTCTCAGAGTTTTAGGCCACTTAAGCCTCAACGTACATTCATTCAGCACTCCGTTTAACGCAAAGTTTCCAATGAAAGAATACCTTTCAAAACTGAATTTGACCATTCCTGACACACTCTTTTGGTTTTGGCAGTGTTGTATTGTGTTTTCAGACTTATATTTTGATTCAGAGAAGCAAATTTCCCAGTCAAATGAGTGGAATATTGAGAAAATGGTCTTTGAGAAATATTTGAACCCTAACCCTAACTAGCAAAACCCGAAGCTAGGGTAAGGGTTTTATTCCCGTACAATGTAGACAGTTTTTGATGGCATGGCTGTGTTTTAGGGCTGAAAGGATACTTAGGAATATAGTTCTTTCAATGTTTTCTAAACATTTTTTTCTGACCTATATGGCTGTATACAGTGCTTTGCTCCAAAAAGGAATGGTGTCTGAATTGCCCGACAAGCAGCAGTTAGAAAGAACCTGATTTAACTTGCAAACTCTTGCCATGGGCTTTAAAATCCAAGGCTTATTAACAAATAAAGCCAAAATGTATTAGTTGTCTCAGACTTTTAGGCCACGTAAGCCTCAACGTACATTCATTCAGCACTCCGTTTAACGCAAAGTTTCCAATGAAAGAATACCTTTCAAAACTGAATTTGACCATTCCTGACACACTCTTTTGGTTTTGGCAGTGTTGTATTGTCTTTTCAGACTTATATTTTGATTCAGACAAGCAAATTTCCCAGTCAAATGAGTGGAATATTGAGAAAATGGTCTTTGAGAAATATTTGAACCCTAACCCTAACTAGCAAAACCCGAAGCTAGGGTTAGGGTTTTATTCCCGTACAATGTAGACAGTTTTTGATGGCATGGCTGTGTTTTAGGGCTGAAAGGATACTTAGGAATATAGTTCTTTCAATGTTTTCTAAACATTTTTTTCTGACCTATATGGCTGTATACAGTGCTTTGCTCCAAACAGGAATGGTGTCTGAATTGCCCGACAAGCAGCAGTTAGAAAGAACCTGATTTAACTTGCAAACTCTTGCCATGGGCTTTAAAATCCAAGGCTTATTAACAAATAAAGCCAAAATGTATTAGTTGTCTCAGACTTTTAAGCCACGTAAGCCTCAACGTACATTCATTCAGCACTCCGTTTAACGCAAAGTTTCCAATGAAAGAATACCTTTCAAAACTCAATTTGACCATTCCTGACACACTCTTTTGGATTTGGCAGTGTTGTATTGTCTTTTCAGACTTATATTTTGATTCAGACAAGCAAATTTCCCAGTCAAATGAGTGGAATATTGAGAAAATGGTCTTTGAGAAATATTTGAACCCTAACCCTAACTAGCAAAACCCGAAGCTAGGGTTAGGGTTTTATTCCCGTACAATGTAGACAGTTTTTGATGGCATGGCTGTGTTTTAGGGCTGAAAGGATACTTAGGAATATAGTTCTTTCAATGTTTTCTAAACATTTTTTTCTGACCTATATGGCTGTATACAGTGCTTTGCTCCAAACAGGAATGGTGTCTGAATTGCCCGACAAGCAACAGTTAGAAAGAACCTGATTTAACTTGCAAACTCTTGCCATGGGCTTTAAAATCCAAGGCTTATTAACAAATAAAGCCAAAATGTATTAGTTGTCTCAGAGTTTTAGGCCACTTAAGCCTCAACGTACATTCATTCAGCACTCCGTTTAACGCAAAGTTTCCAATGAAAGAATCCCTTTCAAAACTGAATTTGACCATTCCTGACATACTCTTTTGGTTTTGGCAGTGTTGCATTGTCTTTTCAGACTTATATTTTGATTCAGACAAGCAAATTTCCTAGTCAGATGAGTGGAATATTGAGAAAATGGTCTTTGAGAAATATTTGAACCCTAACCCTAACTAGCAAAACCCGAAGCTAGGGTTAGGGTTTTATTCCCGTACAATGTAGACAGTTTTTGATGGCATGGCTGTGTTTTAGGGCTGAAAGGATACTTAGGAATATCGTTCTTTCAATGTTTTCTAAACATTTTTTTCTGACCTATATGGCTGTATACAGTGCTTTGCTCCAAACAGGAATGGTGTCTGAATTGCCCGACAAGCAGCAGTTAGAAAGAACCTGATTTAACTTGCAAACTCTTGCCATGGACTTTAAAATCCAAGGCTTATTAACAAATAAAGCCAAAATGTATTAGTTGTCTCAGACTTTTAGGCCACTTAAGCCTCAACGTACGTTCATTCAGCACTCCGTTTAACGCAAAGTTTCCAATGAAAGAATACCTTTCAAAACTGAATTTGACCATTCCTGACACACTCTTTTGGTTTTGGCAGTTTTGTTTTGTCTTTTCAGACTTATATTTTGATTCAGACAAGCAAATTTCCCAGTCAAATGATTGGAATATTGAGAAAATGGTCTTTGAGAAATATTTGAACCCTAACCCTAACTAGCAAAACCCGAAGCTAGGGTTAGGGTTTTATTCCCGTACAATGTAGACAGTTTTTGATTTCATGGCTGTGTTTTAGGGCTGAAAGGATACTTAGGAATATAGTTCTTTCAATGTTTTCTAAACATTTTTTTCTGACCTATATGGCTGTATACAGTGCTTTGCTCCAAACAGGAATGGTGTCTGAATTGCCCGACAAGCAACAGTTAGAAAGAACCTGATTTAACTTGCAAACTCTTGCCATGGGCTTTAAAATCCAAGGCTTATTAACAAATAAAGCCAAAATGTATTAGTTGTCTCAGACTTTTAGGCCACTTAAGCCTCAACGTACATTCATTCAGCACTCCGTTTAACGCAAAGTTTCCAATGAAAGAATACCTTTCAAAACTGAATTTGACCATTCCTGACACACTCTTTTGGTTTTGGCAGTGTTGTATTGTCTTTTCAGACTTATATTTTGATTCAGACAAGCAAATTTCCCAGTCAAATGAGTGGAATATTGAGAAAATGGTCTTTGAGAAATATTTGAACCCTAACCCTAACTAGCAAAACCCGAAGCTAGGGTTAGGGTTTTATTCCAGTACAATGTAGACAGTTTTTGATGGCATGGCTGTGTTTTAGCGCTGAAAGGATACTTAGGAATATAGTTCTTTCAATGTTTTCTAAACATTTTTTTCTGACCTATATGGCTGTATACAGTGCTTTGCTCCAAACAGGAATGGTGTCTGAATTGCCCGACAAGCAACAGTTAGAAAGAACCTGATTTAACTTGCAAACTCTTGCCATGGGCTTTAAAATCCAAGGCTTATTAACAAATAAAGCCAAAATGTTTTAGTCGTCTCAGAGTTTTAGGCCACTTAAGCCTCAACGTACATTCATTCAGCACTCCGTTTAACGCAAAGTTTCCAATGAAAGAATCCCTTTCAAAACTGAATTTGACCATTCCTGACATACTCTTTTGGTTTTGGCAGTGTTGCATTGTCTTTTCAGACTTATATTTTGATTCAGACAAGCAAATTTCCCAGTCAGATGAGTGGAATATTGAGAAAATGGTCTTTGAGAAATATTTGAACCCTAACCCTAACTAGCAAAACCCGAAGCTAGGGTTAGGGTTTTATTCCCGTACAATGTAGACAGTTTTTGATGGCATGGCTGTGTTTTAGGGCTGAAAGGGTACTTAGGAATATCGTTCTTTCAATGTTTTCTAAACATTTTTTTCTGACCTATATGGCTGTATACAGTGCTTTGCTCCAAACAGGAATGGTGTCTGAATTGCCCGACAAGCAGCAGTTAGAAAGAACCTGATTTAACTTGCAAACTCTTGCCATGGGCTTTAAAATCCAAGGCTTATTAACAAATAAAGCCAAAATGTATTAGTTGTCTCAGACTTTTAGGCCACTTAAGCCTCAACGTACGTTCATTCAGCACTCCGTTTAACGCAAAGTTTCCAATGAAAGAATACCTTTCAAAACTGAATTTGACCATTCCTGACACACTCTTTTGGTTTTGGCAGTGTTGTATTGTCTTTTCAGACTTATATTTTGATTCAGACAAGCAAATTTCCCAGTCAAATGATTGGAATATTGAGAAAATGGTCTTTGAGAAATATTTGAACCCTAACCCTAACTAGCAAAACCCGAAGCTAGGGTTAGGGTTTTATTCCCGTACAATGTAGACAGTTTTTGATGGCATGGCTGTGTTTTAGCGCTGAAAGGATACTTAGGAATATAGTTCTTTCAATGTTTTCTAAACATTTTTTTCTGACCTATATGGCTGTATACAGTGCTTTGCTCCAAACAGGAATGGTGTCTGAATTGCCCGACAAGCAACAGTTAGAAAGAACCTGATTTAACTTGCAAACTCTTGCCATGGGCTTTAAAATCCAAGGCTTATTAACAAATAAAGCCAAAATGTATTAGTTGTCTCAGAGTTTTAGGCCACTTAAGCCTCAACGTACATTCATTCAGCACTCCGTTTAACGCAAAGTTTCCAATGAAAGAATACCTTTCAAAACTGAATTTGACCATTCCTGACACACTCTTTTGGTTTTGGCAGTGTTGTATTGTGTTTTCAGACTTATATTTTGATTCAGAGAAGCAAATTTCCCAGTCAAATGAGTGGAATATTGAGAAAATGGTCTTTGAGAAATATTTGAACCCTAACCCTAACTAGCAAAACCCGAAGCTAGGGTAAGGGTTTTATTCCCGTACAATGTAGACAGTTTTTGATGGCATGGCTGTGTTTTAGGGCTGAAAGGATACTTAGGAATATAGTTCTTTCAATGTTTTCTAAACATTTTTTTCTGACCTATATGGCTGTATACAGTGCTTTGCTCCAAAAAGGAATGGTGTCTGAATTGCCCGACAAGCAGCAGTTAGAAAGAACCTGATTTAACTTGCAAACTCTTGCCATGGGCTTTAAAATCCAAGGCTTATTAACAAATAAAGCCAAAATGTATTAGTTGTCTCAGACTTTTAGGCCACGTAAGCCTCAACGTACATTCATTCAGCACTCCGTTTAACGCAAAGTTTCCAATGAAAGAATACCTTTCAAAACTGAATTTGACCATTCCTGACACACTCTTTTGGTTTTGGCAGTGTTGTATTGTCTTTTCAGACTTATATTTTGATTCAGACAAGCAAATTTCCCAGTCAAATGAGTGGAATATTGAGAAAATGGTCTTTGAGAAATATTTGAACCCTAACCCTAACTAGCAAAACCCGAAGCTAGGGTTAGGGTTTTATTCCCGTACAATGTAGACAGTTTTTGATGGTATGGCTGTGTTTTAGGGCTGAAAGGATACTTAGGAATATAGTTCTTTCAATGTTTTCTAAACATTTTTTTCTGACCTATATGGCTGTATACAGTGCTTTGCTCCAAAAAGGAATGGTGTCTGAATTGCCCGACAAGCAGCAGTTAGAAAGAACCTGATTTAACTTGCAAACTCTTGCCATGGGCTTTAAAATCCAAGGCTTATTAACAAATAAAGCCAAAATGTATTAGTTGTCTCAGACTTTTAGGCCACTTAAGCCTCAACGTACATTCATTCAGCACTCCGTTTAACGCAAAGTTTCCAATGAAAGAATACCTTTCAAAACTGAATTTGACCATTCCTGACACACTCTTTTGGTTTTGGCAGTGTTGTATTGTCTTTTCAGACTTATATTTTGATTCAGACAAGCAAATTTCCCAGTCAAATGAGTGGAATATTGAGAAAATGGTCTTTGAGAAATATTTGAACCCTAACCCTAACTAGCAAAACCCGAAGCTAGGGTTAGGGTTTTATTCCCGTACAATGTAGACAGTTTTTGATGGCCTGGCTGTGTTTTAGGGCTGAAAGGATACTTAGGAATATCGTTCTTTCAATGTTTTCTAAACATTTTTTTCTGACCTATATGGCTGTATACAGTGCTTTGCTCCAAAAAGGAATGGTGTCTGAATTGCCTGACAAGCAGCAGTTAGAAAGAACCTGATTTAACTTGCAAACTCTTGCCATGGGCTTTAAAATCCAAGGCTTATTAACAAATAAAGCCAAAATGTATTAGTTGTCTCAGAGTTTTAGGCCACTTAAGCCTCAACGTACATTCATTCAGCACTCCGTTTAACGCAAAGTTTCCAATGAAAGAATACCTTTCAAAACTGAATTTGACCATTCCTGACACACTCTTTTGGATTTGGCAGTGTTGTATTGTCTTTTCAGACTTATATTTTGATTCAGACAAGCAAATTTCCCAGTCAAATGAGTGGAATATTGAGAAAATGGTCTTTGAGAAATATTTGAACCCTAACCCTAACTAGCAAAACCCGAAGCTAGGGTTAGGGTTTTATTCCCGTACAATGTAGACAGTTTTTGATGGCATGGCTGTGTTTTAGGGCTGAAAGGATACTTAGGAATATAGTTCTTTCAATGTTTTCTAAACATTTTTTTCTGACCTATATGGCTGTATACAGTGCTTTGCTCCAAACAGGAATGGTGTCTGAATTGCCCGACAAGCAGCAGTTAGAAAGAACCTGATTTAACTTGCAAACTCTTGCCATGGGCTTTAAAATCCAAGGCTTATTAACAAATAAAGCCAAAATGTATTAGTTGTCTCAGACTTTTAGGCCACTTAAGCCTCAACGTACGTTCATTCAGCACTCCGTTTAACGCAAAGTTTCCAATGAAAGAATACCTTTCAAAACTGAATTTGACCATTCCTGACACACTCTTTTGGTTTTGGCAGTTTTGTTTTGTCTTTTCAGACTTATATTTTGATTCAGACAAGCAAATTTCCCAGTCAAATGATTGGAATATTGAGAAAATGGTCTTTGAGAAATATTTGAACCCTAACCCTAACTAGCAAAACCCGAAGCTAGGGTTAGGGTTTTATTCCCGTACAATGTAGACAGTTTTTGATTTCATGGCTGTGTTTTAGGGCTGAAAGGATACTTAGGAATATAGTTCTTTCAATGTTTTCTAAACATTTTTTTCTGACCTATATGGCTGTATACAGTGCTTTGCTCCAAACAGGAATGGTGTCTGAATTGCCCGACAAGCAGCAGTTAGAAAGAACCTGATTTAACTTGCAAACTCTTGCCATGGGCTTTAAAATCCAAGGCTTATTAACAAATAAAGCCAAAATGTATTAGTTGTCTCAGACTTTTAGGCCACTTAAGCCTCAACGTACATTCATTCAGCACTCCGTTTAACGCAAAGTTTCCAATGAAAGAATACCTTTCAAAACTGAATTTGACCATTCCTGACACACTCTTTTGGTTTTGGCAGTGTTGTATTGTCTTTTCAGACTTATATTTTGATTCAGACAAGCAAATTTCCCAG
This sequence comes from Atractosteus spatula, assembly GCF_055471065.1. Classification (NCBI taxonomy): domain Eukaryota; kingdom Metazoa; phylum Chordata; class Actinopteri; order Semionotiformes; family Lepisosteidae; genus Atractosteus; species Atractosteus spatula. Next base: position 44,771,492 of record NC_142711.1, read on the forward strand.
TCAAATGAGTGGAATATTGAGAAAATGGTCTTTGAGAAATATTTGAACCCTAACCCTAACTAGCAAAACCCGAAGCTAGGGTTAGGGTTTTATTCCCGTACAATGTAGACAGTTTTTGATGGCATGGCTGTGTTTTAGGGCTGAAAGGATACTTAGGAATATCGTTCTTTCAATGTTTTCTAAACATTTTTTTCTGACCTATATGGCTGTATACAGTGCTTTGCTCCAAACAGGAATGGTGTCTGAATTGCCCGACAAGCAACAGTTAGAAAGAACCTGATTTAACTTGCAAACTCTTGCTATGGGCTTTAAAATCCAAGGCTTATTAACAAATAAAGCCAAAATGTATTAGTTGTCTCAGACTTTTAGGCCACTTAAGCCTCAACGTACATTCATTCAGCACTCCGTTTAACGCAAAGTTTCCAATGAAAGAATACCTTTCAAAACTGAATTTGACCATTCCTGACACACTCTTTTGGTTTTGGCAGTGTTGTATTGTCTTTTCAGACTTATATTTTGATTCAGACAAGCAAATTTCCCAGTCAAATGAGTGGAATATTGAGAAAATGGTCTTTGAGAAATATTTGAACCCTAACCCTAACTAGCAAAACCCGAAGCTAGGGTTAGGGTTTTATTCCCGTACAATGTAGACAGTTTTTGATGGCATGGCTGTGTTTTAGGGCTGAAAGGATACTTAGGAATATAGTTCTTTCAATGTTTTCTAAACATTTTTTTCTGACCTATATGGCTGTATACAGTGCTTTGCTCCAAACAGGAATGGTGTCTGAATTGCCCGACAAGCAACAGTTAGAAAGAACCTGATTTAACTTGCAAACTCTTGCCATGGGCTTTAAAATCCAAGGCTTATTAACAAATAAAGCCAAAATGTATTAGTTGTCTCAGACCTTTAGGCCACTTAAGCCTCAACGTATATTCATTCAGCACTCCGTTTAACGCAAAGTTTCCAATGAAAGAATACCTTTCAAAACTGAATTTGACCATTCCTGACACACTCTTTTGGTTTTGGCAGTGTTGTATTGTCTTTTCAGACTTATATTTTGATTCAGACAAGCAAATTTCCCAGTCAAATGAGTGGAATATTGAGAAAATGGTCTTTGAGAAATATTTGAACCCTAACCCTAAGTAGCAAATCCCGAAGCTAGGGTTAGGGTTTTATTCCCGTACAATGTAGACAGTTTTTGATGGCCTGGCTGTGTTTTAGGGCTGAAAGGATACTTAGGAATATCGTTCTTTCAATGTTTTCTAAACATTTTTTTCTGACCTATATGGCTGTATACAGTGCTTTGCTCCAAAAAGGAATGGTGTCTGAATTGCCCGACAAGCAGCAGTTAGATAGAACCTGATTTAACTTGCAAACTCTTGCCATGGGCTTTAAAATCCAAGGCTTATTAACAAATAAAGCCAAAATGTATTAGTTGTCTCAGAGTTTTAGGCCACTTAAGCCTCAACGTACATTCATTCAGCACTCCGTTTAACGCAAAGTTTCCAATGAAAGAATACCTTTCAAAACTGAATTTGACCATTCCTGACATACTCTTTTGGTTTTGGCAGTGTTGCATTGTCTTTTCAGACTTATATTTTGATTCAGACAAGCAAATTTCCCAGTCAGATGAGTGGAATATTGAGAAAATGGTCTTTGAGAAATATTTGAACCCTAACCCTAACTAGCAAAACCCGAAGCTAGGGTTAGGGTTTTATTCCCGTACAATGTAGACAGTTTTTGATGGCATGGCTGTGTTTTAGGGCTGAAAGGATACTTAGGAATATCGTTCTTTCAATGTTTTCTAAACATTTTTTTCTGACCTATATGGCTGTATACAGTGCTTTGCTCCAAACAGGAATGGTGTCTGAATTGCCCGACAAGCAACAGTTAGAAAGAACCTGATTTAACTTGCAAACTCTTGCCATGGGCTTTAAAATCCAAGGCTTATTAACAAATAAAGCCAAAATGTATTAGTTGTCTCAGACTTTTAGGCCACTTAAGCCTCAACGTACATTCATTCAGCACTCCGTTTAACGCAAAGTTTCCAATGAAAGAATACCTTTCAAAACTGAATTTGACCATTCCTGACACACTCTTTTGGTTTTGGCAGTGTTGTATTGTCTTTTCAGACTTATATTTTGATTCAGACAAGCAAATTTCCCAGTCAAATGAGTGGAATATTGAGAAAATGGTCTTTGAGAAATATTTGAACCCTAACCCTAACTAGCAAAACCCGAAGCTAGGGTTAGGGTTTTATTCCCGTACAATGTAGACAGTTTTTGATGGTATGGCTGTGTTTTAGGGCTGAAAGGATACTTAGGAATATAGTTCTTTCAATGTTTTCTAAACATTTTTTTCTGACCTATATGGCTGTATACAGTGCTTTGCTCCAAAAAGGAATGGTGTCTGAATTGCCCGACAAGCAGCAGTTAGAAAGAACCTGATTTAACTTGCAAACTCTTGCCATGGGCTTTAAAATCCAAGGCTTATTAACAAATAAAGCCAAAATGTATTAGTTGTCTCAGACTTTTAGGCCACTTAAGCCTCAACGTACATTCATTCAGCACTCCGTTTAACGCAAAGTTTCCAATGAAAGAATACCTTTCAAAACTGAATTTGACCATTCCTGACACACTCTTTTGGATTTGGCAGTGTTGTATTGTCTTTTCAGACTTATATTTTGATTCAGACAAGCAAATTTCCCAGTCAAATGAGTGGAATATTGAGAAAATGGTCTTTGAGAAATATTTGAACCCTAACCCTAACTAGCAAAACCCGAAGCTAGGGTTAGGGTTTTATTCCCGTACAATGTAGACAGTTTTTGATGGCATGGCTGTGTTTTAGGGCTGAAAGGATACTTAGGAATATAGTTCTTTCAATGTTTTCTAAACATTTTTTTCTGACCTATATGGCTGTATACAGTGCTTTGCTCCAAACAGGAATGGTGTCTGAATTGCCCGACAAGCAGCAGTTAGAAAGAACCTGATTTAACTTGCAAACTCTTGCCATGGGCTTTAAAATCCAAGGCTTATTAACAAATAAAGCCAAAATGTATTAGTTGTCTCAGACTTTTAGGCCACTTAAGCCTCAACGTACGTTCATTCAGCACTCCGTTTAACGCAAAGTTTCCAATGAAAGAATACCTTTCAAAACTGAATTTGACCATTCCTGACACACTCTTTTGGTTTTGGCAGTTTTGTTTTGTCTTTTCAGACTTATATTTTGATTCAGACAAGCAAATTTCCCAGTCAAATGAGTGGAATATTGAGAAAATGGTCTTTGAGAAATATTTGAACCCTAACCCTAACTAGCAAAACCCGAAGCTAGGGTTAGGGTTTTATTCCCGTACAATGTAGACAGTTTTTGATGGCATGGCTGTGTTTTAGCGCTGAAAGGATACTTAGGAATATAGTTCTTTCAATGTTTTCTAAACATTTTTTTCTGACCTATATGGCTGTATACAGTGCTTTGCTCCAAACAGGAATGGTGTCTGAATTGCCCGACAAGCAACAGTTAGAAAGAACCTGATTTAACTTGCAAACTCTTGCCATGGGCTTTAAAATCCAAGGCTTATTAACAAATAAAGCCAAAATGTATTAGTTGTCTCAGAGTTTTAGGCCACTTAAGCCTCAACGTACATTCATTCAGCACTCCGTTTAACGCAAAGTTTCCAATGAAAGAATCCCTTTCAAAACTGAATTTGACCATTCCTGACATACTCTTTTGGTTTTGGCAGTGTTGCATTGTCTTTTCAGACTTATATTTTGATTCAGACAAGCAAATTTCCCAGTCAGATGAGTGGAATATTGAGAAAATGGTCTTTGAGAAATATTTGAACCCTAACCCTAACTAGCAAAACCCGAAGCTAGGGTTAGGGTTTTATTCCCGTACAATGTAGACAGTTTTTGATGGCATGGCTGTGTTTTAGGGCTGAAAGGATACTTAGGAATATCGTTCTTTCAATGTTTTCTAAACATTTTTTTCTGACCTATATGGCTGTATACAGTACTTTGCTCCAAACAGGAATGGTGTCTGAATTGCCCGACAAGCAACAGTTAGAAAGAACCTGATTTAACTTGCAAACTCTTGCCATGGGCTTTAAAATCCAAGGCTTATTAACAAATAAAGCCAAAATGTATTAGTTGTCTCAGACTTTTAGGCCACTTAAGCCTCAACGTACATTCATTCAGCACTCCGTTTAACGCAAAGTTTCCAATGAAAGAATACCTTTCAAAACTGAATTTGACCATTCCTGACACACTCTTTTGGTTTTGGCAGTGTTGTATTGTCTTTTCAGACTTATATTTTGATTCAGACAAGCAAATTTCCCAGTCAAATGAGTGGAATATTGAGAAAATGGTCTTTGAGAAATATTTGAACCCTAACCCTAACTAGCAAAACCCGAAGCTAGGGTTAGGGTTTTATTCCCGTACAATGTAGACAGTTTTTGATGGTATGGCTGTGTTTTAGGGCTGAAAGGATACTTAGGAATATAGTTCTTTCAATGTTTTCTAAACATTTTTTTCTGACCTATATGGCTGTATACAGTGCTTTGCTCCAAAAAGGAATGGTGTCTGAATTGCCCGACAAGCAGCAGTTAGAAAGAACCTGATTTAACTTGCAAACTCTTGCCATGGGCTTTAAAATCCAAGGCTTATTAACAAATAAAGCCAAAATGTATTAGTTGTCTCAGACTTTTAGGCCACTTAAGCCTCAACGTACATTCATTCAGCACTCCGTTTAACGCAAAGTTTCCAATGAAAGAATACCTTTCAAAACTGAATTTGACCATTCCTGACACACTCTTTTGGTTTTGGCAGTGTTGTATTGTCTTTTCAGACTTATATTTTGATTCAGACAAGCAAATTTCCCAGTCAAATGAGTGGAATATTGAGAAAATGGTCTTTGAGAAATATTTGAACCCTAACCCTAACTAGCAAAACCCGAAGCTAGGGTTAGGGTTTTATTCCCGTACAATGTAGACAGTTTTTGATGGCATGGCTGTGTTTTAGGGCTGAAAGGATACTTAGGAATATAGTTCTTTCAATGTTTTCTAAACATTTTTTCCTGACCTATATGGCTGTATACAGTGCTTTGCTCCAAACAGGAATGGTGTCTGAATTGCCCGACAAGCAACAGTTAGAAAGAACCTGATTTAACTTGCAAACTCTTGCCATGGGCTTTAAAATCCAAGGCTTATTAACAAATAAAGCCAAAATGTATTAGTTGTCTCAGACCTTTAGGCCACTTAAGCCTCAACGTATATTCATTCAGCACTCCGTTTAACGCAAAGTTTCCAATGAAAGAATACCTTTCAAAACTGAATTTGACCATTCCTGACACACTCTTTTGGTTTTGGCAGTGTTGTATTGTCTTTTCAGACTTATATTTTGATTCAGACAAGCAAATTTCCCAGTCAAATGAGTGGAATATTGAGAAAATGGTCTTTGAGAAATATTTGAACCCTAACCCTAAGTAGCAAATCCCGAAGCTAGGGTTAGGGTTTTATTCCCGTACAATGTAGACAGTTTTTGATGGCCTGGCTGTGTTTTAGGGCTGAAAGGATACTTAGGAATATCGTTCTTTCAATGTTTTCTAAACATTTTTTTCTGACCTATATGGCTGTATACAGTGCTTTGCTCCAAACAGGAATGGTGTCTGAATTGCCCGACAAGCAACAGTTAGAAAGAACCTGATTTAACTTGCAAACTCTTGCTATGGGCTTTAAAATCCAAGGCTTATTAACAAATAAAGCCAAAATGTATTAGTTGTCTCAGACTTTTAGGCCACTTAAGCCTCAACGTACATTCATTCAGCACTCCGTTTAACGCAAAGTTTCCAATGAAAGAATACCTTTCAAAACTGAATTTGACCATTCCTGACACACTCTTTTGGTTTTGGCAGTGTTGTATTGTCTTTTCAGACTTATATTTTGATTCAGACAAGCAAATTTCCCAGTCAAATGAGTGGAATATTGAGAAAATGGTCTTTGAGAAATATTTGAACCCTAACCCTAACTAGCAAAACCCGAAGCTAGGGTTAGGGTTTTATTCCCGTACAATGTAGACAGTTTTTGATGGCATGGCTGTGTTTTAGGGCTGAAAGGATACTTAGGAATATAGTTCTTTCAATGTTTTCTAAACATTTTTTTCTGACCTATATGGCTGTATACAGTGCTTTGCTCCAAACAGGAATGGTGTCTGAATTGCCCGACAAGCAACAGTTAGAAAGAACCTGATTTAACTTGCAAACTCTTGCCATGGGCTTTAAAATCCAAGGCTTATTAACAAATAAAGCCAAAATGTATTAGTTGTCTCAGACTTTTAGGCCACTTAAGCCTCAACGTACATTCATTCAGCACTCCGTTTAACGCAAAGTTTCCAATGAAAGAATACCTTTCAAAACTGAATTTGACCATTCCTGACACACTCTTTTGGTTTTGGCAGTGTTGTATTGTCTTTTCAGACTTATATTTTGATTCAGACAAGCAAATTTCCCAGTCAAATGAGTGGAATATTGAGAAAATGGTCTTTGAGAAATATTTGAACCCTAACCCTAACTAGCAAAACCCGAAGCTAGGGTTAGGGTTTTATTCCCGTACAATGTAGACAGTTTTTGATGGTATGGCTGTGTTTTAGGGCTGAAAGGATACTTAGGAATATAGTTCTTTCAATGTTTTCTAAACATTTTTTTCTGACCTATATGGCTGTATACAGTGCTTTGCTCCAAAAAGGAATGGTGTCTGAATTGCCCGACAAGCAGCAGTTAGAAAGAACCTGATTTAACTTGCAAACTCTTGCCATGGGCTTTAAAATCCAAGGCTTATTAACAAATAAAGCCAAAATGTATTAGTTGTCTCAGACTTTTAGGCCACTTAAGCCTCAACGTACATTCATTCAGCACTCCGTTTAACGCAAAGTTTCCAATGAAAGAATACCTTTCAAAACTGAATTTGACCATTCCTGACACACTCTTTTGGTTTTGGCAGTGTTGTATTGTCTTTTCAGACTTATATTTTGATTCAGACAAGCAAATTTCCCAGTCAAATGAGTGGAATATTGAGAAAATGGTCTTTGAGAAATATTTGAACCCTAACCCTAACTAGCAAAACCCGAAGCTAGGGTTAGGGTTTTATTCCCGTACAATGTAGACAGTTTTTGATGGCATGGCTGTGTTTTAGGGCTGAAAGGATACTTAGGAATATAGTTCTTTCAATGTTTTCTAAACATTTTTTTCTGACCTATATGGCTGTATACAGTGCTTTGCTCCAAACAGGAATGGTGTCTGAATTGCCCGACAAGCAACAGTTAGAAAGAACCTGATTTAACTTGCAAACTCTTGCCATGGGCTTTAAAATCCAAGGCTTATTAACAATAAAGCCAAAATGTATTAGTTGTCTCAGACTTTTAGGCCACTTAAGCCTCAACGTACATTCATTCAGCACTCCGTTTAACGCAAAGTTTCCAATGAAAGAATACCTTTCAAAACTGAATTTGACCATTCCTGACACACTCTTTTGGTTTTGGCAGTGTTGTATTGTCTTTTCAGACTTATATTTTGATTCAGACAAGCAAATTTCCCAGTCAAATGAGTGGAATATTGAGAAAATGGTCTTTGAGAAATATTTGAACCCTAACCCTAACTAGCAAAACCCGAAGCTAGGGTTAGGGTTTTATTCCCGTACAATGTAGACAGTTTTTGATGGCATGGCTGTGTTTTAGCGCTGAAAGGATACTTAGGAATATAGTTCTTTCAATGTTTTCTAAACATTTTTTTCTGACCTATATGGCTGTATACAGTGCTTTGCTCCAAACAGGAATGGTGTCTGAATTGCCCGACAAGCAACAGTTAGAAAGAACCTGATTTAACTTGCAAACTCTTGCCATGGGCTTTAAAATCCAAGGCTTATTAACAAATAAAGCCAAAATGTATTAGTTGTCTCAGAGTTTTAGGCCACTTAAGCCTCAACGTACATTCATTCAGCACTCCGTTTAACGCAAAGTTTCCAATGAAAGAATCCCTTTCAAAACTGAATTTGACCATTCCTGACATACTCTTTTGGTTTTGGCAGTGTTGCATTGTCTTTTCAGACTTATATTTTGATTCAGACAAGCAAATTTCCCAGTCAGATGAGTGGAATATTGAGAAAATGGTCTTTGAGAAATATTTGAACCCTAACCCTAACTAGCAAAACCCGAAGCTAGGGTTAGGGTTTTATTCCCGTACAATGTAGCCAGTTTTTGATGGCATGGCTGTGTTTTAGGGCTGAAAGGATACTTAGGAATATCGTTCTTTCAATGTTTTCTAAACATTTTTTTCTGACCTATATGGCTGTATACAGTGCTTTGCTCCAAACAGGAATGGTGTCTGAATTGCCCGACAAGCAACAGTTAGAAAGAACCTGATTTAACTTGCAAACTCTTGCCATGGGCTTTAAAATCCAAGGCTTATTAACAAATAAAGCCAAAATGTATTAGTTGTCTCAGACTTTTAGGCCACTTAAGCCTCAACGTACATTCATTCAGCACTCCGTTTAACGCAAAGTTTCCAATGAAAGAATACCTTTCAAAACTGAATTTGACCATTCCTGACACACTCTTTTGGTTTTGGCAGTGTTGTATTGTCTTTTCAGACTTATATTTTGATTCAGACAAGCAAATTTCCCAGTCAAATGAGTGGAATATTGAGAAAATGGTCTTTGAGAAATATTTGAACCCTAACCCTAACTAGCAAAACCCGAAGCTAGGGTTAGGGTTTTATTCCCTTACAATGTAGACAGTTTTTGATGGTATGGCTGTGTTTTAGGGCTGAAAGGATACTTAGGAATATAGTTCTTTCAATGTTTTCTAAACATTTTTTTCTGACCTATATGGCTGTATACAGTGCTTTGCTCCAAAAAGGAATGGTGTCTGAATTGCCCGACAAGCAGCAGTTAGAAAGAACCTGATTTAACTTGCAAACTCTTGCCATGGGCTTTAAAATCCAAGGCTTATTAACAAATAAAGCCAAAATGTATTAGTTGTCTCAGACTTTTAGGCCACTTAAGCCTCAACGTACATTCATTCAGCACTCCGTTTAACGCAAAGTTTCCAATGAAAGAATACCTTTCAAAACTGAATTTGACCATTCCTGACACACTCTTTTGGTTTTGGCAGTGTTGTATTGTCTTTTCAGACTTATATTTTGATTCAGACAAGCAAATTTCCCAGTCAAATGAGTGGAATATTGAGAAAATTGTCTTTGAGAAATATTTGAACCCTAACCCTAACTAGCAAAACCCGAAGCTAGGGTTAGGGTTTTATTCCCGTACAATGTAGACAGTTTTTGATGGCATGGCTGTGTTTTAGGGCTGAAAGGATACTTAGGAATATAGTTCTTTCAATGTTTTCTAAACATTTTTTCCTGACCTATATGGCTGTATACAGTGCTTTGCTCCAAACAGGAATGGTGTCTGAATTGCCCGACAAGCAACAGTTAGAAAGAACCTGATTTAACTTGCAAACTCTTGCCATGGGCTTTAAAATCCAAGGCTTATTAACAAATAAAGCCAAAATGTATTAGTTGTCTCAGAGTTTTAGGCCACTTAAGCCTCAACGTACATTCATTCAGCACTCCGTTTAACGCAAAGTTTCCAATGAAAGAATCCCTTTCAAAACTGAATTTGACCATTCCTGACATACTCTTTTGGTTTTGGCAGTGTTGCATTGTCTTTTCAGACTTATATTTTGATTCAGACAAGCAAATTTCCCAGTCAGATGAGTGGAATATTGAGAAAATGGTCTTTGAGAAATATTTGAACCCTAACCCTAACTAGCAAAACCCGAAGCTAGGGTTAGGGTTTTATTCAAGTACAATGTAGACAGTTTTTGATGGCATGGCTGTGTTTTAGGGCTGAAAGGATACTTAGGAATATCGTTCTTTCAATGTTTTCTAAACATTTTTTTCTGACCTATATGGCTGTATACAGTGCTTTGCTCCAAAAAGGAATGGTGTCTGAATTGCCCGACAAGCAGCAGTTAGAAAGAACCTGATTTAACTTGCAAACTCTTGCCATGGGCTTTAAAATCCAAGGCTTATTAACAAATAAAGCCAAAATGTATTAGTTGTCTCAGACTTTTAGGCCACTTAAGCCTCAACGTACATTCATTCAGCACTCCGTTTAACGCAAAGTTTCCAATGAAAGAATACCTTTCAAAACTGAATTTGACCATTCCTGACACACTCTTTTGGTTTTGGCAGTGTTGTATTGTCTTTTCAGACTTATATTTTGATTCAGACAAGCAAATTTCCCAGTCAAATGAGTGGAATATTGAGAAAATGGTCTTTGAGAAATATTTGAACCCTAACCCTAACTAGCAAAACCCGAAGCTAGGGTTAGGGTTTTATTCCCGTACAATGTAGACAGTTTTTGATGGCCTGGCTGTGTTTTAGGGCTGAAAGGATACTTAGGAATATCGTTCTTTCAATGTTTTCTAAACATTTTTTTCTGACCTATATGGCTGTATACAGTGCTTTGCTCCAAAAAGGAATGGTGTCTGAATTGCCCGACAAGCAGCAGTTAGAAAGAACCTGATTTAACTTGCAAACTCTTGCCATGGGCTTTAAAATCCAAGGCTTATTAACAAATAAAGCCAAAATGTATTAGTTGTCTCAGAGTTTAAGGCCACTTAAGCCTCAACGTACATTCATTCAGCACTCCGTTTAACGCAAAGTTTCCAATGAAAGAATCCCTTTCAAAACTGAATTTGACCATTCCTGACATACTCTTTTGGTTTTGGCAGTGTTGCATTGTCTTTTCAGACTTATATTTTGATTCAGACAAGCAAATTTCCCAGTCAGATGAGTGGAATATTGAGAAAATGGTCTTTGAGAAATATTTGAACCCTAACCCTAACTAGCAAAACCCGAAGCTAGGGTTAGGGTTTTATTCCCGTACAATGTAGACAGTTTTTGATGGCATGGCTGTGTTTTAGGGCTGAAAGGATACTTAGGAATATAGTTCTTTCAATGTTTTCTAAACATTTTTTCCTGACCTATATGGCTGTATACAGTGCTTTGCTCCAAACAGGAATGGTGTCTGAATTGCCCGACAAGCAACAGTTAGAAAGAACCTGATTTAACTTGCAAACTCTTGCCATGGGCTTTAAAATCCAAGGCTTATTAACAAATAAAGCCAAAATGTATTAGTTGTCTCAGACCTTTAGGCCACTTAAGCCTCAACGTATATTCATTCAGCACTCCGTTTAACGCAAAGTTTCCAATGAAAGAATACCTTTCAAAACTGAATTTGACCATTCCTGACACACTCTTTTGGTTTTGGCAGTGTTGTATTGTCTTTTCAGACTTATATTTTGATTCAGACAAGCAAATTTCCCAGTCAAATGAGTGGAATATTGAGAAAATGGTCTTTGAGAAATATTTGAACCCTAACCCTAACTAGCAAAACCCGAAGCTAGGGTTAGGGTTTTATTCCCGTACAATGTAGACAGTTTTTGATGGCCTGGCTGTGTTTTAGGGCTGAAAGGATACTTAGGAATATCGTTCTTTCAATGTTTTCTAAACATTTTTTTCTGACCTATATGGCTGTATACAGTGCTTTGCTCCAAAAAGGAATGGTGTCTGAATTGCCCGACAAGCAGCAGTTAGAAAGAACCTGATTTAACTTGCAAACTCTTGCCATGGGCTTTAAAATCCAAGGCTTATTAACAAATAAAGCCAAAATGTATTAGTTGTCTCAGAGTTTTAGGCCACTTAAGCCTCAACGTACATTCATTCAGCACTCCGTTTAACGCAAAGTTTCCAATGAAAGAATCCCTTTCAAAACTGAATTTGACCATTCCTGACATACTCTTTTGGTTTTGGCAGTGTTGCATTGTCTTTTCAGACTAATATTTTGATTCAGACAAGCAAATTTCCCAGTCAGATGAGTGGAATATTGAGAAAATGGTCTTTGAGAAATATTTGAACCCTAACCCTAACTAGCAAAACCCGAAGCTAGGGTTAGGGTTTTATTCCCGTACAATGTAGACAGTTTTTGATGGCATGGCTGTGTTTTAGGGCTGAAAGGATACTTAGGAATATCGTTCTTTCAATGTTTTCTAAACATTTTTTTCTGACCTATATGGCTGTATACAGTGCTTTGCTCCAAACAGGAATGGTGTCTGAATTGCCCGACAAGCAACAGTTAGAAAGAACCTGATTTAACTTGCAAACTCTTGCTATGGGCTTTAAAATCCAAGGCTTATTAACAAATAAAGCCAAAATGTATTAGTTGTCTCAGACTTTTAGGCCACTTAAGCCTCAACGTACATTCATTCAGCACTCCGTTTAACGCAAAGTTTCCAATGAAAGAATCCCTTTCAAAACTGAATTTGACCATTCCTGACACACTCTTTTGGTTTTGGCAGTGTTGTATTGTCTTTTCAGACTTATATTTTGATTCAGACAAGCAAATTTCCCAGTCAAATGAGTGGAATATTGAGAAAATGGTCTTTGAGAAATATTTGAACCCTAACTAGCAAAACCCGAAGCTAGGGTTAGGGTTTTATTCCCGTACAATGTAGACAGTTTTTGATGGCATGGCTGTGTTTTAGGGCTGAAAGGATACTTAGGAATATCGTTCTTTCAATGTTTTCTAAACATTTTTTTCTGACCTATATGGCTGTATACAGTGCTTTGCTCCAAAAAGGAATGGTGTCTGAATTGCCCGACAAGCAGCACTTAGAAAGAACCTGATTTAACTTGCAAACTCTTGCCATAGGCTTTAAAATCCAAGGCTTATTAACAAATAAAGCCGAAATGTATTAGTTGTCTCAGAGTTTTAGGCCACTTAAGCCTCAACGTACATTCATTCAGCACTCCGTTTAACGCAAAGTTTCCAATGAAAGAATCCCTTTCAAAACTGAATTTGACCATTCCTGACATACTCTTTTGGTTTTGGCAGTGTTGTATTGTCTTTTCAGACTTATATTTTGATTCAGACAAGCAAATTTCCCAGTCAGATGAGTGGAATATTGAGAAAATGGTCTTTGAGAAATATTTGAACCCTAACCCTAACTAGCAAAACCCGAAGCTAGGGTTAGGGTTTTATTCCCGTACAATGTAGCCAGTTTTTGATGGCATGGCTGTGTTTTAGGGCTGAAAGAATACTTAGGTATATAGTTCTTTCAATGTTTTCTAAACATTTTTTTCTGACCTATATGGCTGTATACAGTGCTTTGCTCCAAAAAGGAATGGTGTCTGAATTGCCCGACAAGCAACAGTTAGAAAGAACCTGATTTAACTTGCAAACTCTTGCCATGGGCTTTAAAATCCAAGGCTTATTAACAAATAAAGCCAAAATGTATTAGTTGTCTCAGACTTTTAGGCCACTTAAGCCTCAACGTACATTCATTCAGCACTCCGTTTAACGCAAAGTTTCCAATGAAAGAATACCTTTCAAAACTGAATTTGACCATTCCTGACACACTCTTTTGGTTTTGGCAGTGTTGTATTGTCTTTTCAGACTTATATTTTGATTCAGACAAGCAAATTTCCCAGTCAAATGAGTGGAATATTGAGAAAATGGTCTTTGAGAAATATTTGAACCCTAACCCTAACTAGCAAAACCCAAAGCTAGGGTTAGGGTTTTATTCCCGTACAATGTAGACAGTTTTTGATGGCATGGCTGTGTTTTAGGGCTGAAAGGATACTTAGGAATATAGTTCTTTCAATGTTTTCTAAACATTTTTTTCTGACCTATATGGCTGTATACAGTGCTTTGCTCCAAACAGGAATGGTGTCTGAATTGCCCGACAAGCAGCAGTTAGAAAGAACCTGATTTAACTTGCAAACTCTTGCCATGGGCTTTAAAATCCAAGGCTTATTAACAAATAAAGCCAAAATGTATTAGTTGTCTCAGACTTTTAGGCCACTTAAGCCTCAACGTACATTCATTCAGCACTCCGTTTAACGCAGTTTCCAATGAAAGAATACCTTTCAAAACTGAATTTGACCATTCCTGACACACTCTTTTGGTTTTGGCAGTGTTGTATTGTCTTTTCAGACTTATATTTTGATTCAGACAAGCAAATTTCCCAGTCAAATGAGTGGAATATTGAGAAAATGGTCTTTGAGAAATATTTGAACCCTAACCCTAACTAGCAAAACCCGAAGCTAGGGTTAGGGTTTTATTCCCGTACAATGTAGCCAGTTTTTGATGGCATGGCTGTGTTTTAGGGCTGAAAGAATACTTAGGAATATAGTTCTTTCAATGTTTTCTAAACATTTTTTTCTGACCTATATGGCTGTATACAGTGCTTTGCTCCAAACAGAAATGGTGTCTGAATTGCCCGACAAGCAACAGTTAGAAAGAACCTGATTTAACTTGCAAACTCTTGCCATGGGCTTTAAAATCCAAGGCTTATTAACAAATAAAGCCAAAATGTATTAGTTGTCTCAGACTTTTAGGCCACTTAAGCCTCAACGTACATTCATTCAGCACTCCGTTTAACGCAAAGTTTCCAATGAAAGAATACCTTTCAAAACTGAATTTGACCATTCCTGACACACTCTTTTGGTTTTGGCAGTGTTGTATTGTCTTTTCAGACTTATATTTTGATTCAGACAAGCAAATTTCCCAGTCAAATGAGTGGAATATTGAGAAAATGGTCTTTGAGAAATATTTGAACCCTAACCCTAACTAGCAAAACCCGAAGCTAGGGTTAGGGTTTTATTCCGGTACAATGTAGCCAGTTTTTGATGGCATGGCTGTGTTTTAGGGCTGAAAGGATACTTAGGAATATCGTTCTTTCAATGTTTTCTAAACATTTTTTTCTGACCTATATGGCTGTATACAGTGCTTTGCTCCAAACAGGAATGGTGTCTGAATTGCCCGACAAGCAGCAGTTAGAAAGAACCTGATTTAACTTGCAAACTCTTGCCATGGGCTTTAAAATCCAAGGCTTATTAACAAATGAAGCCAAAATGTATTAGTTGTCTGAGACTTTTAGGCCACTTAAGCCTCAACGTACATTCATTCAGCACTCCGTTTAAAGCAAAGTTTCCAATGAAAGAATCCCTTTCAAAACTGAATTTGACCATTCCTGACATACTCTTTTGGTTTTGGCAGTGTTGCATTGTCTTTTCAGACTCATATTTTGATTCAGACAAGCAAATTTCCCAGTCAGATGAGTGGAATATTGAGAAAATGGTCTTTGAGAAATATTTGAACCCTAACCCTAACTAGCAAAACCCGAAGCTAGGGTTAGGGTTTTATTCCCGTACAATGTAGACAGTTTTTGATGACATGGCTGTGTTTTAGGGCTGAAAGGATACTTAGGAATATAGTTCTTTCAATGTTTTCTAAACATTTTTTTCTGACCTATATGGCTGTATACAGTGCTTTGCTCCAAAAAGGAATGGTGTCTGAATTGCCCGACAAGCAGCAGTTAGAAAGAACCTGATTTAACTTGCAAACTCTTGCCATGGGCTTTAAAATCCAAGGCTTATTAACAAATAAAGCCAAAATGTATTAGTTGTCTCAGAGTTTTAGGCCACTTAAGCCTCAACGTACATTCATTCAGCACTCCGTTTAACGCAAAGTTTCCAATGAAAGAATACCTTTCAAAACTGAATTTGACCATTCCTGACACACTCTTTTGGTTTTGGCAGTGTTGCATTGTCTTTTCAGACTTATATTTTGATTCAGACAAGCAAATTTCCCAGTCAGATGAGTGGAATATTGAGAAAATGGTCTTTGAGAAATATTTGAACCCTAATCCTAACTAGCAAAACCCGAAGCTAGGGTTAGGGTTTTATTCCCGTACAATGTAGACAGTTTTTGATGGCATGGCTGTGTTTTAGGGCTGAAAGGATACTTAGGAATATCGTTCTTTCAATGTTTTCTAAACATTTTTTTCTGACCTATATGGCTGTATACAGTGCTTTGCTCCAAACAGGAATGGTGTCTGAATTGCCCGACAAGCAGAAGTTAGAAAGAACCTGATTTAACTTGCAAACTCTTGCCATGGGCTTTAAAATCCAAGGCTTATTAACAAATAAAGCCAAAATGTATTAGTTGTCTCAGACTTTTAGGCCACTTAAGCCTCAACGTACATTCATTCAGCACTCCGTTTAACGCAAAGTTTCCAATGAAAGAATCCCTTTCAAAACTGAATTTGACCATTCCTGACACACTCTTTTGGTTTTGGCAGTGTTTTATTGTCTTCTCAGACTTATATTTTGATTCAGACAAGCAAATTTCCCAGTCAAATGAGTGGAATATTGAGAAAATGGTCTTTGAGAAATATTTGAACCCTAACCCTGACTAGCAAAACCCGAAGCTAGGGTTAGGGTTTTATTCCCGTACAATGTAGACAGTTTTTGATGGCATGGCTGTGTTTTAGGGCTGAAAGGATACTTAGGAATATAGTTCTTTCAATGTTTTCTAAACATTTTTTTCTGAGCTATATGGCTGTATACAGTGCTTTGCTCCAAAAAGGAATGGTGTCTGAATTGCCCGACAAGCAGCAGTTAGAAAGAACCTGATTTAACTTGCAAACTCTTGCCATGGGCTTTAAAATCCAAGGCTTATTAACAAATAAAGCCAAAATGTATTAGTTGTCTCAGACTTTTAGGCCACTTAAGCCTCAACGTACATTCATTCAGCACTCCGTTTAACGCAAAGTTTCCAATGAAAGAATACCTTTCAAAACTGAATTTGACCATTCCTGACACACTCTTTTGGTTTTGGCAGTGTTGTATTGTCTTTTCAGACTAATATTTTGATTCAGACAAGCAAATTTCCCAGTCAAATGAGTGGAATATTGAGAAAATGGTCTTTGAGAAATATTTGAACCCTAACCCTAACTAGAAAAACCCGAAGCTAGGGTTAGGGTTTTATTCCCGTACAATGTAAACAGTTTTTGATGGCATGGCTGTGTTTTAGGGCTGAAAGGATACTTAGGAGTATCGTTCTTTCAGTGTTTTCTAAACATTTTTTTCTGACCTATATGGCTGTATACAGTGCTTTGCTCCAAAAAGGAATGGTGTCTGAATTGCCCGACAAGCAGCATTTAGAAGGAACTTGATTTAACTTGCAAACTCTTGCCATGGGCTTTAAAATCCAAGGCTTATTAACAAATAAAGCCAAAATGTATTAGTTGTCTCAGACTTTTAGGCCACTTAAGCCTCAACGTACATTCATTCAGCACTCCGTTTAACGCAAAGTTTCCAATGAAAGAATCCCTTTCAAAACTGAATTTGACCATTCCTGACACACTCTTTTGGTTTTGGCAGTGTTGTATTGTCTTTTCAGACTTATATTTTGATTCAGACAAGCAAATTTTCCAGTCAAATGAGTGGAATATTGAGAAAATGGTCTTTGAGAAATATTTGAACCCTAACCCTAACTAGCAAAACCCGAAGCTAGGGTTAGGGTTTTATTCCCGTACAATGTAGACAGTTTTTGATGGCATGGCTGTGTTTTAGGGCTGAAAGGATACTTAGGAATATCGTTCTTTCAATGTTTTCTAAACATTTTTTTCTGACCTATATGGCTGTAAACAGTGCTTTGCTCCAAACAGGAATGGTGTCTGAATTGACCGACAAGCAGCAGTTAGAAGGAACCTGATTTAACTTGTAAACTCTTGCCATGGGCTTTAAAATCCAAGGCTTATTAACAAATAAAGCCAAAATGTATTAGTTGTCTCAGACTTTTAGGCCACTTAAGCCTCAACGTACATTCATTCAGCACTCCGTTTAACGCAAAGTTTCCAATGAAAGAATCCCTTTCAAAACTGAATTTGACCATTCCTGACATACTCTTTTAGTTTTGGCAGTGTTGCATTGTCTTTTCAGACTTATATTTTGAGTCAGACAAGCAAATTTCCCAGTCAAATGAGTGGAATATTGAGAAAATGGTCTTTGAGAAATATTTGAACCCTAACCCTAACTAGCAAAACCCGAAGCTAGGGTTAGGGTTTTATTCCCGTACAATGTACACAGTTTTTGATGGCATGGCTGTGTTTTAGGGCTGAAAGGATACTTAGGAATATCGTTCTTTCAATGTTTTCTAAACATTTTTTTCTGACCTATATGGCTGTATACAGTGCTTTGCTCCAAACAGGAATGGTGTCTGAATTGCCCGACAAGCAGCAGTTAGAAGGAACCTGATTTAACTTGCAAACTCTTGCCATGGGCTTTAAAATTCAAGGCTTATTAACAAATAAAGCCAAAATGTATTAGTTGTCTCAGACTTTTAGGCCACTTAAGCCTCAACGTACATTCATTCAGCACTCCGTTTAACGCAAAGTTTCCAATGAAAGAATCCCTTTCAAATCTGAATTTGACCATTCCTGACACACTCTTTTGGTTTTGGCAGTGTTGTATTGTCTTTTCAGACTTATATTTTGATTCAGACAAGCAAATTTTCCAGTCAAATGAGTGGAATATTGAGAAAATGGTCTTTGAGAAATATTTGAACCCTAACCCTAACTAGCAAAACCCGAAGCTAGGGTTAGGGTTTTATTCCCGTACAATGTAGACAGTTTTTGATGGCATGGCTGTGTTTTAGGGCTGAAAGGATACTTAGGAATATCGTTCTTTCAATGTTTTCTAAACATTTTTTTCTGACCTATATGGCTGTATACAGTGCTTTGCTCCAAACAGGAATGGTGTCTGAATTGCCCGACAAGCAGCAGTTAGAAAGAACCTGATTTAACTTGCAAACTCTTGCCATGGGCTTTAAAATCCAAGGCTTATTAACAAATAAAGCCAAAATGTATTAGTTGTCTCAGACTTTTAGGCCACTTAAGCCTCAACGTACATTCATTCAGCACTCCGTTTAACGCAAAGTTTCCAATGAAAGAATACCTTTCAAAACTGAATTTGACCATTCCTGACACACTCTTTTGGTTTTGGCAGTGTTGTATTGTCTTTTCAGACTTATATTTTGATTCAGACAAGCAAATTTCCCAGTCAAATGAGTGGAATATTGAGAAAATGGTCTTTGAGAAATATTTGAACCCTAACCCTAACTAGCAAAACCCGAAGCTAGGGTTAGGGTTTTATTCCCGTACAATGTAGACAGTTTTTGATGGCATGGCTGTGTTTTAGGGCTGAAAGGATACTTAGGAATATCGTTCTTTCAATGTTTTCTAAACATTTTTTTCTGACCTATATGGCTGTATACAGTGCTTTGCTCCAAACAGGAATGGTGTCTGAATTGCCCGACAAGCAGCAGTTAGAAGGAACCTGATTTAACTTGCAAACTCTTGCCATGGGCTTTAAAATTCAAGGCTTATTAACAAATAAAGCCAAAATGTATTAGTTGTCTCAGACTTTTAGGCCACTTAAGCCTCAACGTACATTCATTCAGCACTCCGTTTAACGCAAAGTTTCCAATGAAAGAATCCCTTTCAAAACTGAATTTGACCATTCCTGACATACTCTTTTGGTTTTGGCAGTGTTGCATTGTCTTTTCAGACTTATATTTTGATTAAGACAAGCAAATTTCCCAGTCAGATGAGTGGAATATTGAGAAAATGGTCTTTGAGAAATATTTGAACCCTAACCCTAACTAGCAAAACCCGAAGCTAGGGTTAGGGTTTTATTCCCGTACAATGTAGACAGTTTTTGATGGCATGGCTGTGTTTTAGGGCTGAAAGGATACTTAGGAATATCGTTCTTTCAATGTTTTCTAAACATTTTTTTCTGACCTATATGGCTGTATACACTGCTTTGCTCCAAAAAGGAATGGTGTCTGAATTGCCCGACAAGCAGCACTTAGAAAGAACCTGATTTAACTTGCAAACTCTTGCCATGGGCTTTAAAATCCAAGGCTTATTAACAAATAAAGCCGAAATGTATTAGTTGTCTCAGACTTTTAGGCCACTTAAGCCTCAACGTACATTCATTCAGCACTCCGTTTAACGCAAAGTTTCCAATGAAAGAATACCTTTCAAAACTGAATTTGACCATTCCTGACATACTCTTTTGGTTTTGGCAGTGTTGCATTGTCTTTTCAGACTTATATTTTGATTAAGACAAGCAAATTTCCCAGTCAGATGAGTGGAATATTGAGAAAATGGTCTTTGAGAAATATTTGAACCCTAACCCTAACTAGCAAAACCCGAAGCTAGGGTTAGGGTTTTATTCCCGTACAATGTAGACAGTTTTTCATGGCATGGCTGTGTTTTAGGGCTGAAAGGATACTTAGGAATATCATTCTTTCAATGTTTTCTAAACATTTTTTTCTGACCTATATGGCTGTATACAGTGCTTTGCTCCAAACAGGAATGGTGTCTGAATTGACCGACAAGCAGCAGTTAGAAGGAACCTGATTTAACTTGCAAACTCTTGCCATGGGCTTTAAAATCCAAGGCTTATTAACAAATAAAGCCAAAATGTATTAGTTCTCTCAGACTTTTAGGCCACTTAAGCCTCAACGTACATTCATTCAGCACTCCGTTTAACGCAAAGTTTCCAATGAAAGAATCCCTTTCAAAACTGAATTTGACCATTCCTGACACACTCTTTTGGTTTTGGCAGTGTTGTATTGTCTTTTCAGACTTATATTTTGATTCAGACAAGCAAATTTCCCAGTCAAATGAGTGGAATATTGAGAAAATGGTCTTTGAGAAATATTTGAACCCTAACCCTAACTAGCAAAACCCGAAGCTAGGGTTAGGGTTTTATTCCCGTACAATGTAGACAGTTTTTGATGGCATGGCTGTGTTTTAGGGCTGAAAGGATACTTAGGAATATCGTTCTTTCAATGTTTTCTAAACATTTTTTTCTGACCTATATGGCTGTATACAGTGCTTTGCTCCAAAAAGGAATGGTGTCTGAATTGCCCGACAAGCAGCACTTAGAAAGAACCTGATTTAACTTGCAAACTCTTGCCATAGGCTTTAAAATCCAAGGCTTATTAACAAATAAAGCCGAAATGTATTAGTTGTCTCAGAGTTTTAGGCCACTTAAGCCTCAACGTACATTCATTCAGCACTCCGTTTAACGCAAAGTTTCCAATGAAAGAATCCCTTTCAAAACTGAATTTGACCATTCCTGACATACTCTTTTGGTTTTGGCAGTGTTGTATTGTCTTTTCAGACTTATATTTTGATTCAGACAAGCAAATTTCCCAGTCAGATGAGTGGAATATTGAGAAAATGGTCTTTGAGAAATATTTGAACCCTAACCCTAACTAGCAAAACCCGAAGCTAGGGTTAGGGTTTTATTCCCGTACAATGTAGCCAGTTTTTGATGGCATGGCTGTGTTTTAGGGCTGAAAGAATACTTAGGTATATAGTTCTTTCAATGTTTTCTAAACATTTTTTTCTGACCTATATGGCTGTATACAGTGCTTTGCTCCAAAAAGGAATGGTGTCTGAATTGCCCGACAAGCAACAGTTAGAAAGAACCTGATTTAACTTGCAAACTCTTGCCATGGGCTTTAAAATCCAAGGCTTATTAACAAATAAAGCCAAAATGTATTAGTTGTCTCAGACTTTTAGGCCACTTAAGCCTCAACGTACATTCATTCAGCACTCCGTTTAACGCAAAGTTTCCAATGAAAGAATACCTTTCAAAACTGAATTTGACCATTCCTGACACACTCTTTTGGTTTTGGCAGTGTTGTATTGTCTTTTCAGACTTATATTTTGATTCAGACAAGCAAATTTCCCAGTCAAATGAGTGGAATATTGAGAAAATGGTCTTTGAGAAATATTTGAACCCTAACCCTAACTAGCAAAACCCAAAGCTAGGGTTAGGGTTTTATTCCCGTACAATGTAGACAGTTTTTGATGGCATGGCTGTGTTTTAGGGCTGAAAGGATACTTAGGAATATAGTTCTTTCAATGTTTTCTAAACATTTTTTTCTGACCTATATGGCTGTATACAGTGCTTTGCTCCAAACAGGAATGGTGTCTGAATTGCCCGACAAGCAGCAGTTAGAAAGAACCTGATTTAACTTGCAAACTCTTGCCATGGGCTTTAAAATCCAAGGCTTATTAACAAATAAAGCCAAAATGTATTAGTTGTCTCAGACTTTTAGGCCACTTAAGCCTCAACGTACATTCATTCAGCACTCCGTTTAACGCAGTTTCCAATGAAAGAATACCTTTCAAAACTGAATTTGACCATTCCTGACACACTCTTTTGGTTTTGGCAGTGTTGTATTGTCTTTTCAGACTTATATTTTGATTCAGACAAGCAAATTTCCCAGTCAAATGAGTGGAATATTGAGAAAATGGTCTTTGAGAAATATTTGAACCCTAACCCTAACTAGCAAAACCCGAAGCTAGGGTTAGGGTTTTATTCCCGTACAATGTAGCCAGTTTTTGATGGCATGGCTGTGTTTTAGGGCTGAAAGAATACTTAGGAATATAGTTCTTTCAATGTTTTCTAAACATTTTTTTCTGACCTATATGGCTGTATACAGTGCTTTGCTCCAAACAGAAATGGTGTCTGAATTGCCCGACAAGCAACAGTTAGAAAGAACCTGATTTAACTTGCAAACTCTTGCCATGGGCTTTAAAATCCAAGGCTTATTAACAAATAAAGCCAAAATGTATTAGTTGTCTCAGACTTTTAGGCCACTTAAGCCTCAACGTACATTCATTCAGCACTCCGTTTAACGCAAAGTTTCCAATGAAAGAATACCTTTCAAAACTGAATTTGACCATTCCTGACACACTCTTTTGGTTTTGGCAGTGTTGTATTGTCTTTTCAGACTTATATTTTGATTCAGACAAGCAAATTTCCCAGTCAAATGAGTGGAATATTGAGAAAATGGTCTTTGAGAAATATTTGAACCCTAACCCTAACTAGCAAAACCCGAAGCTAGGGTTAGGGTTTTATTCCGGTACAATGTAGCCAGTTTTTGATGGCATGGCTGTGTTTTAGGGCTGAAAGGATACTTAGGAATATCGTTCTTTCAATGTTTTCTAAACATTTTTTTCTGACCTATATGGCTGTATACAGTGCTTTGCTCCAAACAGGAATGGTGTCTGAATTGCCCGACAAGCAGCAGTTAGAAAGAACCTGATTTAACTTGCAAACTCTTGCCATGGGCTTTAAAATCCAAGGCTTATTAACAAATGAAGCCAAAATGTATTAGTTGTCTGAGACTTTTAGGCCACTTAAGCCTCAACGTACATTCATTCAGCACTCCGTTTAAAGCAAAGTTTCCAATGAAAGAATCCCTTTCAAAACTGAATTTGACCATTCCTGACATACTCTTTTGGTTTTGGCAGTGTTGCATTGTCTTTTCAGACTCATATTTTGGTTCAGACAAGCAAATTTCCCAGTCAGATGAGTGGAATATTGAGAAAATGGTCTTTGAGAAATATTTGAACCCTAACCCTAACTAGCAAAACCCGAAGCTAGGGTTAGGGTTTTATTCCCGTACAATGTAGACAGTTTTTGATGACATGGCTGTGTTTTAGGGCTGAAAGGATACTTAGGAATATAGTTCTTTCAATGTTTTCTAAACATTTTTTTCTGACCTATATGGCTGTATACAGTGCTTTGCTCCAAAAAGGAATGGTGTCTGAATTGCCCGACAAGCAGCAGTTAGAAAGAACCTGATTTAACTTGCAAACTCTTGCCATGGGCTTTAAAATCCAAGGCTTATTAACAAATAAAGCCAAAATGTATTAGTTGTCTCAGAGTTTTAGGCCACTTAAGCCTCAACGTACATTCATTCAGCACTCCGTTTAACGCAAAGTTTCCAATGAAAGAATACCTTTCAAAACTGAATTTGACCATTCCTGACACACTCTTTTGGTTTTGGCAGTGTTGCATTGTCTTTTCAGACTTATATTTTGATTCAGACAAGCAAATTTCCCAGTCAGATGAGTGGAATATTGAGAAAATGGTCTTTGAGAAATATTTGAACCCTAATCCTAACTAGCAAAACCCGAAGCTAGGGTTAGGGTTTTATTCCCGTACAATGTAGACAGTTTTTGATGGCATGGCTGTGTTTTAGGGCTGAAAGGATACTTAGGAATATCGTTCTTTCAATGTTTTCTAAACATTTTTTTCTGACCTATATGGCTGTATACAGTGCTTTGCTCCAAACAGGAATGGTGTCTGAATTGCCCGACAAGCAGAAGTTAGAAAGAACCTGATTTAACTTGCAAACTCTTGCCATGGGCTTTAAAATCCAAGGCTTATTAACAAATAAAGCCAAAATGTATTAGTTGTCTCAGACTTTTAGGCCACTTAAGCCTCAACGTACATTCATTCAGCACTCCGTTTAACGCAAAGTTTCCAATGAAAGAATCCCTTTCAAAACTGAATTTGACCATTCCTGACACACTCTTTTGGTTTTGGCAGTGTTTTATTGTCTTCTCAGACTTATATTTTGATTCAGACAAGCAAATTTCCCAGTCAAATGAGTGGAATATTGAGAAAATGGTCTTTGAGAAATATTTGAACCCTAACCCTGACTAGCAAAACCCGAAGCTAGGGTTAGGGTTTTATTCCCGTACAATGTAGACAGTTTTTGATGGCATGGCTGTGTTTTAGGGCTGAAAGGATACTTAGGAATATAGTTCTTTCAATGTTTTCTAAACATTTTTTTCTGAGCTATATGGCTGTATACAGTGCTTTGCTCCAAAAAGGAATGGTGTCTGAATTGCCCGACAAGCAGCAGTTAGAAAGAACCTGATTTAACTTGCAAACTCTTGCCATGGGCTTTAAAATCCAAGGCTTATTAACAAATAAAGCCAAAATGTATTAGTTGTCTCAGACTTTTAGGCCACTTAAGCCTCAACGTACATTCATTCAGCACTCCGTTTAACGCAAAGTTTCCAATGAAAGAATACCTTTCAAAACTGAATTTGACCATTCCTGACACACTCTTTTGGTTTTGGCAGTGTTGTATTGTCTTTTCAGACTAATATTTTGATTCAGACAAGCAAATTTCCCAGTCAAATGAGTGGAATATTGAGAAAATGGTCTTTGAGAAATATTTGAACCCTAACCCTAACTAGAAAAACCCGAAGCTAGGGTTAGGGTTTTATTCCCGTACAATGTAAACAGTTTTTGATGGCATGGCTGTGTTTTAGGGCTGAAAGGATACTTAGGAGTATCGTTCTTTCAGTGTTTTCTAAACATTTTTTTCTGACCTATATGGCTGTATACAGTGCTTTGCTCCAAAAAGGAATGGTGTCTGAATTGCCCGACAAGCAGCATTTAGAAGGAACTTGATTTAACTTGCAAACTCTTGCCATGGGCTTTAAAATCCAAGGCTTATTAACAAATAAAGCCAAAATGTATTAGTTGTCTCAGACTTTTAGGCCACTTAAGCCTCAACGTACATTCATTCAGCACTCCGTTTAACGCAAAGTTTCCAATGAAAGAATCCCTTTCAAAACTGAATTTGACCATTCCTGACACACTCTTTTGGTTTTGGCAGTGTTGTATTGTCTTTTCAGACTTATATTTTGATTCAGACAAGCAAATTTTCCAGTCAAATGAGTGGAATATTGAGAAAATGGTCTTTGAGAAATATTTGAACCCTAACCCTAACTAGCAAAACCCGAAGCTAGGGTTAGGGTTTTATTCCCGTACAATGTAGACAGTTTTTGATGGCATGGCTGTGTTTTAGGGCTGAAAGGATACTTAGGAATATCGTTCTTTCAATGTTTTCTAAACATTTTTTTCTGACCTATATGGCTGTAAACAGTGCTTTGCTCCAAACAGGAATGGTGTCTGAATTGACCGACAAGCAGCAGTTAGAAGGAACCTGATTTAACTTGTAAACTCTTGCCATGGGCTTTAAAATCCAAGGCTTATTAACAAATAAAGCCAAAATGTATTAGTTGTCTCAGACTTTTAGGCCACTTAAGCCTCAACGTACATTCATTCAGCACTCCGTTTAACGCAAAGTTTCCAATGAAAGAATCCCTTTCAAAACTGAATTTGACCATTCCTGACATACTCTTTTAGTTTTGGCAGTGTTGCATTGTCTTTTCAGACTTATATTTTGAGTCAGACAAGCAAATTTCCCAGTCAAATGAGTGGAATATTGAGAAAATGGTCTTTGAGAAATATTTGAACCCTAACCCTAACTAGCAAAACCCGAAGCTAGGGTTAGGGTTTTATTCCCGTACAATGTACACAGTTTTTGATGGCATGGCTGTGTTTTAGGGCTGAAAGGATACTTAGGAATATCGTTCTTTCAATGTTTTCTAAACATTTTTTTCTGACCTATATGGCTGTATACAGTGCTTTGCTCCAAACAGGAATGGTGTCTGAATTGCCCGACAAGCAGCAGTTAGAAGGAACCTGATTTAACTTGCAAACTCTTGCCATGGGCTTTAAAATTCAAGGCTTATTAACAAATAAAGCCAAAATGTATTAGTTGTCTCAGACTTTTAGGCCACTTAAGCCTCAACGTACATTCATTCAGCACTCCGTTTAACGCAAAGTTTCCAATGAAAGAATCCCTTTCAAAACTGAATTTGACCATTCCTGACACACTCTTTTGGTTTTGGCAGTGTTGTATTGTCTTTTCAGACTTATATTTTGATTCAGACAAGCAAATTTTCCAGTCAAATGAGTGGAATATTGAGAAAATGGTCTTTGAGAAATATTTGAACCCTAACCCTAACTAGCAAAACCCGAAGCTAGGGTTAGGGTTTTATTCCCGTACAATGTAGACAGTTTTTGATGGCATGGCTGTGTTTTAGGGCTGAAAGGATACTTAGGAATATCGTTCTTTCAATGTTTTCTAAACATTTTTTTCTGACCTATATGGCTGTATACAGTGCTTTGCTCCAAACAGGAATGGTGTCTGAATTGCCCGACAAGCAGCAGTTAGAAAGAACCTGATTTAACTTGCAAACTCTTGCCATGGGCTTTAAAATCCAAGGCTTATTAACAAATAAAGCCAAAATGTATTAGTTGTCTCAGACTTTTAGGCCACTTAAGCCTCAACGTACATTCATTCAGCACTCCGTTTAACGCAAAGTTTCCAATGAAAGAATACCTTTCAAAACTGAATTTGACCATTCCTGACACACTCTTTTGGTTTTGGCAGTGTTGTATTGTCTTTTCAGACTTATATTTTGATTCAGACAAGCAAATTTCCCAGTCAAATGAGTGGAATATTGAGAAAATGGTCTTTGAGAAATATTTGAACCCTAACCCTAACTAGCAAAACCCGAAGCTAGGGTTAGGGTTTTATTCCCGTACAATGTAGACAGTTTTTGATGGCATGGCTGTGTTTTAGGGCTGAAAGGATACTTAGGAATATCGTTCTTTCAATGTTTTCTAAACATTTTTTTCTGACCTATATGGCTGTATACAGTGCTTTGCTCCAAACAGGAATGGTGTCTGAATTGCCCGACAAGCAGCAGTTAGAAGGAACCTGATTTAACTTGCAAACTCTTGCCATGGGCTTTAAAATTCAAGGCTTATTAACAAATAAAGCCAAAATGTATTAGTTGTCTCAGACTTTTAGGCCACTTAAGCCTCAACGTACATTCATTCAGCACTCCGTTTAACGCAAAGTTTCCAATGAAAGAATACCTTTCAAAACTGAATTTGACCATTCCTGACATACTCTTTTGGTTTTGGCAGTGTTGCATTGTCTTTTCAGACTTATATTTTGATTAAGACAAGCAAATTTCCCAGTCAGATGAGTGGAATATTGAGAAAATGGTCTTTGAGAAATATTTGAACCCTAACCCTAACTAGCAAAACCCGAAGCTAGGGTTAGGGTTTTATTCCCGTACAATGTAGACAGTTTTTGATGGCATGGCTGTGTTTTAGGGCTGAAAGGATACTTAGGAATATCATTCTTTCAATGTTTTCTAAACATTTTTTTCTGACCTATATGGCTGTATACAGTGCTTTGCTCCAAACAGGAATGGTGTCTGAATTGACCGACAAGCAGCAGTTAGAAGGAACCTGATTTAACTTGCAAACTCTTGCCATGGGCTTTAAAATCCAAGGCTTATTAACAAATAAAGCCAAAATGTATTAGTTCTCTCAGACTTTTAGGCCACTTAAGCCTCAACGTACATTCATTCAGCACTCCGTTTAACGCAAAGTTTCCAATGAAAGAATCCCTTTCAAAACTGAATTTGACCATTCCTGACACACTCTTTTGGTTTTGGCAGTGTTGTATTGTCTTTTCAGACTTATATTTTGATTCAGACAAGCAAATTTCCCAGTCAAATGAGTGGAATATTGAGAAAATGGTCTTTGAGAAATATTTGAACCCTAACCCTAACTAGCAAAACCCGAAGCTAGGGTTAGGGTTTTATTCCCGTACAATGTAGACAGTTTTTGATGGCATGGCTGTGTTTTAGGGCTGAAAGGATACTTAGGAATATCGTTCTTTCAATGTTTTCTAAACATTTTTTTCTGACCTATATGGCTGTACACAGTGCTTTGCTCCAAAAAGGAATGGTGTCTGAATTGCCCGACAAGCAGCAGTTAGAAAGAACCTGATTTAACTTGCAAACTCTTGCCATGGGCTTTAAAATCCAAGGCTTATTAACAAATAGAGCCAAAATGTATTAGTTGTCTCAGACTTTTAGGCCACTTAAGCCTCAACGTACATTCATTCAGCACTCCGTTTAACGCAAAGTTTCCAATGAAAGAATACCTTTCAAAACTGAATTTGACCATTCCTGACACACTCTTTTGGTTTTGGCAGTGTTGTATTGTCTTTTCAGACTTATATTTTGAATCAGACAAGCAAATTTCCCAGTCAAATGAGTGGAATATTGAGAAAATGGTCTTTGAGAAATATTTGAACCCTAACCCTAACTAGCAAAACCCGAAGCTAGGGTTAGGGTTTTATTCCCGTACAATGTAGACAGTTTTTGATGGCATGGCTGTGTTTTAGGGCTGAAAGGATACTTAGGAATATAGTTCTTTCAATGTTTTCTAAACATTTTTTTCTGACCTATATGGCTGTATACAGTGCTTTGCTCCAAAAAGGAATGGTGTCTGAATTGCCCGACAAGCAGCAGTTAGAAAGAACCTGATTTAACTTGCAAACTCTTGCCATGGGCTTTAAAATCCAAGGCTTATTAACAAATAAAGCCAAAATGTATTAGTTGTCTCAGACTTTTAGGCCACTTAAGCCTCAACGTACATTCATTCAGCACTCCGTTTAACGCAAAGTTTCCAATGAAAGAATACCTTTCAAAACTGAATTTGACCATTCCTGACACACTCTTTTGGTTTTGGCAGTGTTGTATTGTCTTTTCAGACTTATATTTTGATTCAGACAAGCAAATTTCCCAGTCAAATGAGTGGAATATTGAGAAAATGGTCTTTGAGAAATATTTGAACCCTAACCCTAACTAGCAAAACCCGAAGCTAGGGTTAGGGTTTTATTCCCGTACAATGTAGACAGTTTTTGATGGCATGGCTGTGTTTTAGGGCTGAAAGGATACTTAGGAATATCGTTCTTTCAATGTTTTCTAAACATTTTTTTCTGACCTATATGGCTGTATACAGTGCTTTGCTCCAAACAGGAATGGTGTCTGAATTGCCCGACAAGCAGCAGTTAGAAGGAACCTGATTTAACTTGCAAACTCTTGCCATGGGCTTTAAAATTCAAGGCTTATTAACAAATAAAGCCAAAATGTATTAGTTGTCTCAGACTTTTAGGCCACTTAAGCCTCAACGTACATTCATTCAGCACTCCGTTTAACGCAAAGTTTCCAATGAAAGAATACCTTTCAAAACTGAATTTGACCATTCCTGACATACTCTTTTGGTTTTGGCAGTGTTGCATTGTCTTTTCAGACTTATATTTTGATTAAGACAAGCAAATTTCCCAGTCAGATGAGTGGAATATTGAGAAAATGGTCTTTGAGAAATATTTGAACCCTAACCCTAACTAGCAAAACCCGAAGCTAGGGTTAGGGTTTTATTCCCGTACAATGTAGACAGTTTTTGATGGCATGGCTGTGTTTTAGGGCTGAAAGGATACTTAGGAATATCATTCTTTCAATGTTTTCTAAACATTTTTTTCTGACCTATATGGCTGTATACAGTGCTTTGCTCCAAACAGGAATGGTGTCTGAATTGACCGACAAGCAGCAGTTAGAAGGAACCTGATTTAACTTGCAAACTCTTGCCATGGGCTTTAAAATCCAAGGCTTATTAACAAATAAAGCCAAAATGTATTAGTTCTCTCAGACTTTTAGGCCACTTAAGCCTCAACGTACATTCATTCAGCACTCCGTTTAACGCAAAGTTTCCAATGAAAGAATCCCTTTCAAAACTGAATTTGACCATTCCTGACACACTCTTTTGGTTTTGGCAGTGTTGTATTGTCTTTTCAGACTTATATTTTGATTCAGACAAGCAAATTTCCCAGTCAAATGAGTGGAATATTGAGAAAATGGTCTTTGAGAAATATTTGAACCCTAACCCTAACTAGCAAAACCCGAAGCTAGGGTTAGGGTTTTATTCCCGTACAATGTAGACAGTTTTTGATGGCATGGCTGTGTTTTAGGGCTGAAAGGATACTTAGGAATATCGTTCTTTCAATGTTTTCTAAACATTTTTTTCTGACCTATATGGCTGTACACAGTGCTTTGCTCCAAAAAGGAATGGTGTCTGAATTGCCCGACAAGCAGCAGTTAGAAAGAACCTGATTTAACTTGCAAACTCTTGCCATGGGCTTTAAAATCCAAGGCTTATTAACAAATAGAGCCAAAATGTATTAGTTGTCTCAGACTTTTAGGCCACTTAAGCCTCAACGTACATTCATTCAGCACTCCGTTTAACGCAAAGTTTCCAATGAAAGAATACCTTTCAAAACTGAATTTGACCATTCCTGACACACTCTTTTGGTTTTGGCAGTGTTGTATTGTCTTTTCAGACTTATATTTTGAATCAGACAAGCAAATTTCCCAGTCAAATGAGTGGAATATTGAGAAAATGGTCTTTGAGAAATATTTGAACCCTAACCCTAACTAGCAAAACCCGAAGCTAGGGTTAGGGTTTTATTCCCGTACAATGTAGACAGTTTTTGATGGCATGGCTGTGTTTTAGGGCTGAAAGGATACTTAGGAATATAGTTCTTTCAATGTTTTCTAAACATTTTTTTCTGACCTATATGGCTGTATACAGTGCTTTGCTCCAAAAAGGAATGGTGTCTGAATTGCCCGACAAGCAGCAGTTAGAAAGAACCTGATTGAACTTGCAAACTCTTGCCATGGGCTTTAAAATCCAAGGCTTATTAACAAATAAAGCCAAAATGTATTAGTTGTCTCAGACTTTTAGGCCACTTAAGCCTCAACGTACATTCATTCAGCACTCCGTTTAACGCAAAGTTTCCAATGAAAGAATACCTTTCAAAACTGAATTTGACCATTCCTGACACACTCTTTTGGTTTTGGCAGTGTTGTATTGTCTTTTCAGACTTATATTTTGATTCAGACAAGCACATTTCAAAGTCAAATGAGTGGAATATTGAGAAAATGGTCTTTGAGAAATATTTGAACCCTAACCCTAACTAGCAAAACCCGAAGCTAGGGTTAGGGTTTTATTCCCGTACAATGTAGACAGTTTTTGATGGCATGGCTGTGTTTTAGGGCTGAAAGGATACTTAGGAATATAGTTCTTTCAATGTTTTCTAAACATTTTAAACATTTTTTTCTGACCTATATGGCTGTATACAGTGCTTTGCTCCAAAAAGGAATGGTGTCTGAACTGGTTTTGGCAGTGTTGTATTGTCTTTTCAGACTTATATTTTGATTCAGACAAGCACATTTCCCAGTCAAATGAGTGGAATATTGAGAAAATGGTCTTTGAGAAATATTTGAACCCTAACCCTAACTAGCAAAACCCGAAGCTAGGGTTAGGGTTTTATTCCCGTACAATGTAGACAGTTTTTGATGGCATGGCTGTGTTTTAGGGCTGAAAGGATACTTAGGAATATAGTTCTTTCAATGTTTTCTAAACATTTTTTTCTGACCTATATGGCTGTATACAGTGCTTTGCTCCAAAAAGGAATAGTGTCTGAATTGCCCGACAAGCAGCAGTTAGAAAGAACCTGATTTAACTTGCAAACTCTTGCCATGGGCTTTAAAATCCAAGGCTTATTAACAAATAGAGCCAAAATGTATTAGTTGTCTCAGACTTTTAGGCCACTTAAGCCTCAACGTACATTCATTCAGCACTCCGTTTAACGCAAAGTTTCCAATGAAAGAATACCTTTCAAAACTGAATTTGACCATTCCTGACACACTCTTTTGGTTTTGGCAGTGTTGTATTGTCTTTTCAGACTTATATTTTGATTCAGACAAGCAAATTTCCCAGTCAAATGAGTGGAATATTGAGAAAATGGTCTTTGAGAAATATTTGAACCCTAACCCTAACTAGCAAAACCCGAAGCTAGGGTTAGGGTTTTATTCCCGTACAATGTAGACAGTTTTTGATGGCATGGCTGTGTTTTAGGGCTGAAAGGATACTTAGGAATATAGTTCTTTCAATGTTTTCTAAACATTTTTTTCTGACCTATATGGCTGTATACAGTGCTTTGCTCCAAAAAGGAATGGTGTCTGAATTGCCCGACAAGCAGCAGTTAGAAAGAACCTGATTTAACTTGCAAACTCTTGCCATGGGCTTTAAAATCCAAGGCTTATTAACAAATAGAGCCAAAATGTATTAGTTGTCTCAGACTTTTAGGCCACTTAAGCCTCAACGTACGTTCATTCAGCACTCCGTTTAACGCAAAGTTTCCAATGAAAGAATACCTTTCAAAACTGAATTTGACCATTCCTGACACACTCTTTTGGTTTTGGCAGTGTTGTATTGTCTTTTCAGACTTATATTTTGATTCAGACAAGCACATTTCCCAGTCAAATGAGTGGAATATTGAGAAAATGGTCTTTGAGAAATATTTGAACCCTAACCCTAACTAGCAAAACCCGAAGCTAGGGTTAGGGTTTTATTCCCGTACAATGTAGACAGTTTTTGATGGCATGGCTGTGTTTTAGGGCTGAAAGGATACTTAGGAATATAGTTCTTTCAATGTTTTCTAAACATTTTTTTCTGACCTATATGGCTGTACACAGTGCTTTGCTCCAAAAAGGAATGGTGTCTGAATTGCCCGACAAGCAGCAGTTAGAAAGAACCTGATTTAACTTGCAAACTCTTGCCATGGGCTTTAAAATCCAAGGCTTATTAACAAATAGAGCCAAAATGTATTAGTTGTCTCAGACTTTTAGGCCACTTAAGCCTCAACGTACATTCATTCAGCACTCCGTTTAACGCAAAGTTTCCAATGAAAGAATACCTTTCAAAACTGAATTTGACCATTCCTGACACACTCTTTTGGTTTTGGCAGTGTTGTATTGTCTTTTCAGACTTATATTTTGATTCAGACAAGCAAATTTCCCAGTCAAATGAGTGGAATATTGAGAAAATGGTCTTTGAGAAATATTTGAACCCTAACCCTAACTAGCAAAACCCGAAGCTAGGGTTAGGGTTTTATTCCCGTACAATGTAGACAGTTTTTGATGGCATGGCTGTGTTTTAGGGCTGAAAGGATACTTAGGAATATAGTTCTTTCAATGTTTTCTAAACATTTTTTTCTGACCTATATGGCTGTATACAGTGCTTTGCTCCAAAAAGGAATGGTGTCTGAATTGCCCGACAAGCAGCAGTTAGAAAGAACCTGATTTAACTTGCAAACTCTTGCCATGGGCTTTAAAATCCAAGGCTTATTAACAAATAGAGCCAAAATGTATTAGTTGTCTCAGGCTTTTAGGCCACTTAAGCCTCAACGTACGTTCATTCAGCACTCCGTTTAACGCAAAGTTTCCAATGAAAGAATACCTTTCAAAACTGAATTTGACCATTCCTGACACACTCTTTTGGTTTTGGCAGTGTTGTATTGTCTTTTCAGACTTATATTTTGATTCAGACAAGCACATTTCCCAGTCAAATGAGTGGAATATTGAGAAAATGGTCTTTGAGAAATATTTGAACCCTAACCCTAACTAGCAAAACCCGAAGCTAGGGTTAGGGTTTTATTCCCGTACAATGTAGACAGTTTTTGATGGCATGGCTGTGTTTTAGGGCTGAAAGGATACTTAGGAATATAGTTCTTTCAATGTTTTCTAAACATTTTTTTCTGACCTATATGGCTGTATACAGTGCTTTGCTCCAAAAAGGAATGGTGTCTGAATTGCCCGACAAGCAGCAGTTAGAAAGAACCTGATTTAACTTGCAAACTCTTGCCATGGGCTTTAAAATCCAAGGCTTATTAACAAATAGAGCCAAAATGTATTAGTTGTCTCAGACTTTTAGGCCACTTAAGCCTCAACGTACATTCATTCAGCACTCCGTTTAACGCAAAGTTTCCAATGAAAGAATACCTTTCAAAACTGAATTTGACCAGTCCTGACACACTCTTTTGGTTTTGGCAGTGTTGTATTGTCTTTTCAGACTTATATTTTGATTCAGACAAGCACATTTCCCAGTCAAATGAGTGGAATATTGAGAAAATGGTCTTTGAGAAATATTTGAACCCTAACCCTAACTAGCAAAACCCGAAGCTAGGGTTAGGGTTTTATTCCCGTACAATGTAGACAGTTTTTGATGGCATGGCTGTGTTTTAGGGCTGAAAGGATACTTAGGAATATAGTTCTTTCAATGTTTTCTAAACATTTTTTTCTGACCTATATGGCTGTATACAGTGCTTTGCTCCAAAAAGGAATGGTGTCTGAATTGCCCGACAAGCAGCAGTTAGAAAGAACCTGATTTAACTTGCAAACTCTTGCCATGGGCTTTAAAATCCAAGGCTTATTAACAAATAAAGCCAAAATGTATTAGTTGTCTCAGACTTTTAGGCCACTTAAGCCTCAACGTACATTCATTCAGCACTCCGTTTAACGCAAAGTTTCCAATGAAAGAATACCTTTCAAAACTGAATTTGACCATTCCTGACACACTCTTTTGGTTTTGGCAGTGTTGTATTGTCTTTTCAGACTTATATTTTGATTCAGACAAGCACATTTCCCAGTCAAATGAGTGGAATATTGAGAAAATGGTCTTTGAGAAATATTTGAACCCTAACCCTAACTAGCAAAACCCGAAGCTAGGGTTAGGGTTTTATTCCCGTACAATGTAGACAGTTTTTGATGGCATGGCTGTGTTTTAGGGCTGAAAGGATACTTAGGAATATAGTTCTTTCAATGTTTTCTAAACATTTTTTTCTGACCTATATGGCTGTATACAGTGCTTTGCTCCAAAAAGGAATGGTGTCTGAATTGCCCGACAAGCAGCAGTTAGAAAGAACCTGATTTAACTTGCAAACTCTTGCCATGGGCTTTAAAATCCAAGGCTTATTAACAAATAAAGCCAAAATGTATTAGTTGTCTCAGACTTTTAGGCCACTTAAGTCTCAACGTACGTTCATTCAGCACTCCGTTTAACGCAAAGTTTCCAATGAAAGAATACCTTTCAAAACTGAATTTGACCATTCCTGACACACTCTTTTGGTTTTGGCAGTGTTGTATTGTCTTTTCAGACTTATATTTTGATTCAGACAAGCACATTTCCCAGTCAAATGAGTGGAATATTGAGAAAATGGTCTTTGAGAAATATTTGAACCCTAACCCTAACTAGCAAAACCCGAAGCTAGGGTTAGGGTTTTATTCCCGTACAATGTAGACAGTTTTTGATGGCATGGCTGTGTTTTAGGGCTGAAAGGATACTTAGGAATATAGTTCTTTCAATGTTTTCTAAACATTTTTTTCTGACCTATATGGCTGTATACAGTGCTTTGCTCCAAAAAGGAATGGTGTCTGAATTGCCCGACAAGCAGCAGTTAGAAAGAACCTGATTTAACTTGCAAACTCTTGCCATGGGCTTTAAAATCCAAGGCTTATTAACAAATAGAGCCAAAATGTATTAGTTGTCTCAGACTTTTAGGCCACTTAAGCCTCAACGTACATTCATTCAGCACTCCGTTTAACGCAAAGTTTCCAATGAAAGAATACCTTTCAAAACTGAATTTGACCATTCCTGACACACTCTTTTGGTTTTGGCAGTGTTGTATTGTCTTTTCAGACTTATATTTTGATTCAGACAAGCACATTTCCCAGTCAAATGAGTGGAATATTGAGAAAATGGTCTTTGAGAAATATTTGAACCCTAACCCTAACTAGCAAAACCCGAAGCTAGGGTTAGGGTTTTATTCCCGTACAATGTAGACAGTTTTTGATGGCATGGCTGTGTTTTAGGGCTGAAAGGATACTTAGGAATATAGTTCTTTCAATGTTTTCTAAACATTTTTTTCTGACCTATATAGCTGTACACAGTGCTTTGCTCCAAAAAGGAATGGTGTCTGAATTGCCCGACAAGCAGCAGTTAGAAAGAACCTGATTTAACTTGCAAACTCTTGCCATGGGCTTTAAAATCCAAGGCTTATTAACAAATAAAGCCAAAATGTATTAGTTGTCTCAGACTTTTAGGCCACTTAAGCCTCAACGTACATTCATTCAGCACTCCGTTTAACGCAAAGTTTCCAATGAAAGAATACCTTTCAAAACTGAATTTGACCATTCCTGACACACTCTTTTGGTTTTGGCAGTGTTGTATTGTCTTTTCAGACTTATATTTTGATTCAGACAAGCACATTTCCCAGTCAAATGAGTGGAATATTGAGAAAATGGTCTTTGAGAAATATTTGAACCCTAACCCTAACTAGCAAAACCCGAAGCTAGGGTTAGGGTTTTATTCCCGTACAATGTAGACAGTTTTTGATGGCATGGCTGTGTTTTAGGGCTGAAAGGATACTTAGGAATATAGTTCTTTCAATGTTTTCTAAACATTTTTTTCTGACCTATATGGCTGTATACAGTGCTTTGCTCCAAAAAGGAATGGTGTCTGAATTGCCCGACAAGCAGCAGTTAGAAAGAACCTGATTTAACTTGCAAACTCTTGCCATGGGCTTTAAAATCCAAGGCTTATTAACAAATAAAGCCAAAATGTATTAGTTGTCTCAGACTTTTAGGCCACTTAAGCCTCAACGTACGTTCATTCAGCACTCCGTTTAACGCAAAGTTTCCAATGAAAGAATACCTTTCAAAACTGAATTTGACCATTCCTGACACACTCTTTTGGTTTTGGCAGTGTTGTATAGTCTTTTCAGACTCATATTTTGATTCAGACAAGCAAATTTCCCAGTCAAATGAGTGGAATATTGAGAAAATGGTCTTTGAGAAATATTTGAACCCTAACCCTAACTAGCAAAACCCGAAGCTAGGGTTAGGGTTTTATTCCCGTACAATGTAGACAGTTTTTGATGGCATGGCTGTGTTTTAGGGCTGAAAGGATACTTAGGAATATAGTTCTTTCAATGTTTTCTAAACATTTTTTTCTGACCTATATGGCTGTATACAGTGCTTTGCTCCAAAAAGGAATGGTGTCTGAATTGCCCGACAAGCAGCAGTTAGAAAGAACCTGATTTAACTTGCAAACTCTTGCCATGGGCTTTAAAATCCAAGGCTTATTACCAAATAAAGCCAAAATGTATTAGTTGTCTCAGACTTTTAGGCCACTTAAGCCTCAACGTACGTTCATTCAGCACTCCGTTTAACGCAAAGTTTCCAATGAAAGAATACCTTTCAAAACTGAATTTGACCATTCCTGACACACTCTTTTGGTTTTGGCAGTGTTGTATTGTCTTTTCAGACTTATATTTTGATTCAGACAAGCACATTTCCCAGTCAAATGAGTGGAATATTGAGAAAATGGTCTTTGAGAAATATTTGAACCCTAACCCTAACTAGCAAAACCCGAAGCTAGGGTTAGGGTTTTATTCCCGTACAATGTAGACAGTTTTTGATGGCATGGCTGTGTTTTAGGGCTGAAAGGATACTTAGGAATATAGTTCTTTCAATGTTCTCTAAACATTTTTTTCTGACCTATATGGCTGTACACAGTGCTTTGCTCCAAAAAGGAATGGTGTCTGAATTGCCCGACAAGCAGCAGTTAGAAAGAACCTGATTTAACCTGCAAACTCTTGCCATGGGCTTTAAAATCCAAGGCTTATTAACAAATAAAGCCAAAATGTATTAGTTGTCTCAGACTTTT
Source organism: Atractosteus spatula (assembly GCF_055471065.1). NCBI lineage: Eukaryota > Metazoa > Chordata > Actinopteri > Semionotiformes > Lepisosteidae > Atractosteus > Atractosteus spatula. The sequence goes on from NC_142711.1 coordinate 44,809,569, forward strand.
AGGCCACTTAAGCCTCAACGTACGTTCATTCAGCACTCCGTTTAACGCAAAGTTTCCAATGAAAGAGTACCTTTCAAAACTGAATTTGACCATTCCAGACACACTCTTTTGTTTTTGGCAGTGTTGTATTGTCTTTTCAGACTTATATTTTGATTCAGACAAGCACATTTCCCAGTCAAATGAGTGGAATATTGAGAAAATGGTCTTTGAGAAATATTTGAACCCTAACCCTAACTAGCAAAACCCGAAGCTAGGGTTAGGGTTTTATTCCCGTACAATGTAGACAGTTTTTGATGGCATGGCTGTGTTTTAGGGCTGAAAGGATACTTAGGAATATAGTTCTTTCAATGTTCTCTAAACATTTTTTTCTGACCTATATGGCTGTACACAGTGCTTTGCTCCAAAAAGGAATGGTGTCTGAATTGCCCGACAAGCAGCAGTTAGAAAGAACCTGATTTAACCTGCAAACTCTTGCCATGGGCTTTAAAATCCAAGGCTTATTAACAAATAAAGCCAAAATGTATTAGTTGTCTCAGACTTTTAGGCCACTTAAGCCTCAACGTACGTTCATTCAGCACTCCGTTTAACGCAAAGTTTCCAATGAAAGAGTACCTTTCAAAACTGAATTTGACCATTCCAGACACACTCTTTTGTTTTTGGCAGTGTTGTATTGTCTTTTCAGACTTATATTTTGATTCAGACAAGCACATTTCCCAGTCAAATGAGTGGAATATTGAGAAAATGGTCTTTGAGAAATATTTGAACCCTAACCCTAACTAGCAAAACCCGAAGCTAGGGTTAGGGTTTTATTCCCGTACAATGTAGACAGTTTTTGATGGCATGGCTGTGTTTTAGGGCTGAAAGGATACTTAGGAATATAGTTCTTTCAATGTTTTCTAAACATTTTTTTCTGACCTATATGGCTGTATACAGTGCTTTGCTCCAAAAAGGAATGGTGTCTGAATTGCCCGACAAGCAGCAGTTAGAAAGAACCTGATTTAACTTGCAAACTCTTGCCATGGGCTTTAAAATCCAAGGCTTATTAACAAATAAAGCCAAAATGTATTAGTTGTCTCAGACTTTTAGGCCACTTAAGCCTCAACGTACATTCATTCAGCACTCCGTTTAACGCAAAGTTTCCAATGAAAGAATACCTTTCAAAACTGAATTTGACCATTCCTGACACACTCTTTTGGTTTTGGCAGTGTTGTATTGTCTTTTCAGACTTATATTTTGATTCAGACAAGCACATTTCCCAGTCAAATGAGTGGAATATTGAGAAAATGGTCTTTGAGAAATATTTGAACCCTAACCCTAACTAGCAAAACCCGAAGCTAGGGTTAGGGTTTTATTCCCGTACAATGTAGACAGTTTTTGATGGCATGGCTGTGTTTTAGGGCTGAAAGGATACTTAGGAATATAGTTCTTTCAATGTTTTCTAAACATTTTTTTCTGACCTATATGGCTGTATACAGTGCTTTGCTCCAAAAAGGAATGGTGTCTGAATTGCCCGACAAGCAGCAGTTAGAAAGAACCTGATTTAACTTGCAAACTCTTGCCATGGGCTTTAAAATCCAAGGCTTATTAACAAATAGAGCCAAAATGTATTAGTTGTCTCAGACTTTTAGGCCACTTAAGCCTCAACGTACATTCATTCAGCACTCCGTTTAACGCAAAGTTTCCAATGAAAGAATACCTTTCAAAACTGAATTTGACCATTCCTGACACACTCTTTTGGTTTTGGCAGTGTTGTATTGTCTTTTCAGACTCATATTTTGATTCAGACAAGCAAATTTCCCAGTCAAATGAGTGGAATATTGAGAAAATGGTCTTTGAGAAATATTTGAACCCTAACCCTAACTAGCAAAACCCGAAGCTAGGGTTAGGGTTTTATTCCCGTACAATGTAGACAGTTTTTGATGGCATGGCTGTGTTTTAGGGCTGAAAGGATACTTAGGAATATAGTTCTTTCAATGTTTTCTAAACATTTTTTTCTGACCTATATGGCTGTATACAGTGCTTTGCTCCAAAAAGGAATGGTGTCTGAATTGCCCGACAAGCAGCAGTTAGAAAGAACCTGATTTAACTTGCAAACTCTTGCCATGGGCTTTAAAATCCAAGGCTTATTAACAAATAGAGCCAAAATGTATTAGTTGTCTCAGACTTTTAGGCCACTTAAGCCTCAACGTACATTCATTCAGCACTCCGTTTAACGCAAAGTTTCCAATGAAAGAATACCTTTCAAAACTGAATTTGACCATTCCTGACACACTCTTTTGGTTTTGGCAGTGTTGTATTGTCTTTTCAGACTTATATTTTGATTCAGACAAGCAAATTTCCCAGTCAAATGAGTGGAATATTGAGAAAATGGTCTTTGAGAAATATTTGAACCCTAACCCTAACTAGCAAAACCCGAAGCTAGGGTTAGGGTTTTATTCCCGTACAATGTAGACAGTTTTTGATGGCATGGCTGTGTTTTAGGGCTGAAAGGATACTTAGGAATATAGTTCTTTCAATGTTTTCTAAACATTTTTTTCTGACCTATATGGCTGTATACAGTGCTTTGCTCCAAAAAGGAATGGTGTCTGAATTGCCCGACAAGCAGCAGTTAAAAAGAACCTGATTTAACTTGCAAACTCTTGCCATGGGCTTTAAAATCCAAGGCTTATTAACAAATAAAGCCAAAATGTATTAGTTGTCTCAGACTTTTAGGCCACTTAAGCCTCAACGTACGTTCATTCAGCACTCCGTTTAACGCAAAGTTTCCAATGAAAGAATACCTTTCAAAACTGAATTTGACCATTCCTGACACACTCTTTTGGTTTTGGCAGTGTTGTATTGTCTTTTCAGACTCATATTTTGATTCAGACAAGCAAATTTCCCAGTCAAATGAGTGGAATATTGAGAAAATGGTCTTTGAGAAATATTTGAACCCTAACCCTAACTAGCAAAACCCGAAGCTAGGGTTAGGGTTTTATTCCCGTACAATGTAGACAGTTTTTGATGGCATGGCTGTGTTTTAGGGCTGAAAGGATACTTAGGAATATAGTTCTTTCAATGTTTTCTAAACATTTTTTTCTGACCTATATGGCTGTATACAGTGCTTTGCTCCAAAAAGGAATGGTGTCTGAATTGCCCGACAAGCAGCAGTTAGAAAGAACCTGATTTAACTTGCAAACTCTTGCCATGGGCTTTAAAATCCAAGGCTTATTAACAAATAAAGCCAAAATGTATTAGTTGTCTCAGACTTTTAGGCCACTTAAGCCTCAACGTACGTTCATTCAGCACTCCGTTTAACGCAAAGTTTCCAATGAAAGAATACCTTTCAAAACTGAATTTCACCATTCCTGACACACTCTTTTGGTTTTGGCAGTGTTGTATTGTCTTTTCAGACTCATATTTTGATTCAGACAAGCAAATTTCCCAGTCAAATGAGTGGAATATTGAGAAAATGGTCTTTGAGAAATATTTGAACCCTAACCCTAACTAGCAAAACCCGAAGCTAGGGTTAGGGTTTTATTCCCGTACAATGTAGACAGTTTTTGATGGCATGGCTGTGTTTTAGGGCTGAAAGGATACTTAGGAATATAGTTCTTTCAATGTTTTCTAAACATTTTTTTCTGACCTATATGGCTGTATACAGTGCTTTGCTCCAAAAAGGAATGGTGTCTGAATTGCCCGACAAGCAGCAGTTAGAAAGAACCTGATTTAACTTGCAAACTCTTGCCATGGGCTTTAAAATCCAAGGCTTATTAACAAATAGAGCCAAAATGTATTAGTTGTCTCAGACTTTTAGGCCACTTAAGCCTCAACGTACATTCATTCAGCACTCCGTTTAACGCAAAGTTTCCAATGAAAGAATACCTTTCAAAACTGAATTTGACCATTCCTGACCCACTCTTTTGGTTTTGGCAGTGTTGTATTGTCTTTTCAGACTCATATTTTGATTCAGACAAGCAAATTTCCCAGTCAAATGAGTGGAATATTGAGAAAATGGTCTTTGAGAAATATTTGAACCCTAACCCTAACTAGCAAAACCCGAAGCTAGGGTTAGGGTTTTATTCCCGTACAATGTAGACAGTTTTTGATGGCATGGCTGTGTTTTAGGGCTGAAAGGATACTTAGGAATATAGTTCTTTCAATGTTTTCTAAACATTTTTTTCTGACCTATATGGCTGTATACAGTGCTTTGCTCCAAAAAGGAATGGTGTCTGAATTGCCCGACAAGCAGCAGTTAGAAAGAACCTGATTTAACTTGCAAACTCTTGCCATGGGCTTTAAAATCCAAGGCTTATTAACAAATAGAGCCAAAATGAATTAGTTGTCTCAGACTTTTAGGCCACTTAAGCCTCAACGTACATTCATTCAGCACTCCGTTTAACGCAAAGTTTCCAATGAAAGAATACCTTTCAAAACTGAATTTGACCATTCCTGACACACTCTTTTGGTTTTGGCAGTGTTGTATTGTCTTTTCAGACTTATATTTTGATTCAGACAAGCACATTTCCCAGTCAAATGAGTGGAATATTGAGAAAATGGTCTTTGAGAAATATTTGAACCCTAACCCTAACTAGCAAAACCCGAAGCTAGGGTTAGGGTTTTATTCCCGTACAATGTAGACAGTTTTTGATGGCATGGCTGTGTTTTAGGGCTGAAAGGATACTTAGGAATATAGTTCTTTCAATGTTTTCTAAACATTTTTTTCTGACCTATATGGCTGTATACAGTGCTTTGCTCCAAAAAGGAATGGTGTCTGAATTGCCCGACAAGCAGCAGTTAGAAAGAACCTGATTTAACTTGCAAACTCTTGCCATGGGCTTTAAAATCCAAGGCTTATTAACAAATAGAGCCAAAATGTATTAGTTGTCTCAGACTTTTAGGCCACTTAAGCCTCAACGTACGTTCATTCAGCACTCCGTTTAACGCAAAGTTTCCAATGAAAGAATACCTTTCAAAACTGAATTTGACCATTCCTGACACACTCTTTTGGTTTTGGCAGTGTTGTATTGTCTTTTCAGACTTATATTTTGATTCAGACAAGCAAATTTCCCAGTCAAATGAGTGGAATATTGAGAAAATGGTCTTTGAGAAATATTTGAACCCTAACCCTAACTAGCAAAACCCGAAGCTAGGGTTAGGGTTTTATTCCCGTACAATGTAGACAGTTTTTGATGGCATGGCTGTGTTTTAGGGCTGAAAGGATACTTAGGAATATAGTTCTTTCAATGTTTTCTAAACATTTTTTTCTGACCTATATGGCTGTATACAGTGCTTTGCTCCAAAAAGGAATGGTGTCTGAATTGCCCGACAAGCAGCAGTTAGAAAGAACCTGATTTAACTTGCAAACTCTTGCCATGGGCTTTAAAATCCAAGGCTTATTAACAAATAAAGCCAAAATGTATTAGTTGTCTCAGACTTTTAGGCCACTTAAGCCTCAACGTACGTTCATTCAGCACTCCGTTTAACGCAAAGTTTCCAATGAAAGAATACCTTTCAAAACTGAATTTGACCATTCCTGACACACTCTTTTGGTTTTGGCAGTGTTGTATTGTCTTTTCAGACTCATATTTTGATTCAGACAAGCAAATTTCCCAGTCAAATGAGTGGAATATTGAGAAAATGGTCTTTGAGAAATATTTGAACCCTAACCCTAACTAGCAAAACCCGAAGCTAGGGTTAGGGTTTTATTCCCGTACAATGTAGACAGTTTTTGATGGCATGGCTGTGTTTTAGGGCTGAAAGGATACTTAGGAATATAGTTCTTTCAATGTTTTCTAAACATTTTTTTCTGACCTATATGGCTGTATACAGTGCTTTGCTCCAAAAAGGAATGGTGTCTGAATTGCCCGACAAGCAGCAGTTAGAAAGAACCTGATTTAACTTGCAAACTCTTGCCATGGGCTTTAAAATCCAAGGCTTATTAACAAATAAAGCCAAAATGTATTAGTTGTCTCAGACTTTTAGGCCACTTAAGCCTCAACGTACGTTCATTCAGCACTCCGTTTAACGCAAAGTTTCCAATGAAAGAATACCTTTCAAAACTGAATTTCACCATTCCTGACACACTCTTTTGGTTTTGGCAGTGTTGTATTGTCTTTTCAGACTCATATTTTGATTCAGACAAGCAAATTTCCCAGTCAAATGAGTGGAATATTGAGAAAATGGTCTTTGAGAAATATTTGAACCCTAACCCTAACTAGCAAAACCCGAAGCTAGGGTTAGGGTTTTATTCCCGTACAATGTAGACAGTTTTTGATGGCATGGCTGTGTTTTAGGGCTGAAAGGATACTTAGGAATATAGTTCTTTCAATGTTTTCTAAACATTTTTTTCTGACCTATATGGCTGTATACAGTGCTTTGCTCCAAAAAGGAATGGTGTCTGAATTGCCCGACAAGCAGCAGTTAGAAAGAACCTGATTTAACTTGCAAACTCTTGCCATGGGCTTTAAAATCCAAGGCTTATTAACAAATAAAGCCAAAATGTATTAGTTGTCTCAGACTTTTAGGCCACTTAAGCCTCAACGTACGTTCATTCAGCACTCCGTTTAACGCAAAGTTTCCAATGAAAGAATACCTTTCAAAACTGAATTTCACCATTCCTGACACACTCTTTTGGTTTTGGCAGTGTTGTATTGTCTTTTCAGACTCATATTTTGATTCAGACAAGCAAATTTCCCAGTCAAATGAGTGGAATATTGAGAAAATGGTCTTTGAGAAATATTTGAACCCTAACCCTAACTAGCAAAACCCGAAGCTAGGGTTAGGGTTTTATTCCCGTACAATGTAGACAGTTTTTGATGGCATGGCTGTGTTTTAGGGCTGAAAGGATACTTAGGAATATAGTTCTTTCAATGTTTTCTAAACATTTTTTTCTGACCTATATGGCTGTATACAGTGCTTTGCTCCAAAAAGGAATGGTGTCTGAATTGCCCGACAAGCAGCAGTTAGAAAGAACCTGATTTAACTTGCAAACTCTTGCCATGGGCTTTAAAATCCAAGGCTTATTAACAAATAAAGCCAAAATGTATTAGTTGTCTCAGACTTTTAGGCCACTTAAGCCTCAACGTACGTTCATTCAGCACTCCGTTTAACGCAAAGTTTCCAATGAAAGAATACCTTTCAAAACTGAATTTGACCATTCCTGACACACTCTTTTGGTTTTGGCAGTGTTGTATTGTCTTTTCAGACTTATATTTTGATTCAGACAAGCAAATTTCCCAGTCAAATGAGTGGAATATTGAGAAAATGGTCTTTGAGAAATATTTGAACCCTAACCCTAACTAGCAAAACCCGAAGCTAGGGTTAGGGTTTTATTCCCGTACAATGTAGACAGTTTTTGATGGCATGGCTGTGTTTTAGGGCTGAAAGGATACTTAGGAATATAGTTCTTTCAATGTTTTCTAAACATTTTTTTCTGACCTATATGGCTGTATACAGTGCTTTGCTCCAAAAAGGAATGGTGTCTGAATTGCCCGACAAGCAGCAGTTAGAAAGAACCTGATTTAACTTGCAAACTCTTGCCATGGGCTTTAAAATCCAAGGCTTATTAACAAATAGAGCCAAAATGTATTAGTTGTCTCAGACTTTTAGGCCACTTAAGCCTCAACGTACATTCATTCAGCACTCCGTTTAATGCAAAGTTTCCAATGAAAGAATACCTTTCAAAACTGAATTTGACCATTCCTGACACACTCTTTTGGTTTTGGCAGTGTTGTATTGTCTTTTCAGACTTATATTTTGATTCAGACAAGCACATTTCCCAGTCAAATGAGTGGAATATTGAGAAAATGGTCTTTGAGAAATATTTGAACCCTAACCCTAACTAGCATAACCCGAAGCTAGGGTTAGGGTTTTATTCCCGTACAATGTAGACAGTTTTTGATGGCATGGCTGTGTTTTAGGGCTGAAAGGATACTTAGGAATATAGTTCTTTCAATGTTTTCTAAACATTTTTTTCTGACCTATATGGCTGTATACAGTGCTTTGCTCCAAAAAGGAATGGTGTCTGAATTGCCCGACAAGCAGCAGTTAGAAAGAACCTGATTTAACTTGCAAACTCTTGCCATGGGCTTTAAAATCCAAGGCTTATTAACAAATAAAGCCAAAATGTATTAGTTGTCTCAGACTTTTAGGCCACTTAAGCCTCAACGTACGTTCATTCAGCACTCCGTTTAACGCAAAGTTTCCAATGAAAGAATACCTTTCAAAACTGAATTTGACCATTCCTGACACACTCTTTTGGTTTTGGCAGTGTTGTATTGTCTTTTCAGACTTATATTTTGATTCAGACAAGCACATTTCCCAGTCAAATGAGTGGAATATTGAGAAAATGGTCTTTGAGAAATATTTGAACCCTAACCCTAACTAGCAAAACCCGAAGCTAGGGTTAGGGTTTTATTCCCGTACAATGTAGACAGTTTTTGATGGCATGGCTGTGTTTTAGGGCTGAAAGGATACTTAGGAATATAGTTCTTTCAATGTTTTCTAAACATTTTTTTCTGACCTATATGGCTGTATACAGTGCTTTGCTCCAAAAAGGAATGGTGTCTGAATTGCCCGACAAGCAGCAGTTAGAAAGAACCTGATTTAACTTGCAAACTCTTGCCATGGGCTTTAAAATCCAAGGCTTATTAACAAATAAAGCCAAAATGTATTAGTTGTCTCAGACTTTTAGGCCACTTAAGCCTCAACGTACGTTCATTCAGCACTCCGTTTAACGCAAAGTTTCCAATGAAAGAATACCTTTCAAAACTGAATTTGACCATTCCTGACACACTCTTTTGGTTTTGGCAGTGTTGTATTGTCTTTTCAGACTCATATTTTGATTCAGACAAGCAAATTTCCCAGTCAAATGAGTGGAATATTGAGAAAATGGTCTTTGAGAAATATTTGAACCCTAACCCTAACTAGCAAAACCCGAAGCTAGGGTTAGGGTTTTATTCCCGTACAATGTAGACAGTTTTTGATGGCATGGCTGTGTTTTAGGGCTGAAAGGATACTTAGGAATATAGTTCTTTCAATGTTTTCTAAACATTTTTTTCTGACCTATATGGCTGTATACAGTGCTTTGCTCCAAAAAGGAATGGTGTCTGAATTGCCCGACAAGCAGCAGTTAGAAAGAACCTGATTTAACTTGCAAACTCTTGCCATGGGCTTTAAAATCCAAGGCTTATTAACAAATAAAGCCAAAATGTATTAGTTGTCTCAGACTTTTAGGCCACTTAAGCCTCAACGTACGTTCATTCAGCACTCCGTTTAACGCAAAGTTTCCAATGAAAGAATACCTTTCAAAACTGAATTTCACCATTCCTGACACACTCTTTTGGTTTTGGCAGTGTTGTATTGTCTTTTCAGACTCATATTTTGATTCAGACAAGCAAATTTCCCAGTCAAATGAGTGGAATATTGAGAAAATGGTCTTTGAGAAATATTTGAACCCTAACCCTAACTAGCAAAACCCGAAGCTAGGGTTAGGGTTTTATTCCCGTACAATGTAGACAGTTTTTGATGGCATGGCTGTGTTTTAGGGCTGAAAGGATACTTAGGAATATAGTTCTTTCAATGTTTTCTAAACATTTTTTTCTGACCTATATGGCTGTATACAGTGCTTTGCTCCAAAAAGGAATGGTGTCTGAATTGCCCGACAAGCAGCAGTTAGAAAGAACCTGATTTAACTTGCAAACTCTTGCCATGGGCTTTAAAATCCAAGGCTTATTAACAAATAAAGCCAAAATGTATTAGTTGTCTCAGACTTTTAGGCCACTTAAGCCTCAACGTACGTTCATTCAGCACTCCGTTTAACGCAAAGTTTCCAATGAAAGAATACCTTTCAAAACTGAATTTCACCATTCCTGACACACTCTTTTGGTTTTGGCAGTGTTGTATTGTCTTTTCAGACTCATATTTTGATTCAGACAAGCAAATTTCCCAGTCAAATGAGTGGAATATTGAGAAAATGGTCTTTGAGAAATATTTGAACCCTAACCCTAACTAGCAAAACCCGAAGCTAGGGTTAGGGTTTTATTCCCGTACAATGTAGACAGTTTTTGATGGCATGGCTGTGTTTTAGGGCTGAAAGGATACTTAGGAATATAGTTCTTTCAATGTTTTCTAAACATTTTTTTCTGACCTATATGGCTGTATACAGTGCTTTGCTCCAAAAAGGAATGGTGTCTGAATTGCCCGACAAGCAGCAGTTAGAAAGAACCTGATTTAACTTGCAAACTCTTGCCATGGGCTTTAAAATCCAAGGCTTATTAACAAATAAAGCCAAAATGTATTAGTTGTCTCAGACTTTTAGGCCACTTAAGCCTCAACGTACGTTCATTCAGCACTCCGTTTAACGCAAAGTTTCCAATGAAAGAATACCTTTCAAAACTGAATTTGACCATTCCTGACACACTCTTTTGGTTTTGGCAGTGTTGTATTGTCTTTTCAGACTTATATTTTGATTCAGACAAGCAAATTTCCCAGTCAAATGAGTGGAATATTGAGAAAATGGTCTTTGAGAAATATTTGAACCCTAACCCTAACTAGCAAAACCCGAAGCTAGGGTTAGGGTTTTATTCCCGTACAATGTAGACAGTTTTTGATGGCATGGCTGTGTTTTAGGGCTGAAAGGATACTTAGGAATATAGTTCTTTCAATGTTTTCTAAACATTTTTTTCTGACCTATATGGCTGTATACAGTGCTTTGCTCCAAAAAGGAATGGTGTCTGAATTGCCCGACAAGCAGCAGTTAGAAAGAACCTGATTTAACTTGCAAACTCTTGCCATGGGCTTTAAAATCCAAGGCTTATTAACAAATAGAGCCAAAATGTATTAGTTGTCTCAGACTTTTAGGCCACTTAAGCCTCAACGTACATTCATTCAGCACTCCGTTTAATGCAAAGTTTCCAATGAAAGAATACCTTTCAAAACTGAATTTGACCATTCCTGACACACTCTTTTGGTTTTGGCAGTGTTGTATTGTCTTTTCAGACTTATATTTTGATTCAGACAAGCACATTTCCCAGTCAAATGAGTGGAATATTGAGAAAATGGTCTTTGAGAAATATTTGAACCCTAACCCTAACTAGCATAACCCGAAGCTAGGGTTAGGGTTTTATTCCCGTACAATGTAGACAGTTTTTGATGGCATGGCTGTGTTTTAGGGCTGAAAGGATACTTAGGAATATAGTTCTTTCAATGTTTTCTAAACATTTTTTTCTGACCTATATGGCTGTATACAGTGCTTTGCTCCAAAAAGGAATGGTGTCTGAATTGCCCGACAAGCAGCAGTTAGAAAGAACCTGATTTAACTTGCAAACTCTTGCCATGGGCTTTAAAATCCAAGGCTTATTAACAAATAAAGCCAAAATGTATTAGTTGTCTCAGACTTTTAGGCCACTTAAGCCTCAACGTACGTTCATTCAGCACTCCGTTTAACGCAAAGTTTCCAATGAAAGAATACCTTTCAAAACTGAATTTGACCATTCCTGACACACTCTTTTGGTTTTGGCAGTGTTGTATTGTCTTTTCAGACTTATATTTTGATTCAGACAAGCACATTTCCCAGTCAAATGAGTGGAATATTGAGAAAATGGTCTTTGAGAAATATTTGAACCCTAACCCTAACTAGCAAAACCCGAAGCTAGGGTTAGGGTTTTATTCCCGTACAATGTAGACAGTTTTTGATGGCATGGCTGTGTTTTAGGGCTGAAAGGATACTTAGGAATATAGTTCTTTCAATGTTTTCTAAACATTTTTTTCTGACCTATATGGCTGTATACAGTGCTTTGCTCCAAAAAGGAATGGTGTCTGAATTGCCCGACAAGCAGCAGTTAGAAAGAACCTGATTTAACTTGCAAACTCTTGCCATGGGCTTTAAAATCCAAGGCTTATTAACAAATAAAGCCAAAATGTATTAGTTGTCTCAGACTTTTAGGCCACTTAAGCCTCAACGTACGTTCATTCAGCACTCCGTTTAACGCAAAGTTTCCAATGAAAGAATACCTTTCAAAACTGAATTTGACCATTCCTGACACACTCTTTTGGTTTTGGCAGTGTTGTATTGTCTTTTCAGACTCATATTTTGATTCAGACAAGCAAATTTCCCAGTCAAATGAGTGGAATATTGAGAAAATGGTCTTTGAGAAATATTTGAACCCTAACCCTAACTAGCAAAACCCGAAGCTAGGGTTAGGGTTTTATTCCCGTACAATGTAGACAGTTTTTGATGGCATGGCTGTGTTTTAGGGCTGAAAGGATACTTAGGAATATAGTTCTTTCAATGTTTTCTAAACATTTTTTTCTGACCTATATGGCTGTATACAGTGCTTTGCTCCAAAAAGGAATGGTGTCTGAATTGCCCGACAAGCAGCAGTTAGAAAGAACCTGATTTAACTTGCAAACTCTTGCCATGGGCTTTAAAATCCAAGGCTTATTAACAAATAGAGCCAAAATGTATTAGTTGTCTCAGACTTTTAGGCCACTTAAGCCTCAACGTACGTTCATTCAGCACTCCGTTTAACGCAAAGTTTCCAATGAAAGAATACCTTTCAAAACTTAATTTCACCATTCCTGACACACTCTTTTGGTTTTGGCAGTGTTGTATTGTCTTTTCAGACTTATATTTTGATTCAGACAAGCAAATTTCCCAGTCAAATGAGTGGAATATTGAGAAAATGGTCTTTGAGAAATATTTGAACCCTAACCCTAACTAGCAAAACCCGAAGCTAGGGTTAGGGTTTTATTCCCGTACAATGTAGACAGTTTTTGATGGCATGGCTGTGTTTTAGGGCTGAAAGGATACTTAGGAATATAGTTCTTTCAATGTTTTCTAAACATTTTTTTCTGACCTATATGGCTGTATACAGTGCTTTGCTCCAAAAAGGAATGGTGTCTGAATTGCCCGACAAGCAGCAGTTAGAAAGAACCTGATTTAACTTGCAAACTCTTGCCATGGGCTTTAAAATCCAAGGCTTATTAACAAATAAAGCCAAAATGTATTAGTTGTCTCAGACTTTTAGGCCACTTAAGCCTCAACGTACGTTCATTCAGCACTCCGTTTAACGCAAAGTTTCCAATGAAAGAATACCTTTCAAAACTGAATTTGACCATTCCTGACACACTCTTTTGGTTTTGGCAGTGTTGTATTGTCTTTTCAGACTCATATTTTGATTCAGACAAGCAAATTTCCCAGTCAAATGAGTGGAATATTGAGAAAATGGTCTTTGAGAAATATTTGAACCCTAACCCTAACTAGCAAAACCCGAAGCTAGGGTTAGGGTTTTATTCCCGTACAATGTAGACAGTTTTTGATGGCATGGCTGTGTTTTAGGGCTGAAAGGATACTTAGGAATATAGTTCTTTCAATGTTTTCTAAACATTTTTTTCTGACCTATATGGCTGTATACAGTGCTTTGCTCCAAAAAGGAATGGTGTCTGAATTGCCCGACAAGCAGCAGTTAGAAAGAACCTGATTTAACTTGCAAACTCTTGCCATGGGCTTTAAAATCCAAGGCTTATTAACAAATAAAGCCAAAATGTATTAGTTGTCTCAGACTTTTAGGCCACTTAAGCCTCAACGTACGTTCATTCAGCACTCCGTTTAACGCAAAGTTTCCAATGAAAGAATACCTTTCAAAACTGAATTTGACCATTCCTGACACACTCTTTTGGTTTTGGCAGTGTTGTATTGTCTTTTCAGACTCATATTTTGATTCAGACAAGCAAATTTCCCAGTCAAATGAGTGGAATATTGAGAAAATGGTCTTTGAGAAATATTTGAACCCTAACCCTAACTAGCAAAACCCGAAGCTAGGGTTAGGGTTTTATTCCCGTACAATGTAGACAGTTTTTGATGGCATGGCTGTGTTTTAGGGCTGAAAGGATACTTAGGAATATAGTTCTTTCAATGTTTTCTAAACATTTTTTTCTGACCTATATGGCTGTATACAGTGCTTTGCTCCAAAAAGGAATGGTGTCTGAATTGCCCGACAAGCAGCAGTTAGAAAGAACCTGATTTAACTTGCAAACTCTTGCCATGGGCTTTAAAATCCAAGGCTTATTACCAAATAAAGCCAAAATGTATTAGTTGTCTCAGACTTTTAGGCCACTTAAGCCTCAACGTACGTTCATTCAGCACTCCGTTTAACGCAAAGTTTCCAATGAAAGAATACCTTTCAAAACTGAATTTCACCATTCCTGACACACTCTTTTGGTTTTGGCAGTGTTGTATTGTCTTTTCAGACTTATATTTTGATTCAGACAAGCAAATTTCCCAGTCAAATGAGTGGAATATTGAGAAAATGGTCTTTGAGAAATATTTGAACCCTAACCCTAACTAGCAAAACCCGAAGCTAGGGTTAGGGTTTTATTCCCGTACAATGTAGACAGTTTTTGATGGCATGGCTGTGTTTTAGGGCTGAAAGGATACTTAGGAATATAGTTCTTTCAATGTTTTCTAAACATTTTTTTCTGACCTATATGGCTGTATACAGTGCTTTGCTCCAAAAAGGAATGGTGTCTGAATTGCCCGACAAGCAGCAGTTAGAAAGAACCTGATTTAACTTGCAAACTCTTGCCATGGGCTTTAAAATCCAAGGCTTATTAACAAATAAAGCCAAAATGTATTAGTTGTCTCAGACTTTTAGGCCACTTAAGCCTCAACGTACATTCATTCAGCACTCCGTTTAACGCAAAGTTTCCAATGAAAGAATACCTTTCAAAACTGAATTTGACCATTCCTGACACACTCTTTTGGTTTTGGCAGTGTTGTATTGTCTTTTCAGACTTATATTTTGATTCAGACAAGCACATTTCCCAGTCAAATGAGTGGAATATTGAGAAAATGGTCTTTGAGAAATATTTGAACCCTAACCCTAACTAGCAAAACCCGAAGCTAGGGTTAGGGTTTTATTCCCGTACAATGTAGACAGTTTTTGATGGCATGGCTGTGTTTTAGGGCTGAAAGGATACTTAGGAATATAGTTCTTTCAATGTTTTCTAAACATTTTTTTCTGACCTATATGGCTGTATACAGTGCTTTGCTCCAAAAAGGAATGGTGTCTGAATTGCCCGACAAGCAGCAGTTAGAAAGAACCTGATTTAACTTGCAAACTCTTGCCATGGGCTTTAAAATCCAAGGCTTATTAACAAATAAAGCCAAAATGTATTAGTTGTCTCAGACTCTTAGGCCACTTAAGCCTCAAGGTACGTTCATTCAGCACTCCGTTTAACGCAAAGTTTCCAATGAAAGAATACCTTTCAAAACTGAATTTGACCATTCCTGACACACTCTTTTGGTTTTGGCAGTGTTGTATTGTCTTTTCAGACTTATATTTTGATTCAGACAAGCACATTTCCCAGTCAAATGAGTGGAATATTGAGAAAATGGTCTTTGAGAAATATTTGAACCCTAACCCTAACTAGCAAAACCCGAAGCTAGGGTTAGGGTTTTATTCCCGTACAATGTAGACAGTTTTTGATGGCATGGCTGTGTTTTAGGGCTGAAAGGATACTTAGGAATATAGTTCTTTCAATGTTTTCTAAACATTTTTTTCTGACCTATATGGCTGTATACAGTGCTTTGCTCCAAAAAGGAATGGTGTCTGAATTGCCCGACAAGCAGCAGTTAGAAAGAACCTGATTTAACTTGCAAACTGTTGCCATGGGCTTTAAAATCCAAGGCTTATTAACAAATAAAGCCAAAATGTATTAGTTGTCTCAGACTTTTAGGCCACTTAAGCCTCAACGTACGTTCATTCAGCACTCCGTTTAACGCAAAGTTTCCAATGAAAGAATACCTTTCAAAACTGAATTTGACCATTCCTGACACACTCTTTTGGTTTTGGCAGTGTTGTATTGTCTTTTCAGACTTATATTTTGATTCAGACAAGCACATTTCCCAGTCAAATGAGTGGAATATTGAGAAAATGGTCTTTGAGAAATATTTGAACCCTAACCCTAACTAGCAAAACCCGAAGCTAGGGTTAGGGTTTTATTCCCGTACAATGTAGACAGTTTTTGATGGCATGGCTGTGTTTTAGGGCTGAAAGGATACTTAGGAATATAGTTCTTTCAATGTTTTCTAAACATTTTTTTCTGACCTATATGGCTGTATACAGTGCTTTGCTCCAAAAAGGAATGGTGTCTGAATTGCCCGACAAGCAGCAGTTAGAAAGAACCTGATTTAACTTGCAAACTCTTGCCATGGGCTTTAAAATCCAAGGCTTATTAACAAATAAAGCCAAAATGTATTAGTTGTCTCAGACTTTTAGGCCACTTAAGCCTCAACGTACGTTCATTCAGCACTCCGTTTAACGCAAAGTTTCCAATGAAAGAATACCTTTCAAAACTGAATTTGACCATTCCTGACACACTCTTTTGGTTTTGGCAGTGTTGTATTGTCTTTTCAGACTCATATTTTGATTCAGACAAGCAAATTTCCCAGTCAAATGAGTGGAATATTGAGAAAATGGTCTTTGAGAAATATTTGAACCCTAACCCTAACTAGCAAAACCCGAAGCTAGGGTTAGGGTTTTATTCCCGTACAATGTAGACAGTTTTTGATGGCATGGCTGTGTTTTAGGGCTGAAAGGATACTTAGGAATATAGTTCTTTCAATGTTTTCTAAACATTTTTTTCTGACCTATATGGCTGTATACAGTGCTTTGCTCCAAAAAGGAATGGTGTCTGAATTGCCCGACAAGCAGCAGTTAGAAAGAACCTGATTTAACTTGCAAACTCTTGCCATGGGCTTTAAAATCCAAGGCTTATTACCAAATAAAGCCAAAATGTATTAGTTGTCTCAGACTTTTAGGCCACTTAAGCCTCAACGTACGTTCATTCAGCACTCCGTTTAACGCAAAGTTTCCAATGAAAGAATACCTTTCAAAACTGAATTTCACCATTCCTGACACACTCTTTTGGTTTTGGCAGTGTTGTATTGTCTTTTCAGACTTATATTTTGATTCAGACAAGCAAATTTCCCAGTCAAATGAGTGGAATATTGAGAAAATGGTCTTTGAGAAATATTTGAACCCTAACCCTAACTAGCAAAACCCGAAGCTAGGGTTAGGGTTTTATTCCCGTACAATGTAGACAGTTTTTGATGGCATGGCTGTGTTTTAGGGCTGAAAGGATACTTAGGAATATAGTTCTTTCAATGTTTTCTAAACATTTTTTTCTGACCTATATGGCTGTATACAGTGCTTTGCTCCAAAAAGGAATGGTGTCTGAATTGCCCGACAAGCAGCAGTTAGAAAGAACCTGATTTAACTTGCAAACTCTTGCCATGGGCTTTAAAATCCAAGGCTTATTAACAAATAAAGCCAAAATGTATTAGTTGTCTCAGACTTTTAGGCCACTTAAGCCTCAACGTACATTCATTCAGCACTCCGTTTAACGCAAAGTTTCCAATGAAAGAATACCTTTCAAAACTGAATTTGACCATTCCTGACACACTCTTTTGGTTTTGGCAGTGTTGTATTGTCTTTTCAGACTTATATTTTGATTCAGACAAGCACATTTCCCAGTCAAATGAGTGGAATATTGAGAAAATGGTCTTTGAGAAATATTTGAACCCTAACCCTAACTAGCAAAACCCGAAGCTAGGGTTAGGGTTTTATTCCCGTACAATGTAGACAGTTTTTGATGGCATGGCTGTGTTTTAGGGCTGAAAGGATACTTAGGAATATAGTTCTTTCAATGTTTTCTAAACATTTTTTTCTGACCTATATGGCTGTATACAGTGCTTTGCTCCAAAAAGGAATGGTGTCTGAATTGCCCGACAAGCAGCAGTTAGAAAGAACCTGATTTAACTTGCAAACTCTTGCCATGGGCTTTAAAATCCAAGGCTTATTAACAAATAAAGCCAAAATGTATTAGTTGTCTCAGACTCTTAGGCCACTTAAGCCTCAAGGTACGTTCATTCAGCACTCCGTTTAACGCAAAGTTTCCAATGAAAGAATACCTTTCAAAACTGAATTTGACCATTCCTGACACACTCTTTTGGTTTTGGCAGTGTTGTATTGTCTTTTCAGACTTATATTTTGATTCAGACAAGCACATTTCCCAGTCAAATGAGTGGAATATTGAGAAAATGGTCTTTGAGAAATATTTGAACCCTAACCCTAACTAGCAAAACCCGAAGCTAGGGTTAGGGTTTTATTCCCGTACAATGTAGACAGTTTTTGATGGCATGGCTGTGTTTTAGGGCTGAAAGGATACTTAGGAATATAGTTCTTTCAATGTTTTCTAAACATTTTTTTCTGACCTATATGGCTGTATACAGTGCTTTGCTCCAAAAAGGAATGGTGTCTGAATTGCCCGACAAGCAGCAGTTAGAAAGAACCTGATTTAACTTGCAAACTGTTGCCATGGGCTTTAAAATCCAAGGCTTATTAACAAATAAAGCCAAAATGTATTAGTTGTCTCAGACTTTTAGGCCACTTAAGCCTCAACGTACGTTCATTCAGCACTCCGTTTAACGCAAAGTTTCCAATGAAAGAATACCTTTCAAAACTGAATTTGACCATTCCTGACACACTCTTTTGGTTTTGGCAGTGTTGTATTGTCTTTTCAGACTTATATTTTGATTCAGACAAGCACATTTCCCAGTCAAATGAGTGGAATATTGAGAAAATGGTCTTTGAGAAATATTTGAACCCTAACCCTAACTAGCAAAACCCGAAGCTAGGGTTAGGGTTTTATTCCCGTACAATGTAGACAGTTTTTGATGGCATGGCTGTGTTTTAGGGCTGAAAGGATACTTAGGAATATAGTTCTTTCAATGTTTTCTAAACATTTTTTTCTGACCTATATGGCTGTATACAGTGCTTTGCTCCAAAAAGGAATGGTGTCTGAATTGCCCGACAAGCAGCAGTTAGAAAGAACCTGATTTAACTTGCAAACTCTTGCCATGGGCTTTAAAATCCAAGGCATAATAACAAATAAAGCCAAAATGTATTAGTTGTCTCAGACTTTTAGGCCACTTAAGCCTCAACGTACATTCATTCAGCACTCCGTTTAACGCAAAGTTTCCAATGAAAGAGTACCTTTCAAAACTGAATTTGACCATTCCAGACACACTCTTTTGTTTTTGGCAGTGTTGTATTGTCTTTTCAGACTTATATATTGATTCAGACAAGCACATTTCCCAGTCAAATGAGTGGAATATTGAGAAAATGGTCTTTGAGAAATATTTGAACCCTAACCCTAACTAGCAAAACCCGAAGCTAGGGTTAGGGTTTTATTCCCGTACAATGTAGACAGTTTTTGATGGCATGGCTGTGTTTTAGGGCTGAAAGGATACTTAGGAATATAGTTCTTTCAATTTTTTCTAAACATTTTTTTCTGACCTATATGGCTGTACACAGTGCTTTGCTCCAAAAAGGAATGGTGTCTGAATTGCCCGACAAGCAGCAGTTAGAAAGAACCTGATTTAACTTGCAAACTCTTGCCATGGGCTTTAAAATCCAAGGCTTATTAACAAATAAAGCCAAAATGTATTAGTTGTCTCAGACTTTTAGGCCACTTAAGCCTCAACGTACGTTCATTCAGCACTCCGTTTAACGCAAAGTTTCCAATGAAAGAGTACCTTTCAAAACTGAATTTGACCATTCCTGACACACTCTTTTGGTTTTGGCAGTGTTGTATTGTCTTTTCAGACTTATATTTTGATTCAGACAAGCACATTTCCCAGTCAAATGAGTGGAATATTGAGAAAATGGTCTTTGAGAAATATTTGAACCCTAACCCTAACTAGCAAAACCCGAAGCTAGGGTTAGGGTTTTATTCCCGTACAATGTAGACAGTTTTTGATGGCATGGCTGTGTTTTAGGGCTGAAAGGATACTTAGGAATATAGTTCTTTCAATGTTTTCTAAACATTTTTTTCTGACCTATATGGCTGTATACAGTGCTTTGCTCCAAAAAGGAATGGTGTCTGAATTGCCCGACAAGCAGCAGTTAGAAAGAACCTGATTTAACTTGCAAACTCTTGCCATGGGCTTTAAAATCCAAGGCTTATTAACAAATAAAGCCAAAATGTATTAGTTGTCTCAGACTTTTAGGCCACTTAAGCCTCAACGTACGTTCATTCAGCACTCCGTTTAACGCAAAGTTTCCAATGAAAGAATACCTTTCAAAACTGAATTTGACCATTCCTGACACACTCTTTTGGTTTTGGCAGTGTTGTATTGTCTTTTCAGACTTATATTTTGATTCAGACAAGCACATTTCCCAGTCAAATGAGTGGAATATTGAGAAAATGGTCTTTGAGAAATATTTGAACCCTAACCCTAACTAGCAAAACCCGAAGCTAGGGTTAGGGTTTTATTCCCGTACAATGTAGACAGTTTTTGATGGCATGGCTGTGTTTTAGGGCTGAAAGGATACTTAGGAATATAGTTCTTTCAATGTTTTCTAAACATTTTTTTCTGACCTATATGGCTGTATACAGTGCTTTGCTCCAAAAAGGAATGGTGTCTGAATTGCCCGACAAGCAGCAGTTAGAAAGAACCTGATTTAACTTGCAAACTCTTGCCATGGGCTTTAAAATCCAAGGCTTATTAACAAATAAAGCCAAAATGTATTAGTTGTCTCAGACTTTTAGGCCACTTAAGCCTCAACGTACGTTCATTCAGCACTCCGTTTAACGCAAAGTTTCCAATGAAAGAATACCTTTCAAAACTGAATTTGACCATTCCTGACACACTCTTTTGGTTTTGGCAGTGTTGTATTGTCTTTTCAGACTTATATTTTGATTCAGACAAGCACATTTCCCAGTCAAATGAGTGGAATATTGAGAAAATGGTCTTTGAGAAATATTTGAACCCTAACCCTAACTAGCAAAACCCGAAGCTAGGGTTAGGGTTTTATTCCCGTACAATGTAGACAGTTTTTGATGGCATGGCTGTGTTTTAGGGCTGAAAGGATACTTAGGAATATAGTTCTTTCAATGTTTTCTAAACATTTTTTTCTGACCTATATGGCTGTATACAGTGCTTTGCTCCAAAAAGGAATGGTGTCTGAATTGCCCGACAAGCAGCAGTTAGAAAGAACCTGATTTAACTTTCAAACTCTTGCCATGGGCTTTAAAATCCAAGGCATAATAACAAATAAAGCCAAAATGTATTAGTTGTCTCAGACTTTTAGGCCACTTAAGCCTCAACGTACATTCATTCAGCACTCCGTTTAACGCAAAGTTTCCAATGAAAGAGTACCTTTCAAAACTGAATTTGACCATTCCAGACACACTCTTTTGTTTTTGGCAGTGTTGTATTGTCTTTTCAGACTTATATATTGATTCAGACAAGCACATTTCCCAGTCAAATGAGTGGAATATTGAGAAAATGGTCTTTGAGAAATATTTGAACCCTAACCCTAACTAGCAAAACCCGAAGCTAGGGTTAGGGTTTTATTCCCGTACAATGTAGACAGTTTTTGATGGCATGGCTGTGTTTTAGGGCTGAAAGGATACTTAGGAATATAGTTCTTTCAATTTTTTCTAAACATTTTTTTCTGACCTATATGGCTGTACACAGTGCTTTGCTCCAAAAAGGAATGGTGTCTGAATTGCCCGACAAGCAGCAGTTAGAAAGAACCTGATTTAACTTGCAAACTCTTGCCATGGGCTTTAAAATCCAAGGCTTATTAACAAATAAAGCCAAAATGTATTAGTTGTCTCAGACTTTTAGGCCACTTAAGCCTCAACGTACGTTCATTCAGCACTCCGTTTAACGCAAAGTTTCCAATGAAAGAGTACCTTTCAAAACTGAATTTGACCATTCCTGACACACTCTTTTGGTTTTGGCAGTGTTGTATTGTCTTTTCAGACTTATATTTTGATTCAGACAAGCACATTTCCCAGTCAAATGAGTGGAATATTGAGAAAATGGTCTTTGAGAAATATTTGAACCCTAACCCTAACTAGCAAAACCCGAAGCTAGGGTTAGGGTTTTATTCCCGTACAATGTAGACAGTTTTTGATGGCATGGCTGTGTTTTAGGGCTGAAAGGATACTTAGGAATATAGTTCTTTCAATGTTTTCTAAACATTTTTTTCTGACCTATATGGCTGTATACAGTGCTTTGCTCCAAAAAGGAATGGTGTCTGAATTGCCCGACAAGCAGCAGTTAGAAAGAACCTTATTTAACTTGCAAACTCTTGCCATGGGCTTTAAAATCCAAGGCTTATTAACAAATAAAGCCAAAATGTATTAGTTGTCTCAGACTTTTAGGCCACTTAAGCCTCAACGTACGTTCATTCAGCACTCCGTTTAACGCAAAGTTTCCAATGAAAGAATACCTTTCAAAACTGAATTTGACCATTCCTGACACACTCTTTTGGTTTTGGCAGTGTTGTATTGTCTTTTCAGACTTATATTTTGATTCAGACAAGCACATTTCCCAGTCAAATGAGTGGAATATTGAGAAAATGGTCTTTGAGAAATATTTGAACCCTAACCCTAACTAGCAAAACCCGAAGCTAGGGTTAGGGTTTTATTCCCGTACAATGTAGACAGTTTTTGATGGCATGGCTGTGTTTTAGGGCTGAAAGGATACTTAGGAATATAGTTCTTTCAATGTTTTCTAAACATTTTTTTCTGACCTATATGGCTGTATACAGTGCTTTGCTCCAAAAAGGAATGGTGTCTGAATTGCCCGACAAGCAGCAGTTAGAAAGAACCTGATTTAACTTGCAAACTCTTGCCATGGGCTTTAAAATCCAAGGCTTATTAACAAATAGAGCCAAAATGTATTAGTTGTCTCAGACTTTTAGGCCACTTAAGCCTCAACGTACATTCATTCAGCACTCCGTTTAACGCAAAGTTTCCAATGAAAGAATACCTTTCAAAACTGAATTTGACCATTCCTGACACACTCTTTTGGTTTTGGCAGTGTTGTATTGTCTTTTCAGACTTATATTTTGATTCAGACAAGCACATTTCCCAGTCAAATGAGTGGAATATTGAGAAAATGGTCTTTGAGAAATATTTGAACCCTAACCCTAACTAGCAAAACCCGAAGCTAGGGTTAGGGTTTTATTCCCGTACAATGTAGACAGTTTTTGATGGCATGGCTGTGTTTTAGGGCTGAAAGGATACTTAGGAATATAGTTCTTTCAATGTTTTCTAAACATTTTTTTCTGACCTATATGGCTGTACACAGTGCTTTGCTCCAAAAAGGAATGGTGTCTGAATTGCCCGACAAGCAGCAGTTAGAAAGAACTTGATTTAACTTGCAAACTCTTGCCATGGGCTAAAAAATCCAAGGCTTATTAACAAATAAAGCCAAAATGTATTAGTTGTCTCAGACTTTTAGGCCACTTAAGCCTCAACGTACATTCATTCAGCACTCCGTTTAACGCAAAGTTTCAAATGAAAGAATACCTTTCAAAACTGAATTTGACCATTCCTGACACACTCTTTTGGTTTTGGCAGTGTTGTATTGTCTTTTCAGACTTATATTTTGATTCAGACAAGCACATTTCCCAGTCAAATGAGTGGAATATTGAGAAAATGGTCTTTGAGAAATATTTGAACCCTAACCCTAACTAGCAAAACCCGAAGCTAGGGTTAGGGTTTTATTCCCGTACAATGTAGACAGTTTTTTGATGGCATGGCTGTGTTTTAGGGCTAAAAGGATACTTAGGAATATAGTTCTTTCAATGTTTTCTAAACATTTTTTTCTGACCTATATGGCTGTATACAGTGCTTTGCTCCAAAAAGGAATGGTGTCTGAATTGCCCGACAAGCAGCAGTTAGAAAGAACCTGATTTAACTTGCAAACTCTTGCCATGGGCTTTAAAATCCAAGGCTTATTAACAAATAAAGCCAAAATGTATTAGTTGTCTCAGACTTTTAGGCCACTTAAGCCTCAACGTACGTTCATTCAGCACTCCGTTTAACGCAAAGTTTCCAATGAAAGAATACCTTTCAAAACTGAATTTGACCATTCCTGACACACTCTTTTGGTTTTGGCAGTGTTGTATTGTCTTTTCAGACTTATATTTTGATTCAGACAAGCACATTTCCCAGTCAAATGAGTGGAATATTGAGAAAATGGTCTTTGAGAAATATTTGAACCCTAACCCTAACTAGCAAAACCCGAAGCTAGGGTTAGGGTTTTATTCCCGTACAATGTAGACAGTTTTTGATGGCATGGCTGTGTTTTAGGGCTGAAAGGATACTTAGGAATATAGTTCTTTCAATGTTTTCTAAACATTTTTTTCTGACCTATATGGCTGTATACAGTGCTTTGCTCCAAAAAGGAATGGTGTCTGAATTGCCCGACAAGCAGCAGTTAGAAAGAACCTGATTTAACTTGCAAACTCTTGCCATGGGCTTTAAAATCCAAGGCTTATTAACAAATAGAGCCAAAATGTATTAGTTGTCTCAGACTTTTAGGCCACTTAAGCCTCAACGTACATTCATTCAGCACTCCGTTTAACGCAAAGTTTCCAATGAAAGAATACCTTTCAAAACTGAATTTGACCATTCCTGACACACTCTTTTGGTTTTGGCAGTGTTGTATTGTCTTTTCAGACTTATATTTTGATTCAGACAAGCACATTTCCCAGTCAAATGAGTGGAATATTGAGAAAATGGTCTTTGAGAAATATTTGAACCCTAACCCTAACTAGCAAAACCCGAAGCTAGGGTTAGGGTTTTATTCCCGTACAATGTAGACAGTTTTTGATGGCATGGCTGTGTTTTAGGGCTGAAAGGATACTTAGGAATATAGTTCTTTCAATGTTTTCTAAACATTTTTTTCTGACCTATATGGCTGTACACAGTGCTTTGCTCCAAAAAGGAATGGTGTCTGAATTGCCCGACAAGCAGCAGTTAGAAAGAACTTGATTTAACTTGCAAACTCTTGCCATGGGCTAAAAAATCCAAGGCTTATTAACAAATAAAGCCAAAATGTATTAGTTGTCTCAGACTTTTAGGCCACTTAAGCCTCAACGTACGTTCATTCAGCACTCCGTTTAACGCAAAGTTTCCAATGAAAGAATACCTTTCAAAACTGAATTTGACCATTCCTGACACACTCTTTTGGTTTTGGCAGTGTTGTATTGTCTTTTCAGACTTATATTTTGATTCAGACAAGCACATTTCCCAGTCAAATGAGTGGAATATTGAGAAAATGGTCTTTGATAAATATTTGAACCCTAACCCTAACTAGCAAAACCCGAAGCTAGGGTTAGGGTTTTATTCCCGTACAATGTAGACAGTTTTTGATGGCATGGCTGTGTTTTAGGGCTGAAAGGATACTTAGGAATATAGTTCTTTCAATGTTTTCTAAACATTTTTTTCTGACCTATATGGCTGTACACAGTGCTTTGCTCCAAAAAGGAATGGTGTCTGAATTGCCCGACAAGCAGCAGTTAGAAAGAACCTGATTTAACTTGCAAACTCTTGCCATGGGCTTTAAAATCCAAGGCTTATTAACAAATGAAGCCAAAATGTATTAGTTGTCTCAGACTTTTAGGCCACTTAAGCCTCAACGTACATTCATTCAGCACTCCGTTTCACGCAAAGTTTCCAATGAAAGAATACCTTTCAAAACTGAATTTGACCATTCCTGACACACTCTTTTGGTTTTGGCAGTGTTGTATTGTCTTTTCAGACTTATATTTTGATTCAGACAAGCACATTTCCCAGTCAAATGAGTGGAATATTGAGAAAATGGTCTTTGAGAAATATTTGAACCCTAACCCTAACTAGCAAAACCCGAAGCTAGGGTTAGGGTTTTATTCCCGTACAATGTAGACAGTTTTTGATGGCATGGCTGTGTTTTAGGGCTGAAAGGATACTTAGGAATATAGTTCTTTCAATGTTTTCTAAACATTTTTTTCTGACCTATATGGCTGTATACAGTGCTTTGCTCCAAAAAGGAATGGTGTCTGAATTGCCCGACAAGCAGCAGTTAGAAAGAACCTGATTTAACTTGCAAACTCTTGCCATGGGCTTTAAAATCCAAGGCTTATTAACAAATAAAGCCAAAATGTATTAGTTGTCTCAGACTTTTAGGCCACTTAAGCCTCAACGTACATTCATTCAGCACTCCGTTTCACGCAAAGTTTCCAATGAAAGAATACCTTTCAAAACTGAATTTGACCATTCCTGACACACTCTTTTGGTTTTGGCAGTGTTGTATTGTCTTTTCAGACTTATATTTTGATTCAGACAAGCACATTTCCCAGTCAAATGAGTGGAATATTGAGAAAATGGTCTTTGAGAAATATTTGAACCCTAACCCTAACTAGCAAAACCCGAAGCTAGGGTTAGGGTTTTATTCCCGTACAATGTAGACAGTTTTTGATGGCATGGCTGTGTTTTAGGGCTGAAAGGATACTTAGGAATATAGTTCTTTCAATGTTTTCTAAACATTTTTTTCTGACCTATATGGCTGTATACAGTGCTTTGCTCCAAAAAGTAATGGTGTCTGAATTGCCCGACAAGCAGCAGTTAGAAAGAACCTGATTTAACTTGCAAACTCTTGCCATGGGCTTTAAAATCCAAGGCTTATTAACAAATAAAGCCAAAATGTATTAGTTATCTCAGACTTTTAGGCCACTTAAGCCTCAACGTACATTCATTCAGCACTCCGTTTAACGCAAAGTTTCCAATGAAAGAATACCTTTCAAAACTGAATTTGACCATTCCTGACACACTCTTTTGGTTTTGGCAGTGTTGTATTGTCTTTTCAGACTTATATTTTGATTCAGACAAGCACATTTCCCAGTCAAATGAGTGGAATATTGAGAAAATGGTCTTTGAGAAATATTTGAACCCTAACCCTAACTAGCAAAACCCGAAGCTAGGGTTAGGGTTTTATTCCCGTACAATGTAGACAGTTTTTGATGGCATGGCTGTGTTTTAGGGCTGAAAGGATACTTAGGAATATAGTTCTTTCAATGTTTTCTAAACATTTTTTTCTGACCTATATGGCTGTATACAGTGCTTTGCTCCAAAAAGGAATGGTGTCTGAATTGCCCGACAAGCAGCAGTTAGAAAGAACCTGATTTAACTTGCAAACTCTTGCCATGGGCTTTAAAATCCAAGGCTTATTAACAAATAAAGCCAAAATGTATTAGTTGTCTCAGACTTTTAGGCCACTTAAGCCTCAACGTACGTTCATTCAGCACTCCGTTTAACGCAAAGTTTCCAATGAAAGAATACCTTTCAAAACTGAATTTGACCATTCCTGACACACTCTTTTGGTTTTGGCAGTGTTGTATTGTCTTTTCAGACTTATATTTTGATTCAGACAAGCACATTTCCCAGTCAAATGAGTGGAATATTGAGAAAATGGTCTTTGAGAAATATTTGAACCCTAACCCTAACTAGCAAAACCCGAAGCTAGGGTTAGGGTTTTATTCCCGTACAATGTAGACAGTTTTTGATGGCATGGCTGTGTTTTAGGGCTGAAAGGATACTTAGGAATATAGTTCTTTCAATGTTTTCTAAACATTTTTTTCTGACCTATATGGCTGTATACAGTGCTTTGCTCCAAAAAGGAATGGTGTCTGAATTGCCCGACAAGCAGCAGTTAGAAAGAACCTGATTTAACTTGCAAACTCTTGCCATGGGCTTTAAAATCCAAGGCTTATTAACAAATAGAGCCAAAATGTATTAGTTGTCTCAGACTTTTAGGCCACTTAAGCCTCAACGTACATTCATTCAGCACTCCGTTTAACGCAAAGTTTCCAATGAAAGAATACCTTTCAAAACTGAATTTGACCATTCCTGACACACTCTTTTGGTTTTGGCAGTGTTGTATTGTCTTTTCAGACTTATATTTTGATTCAGACAAGCACATTTCCCAGTCAAATGAGTGGAATATTGAGAAAATGGTCTTTGAGAAATATTTGAACCCTAACCCTAACTAGCAAAACCCGAAGCTAGGGTTAGGGTTTTATTCCCGTACAATGTAGACAGTTTTTGATGGCATGGCTGTGTTTTAGGGCTGAAAGGATACTTAGGAATATAGTTCTTTCAATGTTTTCTAAACATTTTTTTCTGACCTATATGGCTGTACACAGTGCTTTGCTCCAAAAAGGAATGGTGTCTGAATTGCCCGACAAGCAGCAGTTAGAAAGAACTTGATTTAACTTGCAAACTCTTGCCATGGGCTAAAAAATCCAAGGCTTATTAACAAATAAAGCCAAAATGTATTAGTTGTCTCAGACTTTTAGGCCACTTAAGCCTCAACGTACGTTCATTCAGCACTCCGTTTAACGCAAAGTTTCCAATGAAAGAATACCTTTCAAAACTGAATTTGACCATTCCTGACACACTCTTTTGGTTTTGGCAGTGTTGTATTGTCTTTTCAGACTTATATTTTGATTCAGACAAGCACATTTCCCAGTCAAATGAGTGGAATATTGAGAAAATGGTCTTTGAGAAATATTTGAACCCTAACCCTAACTAGCAAAACCCGAAGCTAGGGTTAGGGTTTTATTCCCGTACAATGTAGACAGTTTTTGATGGCATGGCTGTGTTTTAGGGCTGAAAGGATACTTAGGAATATAGTTCTTTCAATGTTTTCTAAACATTTTTTTCTGACCTATATGGCTGTACACAGTGCTTTGCTCCAAAAAGGAATGGTGTCTGAATTGCCCGACAAGCAGCAGTTAGAAAGAACCTGATTTAACTTGCAAACTCTTGCCATGGGCTTTAAAATCCAAGGCTTATTAACAAATAAAGCCAAAATGTATTAGTTGTCTCAGACTTTTAGGCCACTTAAGCCTCAACGTACGTTCATTCAGCACTCCGTTTAACGCAAAGTTTCCAATGAAAGAACACCTTTCAAAACTGAATTTGACCATTCCTGACACACTCTTTTGGTTTTGGCAGTGTTGTATTGTCTTTTCAGACTTATATTTTGATTCAGACAAGCAAATTTCCCAGTCAAATGAGTGGAATATTGAGAAAATGGTCTTTGAGAAATATTTAAACCCTAACCCTAACTAGCAAAACCCGAAGCTAGGGTTAGGGTTTTATTCCCGTACAATGTAGACAGTTTTTGATGGCATGGCTGTGTTTTAGGGCTGAAAGGATACTTAGGAATATAGTTCTTTCAATGTTTTCTAAACATTTTTTTCTGACCTATATGGCTGTATACAGTGCTTTGCTCCAAAAAGGAATGGTGTCTGAATTGCCCGACAAGCAGCAGTTAGAAAGAACCTGATTTAACTTGCAAACTCTTGCCATGGGCTTTAAAATCCAAGGCTTATTAACAAATAAAGCCAAAATGTATTAGTTGTCTCAGACTTTTAGGCCACTTAAGCCTCAACGTACATTCATTCAGCACTCCGTTTCACGCAAAGTTTCCAATGAAAGAATACCTTTCAAAACTGAATTTGACCATTCCTGACACACTCTTTTGGTTTTGGCAGTGTTGTATTGTCTTTTCAGACTTATATTTTGATTCAGACAAGCACATTTCCCAGTCAAATGAGTGGAATATTGAGAAAATGGTCTTTGAGAAATATTTGAACCCTAACCCTAACTAGCAAAACCCGAAGCTAGGGTTAGGGTTTTATTCCCGTACAATGTAGACAGTTTTTGATGGCATGGCTGTGTTTTAGGGCTGAAAGGATACTTAGGAATATAGTTCTTTCAATGTTTTCTAAACATTTTTTTCTGACCTATATGGCTGTATACAGTGCTTTGCTCCAAAAAGGAATGGTGTCTGAATTGCCCGACAAGCAGCAGTTAGAAAGAACCTGATTTAACTTGCAAACTCTTGCCATGGGCTTTAAAATCCAAGGCTTATTAACAAATAGAGCCAAAATGTATTAGTTGTCTCAGACTTTTAGGCCACTTAAGCCTCAAGGTACGTTCATTCAGCACTCCGTTTAACGCAAAGTTTCCAATGAAAGAATACCTTTCAAAACTGAATTTGACCATTCCTGACACACTCTTTTGGTTTTGGCAGTGTTGTATTGTCTTTTCAGACTTATATTTTGATTCAGACAAGCAAATTTCCCAGTCAAATGAGTGGAATATTGAGAAAATGGTCTTTGAGAAATATTTGAACCCTAACCCTAACTAGCCAAACCCGAAGCTAGGGTTAGGGTTTTATTCCCGTACAATGAAGACAGTTTTTGATGGCATGGCTGTGTTTTAGGGCTGAAAGGATACTTAGGAATATAGTTCTTTCAATGTTTTCTAAACATTTTTTTCTGACCTATATGGCTGTATACAGTGCTTTGCTCCAAAAAGGAATGGTGTCTGAATTGCCCGACAAGCAGCAGTTAGAAAGAACCTGATTTAACTTGCAAACTCTTGCCATGGGCTTTAAAATCCAAGGCTTATTAACAAATAAAGCCAAAATGTATTAGTTGTCTCAGACTCTTAGGCCACTTAAGCCTCAAGGTACGTTCATTCAGCACTCCGTTTAACGCAAAGTTTCCAATGAAAGAATACCTTTCAAAACTGAATTTGACCATTCCTGACACACTCTTTTGGTTTTGGCAGTGTTGTATTGTCTTTTCAGACTTATATTTTGATTCAGACAAGCACATTTCCCAGTCAAATGAGTGGAATATTGAGAAAATGGTCTTTGAGAAATATTTGAACCCTAACCCTAACTAGCAAAACCCGAAGCTAGGGTTAGGGTTTTATTCCCGTACAATGTAGACAGTTTTTGATGGCATGGCTGTGTTTTAGGGCTGAAAGGATACTTAGGAATATAGTTCTTTCAATGTTTTCTAAACATTTTTTTCTGACCTATATGGCTGTATACAGTGCTTTGCTCCAAAAAGGAATGGTGTCTGAATTGCCCGACAAGCAGCAGTTAGAAAGAACCTGATTTAACTTGCAAACTCTTGCCATGGGCTTTAAAATCCAAGGCTTATTAACAAATAAAGCCAAAATGTATTAGTTGTCTCAGACTTTTAGGCCACTTAAGCCTCAACGTACATTCATTCAGCACTCCGTTTCACGCAAAGTTTCCAATGAAAGAATACCTTTCAAAACTGAATTTGACCATTCCTGACACACTCTTTTGGTTTTGGCAGTGTTGTATTGTCTTTTCAGACTTATATTTTGATTCAGACAAGCAAATTTCCCAGTCAAATGAGTGGAATATTGAGAAAATGGTCGTTGAGAAATATTTGAACCCTAACCTTAACTAGCAAAACCCGAAGCTAGGGTTAGGGTTTTATTCCCGTACAATGTAGACAGTTTTTGATGGCATGGCTGTGTTTTAGGGCTGAAAGGATACTTAGGAATATAGTTCTTTCAATGTTTTCTAAACATTTTTTTCTGACCTATATGGCTGTATACAGTGCTTTGCTCCAAAAAGGAATGGTGTCTGAATTGCCCGACAAGCAGCAGTTAGAAAGAACCTGATTTAACTTGCAAACTCTTGCCATGGGCTTTAAAATCCAAGGCTTATTAACAAATAAAGCCAAAATGTATTAGTTGTCTCAGACTTTTAGGCCACTTAAGCCTCAACGTACATTCATTCAGCACTCCGTTTAACGCAAAGTTTCCAATGAAAGAATACCTTTCAAAACTGAATTTGACCATTCCTGACACACTCTTTTGGTTTTGGCAGTGTTGTATTGTCTTTTCAGACTTATATTTTGATTCAGACAAGCACATTTCCCAGTCAAATGAGTGGAATATTGAGAAAATGGTCTTTGAGAAATATTTGAACCCTAACCCTAACTAGCAAAACCCGAAGCTAGGGTTAGGGTTTTATTCCCGTACAATGTAGACAGTTTTTGATGGCATGGCTGTGTTTTAGGGCTGAAAGGATACTTAGGAATATAGTTCTTTCAATGTTTTCTAAACATTTTTTTCTGACCTATATGGCTGTACACAGTGCTTTGCTCCAAAAAGGAATGGTGTCTGAATTGCCCGACAAGCAGCAGTTAGAAAGAACCTGATTTAACTTGCAAACTCTTGCCATGGGCTTTAAAATCCAAGGCTTATTAACAAATAAAGCCAAAATGTATTAGTTGTCTCAGACTTTTAGGCCACTTAAGCCTCAACGTACGTTCATTCAGCACTCCGTTTAACGCAAAGTTTCCAATGAAAGAACACCTTTCAAAACTGAATTTGACCATTCCTGACACACTCTTTTGGTTTTGGCAGTGTTGTATTGTCTTTTCAGACTTATATTTTGATTCAGACAAGCAAATTTCCCAGTCAAATGAGTGGAATATTGAGAAAATGGTCTTTGAGAAATATTTAAACCCTAACCCTAACTAGCAAAACCCGAAGCTAGGGTTAGGGTTTTATTCCCGTACAATGTAGACAGTTTTTGATGGCATGGCTGTGTTTTAGGGCTGAAAGGATACTTAGGAATATAGTTCTTTCAATGTTTTCTAAACATTTTTTTCTGACCTATATGGCTGTATACAGTGCTTTGCTCCAAAAAGGAATGGTGTCTGAATTGCCCGACAAGCAGCAGTTAGAAAGAACCTGATTTAACTTGCAAACTCTTGCCATGGGCTTTAAAATCCAAGGCTTATTAACAAATAAAGCCAAAATGTATTAGTTGTCTCAGACTTTTAGGCCACTTAAGCCTCAACGTACATTCATTCAGCACTCCGTTTCACGCAAAGTTTCCAATGAAAGAATACCTTTCAAAACTGAATTTGACCATTCCTGACACACTCTTTTGGTTTTGGCAGTGTTGTATTGTCTTTTCAGACTTATATTTTGATTCAGACAAGCACATTTCCCAGTCAAATGAGTGGAATATTGAGAAAATGGTCTTTGAGAAATATTTGAACCCTAACCCTAACTAGCAAAACCCGAAGCTAGGGTTAGGGTTTTATTCCCGTACAATGTAGACAGTTTTTGATGGCATGGCTGTGTTTTAGGGCTGAAAGGATACTTAGGAATATAGTTCTTTCAATGTTTTCTAAACATTTTTTTCTGACCTATATGGCTGTATACAGTGCTTTGCTCCAAAAAGGAATGGTGTCTGAATTGCCCGACAAGCAGCAGTTAGAAAGAACCTGATTTAACTTGCAAACTCTTGCCATGGGCTTTAAAATCCAAGGCTTATTAACAAATAAAGCCAAAATGTATTAGTTGTCTCAGACTTTTAGGCCACTTAAGCCTCAACGTACATTCATTCAGCACTCCGTTTAACGCAAAGTTTCCAATGAAAGAATACCTTTCAAAACTGAATTTGACCATTCCTGACACACTCTTTTGGTTTTGGCAGTGTTGTATTGTCTTTTCAGACTTATATTTTGATTCAGACAAGCACATTTCCCAGTCAAATGAGTGGAATATTGAGAAAATGGTCTTTGAGAAATATTTGAACCCTAACCCTAACTAGCAAAACCCGAAGCTAGGGTTAGGGTTTTATTCCCGTACAATGTAGACAGTTTTTGATGGCATGGCTGTGTTTTAGGGCTGAAAGGATACTTAGGAATATAGTTCTTTCAATGTTTTCTAAACATTTTTTTCTGACCTATATGGCTGTATACAGTGCTTTGCTCCAAAAAGGAATGGTGTCTGAATTGCCCGACAAGCAGCAGTTAGAAAGAACCTGATTTAACTTGCAAACTCTTGCCATGGGCTTTAAAATCCAAGGCTTATTAACAAATAGAGCCAAAATGTATTAGTTGTCTCAGACTTTTAGGCCACTTAAGCCTCAAGGTACGTTCATTCAGCACTCCGTTTAACGCAAAGTTTCCAATGAAAGAATACCTTTCAAAACTGAATTTGACCATTCCTGACACACTCTTTTGGTTTTGGCAGTGTTGTATTGTCTTTTCAGACTTATATTTTGATTCAGACAAGCAAATTTCCCAGTCAAATGAGTGGAATATTGAGAAAATGGTCTTTGAGAAATATTTGAACCCTAACCCTAACTAGCCAAACCCGAAGCTAGGGTTAGGGTTTTATTCCCGTACAATGAAGACAGTTTTTGATGGCATGGCTGTGTTTTAGGGCTGAAAGGATACTTAGGAATATAGTTCTTTCAATGTTTTCTAAACATTTTTTTCTGACCTATATGGCTGTATACAGTGCTTTGCTCCAAAAAGGAATGGTGTCTGAATTGCCCGACAAGCAGCAGTTAGAAAGAACCTGATTTAACTTGCAAACTCTTGCCATGGGCTTTAAAATCCAAGGCTTATTAACAAATAAAGCCAAAATGTATTAGTTGTCTCAGACTCTTAGGCCACTTAAGCCTCAAGGTACGTTCATTCAGCACTCCGTTTAACGCAAAGTTTCCAATGAAAGAATACCTTTCAAAACTGAATTTGACCATTCCTGACACACTCTTTTGGTTTTGGCAGTGTTGTATTGTCTTTTCAGACTTATATTTTGATTCAGACAAGCACATTTCCCAGTCAAATGAGTGGAATATTGAGAAAATGGTCTTTGAGAAATATTTGAACCCTAACCCTAACTAGCAAAACCCGAAGCTAGGGTTAGGGTTTTATTCCCGTACAATGTAGACAGTTTTTGATGGCATGGCTGTGTTTTAGGGCTGAAAGGATACTTAGGAATATAGTTCTTTCAATGTTTTCTAAACATTTTTTTCTGACCTATATGGCTGTATACAGTGCTTTGCTCCAAAAAGGAATGGTGTCTGAATTGCCCGACAAGCAGCAGTTAGAAAGAACCTGATTTAACTTGCAAACTCTTGCCATGGGCTTTAAAATCCAAGGCTTATTAACAAATAAAGCCAAAATGTATTAGTTGTCTCAGACTTTTAGGCCACTTAAGCCTCAACGTACATTCATTCAGCACTCCGTTTCACGCAAAGTTTCCAATGAAAGAATACCTTTCAAAACTGAATTTGACCATTCCTGACACACTCTTTTGGTTTTGGCAGTGTTGTATTGTCTTTTCAGACTTATATTTTGATTCAGACAAGCAAATTTCCCAGTCAAATGAGTGGAATATTGAGAAAATGGTCGTTGAGAAATATTTGAACCCTAACCTTAACTAGCAAAACCCGAAGCTAGGGTTAGGGTTTTATTCCCGTACAATGTAGACAGTTTTTGATGGCATGGCTGTGTTTTAGGGCTGAAAGGATACTTAGGAATGTAGTTCTTTCAATGTTTTCTAAACATTTTTTTCTGACCTATATGGCTGTATACAGTGCTTTGCTCCAAAAAGGAATGGTGTCTGAATTGCCCGACAAGCAGCAGTTAGAAAGAACCTGATTTAACTTGCAAACTCTTGCCATGGGCTTTAAAATCCAAGGCTTATTAACAAATAAAGCCAAAATGTATTAGTTGTCTCAGACTTTTAGGCCACTTAAGCCTCAACGTACATTCATTCAGCACTCCGTTTAACGCAAAGTTTCCAATGAAAGAATACCTTTCAAAACTGAATTTGACCATTCCTGACACACTCTTTTGGTTTTGGCAGTGTTGTATTGTCTTTTCAGACTTATATTTTGATTCAGACAAGCACATTTCCCAGTCAAATGAGTGGAATATTGAGAAAATGGTCTTTGAGAAATATTTGAACCCTAACCCTAACTAGCAAAACCCGAAGCTAGGGTTAGGGTTTTATTCCCGTACAATGTAGACAGTTTTTGATGGCATGGCTGTGTTTTAGGGCTGAAAGGATACTTAGGAATATAGTTCTTTCAATGTTTTCTAAACATTTTTTTCTGACCTATATGGCTGTATACAGTGCTTTGCTCCAAAAAGGAATGGTGTCTGAATTGCCCGACAAGCAGCAGTTAGAAAGAACCTGATTTAACTTGCAAACTCTTGCCATGGGCTTTAAAATCCAAGGCTTATTAACAAATAGAGCCAAAATGTATTAGTTGTCTCAGACTTTTAGGCCACTTAAGCCTCAAGGTACGTTCATTCAGCACTCCGTTTAACGCAAAGTTTCCAATGAAAGAATACCTTTCAAAACTGAATTTGACCATTCCTGACACACTCTTTTGGTTTTGGCAGTGTTGTATTGTCTTTTCAGACTTATATTTTGATTCAGACAAGCAAATTTCCCAGTCAAATGAGTGGAATATTGAGAAAATGGTCTTTGAGAAATATTTGAACCCTAACCCTAACTAGCCAAACCCGAAGCTAGGGTTAGGGTTTTATTCCCGTACAATGAAGACAGTTTTTGATGGCATGGCTGTGTTTTAGGGCTGAAAGGATACTTAGGAATATAGTTCTTTCAATGTTTTCTAAACATTTTTTTCTGACCTATATGGCTGTATACAGTGCTTTGCTCCAAAAAGGAATGGTGTCTGAATTGCCCGACAAGCAGCAGTTAGAAAGAACCTGATTTAACTTGCAAACTCTTGCCATGGGCTTTAAAATCCAAGGCTTATTAACAAATAAAGCCAAAATGTATTAGTTGTCTCAGACTCTTAGGCCACTTAAGCCTCAACGTACATTCATTCAGCACTCCGTTTAACGCAAAGTTTCCAATGAAAGAATACCTTTCAAAACTGAATTTGACCATTCCTGACACACTCTTTTGGTTTTGGCAGTGTTGTATTGTCTTTTCAGACTTATATTTTGATTCAGACAAGCACATTTCCCAGTCAAATGAGTGGAATATTGAGAAAATGGTCTTTGAGAAATATTTGAACCCTAACCCTAACTAGCAAAACCCGAAGCTAGGGTTAGGGTTTTATTCCCGTACAATGTAGACAGTTTTTGATGGCATGGCTGTGTTTTAGGGCTGAAAGGATACTTAGGAATATAGTTCTTTCAATGTTTTCTAAACATTTTTTTCTGACCTATATGGCTGTACACAGTGCTTTGCTCCAAAAAGGAATGGTGTCTGAATTGCCCGACAAGCAGCAGTTAGAAAGAACTTGATTTAACTTGCAAACTCTTGCCATGGGCTAAAAAATCCAAGGCTTATTAACAAATAAAGCCAAAATGTATTAGTTGTCTCAGACTTTTAGGCCACTTAAGCCTCAACGTACGTTCATTCAGCACTCCGTTTAACGCAAAGTTTCCAATGAAAGAATACCTTTCAAAACTGAATTTGACCATTCCTGACACACTCTTTTGGTTTTGGCAGTGTTGTATTGTCTTTTCAGACTTATATTTTGATTCAGACAAGCACATTTCCCAGTCAAATGAGTGGAATATTGAGAAAATGGTCTTTGAGAAATATTTGAACCCTAACCCTAACTAGCAAAACCCGAAGCTAGGGTTAGGGTTTTATTCCCGTACAATGTAGACAGTTTTTGATGGCATGGCTGTGTTTTAGGGCTGAAAGGATACTTAGGAATATAGTTCTTTCAATGTTTTCTAAACATTTTTTTCTGACCTATATGGCTGTATACAGTGCTTTGCTCCAAAAAGGAATGGTGTCTGAATTGCCCGACAAGCAGCAGTTAGAAAGAACCTGATTTAACTTGCAAACTCTTGCCATGGGCTTTAAAATCCAAGGCTTATTAACAAATAAAGCCAAAATGTATTAGTTGTCTCAGACTTTTAGGCCACTTAAGCCTCAACGTACGTTCATTCAGCACTCCGTTTAACGCAAAGTTTCCAATGAAAGAACACCTTTCAAAACTGAATTTGACCATTCCTGACACACTCTTTTGGTTTTGGCAGTGTTGTATTGTCTTTTCAGACTTATATTTTGATTCAGACAAGCACATTTCCCAGTCAAATGAGTGGAATATTGAGAAAATGGTCTTTGAGAAATATTTGAACCCTAACCCTAACTAGCAAAACCCGAAGCTAGGGTTAGGGTTTTATTCCCGTACAATGTAGACAGTTTTTGATGGCATGGCTGTGTTTTAGGGCTGAAAGGATACTTAGGAATATAGTTCTTTCAATGTTTTCTAAACATTTTTTTCTGACCTATATGGCTGTACACAGTGCTTTGCTCCAAAAAGGAATGGTGTCTGAATTGCCCGACAAGCAGCAGTTAGAAAGAACTTGATTTAACTTGCAAACTCTTGCCATGGGCTTTAAAATCCAAGGCTTATTAACAAATAAAGCCAAAATGTATTAGTTGTCTCAGACTTTTAGGCCACTTAAGCCTCAACGTACATTCATTCAGCACTCCGTTTAACGCAAAGTTTCCAATGAAAGAATACCTTTCAAAACTGAATTTGACCATTCCTGACACACTCTTTTGGTTTTGGCAGTGTTGTATTGTCTTTTCAGACTTATATTTTGATTCAGACAAGCACATTTCCCAGTCAAATGAGTGGAATATTGAGAAAATGGTCTTTGAGAAATATTTGAACCCTAACCCTAACTAGCAAAACCCGAAGCTAGGGTTAGGGTTTTATTCCCGTACAATGTAGACAGTTTTTGATGGCATGGCTGTGTTTTAGGGCTGAAAGGATACTTAGGAATATAGTTCTTTCAATGTTTTCTAAACATTTTTTTCTGACCTATATGGCTGTATACAGTGCTTTGCTCCAAAAAGGAATGGTGTCTGAATTGCCCGACAAGCAGCAGTTAGAAAGAACCTGATTGAACTTGCAAACTCTTGCCATGGGCTTTAAAATCCAAGGCTTATTAACAAATAAAGCCAAAATGTATTAGTTGTCTCAGACTTTTAGGCCACTTAAGCCTCAACGTACATTCATTCAGCACTCCGTTTAACGCAAAGTTTCCAATGAAAGAATACCTTTCAAAACTGAATTTGACCATTCCTGACACACTCTTTTGGTTTTGGCAGTGTTGTATTGTCTTTTCAGACTTATATTTTGATTCAGACAAGCACATTTCCCAGTCAAATGAGTGGAATATTGAGAAAATGGTCTTTGAGAAATATTTGAACCCTAACCCTAACTAGCAAAACCCGAAGCTAGGGTTAGGGTTTTATTCCCGTACAATGTAGACAGTTTTTGATGGCATGGCTGTGTTTTAGGGCTGAAAGGATACTTAGGAATATAGTTCTTTCAATGTTTTCTAAACATTTTTTTCTGACCTATATGGCTGTACACAGTGCTTTGCTCCAAAAAGGAATGGTGTCTGAATTGCCCGACAAGCAGCAGTTAGAAAGAACTTGATTTAACTTGCAAACTCTTGCCATGGGCTAAAAAATCCAAGGCTTATTAACAAATAAAGCCAAAATGTATTAGTTGTCTCAGACTTTTAGGCCACTTAAGCCTCAACGTACGTTCATTCAGCACTCCGTTTAACGCAAAGTTTCCAATGAAAGAATACCTTTCAAAACTGAATTTGACCATTCCTGACACACTCTTTTGGTTTTGGCAGTGTTGTATTGTCTTTTCAGACTTATATTTTGATTCAGACAAGCACATTTCCCAGTCAAATGAGTGGAATATTGAGAAAATGGTCTTTGAGAAATATTTGAACCCTAACCCTAACTAGCAAAACCCGAAGCTAGGGTTAGGGTTTTATTCCCGTACAATGTAGACAGTTTTTGATGGCATGGCTGTGTTTTAGGGCTGAAAGGATACTTAGGAATATAGTTCTTTCAATGTTTTCTAAACATTTTTTTCTGACCTATATGGCTGTACACAGTGCTTTGCTCCAAAAAGGAATGGTGTCTGAATTGCCCGACAAGCAGCAGTTAGAAAGAACCTGATTTAACTTGCAAACTCTTGCCATGGGCTTTAAAATCCAAGGCTTATTAACAAATGAAGCCAAAATGTATTAGTTGTCTCAGACTTTTAGGCCACTTAAGCCTCAACGTACGTTCATTCAGCACTCCGTTTAACGCAAAGTTTCCAATGAAAGAATACCTTTCAAAACTGAATTTGACCATTCCTGACACACTCTTTTGGTTTTGGCAGTGTTGTATTGTCTTTTCAGACTTATATTTTGATTCAGACAAGCACATTTCCCAGTCAAATGAGTGGAATATTGAGAAAATGGTCTTTGAGAAATATTTGAACCCTAACCCTAACTAGCAAAACCCGAAGCTAGGGTTAGGGTTTTATTCCCGTACAATGTAGACAGTTTTTGATGGCATGGCTGTGTTTTAGGGCTGAAAGGATACTTAGGAATATAGTTCTTTCAATGTTTTCTAAACATTTTTTTCTGACCTATATGGCTGTACACAGTGCTTTGCTCCAAAAAGGAATGGTGTCTGAATTGCCCGACAAGCAGCAGTTAGAAAGAACTTGATTTAACTTGCAAACTCTTGCCATGGGCTAAAAAATCCAAGGCTTATTAACAAATAAAGCCAAAATGTATTAGTTGTCTCAGACTTTTAGGCCACTTAAGCCTCAACGTACGTTCATTCAGCACTCCGTTTAACGCAAAGTTTCCAATGAAAGAATACCTTTCAAAACTGAATTTGACCATTCCTGACACACTCTTTTGGTTTTGGCAGTGTTGTATTGTCTTTTCAGACTTATATTTTGATTCAGACAAGCACATTTCCCAGTCAAATGAGTGGAATATTGAGAAAATGGTCTTTGAGAAATATTTGAACCCTAACCCTAACTAGCAAAACCCGAAGCTAGGGTTAGGGTTTTATTCCCGTACAATGTAGACAGTTTTTGATGGCATGGCTGTGTTTTAGGGCTGAAAGGATACTTAGGAATATAGTTCTTTCAATGTTTTCTAAACATTTTTTTCTGACCTATATGGCTGTACACAGTGCTTTGCTCCAAAAAGGAATTGTGTCTGAATTGCCCGACAAGCAGCAGTTAGAAAGAACCTGATTTAACTTGCAAACTCTTGCCATGGGCTTTAAAATCCAAGGCTTATTAACAAATGAAGCCAAAATGTATTAGTTGTCTCAGACTTTTAGGCCACTTAAGCCTCAACGTACGTTCATTCAGCACTCCGTTTAACGCAAAGTTTCCAATGAAAGAATACCTTTCAAAACTGAATTTGACCATTCCTGACACACTCTTTTGGTTTTGGCAGTGTTGTATTGTCTTTTCAGACTTATATTTTGATTCAGACAAGCACATTTCCCAGTCAAATGAGTGGAATATTGAGAAAATGGTCTTTGAGAAATATTTGAACCCTAACCCTAACTAGCAAAACCCGAAGCTAGGGTTAGGGTTTTATTCCCGTACAATGTAGACAGTTTTTGATGGCATGGCTGTGTTTTAGGGCTGAAAGGATACTTAGGAATATAGTTCTTTCAATGTTTTCTAAACATTTTTTTCTGACCTATATGGCTGTATACAGTGCTTTGCTCCAAAAAGGAATGGTGTCTGAATTGCCCGACAAGCAGCAGTTAGAAAGAACCTGATTTAACTTGCAAACTCTTGCCATGGGCTTTAAAATCCAAGGCTTATTAACAAATAAAGCCAAAATGTATTAGTTGTCTCAGACTTTTAGGCCACTTAAGCCTCAACGTACGTTCATTCAGCACTCCGTTTAACGCAAAGTTTCCAATGAAAGAACACCTTTCAAAACTGAATTTGACCATTCCTGACACACTCTTTTGGTTTTGGCAGTGTTGTATTGTCTTTTCAGACTTATATTTTGATTCAGACAAGCACATTTCCCAGTCAAATGAGTGGAATATTGAGAAAATGGTCTTTGAGAAATATTTGAACCCTAACCCTAACTAGCAAAACCCGAAGCTAGGGTTAGGGTTTTATTCCCGTACAATGTAGACAGTTTTTGATGGCATGGCTGTGTTTTAGGGCTGAAAGGATACTTAGGAATATAGTTCTTTCAATGTTTTCTAAACATTTTTTTCTGACCTATATGGCTGTATACAGTGCTTTGCTCCAAAAAGGAATAGTGTCTGAATTGCCCGACAAGCAGCAGTTAGAAAGAACCTGATTTAACTTGCAAACTCTTGCCATGGGCTTTAAAATCCAAGGCTTATTAACAAATAGAGCCAAAATGTATTAGTTGTCTCAGACTTTTAGGCCACTTAAGCCTCAACGTACATTCATTCAGCACTCCGTTTAACGCAAAGTTTCCAATGAAAGAATACCTTTCAAAACTGAATTTGACCATTCCTGACACACTCTTTTGGTTTTGGCAGTGTTGTATTGTCTTTTCAGACTTATATTTTGATTCAGACAAGCACATTTCCCAGTCAAATGAGTGGAATATTGAGAAAATGGTCTTTGAGAAATATTTGAACCCTA
Source organism: Atractosteus spatula (assembly GCF_055471065.1). NCBI lineage: Eukaryota > Metazoa > Chordata > Actinopteri > Semionotiformes > Lepisosteidae > Atractosteus > Atractosteus spatula. Next base: position 44,851,531 of record NC_142711.1, read on the forward strand.
ACCCTAACTAGCAAAACCCGAAGCTAGGGTTAGGGTTTTATTCCCGTACAATGTAGACAGTTTTTGATGGCATGGCTGTGTTTTAGGGCTGAAAGGATACTTAGGAATATAGTTCTTTCAATGTTTTCTAAACATTTTTTTCTGACCTATATGGCTGTACACAGTGCTTTGCTCCAAAAAGGAATGGTGTCTGAATTGCCCGACAAGCAGCAGTTAGAAAGAACCTGATTTAACTTGCAAACTCTTGCCATGGGCTTTAAAATCCAAGGCTTATTAACAAATAAAGCCAAAATGTATTAGTTGTCTCAGACTTTTAGGCCACTTAAGCCTCAACGTACATTCATTCAGCACTCCGTTTAACGCAAAGTTTCCAATGAAAGAATACCTTTCAAAACTGAATTTGACCATTCCTGACACACTCTTTTGGTTTTGGCAGTGTTGTATTGTCTTTTCAGACTTATATTTTGATTCAGACAAGCACATTTCCCAGTCAAATGAGTGGAATATTGAGAAAATGGTCTTTGAGAAATATTTGAACCCTAACCCTAACTAGCAAAACCCGAAGCTAGGGTTAGGGTTTTATTCCCGTACAATGTAGACAGTTTTTGATGGCATGGCTGTGTTTTAGGGCTGAAAGGATACTTAGGAATATAGTTCTTTCAATGTTTTCTAAACATTTTTTTCTGACCTATATGGCTGTACACAGTGCTTTGCTCCAAAAAGGAATGGTGTCTGAATTGCCCGACAAGCAGCAGTTAGAAAGAACCTGATTTAACTTGCAAACTCTTGCCATGGGCTTTAAAATCCAAGGCTTATTAACAAATGAAGCCAAAATGTATTAGTTGTCTCAGACTTTTAGGCCACTTAAGCCTCAACGTACGTTCATTCAGCACTCCGTTTAACGCAAAGTTTCCAATGAAAGAATACCTTTCAAAACTGAATTTGACCATTCCTGACACACTCTTTTGGTTTTGGCAGTGTTGTATTGTCTTTTCAGACTTATATTTTGATTCAGACAAGCACATTTCCCAGTCAAATGAGTGGAATATTGAGAAAATGGTCTTTGAGAAATATTTGAACCCTAACCCTAACTAGCAAAACCCGAAGCTAGGGTTAGGGTTTTATTCCCGTACAATGTAGACAGTTTTTGATGGCATGGCTGTGTTTTAGGGCTGAAAGGATACTTAGGAATATAGTTCTTTCAATGTTTTCTAAACATTTTTTTCTGACCTATATGGCTGTATACAGTGCTTTGCTCCAAAAAGGAATGGTGTCTGAATTGCCCGACAAGCAGCAGTTAGAAAGAACCTGATTTAACTTGCAAACTCTTGCCATGGGCTTTAAAATCCAAGGCTTATTAACAAATAGAGCCAAAATGTATTAGTTGTCTCAGACTTTTAGGCCACTTAAGCCTCAACGTACGTTCATTCAGCACTCCGTTTAACGCAAAGTTTCCAATGAAAGAATACCTTTCAAAACTGAATTTGACCATTCCTGACACACTCTTTTGGTTTTGGCAGTGTTGTATTGTCTTTTCAGACTTATATTTTGATTCAGACAAGCACATTTCCCAGTCAAATGAGTGGAATATTGAGAAAATGGTCTTTGAGAAATATTTGAACCCTAACCCTAACTAGCAAAACCCGAAGCTAGGGTTAGGGTTTTATTCCCGTACAATGTAGACAGTTTTTGATGGCATGGCTGTGTTTTAGGGCTGAAAGGATACTTAGGAATATAGTTCTTTCAATGTTTTCTAAACATTTTTTTCTGACCTATATGGCTGTATACAGTGCTTTGCTCCAAAAAGGAATGGTGTCTGAATTGCCCGACAAGCAGCAGTTAGAAAGAACCTGATTTAACTTGCAAACTCTTGCCATGGGCTTTAAAATCCAAGGCTTATTAACAAATAGAGCCAAAATGTATTAGTTGTCTCAGACTTTTAGGCCACTTAAGCCTCAACGTACGTTCATTCAGCACTCCGTTTAACGCAAAGTTTCCAATGAAAGAATACCTTTCAAAACTGAATTTGACCATTCCTGACACACTCTTTTGGTTTTGGCAGTGTTGTATTGTCTTTTCAGACTTATATTTTGATTCAGACAAGCACATTTCCCAGTCAAATGAGTGGAATATTGAGAAAATGGTCTTTGAGAAATATTTGAACCCTAACCCTAACTAGCAAAACCCGAAGCTAGGGTTAGGGTTTTATTCCCGTACAATGTAGACAGTTTTTGATGGCATGGCTGTGTTTTAGGGCTGAAAGGATACTTAGGAATATAGTTCTTTCAATGTTTTCTAAACATTTTTTTCTGACCTATATGGCTGTACACAGTGCTTTGCTCCAAAAAGGAATGGTGTCTGAATTGCCCGACAAGCAGCAGTTAGAAAGAACCTGATTTAACTTGCAAACTCTTGCCATGGGCTTTAAAATCCAAGGCTTATTAACAAATAGAGCCAAAATGTATTAGTTGTCTCAGACTTTTAGGCCACTTAAGCCTCAACGTACATTCATTCAGCACTCCGTTTAACGCAAAGTTTCCAATGAAAGAATACCTTTCAAAACTGAATTTGACCATTCCTGACACACTCTTTTGGTTTTGGCAGTGTTGTATTGTCTTTTCAGACTTATATTTTGATTCAGACAAGCACATTTCCCAGTCAAATGAGTGGAATATTGAGAAAATGGTCTTTGAGAAATATTTGAACCCTAACCCTAACTAGCAAAACCCGAAGCTAGGGTTAGGGTTTTATTCCCGTACAATGTAGACAGTTTTTGATGGCATGGCTGTGTTTTAGGGCTGAAAGGATACTTAGGAATATAGTTCTTTCAATGTTTTCTAAACATTTTTTTCTGACCTATATGGCTGTACACAGTGCTTTGCTCCAAAAAGGAATGGTGTCTGAATTGCCCGACAAGCAGCAGTTAGAAAGAACCTGATTTAACTTGCAAACTCTTGCCATGGGCTTTAAAATCCAAGGCTTATTAACAAATAAAGCCAAAATGTATTAGTTGTCTCAGACTTTTAGGCCACTTAAGCCTCAACGTACATTCATTCAGCACTCGGTTTAACGCAAAGTTTCCAATGAAAGAATACCTTTCAAAACTGAATTTGACCATTCCTGACACACTCTTTTGGTTTTGGCAGTGTTGTATTGTCTTTTCAGACTTATATTTTGATTCAGACAAGCACATTTCCCAGTCAAATGAGTGGAATATTGAGAAAATGGTCTTTGAGAAATATTTGAACCCTAACCCTAACTAGCAAAACCCGAAGCTAGGGTTAGGGTTTTATTCCCGTACAATGTAGACAGTTTTTGATGGCATGGCTGTGTTTTAGGGCTGAAAGGATACTTAGGAATATAGTTCTTTCAATGTTTTCTAAACATTTTTTTCTGACCTATATGGCTGTACACAGTGCTTTGCTCCAAAAAGGAATGGTGTCTGAATTGCCCGACAAGCAGCAGTTAGAAAGAACTTGATTTAACTTGCAAACTCTTGCCATGGGCTAAAAAATCCAAGGCTTATTAACAAATAAAGCCAAAATGTATTAGTTGTCTCAGACTTTTAGGCCACTTAAGCCTCAACGTACGTTCATTCAGCACTCCGTTTAACGCAAAGTTTCCAATGAAAGAATACCTTTCAAAACTGAATTTGACCATTCCTGACACACTCTTTTGGTTTTGGCAGTGTTGTATTGTCTTTTCAGACTTATATTTTGATTCAGACAAGCACATTTCCCAGTCAAATGAGTGGAATATTGAGAAAATGGTCTTTGAGAAATATTTGAACCCTAACCCTAACTAGCAAAACCCGAAGCTAGGGTTAGGGTTTTATTCCCGTACAATGTAGACAGTTTTTGATGGCATGGCTGTGTTTTAGGGCTGAAAGGATACTTAGGAATATAGTTCTTTCAATGTTTTCTAAACATTTTTTTCTGACCTATATGGCTGTACACAGTGCTTTGCTCCAAAAAGGAATGGTGTCTGAATTGCCCGACAAGCAGCAGTTAGAAAGAACCTGATTTAACTTGCAAACTCTTGCCATGGGCTTTAAAATCCAAGGCTTATTAACAAATGAAGCCAAAATGTATTAGTTGTCTCAGACTTTTAGGCCACTTAAGCCTCAACGTACGTTCATTCAGCACTCCGTTTAACGCAAAGTTTCCAATGAAAGAATACCTTTCAAAACTGAATTTGACCATTCCTGACACACTCTTTTGGTTTTGGCAGTGTTGTATTGTCTTTTCAGACTTATATTTTGATTCAGACAAGCACATTTCCCAGTCAAATGAGTGGAATATTGAGAAAATGGTCTTTGAGAAATATTTGAACCCTAACCCTAACTAGCAAAACCCGAAGCTAGGGTTAGGGTTTTATTCCCGTACAATGTAGACAGTTTTTGATGGCATGGCTGTGTTTTAGGGCTGAAAGGATACTTAGGAATATAGTTCTTTCAATGTTTTCTAAACATTTTTTTCTGACCTATATGGCTGTATACAGTGCTTTGCTCCAAAAAGGAATGGTGTCTGAATTGCCCGACAAGCAGCAGTTAGAAAGAACCTGATTTAACTTGCAAACTCTTGCCATGGGCTTTAAAATCCAAGGCTTATTAACAAATAAAGCCAAAATGTATTAGTTGTCTCAGACTTTTAGGCCACTTAAGCCTCAACGTACGTTCATTCAGCACTCCGTTTAACGCAAAGTTTCCAATGAAAGAACACCTTTCAAAACTGAATTTGACCATTCCTGACACACTCTTTTGGTTTTGGCAGTGTTGTATTGTCTTTTCAGACTTATATTTTGATTCAGACAAGCACATTTCCCAGTCAAATGAGTGGAATATTGAGAAAATGGTCTTTGAGAAATATTTGAACCCTAACCCTAACTAGCAAAACCCGAAGCTAGGGTTAGGGTTTTATTCCCGTACAATGTAGACAGTTTTTGATGGCATGGCTGTGTTTTAGGGCTGAAAGGATACTTAGGAATATAGTTCTTTCAATGTTTTCTAAACATTTTTTTCTGACCTATATGGCTGTACACAGTGCTTTGCTCCAAAAAGGAATGGTGTCTGAATTGCCCGACAAGCAGCAGTTAGAAAGAACTTGATTTAACTTGCAAACTCTTGCCATGGGCTTTAAAATCCAAGGCTTATTAACAAATAAAGCCAAAATGTATTAGTTGTCTCAGACTTTTAGGCCACTTAAGCCTCAACGTACATTCATTCAGCACTCCGTTTAACGCAAAGTTTCCAATGAAAGAATACCTTTCAAAACTGAATTTGACCATTCCTGACACACTCTTTTGGTTTTGGCAGTGTTGTATTGTCTTTTCAGACTTATATTTTGATTCAGACAAGCACATTTCCCAGTCAAATGAGTGGAATATTGAGAAAATGGTCTTTGAGAAATATTTGAACCCTAACCCTAACTAGCAAAACCCGAAGCTAGGGTTAGGGTTTTATTCCCGTACAATGTAGACAGTTTTTGATGGCATGGCTGTGTTTTAGGGCTGAAAGGATACTTAGGAATATAGTTCTTTCAATGTTTTCTAAACATTTTTTTCTGACCTATATGGCTGTACACAGTGCTTTGCTCCAAAAAGGAATGGTGTCTGAATTGCCCGACAAGCAGCAGTTAGAAAGAACCTGATTTAACTTGCAAACTCTTGCCATGGGCTTTAAAATCCAAGGCTTATTAACAAATAAAGCCAAAATGTATTAGTTGTCTCAGACTTTTAGGCCACTTAAGCCTCAACGTACATTCATTCAGCACTCCGTTTAACGCAAAGTTTCCAATGAAAGAATACCTTTCAAAACTGAATTTGACCATTCCTGACACACTCTTTTGGTTTTGGCAGTGTTGTATTGTCTTTTCAGACTTATATTTTGATTCAGACAAGCACATTTCCCAGTCAAATGAGTGGAATATTGAGAAAATGGTCTTTGAGAAATATTTGAACCCTAACCCTAACTAGCAAAACCCGAAGCTAGGGTTAGGGTTTTATTCCCGTACAATGTAGACAGTTTTTGATGGCATGGCTGTGTTTTAGGGCTGAAAGGATACTTAGGAATATAGTTCTTTCAATGTTTTCTAAACATTTTTTTCTGACCTATATGGCTGTACACAGTGCTTTGCTCCAAAAAGGAATGGTGTCTGAATTGCCCGACAAGCAGCAGTTAGAAAGAACCTGATTTAACTTGCAAACTCTTGCCATGGGCTTTAAAATCCAAGGCTTATTAACAAATGAAGCCAAAATGTATTAGTTGTCTCAGACTTTTAGGCCACTTAAGCCTCAACGTACGTTCATTCAGCACTCCGTTTAACGCAAAGTTTCCAATGAAAGAATACCTTTCAAAACTGAATTTGACCATTCCTGACACACTCTTTTGGTTTTGGCAGTGTTGTATTGTCTTTTCAGACTTATATTTTGATTCAGACAAGCACATTTCCCAGTCAAATGAGTGGAATATTGAGAAAATGGTCTTTGAGAAATATTTGAACCCTAACCCTAACTAGCAAAACCCGAAGCTAGGGTTAGGGTTTTATTCCCGTACAATGTAGACAGTTTTTGATGGCATGGCTGTGTTTTAGGGCTGAAAGGATACTTAGGAATATAGTTCTTTCAATGTTTTCTAAACATTTTTTTCTGACCTATATGGCTGTATACAGTGCTTTGCTCCAAAAAGGAATGGTGTCTGAATTGCCCGACAAGCAGCAGTTAGAAAGAACCTGATTTAACTTGCAAACTCTTGCCATGGGCTTTAAAATCCAAGGCTTATTAACAAATAGAGCCAAAATGTATTAGTTGTCTCAGACTTTTAGGCCACTTAAGCCTCAACGTACGTTCATTCAGCACTCCGTTTAACGCAAAGTTTCCAATGAAAGAATACCTTTCAAAACTGAATTTGACCATTCCTGACACACTCTTTTGGTTTTGGCAGTGTTGTATTGTCTTTTCAGACTTATATTTTGATTCAGACAAGCACATTTCCCAGTCAAATGAGTGGAATATTGAGAAAATGGTCTTTGAGAAATATTTGAACCCTAACCCTAACTAGCAAAACCCGAAGCTAGGGTTAGGGTTTTATTCCCGTACAATGTAGACAGTTTTTGATGGCATGGCTGTGTTTTAGGGCTGAAAGGATACTTAGGAATATAGTTCTTTCAATGTTTTCTAAACATTTTTTTCTGACCTATATGGCTGTATACAGTGCTTTGCTCCAAAAAGGAATGGTGTCTGAATTGCCCGACAAGCAGCAGTTAGAAAGAACCTGATTTAACTTGCAAACTCTTGCCATGGGCTTTAAAATCCAAGGCTTATTAACAAATAGAGCCAAAATGTATTAGTTGTCTCAGACTTTTAGGCCACTTAAGCCTCAACGTACGTTCATTCAGCACTCCGTTTAACGCAAAGTTTCCAATGAAAGAATACCTTTCAAAACTGAATTTGACCATTCCTGACACACTCTTTTGGTTTTGGCAGTGTTGTATTGTCTTTTCAGACTTATATTTTGATTCAGACAAGCACATTTCCCAGTCAAATGAGTGGAATATTGAGAAAATGGTCTTTGAGAAATATTTGAACCCTAACCCTAACTAGCAAAACCCGAAGCTAGGGTTAGGGTTTTATTCCCGTACAATGTAGACAGTTTTTGATGGCATGGCTGTGTTTTAGGGCTGAAAGGATACTTAGGAATATAGTTCTTTCAATGTTTTCTAAACATTTTTTTCTGACCTATATGGCTGTACACAGTGCTTTGCTCCAAAAAGGAATGGTGTCTGAATTGCCCGACAAGCAGCAGTTAGAAAGAACCTGATTTAACTTGCAAACTCTTGCCATGGGCTTTAAAATCCAAGGCTTATTAACAAATAAAGCCAAAATGTATTAGTTGTCTCAGACTTTTAGGCCACTTAAGCCTCAACGTACATTCATTCAGCACTCCGTTTAACGCAAAGTTTCCAATGAAAGAATACCTTTCAAAACTGAATTTGACCATTCCTGACACACTCTTTTGGTTTTGGCAGTGTTGTATTGTCTTTTCAGACTTATATTTTGATTCAGACAAGCACATTTCCCAGTCAAATGAGTGGAATATTGAGAAAATGGTCTTTGAGAAATATTTGAACCCTAACCCTAACTAGCAAAACCCGAAGCTAGGGTTAGGGTTTTATTCCCGTACAATGTAGACAGTTTTTGATGGCATGGCTGTGTTTTAGGGCTGAAAGGATACTTAGGAATATAGTTCTTTCAATGTTTTCTAAACATTTTTTTCTGACCTATATGGCTGTATACAGTGCTTTTCTCCAAAAAGGAATGGTGTCTGAATTGCCCGACAAGCAGCAGTTAGAAAGAACCTGATTTAACTTGCAAACTCTTGCCATGGGCTTTAAAATCCAAGGCTTATTAACAAATAGAGCCAAAATGTATTAGTTGTCTCAGACTTTTAGGCCACTTAAGCCTCAACGTACGTTCATTCAGCACTCCGTTTAACGCAAAGTTTCCAATGAAAGAATACCTTTCAAAACTGAATTTGACCATTCCTGACACACTCTTTTGGTTTTGGCAGTGTTGTATTGTCTTTTCAGACTTATATTTTGATTCAGACAAGCACATTTCCCAGTCAAATGAGTGGAATATTGAGAAAATGGTCTTTGAGAAATATTTGAACCCTAACCCTAACTAGCAAAACCCGAAGCTAGGGTTAGGGTTTTATTCCCGTACAATGTAGACAGTTTTTGATGGCATGGCTGTGTTTTAGGGCTGAAAGGATACTTAGGAATATAGTTCTTTCAATGTTCTCTAAACATTTTTTTCTGACCTATATGGCTGTATACAGTGCTTTGCTCCAAAAAGGAATGGTGTCTGAATTGCCCGACAAGCAGCAGTTAGAAAGAACCTGATTGAACTTGCAAACTCTTGCCATGGGCTTTAAAATCCAAGGCTTATTAACAAATAAAGCCAAAATGTATTAGTTGTCTCAGACTTTTAGGCCACTTAAGCCTCAACGTACATTCATTCAGCACTCCGTTTAACGCAAAGTTTCCAATGAAAGAATACCTTTCAAAACTGAATTTGACCATTCCTGACACACTCTTTTGGTTTTGGCAGTGTTGTATTGTCTTTTCAGACTTATATTTTGATTCAGACAAGCACATTTCCCAGTCAAATGAGTGGAATATTGAGAAAATGGTCTTTGAGAAATACTTGAACCCTAACCCTAACTAGCAAAACCCGAAGCTAGGGTTAGGGTTTTATTCCCGTACAATGTAGACAGTTTTTGATGGCATGGCTGTGTTTTAGGGCTGAAAGGATACTTAGGAATATAGTTCTTTCAATGTTTTCTAAACATTTTTTTCTGACCTATATGGCTGTACACAGTGCTTTGCTCCAAAAAGGAATGGTGTCTGAATTGCCCGACAAGCAGCAGTTAGAAAGAACCTGATTTAACTTGCAAACTCTTGCCATGGGCTTTAAAATCCAAGGCTTATTAACAAATAAAGCCAAAATGTATTAGTTGTCTCAGACTTTTAGGCCACTTAAGCCTCAACGTACATTCATTCAGCACTCCGTTTAACGCAAAGTTTCCAATGAAAGAATACCTTTCAAAACTGAATTTGACCATTCCTGACACACTCTTTTGGTTTTGGCAGTGTTGTATTGTCTTTTCAGACTTATATTTTGATTCAGACAAGCACATTTCCCAGTCAAATGAGTGGAATATTGAGAAAATGGTCTTTGAGAAATATTTGAACCCTAACCCTAACTAGCAAAACCCGAAGCTAGGGTTAGGGTTTTATTCCCGTACAATGTAGACAGTTTTTGATGGCATGGCTGTGTTTTAGGGCTGAAAGGATACTTAGGAATATAGTTCTTTCAATGTTTTCTAAACATTTTTTTCTGACCTATATGGCTGTATACAGTGCTTTTCTCCAAAAAGGAATGGTGTCTGAATTGCCCGACAAGCAGCAGTTAGAAAGAACCTGATTTAACTTGCAAACTCTTGCCATGGGCTTTAAAATCCAAGGCTTATTAACAAATAGAGCCAAAATGTATTAGTTGTCTCAGACTTTTAGGCCACTTAAGCCTCAACGTACGTTCATTCAGCACTCCGTTTAACGCAAAGTTTCCAATGAAAGAATACCTTTCAAAACTGAATTTGACCATTCCTGACACACTCTTTTGGTTTTGGCAGTGTTGTATTGTCTTTTCAGACTTATATTTTGATTCAGACAAGCACATTTCCCAGTCAAATGAGTGGAATATTGAGAAAATGGTCTTTGAGAAATATTTGAACCCTAACCCTAACTAGCAAAACCCGAAGCTAGGGTTAGGGTTTTATTCCCGTACAATGTAGACAGTTTTTGATGGCATGGCTGTGTTTTAGGGCTGAAAGGATACTTAGGAATATAGTTCTTTCAATGTTTTCTAAACATTTTTTTCTGACCTATATGGCTGTACACAGTGCTTTGCTCCAAAAAGGAATGGTGTCTGAATTGCCCGACAAGCAGCAGTTAGAAAGAACCTGATTTAACTTGCAAACTCTTGCCATGGGCTTTAAAATCCAAGGCTTATTAACAAATAAAGCCAAAATGTATTAGTTGTCTCAGACTTTTAGGCCACTTAAGCCTCAACGTACATTCATTCAGCACTCCGTTTAACGCAAAGTTTCCAATGAAAGAATACCTTTCAAAACTGATTTTGACCATTCCTGACACACTCTTTTGGTTTTGGCAGTGTTGTATTGTCTTTTCAGACTTATATTTTGATTCAGACAAGCACATTTCCCAGTCAAATGAGTGGAATATTGAGAAAATGGTCTTTGAGAAATATTTGAACCCTAACCCTAACTAGCAAAACCCGAAGCTAGGGTTAGGGTTTTATTCCCGTACAATGTAGACAGTTTTTGATGGCATGGCTGTGTTTTAGGGCTGAAAGGATACTTAGGAATATAGTTCTTTCAATGTTTTCTAAACATTTTTTTCTGACCTATATGGCTGTATACAGTGCTTTGCTCCAAAAAGGAATGGTGTCTGAATTGCCCGACAAGCAGCAGTTAGAAAGAACCTGATTTAACTTGCAAACTCTTGCCATGGGCTTTAAAATCCAAGGCTTATTAACAAATAAAGCCAAAATGTATTAGTTGTCTCAGACTTTTAGGCCACTTAAGCCTCAACGTACGTTCATTCAGCACTCCGTTTAACGCAAAGTTTCCAATGAAAGAATACCTTTCAAAACTGAATTTGACCATTCCTGACACACTCTTTTGGTTTTGGCAGTGTTGTATTGTCTTTTCAGACTTATATTTTGATTCAGACAAGCAAATTTCCCAGTCAAATGAGTGGAATATTGAGAAAATGGTCTTTGAGAAATATTTGAACCCTAACCCTAACTAGCAAAACCCGAAGCTAGGGTTAGGGTTTTATTCCCGTACAATGTAGACAGTTTTTGATGGCATGGCTGTGTTTTAGGGCTGAAAGGATACTTAGGAATATAGTTCTTTCAATGTTTTCTAAACATTTTTTTCTGACCTATATGGCTGTATACAGTGCTTTGCTCCAAAAAGGAATGGTGTCTGAATTGCCCGACAAGCAGCAGTTAGAAAGAACCTGATTTAACTTGCAAACTCTTGCCATGGGCTTTAAAATCCAAGGCTTATTAACAAATAAAGCCAAAATGTATTAGTTGTCTCAGACTTTTAGGCCACTTAAGCCTCAACGTACGTTCATTCAGCACTCCGTTTAACGCAAAGTTTCCAATGAAAGAATACCTTTCAAAACTGAATTTGACCATTCCTGACACACTCTTTTGGTTTTGGCAGTGTTGTATTGTCTTTTCAGACTCATATTTTGATTCAGACAAGCAAATTTCCCAGTCAAATGAGTGGAATATTGAGAAAATGGTCTTTGAGAAATATTTGAACCCTAACCCTAACTAGCAAAACCCGAAGCTAGGGTTAGGGTTTTATTCCCGTACAATGTAGACAGTTTTTGATGGCATGGCTGTGTTTTAGGGCTGAAAGGATACTTAGGAATATAGTTCTTTCAATGTTTTCTAAACATTTTTTTCTGACCTATATGGCTGTATACAGTGCTTTGCTCCAAAAAGGAATGGTGTCTGAATTGCCCGACAAGCAGCAGTTAGAAAGAACCTGATTTAACTTGCAAACTCTTGCCATGGGCTTTAAAATCCAAGGCTTATTAACAAATAAAGCCAAAATGTATTAGTTGTCTCAGACTTTTAGGCCACTTAAGCCTCAACGTACATTCATTCAGCACTCCGTTTAACGCAAAGTTTCCAATGAAAGAGTACCTTTCAAAACTGAATTTGACCATTCCAGACACACTCTTTTGTTTTTGGCAGTGTTGTATTGTCTTTTCAGACTTATATTTTGATTCAGACAAGCACATTTCCCAGTCAAATCAGTGGAATATTGAGAAAATGGTCTTTGAGAAATATTTGAACCCTAACCCTAACTAGCAAAACCCGAAGCTAGGGTTAGGGTTTTATTCCCGTACAATGTAGACAGTTTTTGATGGCATGGCTGTGTTTTAGGGCTGAAAGGATACTTAGGAATATAGTTCTTTCAATGTTCTCTAAACATTTTTTTCTGACCTATATGGCTGTACACAGTGCTTTGCTCCAAAAAGGAATGGTGTCTGAATTGCCCGACAAGCAGCAGTTAGAAAGAACCTGATTGAACTTGCAAACTCTTGCCATGGGCTTTAAAATCCAAGGCTTATTAACAAATAAAGCCAAAATGTATTAGTTGTCTCAGACTTTTAGGCCACTTAAGCCTCAACGTACGTTCATTCAGCACTCCGTTTAACGCAAAGTTTCCAATGAAAGAGTACCTTTCAAAACTGAATTTGACCATTCCAGACACACTCTTTTGTTTTTGGCAGTGTTGTATTGTCTTTTCAGACTTATATTTTGATTCAGACAAGCACATTTCCCAGTCAAATGAGTGGAATATTGAGAAAATGGTCTTTGAGAAATATTTGAACCCTAACCCTAACTAGCAAAACCCGAAGCTAGGGTTAGGGTTTTATTCCCGTACAATGTAGACAGTTTTTGATGGCATGGCTGTGTTTTAGGGCTGAAAGGATACTTAGGAATATAGTTCTTTCAATGTTTTCTAAACATTTTTTTCTGACCTATATGGCTGTATACAGTGCTTTGCTCCAAAAAGGAATGGTGTCTGAATTGCCCGACAAGCAGCAGTTAGAAAGAACCTGATTTAACTTGCAAACTCTTGCCATGGGCTTTAAAATCCAAGGCTTATTAACAAATAAAGCCAAAATGTATTAGTTGTCTCAGACTTTTAGGCCACTTAAGCCTCAACGTACATTCATTCAGCACTCCGTTTAACGCAAAGTTTCCAATGAAAGAATACCTTTCAAAACTGAATTTGACCATTCCTGACACACTCTTTTGGTTTTGGCAGTGTTGTATTGTCTTTTCAGACTTATATTTTGATTCAGACAAGCACATTTCCCAGTCAAATGAGTGGAATATTGAGAAAATGGTCTTTGAGAAATATTTGAACCCAAACCCTAACTAGCAAAACCCGAAGCTAGGGTTAGGGTTTTATTCCCGTACAATGTAGACAGTTTTTGATGGCATGGCTGTGTTTTAGGGCTGAAAGGATACTTAGGAATATAGTTCTTTCAATGTTTTCTAAACATTTTTTTCTGACCTATATGGCTGTATACAGTGCTTTGCTCCAAAAAGGAATGGTGTCTGAATTGCCCGACAAGCAGCAGTTAGAAAGAACCTGATTTAACTTGCAAACTCTTGCCATGGGCTTTAAAATCCAAGGCTTATTAACAAATAAAGCCAAAATGTATTAGTTGTCTCAGACTTTTAGGCCACTTAAGCCTCAACGTACATTCATTCAGCACTCCGTTTAACGCAAAGTTTCCAATGAAAGAATACCTTTCAAAACTGAATTTGACCATTCCTGACACACTCTTTTGGTTTTGGCAGTGTTGTATTGTCTTTTCAGACTTATATTTTGATTCAGACAAGCACATTTCCCAGTCAAATGAGTGGAATATTGAGAAAATGGTCTTTGAGAAATATTTGAACCCTAACCCTAACTAGCAAAACCCGAAGCTAGGGTTAGGGTTTTATTCCCGTACAATGTAGACAGTTTTTGATGGCATGGCTGTGTTTTAGGGCTGAAAGGATACTTAGGAATATAGTTCTTTCAATGTTTTCTAAACATTTTTTTCTGACCTATATGGCTGTATACAGTGCTTTGCTCCAAAAAGGAATGGTGTCTGAATTGCCCGACAAGCAGCAGTTAGAAAGAACCTGATTGAACTTGCAAACTCTTGCCATGGGCTTTAAAATCCAAGGCTTATTAACAAATAAAGCCAAAATGTATTAGTTGTCTCAGACTTTTAGGCCACTTAAGCCTCAACGTACGTTCATTCAGCACTCCGTTTAACGCAAAGTTTCCAATGAAAGAATACCTTTCAAAACTGAATTTGACCATTCCTGACACACTCTTTTGGTTTTGGCAGTGTTGTATTGTCTTTTCAGACTTATATTTTGATTCAGACAAGCACATTTCCCAGTCAAATGAGTGGAATATTGAGAAAATGGTCTTTGAGAAATATTTGAACCCTAACCCTAACTAGCAAAACCCGAAGCTAGGGTTAGGGTTTTATTCCCGTACAATGTAGACAGTTTTTGATGGCATGGCTGTGTTTTAGGGCTGAAAGGATACTTAGGAATATAGTTCTTTCAATGTTTTCTAAACATTTTTTTCTGACCTATATGGCTGTATACAGTGCTTTGCTCCAAAAAGGAATGGTGTCTGAATTGCCCGACAAGCAGCAGTTAGAAAGAACCTGATTTAACTTGCAAACTCTTGCCATGGGCTTTAAAATCCAAGGCTTATTAACAAATAGAGCCAAAATGTATTAGTTGTCTCAGACTTTTAGGCCACTTAAGCCTCAACGTACGTTCATTCAGCACTCCGTTTAACGCAAAGTTTCCAATGAAAGAATACCTTTCAAAACTGAATTTGACCATTCCTGACACACTCTTTTGGTTTTGGCAGTGTTGTATTGTCTTTTCAGACTTATATTTTGATTCAGACAAGCACATTTCCCAGTCAAATGAGTGGAATATTGAGAAAATGGTCTTTGAGAAATATTTGAACCCTAACCCTAACTAGCAAAACCCGAAGCTAGGGTTAGGGTTTTATTCCCGTACAATGTAGACAGTTTTTGATGGCATGGCTGTGTTTTAGGGCTGAAAGGATACTTAGGAATATAGTTCTTTCAATGTTTTCTAAACATTTTTTTCTGACCTATATGGCTGTATACAGTGCTTTGCTCCAAAAAGGAATGGTGTCTGAATTGCCCGACAAGCAGCAGTTAGAAAGAACCTGATTTAACTTGCAAACTCTTGCCATGGGCTTTAAAATCCAAGGCTTATTAACAAATAAAGCCAAAATGTATTAGTTGTCTCAGACTTTTAGGCCACTTAAGCCTCAACGTACGTTCATTCAGCACTCCGTTTAACGCAAAGTTTCCAATGAAAGAATACCTTTCAAAACTGAATTTGACCATTCCTGACACACTCTTTTGGTTTTGGCAGTGTTGTATTGTCTTTTCAGACTTATATTTTGATTCAGACAAGCAAATTTCCCAGTCAAATGAGTGGAATATTGAGAAAATGGTCTTTGAGAAATATTTGAACCCTAACCCTAACTAGCAAATCCCGAAGCTAGGGTTAGGGTTTTATTCCCGTACAATGTAGACAGTTTTTGATGGCATGGCTGTGTTTTAGGGCTGAAAGGATACTTAGGAATATAGTTCTTTCAATGTTTTCTAAACATTTTTTTCTGACCTATATGGCTGTATACAGTGCTTTGCTCCAAAAAGGAATGGTGTCTGAATTGCCCGACAAGCAGCAGTTAGAAAGAACCTGATTTAACTTGCAAACTCTTGCCATGGGCTTTAAAATCCAAGGCTTATTAACAAATAAAGCCAAAATGTATTAGTTGTCTCAGACTTTTAGGCCACTTAAGCCTCAACGTACGTTCATTCAGCACTCCGTTTAACGCAAAGTTTCCAATGAAAGAATACCTTTCAAAACTGAATTTGACCATTCCTGACACACTCTTTTGGTTTTGGCAGTGTTGTATTGTCTTTTCAGACTCATATTTTGATTCAGACAAGCAAATTTCCCAGTCAAATGAGTGGAATATTGAGAAAATGGTCTTTGAGAAATATTTGAACCCTAACCCTAACTAGCAAAACCCGAAGCTAGGGTTAGGGTTTTATTCCCGTACAATGTAGACAGTTTTTGATGGCATGGCTGTGTTTTAGGGCTGAAAGGATACTTAGGAATATAGTTCTTTCAATGTTTTCTAAACATTTTTTTCTGACCTATATGGCTGTATACAGTGCTTTGCTCCAAAAAGGAATGGTGTCTGAATTGCCCGACAAGCAGCAGTTAGAAAGAACCTGATTTAACTTGCAAACTCTTGCCATGGGCTTTAAAATCCAAGGCTTATTAACAAATAAAGCCAAAATGTATTAGTTGTCTCAGACTTTTAGGCCACTTAAGCCTCAACGTACGTTCATTCAGCACTCCGTTTAACGCAAAGTTTCCAATGAAAGAATACCTTTCAAAACTGAATTTGACCATTCCTGACACACTCTTTTGGTTTTGGAAGTGTTGTATTGTCTTTTCAGACTCATATTTTGATTCAGACAAGCAAATTTCCCAGTCAAATGAGTGGAATATTGAGAAAATGGTCTTTGAGAAATATTTGAACCCTAACCCTAACTAGCAAAACCCGAAGCTAGGGTTAGGGTTTTATTCCCGTACAATGTAGACAGTTTTTGATGGCATGGCTGTGTTTTAGGGCTGAAAGGATACTTAGGAATATAGTTCTTTCAATGTTTTCTAAACATTTTTTTCTGACCTATATGGCTGTATACAGTGCTTTGCTCCAAAAAGGAATGGTGTCTGAATTGCCCGACAAGCAGCAGTTAGAAAGAACCTGATTTAACTTGCAAACTCTTGCCATGGGCTTTAAAATCCAAGGCTTATTACCAAATAAAGCCAAAATGTATTAGTTGTCTCAGACTTTTAGGCCACTTAAGCCTCAACGTACGTTCATTCAGCACTCCGTTTAACGCAAAGTTTCCAATGAAAGAATACCTTTCAAAACTGAATTTGACCATTCCTGACACACTCTTTTGGTTTTGGCAGTGTTGTATTGTCTTTTCAGACTTATATTTTGATTCAGACAAGCAAATTTCCCAGTCAAATGAGTGGAATATTGAGAAAATGGTCTTTGAGAAATATTTGAACCCTAACCCTAACTAGCAAAACCCGAAGCTAGGGTTAGGGTTTTATTCCCGTACAATGTAGACAGTTTTTGATGGCATGGCTGTGTTTTAGGGCTGAAAGGATACTTAGGAATATAGTTCTTTCAATGTTTTCTAAACATTTTTTTCTGACCTATATGGCTGTATACAGTGCTTTGCTCCAAAAAGGAATGGTGTCTGAATTGCCTGACAAGCAGCAGTTAGAAAGAACCTGATTTAACTTGCAAACTCTTGCCATGGGCTTTAAAATCCAAGGCTTATTACCAAATAAAGCCAAAATGTATTAGTTGTCTCAGACTTTTAGGCCACTTAAGCCTCAACGTACGTTCATTCAGCACTCCGTTTAACGCAAAGTTTCCAATGAAAGAATACCTTTCAAAACTGAATTTGACCATTCCTGACACACTCTTTTGGTTTTGGCAGTGTTGTATTGTCTTTTCAGACTTATATTTTGATTCAGACAAGCAAATTTCCCAGTCAAATGAGTGGAATATTGAGAAAATGGTCTTTGAGAAATATTTGAACCCTAACCCTAACTAGCAAAACCCGAAGCTAGGGTTAGGGTTTTATTCCCGTACAATGTAGACAGTTTTTGATGGCATGGCTGTGTTTTAGGGCTGAAAGGATACTTAGGAATATAGTTCTTTCAATGTTTTCTAAACATTTTTTTCTGACCTATATGGCTGTATACAGTGCTTTGCTCCAAAAAGGAATGGTGTCTGAATTGCCCGACAGGCAGCAGTTAGAAAGAACCTGATTTAACTTGCAAACTCTTGCCATGGGCTTTAAAATCCAAGGCTTATTAACAAATAGAGCCAAAATGTATTAGTTGTCTCAGACTTTTAGGCCACTTAAGCCTCAACGTACAGTCATTCAGCACTCCGTTTAACGCAAAGTTTCCAATGAAAGAATACCTTTCAAAACTGAATTTGACCATTCCTGACACACTCTTTTGGTTTTGGCAGTGTTGTATTGTCTTTTCAGACTTATATTTTGATTCAGACAAGCACATTTCCCAGTCAAATGAGTGGAATATTGAGAAAATGGTCTTTGAGAAATATTTGAACCCTAACCCTAACTAGCAAAACCCGAAGCTAGGGTTAGGGTTTTATTCCCGTACAATGTAGACAGTTTTTGATGGCATGGCTGTGTTTTAGGGCTGAAAGGATACTTAGGAATATAGTTCTTTCAATGTTTTCTAAACATTTTTTTCTGACCTATATGGCTGTATACAGTGCTTTGCTCCAAAAAGGAATGGTGTCTGAATTGCCCGACAAGCAGCAGCTAGAAAGAACCTGATTTAACTTGCAAACTCTTGCCATGGGCTTTAAAATCCAAGGCTTATTAACAAATAAAGCCAAAATGTATTAGTTGTCTCAGACTTTTAGGCCACTTAAGCCTCAACGTACGTTCATTCAGCACTCCGTTTAACGCAAAGTTTCCAATGAAAGAATACCTTTCAAAACTGAATTTGACCATTCCTGACACACTCTTTTGGTTTTGGCAGTGTTGTATTGTCTTTTCAGACTTATATTTTGATTCAGACAAGCAAATTTCCCTGTCAAATGAGTGGAATATTGAGAAAATGGTCTTTGAGAAATATTTGAACCCTAACCCTAACTAGCAAAACCCGAAGCTAGGGTTAGGGTTTTATTCCCGTACAATGTAGACAGTTTTTGATGGCATGGCTGTGTTTTAGGGCTGAAAGGATACTTAGGAATATAGTTCTTTCAATGTTTTCTAAACATTTTTTTCTGACCTATATGGCTGTATACAGTGCTTTGCTCCAAAAAGGAATGGTGTCTGAATTGCCCGACAAGCAGCAGTTAGAAAGAACCTGATTTAACTTGCAAACTCTTGCCATGGGCTTTAAAATCCAAGGCTTATTAACAAATAAAGCCAAAATGTATTAGTTGTCTCAGACTTTTAGGCCACTTAAGCCTCAACGTACGTTCATTCAGCACTCCGTTTAACGCAAAGTTTCCAATGAAAGAATACCTTTCAAAACTGAATTTGACCATTCCTGACACACTCTTTTGGTTTTGGAAGTGTTGTATTGTCTTTTCAGACTCATATTTTGATTCAGACAAGCAAATTTCCCAGTCAAATGAGTGGAATATTGAGAAAATGGTCTTTGAGAAATATTTGAACCCTAACCCTAACTAGCAAAACCCAAAGCTAGGGTTAGGGTTTTATTCCCGTACAATGTAGACAGTTTTTGATGGCATGGCTGTGTTTTAGGGCTGAAAGGATACTTAGGAATATAGTTCTTTCAATGTTTTCTAAACATTTTTTTCTGACCTATATGGCTGTATACAGTGCTTTGCTCCAAAAAGGAATGGTGTCTGAATTGCCCGACAAGCAGCAGTTAGAAAGAACCTGATTTAACTTGCAAACTCTTGCCATGGGCTTTAAAATCCAAGGCTTATTAACAAATAAAGCCAAAATGTATTAGTTGTCTCAGACTTTTAGGCCACTTAAGCCTCAACGTACGTTCATTCAGCACTCCGTTTAACGCAAAGTTTCCAATGAAAGAATACCTTTCAAAACTGAATTTCACCATTCCTGACACACTCTTTTGGTTTTGGCAGTGTTGTATTGTCTTTTCAGACTCATATTTTGATTCAGACAAGCAAATTTCCCAGTCAAATGAGTGGAATATTGAGAAAATGGTCTTTGAGAAATATTTGAACCCTAACCCTAACTAGCAAAACCCGAAGCTAGGGTTAGGGTTTTATTCCCGTACAATGTAGACAGTTTTTGATGGCATGGCTGTGTTTTAGGGCTGAAAGGATACTTAGGAATATAGTTCTTTCAATGTTTTCTAAACATTTTTTTCTGACCTATATGGCTGTATACAGTGCTTTGCTCCAAAAAGGAATGGTGTCTGAATTGCCCGACAAGCAGCAGTTAGAAAGAACCTGATTTAACTTGCAAACTCTTGCCATGGGCTTTAAAATCCAAGGCTTATTAACAAATAAAGCCAAAATGTATTAGTTGTCTCAGACTTTTAGGCCACTTAAGCCTCAACGTACGTTCATTCAGCACTCCGTTTAACGCAAAGTTTCCAATGAAAGAATACCTTTCAAAACTGAATTTGACCATTCCTGACACACTCTTTTGGTTTTGGCAGTGTTGTATTGTCTTTTCAGACTTATATTTTGATTCAGACAAGCAAATTTCCCAGTCAAATGAGTGGAATATTGAGAAAATGGTCTTTGAGAAATATTTGAACCCTAACCCTAACTAGCAAAACCCGAAGCTAGGGTTAGGGTTTTATTCCCGTACAATGTAGACAGTTTTTGATGGCATGGCTGTGTTTTAGGGCTGAAAGGATACTTAGGAATATAGTTCTTTCAATGTTTTCTAAACATTTTTTTCTGACCTATATGGCTGTATACAGTGCTTTGCTCCAAAAAGGAATGGTGTCTGAATTGCCCGACAAGCAGCAGTTAGAAAGAACCTGATTTAACTTGCAAACTCTTGCCATGGGCTTTAAAATCCAAGGCTTATTAACAAATAAAGCCAAAATGTATTAGTTGTCTCAGACTTTTAGGCCACTTAAGCCTCAACGTACGTTCATTCAGCACTCCGTTTAACGCAAAGTTTCCAATGAAAGAATACCTTTCAAAACTGAATTTGACCATTCCTGACACACTCTTTTGGTTTTGGAAGTGTTGTATTGTCTTTTCAGACTCATATTTTGATTCAGACAAGCAAATTTCCCAGTCAAATGAGTGGAATATTGAGAAAATGGTCTTTGAGAAATATTTGAACCCTAACCCTAACTAGCAAAACCCGAAGCTAGGGTTAGGGTTTTATTCCCGTACAATGTAGACAGTTTTTGATGGCATGGCTGTGTTTTAGGGCTGAAAGGATACTTAGGAATATAGTTCTTTCAATGTTTTCTAAACATTTTTTTCTGACCTATATGGCTGTATACAGTGATTTACTCCAAAAAGGAATGGTGTCTGAATTGCCCGACAAGCAGCAGTTAGAAAGAACCTGATTTAACTTGCAAACTCTTGCCATGGGCTTTAAAATCCAAGGCTTATTAACAAATAAAGCCAAAATGTATTAGTTGTCTCAGACTTTTAGGCCACTTAAGCCTCAACGTACGTTCATTCAGCACTCCGTTTAACGCAAAGTTTCCAATGAAAGAATACCTTTCAAAACTGAATTTGACCATTCCTGACACACTCTTTTGGTTTTGGCAGTGTTGTATTGTCTTTTCAGACTTATATTTTGATTCAGACAAGCAAATTTCCCAGTCAAATGAGTGGAATATTGAGAAAATGGTCTTTGAGAAATATTTGAACCCTAACCCTAACTAGCAAAACCCGAAGCTAGGGTTAGGGTTTTATTCCCGTACAATGTAGACAGTTTTTGATGGCATGGCTGTGTTTTAGGGCTGAAAGGATACTTAGGAATATAGTTCTTTCAATGTTTTCTAAACATTGTTTTCTGACCTATATGGCTGTATACAGTGCTTTGCTCCAAAAAGGAATGGTGTCTGAATTGCCCGACAAGCAGCAGTTAGAAAGAACCTGATTTAACTTGCAAACTCTTGCCATGGGCTTTAAAATCCAAGGCTTATTAACAAATAAAGCCAAAATGTATTAGTTGTCTCAGACTTTTAGGCCACTTAAGCCTCAACGTACGTTCATTCAGCACTCCGTTTAACGCAAAGTTTCCAATGAAAGAATACCTTTCAAAACTGAATTTGACCATTCCTGACACACTCTTTTGGTTTTGGCAGTGTTGTATTGTCTTTTCAGACTTATATTTTGATTCAGACAAGCAAATTTCCCAGTCAAATGAGTGGAATATTGAGAAAATGGTCTTTGAGAAATATTTGAACCCTAACCCTAACTAGCAAAACCCGAAGCTAGGGTTAGGGTTTTATTCCCGTACAATGTAGACAGTTTTTGATGGCATGGCTGTGTTTTAGGGCTGAAAGGATACTTAGGAATATAGTTCTTTCAATGTTTTCTAAACATTTTTTTCTGACCTATATGGCTGTATACAGTGCTTTGCTCCAAAAAGGAATGGTGTCTGAATTGCCCGACAAGCAGCAGTTAGAAAGAACCTGATTTAACTTGCAAACTCTTGCCATGGGCTTTAAAATCCAAGGCTTATTAACAAATAAAGCCAAAATGTATTAGTTGTCTCAGACTTTTAGGCCACTTAAGCCTCAACGTACATTCATTCAGCACTCCGTTTAACGCAAAGTTTCCAATGAAAGAATACCTTTCAAAACTGAATTTGACCATTCCTGACACACTCTTTTGGTTTTGGCAGTGTTGTATTGTCTTTTCAGACTTATATTTTGATTCAGACAAGCACATTTCCCAGTCAAATGAGTGGAATATTGAGAAAATGGTCTTTGAGAAATATTTGAACCCTAACCCTAACTAGCAAAACCCGAAGCTAGGGTTAGGGTTTTATTCCCGTACAATGTAGACAGTTTTTGATGGCATGGCTGTGTTTTAGGGCTGAAAGGATACTTAGGAATATAGTTCTTTCAATGTTTTCTAAACATTTTTTTCTGACCTATATGGCTGTATACAGTGCTTTGCTCCAAAAAGGAATGGTGTCTGAATTGCCCGACAGGCAGCAGTTAGAAAGAACCTGATTTAACTTGCAAACTCTTGCCATGGGCTTTAAAATCCAAGGCTTATTAACAAATAGAGCCAAAATGTATTAGTTGTCTCAGACTTTTAGGCCACTTAAGCCTCAACGTACAGTCATTCAGCACTCCGTTTAACGCAAAGTTTCCAATGAAAGAATACCTTTCAAAACTGAATTTGACCATTCCTGACACACTCTTTTGGTTTTGGCAGTGTTGTATTGTCTTTTCAGACTTATATTTTGATTCAGACAAGCACATTTCCCAGTCAAATGAGTGGAATATTGAGAAAATGGTCTTTGAGAAATATTTGAACCCTAACCCTAACTAGCAAAACCCGAAGCTAGGGTTAGGGTTTTATTCCCGTACAATGTAGACAGTTTTTGATGGCATGGCTGTGTTTTAGGGCTGAAAGGATACTTAGGAATATAGTTCTTTCAATGTTTTCTAAACATTTTTTTCTGACCTATATGGCTGTATACAGTGCTTTGCTCCAAAAAGGAATGGTGTCTGAATTGCCCGACAAGCAGCAGTTAGAAAGAACCTGATTTAACTTGCAAACTCTTGCCATGGGCTTTAAAATCCAAGGCTTATTAACAAATACAGCCAAAATGTATTAGTTGTCTCAGACTTTTAGGCCACTTAAGCCTCAACGTACATTCATTCAGCACTCCGTTTAACGCAAAGTTTCCAATGAAAGAATACCTTTCAAAACTGAATTTGACCATTCCTGACACACTTTTGGTTTTGGCAGTGTTGTATTGTCTTTTCAGACTTATATTTTGATTCAGACAAGCACATTTCCCAGTCAAATGAGTGGAATATTGAGAAAATGGTCTTTGAGAAATACTTGAACCCTAACCCTAACTAGCAAAACCCGAAGCTAGGGTTAGGGTTTTATTCCCGTACAATGTAGACAGTTTTTGATGGCATGGCTGTGTTTTAGGGCTGAAAGGATACTTAGGAATATAGTTCTTTCAATGTTTTCTAAACATTTTTTTCTGACCTATATGGCTGTATACAGTGCTTTGCTCCAAAAAGGAATGGTGTCTGAATTGCCCGACAAGCAGCAGTTAGAAAGAACCTGATTTAACTTGCAAACTCTTGCCATGGGCTTTAAAATCCAAGGCTTATTAACAAATAAAGCCAAAATGTATTAGTTGTCTCAGACTTTTAGGCCACTTAAGCCTCAACGTACGTTCATTCAGCACTCCGTTTAACGCAAAGTTTCCAATGAAAGAATACCTTTCAAAACTGAATTTGACCATTCCTGACACACTCTTTTGTTTTTGGAAGTGTTGTATTGTCTTTTTAGACTCATATTTTGATTCAGACAAGCAAATTTCCCAGTCAAATGAGTGGAATATTGAGAAAATGGTCTTTGAGAAATATTTGAACCCTAACCCTAACTAGCAAAACCCGAAGCTAGGGTTAGGGTTTTATTCCCGTACAATGTAGACAGTTTTTGATGGCATGGCTGTGTTTTAGGGCTGAAAGGATACTTAGGAATATAGTTCTTTCAATGTTTTCTAAACATTTTTTTCTGACCTATATGGCTGTATACAGTGCTTTGCTCCAAAAAGGAATGGTGTCTGAATTGCCCGACAAGCAGCAGTTAGAAAGAACCTGATTTAACTTGCAAACTCTTGCCATGGGCTTTAAAATCCAAGGCTTATTAACAAATAAAGCCAAAATGTATTAGTTGTCTCAGACTTTTAGGCCACTTAAGCCTCAACGTACGTTCATTCAGCACTCCGTTTAACGCAAAGTTTCCAATGAAAGAATACCTTTCAAAACTGAATTTGACCATTCCTGACACACTCTTTTGGTTTTGGAAGTGTTGTATTGTCTTTTCAGACTCATATTTTGATTCAGACAAGCAAATTTCCCAGTCAAATGAGTGGAATATTGAGAAAATGGTCTTTGAGAAATATTTGAACCCTAACCCTAACTAGCAAAACCCGAAGCTAGGGTTAGGGTTTTATTCCCGTACAATGTAGACAGTTTTTGATGGCATGGCTGTGTTTTAGGGCTGAAAGGATACTTAGGAATATAGTTCTTTCAATGTTTTCTAAACATTTTTTTCTGACCTATATGGCTGTATACAGTGCTTTGCTCCAAAAAGGAATGGTGTCTGAATTGCCCGACAAGCAGCAGTTAGAAAGAACCTGATTTAACTTGCAAACTCTTGCCATGGGCTTTAAAATCCAAGGCTTATTACCAAATAAAGCCAAAATGTATTAGTTGTCTCAGACTTTTAGGCCACTTAAGCCTCAACGTACGTTCATTCAGCACTCCGTTTAACGCAAAGTTTCCAATGAAAGAATACCTTTCAAAACTGAATTTGACCATTCCTGACACACTCTTTTGGTTTTGGCAGTGTTGTATTGTCTTTTCAGACTTATATTTTGATTCAGACAAGCAAATTTCCCAGTCAAATGAGTGGAATATTGAGAAAATGGTCTTTGAGAAATATTTGAACCCTAACCCTAACTAGCAAAACCCGAAGCTAGGGTTAGGGTTTTATTCCCGTACAATGTAGACAGTTTTTGATGGCATGGCTGTGTTTTAGGGCTGAAAGGATACTTAGGAATATAGTTCTTTCAATGTTTTCTAAACATTTTTTTCTGACCTATATGGCTGTATACAGTGCTTTGCTCCAAAAAGGAATGGTGTCTGAATTGCCCGACAAGCAGCAGTTAGAAAGAACCTGATTTAACTTGCAAACTCTTGCCATGGGCTTTAAAATCCAAGGCTTATTACCAAATAAAGCCAAAATGTATTAGTTGTCTCAGACTTTTAGGCCACTTAAGCCTCAACGTACGTTCATTCAGCACTCCGTTTAACGCAAAGTTTCCAATGAAAGAATACCTTTCAAAACTGAATTTGACCATTCCTGACACACTCTTTTGGTTTTGGCAGTGTTGTATTGTCTTTTCAGACTTATATTTTGATTCAGACAAGCAAATTTCCCAGTCAAATGAGTGGAATATTGAGAAAATGGTCTTTGAGAAATATTTGAACCCTAACCCTAACTAGCAAAACCCGAAGCTAGGGTTAGGGTTTTATTCCCGTACAATGTAGACAGTTTTTGATGGCATGGCTGTGTTTTAGGGCTGAAAGGATACTTAGGAATATAGTTCTTTCAATGTTTTCTAAACATTTTTTTCTGACCTATATGGCTGTATACAGTGCTTTGCTCCAAAAAGGAATGGTGTCTGAATTGCCCGACAAGCAGCAGTTAGAAAGAACCTGATTTAACTTGCAAACTCTTGCCATGGGCTTTAAAATCCAAGGCTTATTAACAAATAAAGCCAAAATGTATTAGTTGTCTCAGACTTTTAGGCCACTTAAGCCTCAACGTACATTCATTCAGCACTCCGTTTAACGCAAAGTTTCCAATGAAAGAATACCTTTCAAAACTGAATTTGACCATTCCTGACACACTCTTTTGGTTTTGGCAGTGTTGTATTGTCTTTTCAGACTTATATTTTGATTCAGACAAGCACATTTCCCAGTCAAATGAGTGGAATATTGAGAAAATGGTCTTTGAGAAATATTTGAACCCTAACCCTAACTAGCAAAACCCGAAGCTAGGGTTAGGGTTTTATTCCCGTACAATGTAGACAGTTTTTGATGGCATGGCTGTGTTTTAGGGCTGAAAGGATACTTAGGAATATAGTTCTTTCAATGTTTTCTAAACATTTTTTTCTGACCTATATGGCTGTATACAGTGCTTTGCTCCAAAAAGGAATGGTGTCTGAATTGCCCGACAGGCAGCAGTTAGAAAGAACCTGATTTAACTTGCAAACTCTTGCCATGGGCTTTAAAATCCAAGGCTTATTAACAAATAGAGCCAAAATGTATTAGTTGTCTCAGACTTTTAGGCCACTTAAGCCTCAACGTACAGTCATTCAGCACTCCGTTTAACGCAAAGTTTCCAATGAAAGAATACCTTTCAAAACTGAATTTGACCATTCCTGACACACTCTTTTGGTTTTGGCAGTGTTGTATTGTCTTTTCAGACTTATATTTTGATTCAGACAAGCAAATTTCCCAGTCAAATGAGTGGAATATTGAGAAAATGGTCTTTGAGAAATATTTGAACCCTAACCCTAACTAGCAAAACCCGAAGCTAGGGTTAGGGTTTTATTCCCGTACAATGTAGACAGTTTTTGATGGCATGGCTGTGTTTTAGGGCTGAAAGGATACTTAGGAATATAGTTCTTTCAATGTTTTCTAAACATTTTTTTCTGACCTATATGGCTGTATACAGTGCTTTGCTCCAAAAAGGAATGGTGTCTGAATTGCCCGACAAGCAGCAGTTAGAAAGAACCTGATTTAACTTGCAAACTCTTGCCATGGGCTTTAAAATCCAAGGCTTATTAACAAATACAGCCAAAATGTATTAGTTGTCTCAGACTTTTAGGCCACTTAAGCCTCAACGTACATTCATTCAGCACTCCGTTTAACGCAAAGTTTCCAATGAAAGAATACCTTTCAAAACTGAATTTGACCATTCCTGACACACTTTTGGTTTTGGCAGTGTTGTATTGTCTTTTCAGACTTATATTTTGATTCAGACAAGCACATTTCCCAGTCAAATGAGTGGAATATTGAGAAAATGGTCTTTGAGAAATACTTGAACCCTAACCCTAACTAGCAAAACCCGAAGCTAGGGTTAGGGTTTTATTCCCGTACAATGTAGACAGTTTTTGATGGCATGGCTGTGTTTTAGGGCTGAAAGGATACTTAGGAATATAGTTCTTTCAATGTTTTCTAAACATTTTTTTCTGACCTATATGGCTGTATACAGTGCTTTGCTCCAAAAAGGAATGGTGTCTGAATTGCCCGACAAGCAGCAGTTAGAAAGAACCTGATTTAACTTGCAAACTCTTGCCATGGGCTTTAAAATCCAAGGCTTATTAACAAATAAAGCCAAAATGTATTAGTTGTCTCAGACTTTTAGGCCACTTAAGCCTCAACGTACGTTCATTCAGCACTCCGTTTAACGCAAAGTTTCCAATGAAAGAATACCTTTCAAAACTGAATTTGACCATTCCTGACACACTCTTTTGTTTTTGGAAGTGTTGTATTGTCTTTTCAGACTCATATTTTGATTCAGACAAGCAAATTTCCCAGTCAAATGAGTGGAATATTGAGAAAATGGTCTTTGAGAAATATTTGAACCCTAACCCTAACTAGCAAAACCCGAAGCTAGGGTTAGGGTTTTATTCCCGTACAATGTAGACAGTTTTTGATGGCATGGCTGTGTTTTAGGGCTGAAAGGATACTTAGGAATATAGTTCTTTCAATGTTTTCTAAACATTTTTTTCTGACCTATATGGCTGTATACAGTGCTTTGCTCCAAAAAGGAATGGTGTCTGAATTGCCCGACAAGCAGCAGTTAGACAGAACCTGATTTAACTTGCAAACTCTTGCCATGGGCTTTAAAATCCAAGGCTTATTAACAAATAGAGCCAAAATGTATTAGTTGTCTCAGACTTTTAGGCCACTTAAGCCTCAACGTACATTCATTCAGCACTCCGTTTAACGCAAAGTTTCCAATGAAAGAATACCTTTCAAAACTGAATTTGACCATTCCTGACACACTCTTTTGGTTTTGGCAGTGTTGTATTGTCTTTTCAGACTTATATTTTGATTCAGACAAGCACATTTCCCAGTCAAATGAGTGGAATATTGAGAAAATGGTCTTTGAGAAATATTTGAACCCTAACCCTAACTAGCAAAACCCGAAGCTAGGGTTAGGGTTTTATTCCCGTACAATGTAGACAGTTTTTGATGGCATGGCTGTGTTTTAGGGCTGAAAGGATACTTAGGAATATAGTTCTTTCAATGTTTTCTAAACATTTTTTTCTGACCTATATGGCTGTATACAGTGCTTTGCTCTAAAAAGGAATGGTGTCTGAATTGCCCGACAAGCAGCAGTTAGAAAGAACCTGATTTAACTTGCAAACTCTTGCCATGGGCTTTAAAATCCAAGGCTTATTAACAAATAAAGCCAAAATGTATTAGTTGTCTCAGACTTTTAGGCCACTTAAGCCTCAACGTACGTTCATTCAGCACTCCGTTTAACGCAAAGTTTCCAATGAAAGAATACCTTTCAAAACTGAATTTGACCATTCCTGACACACTCTTTTGGTTTTGGCAGTGTTGTATTGTCTTTTCAGACTCATATTTTGATTCAGACAAGCAAATTTCCCAGTCAAATGAGTGGAATATTGAGAAAATGGTCTTTGAGAAATATTTGAACCCTAACCCTAACTAGCAAAACCCGAAGCTAGGGTTAGGGTTTTATTCCCGTACAATGTAGACAGTTTTTGATGGCATGGCTGTGTTTTAGGGCTGAAAGGATACTTAGGAATATAGTTCTTTCAATGTTTTCTAAACATTTTTTTCTGACCTATATGGCTGTATACAGTGCTTTGCTCCAAAAAGGAATGGTGTCTGAATTGCCCGACAAGCAGCAGTTAGAAAGAACCTGATTTAACTTGCAAACTCTTGCCATGGGCTTTAAAATCCAAGGCTTATTAACAAATAAAGCCAAAATGTATTAGTTGTCTCAGACTTTTAGGCCACTTAAGCCTCAACGTACGTTCATTCAGCACTCCGTTTAACGCAAAGTTTCCAATGAAAGAATACCTTTCAAAACTGAATTTCACCATTCCTGACACACTCTTTTGGTTTTGGCAGTGTTGTATTGTCTTTTCAGACTCATATTTTGATTCAGACAAGCAAATTTCCCAGTCAAATGAGTGGAATATTGAGAAAATGGTCTTTGAGAAATATTTGAACCCTAACCCTAACTAGCAAAACCCGAAGCTAGGGTTAGGGTTTTATTCCCGTACAATGTAGACAGTTTTTGATGGCATGGCTGTGTTTTAGGGCTGAAAGGATACTTAGGAATATAGTTCTTTCAATGTTTTCTAAACATTTTTTTCTGACCTATATGGCTGTATACAGTGCTTTGCTCCAAAAAGGAATGGTGTCTGAATTGCCCGACAAGCAGCAGTTAGAAAGAACCTGATTTAACTTGCAAACTCTTGCCATGGGCTTTAAAATCCAAGGCTTATTACCAAATAAAGCCAAAATGTATTAGTTGTCTCAGACTTTTAGGCCACTTAAGCCTCAACGTACGTTCATTCAGCACTCCGTTTAACGCAAAGTTTCCAATGAAAGAATACCTTTCAAAACTGAATTTGACCATTCCTGACACACTCTTTTGGTTTTGGCAGTGTTGTATTGTCTTTTCAGACTTATATTTTGATTCAGACAAGCAAATTTCCCAGTCAAATGAGTGGAATATTGAGAAAATGGTCTTTGAGAAATATTTGAACCCTAACCCTAACTAGCAAAACCCGAAGCTAGGGTTAGGGTTTTATTCCCGTACAATGTAGACAGTTTTTGATGGCATGGCTGTGTTTTAGGGCTGAAAGGATACTTAGGAATATAGTTCTTTCAATGTTTTCTAAACATTTTTTTCTGACCTATATGGCTGTATACAGTGCTTTGCTCCAAAAAGGAATGGTGTCTGAATTGCCCGACAAGCAGCAGTTAGAAAGAACCTGATTTAACTTGCAAACTCTTGCCATGGGCTTTAAAATCCAAGGCTTATTAACAAATAGAGCCAAAATGTATTAGTTGTCTCAGACTTTTAGGCCACTTAAGCCTCAACGTACATTCATTCAGCACTCCGTTTAACGCAAAGTTTCCAATGAAAGAATACCTTTCAAAACTGAATTTGACCATTCCTGACACACTCTTTTGGTTTTGGCAGTGTTGTATTGTCTTTTCAGACTTATATTTTGATTCAGACAAGCAAATTTCCCAGTCAAATGAGTGGAATATTGAGAAAATGGTCTTTGAGAAATATTTGAACCCTAACCCTAACTAGCAAAACCCGAAGCTAGGGTTAGGGTTTTATTCCCGTACAATGTAGACAGTTTTTGATGGCATGGCTGTGTTTTAGGGCTGAAAGGATACTTAGGAATATAGTTCTTTCAATGTTTTCTAAACATTTTTTTCTGACCTATATGGCTGTATACAGTGCTTTGCTCCAAAAAGGAATGGTGTCTGAATTGCCCGACAAGCAGCAGTTAGAAAGAACCTGATTTAACTTGCAAACTCTTGCCATGGGCTTTAAAATCCAAGGCTTATTAACAAATAGAGCCAAAATGTATTAGTTGTCTCAGACTTTTAGGCCACTTAAGCCTCAACGTACATTCATTCAGCACTCCGTTTAACGCAAAGTTTCCAATGAAAGAATACCTTTCAAAACTGAATTTGACCATTCCTGACACACTCTTTTGGTTTTGGCAGTGTTGTATTGTCTTTTCAGACTTATATTTTGATTCAGACAAGCAAATTTCCCAGTCAAATGAGTGGAATATTGAGAAAATGGTCTTTGAGAAATATTTGAACCCTAACCCTAACTAGCAAAACCCAAAGCTAGGGTTAGGGTTTTATTCCCGTACAATGTAGACAGTTTTTGATGGCATGGCTGTGTTTTAGGGCTGAAAGGATACTTAGGAATATAGTTCTTTCAATGTTTTCTAAACATTTTTTTCTGACCTATATGGCTGTATACAGTGCTTTGCTCCAAAAAGCAATGGTGTCTGAATTGCCCGACAAGCAGCAGTTAGAAAGAACCTGATTTAACTTGCAAACTCTTGCCATGGGCTTTAAAATCCAAGGCTTATTACCAAATAAAGCCAAAATGTATTAGTTGTCTCAGACTTTTAGGCCACTTAAGCCTCAACGTACATTCATTCAGCACTCCGTTTAACGCAAAGTTTCCAATGAAAGAATACCTTTCAAAACTGAATTTGACCATTCCTGACACACTCTTTTGGTTTTGGCAGTGTTGTATTGTCTTTTCAGACTTATATTTTGATTCAGACAAGCAAATTTCCCAGTCAAATGAGTGGAATATTGAGAAAATGGTCTTTGAGAAATATTTGAACCCTAACCCTAACTAGCAAAACCCGAAGCTAGGGTTAGGGTTTTATTCCCGTACAATGTAGACAGTTTTTGATGGCATGGCTGTGTTTTAGGGCTGAAAGGATACTTAGGAATATAGTTCTTTCAATGTTTTCTAAACATTTTTTTCTGACCTATATGGCTGTATACAGTGCTTTGCTCCAAAAAGGAATGGTGTCTGAATTGCCCGACAAGCAGCAGTTAGAAAGAACCTGATTTAACTTGCAAACTCTTGCCATGGGCTTTAAAATCCAAGGCTTATTAACAAATAAAGCCAAAATGTATTAGTTGTCTCAGACGTTTAGGCCACTTAAGCCTCAACGTACATTCATTCAGCACTCCGTTTAACGCAAAGTTTCCAATGAAAGAATACCTTTCAAAACTGAATTTGACCATTCCTGACACACTCTTTTGGTTTTGGCAGTGTTGTATTGTCTTTTCAGACTTATATTTTGATTCAGACAAGCAAATTTCCCAGTCAAATGAGTGGAATATTGAGAAAATGGTCTTTGAGAAATATTTGAACCCTAACCCTAACTAGCAAAACCCGAAGCTAGGGTTAGGGTTTTATTCCCGTACAATGTAGACAGTTTTTGATGGCATGGCTGTGTTTTAGGGCTGAAAGGATACTTAGGAATATAGTTCTTTCAATGTTTTCTAAACATTTTTTTCTGACCTATATGGCTGTATACAGTGCTTTGCTCCAAAAAGGAATGGTGTCTGAATTGCCCGACAAGCAGCAGTTAGAAAGAACCTGATTTAACTTGCAAACTCTTGCCATGGGCTTTAAAATCCAAGGCTTATTAACAAATAGAGCCAAAATGTATTAGTTGTCTCAGACTTTTAGGCCACTTAAGCCTCAACGTACATTCATTCAGCACTCCGTTTAACGCAAAGTTTCCAATGAAAGAATACCTTTCAAAACTGAATTTGACCATTCCTGACACACTCTTTTGGTTTTGGCAGTGTTGTATTGTCTTTTCAGACTTATATTTTGATTCAGACAAGCAAATTTCCCAGTCAAATGAGTGGAATATTGAGAAAATGGTCTTTGAGAAATATTTGAACCCTAACCCTAACTAGCAAAACCCGAAGCTAGGGTTAGGGTTTTATTCCCGTACAATGTAGACAGTTTTTGATGGCATGGCTGTGTTTTAGGGCTGAAAGGATACTTAGGAATATAGTTCTTTCAATGTTTTCTAAACATTTTTTTCTGACCTATATGGCTGTATACAGTGCTTTGCTCCAAAAAGGAATGGTGTCTGAATTGCCCGACAAGCAGCAGTTAGAAAGAACCTGATTTAACTTGCAAACTCTTGCCATGGGCTTTAAAATCCAAGGCTTATTAACAAATAGAGCCAAAATGTATTAGTTGTCTCAGACTTTTAGGCCACTTAAGCCTCAACGTACATTCATTCAGCACTCCGTTTAACGCAAAGTTTCCAATGAAAGAATACCTTTCAAAACTGAATTTGACCATTCCTGAC
The DNA here is from genome assembly GCF_055471065.1 of Atractosteus spatula. NCBI lineage: Eukaryota > Metazoa > Chordata > Actinopteri > Semionotiformes > Lepisosteidae > Atractosteus > Atractosteus spatula. The sequence continues at coordinate 44,885,004 of NC_142711.1, forward strand.
ACACTCTTTTGGTTTTGGCAGTGTTGTATTGTCTTTTCAGACTTATATTTTGATTCAGACAAGCAAATTTCCCAGTCAAATGAGTGGAATATTGAGAAAATGGTCTTTGAGAAATATTTGAACCCTAACCCTAACTAGCAAAACCCGAAGCTAGGGTTAGGGTTTTATTCCCGTACAATGTAGACAGTTTTTGATGGCATGGCTGTGTTTTAGGGCTGAAAGGATACTTAGGAATATAGTTCTTTCAATGTTTTCTAAACATTTTTTTCTGACCTATATGGCTGTATACAGTGCTTTGCTCCAAAAAGGAATGGTGTCTGAATTGCCCGACAAGCAGCAGTTAGAAAGAACCTGATTTAACTTGCAAACTCTTGCCATGGGCTTTAAAATCCAAGGCTTATTAACAAATAAAGCCAAAATGTATTAGTTGTCTCAGACGTTTAGGCCACTTAAGCCTCAACGTACATTCATTCAGCACTCCGTTTAACGCAAAGTTTCCAATGAAAGAATACCTTTCAAAACTGAATTTGACCATTCCTGACACACTCTTTTGGTTTTGGCAGTGTTGTATTGTCTTTTCAGACTTATATTTTGATTCAGACAAGCAAATTTCCCAGTCAAATGAGTGGAATATTGAGAAAATGGTCTTTGAGAAATATTTGAACCCTAACCCTAACTAGCAAAACCCGAAGCTAGGGTTAGGGTTTTATTCCCGTACAATGTAGACAGTTTTTGATGGCATGGCTGTGTTTTAGGGCTGAAAGGATACTTAGGAATATAGTTCTTTCAATGTTTTCTAAACATTTTTTTCTGACCTATATGGCTGTATACAGTGCTTTGCTCCAAAAAGGAATGGTGTCTGAATTGCCCGACAAGCAGCAGTTAGAAAGAACCTGATTTAACTTGCAAACTCTTGCCATGGGCTTTAAAATCCAAGGCTTATTAACAAATAGAGCCAAAATGTATTAGTTGTCTCAGACTTTTAGGCCACTTAAGCCTCAACGTACATTCATTCAGCACTCCGTTTAACGCAAAGTTTCCAATGAAAGAATACCTTTCAAAACTGAATTTGACCATTCCTGACACACTCTTTTGGTTTTGGCAGTGTTGTATTGTCTTTTCAGACTTATATTTTGATTCAGACAAGCAAATTTACCAGTCAAATGAGTGGAATATTGAGAAAATGGTCTTTGAGAAATATTTGAACCCTAACCCTAACTAGCAAAACCCGAAGCTAGGGTTAGGGTTTTATTCCCGTACAATGTAGACAGTTTTTGATGGCATGGCTGTGTTTTAGGGCTGAAAGGATACTTAGGAATATAGTTCTTTCAATGTTTTCTAAACATTTTTTTCTGACCTATATGGCTGTATACAGTGCTTTGCTCCAAAAAGGAATGGTGTCTGAATTGCCCGACAAGCAGCAGTTAGAAAGAACCTGATTTAACTTGCAAACTCTTGCCATGGGCTTTAAAATCCAAGGCTTATTAACAAATAGAGCCAAAATGTATTAGTTGTCTCAGACTTTTAGGCCACTTAAGCCTCAACGTACATTCATTCAGCACTCCGTTTAACGCAAAGTTTCCAATGAAAGAATACCTTTCAAAACTGAATTTGACCATTCCTGACACACTCTTTTGGTTTTGGCAGTGTTGTATTGTCTTTTCAGACTTATATTTTGATTCAGACATGCAAATTTCCCAGTCAAATGAGAGGAATATTGAGAAAATGGTCTTTGAGAAATATTTGAACCCTAACCCTAACTAGCAAAACCCGAAGCTAGGTTTAGGGTTTTATTCCCGTACAATGAAGACAGTTTTTGATGGCATGGCTGTGTTTTAGGGCTGAAAGGATACTTAGGAATATAGTTCTTTCAATGTTTTCTAAACATTTTTTTCTGACCTATATGGCTGTATACAGTGCTTTGCTCCAAAAAGGAATGGTGTCTGAATTGCCCGACAAGCAGCAGTTAGAAAGAACCTGATTTAACTTGCAAACTCTTGCCATGGGCTTTAAAATCCAAGGCTTATTAACAAATAAAGCCAAAATGTATTAGTTGTCTCAGACTTTTAGGCCACTTAAGCCTCAACGTACATTCATTCAGCACTCCGTTTAACGCAAAGTTTCCAATGAAAGAATACCTTTCAAAACTGAATTTGACCATTCCTGACACACTCTTTTGGTTTTGGCAGTGTTGTATTGTCTTTTCAGACTTATATTTTGATTCAGACAAGCAAATTTCCCAGTCAAATGAGTGGAATATTGAGAAAATGGTCTTTGAGAAATATTTGAACCCTAACCCTAACTAGCAAAACCCGAAGCTAGGGTTAGGGTTTTATTCCCGTACAATGTAGACAGTTTTTGATGGCATGGCTGTGTTTTAGGGCTGAAAGGATACTTAGGAATATAGTTCTTTCAATGTTTTCTAAACATTTTTTTCTGACCTCTATGGCTGTATACAGTGCTTTGCTCCAAAAAGGAATGGTGTCTGAATTGCACGACAAGCAGCAGTTAGAAAAAACCTGATTTAACTTGCAAGCTCTTGCCATGGGCTTTAAAATCCAAGGCTTATTAACAAATAAAGCCAAAATGTATTAGTTGTCTGAGACGTTTAGGCCACTTAAGCCTCAACGTACATTCATTCAGCACTCCGTTTAACGCAAAGTTTCCAATGAAAGAATACCTTTCAAAACTGAATTTGACCATTACTGACACACTCTTTTGGTTTTGGCAGTGTTGTATTGTCTTTTCAGACTTATATTTTGATTCAGACAAGCAAATTTCCCAGTCAAATGAGTGGAATATTGAGAAAATGGTCTTTGAGAAATATTTGAACCCTAACCCTAACTAGCAAAACCCGAAGCTAGGGTTAGGGTTTTATTCCCGTACAATGTAGACAGTTTTTGATGGCATGGCTGTGTTTTAGGGCTGAAAGGATACTTAGGAATATAGTTCTTTCAGTGTTTTCTAAACATTTTTTTCTGACCTATATGGCTGTATACAGTGCTTTGCTCCAAAAAGGAATGGTGTCTGAATTGCCCGACAAGCAGCAGTTAGAAAGAACCTGATTTAACTTGCAAACTCTTGCCATGGGCTTTAAAATCCAAGGCTTATTAACAAATAAAGCCAAAATGTATTAGTTGTCTCAGACTTTTAGGCCACTTAAGCCTCAACGTACATTCATTCAGCACTCCGTTTAACGCAAAGTTTCCAATGAAAGAATACCTTTCAAAACTGAATTTGACCATTCCTGACACACTCTTTTGGTTTTGGCAGTGTTGTATTGTCTTTTCAGACTTATATTTTGATTCAGACAAGCAAATTTCCCAGTCAAATGAGTGGAATATTGAGAAAATGGTCTTTGAGAAATATTTGAACCCTAACCCTGACTAGCAAAACCCGAAGCTAGGGTTAGGGTTTTATTCCCGTACAATGTAGACAGTTTTTGATGGCATGGCTGTGTTTTAGGGCTGAAAGGATACTTAGGAATATAGTTCTTTCAATGTTTTCTAAACATTTTTTTCTGACCTATATGGCTGTATACAGTGCTTTGCTCCAAAAAGGAATGGTGTCTGAATTGCCCGACAAGCAGCAGTTAGAAAGAACCTGATTTAACTTGCAAACTCTTGCCATGGGCTTTAAAATCCAAGGCTTATTAACAAATAAAGCCAAAATGTATTAGTTGTCTCAGACTTTTAGGCCACTTAAGCCTCAACGTACATTCATTCAGCACTCCGTTTAACGCAAAGTTTCCAATTAAAGAATACCTTTCAAAACTGAATTTGACCATTCCTGACACACTCTTTTGGTTTTGGCAGTGTTGTATTGTCTTTTCAGACTTATATTTTGATTCAGACAAGCAAATTTCCCAGTCAAATGAGTGGAATATTGAGAAAATGGTCTTTGAGAAATATTTGAACCCTAACCCTAACTAGCAAAACCCGAAGCTAGGGTTAGGGTTTTATTCCCGTACAATGTAGACAGTTTTTGATGGCATGGCTGTGTTTTAGGGCTGAAAGGATACTTAGGAATATAGTTCTTTCAATGTTTTCTAAACATTTTTTTCTGACCTCTATGGCTGTATACAGTGCTTTCCTCCAAAAAGGAATGGTGTCTGAATTGCCCGACAAGCAGCAGTTAGAAAGAACCTGATTTAACTTGCAAACTCTTGCCATGGGCTTTAAAATCCAAGGCTTATTAACAAATAGAGCCAAAATGTATTAGTTGTCTCAGACTTTTAGGCCACTTAAGCCTCAACGTACATTCATTCAGCACTCCGTTTAACGCAAAGTTTCCAATGAAAGAATACCTTTCAAAACTGAATTTGACCATTCCTGACACACTCTTTTGGTTTTGGCAGTGTTGTATTGTCTTTTCAGACTTATGTTTTGATTCAGACAAGCAAATTTCCCAGTCAAATGAGTGGAATATTGAGAAAATGGTCTTTGAGAAATATTTGAACCCTAACCCTAACTAGCAAAACCCGAAGCTAGGGTTAGGGTTTTATTCCCGTACAATGTAGACAGTTTTTGATGGCGTGGCTGTGTTTTAGGGCTGAAAGGATACTTAGGAATACAGTTCTTTCAATGTTTTCTAAACATTTTTTTCTGACCTATATGGCTGTATACAGTGCTTTGCTCCAAAAAGGAATGGTGTCTGAATTGCCCGACAAGCAGCAGTTAGAAAGAACCTGATTTAACTTGCAAACTCTTGCCATGGGCTTTAAAATCCAAGGCTTATTAACAAATAAAGCCAAAATGTATTAGTTGTCTCAGACTTTTAGGCCACTTAAGCCTCAACGTACATTCATTCAGCACTCCGTTTAACGCAAAGTTTCCAATGAAAGAATACCTTTCAAAACTGAATTTGACCATTCCTGACACACTCTTTTGGTTTTGGCAGTGTTGTATTGTCTTTTCAGACTTATATTTTGATTCAGACAAGCAAATTTCCCAGTCAAATGAGTGGAATATTGAGAAAATGGTCTTTGAGAAATATTTGAACCCTAACCCTAACTAGCAAAACCCGAAGCTAGGGTTAGGGTTTTATTCGCGTACAATGTAGACAGTTTTTGATGGCATGGCTGTGTTTTAGGGCTGAAAGGATACTTAGGAATATAGTTCTTTCAATGTTTTCTAAACATTTTTTTCTGACCTATATGGCTGTATACAGTGCTTTGCTCCAAAAAGGAATGGTGTCTGAATTGCCCGACAAGCAGCAGTTAGAAAGAACCTGATTTAACTTGCAAACTCTTGCCATGGGCTTTAAAATCCAAGGCTTATTAACAAATAAAGCCAAAATGTATTAGTTGTCTCAGACTTTTAGGCCACTTAAGCCTCAACGTACATTCATTCAGCACTCCGTTTAACGCAAAGTTTCCAATGAAAGAATACCTTTCAAAACTGAATTTGACCATTCCTGACACACTCTTTTGGTTTTGGCAGTGTTGTATTGTCTTTTCAGACTTATATTTTGATTCAGACAAGCAAATTTCCCAGTCAAATGAGTGGAATATTGAGAAAATGGTCTTTGAGAAATATTTGAACCCTAACCCTAACTAGCAAAACCCGAAGCTAGGGTTAGGGTTTTATTTCCGTACAATGTAGACAGTTTTTGATGGCATGGCTGTGTTTTAGGGCTGAAAGGATACTTAGGAATATAGTTCTTTCAATGTTTTCTAAACATTTTTTTCTGACCTATATGGCTGTATACAGTGCTTTGCTCCAAAAAGGAATGGTGTCTGAATTGCCCGACAAGCAGCAGTTAGAAAGAACCTGATATAACTTGCAAACTCTTGCCATGGGCTTTAAAATCCAAGGCTTATTAACAAATAAAGCCAAAATGTATTAGTTGTCTCAGACTTTAAGGCCACTTAAGCCTCAACGTACATTCATTCAGCACTCCGTTTAACGCAAAGTTTCCAATGAAAGAATACCTTTCAAAACTGAATTTGACCATTCCTGACACACTCTTTTGGTTTTGGCAGTGTTGTATTGTCTTTTCAGACTTATATTTTGATTCAGACAAGCAAATTTCCCAGTCAAATGAGTGGAATATTGAGAAAATGGTCTTTGAGACATATTTGAACCCTAACCCTAACTAGCAAAACCCGAAGCTAGGGTTAGGGTTTTATTCCCGTACAATGTAGACAGTTTTTGATGGCATGGCTGTGTTTTAGGGCTGAAAGGATACTTAGGAATATAGTTCTTTCAATGTTTTCTAAACATTTTTTTCTGACCTATATGGCTGTATACAGTGCTTTGCTCCAAAAAGGAATGGTGTCTGAATTGCCCGACAAGCAGCAGTTAGAAAGAACCTGATTTAACTTGCAAACTCTTGCCATGGGCTTTAAAATCCAAGGCTTATTAACAAATAGAGCCAAAATGTATTAGTTGTCTCAGACTTTTAGGCCACTTAAGCCTCAACATACATTCATTCAGCACTCCGTTTAACGCAAAGTTTCCAATGAAAGAATACCTTTCAAAACTGAATTTGACCATTCCTGACACACTCTTTTGGTTTTGGCAGTGTTGTATTGTCTTTTCAGACTTATATTTTGATTCAGACAAGCAAATGTCCCAGTCAAATGAGTGGAATATTGAGAAAATGGTCTTTGAGAAATATTTGAACCCTAAGCCTAACTAGCAAAACCCGAAGCTAGGGTTAGGGTTTTATTCCCTTACAATGTAGACAGTTTTTGATGGCGTGGCTGTGTTTTAGGGCTGAAAGGATACTTAGGAATACAGTTCTTTCAATGTTTTCTAAACATTTTTTTCTGACCTATATGGCTGTATACAGTGCTTTGCTCCAAAAAGGAATGGTGTCTGAATTGCCCGACAAGCAGCAGTTAGAAAGAACCTGATTTAACTTGCAAACTCTTGCCATGGGCTTTAAAATCCAAGGCTTATTAACAAATAGAGCCAAAATGTATTAGTTGTCTCAGACTTTTAGGCCACTTAAGCCTCAACGTACATTCATTCAGCACTCCGTTTAACGCAAAGTTTCCAATGAAAGAATACCTTTCAAAACTGAATTTGACCATTCCTGACACACTCTTTTGGTTTTGGCAGTGTTGTATTGTCTTTTCAGACTTATATTTTGATTCAGACAAGCAAATTTCCCAGTCAAATGAGTGGAATATTGAGAAAATGGTCTTTGAGAAATATTTGAACCCTAACCCTAACTAGCAAAACCCGAAGCTAGGGTTAGGGTTTTATTCCCGTACAATGTAGACAGTTTTTGATGGCATGGCTGTGTTTTAGGGCTGAAAGGATACTTAGGAATATAGTTCTTTCAATGTTTTCTAAACATTTTTTTCTGACCTATATGGCTGTATACAGTGCTTTGCTCCAAAAAGCAATGGTGTCTGAATTGCCCGACAAGCAGCAGTTAGAAAGAACCTGATTTAACTTGCAAACTCTTGCCATGGGCTTTAAAATCCAAGGCTTATTACCAAATAAAGCCAAAATGTATTAGTTGTCTCAGACTTTTAGGCCACTTAAGCCTCAACGTACATTCATTCAGCACTCCGTTTAACGCAAAGTTTCCAATGAAAGAATACCTTTCAAAACTGAATTTGACCATTCCTGACACACTCTTTTGGTTTTGGCAGTGTTGTATTGTCTTTTCAGACTTATATTTTGATTCAGACAAGCAAATTTCCCAGTCAAATGAGTGGAATATTGAGAAAATGGTCTTTGAGAAATATTTGAACCCTAACCCTAACTAGCAAAACCCGAAGCTAGGGTTAGGGTTTTATTCCCGTACAATGTAGACAGTTTTTGATGGCATGGCTGTGTTTTAGGGCTGAAAGGATACTTAGGAATATAGTTCTTTCAATGTTTTCTAAACATTTTTTTCTGACCTATATGGCTGTATACAGTGCTTTGCTCCAAAAAGGAATGGTGTCTGAATTGCCCGACAAGCAGCAGTTAGAAAGAACCTGATTTAACTTGCAAACTCTTGCCATGGGCTTTAAAATCCAAGGCTTATTAACAAATAAAGCCAAAATGTATTAGTTGTCTCAGACGTTTAGGCCACTTAAGCCTCAACGTACATTCATTCAGCACTCCGTTTAACGCAAAGTTTCCAATGAAAGAATACCTTTCAAAACTGAATTTGACCATTCCTGACACACTCTTTTGGTTTTGGCAGTGTTGTATTGTCTTTTCAGACTTATATTTTGATTCAGACAAGCAAATTTCCCAGTCAAATGAGTGGAATATTGAGAAAATGGTCTTTGAGAAATATTTGAACCCTAACCCTAACTAGCAAAACCCGAAGCTAGGGTTAGGGTTTTATTCCCGTACAATGTAGACAGTTTTTGATGGCATGGCTGTGTTTTAGGGCTGAAAGGATACTTAGGAATATAGTTCTTTCAATGTTTTCTAAACATTTTTTTCTGACCTATATGGCTGTATACAGTGCTTTGCTCCAAAAAGGAATGGTGTCTGAATTGCCCGACAAGCAGCAGTTAGAAAGAACCTGATTTAACTTGCAAACTCTTGCCATGGGCTTTAAAATCCAAGGCTTATTAACAAATAGAGCCAAAATGTATTAGTTGTCTCAGACTTTTAGGCCACTTAAGCCTCAACGTACATTCATTCAGCACTCCGTTTAACGCAAAGTTTCCAATGAAAGAATACCTTTCAAAACTGAATTTGACCATTCCTGACACACTCTTTTGGTTTTGGCAGTGTTGTATTGTCTTTTCAGACTTATATTTTGATTCAGACAAGCAAATTTCCCAGTCAAATGAGTGGAATATTGAGAAAATGGTCTTTGAGAAATATTTGAACCCTAACCCTAACTAGCAAAACCCGAAGCTAGGGTTAGGGTTTTATTCCCGTACAATGTAGACAGTTTTTGATGGCATGGCTGTGTTTTAGGGCTGAAAGGATACTTAGGAATATAGTTCTTTCAATGTTTTCTAAACATTTTTTTCTGACCTATATGGCTGTATACAGTGCTTTGCTCCAAAAAGGAATGGTGTCTGAATTGCCCGACAAGCAGCAGTTAGAAAGAACCTGATTTAACTTGCAAACTCTTGCCATGGGCTTTAAAATCCAAGGCTTATTAACAAATAGAGCCAAAATGTATTAGTTGTCTCAGACTTTTAGGCCACTTAAGCCTCAACGTACATTCATTCAGCACTCCGTTTAACGCAAAGTTTCCAATGAAAGAATACCTTTCAAAACTGAATTTGACCATTCCTGACACACTCTTTTGGTTTTGGCAGTGTTGTATTGTCTTTTCAGACTTATATTTTGATTCAGACAAGCAAATTTCCCAGTCAAATGAGTGGAATATTGAGAAAATGGTCTTTGAGAAATATTTGAACCCTAACCCTAACTAGCAAAACCCGAAGCTAGGGTTAGGGTTTTATTCCCGTACAATGTAGACAGTTTTTGATGGCATGGCTGTGTTTTAGGGCTGAAAGGATACTTAGGAATATAGTTCTTTCAATGTTTTCTAAACATTTTTTTCTGACCTATATGGCTGTATACAGTGCTTTGCTCCAAAAAGGAATGGTGTCTGAATTGCCCGACAAGCAGCAGTTAGAAAGAACCTGATTTAACTTGCAAACTCTTGCCATGGGCTTTAAAATCCAAGGCTTATTAACAAATAAAGCCAAAATGTATTAGTTGTCTCAGACGTTTAGGCCACTTAAGCCTCAACGTACATTCATTCAGCACTCCGTTTAACGCAATGTTTCCAATGAAAGAATACCTTTCAAAACTGAATTTGACCATTCCTGACACACTCTTTTGGTTTTGGCAGTGTTGTATTGTCTTTTCAGACTTATATTTTGATTCAGACAAGCAAATTTCCCAGTCAAATGAGTGGAATATTGAGAAAATGGTCTTTGAGAAATATTTGAACCCTAACCCTAACTAGCAAAACCCGAAGCTAGGGTTAGGGTTTTATTCCCGTACAATGTAGACAGTTTTTGATGGCATGGCTGTGTTTTAGGGCTGAAAGGATACTTAGGAATATAGTTCTTTCAATGTTTTCTAAACATTTTTTTCTGACCTATATGGCTGTATACAGTGCTTTGCTCCAAAAAGGAATGGTGTCTGAATTGCCCGACAAGCAGCAGTTAGAAAGAACCTGATTTAACTTGCAAACTCTTGCCATGGGCTTTAAAATCCAAGGCTTATTAACAAATAGAGCCAAAATGTATTAGTTGTCTCAGACTTTTAGGCCACTTAAGCCTCAACGTACATTCATTCAGCACTCCGTTTAACGCAAAGTTTCCAATGAAAGAATACCTTTCAAAACTGAATTTGACCATTCCTGACACACTCTTTTGGTTTTGGCAGTGTTGTATTGTCTTTTCAGACTTATATTTTGATTCAGACAAGCAAATTTACCAGTCAAATGAGTGGAATATTGAGAAAATGGTCTTTGAGAAATATTTGAACCCTAACCCTAACTAGCAAAACCCGAAGCTAGGGTTAGGGTTTTATTCCCGTACAATGTAGACAGTTTTTGATGGCATGGCTGTGTTTTAGGGCTGAAAGGATACTTAGGAATATAGTTCTTTCAATGTTTTCTAAACATTTTTTTCTGACCTATATGGCTGTATACAGTGCTTTGCTCCAAAAAGGAATGGTGTCTGAATTGCCCGACAAGCAGCAGTTAGAAAGAACCTGATTTAACTTGCAAACTCTTGCCATGGGCTTTAAAATCCAAGGCTTATTAACAAATAGAGCCAAAATGTATTAGTTGTCTCAGACTTTTAGGCCACTTAAGCCTCAACGTACATTCATTCAGCACTCCGTTTAACGCAAAGTTTCCAATGAAAGAATACCTTTCAAAACTGAATTTGACCATTCCTGACACACTCTTTTGGTTTTGGCAGTGTTGTATTGTCTTTTCAGACTTATATTTTGATTCAGACATGCAAATTTCCCAGTCAAATGAGAGGAATATTGAGAAAATGGTCTTTGAGAAATATTTGAACCCTAACCCTAACTAGCAAAACCCGAAGCTAGGTTTAGGGTTTTATTCCCGTACAATGAAGACAGTTTTTGATGGCATGGCTGTGTTTTAGGGCTGAAAGGATACTTAGGAATATAGTTCTTTCAATGTTTTCTAAACATTTTTTTCTGACCTATATGGCTGTATACAGTGCTTTGCTCCAAAAAGGAATGGTGTCTGAATTGCCCGACAAGCAGCAGTTAGAAAGAACCTGATTTAACTTGCAAACTCTTGCCATGGGCTTTAAAATCCAAGGCTTATTAACAAATAAAGCCAAAATGTATTAGTTGTCTCAGACTTTTAGGCCACTTAAGCCTCAACGTACATTCATTCAGCACTCCGTTTAACGCAAAGTTTCCAATGAAAGAATACCTTTCAAAACTGAATTTGACCATTCCTGACACACTCTTTTGGTTTTGGCAGTGTTGTATTGTCTTTTCAGACTTATATTTTGATTCAGACATGCAAATTTCCCAGTCAAATGAGAGGAATATTGAGAAAATGGTCTTTGAGAAATATTTGAACCCTAACCCTAACTAGCAAAACCCGAAGCTAGGTTTAGGGTTTTATTCCCGTACAATGAAGACAGTTTTTGATGGCATGGCTGTGTTTTAGGGCTGAAAGGATACTTAGGAATATAGTTCTTTCAATGTTTTCTAAACATTTTTTTCTGACCTATATGGCTGTATACAGTGCTTTGCTCCAAAAAGGAATGGTGTCTGAATTGCCCGACAAGCAGCAGTTAGAAAGAACCTGATTTAACTTGCAAACTCTTGCCATGGGCTTTAAAATCCAAGGCTTATTAACAAATAAAGCCAAAATGTATTAGTTGTCTCAGACTTTTAGGCCACTTAAGCCTCAACGTACATTCATTCAGCACTCCGTTTAACGCAAAGTTTCCAATGAAAGAATACCTTTCAAAACTGAATTTGACCATTCCTGACACACTCTTTTGGTTTTGGCAGTGTTGTATTGTCTTTTCAGACTTATATTTTGATTCAGACAAGCAAATTTCCCAGTCAAATGAGTGGAATATTGAGAAAATGGTCTTTGAGAAATATTTGAACCCTAACCCTGACTAGCAAAACCCGAAGCTAGGGTTAGGGTTTTATTCCCGTACAATGTAGACAGTTTTTGATGGCATGGCTGTGTTTTAGGGCTGAAAGGATACTTAGGAATATAGTTCTTTCAATGTTTTCTAAACATTTTTTTCTGACCTATATGGCTGTATACAGTGCTTTGCTCCAAAAAGGAATGGTGTCTGAATTGCCCGACAAGCAGCAGTTAGAAAGAACCTGATTTAACTTGCAAACTCTTGCCATGGGCTTTAAAATCCAAGGCTTATTAACAAATAAAGCCAAAATGTATTAGTTGTCTCAGACTTTTAGGCCACTTAAGCCTCAACGTACATTCATTCAGCACTCCGTTTAACGCAAAGTTTCCAATTAAAGAATACCTTTCAAAACTGAATTTGACCATTCCTGACACACTCTTTTGGTTTTGGCAGTGTTGTATTGTCTTTTCAGACTTATATTTTGATTCAGACAAGCAAATTTCCCAGTCAAATGAGTGGAATATTGAGAAAATGGTCTTTGAGAAATATTTGAACCCTAACCCTAACTAGCAAAACCCGAAGCTAGGGTTAGGGTTTTATTCCCGTACAATGTAGACAGTTTTTGATGGCATGGCTGTGTTTTAGGGCTGAAAGGATACTTAGGAATATAGTTCTTTCAATGTTTTCTAAACATTTTTTTCTGACCTCTATGGCTGTATACAGTGCTTTCCTCCAAAAAGGAATGGTGTCTGAATTGCCCGACAAGCAGCAGTTAGAAAGAACCTGATTTAACTTGCAAACTCTTGCCATGGGCTTTAAAATCCAAGGCTTATTAACAAATAGAGCCAAAATGTATTAGTTGTCTCAGACTTTTAGGCCACTTAAGCCTCAACGTACATTCATTCAGCACTCCGTTTAACGCAAAGTTTCCAATGAAAGAATACCTTTCAAAACTGAATTTGACCATTCCTGACACACTCTTTTGGTTTTGGCAGTGTTGTATTGTCTTTTCAGACTTATGTTTTGATTCAGACAAGCAAATTTCCCAGTCAAATGAGTGGAATATTGAGAAAATGGTCTTTGAGAAATATTTGAACCCTAACCCTAACTAGCAAAACCCGAAGCTAGGGTTAGGGTTTTATTCCCGTACAATGTAGACAGTTTTTGATGGCGTGGCTGTGTTTTAGGGCTGAAAGGATACTTAGGAATACAGTTCTTTCAATGTTTTCTAAACATTTTTTTCTGACCTATATGGCTGTATACAGTGCTTTGCTCCAAAAAGGAATGGTGTCTGAATTGCCCGACAAGCAGCAGTTAGAAAGAACCTGATTTAACTTGCAAACTCTTGCCATGGGCTTTAAAATCCAAGGCTTATTAACAAATAAAGCCAAAATGTATTAGTTGTCTCAGACTTTTAGGCCACTTAAGCCTCAACGTACATTCATTCAGCACTCCGTTTAACGCAAAGTTTCCAATGAAAGAATACCTTTCAAAACTGAATTTGACCATTCCTGACACACTCTTTTGGTTTTGGCAGTGTTGTATTGTCTTTTCAGACTTATATTTTGATTCAGACAAGCAAATTTCCCAGTCAAATGAGTGGAATATTGAGAAAATGGTCTTTGAGAAATATTTGAACCCTAACCCTAACTAGCAAAACCCGAAGCTAGGGTTAGGGTTTTATTCGCGTACAATGTAGACAGTTTTTGATGGCATGGCTGTGTTTTAGGGCTGAAAGGATACTTAGGAATATAGTTCTTTCAATGTTTTCTAAACATTTTTTTCTGACCTATATGGCTGTATACAGTGCTTTGCTCCAAAAAGGAATGGTGTCTGAATTGCCCGACAAGCAGCAGTTAGAAAGAACCTGATTTAACTTGCAAACTCTTGCCATGGGCTTTAAAATCCAAGGCTTATTAACAAATAAAGCCAAAATGTATTAGTTGTCTCAGACTTTTAGGCCACTTAAGCCTCAACGTACATTCATTCAGCACTCCGTTTAACGCAAAGTTTCCAATGAAAGAATACCTTTCAAAACTGAATTTGACCATTCCTGACACACTCTTTTGGTTTTGGCAGTGTTGTATTGTCTTTTCAGACTTATATTTTGATTCAGACAAGCAAATTTCCCAGTCAAATGAGTGGAATATTGAGAAAATGGTCTTTGAGAAATATTTGAACCCTAACCCTAACTAGCAAAACCCGAAGCTAGGGTTAGGGTTTTATTTCCGTACAATGTAGACAGTTTTTGATGGCATGGCTGTGTTTTAGGGCTGAAAGGATACTTAGGAATATAGTTCTTTCAATGTTTTCTAAACATTTTTTTCTGACCTATATGGCTGTATACAGTGCTTTGCTCCAAAAAGGAATGGTGTCTGAATTGCCCGACAAGCAGCAGTTAGAAAGAACCTGATATAACTTGCAAACTCTTGCCATGGGCTTTAAAATCCAAGGCTTATTAACAAATAAAGCCAAAATGTATTAGTTGTCTCAGACTTTTAGGCCACTTAAGCCTCAACGTACATTCATTCAGCACTCCGTTTAACGCAAAGTTTCCAATGAAAGAATACCTTTCAAAACTGAATTTGACCATTCCTGACACACTCTTTTGGTTTTGGCAGTGTTGTATTGTCTTTTCAGACTTATATTTTGATTCAGACAAGCAAATTTCCCAGTCAAATGAGTGGAATATTGAGAAAATGGTCTTTGAGAAATATTTGAACCCTAACCCTAACTAGCAAAACCCGAAGCTAGGGTTAGGGTTTTATTCCCGTACAATGTAGACAGTTTTTGATGGCATGGCTGTGTTTTAGGGCTGAAAGGATACTTAGGAATATAGTTCTTTCAATGTTTTCTAAACATTTTTTTCTGACCTATATGGCTGTATACAGTGCTTTGCTCCAAAAAGGAATGGTGTCTGAATTGCCCGACAAGCAGCAGTTAGAAAGAACCTGATTTAACTTGCAAACTCTTGCCATGGGCTTTAAAATCCAAGGCTTATTAACAAATAAAGCCAAAATGTATTAGTTGTCTCAGACTTTTAGGCCACTTAAGCCTCAACGTACATTCATTCAGCACTCCGTTTAACGCAAAGTTTCCAATGAAAGAATACCTTTCAAAACTGAATTTGACCATTCCTGACACACTCTTTTGGTTTTGGCAGTGTTGTATTGTCTTTTCAGACTTATATTTTGATTCAGACAAGCAAATTTCCCAGTCAAATGAGTGGAATATTGAGAAAATGGTCTTTGAGAAATATTTGAACCCTAACCCTAACTAGCAAAACCCGAAGCTAGGGTTAGGGTTTTATTCCCGTACAATGTAGACAGTTTTTGATGGCATGGCTGTGTTTTAGGGCTGAAAGGATACTTAGGAATATAGTTCTTTCAATGTTTTCTAAACATTTTTTTCTGACCTATATGGCTGTATACAGTGCTTTGCTCCAAAAAGGAATGGTGTCTGAATTGCCCGACAAGCAGCAGTTAGAAAGAACCTGATTTAACTTGCAAACTCTTGCCATGGGCTTTAAAATCCAAGGCTTATTAACAAATAAAGCCAAAATGTATTAGTTGTCTCAGACGTTTAGGCCACTTAAGCCTCAACGTACATTCATTCAGCACTCCGTTTAACGCAAAGTTTCCAATGAAAGAATACCTTTCAAAACTGAATTTGACCATTCCTGACACACTCTTTTGGTTTTGGCAGTGTTGTATTGTCTTTTCAGACTTATATTTTGATTCAGACAAGCAAATTTCCCAGTCAAATGAGTGGAATATTGAGAAAATGGTCTTTGAGAAATATTTGAACCCTAACCCTAACTAGCAAAACCCGAAGCTAGGGTTAGGGTTTTATTCCCGTACAATGTAGACAGTTTTTGATGGCATGGCTGTGTTTTAGGGCTGAAAGGATACTTAGGAATATAGTTCTTTCAATGTTTTCTAAACATTTTTTTCTGACCTATATGGCTGTATACAGTGCTTTGCTCCAAAAAGGAATGGTGTCTGAATTGCCCGACAAGCAGCAGTTAGAAAGAACCTGATTTAACTTGCAAACTCTTGCCATGGGCTTTAAAATCCAAGGCTTATTAACAAATAGAGCCAAAATGTATTAGTTGTCTCAGACTTTTAGGCCACTTAAGCCTCAACGTACATTCATTCAGCACTCCGTTTAACGCAAAGTTTCCAATGAAAGAATACCTTTCAAAACTGAATTTGACCATTCCTGACACACTCTTTTGGTTTTGGCAGTGTTGTATTGTCTTTTCAGACTTATATTTTGATTCAGACAAGCAAATTTACCAGTCAAATGAGTGGAATATTGAGAAAATGGTCTTTGAGAAATATTTGAACCCTAACCCTAACTAGCAAAACCCGAAGCTAGGGTTAGGGTTTTATTCCCGTACAATGTAGACAGTTTTTGATGGCATGGCTGTGTTTTAGGGCTGAAAGGATACTTAGGAATATAGTTCTTTCAATGTTTTCTAAACATTTTTTTCTGACCTATATGGCTGTATACAGTGCTTTGCTCCAAAAAGGAATGGTGTCTGAATTGCCCGACAAGCAGCAGTTAGAAAGAACCTGATTTAACTTGCAAACTCTTGCCATGGGCTTTAAAATCCAAGGCTTATTAACAAATAGAGCCAAAATGTATTAGTTGTCTCAGACTTTTAGGCCACTTAAGCCTCAACGTACATTCATTCAGCACTCCGTTTAACGCAAAGTTTCCAATGAAAGAATACCTTTCAAAACTGAATTTGACCATTCCTGACACACTCTTTTGGTTTTGGCAGTGTTGTATTGTCTTTTCAGACTTATATTTTGATTCAGACATGCAAATTTCCCAGTCAAATGAGAGGAATATTGAGAAAATGGTCTTTGAGAAATATTTGAACCCTAACCCTAACTAGCAAAACCCGAAGCTAGGTTTAGGGTTTTATTCCCGTACAATGAAGACAGTTTTTGATGGCATGGCTGTGTTTTAGGGCTGAAAGGATACTTAGGAATATAGTTCTTTCAATGTTTTCTAAACATTTTTTTCTGACCTATATGGCTGTATACAGTGCTTTGCTCCAAAAAGGAATGGTGTCTGAATTGCCCGACAAGCAGCAGTTAGAAAGAACCTGATTTAACTTGCAAACTCTTGCCATGGGCTTTAAAATCCAAGGCTTATTAACAAATAAAGCCAAAATGTATTAGTTGTCTCAGACTTTTAGGCCACTTAAGCCTCAACGTACATTCATTCAGCACTCCGTTTAACGCAAAGTTTCCAATGAAAGAATACCTTTCAAAACTGAATTTGACCATTCCTGACACACTCTTTTGGTTTTGGCAGTGTTGTATTGTCTTTTCAGACTTATATTTTGATTCAGACAAGCAAATTTCCCAGTCAAATGAGTGGAATATTGAGAAAATGGTCTTTGAGAAATATTTGAACCCTAACCCTAACTAGCAAAACCCGAAGCTAGGGTTAGGGTTTTATTCCCGTACAATGTAGACAGTTTTTGATGGCATGGCTGTGTTTTAGGGCTGAAAGGATACTTAGGAATATAGTTCTTTCAATGTTTTCTAAACATTTTTTTCTGACCTCTATGGCTGTATACAGTGCTTTGCTCCAAAAAGGAATGGTGTCTGAATTGCACGACAAGCAGCAGTTAGAAAAAACCTGATTTAACTTGCAAGCTCTTGCCATGGGCTTTAAAATCCAAGGCTTATTAACAAATAAAGCCAAAATGTATTAGTTGTCTGAGACGTTTAGGCCACTTAAGCCTCAACGTACATTCATTCAGCACTCCGTTTAACGCAAAGTTTCCAATGAAAGAATACCTTTCAAAACTGAATTTGACCATTACTGACACACTCTTTTGGTTTTGGCAGTGTTGTATTGTCTTTTCAGACTTATATTTTGATTCAGACAAGCAAATTTCCCAGTCAAATGAGTGGAATATTGAGAAAATGGTCTTTGAGAAATATTTGAACCCTAACCCTAACTAGCAAAACCCGAAGCTAGGGTTAGGGTTTTATTCCCGTACAATGTAGACAGTTTTTGATGGCATGGCTGTGTTTTAGGGCTGAAAGGATACTTAGGAATATAGTTCTTTCAGTGTTTTCTAAACATTTTTTTCTGACCTATATGGCTGTATACAGTGCTTTGCTCCAAAAAGGAATGGTGTCTGAATTGCCCGACAAGCAGCAGTTAGAAAGAACCTGATTTAACTTGCAAACTCTTGCCATGGGCTTTAAAATCCAAGGCTTATTAACAAATAAAGCCAAAATGTATTAGTTGTCTCAGACTTTTAGGCCACTTAAGCCTCAACGTACATTCATTCAGCACTCCGTTTAACGCAAAGTTTCCAATGAAAGAATACCTTTCAAAACTGAATTTGACCATTCCTGACACACTCTTTTGGTTTTGGCAGTGTTGTATTGTCTTTTCAGACTTATATTTTGATTCAGACAAGCAAATTTCCCAGTCAAATGAGTGGAATATTGAGAAAATGGTCTTTGAGAAATATTTGAACCCTAACCCTGACTAGCAAAACCCGAAGCTAGGGTTAGGGTTTTATTCCCGTACAATGTAGACAGTTTTTGATGGCATGGCTGTGTTTTAGGGCTGAAAGGATACTTAGGAATATAGTTCTTTCAATGTTTTCTAAACATTTTTTTCTGACCTATATGGCTGTATACAGTGCTTTGCTCCAAAAAGGAATGGTGTCTGAATTGCCCGACAAGCAGCAGTTAGAAAGAACCTGATTTAACTTGCAAACTCTTGCCATGGGCTTTAAAATCCAAGGCTTATTAACAAATAAAGCCAAAATGTATTAGTTGTCTCAGACTTTTAGGCCACTTAAGCCTCAACGTACATTCATTCAGCACTCCGTTTAACGCAAAGTTTCCAATTAAAGAATACCTTTCAAAACTGAATTTGACCATTCCTGACACACTCTTTTGGTTTTGGCAGTGTTGTATTGTCTTTTCAGACTTATATTTTGATTCAGACAAGCAAATTTCCCAGTCAAATGAGTGGAATATTGAGAAAATGGTCTTTGAGAAATATTTGAACCCTAACCCTAACTAGCAAAACCCGAAGCTAGGGTTAGGGTTTTATTCCCGTACAATGTAGACAGTTTTTGATGGCATGGCTGTGTTTTAGGGCTGAAAGGATACTTAGGAATATAGTTCTTTCAATGTTTTCTAAACATTTTTTTCTGACCTCTATGGCTGTATACAGTGCTTTCCTCCAAAAAGGAATGGTGTCTGAATTGCCCGACAAGCAGCAGTTAGAAAGAACCTGATTTAACTTGCAAACTCTTGCCATGGGCTTTAAAATCCAAGGCTTATTAACAAATAGAGCCAAAATGTATTAGTTGTCTCAGACTTTTAGGCCACTTAAGCCTCAACGTACATTCATTCAGCACTCCGTTTAACGCAAAGTTTCCAATGAAAGAATACCTTTCAAAACTGAATTTGACCATTCCTGACACACTCTTTTGGTTTTGGCAGTGTTGTATTGTCTTTTCAGACTTATGTTTTGATTCAGACAAGCAAATTTCCCAGTCAAATGAGTGGAATATTGAGAAAATGGTCTTTGAGAAATATTTGAACCCTAACCCTAACTAGCAAAACCCGAAGCTAGGGTTAGGGTTTTATTCCCGTACAATGTAGACAGTTTTTGATGGCGTGGCTGTGTTTTAGGGCTGAAAGGATACTTAGGAATACAGTTCTTTCAATGTTTTCTAAACATTTTTTTCTGACCTATATGGCTGTATACAGTGCTTTGCTCCAAAAAGGAATGGTGTCTGAATTGCCCGACAAGCAGCAGTTAGAAAGAACCTGATTTAACTTGCAAACTCTTGCCATGGGCTTTAAAATCCAAGGCTTATTAACAAATAAAGCCAAAATGTATTAGTTGTCTCAGACTTTTAGGCCACTTAAGCCTCAACGTACATTCATTCAGCACTCCGTTTAACGCAAAGTTTCCAATGAAAGAATACCTTTCAAAACTGAATTTGACCATTCCTGACACACTCTTTTGGTTTTGGCAGTGTTGTATTGTCTTTTCAGACTTATATTTTGATTCAGACAAGCAAATTTCCCAGTCAAATGAGTGGAATATTGAGAAAATGGTCTTTGAGAAATATTTGAACCCTAACCCTAACTAGCAAAACCCGAAGCTAGGGTTAGGGTTTTATTCGCGTACAATGTAGACAGTTTTTGATGGCATGGCTGTGTTTTAGGGCTGAAAGGATACTTAGGAATATAGTTCTTTCAATGTTTTCTAAACATTTTTTTCTGACCTATATGGCTGTATACAGTGCTTTGCTCCAAAAAGGAATGGTGTCTGAATTGCCCGACAAGCAGCAGTTAGAAAGAACCTGATTTAACTTGCAAACTCTTGCCATGGGCTTTAAAATCCAAGGCTTATTAACAAATAAAGCCAAAATGTATTAGTTGTCTCAGACTTTTAGGCCACTTAAGCCTCAACGTACATTCATTCAGCACTCCGTTTAACGCAAAGTTTCCAATGAAAGAATACCTTTCAAAACTGAATTTGACCATTCCTGACACACTCTTTTGGTTTTGGCAGTGTTGTATTGTCTTTTCAGACTTATATTTTGATTCAGACAAGCAAATTTCCCAGTCAAATGAGTGGAATATTGAGAAAATGGTCTTTGAGAAATATTTGAACCCTAACCCTAACTAGCAAAACCCGAAGCTAGGGTTAGGGTTTTATTTCCGTACAATGTAGACAGTTTTTGATGGCATGGCTGTGTTTTAGGGCTGAAAGGATACTTAGGAATATAGTTCTTTCAATGTTTTCTAAACATTTTTTTCTGACCTATATGGCTGTATACAGTGCTTTGCTCCAAAAAGGAATGGTGTCTGAATTGCCCGACAAGCAGCAGTTAGAAAGAACCTGATATAACTTGCAAACTCTTGCCATGGGCTTTAAAATCCAAGGCTTATTAACAAATAAAGCCAAAATGTATTAGTTGTCTCAGACTTTAAGGCCACTTAAGCCTCAACGTACATTCATTCAGCACTCCGTTTAACGCAAAGTTTCCAATGAAAGAATACCTTTCAAAACTGAATTTGACCATTCCTGACACACTCTTTTGGTTTTGGCAGTGTTGTATTGTCTTTTCAGACTTATATTTTGATTCAGACAAGCAAATTTCCCAGTCAAATGAGTGGAATATTGAGAAAATGGTCTTTGAGACATATTTGAACCCTAACCCTAACTAGCAAAACCCGAAGCTAGGGTTAGGGTTTTATTCCCGTACAATGTAGACAGTTTTTGATGGCATGGCTGTGTTTTAGGGCTGAAAGGATACTTAGGAATATAGTTCTTTCAATGTTTTCTAAACATTTTTTTCTGACCTATATGGCTGTATACAGTGCTTTGCTCCAAAAAGGAATGGTGTCTGAATTGCCCGACAAGCAGCAGTTAGAAAGAACCTGATTTAACTTGCAAACTCTTGCCATGGGCTTTAAAATCCAAGGCTTATTAACAAATAGAGCCAAAATGTATTAGTTGTCTCAGACTTTTAGGCCACTTAAGCCTCAACATACATTCATTCAGCACTCCGTTTAACGCAAAGTTTCCAATGAAAGAATACCTTTCAAAACTGAATTTGACCATTCCTGACACACTCTTTTGGTTTTGGCAGTGTTGTATTGTCTTTTCAGACTTATATTTTGATTCAGACAAGCAAATGTCCCAGTCAAATGAGTGGAATATTGAGAAAATGGTCTTTGAGAAATATTTGAACCCTAAGCCTAACTAGCAAAACCCGAAGCTAGGGTTAGGGTTTTATTCCCGTACAATGTAGACAGTTTTTGATGGCGTGGCTGTGTTTTAGGGCTGAAAGGATACTTAGGAATACAGTTCTTTCAATGTTTTCTAAACATTTTTTTCTGACCTATATGGCTGTATACAGTGCTTTGCTCCAAAAAGGAATGGTGTCTGAATTGCCCGACAAGCAGCAGTTAGAAAGAACCTGATTTAACTTGCAAACTCTTGCCATGGGCTTTAAAATCCAAGGCTTATTAACAAATAGAGCCAAAATGTATTAGTTGTCTCAGACTTTTAGGCCACTTAAGCCTCAACGTACATTCATTCAGCACTCCGTTTAACGCAAAGTTTCCAATGAAAGAATACCTTTCAAAACTGAATTTGACCATTCCTGACACACTCTTTTGGTTTTGGCAGTGTTGTATTGTCTTTTCAGACTTATATTTTGATTCAGACAAGCAAATTTCCCAGTCAAATGAGTGGAATATTGAGAAAATGGTCTTTGAGAAATATTTGAACCCTAACCCTAACTAGCAAAACCCGAAGCTAGGGTTAGGGTTTTATTCCCGTACAATGTAGACAGTTTTTGATGGCATGGCTGTGTTTTAGGGCTGAAAGGATACTTAGGAATATAGTTCTTTCAATGTTTTCTAAACATTTTTTTCTGACCTATATGGCTGTATACAGTGCTTTGCTCCAAAAAGGAATGGTGTCTGAATTGCCCGACAAGCAGCAGTTAGAAAGAACCTGATTTAACTTGCAAACTCTTGCCATGGGCTTTAAAATCCAAGGCTTATTAACAAATAAAGCCATAATGTATTAGTTGTCTCAGACTTTTAGGCCACTTAAGCCTCAACGTACATTCATTCAGCACTCCGTTTAACGCAAAGTTTCCAATGAAAGAATACCTTTCAAAACTGAATTTGACCATTCCTGACACACTCTTTTGGTTTTGGCAGTGTTGTATTGTCTTTTCAGACTTATATTTTGATTCAGACAAGCAAATTTCCCAGTCAAATGAGTGGAATATTGAGAAAATGGTCTTTGAGAAATATTTGAACCCTAACCCTAACTAGCAAAACCCGAAGCTAGGGTTAGGGTTTTATTCCCGTACAATGTAGACAGTTTTTGATGGCATGGCTGTGTTTTAGGGCTGAAAGGATACTTAGGAATATAGTTCTTTCAATGTTTTCTAAACATTTTTTTCTGACCTATATGGCTGTATACAGTGCTTTGCTCCAAAAAGGAATGGTGTCTGAATTGCCCGACAAGCAGCAGTTAGAAAGAACCTGATTTAACTTGCAAACTCTTGCCATGGGCTTTAAAATCCAAGGCTTATTAACAAATAGAGCCAAAATGTATTAGTTGTCTCAGACTTCTAGGCCACTTAAGCCTCAACGTACATTCATTCAGCACTCCGTTTAACGCAAAGTTTCCAATGAAAGAATACCTTTCAAAACTGAATTTGACCATTCCTGACACACTCTTTTGGTTTTGGCAGTGTTGTATTGTCTTTTCAGACTTATATTTTGATTCAGACAAGCAAATTTCCCAGTCAAATGAGTGGAATATTGAGAAAATGGTCTTTGAGAAATATTTGAACCCTAACCCTAACTAGCAAAACCCGAAGCTAGGGTTAGGGTTTTATTCCCGTACAATGTAGACAGTTTTTGATGGCGTGGCTGTGTTTTAGGGCTGAAAGGATACTTAGGAATACAGTTCTTTCAATGTTTTCTAAACATTTTTTTCTGACCTATATGGCTGTATACAGTGCTTTGCTCCAAAAAGGAATGGTGTCTGAATTGCCCGACAAGCAGCAGTTAGAAAGAACCTGATTTAACTTGGAAACTCTTGCCATGGGCTTTAAAATCCAAGGCTTATTAACAAATAGAGCCAAAATGTATTAGTTGTCTCAGACTTTTAGGCCACTTAAGCCTCAACGTACATTCATTCAGCACTCCGTTTAACGCAAAGTTTCCAATGAAAGAATACCTTTCAAAACTGAATTTGACCATTCCTGACACACTCTTTTGGTTTTGGCAGTGTTGTATTGTCTTTTCAGACTTATATTTTGATTCAGACAAGCAAATTTCCCAGTCAAATGAGTGGAATATTGAGAAAATGGTCTTTGAGACATATTTGAACCCTAACCCTAACTAGCAAAACCCGAAGCTAGGGTTAGGGTTTTATTCCCGTACAATGTAGACAGTTTTTGATGGCATGGCTGTGTTTTAGGGCTGAAAGGATACTTAGGAATATAGTTCTTTCAATGTTTTCTAAACATTTTTTTCTGACCTATATGGCTGTATACAGTGCTTTGCTCCAAAAAGGAATGGTGTCTGAATTGCCCGACAAGCAGCAGTTAGAAAGAACCTGATTTAACTTGCAAACTCTTGCCATGGGCTTTAAAATCCAAGGCTTATTAACAAATAAAGCCAAAATGTATTAGTTGTCTCAGACTTTTAGGCCACTTAAGCCTCAACGTACATTCATTCAGCACTCCGTTTAACGCAAAGTTTCCAATGAAAGAATACCTTTCAAAACTGAATTTGACCATTCCTGACACACTCTTTTGGTTTTGGCAGTGTTGTATTGTCTTTTCAGACTTATATTTTGATTCAGACAAGCAAATTTCCCAGTCAAATGAGTGGAATATTGAGAAAATGGTCTTTGAGAAATATTTGAACCCTAACCCTAACTAGCAAATCCCGAAGCTAGGGTTAGGGTTTTATTCCCGTACAATGTAGACAGTTTTTGATGGCATGGCTGTGTTTTAGGGCTGAAAGGATACTTAGGAATATAGTTCTTTCAATGTTTTCTAAACATTTTTTTCTGACCTATATGGCTGTATACAGTGCTTTGCTCCAAAAAGGAATGGTGTCTGAATTGCCCGACAAGCAGCAGTTAGAAAGAACCTGATTTAACTTGCAAACTCTTGCCATGGGCTTTAAAATCCAAGGCTTATTAACAAATAAAGCCAAAATGTATTAGTTGTCTCAGACTTTTAGGCCACTTAAGCCTCAACGTACATTCATTCAGCACTCCGTTTAACGCAAAGTTTCCAATGAAAGAATACCTTTCAAAACTGAATTTGACCATTCCTGACACACTCTTTTGGTTTTGGCAGTGTTGTATTGTCTTTTCAGACTTATATTTTGATTCAGACAAGCAAATTTCCCAGTCAAATGAGTGGAATATTGAGAAAATGGTCTTTGAGAAATATTTGAACCCTAACCCTAACTAGCAAAACCCGAAGCTAGGGTTAGGGTTTTATTCCCGTACAATGTAGACAGTTTTTGATGGCATGGCTGTGTTTTAGGGCTGAAAGGATACTTAGGAATATAGTTCTTTCAATGTTTTCTAAACATTTTTTTCTGACCTATATGGCTGTATACAGTGCTTTGCTCCAAAAAGGAATGGTGTCTGAATTGCCCGACAAGCAGCAGTTAGAAAGAACCTGATTTAACTTGCAAACTCTTGCCATGGGCTTTAAAATCCAAGGCTTATTAACAAATAGAGCCAAAATGTATTAGTTGTCTCAGACTTTTAGGCCACTTAAGCCTCAACGTACATTCATTCAGCACTCCGTTTAACGCAAAGTTTCCAATGAAAGAATACCTTTCAAAACTGAATTTGACCATTCCTGACACACTCTTTTGGTTTTGGCAGTGTTGTATTGTCTTTTCAGACTTATATTTTGATTCAGACAAGCAAATTTCCCAGTCAAATGAGTGGAATATTGAGAAAATGGTCTTTGAGAAATATTTGAACCCTAACCCTAACTAGCAAAACCCGAAGCTAGGGTTAGGGTTTTATTCCCGTACAATGTAGACAGTTTTTGATGGCGTGGCTGTGTTTTAGGGCTGAAAGGATACTTAGGAATACAGTTCTTTCAATGTTTTCTAAACATTTTTTTCTGACCTATATGGCTGTATACAGTGCTTTGCTCCAAAAAGGAATGGTGTCTGAATTGCCCGACAAGCAGCAGTTAGAAAGAACCTGATTTAACTTGGAAACTCTTGCCATGGGCTTTAAAATCCAAGGCTTATTAACAAATAGAGCCAAAATGTATTAGTTGTCTCAGACTTTTAGGCCACTTAAGCCTCAACGTACATTCATTCAGCACTCCGTTTAACGCAAAGTTTCCAATGAAAGAATACCTTTCAAAACTGAATTTGACCATTCCTGACACACTCTTTTGGTTTTGGCAGTGTTGTATTGTCTTTTCAGACTTATATTTTGATTCAGACAAGCAAATTTCCCAGTCAAATGAGTGGAATATTGAGAAAATGGTCTTTGAGAAATATTTGAACCCTAACCCTAACTAGCAAAACCCGAAGCAAGGGTTAGGGTTTTATTCCCGTACAATGTAGACAGTTTTTGATGGCATGGCTGTGTTTTAGGGCTGAAAGGATACTTAGGAATATAGTTCTTTCAATGTTTTCTAAACATTTTTTTCTGACCTATATGGCTGTATACAGTGCTTTGCTCCAAAAAGGAATGGTGTCTGAATTGCCCGACAAGCAGCAGTTAGAAAGAACCTGATTTAACTTGCAAACTCTTGCCATGGGCTTTAAAATCCAAGGCTTATTAACAAATAAAGCCAAAATGTATTAGTTGTCTCAGACTTTTAGGCCACTTAAGCCTCAACGTACATTCATTCAGCACTCCGTTTAACGCAAAGTTTCCAATGAAAGAATACCTTTCAAAACTGAATTTGACCATTCCTGACACACTCTTTTGGTTTTGGCAGTGTTGTATTGTCTTTTCAGACTTATATTTTGATTCAGACAAGCAAATTTCCCAGTCAAATGAGTGGAATATTGAGAAAATGGTCTTTGAGAAATATTTGAACCCTAACCCTAACTAGCAAATCCCGAAGCTAGGGTTAGGGTTTTATTCCCGTACAATGTAGACAGTTTTTGATGGCATGGCTGTGTTTTAGGGCTGAAAGGATACTTAGGAATATAGTTCTTTCAATGTTTTCTAAACATTTTTTTCTGACCTATATGGCTGTATACAGTGCTTTGCTCCAAAAAGGAATGGTGTCTGAATTGCCCGACAAGCAGCAGTTAGAAAGAACCTGATTTAACTTGCAAACTCTTGCCATGGGCTTTAAAATCCAAGGCTTATTAACAAATAAAGCCAAAATGTATTAGTTGTCTCAGACTTTTAGGCCACTTAAGCCTCAACGTACATTCATTCAGCACTCCGTTTAACGCAAAGTTTCCAATGAAAGAATACCTTTCAAAACTGAATTTGACCATTCCTGACACACTCTTTTGGTTTTGGCAGTGTTGTATTGTCTTTTCAGACTTATATTTTGATTCAGACAAGCAAATTTCCCAGTCAAATGAGTGGAATATTGAGAAAATGGTCTTTGAGAAATATTTGAACCCTAACCCTAACTAGCAAAACCCGAAGCTAGGGTTAGGGTTTTATTCCCGTACAATGTAGACAGTTTTTGATGGCATGGCTGTGTTTTAGGGCTGAAAGGATACTTAGGAATATAGTTCTTTCAATGTTTTCTAAACATTTTTTTCTGACCTATATGGCTGTATACAGTGCTTTGCTCCAAAAAGGAATGGTGTCTGAATTGCCCGACAAGCAGCAGTTAGAAAGAACCTGATTTAACTTGCAAACTCTTGCCATGGGCTTTAAAATCCAAGGCTTATTAACAAATAGAGCCAAAATGTATTAGTTGTCTCAGACTTTTAGGCCACTTAAGCCTCAACGTACATTCATTCAGCACTCCGTTTAACGCAAAGTTTCCAATGAAAGAATACCTTTCAAAACTGAATTTGACCATTCCTGACACACTCTTTTGGTTTTGGCAGTGTTGTATTGTCTTTTCAGACTTATATTTTGATTCAGACAAGCAAATTTCCCAGTCAAATGAGTGGAATATTGAGAAAATGGTCTTTGAGAAATATTTGAACCCTAACCCTAACTAGCAAAACCCGAAGCTAGGGTTAGGGTTTTATTCCCGTACAATGTAGACAGTTTTTGATGGCGTGGCTGTGTTTTAGGGCTGAAAGGATACTTAGGAATACAGTTCTTTCAATGTTTTCTAAACATTTTTTTCTGACCTATATGGCTGTATACAGTGCTTTGCTCCAAAAAGGAATGGTGTCTGAATTGCCCGACAAGCAGCAGTTAGAAAGAACCTGATTTAACTTGGAAACTCTTGCCATGGGCTTTAAAATCCAAGGCTTATTAACAAATAGAGCCAAAATGTATTAGTTGTCTCAGACTTTTAGGCCACTTAAGCCTCAACGTACATTCATTCAGCACTCCGTTTAACGCAAAGTTTCCAATGAAAGAATACCTTTCAAAACTGAATTTGACCATTCCTGACACACTCTTTTGGTTTTGGCAGTGTTGTATTGTCTTTTCAGACTTATATTTTGATTCAGACAAGCAAATTTCCCAGTCAAATGAGTGGAATATTGAGAAAATGGTCTTTGAGAAATATTTGAACCCTAACCCTAACTAGCAAAACCCGAAGCAAGGGTTAGGGTTTTATTCCCGTACAATGTAGACAGTTTTTGATGGCATGGCTGTGTTTTAGGGCTGAAAGGATACTTAGGAATATAGTTCTTTCAATGTTTTCTAAACATTTTTTTCTGACCTATATGGCTGTATACAGTGCTTTGCTCCAAAAAGGAATGGTGTCTGAATTGCCCGACAAGCAGCAGTTAGAAAGAACCTGATTTAACTTGCAAACTCTTGCCATGGGCTTTAAAATCCAAGGCTTATTAACAAATAAAGCCAAAATGTATTAGTTGTCTCAGACTTTTAGGCCACTTAAGCCTCAACGTACATTCATTCAGCACTCCGTTTAACGCAAAGTTTCCAATGAAAGAATACCTTTCAAAACTGAATTTGACCATTCCTGACACACTCTTTTGGTTTTGGCAGTGTTGTATTGTCTTTTCAGACTTATATTTTGATTCAGACAAGCAAATTTCCCAGTCAAATGAGTGGAATATTGAGAAAATGGTCTTTGAGAAATATTTGAACCCTAACCCTAACTAGCAAATCCCGAAGCTAGGGTTAGGGTTTTATTCCCGTACAATGTAGACAGTTTTTGATGGCATGGCTGTGTTTTAGGGCTGAAAGGATACTTAGGAATATAGTTCTTTCAATGTTTTCTAAACATTTTTTTCTGACCTATATGGCTGTATACAGTGCTTTGCTCCAAAAAGGAATGGTGTCTGAATTGCCCGACAAGCAGCAGTTAGAAAGAACCTGATTTAACTTGCAAACTCTTGCCATGGGCTTTAAAATCCAAGGCTTATTAACAAATAAAGCCAAAATGTATTAGTTGTCTCAGACTTTTAGGCCACTTAAGCCTCAACGTACATTCATTCAGCACTCCGTTTAACGCAAAGTTTCCAATGAAAGAATACCTTTCAAAACTGAATTTGACCATTCCTGACACACTCTTTTGGTTTTGGCAGTGTTGTATTGTCTTTTCAGACTTATATTTTGATTCAGACAAGGAAATTTCCCAGTCAAATGAGTGGAATATTGAGAAAATGGTCTTTGAGAAATATTTGAACCCTAACCCTAACTAGCAAAACCCGAAGCTAGGGTTAGGGTTTTATTTCCGTACAATGTAGACAGTTTTTGATGGCATGGCTGTGTTTTAGGGCTGAAAGGATACTTAGGAATATAGTTCTTTCAATGTTTTCTAAACATTTTTTTCTGACCTATATGGCTGTATACAGTGCTTTGCTCCAAAAAGGAATGGTGTCTGAATTGCCCGACAAGCAGCAGTTAGAAAGAACCTGATATAACTTGCAAACTCTTGCCATGGGCTTTAAAATCCAAGGCTTATTAACAAATAAAGCCAAAATGTATTAGTTGTCTCAGACTTTAAGGCCACTTAAGCCTCAACGTACATTCATTCAGCACTCCGTTTAACGCAAAGTTTCCAATGAAAGAATACCTTTCAAAACTGAATTTGACCATTCCTGACACACTCTTTTGGTTTTGGCAGTGTTGTATTGTCTTTTCAGACTTATATTTTGATTCAGACAAGCAAATTTCCCAGTCAAATGAGTGGAATATTGAGAAAATGGTCTTTGAGACATATTTGAACCCTAACCCTAACTAGCAAAACCCGAAGCTAGGGTTAGGGTTTTATTCCCGTACAATGTAGACAGTTTTTGATGGCATGGCTGTGTTTTAGGGCTGAAAGGATACTTAGGAATATAGTTCTTTCAATGTTTTCTAAACATTTTTTTCTGACCTATATGGCTGTATACAGTGCTTTGCTCCAAAAAGGAATGGTGTCTGAATTGCCCGACAAGCAGCAGTTAGAAAGAACCTGATTTAACTTGCAAACTCTTGCCATGGGCTTTAAAATCCAAGGCTTATTAACAAATAGAGCCAAAATGTATTAGTTGTCTCAGACTTTTAGGCCACTTAAGCCTCAACATACATTCTTTCAGCACTCCGTTTAACGCAAAGTTTCCAATGAAAGAATACCTTTCAAAACTGAATTTGACCATTCCTGACACACTCTTTTGGTTTTGGCAGTGTTGTATTGTCTTTTCAGACTTATATTTTGATTCAGACAAGCAAATTTCCCAGTCAAATGAGTGGAATATTGAGAAAATGGTCTTTGAGAAATATTTGAACCCTAACCCTAACTAGCAAAACCCGAAGCTAGGGTTAGGGTTTTATTCCCGTACAATGTAGACAGTTTTTGATGGCGTGGCTGTGTTTTAGGGCTGAAAGGATACTTAGGAATACAGTTCTTTCAATGTTTTCTAAACATTTTTTTCTGACCTATATGGCTGTATACAGTGCTTTGCTCCAAAAAGGAATGGTGTCTGAATTGCCCGACAAGCAGCAGTTAGAAAGAACCTGATTTAACTTGCAAACTCTTGCCATGGGCTTTAAAATCCAAGGCTTATTAACAAATAGAGCCAAAATGTATTAGTTGTCTCAGACTTTTAGGCCACTTAAGCCTCAACGTACATTCATTCAGCACTCCGTTTAACGCAAAGTTTCCAATGAAAGAATACCTTTCAAAACTGAATTTGACCATTCCTAACACACTCTTTTGGTTTTGGCAGTGTTGTATTGTCTTTTCAGACTTATATTTTGATTCAGACAAGCAAATTTCCCAGTCAAATGAGTGGAATATTGAGAAAATGGTCTTTGAGAAATATTTGAACCCTAACCCTAACTAGCAAAACCCGAAGCTAGGGTTAGGGTTTTATTCCCGTACAATGTAGACAGTTTTTGATGGCATGGCTGTGTTTTAGGGCTGAAAGGATACTTAGGAATATAGTTCTTTCAATGTTTTCTAAACATTTTTTTCTGACCTATATGGCTGTATACAGTGCTTTGCTCCAAAAAGGAATGGTGTCTGAATTGCCCGACAAGCAGCAGTTAGAAAGAACCTGATTTAACTTGGAAACTCTTGCCATGGGCTTTAAAATCCAAGGCTTATTAACAAATAGAGCCAAAATGTATTAGTTGTCTCAGACTTTTAGGCCACTTAAGCCTCAACGTACATTCATTCAGCACTCCGTTTAACGCAAAGTTTCCAATGAAAGAATACCTTTCAAAACTGAATTTGACCATTCCTGACACACTCTTTTGGTTTTGGCAGTGTTGTATTGTCTTTTCAGACTTATATTTTGATTCAGACAAGCAAATTTCCCAGTCAAATGAGTGGAATATTGAGAAAATGGTCTTTGAGACATATTTGAACCCTAACCCTAACTAGCAAAACCCGAAGCTAGGGTTAGGGTTTTATTCCCGTACAATGTAGACAGTTTTTGATGGCATGGCTGTGTTTTAGGGCTGAAAGGATACTTAGGAATATAGTTCTTTCAATGTTTTCTAAACATTTTTTTCTGACCTATATGGCTGTATACAGTGCTTTGCTCCAAAAAGGAATGGTGTCTGAATTGCCCGACAAGCAGCAGTTAGAAAGAACCTGATTTAACTTGCAAACTCTTGCCATGGGCTTTAAAATTCAAGGCTTATTAACAAATAGAGCCAAAATGTATTAGTTGTCTCAGACTTTTAGGCCACTTAAGCCTCAACATACATTCTTTCAGCACTCCGTTTAACGCAAAGTTTCCAATGAAAGAATACCTTTCAAAACTGAATTTGACCATTCCTGACACACTCTTTTGGTTTTGGCAGTGTTGTATTGTCTTTTCAGACTTATATTTTGATTCAGACAAGCAAATTTCCCAGTCAAATGAGTGGAATATTGAGAAAATGGTCTTTGAGAAATATTTGAACCCTAACCCTAACTAGCAAAACCCGAAGCTAGGGTTAGGGTTTTATTCCCGTACAATGTAGACAGTTTTTGATGGCGTGGCTGTGTTTTAGGGCTGAAAGGATACTTAGGAATATAGTTCTTTCAATGTTTTCTAAACATTTTTTTCTGACCTATATGGCTGTATACAGTGCTTTGCTCCAAAAAGGAATGGTGTCTGAATTGCCCGACAAGCAGCAGTTAGAAAGAACCTGATTTAACTTGGAAACTCTTGCCATGGGCTTTAAAATCCAAGGCTTATTAACAAATAGAGCCAAAATGTATTAGTTGTCTCAGACTTTTAGGCCACTTAAGCCTCAACGTACATTCATTCAGCACTCCGTTTAACGCAAAGTTTCCAATGAAAGAATACCTTTCAAAACTGAATTTGACCATTCCTGACACACTCTTTTGGTTTTGGCAGTGTTGTATTGTCTTTTCAGACTTATATTTTGATTCAGACAAGCAAATTTCCCAGTCAAATGAGTGGAATATTGAGAAAATGGTCTTTGAGAAATATTTGAACCCTAACCCTAACTAGCAAAACCCGAAGCTAGGGTTAGGGTTTTATTCCCGTACAATGTAGACAGTTTTTGATGGCATGGCTGTGTTTTAGGGCTGAAAGGATACTTAGGAATATAGTTCTTTCAATGTTTTCTAAACATTTTTTTCTGACCTATATGGCTGTATACAGTGCTTTGCTCCAAAAAGGAATGGTGTCTGAATTGCCCGACAAGCAGCAGTTAGAAAGAACCTGATTTAACTTGCAAACTCTTGCCATGGGCTTTAAAATCCAAGGCTTATTAACAAATAAAGCCAAAATGTATTAGTTGTCTCAGACTTTTAGGCCACTTAAGCCTCAACGTACATTCATTCAGCACTCCGTTTAACGCAAAGTTTCCAATGAAAGAATACCTTTCAAAACTGAATTTGACCATTCCTGACACACTCTTTTGGTTTTGGCAGTGTTGTATTGTCTTTTCAGACTTATATTTTGATTCAGACAAGCAAATTTCCCAGTCAAATGAGTGGAATATTGAGAAAATGGTCTTTGAGAAATATTTGAACCCTAACCCTAACTAGCAAAACCCGAAGCTAGGGTTAGGGTTTTATTCCCGTACAATGTAGACAGTTTTTGATGGCATGGCTGTGTTTTAGGGCTGAAAGGATACTTAGGAATATAGTTCTTTCAATGTTTTCTAAACATTTTTTTCTGACCTATATGGCTGTATACAGTGCTTTGCTCCAAAAAGGAATGGTGTCTGAATTGCCCGACAAGCAGCAGTTAGAAAGAACCTGATTTAACTTGGAAACTCTTGCCATGGGCTTTAAAATCCAAGGCTTATTAACAAATAGAGCCAAAATGTATTAGTTGTCTCAGACTTTTAGGCCACTTAAGCCTCAACGTACATTCATTCAGCACTCCGTTTAACGCAAAGTTTCCAATGAAAGAATACCTTTCAAAACTGAATTTGACCATTCCTGACACACTCTTTTGGTTTTGGCAGTGTTGTATTGTCTTTTCAGACTTATATTTTGATTCAGACAAGCAAATTTCCCAGTCAAATGAGTGGAATATTGAGAAAATGGTCTTTGAGAAATATTTGAACCCTAACCCTAACTAGCAAAACCTGAAGCTAGGGTTAGGGTTTTATTCCCGTACAATGTAGACAGTTTTTGATGGCATGGCTGTGTTTTAGGGCTGAGAGGATACTTAGGAATATAGTTCTTTCAATGTTTTCTAAACATTTTTTTCTGACCTATATGGCTGTATACAGTGCTTTGCTCCAAAATGAATGGTGTCTGAATTGCCCGACAAGCAGCAGTTAGAAAGAACCTGATTTAACTTGCAAACTCTTGCCATGGGCTTTAAAATCCAAGGCTTATTAACAAATAAAGCCAAAATGTATTAGTTGTCTCAGACTTTTAGGCCACTTAAGCCTCAACGTACATTCATTCAGCACTCCGTTTAACGCAAATTTTCCAATGAAAGAATACCTTTCAAAACTGAATTTGACCATTCCTGACACACTCTTTTGGTTTTGGCAGTGTTGTATTGTCTTTTCAGACTTATATTTTGATTCAGACAAGCAAATTTCCCAGTCAAATGAGTGGAATATTGAGAAAATGGTCTTTGAGAAATATTTGAACCCTAACCCTAACTAGCAAAACCCGAAGCT
This sequence comes from Atractosteus spatula, assembly GCF_055471065.1. NCBI lineage: Eukaryota > Metazoa > Chordata > Actinopteri > Semionotiformes > Lepisosteidae > Atractosteus > Atractosteus spatula. The sequence goes on from NC_142711.1 coordinate 44,919,301, forward strand.
AGGGTTAGGGTTTTATTCCCGTACAATGTAGACAGTTTTTGATGGCATGGCTGTGTTTTAGGGCTGAAAGGATACTTAGGAATATAGTTCTTTCAATGTTTTCTAAACATTTTTTTCTGACCTATATGGCTGTATACAGTGCTTTGCTCCAAAAAGGAATGGTGTCTGAATTGCCCGACAAGCAACAGTTAGAAAGAACCTGATTTAACTTGCAAACTCTTGCCATGGGCTTTAAAATCCAAGGCTTATTAACAAATAAAGCCAAAATGTATTAGTTGTCTCAGACTTTTAGGCCACTTAAGCCTCAACGTACATTCATTCAGCACTCCGTTTAACGCAAAGTTTCCAATGAAAGAATACCTTTCAAAACTGAATTTGACCATTCCTGACACACTCTTTTGGTTTTGGCAGTGTTGTATTGTCTTTTCAGACTTATATTTTGATTCAGACAAGCAAATTTCCCAGTCAAATGAAAGGAATATTGAGAAAATGGTCTTTGAGAAATATTTGAACCCTAACCCTAACTAGCAAAACCCGAAGCTAGGTTTAGCGTTTTATTCCCGTACAATGAAGACAGTTTTTGATGGCATGGCTGTGTTTTAGGGCTGAAAGGATACTTAGGAATATAGTTCTTTCAATGTTTTCTAAACATTTTTTTCTGACCTATATGGCTGTATACAGTGCTTTGCTCCAAAAAGGAATGGTGTCTGAATTGCCCGACAAGCAGCAGTTAGAAAGAACCTGATTTAACTTGCAAACTCTTGCCATGGGCTTTAAAATCCAAGGCTTATTAACAAATAGAGCCAAAATGTATTAGTTGTCTCAGACTTTTAGGCCACTTAAGCCTCAACGTACATTCATTCAGCACTCCGTTTAACGCAAAGTTTCCAATGAAAGAATACCTTTCAAAACTGAATTTGACCATTCCTGACACACTCTTTTGGTTTTGGCAGTGTTGTATTGTCTTTTCAGACTTATATTTTGATTCAGACAAGCAAATTTCCCAGTCAAATGAGTGGAATATTGAGAAAATGGTCTTTGAGACATATTTGAACCCTAACCCTAACTAGCAAAACCCGAAGCTAGGGTTAGGGTTTTATTCCCGTACAATGTAGACAGTTTTTGATGGCATGGCTGTGTTTTAGGGCTGAAAGGATACTTAGGAATATAGTTCTTTCAATGTTTTCTAAACATTTTTTTCTGACCTATATGGCTGTATACAGTGCTTTGCTCCAAAAAGGAATGGTGTCTGAATTGCCCGACAAGCAGCAGTTAGAAAGAACCTGATTTAACTTGCAAACTCTTGCCATGGGCTTTAAAATCCAAGGCTTATTAACAAATAGAGCCAAAATGTATTAGTTGTCTCAGACTTTTAGGCCACTTAAGCCTCAACATACATTCTTTCAGCACTCCGTTTAACGCAAAGTTTCCAATGAAAGAATACCTTTCAAAACTGAATTTGACCATTCCTGACACACTCTTTTGGTTTTGGCAGTGTTGTATTGTCTTTTCAGACTTATATTTTGATTCAGACAAGCAAATTTCCCAGTCAAATGAGTGGAATATTGAGAAAATGGTCTTTGAGAAATATTTGAACCCTAACCCTAACTAGCAAAACCCGAAGCTAGGGTTAGGGTTTTATTCCCGTACAATGTAGACAGTTTTTGATGGCGTGGCTGTGTTTTAGGGCTGAAAGGATACTTAGGAATATAGTTCTTTCAATGTTTTCTAAACATTTTTTTCTGACCTATATGGCTGTATACAGTGCTTTGCTCCAAAAAGGAATGGTGTCTGAATTGCCCGACAAGCAGCAGTTAGAAAGAACCTGATTTAACTTGGAAACTCTTGCCATGGGCTTTAAAATCCAAGGCTTATTAACAAATAGAGCCAAAATGTATTAGTTGTCTCAGACTTTTAGGCCACTTAAGCCTCAACGTACATTCATTCAGCACTCCGTTTAACGCAAAGTTTCCAATGAAAGAATACCTTTCAAAACTGAATTTGACCATTCCTGACACACTCTTTTGGTTTTGGCAGTGTTGTATTGTCTTTTCAGACTTATATTTTGATTCAGACAAGCAAATTTCCCAGTCAAATGAGTGGAATATTGAGAAAATGGTCTTTGAGAAATATTTGAACCCTAACCCTAACTAGCAAAACCCGAAGCTAGGGTTAGGGTTTTATTCCCGTACAATGTAGACAGTTTTTGATGGCATGGCTGTGTTTTAGGGCTGAAAGGATACTTAGGAATATAGTTCTTTCAATGTTTTCTAAACATTTTTTTCTGACCTATATGGCTGTATACAGTGCTTTGCTCCAAAAAGGAATGGTGTCTGAATTGCCCGACAAGCAGCAGTTAGAAAGAACCTGATTTAACTTGCAAACTCTTGCCATGGGCTTTAAAATCCAAGGCTTATTAACAAATAAAGCCAAAATGTATTAGTTGTCTCAGACTTTTAGGCCACTTAAGCCTCAACGTACATTCATTCAGCACTCCGTTTAACGCAAAGTTTCCAATGAAAGAATACCTTTCAAAACTGAATTTGACCATTCCTGACACACTCTTTTGGTTTTGGCAGTGTTGTATTGTCTTTTCAGACTTATATTTTGATTCAGACAAGCAAATTTCCCAGTCAAATGAGTGGAATATTGAGAAAATGGTCTTTGAGAAATATTTGAACCCTAACCCTAACTAGCAAAACCCGAAGCTAGGGTTAGGGTTTTATTCCCGTACAATGTAGACAGTTTTTGATGGCATGGCTGTGTTTTAGGGCTGAAAGGATACTTAGGAATATAGTTCTTTCAATGTTTTCTAAACATTTTTTTCTGACCTATATGGCTGTATACAGTGCTTTGCTCCAAAAAGGAATGGTGTCTGAATTGCCCGACAAGCAACAGTTAGAAAGAACCTGATTTAACTTGCAAACTCTTGCCATGGGCTTTAAAATCCAAGGCTTATTAACAAATAAAGCCAAAATGTATTAGTTGTCTCAGACTTTTAGGCCACTTAAGCCTCAACGTACATTCATTCAGCACTCCGTTTAACGCAAAGTTTCCAATGAAAGAATACCTTTCAAAACTGAATTTGACCATTCCTGACACACTCTTTTGGTTTTGGCAGTGTTGTATTGTCTTTTCAGACTTATATTTTGATTCAGACAAGCAAATTTCCCAGTCAAATGAAAGGAATATTGAGAAAATGGTCTTTGAGAAATATTTGAACCCTAACCCTAACTAGCAAAACCCGAAGCTAGGTTTAGCGTTTTATTCCCGTACAATGAAGACAGTTTTTGATGGCATGGCTGTGTTTTAGGGCTGAAAGGATACTTAGGAATATAGTTCTTTCAATGTTTTCTAAACATTTTTTTCTGACCTATATGGCTGTATACAGTGCTTTGCTCCCAAAAGGAATGGTGTCTGAATTGCCCGACAAGCAGCAGTTAGAAAGAACCTGATTTAACTTGCAAACTCTTGCCATGGGCTTTAAAATCCAAGGCTTATTAACAAATAGAGCCAAAATGTATTAGTTGTCTCAGACTTTTAGGCCACTTAAGCCTCAACGTACATTCATTCAGCACTCCGTTTAACGCAAAGTTTCCAATGAAAGAATACCTTTCAAAACTGAATTTGACCATTCCTGACACACTCTTTTGGTTTTGGCAGTGTTGTATTGTCTTTTCAGACTTATATTTTGATTCAGACAAGCAAATTTCCCAGTCAAATGAGTGGAATATTGAGAAAATGGTCTTTGAGACATATTTGAACCCTAACCCTAACTAGCAAAACCCGAAGCTAGGGTTAGGGTTTTATTCCCGTACAATGTAGACAGTTTTTGATGGCATGGCTGTGTTTTAGGGCTGAAAGGATACTTAGGAATATAGTTCTTTCAATGTTTTCTAAACATTTTTTTCTGACCTATATGGCTGTATACAGTGCTTTGCTCCAAAAAGGAATGGTGTCTGAATTGCCCGACAAGCAGCAGTTAGAAAGAACCTGATTTAACTTGCAAACTCTTGCCATGGGCTTTAAAATCCAAGGCTTATTAACAAATAGAGCCAAAATGTATTAGTTGTCTCAGACTTTTAGGCCACTTAAGCCTCAACATACATTCTTTCAGCACTCCGTTTAACGCAAAGTTTCCAATGAAAGAATACCTTTCAAAACTGAATTTGACCATTCCTGACACACTCTTTTGGTTTTGGCAGTGTTGTATTGTCTTTTCAGACTTATATTTTGATTCAGACAAGCAAATTTCCCAGTCAAATGAGTGGAATATTGAGAAAATGGTCTTTGAGAAATATTTGAACCCTAACCCTAACTAGCAAAACCCGAAGCTAGGGTTAGGGTTTTATTCCCGTACAATGTAGACAGTTTTTGATGGCGTGGCTGTGTTTTAGGGCTGAAAGGATACTTAGGAATATAGTTCTTTCAATGTTTTCTAAACATTTTTTTCTGACCTATATGGCTGTATACAGTGCTTTGCTCCAAAAAGGAATGGTGTCTGAATTGCCCGACAAGCAGCAGTTAGAAAGAACCTGATTTAACTTGGAAACTCTTGCCATGGGCTTTAAAATCCAAGGCTTATTAACAAATAGAGCCAAAATGTATTAGTTGTCTCAGACTTTTAGGCCACTTAAGCCTCAACGTACATTCATTCAGCACTCCGTTTAACGCAAAGTTTCCAATGAAAGAATACCTTTCAAAACTGAATTTGACCATTCCTGACACACTCTTTTGGTTTTGGCAGTGTTGTATTGTCTTTTCAGACTTATATTTTGATTCAGACAAGCAAATTTCCCAGTCAAATGAGTGGAATATTGAGAAAATGGTCTTTGAGAAATATTTGAACCCTAACCCTAACTAGCAAAACCCGAAGCTAGGGTTAGGGTTTTATTCCCGTACAATGTAGACAGTTTTTGATGGCATGGCTGTGTTTTAGGGCTGAAAGGATACTTAGGAATATAGTTCTTTCAATGTTTTCTAAACATTTTTTTCTGACCTATATGGCTGTATACAGTGCTTTGCTCCAAAAAGGAATGGTGTCTGAATTGCCCGACAAGCAGCAGTTAGAAAGAACCTGATTTAACTTGCAAACTCTTGCCATGGGCTTTAAAATCCAAGGCTTATTAACAAATAAAGCCAAAATGTATTAGTTGTCTCAGACTTTTAGGCCACTTAAGCCTCAACGTACATTCATTCAGCACTCCGTTTAACGCAAAGTTTCCAATGAAAGAATACCTTTCAAAACTGAATTTGACCATTCCTGACACACTCTTTTGGTTTTGGCAGTGTTGTATTGTCTTTTCAGACTTATATTTTGATTCAGACAAGCAAATTTCCCAGTCAAATGAGTGGAATATTGAGAAAATGGTCTTTGAGAAATATTTGAACCCTAACCCTAACTAGCAAAACCCGAAGCTAGGGTTAGGGTTTTATTCCCGTACAATGTAGACAGTTTTTGATGGCATGGCTGTGTTTTAGGGCTGAAAGGATACTTAGGAATATAGTTCTTTCAATGTTTTCTAAACATTTTTTTCTGACCTATATGGCTGTATACAGTGCTTTGCTCCAAAAAGGAATGGTGTCTGAATTGCCCGACAAGCAGCAGTTAGAAAGAACCTGATTTAACTTGGAAACTCTTGCCATGGGCTTTAAAATCCAAGGTTTTTTAACAAATAGAGCCAAAATGTATTAGTTGTCTCAGACTTTTAGGCCACTTAAGCCTCAACGTACATTCATTCAGCACTCCGTTTAACGCAAAGTTTCCAATGAAAGAATACCTTTCAAAACTGAATTTGACCATTCCTGACACACTCTTTTGGTTTTGGCAGTGTTGTATTGTCTTTTCAGACTTATATTTTGATTCAGACAAGCAAATTTCCCAGTCAAATGAGTGGAATATTGAGAAAATGGTCTTTGAGAAATATTTGAACCCTAACCCTAACTAGCAAAACCTGAAGCTAGGGTTAGGGTTTTATTCCCGTACAATGTAGACAGTTTTTGATGGCATGGCTGTGTTTTAGGGCTGAGAGGATACTTAGGAATATAGTTCTTTCAATGTTTTCTAAACATTTTTTTCTGACCTATATGGCTGTATACAGTGCTTTGCTCCAAAATGAATGGTGTCTGAATTGCCCGACAAGCAGCAGTTAGAAAGAACCTGATTTAACTTGCAAACTCTTGCCATGGGCTTTAAAATCCAAGGCTTATTAACAAATAAAGCCAAAATGTATTAGTTGTCTCAGACTTTTAGGCCACTTAAGCCTCAACGTACATTCATTCAGCACTCCGTTTAACGCAAAGTTTCCAATGAAAGAATACCTTTCAAAACTGAATTTGACCATTCCTGACACACTCTTTTGGTTTTGGCAGTGTTGTATTGTCTTTTCAGACTTATATTTTGATTCAGACAAGCAAATTTCCCAGTCAAATGAGTGGAATATTGAGAAAATGGTCTTTGAGAAATATTTGAACCCTAACCCTAACTAGCAAAACCCGAAGCTAGGGTTAGGGTTTTATTCCCGTACAATGTAGACAGTTTTTGATGGCATGGCTGTGTTTTAGGGCTGAAAGGATACTTAGGAATATAGTTCTTTCAATGTTTTCTAAACATTTTTTTCTGACCTATATGGCTGTATACAGTGCTTTGCTCCAAAAAGGAATGGTGTCTGAATTGCCCGACAAGCAACAGTTAGAAAGAACCTGATTTAACTTGCAAACTCTTGCCATGGGCTTTAAAATCCAAGGCTTATTAACAAATAAAGCCAAAATGTATTAGTTGTCTCAGACTTTTAGGCCACTTAAGCCTCAACGTACATTCATTCAGCACTCCGTTTAACGCAAAGTTTCCAATGAAAGAATACCTTTCAAAACTGAATTTGACCATTCCTGACACACTCTTTTGGTTTTGGCAGTGTTGTATTGTCTTTTCAGACTTATATTTTGATTCAGACAAGCAAATTTCCCAGTCAAATGAAAGGAATATTGAGAAAATGGTCTTTGAGAAATATTTGAACCCTAACCCTAACTAGCAAAACCCGAAGCTAGGTTTAGCGTTTTATTCCCGTACAATGAAGACAGTTTTTGATGGCATGGCTGTGTTTTAGGGCTGAAAGGATACTTAGGAATATAGTTCTTTCAATGTTTTCTAAACATTTTTTTCTGACCTATATGGCTGTATACAGTGCTTTGCTCCAAAAAGGAATGGTGTCTGAATTGCCCGACAAGCAGCAGTTAGAAAGAACCTGATTTAACTTGCAAACTCTTGCCATGGGCTTTAAAATCCAAGGCTTATTAACAAATAAAGCCAAAATGTATTAGTTGTCTCAGACTTTTAGGCCACTTAAGCCTCAACGTACATTCATTCAGCACTCCGTTTAACGCAAAGTTTCCAATGAAAGAATACCTTTCAAAACTGAATTTGACCATTCCTGACACACTCTTTTGGTTTTGGCAGTGTTGTATTGTCTTTTCAGACTTATATTTTGATTCAGACAAGCAAATTTCCCAGTCAAATGAGTGGAATATTGAGAAAATGGTCTTTGAGAAATATTTGAACCCTAACCCTAACTAGCAAAACCCGAAGCTAGGGTTAGGGTTTTATTTCCATACATTGTAGACAGTTTTTGATGGCATGGCTGTGTTTTAGGGCTGAAAGGATACTTAGGAATATAGTTCTTTCAATGTTTTCTAAACATTTTTTTCTGACCTATATGGCTGTATACAGTGCTTTGCTCCAAAAAGGAATGGTGTCTGAATTGCCCGACAAGCAGCAGTTAGAAAGAACCTGATATAACTTGCAAACTCTTGCCATGGGCTTTAAAATCCAAGGCTTATTAACAAATAAAGCCAAAATGTATTAGCTGTCTCAGACTTTAAGGCCACTTAAGCCTCAACGTACATTCATTCAGCACTCTGTTTAACGCAAAGTTTCCAATGAAAGAATACCTTTCAAAACTGAATTTGACCATTCCTGACACACTCTTTTGGTTTTGGCAGTGTTGTATTGTCTTTTCAGACTTATATTTTGATTCAGACAAGCAAATTTCCCAGTCAAATGAGTGGAATATTGAGAAAATGGTCTTTGAGACATATTTGAACCCTAACCCTAACTAGAAAAACCCGAAGCTAGGGTTAGGGTTTTATTCCCGTACAATGTAGACAGTTTTTGATGGCATGGCTGTGTTTTAGGGCTGAAAGGATACTTAGGAATATAGTTCTTTCAATGTTTTCTAAACATTTTTTTCTGACCTATATGGCTGTATACAGTGCTTTGCTCCAAAAAGGAATGGTGTCTGAATTGCCCGACAAGCAGCAGTTAGAAAGAACCTGATTTAACTTGCAAACTCTTGCCATGGGCTTTAAAATCCAAGGCTTATTAACAAATAAAGCCAAAATGTATTAGTTGTCTCAGACTTTTAGGCCACTTAAGCCTCAATGTACATTCATTCAGCACTCCGTTTAACGCAAAGTTTCCAATGAAAGAATACCTTTCAAAACTGAATTTGACCATTCCTGACACACTCTTTTGGTTTTGGCAGTGTTGTATTGTCTTTTCAGACTTATATTTTGATTCAGACAAGCAAATTTCCCAGTCAAATGAGTGGAATATTGAGAAAATGGTCTTTGAGAAATATTTGAACCCTAACCCTAACTAGCAAAACCCGAAGCTAGGGTTAGGGTTTTATTCCCGTACAATGTAGACAGTTTTTGATGGCATGGCTGTGTTTTAGGGCTGAAAGGATACTTAGGAATATAGTTCTTTCAATGTTTTCTAAACATTTTTTTCTGACCTATATGGCTGTATACAGTGCTTTGCTCCAAAAAGGAATGGTGTCTGAATTGCCCGACAAGCAGCAGTTAGAAAGAACCTGATTTAACTTGCAAACTCTTGCCATGGGCTTTAAAATCCAAGGCTTATTAACAAATAAAGCCAAAATGTATTAGTTGTCTCAGACTTTTAGGCCACTTAAGCCTCAACGTACATTCATTCAGCACTCCGTTTAACGCAAAGTTTCCAATGAAAGAATACCTTTCAAAACTGAATTTGACCATTCCTGACACACTCTTTTGGTTTTGGCAGTGTTGTATTGTCTTTTCAGACTAATATTTTGATTCAGACAAGCAAATTTCCCAGTCAAATGAGTGGAATATTGAGAAAATGGTCTTTGAGAAATATTTGAACCCTAACCCTAACTAGCAAAACCCGAAGCTAGGGTTAGGGTTTTATTCCCCTACAATGTAGACAGTTTTTGATGGCATGGCTGTGTTTTAGGGCTGAAAGGATACTTAGGAATATAGTTCTTTCAATGTTTTCTAAACATTTTTTTCTGACCTATATGGCTGTATACAGTGCTTTGCTCCAAAAAGGAATGGTGTCTGAATTGCCCGACAAGCAGCAGTTAGAAAGAACCTGATTTAACTTGCAAACTCTTGCCATGGGCTTTAAAATCCAAGGCTTATTAACAAATAGAGCCAAAATGTATTAGTTGTCTCAGACTTTTAGGCCACTTAAGCCTCAACGTACATTCATTCAGCACTCCGTTTAACGCAAAGTTTCCAATGAAAGAATACCTTTCAAAACTGAATTTGACCATTCCTGACACACTCTTTTGGTTTTGGCAGTGTTGTATTGTCTTTTCAGACTTATATTTTGATTCAGACAAGCAAATTTCCCAGTCAAATGAGTGGAATATTGAGAAAATGGTCTTTGAGAAATATTTGAACCCTAACCCTAACTAGCAAAACCCGAAGCTAGGGTTAGGGTTTTATTCCCGTACAATGTAGACAGTTTTTGATGGCGTGGCTGTGTTTTAGGGCTGAAAGGATACTTAGGAATATAGTTCTTTCAATGTTTTCTAAACATTTTTTTCTGACCTATATGGCTGTATACAGTGCTTTGCTCCAAAAAGGAATGGTGTCTGAATTGCCCGACAAGCAGCAGTTAGAAAGAACCTGATTTAACTTGGAAACTCTTGCCATGGGCTTTAAAATCCAAGGCTTATTAACAAATAGAGCCAAAATGTATTAGTTGTCTCAGACTTTTAGGCCACTTAAGCCTCAACGTACATTCATTCAGCACTCCGTTTAACGCAAAGTTTCCAATGAAAGAATACCTTTCAAAACTGAATTTGACCATTCCTGACACACTCTTTTGGTTTTGGCAGTGTTGTATTGTCTTTTCAGACTTATATTTTGATTCAGACAAGCAAATTTCCCAGTCAAATGAGTGGAATATTGAGAAAATGGTCTTTGAGACATATTTGAACCCTAACCCTAACTAGAAAAACCCGAAGCTAGGGTTAGGGTTTTATTCCCGTACAATGTAGACAGTTTTTGATGGCATGGCTGTGTTTTAGGGCTGAAAGGATACTTAGGAATATAGTTCTTTCAATGTTTTCTAAACATTTTTTTCTGACCTATATGGCTGTATACAGTGCTTTGCTCCAAAAAGGAATGGTGTCTGAATTGCCCGACAAGCAGCAGTTAGAAAGAACCTGATTTAACTTGCAAACTCTTGCCATGGGCTTTAAAATCCAAGGCTTATTAACAAATAAAGCCAAAATGTATTAGTTGTCTCAGACTTTTAGGCCACTTAAGCCTCAATGTACATTCATTCAGCACTCCGTTTAACGCAAAGTTTCCAATGAAAGAATACCTTTCAAAACTGAATTTGACCATTCCTGACACACTCTTTTGGTTTTGGCAGTGTTGTATTGTCTTTTCAGACTTATATTTTGATTCAGACAAGCAAATTTCCCAGTCAAATGAGTGGAATATTGAGAAAATGGTCTTTGAGAAATATTTGAACCCTAACCCTAACTAGCAAAACCCGAAGCTAGGGTTAGGGTTTTATTCCCGTACAATGTAGACAGTTTTTGATGGCATGGCTGTGTTTTAGGGCTGAAAGGATACTTAGGAATATAGTTCTTTCAATGTTTTCTAAACATTTTTTTCTGACCTATATGGCTGTATACAGTGCTTTGCTCCAAAAAGGAATGGTGTCTGAATTGCCCGACAAGCAGCAGTTAGAAAGAACCTGATTTAACTTGCAAACTCTTGCCATGGGCTTTAAAATCCAAGGCTTATTAACAAATAAAGCCAAAATGTATTAGTTGTCTCAGACTTTTAGGCCACTTAAGCCTCAACGTACATTCATTCAGCACTCCGTTTAACGCAAAGTTTCCAATGAAAGAATACCTTTCAAAACTGAATTTGACCATTCCTGACACACTCTTTTGGTTTTGGCAGTGTTGTATTGTCTTTTCAGACTAATATTTTGATTCAGACAAGCAAATTTCCCAGTCAAATGAGTGGAATATTGAGAAAATGGTCTTTGAGAAATATTTGAACCCTAACCCTAACTAGCAAAACCCGAAGCTAGGGTTAGGGTTTTATTCCCCTACAATGTAGACAGTTTTTGATGGCATGGCTGTGTTTTAGGGCTGAAAGGATACTTAGGAATATAGTTCTTTCAATGTTTTCTAAACATTTTTTTCTGACCTATATGGCTGTATACAGTGCTTTGCTCCAAAAAGGAATGGTGTCTGAATTGCCCGACAAGCAGCAGTTAGAAAGAACCTGATTTAACTTGCAAACTCTTGCCATGGGCTTTAAAATCCAAGGCTTATTAACAAATAGAGCCAAAATGTATTAGTTGTCTCAGACTTTTAGGCCACTTAAGCCTCAACGTACATTCATTCAGCACTCCGTTTAACGCAAAGTTTCCAATGAAAGAATACCTTTCAAAACTGAATTTGACCATTCCTGACACACTCTTTTGGTTTTGGCAGTGTTGTATTGTCTTTTCAGACTTATATTTTGATTCAGACAAGCAAATTTCCCAGTCAAATGAGTGGAATATTGAGAAAATGGTCTTTGAGAAATATTTGAACCCTAACCCTAACTAGCAAAACCCGAAGCTAGGGTTAGGGTTTTATTCCCGTACAATGTAGACAGTTTTTGATGGCGTGGCTGTGTTTTAGGGCTGAAAGGATACTTAGGAATATAGTTCTTTCAATGTTTTCTAAACATTTTTTTCTGACCTATATGGCTGTATACAGTGCTTTGCTCCAAAAAGGAATGGTGTCTGAATTGCCCGACAAGCAGCAGTTAGAAAGAACCTGATTTAACTTGGAAACTCTTGCCATGGGCTTTAAAATCCAAGGCTTATTAACAAATAGAGCCAAAATGTATTAGTTGTCTCAGACTTTTAGGCCACTTAAGCCTCAACGTACATTCATTCAGCACTCCGTTTAACGCAAAGTTTCCAATGAAAGAATACCTTTCAAAACTGAATTTGACCATTCCTGACACACTCTTTTGGTTTTGGCAGTGTTGTATTGTCTTTTCAGACTTATATTTTGATTCAGACAAGCAAATTTCCCAGTCAAATGAGTGGAATATTGAGAAAATGGTCTTTGAGAAATATTTGAACCCTAACCCTAACTAGCAAAGCCCGAAGCTAGGGTTAGGGTTTTATTCCCGTACAATGTAGACAGTTTTTGATGGCATGGCTGTGTTTTAGGGCTGAAAGGATACTTAGGAATATAGTTCTTTCAATGTTTTCTAAACATTTTTTTCTGACCTATATGGCTGTATACAGTGCTTTTCTCCAAAAAGGAATGGTGTCTGAATTGCCCGACAAGCAGCAGTTAGAAAGAACCTGATTTAACTTGCAAACTCTTGCCATGGGCTTTAAAATCCAAGGCTTATTAACAAATAAAGCCAAAATGTATTAGTTGTCTCAGACTTTTAGGCCACTTAAGCCTCAACGTACATTCATTCAGCACTCCGTTTAACGCAAAGTTTCCAATGAAAGAATACCTTTCAAAACTGAATTTGACCATTCCTGACACACTCTTTTGGTTTTGGCAGTGTTGTATTGTCTTTTCAGACTTATATTTTGATTCAGACAAGCAAATTTCCCAGTCAAATGAGTGGAATATTGAGAAAATGGTCTTTGAGAAATATTTGAACCCTAACCCTAACTAGCAAAACCCGAAGCTAGGGTTAGGGTTTTATTCCCGTACAATGTAGACAGTTTTTGATGGCATGGCTGTGTTTTAGGGCTGAAAGGATACTTAGGAATATAGTTCTTTCAATGTTTTCTAAACATTTTTTTCTGACCTATATGGCTGTATACAGTGCTTTGCTCCAAAAAGGAATGGTGGCTGAATTGCCCGACAAGCAGCAGTTAGAAAGAACCTGATTTAACTTGCAAACTCTTGCCATGGGCTTTAAAATCCAAGGCTTATTAACAAATAAAGCCAAAATGTATTAGTTGTCTCAGACTTTTAGGCCACTTAAGCCTCAACGTACATTCATTCAGCACTCCGTTTAACGCAAAGTTTCCAATGAAAGAATACCTTTCAAAACTGAATTTGACCATTCCTGACACACTCTTTTGGTTTTGGCAGTGTTGTATTGTCTTTTCAGACTTATATTTTGATTCAGACAAGCAAATTTCCCAGTCAAATGAGTGGAATATTGAGAAAATGGTCTTTGAGAAATATTTGAACCCTAACCCTAACTAGCAAAACCCGAAGCTAGGGTTAGGGTTTTATTCCCGTACAATGTAGACAGTTTTTTGATGGCATGGCTGTGTTTTAGGGCTGAAAGGATACTTAGGAATATAGTTCTTTCAATGTTTTCTAAACATTTTTTTCTGACCTATATGGCTGTATACAGTGCTTTGCTCCAAAAAGGAATGGTGTCTGAATTGCCCGACAAGCAGCAGTTAGAAAGAACCTGATTTAACTTGGAAACTCTTGCCATGGGCTTTAAAATCCAAGGCTTATTAACAAATAGAGCCAAAATGTATTAGTTGTCTCAGACTTTTAGGCCACTTAAGCCTCAACGTACATTCATTCAGCACTCCGTTTAACGCAAAGTTTCCAATGAAAGAATACCTTTCAAAACTGAATTTGACCATTCCTGACACACTCTTTTGGTTTTGGCAGTGTTGTATTGTCTTTTCAGACTTATATTTTGATTCAGACAAGCAAATTTCCCAGTCAAATGAGTGGAATATTGAGAAAATGGTCTTTGAGAAATATTTGAACCCTAACCCTAACTAGCAAAACCCGAAGCTAGGGTTAGGGTTTTATTCCCGTACAATGTAGACAGTTTTTGATGGCATGGCTGTGTTTTAGGGCTGAAAGGATACTTAGGAATATAGTTCTTTCAATGTTTTCTAAACATTTTTTTCTGACCTATATGGCTGTATACAGTGCTTTGCTCCAAAAAGGAATGGTGTCTGAATTGCCCGACAAGCAGCAGTTAGAAAGAACCTGATTTAACTTGCAAACTCTTGCCATGGGCTTTAAAATCCAAGGCTTATTAACAAATAAAGCCAAAATGTATTAGTTGTCTCAGACTTTTAGGCCACTTAAGCCTCAACGTACATTCATTCAGCACTCCGTTTAACGCAAAGTTTCCAATGAAAGAATACCTTTCAAAACTGAATTTGACCATTCCTGACACACTCTTTTGGTTTTGGCAGTGTTGTATTGTCTTTTCAGACTTATATTTTGATTCAGACAAGGAAATTTCCCAGTCAAATGAGTGGAATATTGAGAAAATGGTCTTTGAGAAATATTTGAACCCTAACCCTAACTAGCAAAACCCGAAGCTAGGGTTAGGGTTTTATTCCCGTACAATGTAGACAGTTTTTGATGGCATGGCTGTGTTTTAGGGCTGAAAGGATACTTAGGAATATCGTTCTTTCAATGTTTTCTAAACATTTTTTTCTGACCTATATGGCTGTATACAGTGCTTTGCTCCAAACAGGAATGGTGTCTGAATTGCCCGACAAGCAGCAGTTAGAAAGAACCTGATTTAACTTGCAAACTCTTGCCATGGGCTTTAAAATCCAAGGCTTATTAACAAATAAAGCCAAAATGTATTAGTTGTCTCAGACTTTTAGGCCACTTAAGCCTCAACGTACATTCATTCAGCACTCCGTTTAACGCAAAGTTTCCAATGAAAGAATACCTTTCAAAACTGAATTTGACCATTCCTGACACACTCTTTTGGTTTTGGCAGTGTTGTATTGTCTTTTCAGACTTATATTTTGATTCAGACAAGCAAATTTCCCAGTCAAATGAGAGGAATATTGAGAAAATGGTCTTTGAGAAATATTTGAACCCTAACCCTAATAAGCAAAACCCAAAGCTAGGGTTAGGGTTTTATTCCCGTACAATGTAGACAGTTTTTGATGGCATGGCTGTGTTTTAGGGCTGAAAGGATACTTAGGAATATAGTTCTTTCAATGTTTTCTAAACATTTTTTTCTGACCTATATGGCTGTATACAGTGCTTTGCTCCAAAAAGGAATGGTGTCTGAATTGCCCGACAAGCAGCAGTTAGAAAGAACCTGATTTAACTTGCAAACTCTTGCCATGGGCTTTAAAATCCAAGGCTTATTAACAAATAAAGCCAAAATGTATTAGTTGTCTCAGACTTTTAGGCCACTTAAGCCTCAACGTACATTCATTCAGCACTCCGTTTAACGCAAAGTTTCCAATGAAAGAATACCTTTCAAAACTGAATTTGACCATTCCTGACACACTCTTTTGGTTTTGGCAGTGTTGTATTGTCTTTTCAGACTTATATTTTGATTCAGACAAGCAAATTTCCCAGTCAAATGAGTGGAATATTGAGAAAATGGTCTTTGAGAAATATTTGAACCCTAACCATAACTAGCAAAACCCGAAGCTAGGGTTAGGGTTTTATTCCCGTACAATGTAGACAGTTTTTGATGGCATGGCTGTGTTTTAGGGCTGAAAGGATACTTAGGAATATAGTTCTTTCAATGTTTTCTAAACATTTTTTCCTGACCTATATGGCTGTATACAGTGCTTTGCTCCAAAAAGGAATGGTGTCTGAATTGCCCGACAAGCAACAGTTAGAAAGAACCTGATTTAACTTGCAAACTCTTGCCATGGGCTTTAAAATCCAAGGCTTATTAACAAATAAAGCCAAAATGTATTAGTTGTCTCAGACTTTAAGGCCACTTAAGCCTCAACGTACATTCATTCAGCACTCCGTTTAACGCAAAGTTTCCAATGAAAGAATACCTTTCAAAACTGAATTTGACCATTCCTGACACACTCTTTTGGTTTTGGCAGTGTTGTATTGTCTTTTCAGACTTATATTTTGATTCAGACAAGCAAATTTCCCAGTCAAATGAGTGGAATATTGAGAAAATGGTCTTTGAGACATATTTGAACCCTAACCCTAACTAGCAAAACCCGAAGCTAGGGTTAGGGTTTTATTCCCGTACAATGTAGACAGTTTTTGATGGCATGGCTGTGTTTTAGGGCTAAAAGGATACTTAGGAATATAGTTCTTTCAATGTTTTCTAAACATTTTTTTCTGACCTATATGGCTGTATACAGTGCTTTGCTCCAAAAAGGAATGGTGTCTGAATTGCCCGACAAGCAGCAGTTAGAAAGAACCTGATTTAACTTGCAAACTCTTGCCATGGGCTTTAAAATCCAAGGCTTATTAACAAATAAAGCCAAAATGTATTAGTTGTCTCAGACTTTAAGGCCACTTAAGCCTCAACGTACATTCATTCAGCACTCCGTTTAACGCAAAGTTTCCAATGAAAGAATACCTTTCAAAACTGAATTTGACCATTCCTGACACACTCTTTTGGTTTTGGCAGTGTTGTATTGTCTTTTCAGACTTATATTTTGATTCAGACAAGCAAATTTCCCAGTCAAATGAGTGGAATATTGAGAAAATGGTCTTTGAGACATATTTGAACCCTAACCCTAACTAGCAAAACCCGAAGCTAGGGTTAGGGTTTTATTCCCGTACAATGTAGACAGTTTTTGATGGCATGGCTGTGTTTTAGGGCTGAAAGGATACTTAGGAATATAGTTCTTTCAATGTTTTCTAAACATTTTTTCCTGACCTATATGGCTGTATACAGTGCTTTGCTCCAAAAAGGAATGGTGTCTGAATTGCCCGACAAGCAACAGTTAGAAAGAACCTGATTTAACTTGCAAACTGTTGCCATGGGCTTTAAAATCCAAGGCTTATTAACAAATAAAGCCAAAATGTATTAGTTGTCTCAGACTTTAAGGCCACTTAAGCCTCAACGTACATTCATTCAGCACTCCGTTTAACGCAAAGTTTCCAATGAAAGAATACCTTTCAAAACTGAATTTGACCATTCCTGACACACTCTTTTGGTTTTGGCAGTGTTGTATTGTCTTTTCAGACTTATATTTTGATTCAGACAAGCAAATTTCCCAGTCAAATGAGTGGAATATTGAGAAAATGGTCTTTGAGACATATTTGAACCCTAACCCTAACTAGCAAAACCCGAAGCTAGGGTTAGGGTTTTATTCCCGTACAATGTAGACAGTTTTTGATGGCATGGCTGTGTTATAGGGCTAAAAGGATACTTAGGAATATAGTTCTTTCAATGTTTTCTAAACATTTTTTTCTGACCTATATGGCTGTATACAGTGCTTTGCTCCAAAAAGGAATGGTGTCTGAATTGCCCGACAAGCAGCAGTTAGAAAGAACCTGATTTAACTTGCAAACTCTTGCCATGGGCTTTAAAATCCAAGGCTTATTAACAAATAAAGCCAAAATGTATTAGTTGTCTCAGACTTTTAGGCCACTTAAGCCTCAACGTACATTCATTCAGCACTCCGTTTAACGCAAAGTTTCCAATGAAAGAATACCTTTCAAAACTGAATTTGACCATTCCTGACACACTCTTTTGGTTTTGGCAGTGTTGTATTGTCTTTTCAGACTTATATTTTGATTCAGACAAGCAAATTTCCCAGTCAAATGAGAGGAATATTGAGAAAATGGTCTTTGAGAAATATTTGAACCCTAACCCTAATAAGCAAAACCCAAAGCTAGGGTTAGGGTTTTATTCCCGTACAATGTAGACAGTTTTTGATGGCATGGCTGTGTTTTAGGGCTGAAAGGATACTTAGGAATATAGTTCTTTCAATGTTTTCTAAACATTTTTTTCTGACCTATATGGCTGTATACAGTGCTTTGCTCCAAAAAGGAATGGTGTCTGAATTGCCCGACAAGCAGCAGTTAGAAAGAACCTGATTTAACTTGCAAACTCTTGCCATGGGCTTTAAAATCCAAGGCTTATTAACAAATAAAGCCAAAATGTATTAGTTGTCTCAGACTTTAAGGCCACTTAAGCCTCAACGTAAATTCATTCAGCACTCCGTTTAACGCAAAGTTTCCAATGAAAGAATACCTTTCAAAACTGAATTTGACCATTCCTGACACACTCTTTTGGTTTTGGCAGTGTTGTATTGACTTTTCAGACTTATATTTTGATTCAGACAAGCAAATTTCCCAGTCAAATGAGTGGAATATTGAGAAAATGGTCTTTGAGAAATATTTGAACCCTAACCCTAACTAGCAAAACCCGAAGCTAGGGTTAGGGTTTTATTCCCGTACAATGTAGACAGTTTTTGATGGCATGGGTGTGTTTTAGGGCTGAAAGGATACTTAGGAATATAGTTCTTTCAATGTTTTCTAAACATTTTTTTCTGACCTATATGGCTGTATACAGTGCTTTGCTCCAAAAAGGAATGGTGTCTGAATTGCCCGACAAGCAGCAGTTAGAAAGAACCTGATTTAACTTGCAAACTCTTGCCATGGGCTTTAAAATCCAAGGCTTATTAACAAATAAAGCCAAAATGTATTAGTTGTCTCAGACTTTTAGGCCACTTAAGCCTCAACGTACATTCATTCAGCACTCCGTTTAACGCAAAGTTTCCAATGAAAGAATACCTTTCAAAACTGAATTTGACCATTCCTGACACACTCTTTTGGTTTTGGCAGTGTTGTATTGTCTTTTCAGACTTATATTTTGATTCAGACAAGCAAATTTCCCAGTCAAATGAGTGGAATATTGAGAAAATGGTCTTTGAGAAATATTTGAACCCTAACCATAACTAGCAAAACCCGAAGCTAGGGTTAGGGTTTTATTCCCGTACAATGTAGACAGTTTTTGATGGCATGGCTGTGTTTTAGGGCTGAAAGGATACTTAGGAATATAGTTCTTTCAATGTTTTCTAAACATTTTTTCCTGACCTATATGGCTGTATACAGTGCTTTGCTCCAAAAAGGAATGGTGTCTGAATTGCCCGACAAGCAACAGTTAGAAAGAACCTGATTTAACTTGCAAACTCTTGCCATGGGCTTTAAAATCCAAGGCTTATTAACAAATAAAGCCAAAATGTATTAGTTGTCTCAGACTTTAAGGCCACTTAAGCCTCAACGTACATTCATTCAGCACTCCGTTTAACGCAAAGTTTCCAATGAAAGAATACCTTTCAAAACTGAATTTGACCATTCCTGACACACTCTTTTGGTTTTGGCAGTGTTGTATTGTCTTTTCAGACTTATATTTTGATTCAGACAAGCAAATTTCCCAGTCAAATGAGTGGAATATTGAGAAAATGGTCTTTGAGACATATTTGAACCCTAACCCTAACTAGCAAAACCCGAAGCTAGGGTTAGGGTTTTATTCCCGTACAATGTAGACAGTTTTTGATGGCATGGCTGTGTTTTAGGGCTAAAAGGATACTTAGGAATATAGTTCTTTCAATGTTTTCTAAACATTTTTTCCTGACCTATATGGCTGTATACAGTGCTTTGCTCCAAAAAGGAATGGTGTCTGAATTGCCCGACAAGCAACAGTTAGAAAGAACCTGATTTAACTTGCAAACTGTTGCCATGGGCTTTAAAATCCAAGGCTTATTAACAAATAAAGCCAAAATGTATTAGTTGTCTCAGACTTTTAGGCCACTTAAGCCTCAACGTACATTCATTCAGTACTCCGTTTAACGCAAAGTTTCCAATGAAAGAATACCTTTCAAAACTGAATTTGACCATTCCTGACACACTCTTTTGGTTTTGGCAGTGTTGTATTGTCTTTTCAGACTTATATTTTGATTCAGAAAAGCAAATTTCCCAGTCAAATGAGTGGAATATTGAGAAAATGGTCTTTGAGAAATATTTGAACCCTAACCCTAACTAGCAAAACCCGAAGCTAGGGTTAGGGTTTTATTCCCGTACAATGTAGACAGTTTTTGATGGCATGGCTGTGTTTTAGGGCTGAAAGGATACTTAGGAATATAGTTCTTTCAATGTTTTCTAAACATTTTTTCTGACCTATATGGCTGTATACAGTGCTTTGCTCCAAAAAGGAATGGTGTCTGAATTGCCCGACAAGCAGCAGTTAGAAAGAACCTGATTTAACTTGCAAACTCTTGCCATGGGCTTTAAAATCCAAGGCTTATTAACAAATAAAGCCAAAATGTATTAGTTGTCTCAGACTTTTAGGCCACTTAAGCCTCAACGTACATTCATTCAGCACTCCGTTTAACGCAAAGTTTCCAATGAAAGAATACCTTTCAAAACTGAATTTGACCATTCCTGACACACTCTTTTGGTTTTGGCAGTGTTGTATTGTCTTTTCAGACTTATATTTTGATTCAGACAAGCACATTTCCCAGTCAAATGAGTGGAATATTGAGAAAATGGTCTTTGAGAAATATTTGAACCCTAACCCTAACTAGCAAAACCCGAAGCTAGGGTTAGGGTTTTATTCCCGTACAATGTAGACAGTTTTTGATGGCATGGCTGTGTTTTAGGGCTGAAAGGATACTTAGGAATATAGTTCTTTCAATGTTTTCTAAACATTTTTTCTGACCTATATGGCTGTATACAGTGCTTTGCTCCAAAAAGGAATGGTGTCTGAATTGCCCGACAAGCAGCAGTTAGAAAGAACCTGATTTAACTTGCAAACTCTTGCCATGGGCTTTAAAATCCAAGGCTTATTAACAAATAAAGCCAAAATGTATTAGTTGTCTCAGACTTTAAGGCCACTTAAGCCTCAACGTACATTCATTCAGCACTCCGTTTAACGCAAAGTTTCCAATGAAAGAATACCTTTCAAAACTGAATTTGACCATTCCTGACACACTCTTTTGGTTTTGGCAGTGTTGTATTGTCTTTTCAGACTTATATTTTGATTCAGACAAGCAAATTTCCCAGTCAAATGAGTGGAATATTGAGAAAATGGTCTTTGAGAAATATTTGAACCCTAACCCTAACTAGCAAAACCCGAAGCTAGGGTTAGGGTTTTATTCCCGTACAATGTAGACAGTTTTTGATGGCATGGCTGTGTTTTAGGGCTGAAAGGATACTTAGGAATATAGTTCTTTCAATGTTTTCTAAACATTTTTTTCTGACCTATATGGCTGTATACAGTGCTTTGCTCCAAAAAGGAATGGTGTCTGAATTGCCCGACAAGCAGCAGTTAGAAAGAACCTGATTTAACTTGCAAACTCTTGCCATGGGCTTTAAAATCCAAGGCTTATTAACAAATAAAGCCAAAATGTATTAGTTGTCTCAGACTTTTAGGCCACTTAAGCCTCAACGTACATTCATTCAGCACTCCGTTTAACGCAAAGTTTCCAATGAAAGAATACCTTTCAAAACTGAATTTGACCATTCCTGACACACTCTTTTGGTTTTGGCAGTGTTGTATTGTCTTTTCAGACTTATATTTTGATTCAGACAAGCAAATTTCCCAGTCAAATGAGTGGAATATTGAGAAAATGGTCTTTGAGAAATATTTGAACCCTAACCCTAACTAGCAAAACCCGAAGCTAGGTTTAGGGTTTTATTCCCGTACAATGTAGACAGTTTTTGATGGCATGGCTGTGTTTTAGGGCTGAAAGGATACTTAGGAATATAGTTCTTTCAATGTTTTCTAAACATTTTTTTCTGACCTATATGGCTGTATACAGTGCTTTGCTCCAAAAAGGAATGGTGTCTGAATTGCCCGACAAGCAACAGTTAGAAAGAACCTGATTTAACTGGCAAACTCATGCCATAGGCTTTAAAATCCAAGGCTTATTAACAAATAAAGCCAAAATGTATTAGTTGTCTCAGACTTTTAGGCCACTTAAGCCTCAACGTACATTCATTCAGTACTCCGTTTAACGCAAAGTTTCCAATGAAAGAATACCTTTCAAAACTGAATTTGACCATTCCTGACACACTCTTTTGGTTTTGGCAGTGTTGTATTGTCTTTTCAGACTTATATTTTGATTCAGACAAGCAAATTTCCCAGTCAAATGAGTGGAATATTGAGAAAATGGTCTTTGAGAAATATTTGATCCCTAACCCTAACTAGCAAATCCCGAAGCTAGGGTTAGGGTTTTATTCCCGTACAATGTAGACAGTTTTTGATGGCATGGCTGTGTTTTAGGGCTGAAAGGATACTTAGGAATATAGTTCTTTCAATGTTTTCTAAACATTTTTTCTGACCTATATGGCTGTATACAGTGCTTTGCTCCAAAAAGGAATGGTGTCTGAATTGCCCGACAAGCAGCAGTTAGAAAGAACCTGATTTAACTTGCAAACTCTTGCCATGGGCTTTAAAATCCAAGGCTTATTAACAAATAAAGCCAAAATGTATTAGTTGTCTCAGACTTTAAGGCCACTTAAGCCTCAACGTACATTCATTCAGCACTCCGTTTAACGCAAAGTTTCCAATGAAAGAATACCTTTCAAAACTGAATTTGACCATTCCTGACACACTCTTTTGGTTTTGGCAGTGTTGTATTGTCTTTTCAGACTTATATTTTGATTCAGACAAGCAAATTTCCCAGTCAAATGAGTGGAATATTGAGAAAATGGTCTTTGAGAAATATTTGAACCCTAACCCTAACTAGCAAATCCCGAAGCTAGGGTTAGGGTTTTATTCCCGTACAATGTAGACAGTTTTTGATGGCATGGCTGTGTTTTAGGGCTGAAAGGATACTTAGGAATATAGTTCTTTCAATGTTTTCTAAACATTTTTTTCTGACCTATATGGCTGTATACAGTGCTTTGCTCCAAAAAGGAATGGTGTCTGAATTGCCCGACAAGCAGCAGTTAGAAAGAACCTGATTTAACTTGCAAACTCTTGCCATGGGCTTTAAAATCCAAGGCTTATTAACAAATAAAGCCAAAATGTATTAGTTGTCTCAGACTTTTAGGCCACTTAAGCCTCAACGTACATTCATTCAGCACTCCGTTTAACGCAAAGTTTCCAATGAAAGAATACCTTTCAAAACTGAATTTGACCATTCCTGACACACTCTTTTGGTTTTGGCAGTGTTGTATTGTCTTTTCAGACTTATATTTTGATTCAGACAAGCAAATTTCCCAGTCAAATGAGTGGAATATTGAGAAAATGGTCTTTGAGAAATATTTGAACCCTAACCCTAACTAGCAAAACCCGAAGCTAGGTTTAGGGTTTTATTCCCGTACAATGTAGACAGTTTTTGATGGCATGGCTGTGTTTTAGGGCTGAAAGGATACTTAGGAATATAGTTCTTTCAATGTTTTCTAAACATTTTTTTCTGACCTATATGGCTGTATACAGTGCTTTGCTCCAAAAAGGAATGGTGTCTGAATTGCCCGACAAGCAACAGTTAGAAAGAACCTGATTTAACTTGCAAACTCATGCCATAGGCTTTAAAATCCAAGGCTTATTAACAAATAAAGCCAAAATGTATTAGTTGTCTCAGACTTTTAGGCCACTTAAGCCTCAACGTACATTCATTCAGTACTCCGTTTAACGCAAAGTTTCCAATGAAAGAATACCTTTCAAAACTGAATTTGACCATTCCTGACACACTCTTTTGGTTTTGGCAGTGTTGTATTGTCTTTTCAGACTTATATTTTGATTCAGAAAAGCAAATTTCCCAGTCAAATGAGTGGAATATTGAGAAAATGGTCTTTGAGAAATATTTGAACCCTAACCCTAACTAGCAAAACCCGAAGCTAGGGTTAGGGTTTTATTCCCGTACAATGTAGACAGTTTTTGATGGCATGGCTGTGTTTTAGGGCTGAAAGGATACTTAGGAATATAGTTCTTTCAATGTTTTCTAAACATTTTTTCTGACCTATATGGCTGTATACAGTGCTTTGCTCCAAAAAGGAATGGTGTCTGAATTGCCCGACAAGCAGCAGTTAGAAAGAACCTGATTTAACTTGCAAACTCTTGCCATGGGCTTTAAAATCCAAGGCTTATTAACAAATAAAGCCAAAATGTATTAGTTGTCTCAGACTTTTAGGCCACTTAAGCCTCAACGTACATTCATTCAGCACTCCGTTTAACGCAAAGTTTCCAATGAAAGAATACCTTTCAAAACTGAATTTGACCATTCCTGACACACTCTTTTGGTTTTGGCAGTGTTGTATTGTCTTTTCAGACTTATATTTTGATTCAGACAAGCACATTTCCCAGTCAAATGAGTGGAATATTGAGAAAATGGTCTTTGAGAAATATTTGAACCCTAACCCTAACTAGCAAAACCCGAAGCTAGGGTTAGGGTTTTATTCCCGTACAATGTAGACAGTTTTTGATGGCATGGCTGTGTTTTAGGGCTGAAAGGATACTTAGGAATATAGTTCTTTCAATGTTTTCTAAACATTTTTTCTGACCTATATGGCTGTATACAGTGCTTTGCTCCAAAAAGGAATGGTGTCTGAATTGCCCGACAAGCAGCAGTTAGAAAGAACCTGATTTAACTTGCAAACTCTTGCCATGGGCTTTAAAATCCAAGGCTTATTAACAAATAAAGCCAAAATGTATTAGTTGTCTCAGACTTTAAGGCCACTTAAGCCTCAACGTACATTCATTCAGCACTCCGTTTAACGCAAAGTTTCCAATGAAAGAATACCTTTCAAAACTGAATTTGACCATTCCTGACACACTCTTTTGGTTTTGGCAGTGTTGTATTGTCTTTTCAGACTTATATTTTGATTCAGACAAGCAAATTTCCCAGTCAAATGAGTGGAATATTGAGAAAATGGTCTTTGAGAAATATTTGAACCCTAACCCTAACTAGCAAAACCCGAAGCTAGGGTTAGGGTTTTATTCCCGTACAATGTAGACAGTTTTTGATGGCATGGCTGTGTTTTAGGGCTGAAAGGATACTTAGGAATATAGTTCTTTCAATGTTTTCTAAACATTTTTTTCTGACCTATATGGCTGTATACAGTGCTTTGCTCCAAAAAGGAATGGTGTCTGAATTGCCCGACAAGCAGCAGTTAGAAAGAACCTGATTTAACTTGCAAACTCTTGCCATGGGCTTTAAAATCCAAGGCTTATTAACAAATAAAGCCAAAATGTATTAGTTGTCTCAGACTTTTAGGCCACTTAAGCCTCAACGTACATTCATTCAGTACTCCGTTTAACGCAAAGTTTCCAATGAAAGAATACCTTTCAAAACTGAATTTGACCATTCCTGACACACTCTTTTGGTTTTGGCAGTGTTGTATTGTCTTTTCAGACTTATATTTTGATTCAGACAAGCAAATTTCCCAGTCAAATGAGTGGAATATTGAGAAAATGGTCTTTGAGAAATATTTGATCCCTAACCCTAACTAGCAAATCCCGAAGCTAGGGTTAGGGTTTTATTCCCGTACAATGTAGACAGTTTTTGATGGCATGGCTGTGTTTTAGGGCTGAAAGGATACTTAGGAATATAGTTCTTTCAATGTTTTCTAAACATTTTTTCTGACCTATATGGCTGTATACAGTGCTTTGCTCCAAAAAGGAATGGTGTCTGAATTGCCCGACAAGCAGCAGTTAGAAAGAACCTGATTTAACTTGCAAACTCTTGCCATGGGCTTTAAAATCCAAGGCTTATTAACAAATAAAGCCAAAATGTATTAGTTGTCTCAGACTTTTAGGCCACTTAAGCCTCAACGTACATTCATTCAGTACTCCGTTTAACGCAAAGTTTCCAATGAAAGAATACCTTTCAAAACTGAATTTGACCATTCCTGACACACTCTTTTGGTTTTGGCAGTGTTGTATTGTCTTTTCAGACTTATATTTTGATTCAGACAAGCAAATTTCCCAGTCAAATGAGTGGAATATTGAGAAAATGGTCTTTGAGAAATATTTGATCCCTAACCCTAACTAGCAAATCCCGAAGCTAGGGTTAGGGTTTTATTCCCGTACAATGTAGACAGTTTTTGATGGCATGGCTGTGTTTTAGGGCTGAAAGGATACTTAGGAATATAGTTCTTTCAATGTTTTCTAAACATTTTTTCTGACCTATATGGCTGTATACAGTGCTTTGCTCCAAAAAGGAATGGTGTCTGAATTGCCCGACAAGCAGCAGTTAGAAAGAACCTGATTTAACTTGCAAACTCTTGCCATGGGCTTTAAAATCCAAGGCTTATTAACAAATAAAGCCAAAATGTATTAGTTGTCTCAGACTTTAAGGCCACTTAAGCCTCAACGTACATTCATTCAGCACTCCGTTTAACGCAAAGTTTCCAATGAAAGAATACCTTTCAAAACTGAATTTGACCATTCCTGACACACTCTTTTGGTTTTGGCAGTGTTGTATTGTCTTTTCAGACTTATATTTTGATTCAGACAAGCAAATTTCCCAGTCAAATGAGTGGAATATTGAGAAAATGGTCTTTGAGAAATATTTGAACCCTAACCCTAACTAGCAAATCCCGAAGCTAGGGTTAGGGTTTTATTCCCGTACAATGTAGACAGTTTTTGATGGCATGGCTGTGTTTTAGGGCTGAAAGGATACTTAGGAATATAGTTCTTTCAATGTTTTCTAAACATTTTTTTCTGACCTATATGGCTGTATACAGTGCTTTGCTCCAAAAAGGAATGGTGTCTGAATTGCCCGACAAGCAGCAGTTAGAAAGAACCTGATTTAACTTGCAAACTCTTGCCATGGGCTTTAAAATCCAAGGCTTATTAACAAATAAAGCCAAAATGTATTAGTTGTCTCAGACTTTTAGGCCACTTAAGCCTCAACGTACATTCATTCAGCACTCCGTTTAACGCAAAGTTTCCAATGAAAGAATACCTTTCAAAACTGAATTTGACCATTCCTGACACACTCTTTTGGTTTTGGCAGTGTTGTATTGTCTTTTCAGACTTATATTTTGATTCAGACAAGCAAATTTCCCAGTCAAATGAGTGGAATATTGAGAAAATGGTCTTTGAGAAATATTTGAACCCTAACCCTAACTAGCAAAACCCGAAGCTAGGTTTAGGGTTTTATTCCCGTACAATGTAGACAGTTTTTGATGGCATGGCTGTGTTTTAGGGCTGAAAGGATACTTAGGAATATAGTTCTTTCAATGTTTTCTAAACATTTTTTTCTGACCTATATGGCTGTATACAGTGCTTTGCTCCAAAAAGGAATGGTGTCTGAATTGCCCGACAAGCAACAGTTAGAAAGAACCTGATTTAACTTGCAAACTCATGCCATAGGCTTTAAAATCCAAGGCTTATTAACAAATAAAGCCAAAATGTATTAGTTGTCTCAGACTTTTAGGCCACTTAAGCCTCAACGTACATTCATTCAGTACTCCGTTTAACGCAAAGTTTCCAATGAAAGAATACCTTTCAAAACTGAATTTGACCATTCCTGACACACTCTTTTGGTTTTGGCAGTGTTGTATTGTCTTTTCAGACTTATATTTTGATTCAGAAAAGCAAATTTCCCAGTCAAATGAGTGGAATATTGAGAAAATGGTCTTTGAGAAATATTTGAACCCTAACCCTAACTAGCAAAACCCGAAGCTAGGGTTAGGGTTTTATTCCCGTACAATGTAGACAGTTTTTGATGGCATGGCTGTGTTTTAGGGCTGAAAGGATACTTAGGAATATAGTTCTTTCAATGTTTTCTAAACATTTTTTCTGACCTATATGGCTGTATACAGTGCTTTGCTCCAAAAAGGAATGGTGTCTGAATTGCCCGACAAGCAGCAGTTAGAAAGAACCTGATTTAACTTGCAAACTCTTGCCATGGGCTTTAAAATCCAAGGCTTATTAACAAATAAAGCCAAAATGTATTAGTTGTCTCAGACTTTTAGGCCACTTAAGCCTCAACGTACATTCATTCAGCACTCCGTTTAACGCAAAGTTTCCAATGAAAGAATACCTTTCAAAACTGAATTTGACCATTCCTGACACACTCTTTTGGTTTTGGCAGTGTTGTATTGTCTTTTCAGACTTATATTTTGATTCAGACAAGCACATTTCCCAGTCAAATGAGTGGAATATTGAGAAAATGGTCTTTGAGAAATATTTGAACCCTAACCCTAACTAGCAAAACCCGAAGCTAGGGTTAGGGTTTTATTCCCGTACAATGTAGACAGTTTTTGATGGCATGGCTGTGTTTTAGGGCTGAAAGGATACTTAGGAATATAGTTCTTTCAATGTTTTCTAAACATTTTTTCTGACCTATATGGCTGTATACAGTGCTTTGCTCCAAAAAGGAATGGTGTCTGAATTGCCCGACAAGCAGCAGTTAGAAAGAACCTGATTTAACTTGCAAACTCTTGCCATGGGCTTTAAAATCCAAGGCTTATTAACAAATAAAGCCAAAATGTATTAGTTGTCTCAGACTTTAAGGCCACTTAAGCCTCAACGTACATTCATTCAGCACTCCGTTTAACGCAAAGTTTCCAATGAAAGAATACCTTTCAAAACTGAATTTGACCATTCCTGACACACTCTTTTGGTTTTGGCAGTGTTGTATTGTCTTTTCAGACTTATATTTTGATTCAGACAAGCAAATTTCCCAGTCAAATGAGTGGAATATTGAGAAAATGGTCTTTGAGAAATATTTGAACCCTAACCCTAACTAGCAAAACCCGAAGCTAGGGTTAGGGTTTTATTCCCGTACAATGTAGACAGTTTTTGATGGCATGGCTGTGTTTTAGGGCTGAAAGGATACTTAGGAATATAGTTCTTTCAATGTTTTCTAAACATTTTTTTCTGACCTATATGGCTGTATACAGTGCTTTGCTCCAAAAAGGAATGGTGTCTGAATTGCCCGACAAGCAGCAGTTAGAAAGAACCTGATTTAACTTGCAAACTCTTGCCATGGGCTTTAAAATCCAAGGCTTATTAACAAATAAAGCCAAAATGTATTAGTTGTCTCAGACTTTTAGGCCACTTAAGCCTCAACGTACATTCATTCAGCACTCCGTTTAACGCAAAGTTTCCAATGAAAGAATACCTTTCAAAACTGAATTTGACCATTCCTGACACACTCTTTTGGTTTTGGCAGTGTTGTATTGTCTTTTCAGACTTATATTTTGATTCAGACAAGCAAATTTCCCAGTCAAATGAGTGGAATATTGAGAAAATGGTCTTTGAGAAATATTTGAACCCTAACCCTAACTAGCAAAACCCGAAGCTAGGTTTAGGGTTTTATTCCCGTACAATGTAGACAGTTTTTGATGGCATGGCTGTGTTTTAGGGCTGAAAGGATACTTAGGAATATAGTTCTTTCAATGTTTTCTAAACATTTTTTTCTGACCTATATGGCTGTATACAGTGCTTTGCTCCAAAAAGGAATGGTGTCTGAATTGCCCGACAAGCAACAGTTAGAAAGAACCTGATTTAACTGGCAAACTCATGCCATAGGCTTTAAAATCCAAGGCTTATTAACAAATAAAGCCAAAATGTATTAGTTGTCTCAGACTTTTAGGCCACTTAAGCCTCAACGTACATTCATTCAGTACTCCGTTTAACGCAAAGTTTCCAATGAAAGAATACCTTTCAAAACTGAATTTGACCATTCCTGACACACTCTTTTGGTTTTGGCAGTGTTGTATTGTCTTTTCAGACTTATATTTTGATTCAGACAAGCAAATTTCCCAGTCAAATGAGTGGAATATTGAGAAAATGGTCTTTGAGAAATATTTGATCCCTAACCCTAACTAGCAAATCCCGAAGCTAGGGTTAGGGTTTTATTCCCGTACAATGTAGACAGTTTTTGATGGCATGGCTGTGTTTTAGGGCTGAAAGGATACTTAGGAATATAGTTCTTTCAATGTTTTCTAAACATTTTTTCTGACCTATATGGCTGTATACAGTGCTTTGCTCCAAAAAGGAATGGTGTCTGAATTGCCCGACAAGCAGCAGTTAGAAAGAACCTGATTTAACTTGCAAACTCTTGCCATGGGCTTTAAAATCCAAGGCTTATTAACAAATAAAGCCAAAATGTATTAGTTGTCTCAGACTTTAAGGCCACTTAAGCCTCAACGTACATTCATTCAGCACTCCGTTTAACGCAAAGTTTCCAATGAAAGAATACCTTTCAAAACTGAATTTGACCATTCCTGACACACTCTTTTGGTTTTGGCAGTGTTGTATTGTCTTTTCAGACTTATATTTTGATTCAGACAAGCAAATTTCCCAGTCAAATGAGTGGAATATTGAGAAAATGGTCTTTGAGAAATATTTGAACCCTAACCCTAACTAGCAAATCCCGAAGCTAGGGTTAGGGTTTTATTCCCGTACAATGTAGACAGTTTTTGATGGCATGGCTGTGTTTTAGGGCTGAAAGGATACTTAGGAATATAGTTCTTTCAATGTTTTCTAAACATTTTTTCTGACCTATATGGCTGTATACAGTGCTTTGCTCCAAAAAGGAATGGTGTCTGAATTGCCCGACAAGCAGCAGTTAGAAAGAACCTGATTTAACTTGCAAACTCTTGCCATGGGCTTTAAAATCCAAGGCTTATTAACAAATAAAGCCAAAATGTATTAGTTGTCTCAGACTTTTAGGCCACTTAAGCCTCAACGTACATTCATTCAGCACTCCGTTTAACGCAAAGATTCCAATGAAATAATACCTTTCAAAACTGAATTTGACCATTCCTGACACACTCTTTTGGTTTTGGCAGTGTTGTATTGTCTTTTCAGACTTATATTTTGATTCAGACAAGCAAATTTCCCAGTCAAATGAGTGGAATATTGAGAAAATGGTCTTTGAGAAATATTTGAACCCTAACCCTAACTAGCAAAACCCGAAGCTAGGGTTAGGGTTTTATTCCCGTACAATGTAGACAGTTTTTGATGGCATGGCTGTGTTTTAGGGCTGAAAGGATACTTAGGAATATAGTTCTTTCAATGTTTTCTAAACATTTTTTTCTGACCTATATGGCTGTATACAGTGCTTTGCTCCAAAAAGGAATGGTGTCTGAATTGCCCGACAAGCAACAGTTAGAAAGAACCTGATTTAACTTCCAAACTCATGCCATGGGCTTTAAAATCCAAGGCTTATTAACAAATAAAGCCAAAATGTATTAGTTGTCTCAGACTTTTAGGCCACTTAAGCCTCAACGTACATTCATTCAGTACTCCGTTTAACGCAAAGTTTCCAATGAAAGAATACCTTTCAAAACTGAATTTGACCATTCCTGACACACTCTTTTGGTTTTGGCAGTGTTGTATTGTCTTTTCAGACTTATATTTTGATTCAGACAAGCAAATTTCCCAGTCAAATGAGTGGAATATTGAGAAAATGGTCTTTGAGAAATATTTGATCCCTAACCCTAACTAGCAAATCCCGAAGCTAGGGTTAGGGTTTTATTCCCGTACAATGTAGACAGTTTTTGATGGCATGGCTGTGTTGTAGGGCTGAAAGGATACTTAGGAATATAGTTCTTTCAATGTTTTCTAAACATTTTTTTCTGACCTATATGGCTGTATACAGTGCTTTGCTCCAAAAAGGAATGGTGTCTGAATTGCCCGACAAGCAGCAGTTAGAAAGAACCTGATTTAACTTGCAAACTCTTGCCATGGGCTTTAAAATCCAAGGCTTATTAACAAATAAAGCCAAAATGTATTAGTTGTCTCAGACTTTTAGGCCACTTAAGCCTCAACGTACATTCATTCAGCACTCCGTTTAACGCAAAGTTTCCAATGAAAGAATACCTTTCAAAACTGAATTTGACCATTCCTGACACACTCTTTTGGTTTTGGCAGTGTTGTATTGTCTTTTCAGACTTATATTTTGATTCAGACAAGCAAATTTCCCAGTCAAATGAGTGGAATATTGAGAAAATGGTCTTTGAGAAATATTTGAACCCTAACCCTAACTAGCAAAACCCGAAGCTAGGTTTAGGGTTTTATTCCCGTACAATGTAGACAGTTTTTGATGGCATGGCTGTGTTTTAGGGCTGAAAGGATACTTAGGAATATAGTTCTTTCAATGTTTTCTAAACATTTTTTTCTGACCTATATGGCTGTATACAGTGCTTTGCTCCAAAAAGGAATGGTGTCTGAATTGCCCGACAAGCAACAGTTAGAAAGAACCTGATTTAACTTGCAAACTCATGCCATAGGCTTTAAAATCCAAGGCTTATTAACAAATAAAGCCAAAATGTATTAGTTGTCTCAGACTTTTAGGCCACTTAAGCCTCAACGTACATTCATTCAGTACTCCGTTTAACGCAAAGTTTCCAATGAAAGAATACCTTTCAAAACTGAATTTGACCATTCCTGACACACTCTTTTGGTTTTGGCAGTGTTGTATTGTCTTTTCAGACTTATATTTTGATTCAGAAAAGCAAATTTCCCAGTCAAATGAGTGGAATATTGAGAAAATGGTCTTTGAGAAATATTTGAACCCTAACCCTAACTAGCAAAACCCGAAGCTAGGGTTAGGGTTTTATTCCCGTACAATGTAGACAGTTTTTGATGGCATGGCTGTGTTTTAGGGCTGAAAGGATACTTAGGAATATAGTTCTTTCAATGTTTTCTAAACATTTTTTTCTGACCTATATGGCTGTATACAGTGCTTTGCTCCAAAAAGGAATGGTGTCTGAATTGCCCGACAAGCAACAGTTAGAAAGAACCTGATTTAACTTCCAAACTCATGCCATGGGCTTTAAAATCCAAGGCTTATTAACAAATAAAGCCAAAATGTATTAGTTGTCTCAGACTTTAAGGCCACTTAAGCCTCAACGTACATTCATTCAGCACTCCGTTTAAAGCAAAGTTTCCAATGAAAGAATAGCTTTCAAAACTGAATTTGACCATTCCTGACACACTCTTTTGGTTTTGGCAGTGTTGTATTGACTTTTCAGACTTATATTTTGATTCAGACAAGCAAATTTCCCAGTCAAATGAGTGGAATATTGAGAAAATGGTCTTTGAGACATATTTGAACCCTAACCCTAACTAGCAAAACCCGAAGCTAGGGTTAGGGTTTTATTCCCGTACAATGTAGACAGTTTTTGATGGCATGGCTGTGTTTTAGGGCTGAAAGGATACTTAGGAATATAGTTCTTTCAATGTTTTCTAAACATTTTTTTCTGACCTATATGGCTGTATACAGTGCTTTGCTCCAAAAAGGAATGGTGTCTGAATTGCCCGACAAGCAGCAGTTAGAAAGAACCTGATTTAACTTGCAAACTCTTGCCATGGGCTTTAAAATCCAAGGCTTATTAACAAATAAAGCCAAAATGTATTAGTTGTCTCAGACTTTTAGGCCACTTAAGCCTCAACGTACATTCATTCAGCACTCCGTTTAACGCAAAGTTTCCAATGAAAGAATACCTTTCAAAACTGAATTTGACCATTCCTGACACACTCTTTTGGTTTTGGCAGTGTTGTATTGTCTTTTCAGACTTATATTTTGATTCAGACAAGCAAATTTCCCAGTCAAATGAGTGGAATATTGAGAAAATGGTCTTTGAGAAATATTTGAACCCTAACCCTAACTAGCAAAACCCGAAGCTAGGGTTAGGGTTTTATTCCCGTACAATGTAGACAGTTTTTGATGGCATGGCTGTGTTTTAGGGCTGAAAGGATACTTAGGAATATAGTTCTTTCAATGTTTTCTAAACATTTTTTTCTGACCTATATGGCTGTATACAGTGCTTTGCTCCAAAAAGGAATGGTGTCTGAATTGCCCGACAAGCAACAGTTAGAAAGAACCTGATTTAACTTGCAAACTCTTGCCATGGGCTTTAAAATCCAAGGCTTATTAACAAATAAAGCCAAAATGTATTAGTTGTCTCAGACTTTTAGGCCACTTAAGCCTCAACGTACATTCATTCAGCACTCCGTTTAACGCAAAGTTTCCAATGAAAGAATACCTTTCAAAACTGAATTTGACCATTCCTGACACACTCTTTTGGTTTTGGCAGTGTTGTATTGTCTTTTCAGACTTATATTTTGATTCAGACAAGCAAATTTCCCAGTCAAATGAGTGGAATATTGAGAAAATGGTCTTTGAGAAATATTTGAACCCTAACCCTAACTAGCAAAACCCGAAGCTAGGGTTAGGGTTTTATTCCCGTACAATGTAGACAGTTTTTGATGGCATGGCTGTGTTTTAGGGCTGAAAGGATACTTAGGAATATAGTTCTTTCAATGTTTTCTAAACATTTTTTCTGACCTATATGGCTGTATACAGTGCTTTGCTCCAAAAAGGAATGGTGTCTGAATTGCCCGACAAGCAGCAGTTAGAAAGAACCTGATTTAACTTGCAAACTCTTGCCATGGGCTTTAAAATCCAAGGCTTATTAACAAATAAAGCCAAAATGTATTAGTTGTCTCAGACTTTAAGGCCACTTAAGCCTCAACGTACATTCATTCAGCACTCCGTTTAACGCAAAGTTTCCAATGAAAGAATACCTTTCAAAACTGAATTTGACCATTCCTGACACACTCTTTTGGTTTTGGCAGTGTTGTATTGTCTTTTCAGACTTATATTTTGATTCAGACAAGCAAATTTCCCAGTCAAATGAGTGGAATATTGAGAAAATGGTCTTTGAGAAATATTTGAACCCTAACCCTAACTAGCAAAACCCGAAGCTAGGGTTAGGGTTTTATTCCCGTACAATGTAGACAGTTTTTGATGGCATGGCTGTGTTTTAGGGCTGAAAGGATACTTAGGAATATAGTTCTTTCAATGTTTTCTAAACATTTTTTCTGACCTATATGGCTGTATACAGTGCTTTGCTCCAAAAAGGAATGGTGTCTGAATTGCCCGACAAGCAGCAGTTAGAAAGAACCTGATTTAACTTGCAAACTCTTGCCATGGGCTTTAAAATCCAAGGCTTATTAACAAATAAAGCCAAAATGTATTAGTTGTCTCAGACTTTTAGGCCACTTAAGCCTCAACGTACATTCATTCAGCACTCCGTTTAACGCAAAGTTTCCAATGAAAGAATACCTTTCAAAACTGAATTTGACCATTCCTGACACACTCTTTTGGTTTTGGCAGTGTTGTATTGTCTTTTCAGACTTATATTTTGATTCAGACAAGCAAATTTCCCAGTCAAATGAGTGGAATATTGAGAAAATGGTCTTTGAGAAATATTTGAACCCTAACCCTAACTAGCAAAACCCGAAGCTAGGGTTAGGGTTTTATTCCCGTACAATGTAGACAGTTTTTGATGGCATGGCTGTGTTTTAGGGCTGAAAGGATACTTAGGAATATAGTTCTTTCAATGTTTTCTAAACATTTTTTCTGACCTATATGGCTGTATACAGTGCTTTGCTCCAAAAAGGAATGGTGTCTGAATTGCCCGACAAGCAGCAGTTAGAAAGAACCTGATTTAACTTGCAAACTCTTGCCATGGGCTTTAAAATCCAAGGCTTATTAACAAATAAAGCCAAAATGTATTAGTTGTCTCAGACTTTAAGGCCACTTAAGCCTCAACGTACATTCATTCAGCACTCCGTTTAACGCAAAGTTTCCAATGAAAGAATACCTTTCAAAACTGAATTTGACCATTCCTGACACACTCTTTTGGTTTTGGCAGTGTTGTATTGTCTTTTCAGACTTATATTTTGATTCAGACAAGCAAATTTCCCAGTCAAATGAGTGGAATATTGAGAAAATGGTCTTTGAGAAATATTTGAACCCTAACCCTAACTAGCAAAACCCGAAGCTAGGGTTAGGGTTTTATTCCCGTACAATGTAGACAGTTTTTGATGGCATGGCTGTGTTTTAGGGCTGAAAGGATACTTAGGAATATAGTTCTTTCAATGTTTTCTAAACATTTTTTCTGACCTATATGGCTGTATACAGTGCTTTGCTCCAAAAAGGAATGGTGTCTGAATTGCCCGACAAGCAGCAGTTAGAAAGAACCTGATTTAACTTGCAAACTCTTGCCATGGGCTTTAAAATCCAAGGCTTATTAACAAATAAAGCCAAAATGTATTAGTTGTCTCAGACTTTTAGGCCACTTAAGCCTCAACGTACATTCATTCAGCACTCCGTTTAACGCAAAGATTCCAATGAAAGAATACCTTTCAAAACTGAATTTGACCATTCCTGACACACTCTTTTGGTTTTGGCAGTGTTGTATTGTCTTTTCAGACTTATATTTTGATTCAGACAAGCAAATTTCCCAGTCAAATGAGTGGAATATTGAGAAAATGGTCTTTGAGAAATATTTGAACCCTAACCCTAACTAGCAAAACCCGAAGCTAGGGTTAGGGTTTTATTCCCGTACAATGTAGACAGTTTTTGATGGCATGGCTGTGTTTTAGGGCTGAAAGGATACTTAGGAATATAGTTCTTTCAAATTTTTCTAAACATTTTTTTCTGACCTATATGGCTGTATACAGTGCTTTGCTCCAAAAAGGAATGGTGTCTGAATTGCCCGACAAGCAGCAGTTAGAAAGAACCTGATTTAACTTGCAAACTCTTGCCATGGGCTTTAAAATCCAAGGCTTATTAACAAATAAAGCCAAAATGTATTAGTTGTCTCAGACTTTTAGGCCACTTAAGCCTCAACGTACATTCATTCAGCACTCCGTTTAACGCAAAGTTTCCAATGAAAGAATACCTTTCAAAACTGAATTTGACCATTCCTGACACACTCTTTTGGTTTTGGCAATGTTGTATTGTCTTTTCAGACTTATATTTTGATTCAGACAAGCAAATTTCCCAGTCAAATGAGTGGAATATTGAGAAAATGGTCTTTGAGAAATATTTGAACCCTAACCCTAACTAGCAAAACCCGAAGCTAGGGTTAGGGTTTTATTCCCGTACAATGTAGACAGTTTTTGATGGCATGGCTGTGTTTTAGGGCTGAAAGGATACTTAGGAATATAGTTCTTTCAATGTTTTCTAAACATTTTTTTCTGACCTATATGGCTGTATACAGTGCTTTGCTCCAAAAAGGAATGGTGTCTGAATTGCCCGACAAGCAGCAGTTAGAAAGAACCTGATTTAACTTGCAAACTCTTGCCATGGGCTTTAAAATCCAAGGCTTATTAACAAATAAAGCCAAAATGTATTAGTTGTCTCAGACTTTTAGGCCACTTAAGCCTCAACGTACATTCATTCAGCACTCCATTTAACGCAAAGTTTCCAATGAAAGAATACCTTTCAAAACTGAATTTGACCATTCCTGACACACTCTTTTGGTTTTGGCAGTGTTGTATTGTCTTTTCAGACTTATATTTTGATTCAGACAAGCAAATTTCCCAGTCAAATGAGTGGAATATTGAGAAAATGGTCTTTGAGAAATATTTGAACCCTAACCCTAACTAGCAAAACCCGAAGCTAGGGTTAGGGTTTTATTCCTGTACAATGTAGACAGTTTTTGATGGCATGGCTGTGTTTTAGGGCTGAAAGGATACTTAGGAATATAGTTCTTTCAATGTTTTCTAAACATTTTTTCTGACCTATATGGCTGTATACAGTGCTTTGCTCCAAAAAGGAATGGTGTCTAAATTGCCCGACAAGCAGCAGTTAGAAAGAACCTGATTTAACTTGCAAACTCTTGCCATGGGCTTTAAAATCCAAGGCTTATTAACAAATAAAGCCAAAATGTATTAGTTGTCTCAGACTTTAAGGCCACTTAAGCCTCAACGTACATTCATTCAGCACTCCATTTAACGCAAAGTTTCCAATGAAAGAATACCTTTCAAAACTGAATTTGACCATTCCTGACACACTCTTTTGGTTTTGGCAGTGTTGTATTGTCTTTTCAGACTTATATTTTGATTCAGACAAGCAAATTTCCCAGTCAAATGAGTGGAATATTGAGAAAATGGTCTTTGAGAAATATTTGAACCCTAACCCTAACTAGCAAATCCCGAAGCTAGGGTTAGGGTTTTATTCCCGTACAATGTAGACAGTTTTTGATGGCATAGCTGTGTTTTAGGGCTGAAAGGATACTTAGGAATATAGTTCTTTCAATGTTTTCTAAACATTTTTTTTCTGACCGATATGGCTGTATACAGTGCTTTGCTCCAAAAAGGAATGGTGTCTGAATTGCCCGACAAGCAGCAGTTAGAAAGAACCTGATTCAACTTGCAAACTCTTGCCATGGGCTTTAAAATCCAAGGCTTATTAACAAATAAAGCCAAAATGTATTAGTTGTCTCAGACTTTTAGGCCACTTAAGCCTCAACGTACATTCATTCAGCACTCCGTTTAACGCAAAGTTTCCTATGAAAGAATACCTTTCAAACCTGAATTTGACCATTCCTGACACACTCTTTTGGTTTTGGCAGTGTTGTATTTTCTTTTCAGACTTATATTTTGATTCAAACAAGCACATTTCCCAGTCAAATGAGTGGAATATTGAGAAAATGGTCTTTGAGAAATATTTGAACCCTAACCCTAACTAGCAAAACCCGAAGCTAGGGTTAGGGTTTTATTCCCGTACAATGTAGACAGTTTTTGATGGCATGGCTGTGTTTTAGGGCTGAAAGGATACTTAGGAATATAGTTTTTTCAATGTTTTCTAAACATTTTTTTCTGACCTATATGGCTGTATACAGTGCTTTGCTCCAAAAAGGAATGGTGTCTGAATTGCCCGACAAGCAGCAGTTAGAAAGAACCTGATTTAACTTGCAAACTCTTGCCATGGGCTTTAAAATCCAAGGATTATTAACAAATAAAGCCAAAATGTATTAGTTGTCTCAGACTTTTAGGCCACTTAAGCCTCAACGTACATTCATTCAGCACTCCGTTTAACGCAAAGTTTCCAATGAAAGAATACCTTTCAAAACTGAATTTGACCATTCCTGACACACTCTTTTGGTTTTGGCAGTGTTGTATTGTCTTTTCAGACTAATATTTTGATTCAGACAAGCAAATTTCCCAGTCAAATGAGTGGAATATTGAGAAAATGGTCTTTGAGAAATATTTGAACCCTAACCCTAACTAGCAAAACCCGAAGCTAGGGTTAGGGTTTTATTCCCGTACAATGTAGACAGTTTTTGATGGCATGGCTGTGTTTTAGGGCTGAAAGGATACTTAGGAATATAGTTCTTTCAATGTTTTCTAAACATTTTTTTCTGACCTATATGGCTGTATACAGCGCTTTGCTCAAAAAAGGAATGGTGTCTGAATTGCCCGACAAGCAACAGTTAGAAAGAACCTGATTTAACTTGCAAACTCTTGCCATGGGCTTTAAAATCCAAGGCTTATTAACAAATAAAGCCAAAATGTATTAGTTGTCTCAGACTTTTAGGCCACTTAAGCCTCAACGTACATTCATTCAGCACTCCGTTTAACGCAAAGTTTCCAATGAAAGAATACCTTTCAAAACTGAATTTGTCCATTCCTGACACACTCTTTTGGTTTTGGCAGTGTTGTATTGTCTTTTCAGACTTATATTTTGATTCAGACAAGCAAATTTCCCAGTCAAATGAGTGGAATATTGAGAAAATGGTCTTTGAGAAATATTTGAACCCTAACCCTAACTAGCAAAACCCGAAGCTAGGGTTAGGGTTTTATTCCTGTACAATGTAGACAGTTTTTGATGGCATGGCTGTGTTTTAGGGCTGAAAGGATACTTAGGAATATAGTTCTTTTAATGTTTTCTAAACATTTTTTCTGACCTATATGGCTGTATACAGTGCTTTGCTCCAAAAAGGAATGGTGTCTAAATTGCCCGACAAGCAGCAGTTAGAAAGAACCTGATTTAACTTGCAAACTCTTGCCATGGGCTTTAAAATCCAAGGCTTATTAACAAATAAAGCCAAAATGTATTAGTTGTCTCAGACTTTAAGGCCACTTAAGCCTCAACGTACATTCATTCAGCACTCCATTTAACGCAAAGTTTCCAATGAAAGAAAACCTTTCAAAACTGAATTTGACCATTCCTTACACACTCTTTTGGTTTTGGCAGTGTTGTATTGTCTTTTCAGACTTATATTTTGATTCAGACAAGCAAATTTCCCAGTCAAATGAGTGGAATATTGAGAAAATGGTCTTTGAGAAATATTTGAACCCTAACCCTAACTAGCAAATCCCGAAGCTAGGGTTAGGGTTTTATTCCCGTACAATGTAGACTGTTTTTGATGGCATGGCTGTGTTTTAGGGCTGAAAGGATACTTAGGAATATAGTTCTTTCAATGTTTTCTAAACATTTTTTTTCTGACCTATATGGCTGTATACAGTGCTTTGCTCCAAAAAGGAATGGTGTCTGAATTGCCCGACAAGCAGCAGTTAGAAAGAACCTGATTTAACTTGCAAACTCTTGCCATGGGCTTTAAAATCCAAGGCTTATTAACAAATAAAGCCAAAATGTATTAGTTGTCTCAGACTTTTAGGCCACTTAAGCCTCAACGTACATTCATTCAGCACTCCGTTTAACGCAAAGTTTCCTATGAAAGAATACCTTTCAAACCTGAATTTGACCATTCCTGACACACTCTTTTGGTTTTGGCAGTGTTGTATTGTCTTTTCAGACTTATATTTTGATTCAGACAAGCAAATTTTCCAGTCAAATGAGTGGAATATTGAGAAAATGGTCTTTGAGAAATATTTGAACCCTAACCCTAACTAGCAAAACCCGAAGCTAGGTTTAGGCTTTTATTCCCGTACAATGTAGACAGTTTTTGATGGCATGGCTGTGTTTTAGGGCTGAAAGGATACTTAGGAATATAGTTCTTTCAATGTTTTCTAAACATTTTTTTCTGACCTATATGGCTGTATACAGTGCTTTGCTCCAAAAAGGAATGGTGTCTGAATTGCCCGACAAGCAGCAGTTAGAAAGAACCTGATTTAACTTGCAAACTCTTGCCATGGGCTTTAAAATCCAAGGATTATTAACAAATAAAGCCAAAATGTATTAGTTGTCTCAGACTTTTAGGCCACTTAAGCCTCAACTTACATTCATTCAGCACTCCGTTTAACACAAAGTTTCCAATGAAAGAATACCTTTCAAAACTGAATTTGACCATTCCTGACACACTCTTTTGGTTTTGGCAGTGTTGTATTGTCTTTTCAGACTTATATTTTGATTCAGACAAGCAAATTTCCCAGTCAAATGAGTGGAATATTGAGAAAATGGTCTTTGAGAAATATTTGAACCCTAACCCTAACTACCAAAACCCGAAGCTAGGGTTAGGGTTTTATTCCCGTACAATGTAGACAGTTTTTGATGGCATGGCTGTGTTTTAGGGCTGAAAGGATACTTAGGAATATAGTTCTTTCAATGTTTTCTAAACATTTTTTTCTGACCTATATGGCTGTATACAGCGCTTTGCTCAAAAAAGGAATGGTGTCTGAATTGCCCGACAAGCTTCAGTTAGAAAGAACCTGATTTAACTTGCAAACTCTTGCCATGGGCTTTAAAATCCAAGGCTTATTAACAAATAAAGCCAAAATGTATTAGTTGTCTCAGACTTTTAGGCCACTTAAGCCTCAACGTACATTCATTCAGCACTCCGTTTAACGCAAAGTTTCCAGTGAAAGAATACCTTTCAAAACTGAATTTGACCATTCCTGACACACTCTTTTGGTTTTGGCAGTGTTGTATTGTCTTTTCAGACTTATATTTTGATTCAGACAAGCAAATTTCCCAGTCAAATGAGTGGAATATTGAGAAAATGGTCTTTGAGAAATATTTGAACCCTAACCCTAACTAGCAAAACCCGAAGCTAGGGTTAGGGTTTTATTCCCGTACAATGTAGACAATTTTTGATGGCATGGCTGTGTTTTAGGGCTGAAAGGATACTTAGGAATATAGTTCTTTCAATGTTTTCTAAACATTTTTTTCTGACCTATATGGCTGTATACAGTGCTTTGCTCCAAAAAGGAATGGTGTCTGAATTGCCCGACAAGCAGCAGTTAGAAAGAACCTGATTTAACTTGCAAACTCTTGCCATGGGCTTTAAAATCCAAGGCTTATTAACAAATAAAGCCAAAATGTATTAGTTGTCTCAGACTTTTAGGCCACTTAAGCCTCAACGTACATTCATTCAGCACTCCGTTTAACGCAAAGTTTCCAATGAAAGAATACCTTTCAAAACTGAATTTGACCATTCCTGACACACTCTTTTGGTTTTGGCAGTGTTGTATTGTCTTTTCAGACTTATATTTTGATTCAGACAAGGAAATTTTCCAGTCAAATGAGTGGAATATTGAGAAAATGGTCTTTGAGAAATATTTGAACCCTAACCCTAACTAGCAAATCCCGAAGCTAGGGTTAGGGTTTTATTCCCGTACAATGTAGACAATTTTTGATGGCGTGGCTGTGTTTTAGGGCTGAAAGGATACTTAGGAATATAGTTCTTTCAATGTTTTCTAAACATTTTTTTCTGACCTATATGGCTGTATACAGTGCTTTGCTCCAAAAAGGAATGGTGTCTGAATTGCCCGACAAGCAGCAGTTAGAAAGAACCTGATTTAACTTGCAAACTCTTGCCATGGGCTTTAAAATCCAAGGCTTATTAACAAATAAAGCCAAAATGTATTAGTTGTCTCAGACTTTTAGGCCACTTAAGCCTCAACGTACATTCATTCAGCACTCCGTTAAACGCAAAGTTTCCAATGAAAGAATACCTTTCAAAACTGAATTTGACCATTCCTGACACACTCTTTTGGTTTTGGCAGTGTTGTATTGTCTTTTCAGACTAATATTTTGATTCAGACAAGCAAATTTTCCAGTCAAATGAGTGGAATATTGAGAAAATGGTCTTTGAGAAATATTTGAACCCTAACCCTAACTAGCAAAACCC
Organism: Atractosteus spatula; assembly: GCF_055471065.1. NCBI lineage: Eukaryota > Metazoa > Chordata > Actinopteri > Semionotiformes > Lepisosteidae > Atractosteus > Atractosteus spatula. Next base: position 44,962,098 of record NC_142711.1, read on the forward strand.
GAAGCTAGGGTTAGGGTTTTATTCCCGTACAATGTTGACAGTTTTTGATGGCATGGCTGTGTTTTAGGGCTGAAAGGATACTTAGGAATATAGTTCATTCAATGTTTTCTAAACATTTTTTTCTGACCTATATGGCTGTATACAGTGCTTTGCTCCAAAAAGGAATGGTGTCTGAATTGCCCGACAAGCAACAGTTAGAAAGAACCTGATTTAACTTGCAAACTCTTGCCATGGGCTTTAAAATCCAAGGCTTATTAACAAATAAAGCCAAAATGTATTAGTTGTCTCAGACTTTTAGGCCACTTAAGCCTCAACGTACATTCATTCAGCACTCCGTTTAACGCAAAGTTTCCAATGAAAGAATACCTTTCAAAACTGAATTTGACCATTCCTGACACACTCTTTTGGTTTTGGCAGTGTTGTATTGTCTTTTCAGACTTATATTTTGATTCAGACAAGCAAATTTCCCAGTCAAATGAGTGGAATATTGAGAAAATGGTCTTTGAGAAATATTTGAACCCTAACCCTAACTAGCAAATCCCGAAGCTAGGGTTAGGGTTTTATTCCCGTACAATGTAGACAGTTTTTGATGGCATGGCTGTGTTTTAGGGCTGAAAGGATACTTAGGAATATAGTTCTTTCAATGTTTTCTAAACTTTTTTTTCTGACCTTTATGGCTGTATACAGTGCTTTCCTCCAAAAAGGAATGGTGTCTGAATTGCCCGACAAGCAGCAGTTAGAAAGAACCTGATTTAACTTGCAAACTCTTGCCATGGGCTTTAAAATCCAAGGCTTATTAACAAATAATGCCAAAATGTATTAGTTGTCTCAGACTTTAAGGCCACTTAAGCCTCAACGTACATTCATTCAGCACTCCGTTTAACGCAAAGTTTCCAATGAAAGAATACCTTTCAAAACTGAATTTGACCATTCCTGACACACTCTTTTGGTTTTGGCAGTGTTGTGTTGTCTTTTCAGACTTATATTTTGATTCAGACAAGCAAATTTCCCAGTCAAATGAGTGGAATATTGAGAAAATGGTCTTTGAGAAATATTTGAACCCTAACCCTAACTAGCAAAACCCGAAGCTAGGGTTAGGGTTTTATTCCCGTACAATGTAGACAGTTTTTGATGGCATGGCTCTGTTTTAGGGCTGAAAGGATACTTAGGAATATAGTTCTTTCAATGTTTTCTAAACATTTTTTTTCTGACCTATATGGCTGTATACAGTGCTTTGCTCCAAAAAGGAATGGAGTCTGAATTGCCCGACAAGCAGCAGTTAGAAAGAACCTGATTTAACTTGCAAACTCTTGCCATGGGCTTTAAAATCCAAGGCTTATTAACAAATAAAGCCAAAATGTATTAGTTGTCTCAGACTTTTAGGCCACTTAAGCCTCAACTTACATTCATTCAGCACTCCGTTTAACGCAAAGTTTCCAATGAAAGAATACCTTTCAAACCTGAATTTGACCATTCCTGACACACTCTTTTGGTTTTGGCAGTGTTGTATTGTCTTTTCAGACTTATATTTTGATTCAGACCAGCAAATTTCCCAGTCAAATGAGTGGAATATTGAGAAAATGGTCTTTGAGAAATATTTGAACCCTAACCCTAACTAGCAAAACCCGAAGCTAGGTTTAGGGTTTTATTCCCGTACAATGTAGACAGTTTTTGATGGCATGGCTGTGTTTTAGGGCTGAAAGGATACTTAGGAATATAGTTCTTTCAATGTTTTCTAAACATTTTTTTCTGACCTATATGGCTGTATACAGTGCTTTGCTCCAAAAAGGAATGGTGTCTGAATTGCCCGACAAGCAGCAGTTAGAAAGAACCTGATTTAACTTGCAAACTCTTGCCATGGGCTTTAAAATCCAAGGCTTATTAACAAATAAAGCCAAAATGTATTAGTTGTCTCAGACTTTTAGGCCACTTAAGCCTCAACGTACATTCATTCAGCACTCCGTTTAACGCAAAGTTTCCAATGAAAGAATACCTTTCAAAACTGAATTTGACCATTCCTGACACACTCTTTTGGTTTTGGCAGTGTTGTATTTTCTTTTCAGACTTATATTTTGATTCAGACAAGCAAATTTCCCAGTCAAATGAGTGGAATATTGAGAAAATGGTCTTTGAGAAATATTTGAACCCTAACCCTAACTAGCAAAACCCGAAGCTAGGGTTAGGGTTTTATTCCCGTACAATGTAGACAGTTTTTGATGGCATGGCTGTGTTTTAGGGCTGAAAGGATACTTAGGAATATAGTTTTTTCAATGTTTTCTAAACATTTTTTTCTGACCTATATGGCTGTATACAGTGCTTTGCTCCAAAAAGGAATGGTGTCTGAATTGCCCGACAAGCAGCAGTTAGAAAGAACCTGATTTAACTTGCAAACTCTTGCCATGGGCTTTAAAATCCAAGGCTTATTAACAAATAAAGCCAAAATGTATTAGTTGTCTCAGACTTTTAGGCCACTTAAGCCTCAACTTACATTCATTCAGCACTCCGTTTAACGCAAAGTTTCCAATGAAAGAATACCTTTCAAAACTGAATTTGACCATTCCTGACACACTCTTTTGGTTTTGGCAGTGTTGTATTGTCTTTTCAGACTAATATTTTGATTCAGACAAGCAAATTTTCCAGTCAAATGAGTGGAATATTGAGAAAATGGTCTTTGAGAAATATTTGAACCCTAACCCTAACTACCAAAACCCGAAGCTAGGGTTAGGGTTTTATTCCCGTACAATGTAGACAGTTTTTGATGGCATGGCTGTGTTTTAGGGCTGAAAGGATACTTAGGAATATAGTTCTTTCAATGTTTTCTAAAAATTTTTTCTGACCTATATGGCTGTATACAGCGCTTTGCTCAAAAAAGGAATGGTGTCTGAATTGCCCGACAAGCAACAGTTAGAAAGAACCTGATTTAACTTGCAAACTCTTGCCATGGGCTTTAAAATCCAAGGCTTATTAACAAATAAAGCCAAAATGTATTAGTTGTCTCAGACTTTTAGGCCACTTAAGCCTCAACGTACATTCATTCAGCACTCCGTTTAACGCAAAGTTTCCAATGAAAGAATACCTTTCAAAACTGAATTTGACCATTCCTGACACACTCTTTTGGTTTTGGCAGTGTTGTATTGTCTTTTCAGACTTATATTTTGATTCAGACAAGCAAATTTCCCAGTCAAATGAGTGGAATATTGAGAAAATGGTCTTTGAGAAATATTTGAACCCTAACCCTAACTAGCAAATCCCGAAGCTAGGGTTAGGGTTTTATTCCCGTACAATGTAGACAATTTTTGATGGCATGGCTGTGTTTTAGGGCTGAAAGGATACTTAGGAATATAGTTCTTTCAATGTTTTCTAAACATTTTTTTCTGACCTATATGGCTGTATACAGTGCTTTGCTCCAAAAAGGAATGGTGTCTGAATTGCCCGACAAGCATCAGTTAGAAAGAACCTGATTTAACTTGCAAACTCTTGCCATGGGCTTTAAAATCCAAGGCTTATTAACAAATAAAGCCAAAATGTATTAGTTGTCTCAGACTTTTAGGCCACTTAAGCCTCAACGTACATTCATTCAGCACTCCGTTTAACGCAAAGTTTCCAATGAAAGAATACCTTTCAAAACTGAATTTGACCATTCCTGACACACTCTTTTGGTTTTGGCAGTGTTGTATTTTCTTTTCAGACTTATATTTTGATTCAGAGAAGCAAATTTCCCAGTCAAATGAGTGGAATATTGAGAAAATGGTCTTTGAGAAATATTTGAACCCTAACCCTAACTAGCAAAACCCGAAGCTAGGGTTAGGGTTTTATTCCCGTACAATGTAGACAGTTTTTGATGGCGTGGCTGTGTTTTAGGGCTGAAAGGATACTTAGGAATATAGTTCTTTCAATGTTTTCTAAACATTTTTTTCTGACCTATATGGCTGTATACAGTGCTTTGCTCCAAAAAGGAATGGTGTCTGAATTGCCCGACAAGCAGCAGTTAGAAAGAACCTGATTTAACTTGCAAACTCTTGCCATGGGCTTTAAAATCCAAGGCTTATTAACAAATAAAGCCAAAATGTATTAGTTGTCTCAGACTTTTAGGCCACTTAAGCCTCAACGTACATTCATTCAGCACTCCGTTTAACGCAAAGTTTCCAATGAAAGAATACCTTTCAAAACTGAATTTGACCATTCCTGACACACTCTTTTGGTTTTGGCAGTGTTGTATTGTCTTTTCAGACTTATATTTTGATTCAGACAAGCAAATTTCCCAGTCAAATGAGTGGAATATTGAGAAAATGGTCTTTGAGAAATATTTGAACCCTAACCCTAATTAGCAAATCCCGAAGCTAGGGTTAGGGTTTTATTCCCGTACAATGTAGACAGTTTTTGATGGCATGGCTGTGTTTTAGGGCTGAAAGGATACTTAGGAATATAGTTCTTTCAATGTTTTCTAAACATTTTTTTCTGACCTATATGGCTGTATACAGTGCTTTGCTCCAAAAAGGAATGGTGTCTGAATTGCCCGACAAGCAGCAGTTAGAAAGAACCTGATTTAACTTGCAAACTCTTGCCATGGGCTTTAAAATCCAAGGCTTATTAACAAATAAAGCCAAAATGTATTAGTTGTCTCAGACTTTTAGGCCACTTAAGCCTCAACGTACATTCATTCAGCACTCCGTTTATCGCAAAGTTTCCAATGAAAGAATACCTTTCAAAACTGAATTTGACCATTCCTGACACACTCTTTTGGTTTTGGCAGTGTTGTATTGTCTTTTCAGACTTATATTTTGATTCAGACAAGCAAATTTCCCAGTCAAATGAGTGGAATATTGAGAAAATGGTCTTTGAGAAATATTTGAACCCTAACCCTAACTAGCAAAACCCGAAGCTAGGTTTAGGGTTTTATTCCCGTACAATGTAGACAGTTTTTGATGGCATGGCTGTGTTTTAGGGCTGAAAGGATACTTAGGAATATAGTTCTTTCAATGTTTTCTAAACATTTTTTTCTGACCTATATGGCTGTATACAGTGCTTTGCTCCAAAAAGGAATGGTGTCTGAATTGCCCGACAAGCAACAGTTAGAAAGAACCTGATTTAACTTGCAAACTCTTGCCATGGGCTTTAAAATCCAAGGCTTATTAACAAATAAAGCCAAAATGTATTAGTTGTCTCAGACTTTTAGGCCACTTAAGCCTCAACGTACATTCATTCAGCACTCCGTTTAACGCAAAGTTTCCAATGAAAGAATACCTTTCTAAACTGAATTTGACCATTCCTGACACACTCTTTTGGTTTTGGCAGTGTTGTATTGTCTTTTCAGACTAATATATTGATTCAGACAAGGAAATTTTCCAGTCAAATGAGTGGAATATTGAGAAAATGGTCTTTGAGAAATATTTGAACCCTAACCCTAACTAGCAAATCCCGAAGCTAGGGTTAGGGTTTTATTCCCGTACAATGTAGACAGTTTTTGATGGCGTGGCTGTGTTTTAGGGCTGAAAGGATACTTAGGAATATAGTTCTTTCAATGTTTTCTAAACATTTTTTTCTGACCTATATGGCTGTATACAGTGCTTTGCTCCAAAAAGGAATGGTGTCTGAATTGCCCGACAAGCAGCAGTTAGAAAGAACCTGATTTAACTTGCAAACTCTTGCCATGGGCTTTAAAATCCAAGGCTTATTAACAAATAAAGCCAAAATGTATTAGTTGTCTCAGACTTTTAGGCCACTTAAGCCTCAACGTACATTCATTCAGCACTCCGTTTAACGCAAAGTTTCCAGTGAAAGAATACCTTTCAAAACTGAATTTGACCATTCCTGACACACTCTTTTGGTTTTGGCAGTGTTGTATTGTCTTTTCAGACTTATATTTTGATTCAGACAAGCAAATTTCCCAGTCAAATGAGTGGAATATTGAGAAAATGGTCTTTGAGAAATATTTGAACCCTAACCCTAACTAGCAAAACCCGAAGCTAGGGTTAGGGTTTTATTCCCGTACAATGTAGACAATTTTTGATGGCATGGCTGTGTTTTAGGGCTGAAAGGATACTTAGGAATATAGTTCTTTCAATGTTTTCTAAACATTTTTTTCTGACCTATATGGCTGTATACAGTGCTTTGCTCCAAAAAGGAATGGTGTCTGAATTGCCCGACAAGCAGCAGTTAGAAAGAACCTGATTTAACTTGCAAACTCTTGCCATGGGCTTTAAAATCCAAGGCTTATTAACAAATAAAGCCAAAATGTATTAGTTGTCTCAGACTTTTAGGCCACTTAAGCCTCAACGTACATTCATTCAGCACTCCGTTTAACGCAAAGTTTCCAATGAAAGAATACCTTTCAAAACTGAATTTGACCATTCCTGACACACTCTTTTGGTTTTGGCAGTGTTGTATTGTCTTTTCAGACTTATATTTTGATTCAGACAAGGAAATTTTCCAGTCAAATGAGTGGAATATTGAGAAAATGGTCTTTGAGAAATATTTGAACCCTAACCCTAACTAGCAAATCCCGAAGCTAGGGTTAGGGTTTTATTCCCGTACAATGTAGACAATTTTTGATGGCGTGGCTGTGTTTTAGGGCTGAAAGGATACTTAGGAATATAGTTCTTTCAATGTTTTCTAAACATTTTTTTCTGACCTATATGGCTGTATACAGTGCTTTGCTCCAAAAAGGAATGGTGTCTGAATTGCCCGACAAGCAGCAGTTAGAAAGAACCTGATTTAACTTGCAAACTCTTGCCATGGGCTTTAAAATCCAAGGCTTATTAACAAATAAAGCCAAAATGTATTAGTTGTCTCAGACTTTTAGGCCACTTAAGCCTCAACGTACATTCATTCAGCACTCCGTTAAACGCAAAGTTTCCAATGAAAGAATACCTTTCAAAACTGAATTTGACCATTCCTGACACACTCTTTTGGTTTTGGCAGTGTTGTGTTGTCTTTTCAGACTTATATTTTGATTCAGACAAGCAAATTTCCCAGTCAAATGAGTGGAATATTGAGAAAATGGTCTTTGAGAAATATTTGAACCCTAACCCTAACTAGCAAAACCCGAAGCTAGGGTTAGGGTTTTATTCCCGTACAATGTAGACAGTTTTTGATGGCATGGCTCTGTTTTAGGGCTGAAAGGATACTTAGGAATATAGTTCTTTCAATGTTTTCTAAACATTTTTTTTCTGACCTATATGGCTGTATACAGTGCTTTGCTCCAAAAAGGAATGGAGTCTGAATTGCCCGACAAGCAGCAGTTAGAAAGAACCTGATTTAACTTGCAAACTCTTGCCATGGGCTTTAAAATCCAAGGCTTATTAACAAATAAAGCCAAAATGTATTAGTTGTCTCAGACTTTTAGGCCACTTAAGCCTCAACGTACATTCATTCAGCACTCCGTTTAACGCAAAGTTTCCAATGAAAGAATACCTTTCAAAACTGAATTTGACCATTCCTGACACACTCTTTTGGTTTTGGCAGTGTTGTATTGTCTTTTCAGACTAATATTTTGATTCAGACAAGCAAATTTTCCAGTCAAATGAGTGGAATATTGAGAAAATGGTCTTTGAGAAATATTTGAACCCTAACCCTAACTACCAAAACCCGAAGCTAGGGTTAGGGTTTTATTCCCGTACAATGTAGACAGTTTTTGATGGCATGGCTGTGTTTTAGGGCTGAAAGGATACTTAGGAATATAGTTCTTTCAATGTTTTCTAAAAATTTTTTCTGACCTATATGGCTGTATACAGCGCTTTGCTCAAAAAAGGAATGGTGTCTGAATTGCCCGACAAGCAACAGTTAGAAAGAACCTGATTTAACTTGCAAACTCTTGCCATGGGCTTTAAAATCCAAGGCTTATTAACAAATAAAGCCAAAATGTATTAGTTGTCTCAGACTTTTAGGCCACTTAAGCCTCAACGTACATTCATTCAGCACTCCGTTTAACGCAAAGTTTCCAATGAAAGAATACCTTTCAAAACTGAATTTGACCATTCCTGACACACTCTTTTGGTTTTGGCAGTGTTGTATTGTCTTTTCAGACTTATATTTTGATTCAGACAAGCAAATTTCCCAGTCAAATGAGTGGAATATTGAGAAAATGGTCTTTGAGAAATATTTGAACCCTAACCCTAACTAGCAAATCCCGAAGCTAGGGTTAGGGTTTTATTCCCGTACAATGTAGACAATTTTTGATGGCATGGCTGTGTTTTAGGGCTGAAAGGATACTTAGGAATATAGTTCTTTCAATGTTTTCTAAACATTTTTTTCTGACCTATATGGCTGTATACAGTGCTTTGCTCCAAAAAGGAATGGTGTCTGAATTGCCCGACAAGCATCAGTTAGAAAGAACCTGATTTAACTTGCAAACTCTTGCCATGGGCTTTAAAATCCAAGGCTTATTAACAAATAAAGCCAAAATGTATTAGTTGTCTCAGACTTTTAGGCCACTTAAGCCTCAACGTACATTCATTCAGCACTCCGTTTAACGCAAAGTTTCCAATGAAAGAATACCTTTCAAAACTGAATTTGACCATTCCTGACACACTCTTTTGGTTTTGGCAGTGTTGTATTTTCTTTTCAGACTTATATTTTGATTCAGAGAAGCAAATTTCCCAGTCAAATGAGTGGAATATTGAGAAAATGGTCTTTGAGAAATATTTGAACCCTAACCCTAACTAGCAAAACCCGAAGCTAGGGTTAGGGTTTTATTCCCGTACAATGTAGACAGTTTTTGATGGCGTGGCTGTGTTTTAGGGCTGAAAGGATACTTAGGAATATAGTTCTTTCAATGTTTTCTAAACATTTTTTTCTGACCTATATGGCTGTATACAGTGCTTTGCTCCAAAAAGGAATGGTGTCTGAATTGCCCGACAAGCAGCAGTTAGAAAGAACCTGATTTAACTTGCAAACTCTTGCCATGGGCTTTAAAATCCAAGGCTTATTAACAAATAAAGCCAAAATGTATTAGTTGTCTCAGACTTTTAGGCCACTTAAGCCTCAACGTACATTCATTCAGCACTCCGTTTAACGCAAAGTTTCCAATGAAAGAATACCTTTCAAAACTGAATTTGACCATTCCTGACACACTCTTTTGGTTTTGGCAGTGTTGTATTGTCTTTTCAGACTTATATTTTGATTCAGACAAGCAAATTTCCCAGTCAAATGAGTGGAATATTGAGAAAATGGTCTTTGAGAAATATTTGAACCCTAACCCTAACTAGCAAAACCCGAAGCTAGGTTTAGGGTTTTATTCCCGTACAATGTAGACAGTTTTTGATGGCATGGCTGTGTTTTAGGGCTGAAAGGATACTTAGGAATATAGTTCTTTCAATGTTTTCTAAACATTTTTTTCTGACCTATATGGCTGTATACAGTGCTTTGCTCCAAAAAGGAATGGTGTCTGAATTGCCCGACAAGCAACAGTTAGAAAGAACCTGATTTAACTTGCAAACTCTTGCCATGGGCTTTAAAATCCAAGGCTTATTAACAAATAAAGCCAAAATGTATTAGTTGTCTCAGACTTTTAGGCCACTTAAGCCTCAACGTACATTCATTCAGCACTCCGTTTAACGCAAAGTTTCCAATGAAAGAATACCTTTCTAAACTGAATTTGACCATTCCTGACACACTCTTTTGGTTTTGGCAGTGTTGTATTGTCTTTTCAGACTAATATATTGATTCAGACAAGGAAATTTTCCAGTCAAATGAGTGGAATATTGAGAAAATGGTCTTTGAGAAATATTTGAACCCTAACCCTAACTAGCAAATCCCGAAGCTAGGGTTAGGGTTTTATTCCCGTACAATGTAGACAGTTTTTGATGGCGTGGCTGTGTTTTAGGGCTGAAAGGATACTTAGGAATATAGTTCTTTCAATGTTTTCTAAACATTTTTTTCTGACCTATATGGCTGTATACAGTGCTTTGCTCCAAAAAGGAATGGTGTCTGAATTGCCCGACAAGCAGCAGTTAGAAAGAACCTGATTTAACTTGCAAACTCTTGCCATGGGCTTTAAAATCCAAGGCTTATTAACAAATAAAGCCAAAATGTATTAGTTGTCTCAGACTTTTAGGCCACTTAAGCCTCAACGTACATTCATTCAGCACTCCGTTTAACGCAAAGTTTCCAATGAAAGAATACCTTTCAAAACTGAATTTGACCATTCCTGACACACTCTTTTGGTTTTGGCAGTGTTGTATTGTCTTTTCAGACTAATATTTTGATTCAGACAAGGAAATTTTCCAGTCAAATGAGTGGAATATTGAGAAAATGGTCTTTGAGAAATATTTGAACCCTAACCCTAACTAGCAAATCCCGAAGCTAGGGTTAGGGTTTTATTCCCGTACAATGTAGACAGTTTTTGATGGCGTGGCTGTGTTTTAGGGCTGAAAGGATACTTAGGAATATAGTTCTTTCAATGTTTTCTAAACATTTTTTTCTGACCTATATGGCTGTATACAGTGCTTTGCTCCAAAAAGGAATGGTGTCTGAATTGCCCGACAAGCAGCAGTTAGAAAGAACCTGATTTAACTTGCAAACTCTTGCCATGGGCTTTAAAATCCAAGGCTTATTAACAAATAAAGCCAAAATGTATTAGTTGTCTCAGACTTTTAGGCCACTTAAGCCTCAACGTACATTCATTCAGCATTCCTTTTAACGCAAAGTTTCCAATGAAAGAATACCTTTCAAAACTGAATTTGACCATTCCTGACACACTCTTTTGGTTTTGGCAGTGTTGTATTTTCTTTTCAGACTTATATTTTGATTCAGACAAGCAAATTTCCCAGTCAAATGAGTGGAATATTGAGAAAATGGTCTTTGAGAAATATTTGAACCCTAACCCTAACTAGCAAAACCCGAAGCTAGGGTTAGGGTTTTATTCCCGTACAATGTAGACAGTTTTTGATGGCATGGCTGTGTTTTAGGGCTGAAAGGATACTTAGGAATATAGTTTTTTCAATGTTTTCTAAACATTTTTTTCTGACCTATATGGCTGTATACAGTGCTTTGCTCCAAAAAGGAATGGTGTCTGAATTGCCCGACAAGCAGCAGTTAGAAAGAACCTGATTTAACTTGCAAACTCTTGCCATGGGCTTTAAAATCCAAGGCTTATTAACAAATAAAGCCAAAATTTATTAGTTGTCTCAGACTTTTAGGCCACTTAAGCCTCAACGTACATTCATTCAGCACTCCGTTTAACGCAAAGTTTCCAATGAAAGAATACCTTTCAAAACTGAATTTGACCATTCCTGACACACTCTTTTGGTTTTGGCAGTGTTGTATTGTCTTTTCAGACTAATATTTTGATTCAGACAAGGAAATTTTCCAGTCAAATGAGTGGAATATTGAGAAAATGGTCTTTGAGAAATATTTGAACCCTAACCCTAACTAGCAAATCCCGAAGCTAGGGTTAGGGTTTTATTCCCGTACAATGTAGACAGTTTTTGATGGCGTGGCTGTGTTTTAGGGCTGAAAGGATACTTAGGAATATAGTTCTTTCAATGTTTTCTAAACATTTTTTTCTGACCTATATGGCTGTATACAGTGCTTTGCTCCAAAAAGGAATGGTGTCTGAATTGCCCGACAAGCAGCAGTTAGAAAGAACCTGATTTAACTTGCAAACTCTTGCCATGGGCTTTAAAATCCAAGGCTTATTAACAAATAAAGCCAAAATGTATTAGTTGTCTCAGACTTTTAGGCCACTTAAGCCTCAACGTACATTCATTCAGCACTCCGTTTAACGCAAAGTTTCCAATGAAAGAATTCCTTTCAAAACTGAATTTGACCATTCCTGACACACTCTTTTGGTTTTGGCAGTGTTGTATTTTCTTTTCAGAATTATATTTTGATTCAGACAAGCAAATTTCCCAGTCAAATGAGTGGAATATTGAGAAAATGGTCTTTGAGAAATATTTGAACCCTAACCCTAACTAGCAAAACCCGAAGCTAGGGTTAGGGTTTTATTCCCGTACAATGTAGACAGTTTTTGATGGCATGGCTGTGTTTTAGGGCTGAAAGGATACTTAGGAATATAGTTCTTTCAATGTTTTCTAAACATTTTTTCTGACCTATATGGCTGTATACAGTGCTTTGCTCCAAAAAGGAATGGTGTCTGAATTGCCCGACAAGCAGCAGTTAGAAAGAACCTGATTTAATTTGCAAACTCTTCCCATGGGCTTTAAAATCCAAGGCTTATTAACAAATAAAACCAAAATGTATTAGCTGTCTCAGACTTTTAGGCCACTTAAGCCTCAACGTTCATTCATTCAGCACTCCGTTTAACGCAAAGTTTCCAATGAAAGAATACCTTTCAAAACTGAATTTGACCATTCCTGACACACTCTTTTGGTTTTGGCAGTGTTGTATTGTCTTTTCAGACTTATATTTTGATTCAGACAAGCAAATTTCCCAGTCAAATGAGTGGAATATTGAGAAAATGGTCTTTGAGAAATATTTGAACCCTAACCCTAACTAGCAAATCCCGAAGCTAGGGTTAGGGTTTTATTCCCGTACAATGTAGACAGTTTTTGATGGCATGGCTGTGTTTTAGGGCTGAAAGGATACTTAGGAATATAGTTCTTTCAATGTTTTCTAAACATTTTTTTCTGACCTTTATGGCTGTATACAGTGCTTTGCTCCAAAAAGGAATGGTGTCTGAATTGCCCGACAAGCAGCAGTTAGAAAGAACCTGATTTAACTTGCAAACTCTTGCCATGGGCTTTAAAATCCAAGGCTTATTAACAAATAAAGCCAAAATGTATTAGTTGTCTCAGACTTTTAGGCCACTTAAGCCTCAACGTACATTCATTCAGCACTCCGTTTAACGCAAAGTTTCCAATGAAAGAATACCTTTCAAACTGAATTTGACCATTCCTGACACACTCTTTTGGTTTTGGCAGTGTTGTATTGTCTTTTCAGACTAATATTTTGATTCAGACAAGGAAATTTTCCAGTCAAATGAGTGGAATATTGAGAAAATGGTCTTTGAGAAATATTTGAACCCTAACCCTAACTAGCAAATCCCGAAGCTAGGGTTAGGGTTTTATTCCCGTACAATGTAGACAGTTTTTGATGGCATGGCTGTGTTTTAGGGCTGAAAGGATACTTAGGAATATAGTTCTTTCAATGTTTTCTAAACATTTTTTTCTGACCTTTATGGCTGTATACAGTGCTTTGCTCCAAAAAGGAATGGTGTCTGAATTGCCCGACAAGCAGCAGTTAGAAAGAACCTGATTTAACTTGCAAACTCTTGCCATGGGCTTTAAAATCCAAGGCTTATTAACAAATAAAGCCAAAATGTATTAGTTGTCTCAGACTTTAAGGCCACTTAAGCCTCAACGTACATTCATTCAGCACTCCGTTTAACGCAAAGTTTCCAATGAAAGAATACCTTTCAAAACTGAATTTGACCATTCCTGACACACTCTTTTGGTTTTGGCAGTGTTGTATTGTCTTTTCAGACTTATATTTTGATTCAGACAAGCAAATTTCCCAGTCAAATGAGTGGAATATTGAGAAAATGGTCTTTGAGAAATATTTGAACCCTAATCCTAACTAGCAAAACCCGAAGCTAGGGTTAGGGTTTTATTCCCGTACAATGTAGACAGTTTTTGATGGCATGGCTGTGTTTTAGGGCTGAAAGGATACTTAGGAATATAGTTCTTTCAATGTTTTCTAAACATTTTTTTTCTGACCTATATGGCTGTATACAGTGCTTTGCTCCAAAAAGGAATGGTGTCTGAATTGCCCGACAAGCAGCAGTTAGAAAGAACCTGATTTAACTTGCAAACTCTTGCCATGGGCTTTAAAATCCAAGGCTTATTAACAAATAAAGCCAAAATGTATTAGTTGTCTCAGACTTTTAGGCCACTTAAGCCTCAACGTACATTCATTCAGCACTCCGTTTAACGCAAAGTTTCCAATGAAAGAATACCTTTCAAAACTGAATTTGACCATTCCTGACACACTCTTTTGGTTTTGGCAGTGTTGTATTGTCTTTTCAGACTTATATTTTGATTCAGACAAGCAAATTTCCCAGTCAAATGAGTGGAATATTGAGAAAATGGTCTTTGAGAAATATTTGAACCCTAACCCTAACTAGCAAAACCCGAAGCTAGGGTTAGGGTTTTATTCCCGTAAAATGTAGACAGTTTTTGATGGCATGGCTGTGTTTTAGGGCTGAAAGGATACTTAGGAATATAGTTCTTTCAATGTTTTCTAAACATTTTTTTCTGACCTATATGGCTGTATACAGTGCTTTGCTCCAAAAAGGAATGGTGTCTGAATTGCCCGACAAGCAGCAGTTAGAAAGAACCTGATTTAACTTGCAAACTCTTGCCATGGGCTTTAAAATCCAAGGCTTATTAACAAATAAAGCCAAAATGTATTAGTTGTCTCAGACTTTTAGGCCACTTAAGCCTCAACGTACATTCATTCAGCACTCCGTTTAACGCAATGTTTCCAATGAAAGAATACCTTTCAAAACTGAATTTGACCATTCCTGACACACTCTTTTGGTTTTGGCAGTGTTGTATTGTCTTTTCAGACTTATATTTTGATTCAGACAAGCAAATTTCCCAGTCAAATGAGCGGAATATTGAGAAAATGGTCTTTGAGAAATATTTGAACCCTAACCCTAACTAGCAAAACCCGAAGCTAGGGTTAGGGTTTTATTCCCGTACAATGTAGACAGTTTTTGATGGCATGGCTATGTTTTAGGGCTGAAAGGATACTTAGGAATATAGTTCTTTCAATGTTTTCTAAACATTTTTTTCTGACCTATATGGCTGTATACAGTGCTTTGCTCCAAAAAGGAATGGTGTCTGAATTGCCCGACAAGCAACAGTTAGAAAGAACCTGATTTAACTTGCAAACTCTTGCCATGGGCTTTAAAATCCAAGGCTTATTAACAAATAAAGCCAAAATGTATTAGTTGTCTCAGACTTTTAGGCCACTTAAGCCTCAACGTACATTCATTCAGCACTCCGTTTAACGCAAAGTTTCCAATGAAAGAATACCTTTCAAAACTGAATTTGACCATTCCTGACACACTCTTTTGGTTTTGGCAGTGTTGTATTGTCTTTTCAGACTAATATTTTGATGCAGACAAGGAAATTTTCCAGTCAAATGAGTGGAATATTGAGAAAATGGTCTTTGAGAAATATTTGAACCCTAACCCTAACTAGCAAAACCCGAAGCTAGGGTTAGGGTTTTATTCCCGTACAATGTAGACAGTTTTTGATGGCATGGCTGTGTTTTAGGGCTGAAAGGATACTTAGGAATATAGTTCTTTCAATGTTTTCTAAACATTTTTTTCTGACCTATATGGCTGTATACAGTGCTTTGCTCCAAAAAGGAATGGTGTCTGAATTGCCCGACAAGCAGCAGTTAGAAAGAACCTGATTTAACTTGCAAACTCTTGCCATGGGCTTTAAAATCCAAGGCTTATTAACAAATAAAGCCAAAATGTATTAGTTGTCTCAGACTTTTAGGCCACTTAAGCCTCAACGTACAATCATTCAGCACTCCGTTTAACGCAAAGTTTCCAATGAAAGAATACCTTTCAAAACTGAATTTGACCATTCCTGACACACTCTTTTGGTTTTGGCAGTGTTGTATTGTCTTTTCAGACTTATATTTTGATTCAGACAAGCAAATTTCCCAGTCAAATGAGTGGAATATTGAGAAAATGGTCTTTGAGAAATATCTGAACCCTAACCCTAACTAGCAAAACCCGAAGCTAGGGTTAGGGTTTTATTCCTGTACAATGTAGACAGTTTTTGATGGCATGGCTGTGTTTTAGGGCTGAAAGGATACTTAGGAATATAGTTCTTTCAATGTTTTCTAAACATTTTTTTCTGACCTATATGGCTGTATACAGTGCTTTGCTCCAAAAAGGAATGGTGTCTGAATTGCCCGACAAGCAACAGTTAGAAAGAACCTGATTTAACTTGCAAACTCTTGCCATGGGCTTTAAAATCCAAAGCTTATTAACAAATAAAGCCAAAATGTATTAGTTGTCTCAGACTTTTAGGCCACTTAAGCCTCAACGTACATTCATTCAGCACTCCGTTTAACGCAAAGTTTCCAATGAAAGAATACCTTTCAAAACTGAATTTGACCATTCCTGACACACTCTTTTGGTTTTGGCAGTGTTGTATTGTCTTTTCAGACTTATATTTTGATTCAGACAAGCAAATTTCCCAGTCAAATGAGCGGAATATTGAGAAAATGGTCTTTGAGAAATATTTGAACCCTAACCCTAACTAGCAAATCCCGAAGCTAGGGTTAGGGTTTTATTCCCGTACAATGTAGACAGTTTTTGATGGCATGGCTGTGTTTTAGGGCTGAAAGGATACTTAGGAATATAGTTCTTTCAATGTTTTCTAAACATTTTTTTCTGACCTTTATGGCTGTATACAGTGCTTTGCTCCAAAAAGGAATGGTGTCTGAATTGCCCGACAAGCAGCAGTTAGAAAGAACCTGATTTAACTTGCAAACTCTTGCCATGGGCTTTAAAATCCAAGGCTTATTAACAAATAAAGCCAAAATGTATTAGTTGTCTCAGACTTTTAGGCCACTTAAGCCTCAACGTACATTCATTAAGCACTCCGTTTAACGCAATGTTTCCAATGAAAGAATACCTTTCAAAACTGAATTTGACCATTCCTGACACACTCTTTTGGTTTTGGCAGTGTTGTATTGTCTTTTCAGACTTATATTTTGATTCAGACAAGCAAATTTCCCAGTCAAATGAGCGGAATATTGAGAAAATGGTCTTTGAGAAATATTTGAACCCTAACCCTAACTAGCAAATCCCGAAGCTAGGGTTAGGGTTTTATTCCCGTACAATGTAGACAGTTTTTGATGGCATGGCTATGTTTTAGGGCTGAAAGGATACTTAGGAATATAGTTCTTTCAATGTTTTCTAAACATTTTTTTCTGACCTATATGGCTGTATACAGTGCTTTGCTCCAAAAAGGAATGGTGTCTGAATAGCCCGACAAGCAACAGTTAGAAAGAACCTGATTTAACTTGCAAACTCTTGCCATGGGCTTTAAAATCCAAGGCTTATTAACAAATAAAGCCAAAATGTATTAGTTGTCTCAGACTTTTAGGCCACTTAAGCCTCAACGTACATTCATTCAGCACTCCGTTTAACGCAAAGTTTCCAATGAAAGAATACCTTTCAAAACTGAATTTGACCATTCCTGACACACTCTTTTGGTTTTGGCAGTGTTGTATTGTCTTTTCAGACTAATATTTTGATGCAGACAAGGAAATTTTCCAGTCAAATGAGTGGAATATTGAGAAAATGGTCTTTGAGAAATATTTGAACCCTAACCCTAACTAGCAAAACCCGAAGCTAGGGTTAGGGTTTTATTCCCGTACAATGTAGACAGTTTTTGATGGCATGGCTGTGTTTTAGGGCTGAAAGGATACTTAGGAATATAGTTCTTTCAATGTTTTCTAAACATTTTTTTCTGACCTATATGGCTGTATACAGTGCTTTGCTCCAAAAAGGAATGGTGTCTGAATTGCCCGACAAGCAGCAGTTAGAAAGAACCTGATTTAACTTGCAAACTCTTGCCATGGGCTTTAAAATCCAAGGCTTATTAACAAATAAAGCCAAAATGTATTAGTTGTCTCAGACTTTTAGGCCACTTAAGCCTCAACGTACATTCATTCAGCACTCCGTTGAACGTAAAGTTTCCAATGAAAGAATACCTTTCAAAACTGAATTTGACCATTCCTGACACACTCTTTTGGTTTTGGCAGTGTTGTATTGTCTTTTCAGACTTATATTTTGATTCAGACAAGCAAATTTCCCAGTCAAATGAGTGGAATATTGAGAAAATGGTCTTTGAGAAATATTTGAACCCTAACCCTAACTAGCAAAACCCGAAGCTAGGGTTAGGGTTTTATTCCCGTACAATGTAGACAGTTTTTGATGGCATGGCTGTGTTTTAGGGCTGAAAGGATACTTAGGAATATAGTTCTTTCAATGTTTTCAAAACATTTTTTTCTGACCTATATGGCTGTATACAGTGCTTTGCTCCAAAAAGGAATGGTGTCTGAATTGCCCGACAAGCAACAGTTAGAAAGAACCTGATTTAACTTGCAAACTCTTGCCATGGGCTTTAAAATCCAAGGCTTATTAACAAATAAAGCCAAAATGTATTAGTTGTCTCAGACTTTTAGGCCACTTAAGCCTCAACGTACATTCATTCAGCACTCCGTTTAACGCAAAGTTTCCAATGAAAGAATACCTTTCAAAACTGAATTTGACCATTCCTGACACACTCTTTTGGTTTTGGCAGTGTTGTATTGTCTTTTCAGACTAATATTTTGATTCAGACAAGGAAATTTTCCAGTCAAATGAGTGGAATATTGAGAAAATGGTCTTTGAGAAATATTTGAACCCTAACCCTAACTAGCAAAACCCGAAGCTAGGGTTAGGGTTTTATTCCCGTACAATGTAGACAGTTTTTGATGGCATGGCTGTGTTTTAGGGCTGAAAGGATACTTAGGAATATAGTTCTTTCAATGTTTTCTAAACATTTTTTTCTGACCTATATGGCTGTATACAGTGCTTTGCTCCAAAAAGGAATGGTGTCTGAATTGCCCGACAAGCAGCAGTTAGAAAGAACCTGATTTAACTTGCAAACTCTTGCCATGGGCTTTAAAATCCAAGGCTTATTAACAAATAAAGCCAAAATGTATTAGTTGTCTCAGACTTTTAGGCCACTTAAGCCTCAACGTACATTCATTCAGCACTCCGTTGAACGTAAAGTTTCCAATGAAAGAATACCTTTCAAAACTGAATTTGACCATTCCTGACACACTCTTTTGGTTTTGGCAGTGTTGTATTGTCTTTTCAGACTTATATTTTGATTCAGACAAGCAAATTTCCCAGTCAAATGAGTGGAATATTGAGAAAATGGTCTTTGAGAAATATTTGAACCCTAACCCTAACTAGCAAAACCCGAAGCTAGGGTTAGGGTTTTATTCCCGTACAATGTAGACAGTTTTTGATGGCATGGCTGTGTTTTAGGGCTGAAAGGATACTTAGGAATATAGTTCTTTCAATGTTTTCTAAACATTTTTTTCTGACCTATATGGCTGTATACAGTGCTTTGCTCCAAAAAGGAATGGTGTCTGAATTGCCCGACAAGCAACAGGTAGAAAGAACCTGATTTAACTTGCAAACTCTTGCCATGGGCTTTAAAATCCAAGGCTTATTAACAAATAAAGCCAAAATGTATTAGTTGTCTCAGACTTTTAGGCCACTTAAGCCTCAACGTACATTCATTCAGCACTCCGTTTAACGCAAAGTTTCCAATGAAAGAATACCTTTCAAAACTGAATTTGACCATTCCTGACACACTCTTTTGGTTTTGGCAGTGTTGTATTGTCTTTTCAGACTAATATTTTGATTCAGACAAGGAAATTTTCCAGTCAAATGAGTGGAATATTGAGAAAATGGTCTTTGAGAAATATTTGAACCCTAACCCTAACTAGCAAAACCCGAAGCTAGGGTTAGGGTTTTATTCCCGTACAATGTAGACAGTTTTTGATGGCATGGCTGTGTTTTAGGGCTGAAAGGATACTTAGGAATATAGTTCTTTCAATGTTTTCTAAACATTTTTTTCTGACCTATATGGCTGTATACAGTGCTTTGCTCCAAAAAGGAATGGTGTCTGAATTGCCCGACAAGCAACAGTTAGAAAGAACCTGATTTAACTTGCAAACTCTTGCCATGGGCTTTAAAATCCAAGGCTTATTAACAAATAAAGCCAAAATGTATTAGTTGTCTCAGACTTTTAGGCCACTTAAGCCTCAACGTACATTCATTCAGCACTCCGTTTAACGCAAAGTTTCCAATGAAAGAATACCTTTCAAAACTGAATTTGACCATTCCTGACACACTCTTTTGGTTTTGGCAGTGTTGTATTGTCTTTTCAGACTTATATTTTGATTCAGACAAGCAAATTTCCCAGTCAAATGAGTGGAATATTGAGAAAATGGTCTTTGAGAAATATTTGAACCCTAACCCTAACTAGCAAATCCCGAAGCTAGGGTTAGGGTTTTATTCCCGTACAATGTAGACAGTTTTTGATGGCATGGCTGTGTTTTAGGGCTGAAAGGATACTTAGGAATATAGTTCTTTCAATGTTTTCTAAACATTTTTTTCTGACCTATATGGCTGTATACAGTGCTTTGCTCCAAAAAGGAATGGTGTCTGAATTGCCCGACAAGCAGCAGTTAGAAAGAACCTGATTTAACTTGCAAACTCTTGCCATGGGCTTTAAAATCCAAGGCTTATTAACAAATTAAGCCAAAATGTATTAGTTGTCTCAGACTTTTAGGCCACTTAAGCCTCAACGTACATTCATTCAGCACTCCGTTGAACGCAAAGTTTCCAATGAAAGAATACCTTTCAAAACTGAATTTGACCATTCCTGACACACTCTTTTGGTTTGGCAGTGTTGTATTGTCGTTTCAGACTCATATTTTGATTCAGACAAGCAAATTTCCCAGTCAAATGAGTGGAATATTGAGAAAATGGTCTTTGAGAAATATTTGAACCCTAACCCTAACTAGCAAAACCCGAAGCTAGGGTTAGGGTTTTATTCCCGTACAATGTAGACAGTTTTTGATGGCATGGCTGTGTTTTAGGGCTGAAAGGATACTTAGGAATATAGTTCTTTCAATGTTTTCTAAACATTTTTTTCTGACCTATATGGCTGTATACAGTGCTTTGCTCCAAAAAGGAATGGTGTCTGAATTGCCCGACAAGCAGCAGTTAGAAAGAACCTGATTTAACTTGCAAACTCTTGCCATGGGCTTTAAAATCCAAGGCTTATTAACAAATAAAGCCAAAATGTATTAGTTGTCTCAGACTTTTAGGCCACTTAAGCCTCAACGTACAATCATTCAGCACTCCGTTTAACGCAAAGTTTCCAATGAAAGAATACCTTTCAAAACTGAATTTGACCATTCCTGACACACTCTTTTGGTTTTGGCAGTGTTGTATTGTCTTTTCAGACTTATATTTTGATTCAGACAAGCAAATTTCCCAGTCAAATGAGTGGAATATTGAGAAAATGGTCTTTGAGAAATATCTGAACCCTAACCCTAACTAGCAAAACCCGAAGCTAGGGTTAGGGTTTTATTCCTGTACAATGTAGACAGTTTTTGATGGCATGGCTGTGTTTTAGGGCTGAAAGGATACTTAGGAATATAGTTCTTTCAATGTTTTCTAAACATTTTTTTCTGACCTATATGGCTGTATACAGTGCTTTGCTCCAAAAAGGAATGGTGTCTGAATTGCCCGACAAGCAACAGTTAGAAAGAACCTGATTTAACTTGCAAACTCTTGCCATGGGCTTTAAAATCCAAAGCTTATTAACAAATAAAGCCAAAATGTATTAGTTGTCTCAGACTTTTAGGCCACTTAAGCCTCAACGTACATTCATTCAGCACTCCGTTTAACGCAAAGTTTCCAATGAAAGAATACCTTTCAAAACTGAATTTGACCATTCCTGACACACTCTTTTGGTTTTGGCAGTGTTGTATTGTCTTTTCAGACTTATATTTTGATTCAGACAAGCAAATTTCCCAGTCAAATGAGCGGAATATTGAGAAAATGGTCTTTGAGAAATATTTGAACCCTAACCCTAACTAGCAAATCCCGAAGCTAGGGTTAGGGTTTTATTCCCGTACAATGTAGACAGTTTTTGATGGCATGGCTGTGTTTTAGGGCTGAAAGGATACTTAGGAATATAGTTCTTTCAATGTTTTCTAAACATTTTTTTCTGACCTTTATGGCTGTATACAGTGCTTTGCTCCAAAAAGGAATGGTGTCTGAATTGCCCGACAAGCAGCAGTTAGAAAGAACCTGATTTAACTTGCAAACTCTTGCCATGGGCTTTAAAATCCAAGGCTTATTAACAAATAAAGCCAAAATGTATTAGTTGTCTCAGACTTTTAGGCCACTTAAGCCTCAACGTACATTCATTAAGCACTCCGTTTAACGCAATGTTTCCAATGAAAGAATACCTTTCAAAACTGAATTTGACCATTCCTGACACACTCTTTTGGTTTTGGCAGTGTTGTATTGTCTTTTCAGACTTATATTTTGATTCAGACAAGCAAATTTCCCAGTCAAATGAGCGGAATATTGAGAAAATGGTCTTTGAGAAATATTTGAACCCTAACCCTAACTAGCAAATCCCGAAGCTAGGGTTAGGGTTTTATTCCCGTACAATGTAGACAGTTTTTGATGGCATGGCTATGTTTTAGGGCTGAAAGGATACTTAGGAATATAGTTCTTTCAATGTTTTCTAAACATTTTTTTCTGACCTATATGGCTGTATACAGTGCTTTGCTCCAAAAAGGAATGGTGTCTGAATAGCCCGACAAGCAACAGTTAGAAAGAACCTGATTTAACTTGCAAACTCTTGCCATGGGCTTTAAAATCCAAGGCTTATTAACAAATAAAGCCAAAATGTATTAGTTGTCTCAGACTTTTAGGCCACTTAAGCCTCAACGTACATTCATTCAGCACTCCGTTTAACGCAAAGTTTCCAATGAAAGAATACCTTTCAAAACTGAATTTGACCATTCCTGACACACTCTTTTGGTTTTGGCAGTGTTGTATTGTCTTTTCAGACTAATATTTTGATGCAGACAAGGAAATTTTCCAGTCAAATGAGTGGAATATTGAGAAAATGGTCTTTGAGAAATATTTGAACCCTAACCCTAACTAGCAAAACCCGAAGCTAGGGTTAGGGTTTTATTCCCGTACAATGTAGACAGTTTTTGATGGCATGGCTGTGTTTTAGGGCTGAAAGGATACTTAGGAATATAGTTCTTTCAATGTTTTCTAAACATTTTTTTCTGACCTATATGGCTGTATACAGTGCTTTGCTCCAAAAAGGAATGGTGTCTGAATTGCCCGACAAGCAGCAGTTAGAAAGAACCTGATTTAACTTGCAAACTCTTGCCATGGGCTTTAAAATCCAAGGCTTATTAACAAATAAAGCCAAAATGTATTAGTTGTCTCAGACTTTTAGGCCACTTAAGCCTCAACGTACATTCATTCAGCACTCCGTTGAACGTAAAGTTTCCAATGAAAGAATACCTTTCAAAACTGAATTTGACCATTCCTGACACACTCTTTTGGTTTTGGCAGTGTTGTATTGTCTTTTCAGACTTATATTTTGATTCAGACAAGCAAATTTCCCAGTCAAATGAGTGGAATATTGAGAAAATGGTCTTTGAGAAATATTTGAACCCTAACCCTAACTAGCAAAACCCGAAGCTAGGGTTAGGGTTTTATTCCCGTACAATGTAGACAGTTTTTGATGGCATGGCTGTGTTTTAGGGCTGAAAGGATACTTAGGAATATAGTTCTTTCAATGTTTTCAAAACATTTTTTTCTGACCTATATGGCTGTATACAGTGCTTTGCTCCAAAAAGGAATGGTGTCTGAATTGCCCGACAAGCAACAGTTAGAAAGAACCTGATTTAACTTGCAAACTCTTGCCATGGGCTTTAAAATCCAAGGCTTATTAACAAATAAAGCCAAAATGTATTAGTTGTCTCAGACTTTTAGGCCACTTAAGCCTCAACGTACATTCATTCAGCACTCCGTTTAACGCAAAGTTTCCAATGAAAGAATACCTTTCAAAACTGAATTTGACCATTCCTGACACACTCTTTTGGTTTTGGCAGTGTTGTATTGTCTTTTCAGACTAATATTTTGATTCAGACAAGGAAATTTTCCAGTCAAATGAGTGGAATATTGAGAAAATGGTCTTTGAGAAATATTTGAACCCTAACCCTAACTAGCAAAACCCGAAGCTAGGGTTAGGGTTTTATTCCCGTACAATGTAGACAGTTTTTGATGGCATGGCTGTGTTTTAGGGCTGAAAGGATACTTAGGAATATAGTTCTTTCAATGTTTTCTAAACATTTTTTTCTGACCTATATGGCTGTATACAGTGCTTTGCTCCAAAAAGGAATGGTGTCTGAATTGCCCGACAAGCAGCAGTTAGAAAGAACCTGATTTAACTTGCAAACTCTTGCCATGGGCTTTAAAATCCAAGGCTTATTAACAAATAAAGCCAAAATGTATTAGTTGTCTCAGACTTTTAGGCCACTTAAGCCTCAACGTACATTCATTCAGCACTCCGTTGAACGTAAAGTTTCCAATGAAAGAATACCTTTCAAAACTGAATTTGACCATTCCTGACACACTCTTTTGGTTTTGGCAGTGTTGTATTGTCTTTTCAGACTTATATTTTGATTCAGACAAGCAAATTTCCCAGTCAAATGAGTGGAATATTGAGAAAATGGTCTTTGAGAAATATTTGAACCCTAACCCTAACTAGCAAAACCCGAAGCTAGGGTTAGGGTTTTATTCCCGTACAATGTAGACAGTTTTTGATGGCATGGCTGTGTTTTAGGGCTGAAAGGATACTTAGGAATATAGTTCTTTCAATGTTTTCTAAACATTTTTTTCTGACCTATATGGCTGTATACAGTGCTTTGCTCCAAAAAGGAATGGTGTCTGAATTGCCCGACAAGCAACAGGTAGAAAGAACCTGATTTAACTTGCAAACTCTTGCCATGGGCTTTAAAATCCAAGGCTTATTAACAAATAAAGCCAAAATGTATTAGTTGTCTCAGACTTTTAGGCCACTTAAGCCTCAACGTACATTCATTCAGCACTCCGTTTAACGCAAAGTTTCCAATGAAAGAATACCTTTCAAAACTGAATTTGACCATTCCTGACACACTCTTTTGGTTTTGGCAGTGTTGTATTGTCTTTTCAGACTAATATTTTGATTCAGACAAGGAAATTTTCCAGTCAAATGAGTGGAATATTGAGAAAATGGTCTTTGAGAAATATTTGAACCCTAACCCTAACTAGCAAAACCCGAAGCTAGGGTTAGGGTTTTATTCCCGTACAATGTAGACAGTTTTTGATGGCATGGCTGTGTTTTAGGGCTGAAAGGATACTTAGGAATATAGTTCTTTCAATGTTTTCTAAACATTTTTTTCTGACCTATATGGCTGTATACAGTGCTTTGCTCCAAAAAGGAATGGTGTCTGAATTGCCCGACAAGCAACAGTTAGAAAGAACCTGATTTAACTTGCAAACTCTTGCCATGGGCTTTAAAATCCAAGGCTTATTAACAAATAAAGCCAAAATGTATTAGTTGTCTCAGACTTTTAGGCCACTTAAGCCTCAACGTACATTCATTCAGCACTCCGTTTAACGCAAAGTTTCCAATGAAAGAATACCTTTCAAAACTGAATTTGACCATTCCTGACACACTCTTTTGGTTTTGGCAGTGTTGTATTGTCTTTTCAGACTTATATTTTGATTCAGACAAGCAAATTTCCCAGTCAAATGAGTGGAATATTGAGAAAATGGTCTTTGAGAAATATTTGAACCCTAACCCTAACTAGCAAATCCCGAAGCTAGGGTTAGGGTTTTATTCCCGTACAATGTAGACAGTTTTTGATGGCATGGCTGTGTTTTAGGGCTGAAAGGATACTTAGGAATATAGTTCTTTCAATGTTTTCTAAACATTTTTTTCTGACCTATATGGCTGTATACAGTGCTTTGCTCCAAAAAGGAATGGTGTCTGAATTGCCCGACAAGCAGCAGTTAGAAAGAACCTGATTTAACTTGCAAACTCTTGCCATGGGCTTTAAAATCCAAGGCTTATTAACAAATTAAGCCAAAATGTATTAGTTGTCTCAGACTTTTAGGCCACTTAAGCCTCAACGTACATTCATTCAGCACTCCGTTGAACGCAAAGTTTCCAATGAAAGAATACCTTTCAAAACTGAATTTGACCATTCCTGACACACTCTTTTGGTTTGGCAGTGTTGTATTGTCGTTTCAGACTCATATTTTGATTCAGACAAGCAAATTTCCCAGTCAAATGAGTGGAATATTGAGAAAATGGTCTTTGAGAAATATTTGAACCCTAACCCTAACTAGCAAAACCCGAAGCTAGGGTTAGGGTTTTATTCCCGTACAATGTAGACAGTTTTTGATGGCATGGCTGTGTTTTAGGGCTGAAAGGATACTTAGGAATATAGTTCTTTCAATGTTTTCTAAACATTTTTTTCTGACCTATATGGCTGTATACAGTGCTTTGCTCCAAAAAGGAATGGTGTCTGAATTGCCCGACAAGCAGCAGTTAGAAAGAACCTGATTTAACTTGCAAACTCTTGCCATGGGCTTTAAAATCCAAGGCTTATTAACAAATAAAGCCAAAATGTATTAGTTGTCTCAGACTTTTAGGCCACTTAAGCCTCAACGTACAATCATTCAGCACTCCGTTTAACGCAAAGTTTCCAATGAAAGAATACCTTTCAAAACTGAATTTGACCATTCCTGACACACTCTTTTGGTTTTGGCAGTGTTGTATTGTCTTTTCAGACTTATATTTTGATTCAGACAAGCAAATTTCCCAGTCAAATGAGTGGAATATTGAGAAAATGGTCTTTGAGAAATATCTGAACCCTAACCCTAACTAGCAAAACCCGAAGCTAGGGTTAGGGTTTTATTCCTGTACAATGTAGACAGTTTTTGATGGCATGGCTGTGTTTTAGGGCTGAAAGGATACTTAGGAATATAGTTCTTTCAATGTTTTCTAAACATTTTTTTCTGACCTATATGGCTGTATACAGTGCTTTGCTCCAAAAAGGAATGGTGTCTGAATTGCCCGACAAGCAACAGTTAGAAAGAACCTGATTTAACTTGCAAACTCTTGCCATGGGCTTTAAAATCCAAAGCTTATTAACAAATAAAGCCAAAATGTATTAGTTGTCTCAGACTTTTAGGCCACTTAAGCCTCAACGTACATTCATTCAGCACTCCGTTTAACGCAAAGTTTCCAATGAAAGAATACCTTTCAAAACTGAATTTGACCATTCCTGACACACTCTTTTGGTTTTGGCAGTGTTGTATTGTCTTTTCAGACTTATATTTTGATTCAGACAAGCAAATTTCCCAGTCAAATGAGCGGAATATTGAGAAAATGGTCTTTGAGAAATATTTGAACCCTAACCCTAACTAGCAAATCCCGAAGCTAGGGTTAGGGTTTTATTCCCGTACAATGTAGACAGTTTTTGATGGCATGGCTGTGTTTTAGGGCTGAAAGGATACTTAGGAATATAGTTCTTTCAATGTTTTCTAAACATTTTTTTCTGACCTTTATGGCTGTATACAGTGCTTTGCTCCAAAAAGGAATGGTGTCTGAATTGCCCGACAAGCAGCAGTTAGAAAGAACCTGATTTAACTTGCAAACTCTTGCCATGGGCTTTAAAATCCAAGGCTTATTAACAAATAAAGCCAAAATGTATTAGTTGTCTCAGACTTTTAGGCCACTTAAGCCTCAACGTACATTCATTAAGCACTCCGTTTAACGCAATGTTTCCAATGAAAGAATACCTTTCAAAACTGAATTTGACCATTCCTGACACACTCTTTTGGTTTTGGCAGTGTTGTATTGTCTTTTCAGACTTATATTTTGATTCAGACAAGCAAATTTCCCAGTCAAATGAGCGGAATATTGAGAAAATGGTCTTTGAGAAATATTTGAACCCTAACCCTAACTAGCAAATCCCGAAGCTAGGGTTAGGGTTTTATTCCCGTACAATGTAGACAGTTTTTGATGGCATGGCTATGTTTTAGGGCTGAAAGGATACTTAGGAATATAGTTCTTTCAATGTTTTCTAAACATTTTTTTCTGACCTATATGGCTGTATACAGTGCTTTGCTCCAAAAAGGAATGGTGTCTGAATAGCCCGACAGGCAACAGTTAGAAAGAACCTGATTTAACTTGCAAACTCTTGCCATGGGCTTTAAAATCCAAGGCTTATTAACAAATAAAGCCAAAATGTATTAGTTGTCTCAGACTTTTAGGCCACTTAAGCCTCAACGTACATTCATTCAGCACTCCGTTTAACGCAAAGTTTCCAATGAAAGAATACCTTTCAAAACTGAATTTGACCATTCCTGACACACTCTTTTGGTTTTGGCAGTGTTGTATTGTCTTTTCAGACTAATATTTTGATGCAGACAAGGAAATTTTCCAGTCAAATGAGTGGAATATTGAGAAAATGGTCTTTGAGAAATATTTGAACCCTAACCCTAACTAGCAAAACCCGAAGCTAGGGTTAGGGTTTTATTCCCGTACAATGTAGACAGTTTTTGATGGCATGGCTGTGTTTTAGGGCTGAAAGGATACTTAGGAATATAGTTCTTTCAATGTTTTCTAAACATTTTTTTCTGACCTATATGGCTGTATACAGTGCTTTGCTCCAAAAAGGAATGGTGTCTGAATTGCCCGACAAGCAGCAGTTAGAAAGAACCTGATTTAACTTGCAAACTCTTGCCATGGGCTTTAAAATCCAAGGCTTATTAACAAATAAAGCCAAAATGTATTAGTTGTCTCAGACTTTTAGGCCACTTAAGCCTCAACGTACATTCATTCAGCACTCCGTTGAACGTAAAGTTTCCAATGAAAGAATACCTTTCAAAACTGAATTTGACCATTCCTGACACACTCTTTTGGTTTTGGCAGTGTTGTATTGTCTTTTCAGACTTATATTTTGATTCAGACAAGCAAATTTCCCAGTCAAATGAGTGGAATATTGAGAAAATGGTCTTTGAGAAATATTTGAACCCTAACCCTAACTAGCAAAACCCGAAGCTAGGGTTAGGGTTTTATTCCCGTACAATGTAGACAGTTTTTGATGGCATGGCTGTGTTTTAGGGCTGAAAGGATACTTAGGAATATAGTTCTTTCAATGTTTTCAAAACATTTTTTTCTGACCTATATGGCTGTATACAGTGCTTTGCTCCAAAAAGGAATGGTGTCTGAATTGCCCGACAAGCAACAGTTAGAAAGAACCTGATTTAACTTGCAAACTCTTGCCATGGGCTTTAAAATCCAAGGCTTATTAACAAATAAAGCCAAAATGTATTAGTTGTCTCAGACTTTTAGGCCACTTAAGCCTCAACGTACATTCATTCAGCACTCCGTTTAACGCAAAGTTTCCAATGAAAGAATACCTTTCAAAACTGAATTTGACCATTCCTGACACACTCTTTTGGTTTTGGCAGTGTTGTATTGTCTTTTCAGACTAATATTTTGATTCAGACAAGGAAATTTTCCAGTCAAATGAGTGGAATATTGAGAAAATGGTCTTTGAGAAATATTTGAACCCTAACCCTAACTAGCAAAACCCGAAGCTAGGGTTAGGGTTTTATTCCCGTACAATGTAGACAGTTTTTGATGGCATGGCTGTGTTTTAGGGCTGAAAGGATACTTAGGAATATAGTTCTTTCAATGTTTTCTAAACATTTTTTTCTGACCTATATGGCTGTATACAGTGCTTTGCTCCAAAAAGGAATGGTGTCTGAATTGCCCGACAAGCAGCAGTTAGAAAGAACCTGATTTAACTTGCAAACTCTTGCCATGGGCTTTAAAATCCAAGGCTTATTAACAAATAAAGCCAAAATGTATTAGTTGTCTCAGACTTTTAGGCCACTTAAGCCTCAACGTACATTCATTCAGCACTCCGTTGAACGTAAAGTTTCCAATGAAAGAATACCTTTCAAAACTGAATTTGACCATTCCTGACACACTCTTTTGGTTTTGGCAGTGTTGTATTGTCTTTTCAGACTTATATTTTGATTCAGACAAGCAAATTTCCCAGTCAAATGAGTGGAATATTGAGAAAATGGTCTTTGAGAAATATTTGAACCCTAACCCTAACTAGCAAAACCCGAAGCTAGGGTTAGGGTTTTATTCCCGTACAATGTAGACAGTTTTTGATGGCATGGCTGTGTTTTAGGGCTGAAAGGATACTTAGGAATATAGTTCTTTCAATGTTTTCTAAACATTTTTTTCTGACCTATATGGCTGTATACAGTGCTTTGCTCCAAAAAGGAATGGTGTCTGAATTGCCCGACAAGCAACAGGTAGAAAGAACCTGATTTAACTTGCAAACTCTTGCCATGGGCTTTAAAATCCAAGGCTTATTAACAAATAAAGCCAAAATGTATTAGTTGTCTCAGACTTTTAGGCCACTTAAGCCTCAACGTACATTCATTCAGCACTCCGTTTAACGCAAAGTTTCCAATGAAAGAATACCTTTCAAAACTGAATTTGACCATTCCTGACACACTCTTTTGGTTTTGGCAGTGTTGTATTGTCTTTTCAGACTAATATTTTGATTCAGACAAGGAAATTTTCCAGTCAAATGAGTGGAATATTGAGAAAATGGTCTTTGAGAAATATTTGAACCCTAACCCTAACTAGCAAAACCCGAAGCTAGGGTTAGGGTTTTATTCCCGTACAATGTAGACAGTTTTTGATGGCATGGCTGTGTTTTAGGGCTGAAAGGATACTTAGGAATATAGTTCTTTCAATGTTTTCTAAACATTTTTTTCTGACCTATATGGCTGTATACAGTGCTTTGCTCCAAAAAGGAATGGTGTCTGAATTGCCCGACAAGCAACAGTTAGAAAGAACCTGATTTAACTTGCAAACTCTTGCCATGGGCTTTAAAATCCAAGGCTTATTAACAAATAAAGCCAAAATGTATTAGTTGTCTCAGACTTTTAGGCCACTTAAGCCTCAACGTACATTCATTCAGCACTCCGTTTAACGCAAAGTTTCCAATGAAAGAATACCTTTCAAAACTGAATTTGACCATTCCTGACACACTCTTTTGGTTTTGGCAGTGTTGTATTGTCTTTTCAGACTTATATTTTGATTCAGACAAGCAAATTTCCCAGTCAAATGAGTGGAATATTGAGAAAATGGTCTTTGAGAAATATTTGAACCCTAACCCTAACTAGCAAATCCCGAAGCTAGGGTTAGGGTTTTATTCCCGTACAATGTAGACAGTTTTTGATGGCATGGCTGTGTTTTAGGGCTGAAAGGATACTTAGGAATATAGTTCTTTCAATGTTTTCTAAACATTTTTTTCTGACCTATATGGCTGTATACAGTGCTTTGCTCCAAAAAGGAATGGTGTCTGAATTGCCCGACAAGCAGCAGTTAGAAAGAACCTGATTTAACTTGCAAACTCTTGCCATGGGCTTTAAAATCCAAGGCTTATTAACAAATTAAGCCAAAATGTATTAGTTGTCTCAGACTTTTAGGCCACTTAAGCCTCAACGTACATTCATTCAGCACTCCGTTGAACGCAAAGTTTCCAATGAAAGAATACCTTTCAAAACTGAATTTGACCATTCCTGACACACTCTTTTGGTTTGGCAGTGTTGTATTGTCGTTTCAGACTCATATTTTGATTCAGACAAGCAAATTTCCCAGTCAAATGAGTGGAATATTGAGAAAATGGTCTTTGAGAAATATTTGAACCCTAACCCTAACTAGCAAAACCCGAAGCTAGGGTTAGGGTTTTATTCCCGTACAATGTAGACAGTTTTTGATGGCATGGCTGTGTTTTAGGGCTGAAAGGATACTTAGGAATATAGTTCTTTCAATGTTTTCTAAACATTTTTTTCTGACCTATATGGCTGTATACAGTGCTTTGCTCCAAAAAGGAATGGTGTCTGAATTGCGCGACAAGCAGCAGTTAGAAAGAACCTGATTTAACTTGCAAACTCTTGCCATGGGCTTTAAAATCCAAGGCTTATTAACAAATAAAGCCAAAATGTATTAGTTGTCTCAGACTTTTAGGCCACTTAAGCCTCAACGTACATTCATTCAGCACTCCGTTGAACGTAAAGTTTCCAATGAAAGAATACCTTTCAAAACTGAATTTGACCATTCCTGACACACTCTTTTGGTTTTGGCAGTGTTGTATTGTCTTTTCAGACTTATATTTTGATTCAGACAAGCAAATTTCCCAGTCAAATGAGTGGAATATTGAGAAAATGGTCTTTGAGAAATATTTGAACCCTAACCCTAACTAGCAAAACCCGAAGCTAGGGTTAGGGTTTTATTCCCGTACAATGTAGACAGTTTTTGATGGCATGGCTGTGTTTTAGGGCTGAAAGGATACTTAGGAATATAGTTCTTTCAATGTTTTCTAAACATTTTTTTCTGACCTATATGGCTGTATACAGTGCTTTGCTCCAAAAAGGAATGGTGTCTGAATTGCCCGACAAGCAACAGGTAGAAAGAACCTGATTTAACTTGCAAACTCTTGCCATGGGCTTTAAAATCCAAGGCTTATTAACAAATAAAGCCAAAATGTATTAGTTGTCTCAGACTTTTAGGCCACTTAAGCCTCAACGTACATTCATTCAGCACTCCGTTTAACGCAAAGTTTCCAATGAAAGAATACCTTTCAAAACTGAATTTGACCATTCCTGACACACTCTTTTGGTTTTGGCAGTGTTGTATTGTCTTTTCAGACTAATATTTTGATTCAGACAAGGAAATTTTCCAGTCAAATGAGTGGAATATTGAGAAAATGGTCTTTGAGAAATATTTGAACCCTAACCCTAACTAGCAAAACCCGAAGCTAGGGTTAGGGTTTTATTCCCGTACAATGTAGACAGTTTTTGATGGCATGGCTGTGTTTTAGGGCTGAAAGGATACTTAGGAATATAGTTCTTTCAATGTTTTCTAAACATTTTTTTCTGACCTATATGGCTGTATACAGTGCTTTGCTCCAAAAAGGAATGGTGTCTGAATTGCCCGACAAGCAACAGTTAGAAAGAACCTGATTTAACTTGCAAACTCTTGCCATGGGCTTTAAAATCCAAGGCTTATTAACAAATAAAGCCAAAATGTATTAGTTGTCTCAGACTTTTAGGCCACTTAAGCCTCAACGTACATTCATTCAGCACTCCGTTTAACGCAAAGTTTCCAATGAAAGAATACCTTTCAAAACTGAATTTGACCATTCCTGACACACTCTTTTGGTTTTGGCAGTGTTGTATTGTCTTTTCAGACTTATATTTTGATTCAGACAAGCAAATTTCCCAGTCAAATGAGTGGAATATTGAGAAAATGGTCTTTGAGAAATATTTGAACCCTAACCCTAACTAGCAAATCCCGAAGCTAGGGTTAGGGTTTTATTCCCGTACAATGTAGACAGTTTTTGATGGCATGGCTGTGTTTTAGGGCTGAAAGGATACTTAGGAATATAGTTCTTTCAATGTTTTCTAAACATTTTTTTCTGACCTATATGGCTGTATACAGTGCTTTGCTCCAAAAAGGAATGGTGTCTGAATTGCCCGACAAGCAGCAGTTAGAAAGAACCTGATTTAACTTGCAAACTCTTGCCATGGGCTTTAAAATCCAAGGCTTATTAACAAATTAAGCCAAAATGTATTAGTTGTCTCAGACTTTTAGGCCACTTAAGCCTCAACGTACATTCATTCAGCACTCCGTTGAACGCAAAGTTTCCAATGAAAGAATACCTTTCAAAACTGAATTTGACCATTCCTGACACACTCTTTTGGTTTGGCAGTGTTGTATTGTCTTTTCAGACTCATATTTTGATTCAGACAAGCAAATTTCCCAGTCAAATGAGTGGAATATTGAGAAAATGGTCTTTGAGAAATATTTGAACCCTAACCCTAACTAGCAAAACCCGAAGCTAGGGTTAGGGTTTTATTCCCGTACAATGTAGACAGTTTTTGATGGCATGGCTGTGTTTTAGGGCTGAAAGGATACTTAGGAATATAGTTCTTTCAATGTTTTCTAAACATTTTTTTCTGACCTATATGGCTGTATACAGTGCTTTGCTCCAAAAAGGAATGGTGTCTGAATTGCCCGACAAGCAACAGTTAGAAAGAACCTGATTTAACTTGCAAACTCTTGCCATGGGCTTTAAAATCCAAGGCTTATTAACAAATAAAGCCAAAATGTATTAGTTGTCTCAGACTTTTAGGCCACTTAAGCCTCAACGTACATTCATTCAGCACTCCGTTTAACGCAAAGTTTCCAATGAAAGAATACCTTTCAAAACTGAATTTGACCATTCCTGACACACTCTTTTGGTTTTGGCAGTGTTGTATTGTCTTTTCAGACTTATATTTTGATTCAGACAAGCAAATTTCCCAGTCAAATGAGTGGAATATTGAGAAAATGGTCTTTGAGAAATATTTGAACCCTAACCCTAACTAGCAAATCCCGAAGCTAGGGTTAGGGTTTTATTCCCGTACAATGTAGACAGTTTTTGATGGCATGGCTGTGTTTTAGGGCTGAAAGGATACTTAGGAATATAGTTCTTTCAATGTTTTCTAAACATTTTTTTCTGACCTATATGGCTGTATACAGTGCTTTGCTCCAAAAAGGAATGGTGTCTGAATTGCCCGACAAGCAGCAGTTAGAAAGAACCTGATTTAACTTGCAAACTCTTGCCATGGGCTTTAAAATCCAAGGCTTATTAACAAATTAAGCCAAAATGTATTAGTTGTCTCAGACTTTTAGGCCACTTAAGCCTCAACGTACATTCATTCAGCACTCCGTTGAACGCAAAGTTTCCAATGAAAGAATACCTTTCAAAACTGAATTTGACCATTCCTGACACACTCTTTTGGTTTGGCAGTGTTGTATTGTCTTTTCAGACTCATATTTTGATTCAGACAAGCAAATTTCCCAGTCAAATGAGTGGAATATTGAGAAAATGGTCTTTGAGAAATATTTGAACCCTAACCCTAACTAGCAAAACCCGAAGCTAGGGTTAGGGTTTTATTCCCGTACAATGTAGACAGTTTTTGATGGCATGGCTGTGTTTTAGGGCTGAAAGGATACTTAGGAATATAGTTCTTTCAATGTTTTCTAAACATTTTTTTCTGACCTATATGGCTGTATACAGTGCTTTGCTCCAAAAAGGAATGGTGTCTGAATTGCGCGACAAGCAGCAGTTAGAAAGAACCTGATTTAACTTGCAAACTCTTGCCATGGGCTTTAAAATCCAAGGCTTATTAACAAATAAAGCCAAAATGTATTAGTTGTCTCAGACTTTTAGGCCACTTAAGCCTCAACTTACATTCATTCAGCAGTCCGTTTAACGCAAAGTTTCCAATGAAAGAATACCTTTCAAAACTGAATTTGACCATTCCTGACACACTCTTTTGGTTTTGGCAGTGTTGTATTGTCTTTTCAGACTTATATTTTGATTCAGACAAGCAAATTTCCCAGTCAAATGAGTGGAATATTGAGAAAATGGTCTTTGAGAAATATCTGAACCCTAACCCTAACTAGCAAATCCCGAAGCTAGGGTTAGGGTTTTATTCCTGTACAATGTAGACAGTTTTTGATGGCATGGCTGTGTTTTAGGGCTGAAAGGATACTTAGGAATATAGTTCTTTCAATGTTTTCTAAACATTTTTTTCTGACCTATATGGCTGTATACAGTGCTTTGCTCCAAAAAGGAATGGTGTCTGAATAGCCCGACAAGCAACAGTTAGAAAGAACCTGATTTAACTTGCAAACTCTTGCCATGGGCTTTAAAATCCAAGGCTTATTAACAAATAAAGCCAAAATGTATTAGTTGTCTCAGACTTTTAGGCCACTTAAGCCTCAACGTACATTCATTCAGCACTCCGTTTAACGCAAAGTTTCCAATGAAAGAATACCTTTCAAAACTGAATTTGACCATTCCTGACACACTCTTTTGGTTTTGGCAGTGTTGTATTGTCTTTTCAGACTAATATTTTGATTCAGACAAGGAAATTTTCCAGTCAAATGAGTGGAATATTGAGAAAATGGTCTTTGAGAAATATTTGAACCCTAACCCTAACTAGCAAAACCCGAAGCTAGGGTTAGGGTTTTATTCCCGTACAATGTAGACAGTTTTTGATGGCATGGCTGTGTTTTAGGGCTGAAAGGATACTTAGGAATATAGTTCTTTCAATGTTTTCTAAACATTTTTTTCTGACCTATATGGCTGTATACAGTGCTTTGCTCCAAAAAGGAATGGTGTCTGAATTGCCCGACAAGCAACAGTTAGAAAGAACCTGATTTAACTTGCAAACTCTTGCCATGGGCTTTAAAATCCAAGGCTTATTAACAAATAAAGCCAAAATGTATTAGTTGTCTCAGACTTTTAGGCCACTTAAGCCTCAACGTACATTCATTCAGCACTCCGTTTAACGCAAAGTTTCCAATGAAAGAATACCTTTCAAAACTGAATTTGACCATTCCTGACACACTCTTTTGGTTTTGGCAGTGTTGTATTGTCTTTTCAGACTTATATTTTGATTCAGACAAGCAAATTTCCCAGTCAAATGAGCGGAATATTGAGAAAATGGTCTTTGAGAAATATTTGAACCCTAACCCTAACTAGCAAAACCCGAAGCTAGGGTTAGGGTTTTATTCCTGTACAATGTAGACAGTTTTTGATGGCATGGCTGTGTTTTAGGGCTGAAAGGATACTTAGGAATATAGTTCTTTCAATGTTTTCTAAACATTTTTTTCTGACCTATATGGCTGTATACACTGCTTTGCTCCAAAAAGGAATGGTGTCTGAATTGCCCGACAAGCAACAGTTAGAAAGAACCTGATTTAACTTGCAAACTCTTGCCATGGGCTTTAAAATCCAAGGCTTATTAACAAATAAAGCCAAAATGTATTAGTTGTCTCAGACTTTTAGGCCACTTAAGCCTCAACGTACATTCATTCAGCACTGCGTTTAACGCAAAGTTTCCAATGAAAGAATACCTTTCAAAACTGAATTTGACCATTCCTGACACACTCTTTTGGTTTTGGCTGTGTTGTATTGTCTTTACAGACTTATATTTTGATTCAGACATGCAAATTTCCCAGTCAAATGAGTGGAATATTGAGAAAATGGTCTTTGAGAAATATTTGAACCCTAACCCTAACTAGCAAAACCCAAAGCTAGGGTTAGGGTTTTATTCCCGTACAATGTAGACAGTTTTTGATGGCATGGCTGTGTTTTAGGGCTGAAAGGATACTTAGGAATATAGTTCTTTCAATGTTTTCTAAACATTTTTTTCTGACCTATATGGCTGTATACATTGCTTTGCTCCAAAAAGGAATGGTGTCTGAATTGCCCGACAAGCAGCAGTTAGAAAGAACCTGATTTAACTTGCAAACTCTTGCCATGGGCTTTAAAATCCAAGGCTTATTAACAAATAAAGCCAAAATGTATTAGTTGTCTCAGACTTTTAGGCCACTTAAGCCTCAACGTACATTCATTCAGCACTCCGTTTAACGCAAAGTTTCCAATGAAAGAATACCTTTCAAAACTGAATTTGACCATTCCTGACACACTCTTTTGGTTTTGGCTGTGTTGTATTGTCTTTACAGACTTATATTTTGATTCAGACAAGCAAATTTCCCAGTCAAATGAGTGGAATATTGAGAAAATGGTCTTTGAGAAATATTTTAACCCTAACCCTAACTAGCAAAACCCGAAGCTAGGGTTAGGGTTTTATTCCCGTACAATGTAGACAGTTTTTGATGGCATGGCTGTGTTTTAGGGCTGAAAGGATACTTAGGAATATAGTTCTTTCAATGTTTTCTAAACATTTTTTTCTGACCTATATGGCTGTATACAGTGCTTTGCTCCAAAAAGGAATGGTGTCTGAATTGCCCGACAAGCAGCAGTTAGAAAGAACCTGATTTAACTTGCAAACTCTTGCCATGGGCTTTAAAATTCAAGGCTTATTAACAAATAAAGCCAAAATGTATTAGTTGTCTCAGACTTTTAGGCCACTTAAGCCTCAACGTACATTCATTCAGCACTCCGTTTAACGCAAAGTTTCCAATGAAAGAATACCTTTCAAAACTGAATTTGACCATTCCTGACACACTCTTTTGGTTTTGGCAGTGTTGTATTGTCTTTTCAGACTTATATTTTGATTCAGACAAGCAAATTTCCCAGTCAAATGAGTGGAATATTGAGAAAATGGTCTTTGAGAAATATTTGAACCCTAACCCTAACTAGCAAAACCCGAAGCTAGGGTTAGGGTTTTAATCCCGTACAATGTAGACAGTTTTTGATGGCATGGCTGTGTTTTAAGGCTGAAAGGATACTTAGGAATATAGTTCTTTCCATGTTTTCGAAACATTTTTTTCTGACCTATATGGCTGTATACAGTGCTTTGCTCCAAAAAGGAATGGTGTCTGAATTGCCCGACAAGCAACAGTTAGAAAGAACCTGACTTAACTTGTAAACTCTTGCCATGGGCTTTAAAATCCAAGGCTTATTAACAAATAAAGCCAAAATGTATTAGTTGTCTCAGACTTTTAGGCCACTTAAGCCTCAACGTACATTCATTCAGCACTCCGTTTAACGCAAAGTTTCCAATGAAAGAATACCTTTCAAAACTGAATTTGACCATTCCTGACACACTCTTTTGGTTTTGGCAGTGTTGTATTGTCTTTTCAGACTTATATTTTGATTCAGACAAGCAAATTTCCCAGTCAAATGAGTGGAATATTGAGAAAATGGTCTTTGAGAAATATTTGAACCCTAACCCTAACTAGCAAAACCCGAAGCTAGGGTTAGGGTTTTATTCCCGTACAACGTAGACAGTTTTTGATGGCATGGCTGTGTTTTAGGGCTGAAAGGATACTTAGGAATATAGTTCTTTCAATGTTTTCTAAACATTTTTTTCTGACCTATATGGCTGTATACAGTGCTTTGCTCCAAACAGGAATGGTGTCTGAATTGCCCGACAAGCAACACTTAGAAAGAACCTGATTTAACTTGCAAACTCTTGCCATGGGCTTTAAAATCCAAGGCTTATTAACAAATAAAGCCAAAATGTATTAGTTGTCTCAGACTTTTAGGCCACTTAAGCCTCAACGTACATTCATTCAGCACTCTGTTTAACGCAAAGTTTCCAATGAAAGAATACCTTTCAAAACTGAATTTGACCATTCCTGACACACTCTTTTGGTTTTGGCAGTGTTGTATTGTCTTTTCAGACTTATATTTTGATTCAGACAAGCAAATTTCCCAGTCAAATGAGTGGAATATTGAGAAAATGGTCTTTGAGAAATATTTGAACCCTAACCCTAACTAGCAAAACCCGAAGCTAGGGTTAGGGTTTTATTCCCGTACAATGTAGACAGTTTTTGATGGCATGGCTGTGTTTTAGGGCTGAAAGGATACTTAGGAATATAGTTCTTTCAATGTTTCCTAAACATTTTTTTCTGACCTATATGGCTGTATACAGTGCTTTGCTCCAAAAAGGAATGGTGTCTGAATTGCCCGACAAGCAGCAGTTAGAAAGAACCTGATTTAACTTGCAAACTCTTGCCATGGGCTTTAAAATCCAAGGCTTATTAACAAATAAAGCCAAAATGTATTAGTTGTCTCAGACTTTTAGGCCACTTAAGCCTCAACGTACATTCATTCAGCACTCCGTTTAACGCAAAGTTTCCAATGAAAGAATACCTTTCAAAACTGAATTTGACCATTCCTGACACACTCTTTTGGTTTTGGCAGTGTTGTATTGTCTTTTCAGACTTATATTTTGATTCAGACAAGCAAATTTCCCAGTCAAATGAGTGGAATATTGAGAAAATGGTCTTTGAGAATTATTTGAACCCTAACCCTAACTAGCAAAACCCGAAGCTAGGGTTAGGGTTTTATTTCCGTACAATGAAGACAGTTTTTGATGGCATGGCTGTGTTTTAGGGCTGAAAGGATACTTAGGAATATAGTTCTTTCAATGTTTTCTAAACATTTTTTTCTGACCTATATGGCTGTATACAGTGCTTTGCTCCAAAAAGGAATGGTGTCTGAATTGCCCGACAAGCAGCAGTTGGAAAGAACCTGATTTAACTTGCAAACTCTTGCCATGGGCTTTAAAATCCAAGGCTTATTAACAAATAAAGCCAAAATGTATTAGTTGTCTCAGACTTTTAGGCCACTTAAGCCTCAACGTACATTCATTCAGCACTCCGTTTAACGCAAAGTTTCCAATGAAAGAATACCTTTGAAAACTGAATTTGACCATTCCTGACACACTCTTTTGGTTTTGGCAGTGTTGTATTGTCTTTTCAGACTTATATTTTGATTCAGACAAGCAAATTTCCCAGTCAAATGAGTGGAATATTGAGAAAATGGTCTTTGAGAAATATTTGAACCCTAACCCTAACTAGCAAAACCCGAAGCTAGGGTTAGGGTTTTATTCCCGTACAATGTAGACAGTTTTTGATGGCATGGCTGTGTTTTAGGGCTGAAAGGATACTTAGGAATATAGTTCTTTCAGTGTTTCCTAAACATTTTTTTCTGACCTATATGGCTGTATACAGTGCTTTGCTCCAAAAAGGAATGGTGTCTGAATTGCCCGACAAGCAGCAGTTAGAAAGAACCTGATTTAACTTGCAAACTCTTGCCATGGGCTTTAAAATCCAAGGCTTATTAACAAATAAAGCCAAAATGTATTAGTTGTCTCAGACTTTTAGGCCACTTAAGCCTCAACGTACATTCATTCAGCACTCCGTTTAACGCAAAGTTTCCAATGAAAGAATACCTTTCAAAACTGAATTTG
Source organism: Atractosteus spatula (assembly GCF_055471065.1). Classification (NCBI taxonomy): domain Eukaryota; kingdom Metazoa; phylum Chordata; class Actinopteri; order Semionotiformes; family Lepisosteidae; genus Atractosteus; species Atractosteus spatula. Next base: position 45,002,584 of record NC_142711.1, read on the forward strand.
ACCATTCCTGACACACTCTTTTGGTTTTGGCAGTGTTGTATTGTCTTTTCAGACTTATATTTTGATTCAGACAAGCAAATTTCCCAGTCAAATGAGTGGAATATTGAGAAAATGGTCTTTGAGAATTATTTGAACCCTAACCCTAACTAGCAAAACCCGAAGCTAGGGTTAGGGTTTTATTTCCGTACAATGAAGACAGTTTTTGATGGCATGGCTGTGTTTTAGGGCTGAAAGGATACTTAGGAATATAGTTCTTTCAATGTTTTCTAAACATTTTTTTCTGACCTATATGGCTGTATACAGTGCTTTGCTCCAAAAAGGAATGGTGTCTGAATTGCCCGACAAGCAGCAGTTGGAAAGAACCTGATTTAACTTGCAAACTCTTGCCATGGGCTTTAAAATCCAAGGCTTATTAACAAATAAAGCCAAAATGTATTAGTTGTCTCAGACTTTTAGGCCACTTAAGCCTCAACGTACATTCATTCAGCACTCCGTTTAACGCAAAGTTTCCAATGAAAGAATACCTTTGAAAACTGAATTTGACCATTCCTGACACACTCTTTTGGTTTTGGCAGTGTTGTATTGTCTTTTCAGACTTATATTTTGATTCAGACAAGCAAATTTCCCAGTCAAATGAGTGGAATATTGAGAAAATAGTCTTTGAGAAATATTTGAACCCTAACCCTAACTAGCAAAACCCGAAGCTAGGGTTAGGGTTTTATTCCCGTACAATGTAGACAGTTTTTGATGGCATGGCTGTGTTTTAGGGCTGAAAGGATACTTAGGAATATAGTTCTTTCAGTGTTTTCTAAACATTTTTTTCTGACCTATATGGCTGTATACAGTGCTTTGCTCCAAAAAGGAATGGTGTCTGAATTGCCCGACAAGCAGCAGTTAGAAAGAACCTGATTTAACTTGCAAACTCTTGCCATGGGCTTTAAAATCCAAGGCATATTAACAAATAAAGCCAAAATGTATTAGTTGTCTCAGACTTTTAGGCCACTTAAGCCTCAACGTACATTCATTCAGCACTCCGTTTAACGCAAAGTTTCCAATGAAAGAATACCTTTCAAAACTGAATTTGACCATTCCTGACACACTCTTTTGGTTTTGGCAGTGTTGTATTGTCTTTTCAGACTTATATTTTGATTCAGACAAGCAAATTTCCCAGTCAAATGAGTGGAATATTGAGAAAATGGTCTTTGAGAAATATTTGAACCCTAACCCTAACTAGCAAAACCCGAAGCTAGGGTTAGGGTTTTATTCCCGTACAATGTAGACAGTTTTTGATGGCATGGCTGTGTTTTAGGGCTGAAAGGATACTTAGGAATATAGTTCTTTCAATGTTTTCTAAACATTTTTTTCTGACCTATATGGCTGTATACAGTGCTTTGCTCCAAAAAGGAATGGTGTCTGAATTGCCCGACAAGCAGCAGTTGGAAAGAACCTGATTTAACTTGCAAACTCTTGCCATGGGCTTTAAAATCCAAGGCTTATTAACAAATAAAGCCAAAATGTATTAGTTGTCTCAGACTTTTAGGCCACTTAAGCCTCAACGTACATTCATTCAGCACTCCGTTTAACGCAAAGTTTCCAATGAAAGAATACCTTTCAAAACTGAATTTGACCATTCCTGACACACTCTTTTGGTTTTGGCAGTGTTGTATTGTCTTTTCAGACTTATATTTTGATTCAGACAAGCAAATTTCCCAGTCAAATGAGTGGAATATTGAGAAAATGGTCTTTGAGAAATATTTGAACCCTAACCCTAACTAGCAAAACCCGAAGCTAGGGTTAGGGTTTTATTCCCGTACAATGTAGACAGTTTTTGATGGCATGGCTGTGTTTTAGGGCTGAAAGGATACTTAGGAATATAGTTCTTTCAGTGTTTTCTAAACATTTTTTTCTGACCTATATGGCTGTATACAGTGCTTTGCTCCAAAAAGGAATGGTGTCTGAATTGCCCGACAAGCAGCAGTTAGAAAGAACCTGATTTAACTTGCAAACTCTTGCCATGGGCTTTAAAATCCAAGGCTTATTAACAAATAAAGCCAAAATGTATTAGTTGTCTCAGACTTTTAGGCCACTTAAGCCTCAACGTACATTCATTCAGCACTCCGTTTAACGCAAAGTTTCCAATGAAAGAATACCTTTCAAAACTGAATTTGACCATTCCTGACACACTCTTTTGGTTTTGGCAGTGTTGTATTGTCTTTTCAGACTTATATTTTGATTCAGACAAGCAAATTTCCCAGTCAAATGAGTGGAATATTGAGAAAATGGTCTTTGAGAAATATTTGAACCCTAACCCTAACTAGCAAAACCCGAAGCTAGGGTTAGGGTTTTATTCCCGTACAATGTAGACAGTTTTTGATGGCATAGCTGTGTTTTAGGGCTGAAAGGATACTTAGGAATATAGTTCTTTCAATGTTTTCTAAACATTTTTTTCTGACCTATATGGCTGTATACAGTGCTTTGCTCCAAAAAGGAATGGTGTCTGAATTGCCCGACAAGCAGCAGTTAGAAAGAACCTGATTTAACTTGCAAACTCTTGCCATGGGCTTTAAAATCCAAGGCTTATTAACAAATAAAGCCAAAATGTATTAGTTGTCTCAGACTTTTAGGCCACTTAAGCCTCAACGTACATTCATTCAGCACTCCGTTTAACGCAAAGTTTCCAATGAAAGAATACCTTTCAAAACTGAATTTGACCATTCCTGACACACTCTTTTGGTTTTGGCTGTGTTGTATTGTCTTTACAGACTTATATTTTGATTCAGACAAGCAAATTTCCCAGTCAAATGAGTGGAATATTGAGAAAATGGTCTTTGAGAAATATTTTAACCCTAACCCTAACTAGCAAAACCCGAAGCTAGGGTTAGGGTTTTATTCCCGTACAATGTAGACAGTTTTTGATGGCATGGCTGTGTTTTAGGGCTGAAAGGATACTTAGGAATATAGTTCTTTCAGTGTTTTCTAAACATTTTTTTCTGACCTATATGGCTGTATACAGTGCTTTGCTCCAAAAAGGAATGGTGTCTGAATTGCCCGACAAGCAGCAGTTAGAAAGAACCTGATTTAACTTGCAAACTCTTGCCATGGGCTTTAAAATCCAAGGCTTATTAACAAATAAAGCCAAAATGTATTAGTTGTCTCAGACTTTTAGGCCACTTAAGCCTCAACGTACATTCATTCAGCACTCCGTTTAACGCAAAGTTTCCAATGAAAGAATACCTTTCAAAACTGAATTTGACCATTCCTGACACACTCTTTTGGTTTTGGCAGTGTTGTATTGTCTTTTCAGACTTATATTTTGATTCAGACAAGCAAATTTCCCAGTCAAATGAGTGGAATATTGAGAAAATGGTCTTTGAGAAATATTTGAACCCTAACCCTAACTAGCAAAACCCGAAGCTAGGGTTAGGGTTTTATTCCCGTACAATGTAGACAGTTTTTGATGGCATAGCTGTGTTTTAGGGCTGAAAGGATACTTAGGAATATAGTTCTTTCAATGTTTTCTAAACATTTTTTTCTGACCTATATGGCTGTATACAGTGCTTTGCTCCAAAAAGGAATGGTGTCTGAATTGCCCGACAAGCAGCAGTTAGAAAGAACCTGATTTAACTTGCAAACTCTTGCCATGGGCTTTAAAATCCAAGGCTTATTAACAAATAACGCCAAAATGTATTAGTTGTCTCAGACTTTTAGGCCACTTAAGCCTCAACGTACATTCATTCAGCACTCCGTTTAACGCAAAGTTTCCAATGAAAGAATACCTTTCAAAACTGAATTTGACCATTCCTGACACACTCTTTTGGTTTTGGCTGTGTTGTATTGTCTTTACAGACTTATATTTTGATTCAGACAAGCAAATTTCCCAGTCAAATGAGTGGAATATTGAGAAAATGGTCTTTGAGAAATATTTTAACCCTAACCCTAACTAGCAAAACCCGAAGCTAGGGTTAGGGTTTTATTCCCGTACAATGTAGACAGTTTTTGATGGCATGGCTGTGTTTTAGGGCTGAAAGGATACTTAGGAATATAGTTCTTTCAATGTTTTCTAAACATTTTTTTCTGACCTATATGGCTGTATACAGTGCTTTGCTCCAAATAGGAATGGTGTCTGAATTGCCCGACAAGCAGCAGTTAGAAAGAACCTGATTTAACTTGCAAACTCTTGCCATGGGCTTTAAAATCCAAGGCTTATTAACAAATAAAGCCAAAATGTATTAGTTGTCTCAGACTTTTAGGCCACTTAAGCCTCAACGTACATTCATTCAGCACTCCGTTTAACGCAAAGTTTCCAATGAAAGAATACCTTTCAAAACTGAATTTGACCATTCCTGACACACTCTTTTGGTTTTGGCAGTGTTGTATTGTCTTTTCAGACTTATATTTTGATTCAGACAAGCAAATTTCCCAGTCAAATGAGTGGAATATTGAGAAAATGGTCTTTGAGAAATATTTGAACCCTAACCCTAACTAGCAAAACCCGAAGCTAGGGTTAGGGTTTTATTCCCGTACAATGTAGACAGTTTTTGATGGCATAGCTGTGTTTTAGGGCTGAAAGGATACTTAGGAATATAGTTCTTTCAATGTTTTCTAAACATTTTTTTCTGACCTATATGGCTGTATACAGTGCTTTGCTCCAAAAAGGAATGGTGTCTGAATTGCCCGACAAGCAGCAGTTAGAAAGAACCTGATTTAACTTGCAAACTCTTGCCATGGGCTTTAAAATCCAAGGCTTATTAACAAATAAAGCCAAAATGTATTAGTTGTCTCAGACTTTTAGGCCACTTAAGCCTCAACGTACATTCATTCAGCACTCCGTTTAACGCAAAGTTTCCAATGAAAGAATACCTTTCAAAACTGAATTTGACCATTCCTGACACACTCTTTTGGTTTTGGCTGTGTTGTATTGTCTTTACAGACTTATATTTTGATTCAGACAAGCAAATTTCCCAGTCAAATGAGTGGAATATTGAGAAAATGGTCTTTGAGAAATATTTTAACCCTAACCCTAACTAGCAAAACCCGAAGCTAGGGTTAGGGTTTTATTCCCGTACAATGTAGACAGTTTTTGATGGCATGGCTGTGTTTTAGGGCTGAAAGGATACTTAGGAATATAGTTCTTTCAATGTTTTCTAAACATTTTTTTCTGACCTATATGGCTGTATACAGTGCTTTGCTCCAAATAGGAATGGTGTCTGAATTGCCCGACAAGCAGCAGTTAGAAAGAACCTGATTTAACTTGCAAACTCTTGCCATGGGCTTTAAAATCCAAGGCTTATTAACAAATAAAGCCAAAATGTATTAGTTGTCTCAGACTTTTAGGCCACTTAAGCCTCAACGTACATTCATTCAGCACTCCGTTTAACGCAAAGTTTCCAATGAAAGAATACCTTTCAAAACTGAATTTGACCATTCCTGACACACTCTTTTGGTTTTGGCTGTGTTGTATTGTCTTTACAGACTTATATTTTGATTCAGACAAGCAAATTTCCCAGTCAAATGAGTGGAATATTGAGAAAATGGTCTTTGAGAAATATTTGAACCCTAACCCTAACTAGCAAAACCCGAAGCTAGGGTTAGGGTTTTATTCCCGTACAATGTAGACAGTTTTTGATGGCATGGCTGTGTTTTAGGGCTGAAAGGATACTTAGGAATATAGTTCTTTCAATGTTTTCTAAACATTTTTTTCTGACCTATATGGCTGTATACAGTGCTTTGCTCCAAAAAGGAATGGTGTCTGAATTGCCCGACAAGCAGCAGTTAGAAAGAACCTGATTTAACTTGCAAACTCTTGCCATGGGCTTTAAAATCCAAGGCTTATTAACAAATAAAGCCAAAATGTATTAGTTGTCTCAGACTTTTAGGCCACTTAAGCCTCAACGTACATTCATTCAGCACTCCGTTTAACGCAAAGTTTCCAATGAAAGAATACCTTTCAAAACTGAATTTGACCATTCCTGACACACTCTTTTGGTTTTGGCTGTGTTGTATTGTCTTTACAGACTTATATTTTGATTCAGACAAGCAAATTTCCCAGTCAAATGAGTGGAATATTGAGAAAATGGTCTTTGAGAAATATTTTAACCCTAACCCTAACTAGCAAAACCCGAAGCTAGGGTTAGGGTTTTATTCCCGTACAATGTAGACAGTTTTTGATGGCATGGCTGTGTTTTAGGGCTGAAAGGATACTTAGGAATATAGTTCTTTCAATGTTTTCTAAACATTTTTTTCTGACCTATATGGCTGTATACAGTGCTTTGCTCCAAATAGGAATGGTGTCTGAATTGCCCGACAAGCAGCAGTTAGAAAGAACCTGATTTAACTTGCAAACTCTTGCCATGGGCTTTAAAATCCAAGGCTTATTAACAAATAAAGCCAAAATGTATTAGTTGTCTCAGACTTTTAGGCCACTTAAGCCTCAACGTACATTCATTCAGCACTCCGTTTAACGCAAAGTTTCCAATGAAAGAATACCTTTCAAAACTGAATTTGACCATTCCTGACACACTCTTTTGGTTTTGGCTGTGTTGTATTGTCTTTACAGACTTATATTTTGATTCAGACAAGCAAATTTCCCAGTCAAATGAGTGGAATATTGAGAAAATGGTCTTTGAGAAATATTTTAACCCTAACCCTAACTAGCAAAACCCGAAGCTAGGGTTAGGGTTTTATTCCCGTACAATGTAGACAGTTTTTGATGGCATGGCTGTGTTTTAGGGCTGAAAGGATACTTAGGAATATAGTTCTTTCAATGTTTTCTAAACATTTTTTTCTGACCTATATGGCTGTATACAGTGCTTTGCTCCAAAAAGGAATGGTGTCTGAATTGCCCGACAAGCAGCAGTTAGAAAGAACCTGATTTAACTTGCAAACTCTTGCCATGGGCTTTAAAATCCAAGGCTTATTAACAAATAAAGCCAAAATGTATTAGTTGTCTCAGACTTTTAGGCCACTTAAGCCTCAACGTACATTCATTCAGCACTCCGTTTAACGCAAAGTTTCCAATGAAAGAATACCTTTCAAAACTGAATTTGACCATTCCTGACACACTCTTTTGGTTTTGGCTGTGTTGTATTGTCTTTACAGACTTATATTTTGATTCAGACAAGCAAATTTCCCAGTCAAATGAGTGGAATATTGAGAAAATGGTCTTTGAGAAATATTTTAACCCTAACCCTAACTAGCAAAACCCGAAGCTAGGGTTAGGGTTTTATTCCCGTACAATGTAGACAGTTTTTGATGGCATGGCTGTGTTTTAGGGCTGAAAGGATACTTAGGAATATAGTTCTTTCAATGTTTTCTAAACATTTTTTTCTGACCTATATGGCTGTATACAGTGCTTTGCTCCAAAAAGGAATGGTGTCTGAATTGCCCGACAAGCAGCAGTTAGAAAGAACCTGATTTAACTTGCAAACTCTTGCCATGGGCTTTAAAATCCAAGGCTTATTAACAAATAAAGCCAAAATGTATTAGTTGTCTCAGACTTTTAGGCCACTTAAGCCTCAACGTACATTCATTCAGCACTCCGTTTAACGCAAAGTTTCCAATGAAAGAATACCTTTCAAAACTGAATTTGACCATTCCTGACACACTCTTTTGGTTTTGGCAGTGTTGTATTGTCTTTTCAGACTTATATTTTGATTCAGACAAGCAAATTTCCCAGTCAAATGAGTGGAATATTGAGAAAATGGTCTTTGAGAAATATTTGAACCCTAACCCTAACTAGCAAAACCCGAAGCTAGGGTTAGGGTTTTAATCCCGTACAATGTAGACAGTTTTTGATGGCATGGCTGTGTTTTAAGGCTGAAAGGATACTTAGGAATATAGTTCTTTCCATGTTTTCGAAACATTTTTTTCTGACCTATATGGCTGTATACAGTGCTTTGCTCCAAAAAGGAATGGTGTCTGAATTGCCCGACAAGCAACAGTTAGAAAGAACCTGACTTAACTTGTAAACTCTTGCCATGGGCTTTAAAATCCAAGGCTTATTAACAAATAAAGCCAAAATGTATTAGTTGTCTCAGACTTTTAGGCCACTTAAGCCTCAACGTACATTCATTCAGCACTCCGTTTAACGCAAAGTTTCCTATGAAAGAATACCTTTCAAAACTGAATTTGACCATTCCTGACACACTCTTTTGGTTTTGGCAGTGTTGTATTGTCTTTTCAGACTTATATTTTGATTCAGACAAGCAAATTTCCCAGTCAAATGAGTGGAATATTGAGAAAATGGTCTTTGAGAAATATTTGAACCCTAACCCTAACTAGCAAAACCCGAAGCTAGGGTTAGGGTTTTATTCCCGTACAGTGTAGACAGTTTTTGATGGCATGGCTGTGTTTTAGGGCTGAAAGGATACTTAGGAATATAGTTCTTTCAATGTTTCCTAAACATTTTTTTCTGACCTATATGGCTGTATACAGTGCTTTGCTCCAAAAAGGAATGGTGTCTGAATTGCCCGACAAGCAGCAGTTAGAAAGAACCTGATTTAACTTGCAAACTCTTGCCATGGGCTTTAAAATCCAAGGCTTATTAACAAATAAAGCCAAAATGTATTAGTTGTCTCAGACTTTTAGGCCACTTAAGCCTCAACGTACATTCATTCAGCACTCCGTTTAACGCAAAGTTTCCAATGAAAGAATACCTTTCAAAACTGAATTTGACCATTCCTGACACACTCTTTTGGTTTTGGCAGTGTTGTATTGTCTTTTCAGACTTATATTTTGATTCAGACAAGCAAATTTCCCAGTCAAATGAGTGGAATATTGAGAAAATGGTCTTTGAGAATTATTTGAACCCTAACCCTAACTAGCAAAACCCGAAGCTAGGGTTAGGGTTTTATTTCCGTACAATGAAGACAGTTTTTGATGGCATGGCTGTGTTTTAGGGCTGAAAGGATACTTAGGAATATAGTTCTTTCAATGTTTTCTAAACATTTTTTTCTGACCTATATGGCTGTATACAGTGCTTTGCTCCAAAAAGGAATGGTGTCTGAATTGCCCGACAAGCAGCAGTTGGAAAGAACCTGATTTAACTTGCAAACTCTTGCCATGGGCTTTAAAATCCAAGGCTTATTAACAAATAAAGCCAAAATGTATTAGTTGTCTCAGACTTTTAGGCCACTTAAGCCTCAACGTACATTCATTCAGCACTCCGTTTAACGCAAAGTTTCCAATGAAAGAATACCTTTCAAAACTGAATTTGACCATTCTTGACACACTCCTTTGGTTTTGGCTGTGTTGTATTGTTTTTTCAGTCTTATATTTTGATTCAGACAAGCAAATTTCCCAGTCAAATGAGTGGAATATTGAGAAAATGGTCTTTGAGAAATATTTGAACCCTAACCCTAACTAGCAAAACCCGAAGCTAGGGTTAGGGTTTTATTCCCGTACAATGTAGACAGTTTTTGATGGCATGGCTGTGTTTTAGGGCTGAAAGGATACTTAGGAATATAGTTCTTTCAATGTTTTCTAAACATTTTTTTCTGACCTATATGGCTGTATACAGTGCTTTGCTCCAAAAAGGAATGGTGTCTGAATTGCCCGACAAGCAGCAGTTAGAAAGAACCTGATTTAACTTGCAAACTCTTGCCATGGGCTTTAAAATCCAAGGCTTATTAACAAATAAAGCCAAAATGTATTAGTTGTCTCAGACTTTTAGGCCACTTAAGCCTCAACGTACATTCATTCAGCACTCCGTTTAACGCAAAGTTTCCAATGAAAGAATACCTTTCAAAACTGAATTTGACCATTCCTGACACACTCTTTTGGTTTTGGCAGTGTTGTATTGTCTTTTCAGACTTATATTTTGATTCAGACAAGCAAATTTCCCAGTCAAATGAGTGGAATATTGAGAAAATGGTCTTTGAGAATTATTTGAACCCTAACCCTAACTAGCAAAACCCGAAGCTAGGGTTAGGGTTTTATTTCCGTACAATGAAGACAGTTTTTGATGGCATGGCTGTGTTTTAGGGCTGAAAGGATACTTAGGAATATAGTTCTTTCAATGTTTTCTAAACATTTTTTTCTGACCTATATGGCTGTATACAGTGCTTTGCTCCAAAAAGGAATGGTGTCTGAATTGCCCGACAAGCAGCAGTTGGAAAGAACCTGATTTAACTTGCAAACTCTTGCCATGGGCTTTAAAATCCAAGGCTTATTAACAAATAAAGCCAAAATGTATTAGTTGTCTCAGACTTTTAGGCCACTTAAGCCTCAACGTACATTCATTCAGCACTCCGTTTAACGCAAAGTTTCCAATGAAAGAATACCTTTCAAAACTGAATTTGACCATTCTTGACACACTCCTTTGGTTTTGGCTGTGTTGTATTGTTTTTTCAGTCTTATATTTTGATTCAGACAAGCAAATTTCCCAGTCAAATGAGTGGAATATTGAGAAAATGGTCTTTGAGAAATATTTGAACCCTAACCCTAACTAGCAAAACCCGAAGCTAGGGTTAGGGTTTTATTCCCGTACAATGAAGACAGTTTTTGATGGCATGGCTGTGTTTTAGGGCTGAAAGGATACTTAGGAATATAGTTCTTTCAATGTTTTCTAAACATTTTTTTCTGACCTATATGGCTGTATACAGTGCTTTGCTCCAAAAAGGAATGGTGTCTGAATTGCCCGACAAGCAACAGTTAGAAAGAACCTGACTTAACTTGTAAACTCTTGCCATGGGCTTTAAAATCCAAGGCTTATTAACAAATAAAGCCAAAATGTATTAGTTGTCTCAGACTTTTAGGCCACTTAAGCCTCAACGTACATTCATTCAGCACTCCGTTTAACGCAAAGTTTCCAATGAAAGAATACCTTTCAAAACTGAATTTGACCATTCCTGACACACTCTTTTGGTTTTGGCAGTGTTGTATTGTCTTTTCAGACTTATATTTTGATTCAGACAAGCAAATTTCCCAGTCAAATGAGTGGAATATTGAGAAAATGGTCTTTGAGAAATATTTGAACCCTAACCCTAACTAGCAAAACCCGAAGCTAGGGTTAGGGTTTTATTCCCGTACAACGTAGACAGTTTTTGATGGCATGGCTGTGTTTTAGGGCTGAAAGGATACTTAGGAATATAGTTCTTTCAATGTTTTCTAAACATTTTTTTCTGACCTATATGGCTGTATACAGTGCTTTGCTCCAAACAGGAATGGTGTCTGAATTGCCCGACAAGCAACAGTTAGAAAGAACCTGATTTAACTTGCAAACTCTTGCCATGGGCTTTAAAATCCAAGGCTTATTAACAAATAAAGCCAAAATGTATTAGTTGTCTCAGACTTTTAGGCCACTTAAGCCTCAACGTACATTCATTCAGCACTCTGTTTAACGCAAAGTTTCCAATGAAAGAATACCTTTCAAAACTGAATTTGACCATTCCTGACACACTCTTTTGGTTTTGGCAGTGTTGTATTGTCTTTTCAGACTTATATTTTGATTCAGACAAGCAAATTTCCCAGTCAAATGAGTGGAATATTGAGAAAATGGTCTTTGAGAAATATTTGAACCCTAACCCTAACTAGCAAAACCCGAAGCTAGGGTTAGGGTTTTATTTCCGTACAATGAAGACAGTTTTTGATGGCATGGCTGTGTTTTAGGGCTGAAAGGATACTTAGGAATATAGTTCTTTCAATGTTTTCTAAACATTTTTTTCTGACCTATATGGCTGTATACAGTGCTTTGCTCCAAAAACGAATGGTGTCTGAATTGCCCGACAAGCAGCAGTTGGAAAGAACCTGATTTAACTTGCAAACTCTTGCCATGGGCTTTAAAATCCAAGGCTTATTAACAAATAAAGCCAAAATGTATTAGTTGTCTCAGACTTTTAGGCCACTTAAGCCTCAATGTACATTCATTCAGCACTCCGTTTAACGCAAAGTTTCCAATGAAAGAATACCTTTCAAAACTGAATTTGACCATTCCTGACACACTCTTTTGGTTTTGGCAGTGTTCTATTGTCTTTTCAGACTTATATTTTGATTCAGACAAGCAAATTTCCCAGTCAAATGAGTGGAATATTGAGAAAATGGTCTTTGAGAAATATTTGAACCCTAACCCTAACTAGCAAAACCCGAAGCTAGGGTTAGGGTTTTATTCCCGTACAACGTAGACAGTTTTTGATGGCATGGCTGTGTTTTAGGGCTGAAAGGATACTTAGGAATATAGTTCTTTCAATGTTTTCTAAACATTTTTTTCTGACCTATATGGCTGTATACAGTGCTTTGCTCCAAACAGGAATGGTGTCTGAATTGCCCGACAAGCAACAGTTAGAAAGAACCTGATTTAACTTGCAAACTCTTGCCATGGGCTTTAAAATCCAAGGCTTATTAACAAATAAAGCCAAAATGTATTAGTTGTCTCAGACTTTTAGGCCACTTAAGCCTCAACGTACATTCATTCAGCACTCCGTTTAACGCAAAGTTTCCAATGAAAGAATACCTTTCAAAACTGAATTTGACCATTCCTGACACACTCTTTTGGTTTTGGCTGTGTTGTATTGTTTTTTCAGACTTATATTTTGATTCAGACAAGCAAATTTCCCAGTCAAATGAGTGGAATATTGAGAAAATGGTCTTTGAGAAATATTTGAACCCTAACCCTAACTAGCAAAACCCGAAGCTAGGGTTAGGGTTTTATTCCCGTACAATGTAGACAGTTTTTGATGGCATGGCTGTGTTTTAGGGCTGAAAGGATACTTAGGAATATAGTTCTTTCAATGTTTTCTAAACATTTTTTTCTGACCTATATGGCTGTATACAGTGCTTTGCTCCAAAAAGGAATGGTGTCTGAATTGCCCGACAAGCAGCAGTTAGAAAGAACCTGATTTAACTTGTAAACTCTTGCCATGGGCTTTAAAATCCAAGGCTCATTAACAAATAAAGCCAAAATGTATTAGTTGTCTCAGACTTTTAGGCCACTTAAGCCTCAACGTACATTCATTCAGCACTCCGTTTAACGCAAAGTTTCCAATGAAAGAATACCTTTCAAAACTGAATTTGACCATTCCTGACACACTCTTTTGGTTTTGGCAGTGTTGTATTGTCTTTTCAGACTTATATTTTGATTCAGACAAGCAAATTTCCCAGTCAAATGAGTGGAATATTGAGAAAATGGTCTTTGAGAAATATTTGAACCCTAACCCTAACTAGCAAAACCCGAAGCTAGGGTTAGGGTTTTATTCCCGTACAATGTAGACAGTTTTTGATGGCATAGCTGTGTTTTAGGGCTGAAAGGATACTTAGGAATATAGTTCTTTCAATGTTTTCTAAACATTTTTTTCTGACCTATATGGCTGTATACAGTGCTTTGCTCCAAAAAGGAATGGTGTCTGAATTGCCCGACAAGCAGCAGTTAGAAAGAACCTGATTTAACTTGCAAACTCTTGCCATGGGCTTTAAAATCCAAGGCTTATTAACAAATAACGCCAAAATGTATTAGTTGTCTCAGACTTTTAGGCCACTTAAGCCTCAACGTACATTCATTCAGCACTCCGTTTAACGCAAAGTTTCCAATGAAAGAATACCTTTCAAAACTGAATTTGACCATTCCTGACACACTCTTTTGGTTTTGGCTGTGTTGTATTGTCTTTACAGACTTATATTTTGATTCAGACAAGCAAATTTCCCAGTCAAATGAGTGAAATATTGAGAAAATGGTCTTTGAGAAATATTTTAACCCTAACCCTAACTAGCAAAACCCGAAGCTAGGGTTAGGGTTTTATTCCCGTACAATGTAGACAGTTTTTGATGGCATGGCTGTGTTTTAGGGCTGAAAGGATACTTAGGAATATAGTTCTTTCAATGTTTTCTAAACATTTTTTTCTGACCTATATGGCTGTATACAGTGCTTTGCTCCAAAAAGGAATGGTGTCTGAATTGCCCGACAAGCAGCAGTTAGAAAGAACCTGATTTAACTTGCAAACTCTTGCCATGGGCTTTAAAATCCAAGGCTTATTAACAAATAAAGCCAAAATGTATTAGTTGTCTCAGACTTTTAGGCCACTTAAGCCTCAACGTACATTCATTCAGCACTCCGTTTATTGCAAAGTTTCCAATGAAAGAATACCTTTCAAAACTGAATTTGACCATTCCTGACACACTCTTTTGGTTTTGGCAGTGTTGTATTGTCTTTTCAGACTTATATTTTGATTCAGACAAGCAAATTTCCCAGTCAAATGAGTGGAATATTGAGAAAATGGTATTTGAGAAATATTTTAACCCTAACCCTAACTAGCAAAACCCGAAGCTAGGGTTAGGGTTTTATTCCCGTACAATGTAGACAGTTTTTGATGGCATGGCTGTGTTTTAGGGCTGAAAGGATACTTAGGAATATAGTTCTTTCAATGTTTTCTAAACATTTTTTTCTGACCTATATGGCTGTATACAGTGCTTTGCTCCAAAAAGGAATGGTGTCTGAATTGCCCGACAAGCAGCAGTTAGAAAGAACCTGATTTAACTTGCAAACTCTTGCCATGGGCTTTAAAATCCAAGGCTTATTAACAAATAAAACCAAAATGTATTAGTTGTCTCAGATTTTTAGGCCACTTAAGCCTCAACGTACATTCATTCAGCACTCCGTTTAACGCAAAGTTTCCAATGAAAGAATACCTTTCAAAACTGAATTTGACCATTCCTGACACACTCTTTTGGTTTTGGCAGTGTTGTATTGTCTTTTCAGACTTATATTTTGATTCAGACAAGCAAATTTCCCAGTCAAATGAGTGGAATATTGAGAAAATGGTCTTTGAGAAATATTTGAACCCTAACCCTAACTAGCAAAACCCGAAGCTAGGGTTAGGGTTTTAATCCCGTACAATGTAGACAGTTTTTGATGGCATGGCTGTGTTTTAAGGCTGAAAGGATACTTAGGAATATAGTTCTTTCCATGTTTTCGAAACATTTTTTTCTGACCTATATGGCTGTATACAGTGCTTTGCTCCAAAAAGGAATGGTGTCTGAATTGCCCGACAAGCAACAGTTAGAAAGAACCTGACTTAACTTGTAAACTCTTGCCATGGGCTTTAAAATCCAAGGCTTATTAACAAATAAAGCCAAAATGTATTAGTTGTCTCAGACTTTTAGGCCACTTAAGCCTCAACGTACATTCATTCAGCACTCCGTTTAACGCAAAGTTTCCTATGAAAGAATACCTTTCAAAACTGAATTTGACCATTCCTGACACACTCTTTTGGTTTTGGCAGTGTTGTATTGTCTTTTCAGACTTATATTTTGATTCAGACAAGCAAATTTCCCAGTCAAATGAGTGGAATATTGAGAAAATGGTCTTTGAGAAATATTTGAACCCTAACCCTAACTAGCAAAACCCGAAGCTAGGGTTAGGGTTTTATTCCCGTACAGTGTAGACAGTTTTTGATGGCATGGCTGTGTTTTAGGGCTGAAAGGATACTTAGGAATATAGTTCTTTCAATGTTTCCTAAACATTTTTTTCTGACCTATATGGCTGTATACAGTGCTTTGCTCCAAAAAGGAATGGTGTCTGAATTGCCCGACAAGCAGCAGTTAGAAAGAACCTGATTTAACTTGCAAACTCTTGCCATGGGCTTTAAAATCCAAGGCTTATTAACAAATAAAGCCAAAATGTATTAGTTGTCTCAGACTTTTAGGCCACTTAAGCCTCAACGTACATTCATTCAGCACTCCGTTTAACGCAAAGTTTCCAATGAAAGAATACCTTTCAAAACTGAATTTGACCATTCCTGACACACTCTTTTGGTTTTGGCAGTGTTGTATTGTCTTTTCAGACTAATATTTTGATTCAGACAAGCAAATTTCCCAGTCAAATGAGTGGAATATTGAGAAAATGGTCTTTGAGAATTATTTGAACCCTAACCCTAACTAGCAAAACCCGAAGCTAGGGTTAGGGTTTTATTTCCGTACAATGAAGACAGTTTTTGATGGCATGGCTGTGTTTTAGGGCTGAAAGGATACTTAGGAATATAGTTCTTTCAATGTTTTCTAAACATTTTTTTCTGACCTATATGGCTGTATACAGTGCTTTGCTCCAAAAAGGAATGGTGTCTGAATTGCCCGACAAGCAGCAGTTGGAAAGAACCTGATTTAACTTGCAAACTCTTGCCATGGGCTTTAAAATTCAAGGCTTATTAACAAATAAAGCCAAAATGTATTAGTTGTCTCAGACTTTTAGGCCACTTAAGCCTCAACGTACATTCATTCAGCACTCCGTTTAACGCAAAGTTTCCAATGAAAGAATACCTTTCAAAACTGAATTTGACCATTCCTGACACACTCTTTTGGTTTTGGCAGTGTTGTATTGTCTTTTCAGACTTATATTTTGATTCAGACAAGCAAATTTCCCAGTCAAATGAGTGGAATATTGAGAAAATGGTCTTTGAGAAATATTTGAACCCTAACCCTAACTAGCAAAACCCGAAGCTAGGGTTAGGGTTTTAATCCCGTACAATGTAGACAGTTTTTGATGGCATGGCTGTGTTTTAAGGCTGAAAGGATACTTAGGAATATAGTTCTTTCAATGTTTTCTAAACATTTTTTTCTGACCTATATGGCTGTATACATTGCTTTGCTCCAAAAAGGAATGGTGTCTGAATTGCCCGACAAGCAACAGTTAGAAAGAACCTGATTTAACTTGCAAGCTCTTGCCATGGGCTTTAAAATCCAAGGCTTATTAACAAATAAAGCCAAAATGTATTAGTTGTCTCAGACTTTTAGGCCACTTAAGCCTCAACGTACATTCATTCAGCACTCCGTTTAACGCAAAGTTTCCAATGAAAGAATACCTTTCAAAACTGAATTTGACCATTCCTGACACACTCCTTTGGTTTTGGCTGTGTTGTATTGTTTTTTCAGACTTATATTTTGATTCAGACAAGCAAATTTCCCAGTCAAATGAGTGGAATATTGAGAAAATGGTCTTTGAGAAATATTTGAACCCTAACCCTAACTAGCAAAACCCGAAGCTAGGGTTAGGGTTTTATTCCCGTACAATGTAGACAGTTTTTGATGGCATGGCTGTGTTTTAGGGCTGAAAGGATACTTAGGAATATAGTTCTTTCAATGTTTTCTAAACATTTTTTTCTGACCTATATGGCTGTATACAGTGCTTTGCTCCAAAAAGGAATGGTGTCTGAATTGCCCGACAAGCAGCAGTTAGAAAGAACCTGATTTAACTTGCAAACTCTTGCCATGGGCTTTAAAATCCAAGGCTTATTAACAAATAAAGCCAAAATGTATTAGTTGTCTCAGACTTTTAGGCCACTTAAGCCTCAACGTACATTCATTCAGCAGTCCGTTTAACGCAAAGTTTCCAATGAAAGAATACCTTTCAAAACTGAATTTGACCATTCCTGACACACTCTTTTGGTTTTGGCAGTGTTGTATTGTCTTTTCAGACTTATATTTTGATTCAGACAAGCAAATTTCCCAGTCAAATGAGTGGAATATTGAGAAAATGGTCTTTGAGAAATATTTGAACCCTAACCCTAACTAGCAAAACCCGAAGCTAGGGTTAGGGTTTTAATCCCGTACAATGTAGACAGTTTTTGATGGCATGGCTGTGTTTTAAGGCTGAAAGGATACTTAGGAATATAGTTCTTTCAATGTTTTCTAAACATTTTTTTCTGACCTATATGGCTGTATACATTGCTTTGCTCCAAAAAGGAATGGTGTCTGAATTGCCCGACAAGCAACAGTTAGAAAGAACCTGATTTAACTTGCAAACTCTTGCCATGGGCTTTAAAATCCAAGGCTTATTAACAAATAAAGCCAAAATGTATTAGTTGTCTCAGACTTTTAGGCCACTTAAGCCTCAACGTACATTCATTCAGCACTCCGTTTAACGCAAAGTTTCCAATGAAAGAATACCTTTCAAAACTGAATTTGACCATTCCTGACACACTCCTTTGGTTTTGGCTGTGTTGTATTGTTTTTTCAGACTTATATTTTGATTCAGACAAGCAAATTTCCCAGTCAAATGAGTGGAATATTGAGAAAATGGTCTTTGAGAAATATTTGAACCCTAACCCTAACTAGCAAAACCCGAAGCTAGGGTTAGGGTTTTATTCCCGTACAATGTAGACAGTTTTTGATGGCATGGCTGTGTTTTAGGGCTGAAAGGATACTTAGGAATATAGTTCTTTCAATGTTTTCTAAACATTTTTTTCTGACCTATATGGCTGTATACAGTGCTTTGCTCCAAAAAGGAATGGTGTCTGAATTGCCCGACAAGCAGCAGTTAGAAAGAACCTGATTTAACTTGCAAACTCTTGCCATGGGCTTTAAAATCCAAGGCTTATTAACAAATAAAGCCAAAATGTATTAGTTGTCTCAGACTTTTAGGCCACTTAAGCCTCAACGTACATTCATTCAGCACTCCGTTTAACGCAAAGTTTCCAATGAAAGAATACCTTTCAAAACTGAATTTGACCATTCCTGACACACTCTTTTGGTTTTGGCAGTGTTGTATTGTCTTTTCAGACTTATATTTTGATTCAGACAAGCAAATTTCCCAGTCAAATGAGTGGAATATTGAGAAAATGGTCTTTGAGAAATATTTGAACCCTAACCCTAACTAGCAAAACCCGAAGCTAGGGTTAGGGTTTTATTCCCGTACAATGTAGACAGTTTTTGATGGCATGGCTGTGTTTTAGGGCTGAAAGGATACTTAGGAATATAGTTCTTTCAATGTTTCCTAAACATTTTTTTCTGACCTATATGGCTGTATACAGTGCTTTGCTCCAAAAAGGAATGGTGTCTGAATTGCCCGACAAGCAGCAGTTAGAAAGAACCTGATTTAACTTGCAAACTCTTGCCATGGGCTTTAAAATCCAAGGCTTATTAACAAATAAAGCCAAAATGTATTAGTTGTCTCAGACTTTTAGGCCACTTAAGCCTCAACGTACATTCATTCAGCAGTCCGTTTAACGCAAAGTTTCCAATGAAAGAATACCTTTCAAAACTGAATTTGACCATTCCTGACACACTCTTTTGGTTTTGGCAGTGTTGTATTGTCTTTTCAGACTTATATTTTGATTCAGACAAGCAAATTTCCCAGTCAAATGAGTGGAATATTGAGAAAATGGTCTTTGAGAATTATTTGAACCCTAACCCTAACTAGCAAAACCCGAAGCTAGGGTTAGGGTTTTATTTCCGTACAATGAAGACAGTTTTTGATGGCATGGCTGTGTTTTAGGGCTGAAAGGATACTTAGGAATATAGTTCTTTCAATGTTTTCTAAACATTTTTTTCTGACCTATATGGCTGTATACAGTGCTTTGCTCCAAAAAGGAATGGTGTCTGAATTGCCCGACAAGCAACAGTTAGAAAGAACCTGACTTAACTTGTAAACTCTTGCCATGGGCTTTAAAATCCAAGGCTTATTAACAAATAAAGCCAAAATGTATTAGTTGTCTCAGACTTTTAGGCCACTTAAGCCTCAACGTACATTCATTCAGCACTCTGTTTAACGCAAAGTTTCCAATGAAAGAATACCTTTCAAAACTGAATTTGACCATTCCTGACACACTCTTTTGGTTTTGGCAGTGTTGTATTGTCTTTTCAGACTTATATTTTGATTCAGACAAGCAAATTTCCCAGTCAAATGAGTGGAATATTGAGAAAATGGTCTTTGAGAAATATTTGAACCCTAACCCTAACTAGCAAAACCCGAAGCTAGGGTTAGGGTTTTATTCCCGTACAATGTAGACAGTTTTTGATGGCATGGCTGTGTTTTAGGGCTGAAAGGATACTTAGGAATATAGTTCTTTCAATGTTTCCTAAACATTTTTTCTGACCTATATGGCTGTATACAGTGCTTTGCTCCAAAAAGGAATGGTGTCTGAATTGCCCGACAAGCAGCAGTTAGAAAGAACCTGATTTAACTTGCAAACTCTTGCCATGGGCTTTAAAATCCAAGGCTTATTAACAAATAAAGCCAAAATGTATTAGTTGTCTCAGACTTTTAGGCCACTTAAGCCTCAACGTACATTCATTCAGCAGTCCGTTTAACGCAAAGTTTCCAATGAAAGAATACCTTTCAAAACTGAATTTGACCATTCCTGACACACTCTTTTGGTTTTGGCAGTGTTGTATTGTCTTTTCAGACTTATATTTTGATTCAGACAAGCAAATTTCCCAGTCAAATGAGTGGAATATTGAGAAAATGGTCTTTGAGAATTATTTGAACCCTAACCCTAACTAGCAAAACCCGAAGCTAGGGTTAGGGTTTTATTTCCGTACAATGAAGACAGTTTTTGATGGCATGGCTGTGTTTTAGGGCTGAAAGGATACTTAGGAATATAGTTCTTTCAATGTTTTCTAAACATTTTTTTCTGACCTATATGGCTGTATACAGTGCTTTGCTCCAAAAACGAATGGTGTCTGAATTGCCCGACAAGCAGCAGTTGGAAAGAACCTGATTTAACTTGCAAACTCTTGCCATGGGCTTTAAAATCCAAGGCTTATTAACAAATAAAGCCAAAATGTATTAGTTGTCTCAGACTTTTAGGCCACTTAAGCCTCAATGTACATTCATTCAGCACTCCGTTTAACGCAAAGTTTCCAATGAAAGAATACCTTTCAAAACTGAATTTGACCATTCCTGACACACTCTTTTGGTTTTGGCAGTGTTGTATTGTCTTTTCAGACTTATATTTTGATTCAGACAAGCAAATTTCCCAGTCAAATGAGTGGAATATTGAGAAAATGGTCTTTGAGAAATATTTGAACCCTAACCCTAACTAGCAAAACCCGAAGCTAGGGTTAGGGTTTTATTCCCGTACAACGTAGACAGTTTTTGATGGCATGGCTGTGTTTTAGGGCTGAAAGGATACTTAGGAATATAGTTCTTTCAATGTTTTCTAAACATTTTTTTCTGACCTATATGGCTGTATACAGTGCTTTGCTCCAAACAGGAATGGTGTCTGAATTGCCCGACAAGCAACAGTTAGAAAGAACCTGATTTAACTTGCAAACTCTTGCCATGGGCTTTAAAATCCAAGGCTTATTAACAAATAAAGCCAAAATGTATTAGTTGTCTCAGACTTTTAGGCCACTTAAGCCTCAACGTACATTCATTCAGCACTCCGTTTAACGCAAAGTTTCCAATGAAAGAATACCTTTCAAAACTGAATTTGACCATTCCTGACACACTCTTTTGGTTTTGGCTGTGTTGTATTGTTTTTTCAGACTTATATTTTGATTCAGACAAGCAAATTTCCCAGTCAAATGAGTGGAATATTGAGAAAATGGTCTTTGAGAAATATTTGAACCCTAACCCTAACTAGCAAAACCCGAAGCTAGGGTTAGGGTTTTATTCCCGTACAATGTAGACAGTTTTTGATGGCATGGCTGTGTTTTAGGGCTGAAAGGATACTTAGGAATATAGTTCTTTCAATGTTTTCTAAACATTTTTTTCTGACCTATATGGCTGTATACAGTGCTTTGCTCCAAAAAGGAATGGTGTCTGAATTGCCCGACAAGCAGCAGTTAGAAAGAACCTGATTTAACTTGTAAACTCTTGCCATGGGCTTTAAAATCCAAGGCTCATTAACAAATAAAGCCAAAATGTATTAGTTGTCTCAGACTTTTAGGCCACTTAAGCCTCAACGTACATTCATTCAGCACTCCGTTTAACACAAAGTTTCCAATGAAAGAATACCTTTCAAAACTGAATTTGACCATTCCTGACACACTCTTTTGGTTTTGGCAGTGTTGTATTGTCTTTTCAGACTTATATTTTGATTCAGACAAGCAGATTTCCCAGTCAAATGAGTGGAATATTGAGAAAATGGTCTTTGAGAAATATTTGAACCCTAACCCTAACTAGCAAAACCCGAAGCTAGGGTTAGGGTTTTATTCCCGTACAATGTAGACAGTTTTTGATGGCATGGCTGTGTTTTAGGGCTGAAAGGATACTTAGGAATATAGTTCTTTCAATGTTTCCTAAACATTTTTTTCTGACCTATATGGCTGTATACAGTGCTTTGCTCCAAAAAGGAATGGTGTCTGAATTGCCCGACAAGCAGCAGTTAGAAAGAACCTGATTTAACTTGCAAACTCTTGCCATGGGCTTTAAAATCCAAGGCTTATTAACAAATAAAGCCAAAATGTATTAGTTGTCTCAGACTTTTAGGCCACTTAAGCCTCAACGTACATTCATTCAGCAGTCCGTTTAACGCAAAGTTTCCAATGAAAGAATACCTTTCAAAACTGAATTTGACCATTCCTGACACACTCTTTTGGTTTTGGCAGTGTTGTATTGTCTTTTCAGACTTATATTTTGATTCAGACAAGCAAATTTCCCAGTCAAATGAGTGGAATATTGAGAAAATGGTCTTTGAGAATTATTTGAACCCTAACCCTAACTAGCAAAACCCGAAGCTAGGGTTAGGGTTTTATTTCCGTACAATGAAGACAGTTTTTGATGGCATGGCTGTGTTTTAGGGCTGAAAGGATACTTAGGAATATAGTTCTTTCAATGTTTTCTAAACATTTTTTTCTGACCTATATGGCTGTATACAGTGCTTTGCTCCAAAAAGGAATGGTGTCTGAATTGCCCGACAAGCAACAGTTAGAAAGAACCTGACTTAACTTGTAAACTCTTGCCATGGGCTTTAAAATCCAAGGCTTATTAACAAATAAAGCCAAAATGTATTAGTTGTCTCAGACTTTTAGGCCACTTAAGCCTCAACGTACATTCATTCAGCACTCCGTTTAACGCAAAGTTTCCAATGAAAGAATACCTTTCAAAACTGAATTTGACCATTCCTGACACACTCTTTTGGTTTTGGCAGTGTTGTATTGTCTTTTCAGACTTATATTTTGATTCAGACAAGCAAATTTCCCAGTCAAATGAGTGGAATATTGAGAAAATGGTCTTTGAGAAATATTTGAACCCTAACCCTAACTAGCAAAACCCGAAGCTAGGGTTAGGGTTTTATTCCCGTACAACGTAGACAGTTTTTGATGGCATGGCTGTGTTTTAGGGCTGAAAGGATACTTAGGAATATAGTTCTTTCAATGTTTTCTAAACAGTTTTTTCTGACCTATATGGCTGTATACAGTGCTTTGCTCTAAAAAGGAATGGTGTCTGAATTGCCCGACAAGCAGCAGTTAGAAAGAACCTGATTTAACTTGCAAACTCTTGCCATGGGCTTTAAAATCCAAGGCTTATTAACAAATAAAGCCAAAATGTATTAGTTGTCTCAGACTTTTAGGCCACTTAAGCCTCAACGTACATTCATTCAGCACTCCGTTTAACGCAAAGTTTCCAATGAAAGAATACCTTTCAAAACTGAATTTGACCATTCCTGACACACTCTTTTGGTTTTGGCAGTGTTGTATTGTCTTTTCAGACTTATATTTTGATTCAGACAAGCAAATTTCCCAGTCAAATGAGTGGAATATTGAGAAAATGGTCTTTGAGAAATATTTGAACCCTAATCCTAACTAGCAAAACCCAAAGCTAGGGTTAGGGTTTTATTCCCGTACAATGTAGACAGTTTTTGATGGCATGGCTGTGTTTTAGGGCTGAAAGGATACTTAGGAATATAGTTCTTTCAATGTTTTCTAAACATTTTTTTCTGACCTATATGGCTGTATACAGTGCTTTGCTCCAAACAGGAATGGTGTCTGAATTGCCCGACAAGCAACAGTTAGAAAGAACCTGATTTAACTTGCAAACTCTTGCCATGGGCTTTAAAATCCAAGGCTTATTAACAAATAAAGCCAAAATGTATTAGTTGTCTCAGACTTTTAGGCCACTTAAGCCTCAACGTACATTCATTCAGCACTCCGTTTAACGCAAAGTTTCCAATGAAAGAATACCTTTCAAAACTGAATTTGACCATTCCTGACACACTCTTTTGGTTTTGGCAGTGTTGTATTGTCTTTTCAGACTTATATTTTGATTCAGACAAGCAAATTTCCCAGTCAAATGAGTGGAATATTGAGAAAATGGTCTTTGAGAAATATTTGAACCCTAACCCTAACTAGCAAAACCCGAAGCTAGGGTTAGGGTTTTATTCCCGTACAATGTAGACAGTTCTTGATGGCATGGCTGTGTTTTAGGGCTGAAAGGATACTTAGGAATATAGTTCTTTCAATGTTTTCTAAACATTTTTTTCTGACCTATATGACTGTATACAGTGCTTTGCTCCAAAAAGGAATGGTGTCTGAATTGCCCGACAAGCAGCAGTTAGAAAGAACCTGATTTAACTTGCAAACTCTTGCCATGGGCTTTAAAATTCAAGGCTTATTAACAAATAAAGCCAAAATGTATTAGTTGTCTCAGACTTTTAGGCCACTTAAGCCTCAACGTACATTCATTCAGCACTCCGTTTAACGCAAAGTTTCCAATGAAAGAATACCTTTCAAAACTGAATTTGACCATTCCTGACACACTCTTTTGGTTTTGGCAGTGTTGTATTGTCTTTTCAGACTTATATTTTGATTCAGACAAGCAAATTTCCCAGTCAAATGAGTGGAATATTGAGAAAATGGTCTTTGAGAAATATTTGAACCCTAACCCTAACTAGCAAAACCCGAAGCTAGGGTTAGGGTTTTAATCCCGTACAATGTAGACAGTTTTTGATGGCATGGCTGTGTTTTAAGGCTGAAAGGATACTTAGGAATATAGTTCTTTCCATGTTTTCTAAACATTTTTTTCTGACCTATATGGCTGTATACAGTGCTTTGCTCCAAAAAGGAATGGTGTCTGAATTGCCCGACAAGCAACAGTTAGAAAGAACCTGACTTAACTTGTAAACTCTTGCCATGGGCTTTAAAATCCAAGGCTTATTAACAAATAAAGCCAAAATGTATTAGTTGTCTCAGACTTTTAGGCCACTTAAGCCTCAATGTACATTCATTCAGCACTCCGTTTAACGCAAAGTTTCCAATGAAAGAATACCTTTCAAAACTGAATTTGACCATTCCTGACACACTCTTTTGGTTTTGGCAGTGTTGTATTCTCTTTTCAGACTTATATTTTGATTCAGACAAGCAAATTTCCCAGTCAAATGAGTGGAATATTGAGAAAATGGTCTTTGAGAAATATTTGAACCCTAACCCTAACTAGCAAAACCCGAAGCTAGGGTTAGGGTTTTATTCCCGTACAACGTAGACAGTTTTTGATGGCATGGCTGTGTTTTAGGGCTGAAAGGATACTTAGGAATATAGTTCTTTCAATGTTTTCTAAACATTTTTTTCTGACCTATATGGCTGTATACAGTGCTTTGCTCCAAACAGGAATGGTGTCTGAATTGCCCGACAAGCAACAGTTAGAAAGAACCTGATTTAACTTGCAAACTCTTGCCATGGGCTTTAAAATCCAAGGCTTATTAACAAATAAAGCCAAAATGTATTAGTTGTCTCAGACTTTTAGGCCACTTAAGCCTCAACGTACATTCATTCAGCACTCTGTTTAACGCAAAGTTTCCAATGAAAGAATACCTTTCAAAACTGAATTTGACCATTCCTGACACACTCTTTTGGTTTTGGCAGTGTTGTATTGTCTTTTCAGACTTATATTTTGATTCAGACAAGCAAATTTCCCAGTCAAATGAGTGGAATATTGAGAAAATGGTCTTTGAGAAATATTTGAACCCTAACCCTAACTAGCAAAACCCGAAGCTAGGGTTAGGGTTTTATTCCCGTACAATGTAGACAGTTTTTGATGGCATGGCTGTGTTTTAGGGCTGAAAGGATACTTAGGAATATAGTTCTTTCAATGTTTTCTAAACATTTTTTTCTGACCTATATGGCTGTATACAGTGCTTTGCTCCAAAAAGGAATGGTGTCTGAATTGCCCGACAAGCAGCAGTTAGAAAGAACCTGATTTAACTTGCAAACTTGCCATGGGCTTTAAAATCCAAGGCTTATTAACAAATAAAGCCAAAATGTATTAGTTGTCTCAGACTTTTAGGCCACTTAAGCCTCAACGTACATTCATTCAGCACTCCGTTTAACGCAAAGTTTCCAATGAAAGAATACCTTTCAAAACTGAATTTGACCATTCCTGACACACTCTTTTGGTTTTGGCAGTGTTGTATTGTCTTTTCAGACTTATATTTTGATTCAGACAAGCAAATTTCCCAGTCAAATGAGTGGAATATTGAGAAAATGGTCTTTGAGAAATATTTGAACCCTAACCCTAACTAGCAAAACCCGAAGCTAGGGTTAGGGTTTTATTCCCGTACAATGTAGACAGTTTTTGATGGCATGGCTGTGTTTTAGGGCTGAAAGGATACTTAGGAATATAGTTCTTTCAATGTTTTCTAAACATTTTTTTCTGACCTATATGGCTGTATACAGTGCTTTGCTCCAAAAAGGAATGGTGTCTGAATTGCCCGACAAGCAGCAGTTAGAAAGAACCTGATTTAACTTGCAAACTTGCCATGGGCTTTAAAATCCAAGGCTTATTAACAAATAAAGCCAAAATGTATTAGTTGTCTCAGACTTTTAGGCCACTTAAGCCTCAACGTACATTCATTCAGCACTCCGTTTAACGCAAAGTTTCCAATGAAAGAATACCTTTCAAAACTGAATTTGACCATTCCTGACACACTCTTTTGGTTTTGGCAGTGTTGTATTGTCTTTTCAGACTTATATTTTGATTCAGACAAGCAAATTTCCCAGTCAAATGAGTGGAATATTGAGAAAATGGTCTTTGAGAAATATTTGAACCCTAACCCTAACTAGCAAAACCCGAAGCTAGGGTTAGGGTTTTATTCCCGTGCAATTGTAGCGGCGAGGCTTAATAATAAGGCAGAATTAAGTGTTTCTGAGCTTCCCAAATGAGGCCCCATTTCTCTGTTCATCTCTGTGGTGCAGCCACAGAGAGACCATTAGTGCAGGGTGATTTAAGGTTTCCTAGGACAGCTCCCAAAGGGGGATGCACTTAGCTAAGTCTGGCTATCATGATCAATGGTCATCCACTGGCGCCTATCAGTCTAGGGAGTGCCGGATGGACATCTGGACTGCATTACTAAGTGTCAGGACTAAGTGACTCATATCTCACCTTGATCAACCAATCAGGGACTGGTAGGGCTGAGTAACCCACGTGGGACTCTGATGCCCATGGAACTTTCAGCCAATCAACAAGCTGAAGTTCCTCCAGGTAAAAACAGGCAACACAGGCCTGGAGATTCAGATTCAATGAGAGCCTGGGAGATTCAGTAAGATTCTGGAGAGGATTCTGTGGACTGTTCTAAAGGGAATTCAAAGGAGAATTCCAGGGCAGGACGGCCCAGGAGCAGAAGGCTCCCAAGGGCAGGACATTCTCGCAGCGCGCCTCCTGACCATCCCGAGACTCAGCCCGGACAACCACGGAACGGCCAGTGTGTCCGAGTGCCAGAACTTTCCTTTGTTCTAAGAGTCTAGAGTGGAGGTTGCCAGAGAGTAACCAGCAGCAGGCCTCGTGAACAGGTCGGAACTGTGGACAGCTGAATCACTATTCAGAACTAGCGCTTCATCAGGAACGAACCGGTCCTCTTCCTGATTTGCTGGGACCCACAGTCATCTTTTCTCCTGTGCACAAACTTTGCTAGTTAAAGCCAACACTAACTAGCCGGTCAGTGAGCATCAGCAGCGCACCGTCGCAAGCCGCACAGCACAACCTGGCACCGAGCCAGAGAGCGCGGATTGGACAGCAACAGCCTGCAACTGTTTCTTTGTGCCCGCAAGAGATCTGAATCCCCAGAGATTGGATGAGTATTCAACTTCAATGCATTACAGCTCGAGAATTCAATTGTTATCCCAACCAGTTGATATCAATTTAATTCCTAAGAGTTATGTACTTGTTTTGAGTATCTAATGTAGAAGTTATAGCCAAGTTCATTTATGAAACGGTCTTAATGAATGATATACTGAACGTATGTCCTCTTGATATGTGTAACACTTCGTAACTGATTGAATATATATCTTTTGTATTCTGATAACCCTCTCGATAAGATCTGTTAGGTTTATATGCATATTCTATGTATTAATAAATGTATCCTCGTGTATTAGTACCTGTGTGTGTGCGTTGTTTGAGTTATGTCGCATGGTTGGATTCTAAAGCCATCAAAAGAATCAACTTTGTGATTTACTGCTACAATTGATAATTGTCTCAGTAAATGCCCAAACCCTACAGAACTGGTGCCTTCAGAGAGCCACAACGTTACATATTTGGCTTCCCTGAACGGCTATGAAACACTACACAATGTAGACAGTTTTTGATGGCATGGCTGTGTTTTAGGGCTGAAAGGATACTTAGAAATATAGTTCTTTCAATGTTTTCTAAACATTTTTTTCTGACCTATATGGCTGTATACAGTGCTTTGCTCCAAACAGGAATGGTGTCTGAATTGCCCCACAAGCAACAGTTAGAAAGAACCTGATTTAACTTGCAAACTCTTGCCATGGGCTTTAAAATCCAAGGCTTATTAACAAATAAAGCCAAAATGTATTAGTTGTCTCAGACTTTTAGGCCACTTAAGCCTCAACGTACATTCATTCAGCACTCCGTTTAACGCAAAGTTTCCAATGAAAGAATACCTTTCAAAACTGAATTTGACCATTCCTGACACACTCTTTTGGTTTTGGCAGTGTTGTATTGTCTTTTCAGACTTATATTTTGATTCAGACAAGCAAATTTCCCAGTCAAATGAGTGGAATATTGAGAAAATGGTCTTTGAGAAATATTTGAACCCGAACCCTAACTAGCAAAACCCGAAGCTAGGGTTAGGGTTTTATTCCCGTACAATGTAGACAGTTTTTGATGGCATGGCTGTGTTTTAGGGCTGAAAGGATACTTAGGAATATAGTTCTTTCAATGTTTTCTAAACAGTTTTTTCTGACCTATATGGCTGTATACAGTGCTTTGCTCTAAAAAGGAATGGTGTCTGAATTGCCCGACAAGCAGCAGTTAGAAAGAACCTGATTTAACTTGCAAACTCTTGCCATGGGCTTTAAAATCCAAGGCTTATTAACAAATAAAGCCAAAATGTATTAGTTGTCTCAGACTTTTAGGCCACTTAAGCCTCAACGTACATTCATTCAGCACTCCGTTTAACGCAAAGTTTCCAATGAAAGAATACCTTTCAAAACTGAATTTGACCATTCCTGACACACTCTTTTGGTTTTGGCAGTGTTGTATTGTCTTTTCAGACTTATATTTTGATTCAGACAAGCAAATTTCCCAGTCAAATGAGTGGAATATTGAGAAAATGGTCTTTGAGAAATATTTGAACCCTAATCCTAACTAGCAAAACCCAAAGCTAGGGTTAGGGTTTTATTCCCGTACAATGTAGACAGTTTTTGATGGCATGGCTGTGTTTTAGGGCTGAAAGGATACTTAGGAATATAGTTCTTTCAATGTTTTCTAAACATTTTTTTCTGACCTATATGGCTGTATACAGTGCTTTGCTCCAAACAGGAATGGTGTCTGAATTGCCCGACAAGCAACAGTTAGAAAGAACCTGATTTAACTTGCAAACTCTTGCCATGGGCTTTAAAATCCAAGGCTTATTAACAAATAAAGCCAAAATGTATTAGTTGTCTCAGACTTTTAGGCCACTTAAGCCTAAACGTACATTCATTCAGCATTCCGTTTAACGCAAAGTTTCCAATGAAAGAATACCTTTCAAAACTGAATTTGACCATTCCTGACACACTCTTTTGGTTTTGGCAGTGTTGTATTGTCTTTTCAGACTTATATTTTGATTCAGACAAGCAAATTTCCCAGTCAAATGAGTGGAATATTGAGAAAATGGTCTTTGAGAAATATTTGAACCCTAACCCTAACTAGCAAAACCCGAAGCTAGGGTTAGGGTTTTATTCCCGTACAATGTAGACAGTTTTTGATGGCATGGCTGTGTTTTAGGGCTGAAAGGATACTTAGGAATATAGTTCTTTCAATGTTTTCTAAACATTTTTTTCTGAGCTATATGGCTGTATACAGTGCTTTGCTCCAAAAAGGAATGGTGTCTGAATTGCCCGACAAGCAGCAGTTAGAAAGAACCTGATTTAACTTGCAAACTCTTGCCATGGGCTTTAAAATCCAAGGCTTATTAACAAATAAAGCCAAAATGTATTAGTTGTCTCAGACTTTTAGGCCACTTAAGCCTCAACGTACATTCATTCAGCACTCCATTTAACGCAAAGTTTCCAATGAAAGAATACCTTTCAAAACTGAATTTGACCATTCCTGACACACTCTTTTGGTTTTGGCTGTGTTGTATTGTCTTTTCAGACTTATATTTTGATTCAGACAAGCAAATTTCCCAGTCAAATGAGTGGAATATTGAGAAAATGGTCTTTGAGAAATATTTGAACCCTAACCCTAACTAGCAAAACCCGAAGCTAGGGTTAGGGTTTTATTTCCGTACAATGTAGACAGTTTTTGATGGCATGGCTGTGTTTTAGGGCTGAAAGGATACTTAGGAATATAGTTCTTTCAATGTTTTCTAAACATTTTTTTCTGACCTATATGGCTGTATACAGTGCTTTGCTCCAAAAAGGAATGGTGTCTGAATTGCCCGACAAGCAGCAGTTAGAAAGAACCTGATTTAACTTGCAAACTCTTGCCATGGGCTTTAAAATCCAAGGCTTATTAACAAATAAAGCCAAAATGTATTAGTTGTCTCAGACTTTTAGGCCACTTAAGCCTCAACGTACATTCATTCAGCACTCCGTTTAACGCAAAGTTTCCAATGAAAGAATACCTTTCAAAACTGAATTTGACCATTCTTGACACACTCTTTTGGTTTTGGCAGTGTTGTATTGTCTTTTCAGACTTATATTTTGATTCAGACAAGCAAATTTCCCAGTGAAATGAGTGGAATATTGAGAAAATGGTCTTTGAGAAATATTTGAACCCTAACTAGCAAAACCCGAAGCTAGGGTTAGGGTTTTATTCCCGTACATAGTAGACAGTTTTTGATGGCATGGCTGTGTTTTAGGGCTGAAAGGATACTTAGGAATATAGTTCTTTCAATGTTTTCTAAACATTTTTTTCTGACCTATATGGCTGTATACAGTGCTTTCCTCCAAAAAGGAATGGTGTCTGAATTGCCCGACAAGCAGCAGTTAGAAAGAACCTGATTTAACTTGTAAACTCTTGCCATGGGCTTTAAAATCCAAGGCTCATTAACAAATAAAGCCAAAATGTATTAGTTGTCTCAGACTTTTAGGCCACTTAAGCCTCAACGTACATTCATTCAGCACTCCGTTTAACGCAAAGTTTCCAATGAAAGAATACCTTTCAAAACTGAATTTGACCATTCCTGACACACCCTTTTGGTTTTGGCAGTGTTGTATTGTCTTTTCAGACTTATATTTTGATTCAGACAAGCAGATTTCCCAGTCAAATGAGTGGAATATTGAGAAAATGGTCTTTGAGAAATATTTGAACCCTAACCCTAACTAGCAAAACCCGAAGCTAGGGTTAGGGTTTTATTCCCGTACAATGTAGACAGTTTTTGATGGCATGGCTGTGTTTTAGGGCTGAAAGGATACTTAGGAATATAGTTCTTTCAATGTTTTCTAAACATTTTTTTCTGACCTATATGGCTGTATACAGTGCTTTGCTCCAAAAAGGAATGGTGTCTGAATTGCCGACAAGCAGCAGTTAGAAAGAACCTGATTTAACTTGCAAACTCTTGCCATGGGCTTTAAAATCCAAGGCTTATTAACAAATAAAGCCAAAATGTATTAGTTGTCTCAGACTTTTAGGCCACTTAAGCCTCAACGTACATTCATTCAGCACTCCGTTTAACGCAAAGTTTCCAATGAAAGAATACCTTTCAAAACTGAATTTGACCATTCCTGACACACTCTTTTGGTTTTGGCAGTGTTGTATTGTCTTTTCAGACTTATATTTTGATTCAGACAAGCAAATTTCCCAGTGAAATGAGTGGAATATTGAGAAAATGGTCTTTGAGAAATATTTGAACCCTAACCCTAACTAGCAAAACCCAAAGCTTGGGTTAGGGTTTTATTCCCGTACAATGTAGACAGTTTTTGATGGCACGGCTGTGTTTTAGGGCTGAAAGGATACTTAGGAATATAGTTCTTTCAATGTTTTCTAAACATTTTTTTCTGACCTATATGGCTGTATACAGTGCTTTGCTCCAAAAAGGAATGGTGTCTGAATCGCCCGACAAGCAGCAGTTAGAAAGAACCTGATTTAACTTGCAAACTCTTGCCATGGGCTTTAAAATCCAAGGCTTATTAACAAATAAAGCCAAAATGTATTAGTTGTCTCAGACTTTTAGGCCACTTAAGCCTCAACGTACATTCATTCAGCACTCCGTTTAACGCAAAGTTTCCAATGAAAGAATACCTTTCAAAACTGAATTTGACCATTCCTGACACACTCTTTTGGTTTTGGCAGTGTTGTATTGTCTTTTCAGACTTATATTTTGATTCAGACAAGCAAATTTCCCAGTCACATGAGTGGAATATTGAGAAAATGGTCTTTGAGAAATATTTGAACCCTAACCCTAACTAGCAAAACCCGAAGCTAGGGTTAGGGTTTTATTCCCGTACAATGAAGACAGTTTTTGATGGCATGGCTGTGTTTTAGGGCTGAAAGGATACTTAGGAATATAGTTCTTTCAATGTTTTCTAAACATTTTTTTCTGACCTATATGGCTGTATACAGTGCTTTGCTCCAAAAAGGAATGGTGTCTGAATTGCCCGACAAGCAGCAGTTAGAAAGAACCTGATTTAACTTGCAAACTCTTGCCATGGGCTTTAAAATCCAAGGCTTATTAACAAATAAAGCCAAAATGTATTAGTTGTCTCAGACTTTTAGGCCACTTAAGCCTCAACGTACATTCATTCAGCACTCCGTTTAACGCAAAGTTTCCAATGAAAGAATACCTTTCAAAACTGAATTTGACCATTCTTGACACACTCTTTTGGTTTTGGCAGTGTTGTATTGTCTTTTCAGACTTATATTTTGATTCAGACAAGCAAATTTCCCAGTGAAATGAGTGGAATATTGAGAAAATGGTCTTTGAGAAATATTTGAACCCTAACTAGCAAAACCCGAAGCTAGGGTTAGGGTTTTATTCCCGTACATAGTAGACAGTTTTTGATGGCATGGCTGTGTTTTAGGGCTGAAAGGATACTTAGGAATATAGTTCTTTCAATGTTTTCTAAACATTTTTTTCTGACCTATATGGCTGTATACAGTGCTTTCCTCCAAAAAGGAATGGTGTCTGAATTGCCCGACAAGCAGCAGTTAGAAAGAACCTGATTTAACTTGTAAACTCTTGCCATGGGCTTTAAAATCCAAGGCTCATTAACAAATAAAGCCAAAATGTATTAGTTGTCTCAGACTTTTAGGCCACTTAAGCCTCAACGTACATTCATTCAGCACTCCGTTTAACGCAAAGTTTCCAATGAAAGAATACCTTTCAAAACTGAATTTGACCATTCCTGACACACTCTTTTGGTTTTGGCAGTGTTGTATTGTCTTTTCAGACTTATATTTTGATTCAGACAAGCACATTTCCCAGTCAAATGAGTGGAATATTGAGAAAATGGTCTTTGAGAAATATTTGAACCCTAACCCTAACTAGCAAAACCCGAAGCTAGGGTTAGGGTTTTATTCCCGTACAATGTAGACAGTTTTTGATGGCATGGCTGTGTTTTAGGGCTGAAAGGATACTTAGGAATATAGTTCTTTCAATGTTTTCTAAACATTTTTTTCTGACCTATATGGCTGTATACAGTGCTTTGCTCCAAAAAGGAATGGTGTCTGAATTGCCCGACAAGCAGCAGTTAGAAAGAACCTGATTTAACTTGCAAACTCTTGCCATGGGCTTTAAAATCCAAGGCTTATTAACAAATAAAGCCAAAATGTATTAGTTGTCTCAGACTTTTAGGCCACTTAAGCCTCAACGTACATTCATTCAGCACTCCGTTTAACGCAAAGTTTCCAATGAAAGAATACCTTTCAAAACTGAATTTGACCATTCCTGACACACTCTTTTGGTTTTGGCAGTGTTGTATTGTCTTTTCAGACTTATATTTTGATTCAGACAAGCAAATTTCCCAGTGAAATGAGTGGAATATTGAGAAAATGGTCTTTGAGAAATATTTGAACCCTAACCCTAACTAGCAAAACCCAAAGCTTGGGTTAGGGTTTTATTCCCGTACAATGTAGACAGTTTTTGATGGCACCGCTGTGTTTTAGGGCTGAAAGGATACTTAGGAATATAGTTCTTTCAATGTTTTCTAAACATTTTTTTCTGACCTATATGGCTGTATACAGTGCTTTGCTCCAAAAAGGAATGGTGTCTGAATTGCCCGACAAGCAGCAGTTAGAAAGAACCTGATTTAACTTGCAAACTCTTGCCATGGGCTTTAAAATCCAAGGCTTATTAACAAATAAAGCCAAAATGTATTAGTTGTCTCAGACTTTTAGGCCACTTAAGCCTCAACGTACATTCATTCAGCACTCCGTTTAACGCAAAGTTTCCAATGAAAGAATACCTTTCAAAACTGAATTTGACCATTCCTGACACACTCTTTTGGTTTTGGCAGTGTTGTATTGTCTTTTCAGACTTATATTTTGATTCAGACAAGCAAATTTCCCAGTCACATGAGTGGAATATTGAGAAAATGGTCTTTGAGAAATATTTGAACCCTAACCCTAACTAGCAAAACCCGAAGCTAGGGTTAGGGTTTTATTCCCGTACAATGTAGACAGTTTTTGATGGCATGGCTGTGTTTTAGGGCTGAAAGGATACTTAGGAATATAGTTCTTTCAATGTTTTCTAAACATTTTATTCTGACCTATATGGCTGTATACAGTGCTTTGCTCCAAAAAGGAATGGTGTCTGAATTGCCTGACAAGCAGCAGTTAGAAAGAACCTGATTTAACTTGCAAACTCTTGCCATGGGCTTTAAAATCCAAGGCTTATTAACAAATAAAGCCAAAATGTATTAGTTGTCTCAGACTTTTAGGCCACTTAAGCCTCAACGTACATTCATTCAGCACTCCGTTTAACGCAAAGTTTCCAATGAAAGAATACCTTTCAAAACTGAATTTGACCATTCCTGACACACTCTTTTGGTTTTGGCAGTGTTGTATTGTCTTTTCAGACTTATATTTTGATTCAGACAAGCAAATTTCCCAGTGAAATGAGTGGAATATTGAGAAAATGGTCTTTGAGAAATATTTGAACCCTAACCCTAACTAGCAAAACCCAAAGCTTGGGTTAGGGTTTTATTCCCGTACAATGTAGACAGTTTTTGATGGCACGGCTGTGTTTTAGGGCTGAAAGGATACTTAGGAATATAGTTCTTTCAATGTTTTCTAAACATTTTTTTCTGACCTATATGGCTGTATACAGTGCTTTGCTCCAAAAAGGAATGGTGTCTGAATTGCCCGACAAGCAGCAGTTAGAAAGAACCTGATTTAACTTGCAAACTCTTGCCATGGGCTTTAAAATCCAAGGCTTATTAACAAATAAAGCCAAAATGTATTAGTTGTCTCAGACTTTTAGGCCACTTAAGCCTCAACGTACATTCATTCAGCACTCCGTTTAACGCAAAGTTTCCAATGAAAGAATACCTTTCAAAACTGAATTTGACCATTCCTGACACACTCTTTTGGTTTTGGCAGTGTTGTATTGTCTTTTCAGACTTATATTTTGATTCAGACAAGCAAATTTCCCAGTCACATGAGTGGAATATTGAGAAAATGGTCTTTGAGAAATATTTGAACCCTAACCCTAACTAGCAAAACCCGAAGCTAGGGTTAGGGTTTTATTCCCGTACAATGTAGACAGTTTTTGATGGCATGGCTGTGTTTTAGGGCTGAAAGGATACTTAGGAATATAGTTCTTTCAATGTTTTCTAAACATTTTTTTCTGACCTATATGGCTGTATACAGTGCTTTCCTCCAAAAAGGAATGGTGTCTGAATTGCCCGACAAGCAGCAGTTAGAAAGAACCTGATTTAACTTGTAAACTCTTGCCATGGGCTTTAAAATCCAAGGCTCATTAACAAATAAAGCCAAAATGTATTAGTTGTCTCAGACTTTTAGGCCACTTAAGCCTCAACGTACATTCATTCAGCACTCCGTTTAACGCAAAGTTTCCAATGAAAGAATACCTTTCAAAACTGAATTTGACCATTCCTGACACACTCTTTTGGTTTTGGCAGTGTTGTATTGTCTTTTCAGACTTATATTTTGATTCAGACAAGCAGATTTCCCAGTCAAATGAGTGGAATATTGAGAAAATGGTCTTTGAGAAATATTTGAACCCTAACCCTAACTAGCAAAACCCGAAGCTAGGGATAGGGTTTTATTCCCGTACAATGTAGACAGTTTTTGATGGCATGGCTGTGTTTTAGGGCTGAAAGGATACTTAGGAATATAGTTCTTTCAATGTTTTCTAAACATTTTTTTCTGACCTATATGGCTGTATACAGTGCTTTGCTCCAAAAAGGAATGGTGTCTGAATTGCCCGACAAGCAGCAGTTAGAAAGAACCTGATTTAACTTGCAAACTCTTGCCATGGGCTTTAAAATCCAAGGCTTATTAACAAATAAAGCCAAAATGTATTAGTTGTCTCAGACTTTTAGGCCACTTAAGCCTCAACGTACATTCATTCAGCACTCCGTTTAACGCAAAGTTTCCAATGAAAGAATACCTTTCAAAACTGAATTTGACCATTCCTGACACACTCTTTTGGTTTTGGCAGTGTTGTATTGTCTTTTCAGACTTATATTTTGATTCAGACAAGCAAATTTCCCAGTCAAATGAGTGGAATATTGAGAAAATGGTCTTTGAGAAATATTTGAACCCTAACCCTAACTAGCAAAACCCGAAGCTAGGGTTAGGGTTTTATTCCCGTACAACGTAGACAGTTTTTGATGGCATGGCTGTGTTTTAGGGCTGAAAGGATACTTAGGAATATAGTTCTTTCAATGTTTTCTAAACATTTTTTTCTGACCTATATGGCTGTATACAGTGCTTTGCTCCAAACAGGAATGGTGTCTGAATTGCCCGACAAGCAGCAGTTAGAAAGAACCTGATTTAACTTGCAAACTCTTGCCATGGGCTTTAAAATCCAAGGCTTATTAACAAATAAAGCCAAAATTATATGAGTTGTCTCAGACTTTAAGGCCACTTAAGCCTCAACGTACATTCATTCAGCACTCCGTTTAACGCAAAGTTTCCAATGAAAGAATACCTTTCAAAACTGAATTTGACCATTCCTGACACACTCTTTTGGTTTTGGCAGTGTTGTATTGTCTTTTCAGACTTATATTTTGATTCAGACAAGCAAATTTCCCAGTGAAATGAGTGGAATATTGAGAAAATGGTCTTTGAGAAATATTTGAACCCTAACCCTAACTAGCAAAACCCAAAGCTTGGGTTAGGGTTTTATTCCCGTACAATGTAGACAGTTTTTGATGGCACGGCTGTGTTTTAGGGCTGAAAGGATACTTAGGAATATAGTTCTTTCAATGTTTTCTAAACATTTTTTTCTGACCTATATGGCTGTATACAGTGCTTTGCTCCAAAAAGGAATGGTGTCTGAATTGCCCGACAAGCAGCAGTTAGAAAGAACCTGATTTAACTTGCAAACTCTTGCCATGGGCTTTAAAATCCAAGGCTTATTAACAAATAAAGCCAAAATGTATTAGTTGTCTCAGACTTTTAGGCCACTTAAGCCTCAACGTACATTCATTCAGCACTCCGTTTAACGCAAAGTTTCCAATGAAAGAATACCTTTCAAAACTGAATTTGACCATTCCTGACACACTCTTTTGGTTTTGGCAGTGTTGTATTGTCTTTTCAGACTTATATTTTGATTCAGACAAGCAAATTTCCCAGTCACATGAGTGGAATATTGAGAAAATGGTCTTTGAGAAATATTTGAACCCTAACCCTAACTAGCAAAACCCGAAGCTAGGGTTAGGGTTTTATTCCCGTACAATGTAGACAGTTTTTGATGGCATGGCTGTGTTTTAGGGCTGAAAGTATACTTAGGAATATAGTTCTTTCAATGTTTTCTAAACATTTTTTTCTGACCTATATGGCTGTATACAGTGCTTTGCTCCAAAAAGGAATGGTGTCTGAATTGCCCGACAAGCAGCAGTTAGAAAGAACCTGATTTAACTTGCAAACTCTTGCCATGGGCTTTAAAATCCAAGGCTTATTAACAAATAAAGCCAAAATGTATTAGTTGTCTCAGACTTTTAGG
Organism: Atractosteus spatula; assembly: GCF_055471065.1. Taxonomy (NCBI): domain Eukaryota; kingdom Metazoa; phylum Chordata; class Actinopteri; order Semionotiformes; family Lepisosteidae; genus Atractosteus; species Atractosteus spatula. The sequence goes on from NC_142711.1 coordinate 45,040,800, forward strand.
CCACTTAAGCCTCAACGTACATTCATTCAGCACTCCGTTTAACGCAAAGTTTCCAATGAAAGAATACCTTTCAAAACTGAATTTGACCATTCCTGACACACTCTTTTGGTTTTGGCAGTGTTGTATTGTCTTTTCAGACTTATATTTTGATTCAGACAAGCAAATTTCCCAGTCAAATGAGTGGAATATTGAGAAAATGGTCTTTGAGAAATATTTGAACCCTAACCCTAACTAGCAAAACCCGAAGCTAGGGTTAGGGTTTTATTCCCGTACAACGTAGACAGTTTTTGATGGCATGGCTGTGTTTTAGGGCTGAAAGGATACTTAGGAATATAGTTCTTTCAATGTTTTCTAAACATTTTTTTCTGACCTATATGGCTGTATACAGTGCTTTGCTCCAAACAGGAATGGTGTCTGAATTGCCCGACAAGCAGCAGTTAGAAAGAACCTGATTTAACTTGCAAACTCTTGCCATGGGCTTTAAAATCCAAGGCTTATTAACAAATAAAGCCAAAATGTATTAGTTGTCTCAGACTTTTAGGCCACTTAAGCCTCAACGTACATTCATTCAGCACTCCGTTTAACACAAAGTTTCCAATGAAAGAATACCTTTCAAAATTGAATTTGACCATTCCTGACACACTCTTTTGGTTTTGGCAGTGTTGTATTGTCTTTTCAGACTTATATTTTGATTCAGACAAGCAAATTTCCCAGTGAAATGAGTGGAATATTGAGAAAATGGTCTTTGAGAAATATTTGAACCCTAACCCTAACTAGCAAAACCCAAAGCTTGGGTTAGGGTTTTATTCCCGTACAATGTAGACAGTTTTTGATGGCACGGCTGTGTTTTAGGGCTGAAAGGATACTTAGGAATATAGTTCTTTCAATGTTTTCTAAACATTTTTTTCTGACCTATATGGCTGTATACAGTGCTTTGCTCCAAAAAGGAATGGTGTCTGAATTGCCCGACAAGCAGCAGTTAGAAAGAACCTGATTTAACTTGCAAACTCTTGCCATGGGCTTTAAAATCCAAGGCTTATTAACAAATAAAGCCAAAATGTATTAGTTCTCTCAGACTTTTAGGCCACTTAAACCTCAACGTACATTCATTCAGCACTACGTTTAACGCAAAGTTTCCAATGAAAGAATACCTTTCAAAACTGAATTTGACCATTCCTGACACACTCTTTTGGTTTTGGCAGTGTTGTATTGTCTTTTCAGACTTATATTTTGATTCAGACAAGCAAATTTCCCAGTCAAATGAGTGGAATATTGAGAAAATGGTCTTTGAGAAATATTTGAACCCTAACCCTAACTAGCAAAACCCGAAGCTAGGGTTAGGGTTTTATTCCCGTACAACGTAGACAGTTTTTGATGGCATGGCTGTGTTTTAGGGCTGAAAGGATACTTAGGAATATAGTTCTTTCAATGTTTTCTAAACATTTTTTTCTGACCTATATGGCTGTATACAGTGCTTTGCTCCAAACAGGAATGGTGTCTGAATTGCCCGACAAGCAGCAGTTAGAAAGAACCTGATTTAACTTGCAAACTCTTGCCATGGGCTTTAAAATCCAAGGCTTATTAACAAATAAAGCCAAAATGTATTAGTTGTCTCATACTTTTAGGCCACTTAAGCCTCAACGTACATTCATTCAGCACTCCGTTTAACACAAAGTTTCCAATGAAAGAATACCTTTCAAAACTGAATTTGACCATTCCTGACACACTCTTTTGGTTTTGACAGTGTTGTATTGTCTTTTCAGACTTATATTTTGATTCAGACAAGCAAATTTCCCAGTCAAATGAGTGGAATATTGAGAAAATAGTCTTTGAGAAATATTTGAACCCTAACCCTAACTAGCAAAACCCGAAGCTTGGGTTAGGGTTTTATTCCCGTACAATGTGGACAGTTTTTGATGGCATGGCTGTGTTTTAGGGCTGAAAGGATACTTAGGAATATAGTTCTTTCAATGTTTTCTAAACATTTTTTTCTGACCTATATGGCTGTATACAGTGCTTTGCTCCAAAAAGGAATGGTGTCTGAATTGCCCGACAAGCAGCAGTTAGAAAGAACCTGATTTAACTTGCAAACTCTTGCCATGGGCTTTAAAATCCAAGGCTTATTAACAAATAAAGCCAAAATGTATTAGTTGTCTCAGACTTTTAGGCCACTTAAGCCTCAACGTACATTCATTCAGCACTCCGTTTAACGCAAAGTTTCCAATGAAAGAATACCTTTCAAAACTGAATTTGACCATTCCTGACACACTCTTTTGGTTTTGGCAGTGTTGTATTGTCTTTTCAGACTTATATTTTGATTCAGACAAGCACATTTCCCAGTCAAATGAGTGGAATATTGAGAAAATGGTCTTTGAGAAATATTTGAACCCTAACCCTAACTAGCAAAACCCGAAGCTAGGGTTAGGGTTTTATTCCCGTACAATGTAGACAGTTTTTGATGGCATGGCTGTGTTTTAGGGCTGAAAGGATACTTAGGAATATAGTTCTTTCAATGTTTCCTAAACATTTTTTTCTGACCTATATGGCTGTATACAGTGCTTTGCTCCAAAAAGGAATGGTGTCTGAATTGCCCGACAAGCAGCAGTTAGAAAGAACCTGATTTAACTTGCAAACTCTTGCCATGGGCTTTGAAATCCAAGGCTTATTAACAAAAAAAGCCAAAATGTATTAGTTGTCTCAGACTTTTAGGCCACTTAAGCCTCAACGTACATTCATTCAGCACTCCGTTTAACGCAAAGTTTCCAATGAAAGAATACCTTTCAAAACTGAATTTGACCATTCCTGACACACTCTTTTGGTTTTGGCAGTGTTGTATTGTCTTTTCAGACTTATATTTTGATTCAGACAAGCAAATTTCCCAGTCAAATGAGTGGAATATTGAGAAAATGGTCTTTGAGAAATATTTGAACCCTAACCCTAACTAGCAAAACCCGAAGCTAGGGTAAGGGTTTTATTCCCGTACAATGTAGACAGTTTTTGATGGCATGGCTGTGTTTTAGGGCTGAAAGGATACTTAGGAATATAGTTCTTTCAATGTTTTCTAAACATTTTTTTCTGACCTATATGGCTGTATACAGTGCTTTGCTCCAAACAGGAATGGTGTCTGAATTGCCCGACAAGCAACAGTTAGAAAGAACCTGATTTAACTTGCAAACTCTTGCCATGGGCTTTAAAATCCAAGGCTTATTAACAAATAAAGCCAAAATGTATTAGTTGTCTCAGACTTTTAGGCCACTTAAGCCTCAACGTACATTCATTCAGCACTCCGTTTAACGCAAAGTTTCCAATGAAAGAATACCTTTCAAAACTGAATTTGACCATTCCTGACACACTCTTTTGGTTTTGGCAGTGTTGTATTGTCTTTTCAGACTTATATTTTGATTCAGACAAGCAAATTTCCCATTCAAATGAGTGGAATATTGAGAAAATGGTCTTTGAGAAATATTTGAACCCTAACCCTAACTAGCAAAACCCGAAGCTAGGGTTAGGGTTTTATTCCCGTACAATGTAGACAGTTTTTGATGGCATGGCTGTGTTTTAGGGCTGAAAGGATACTTAGGAATATAGTTCTTTCAATGTTTTCTAAACATTTTTTTCTGACCTATATGGCTGTATACAGTGCTTTGCTCCAAAAAGGAATGGTGTCTGAATTGCCCGACAAGCAACAGTTAGAAAGAACCTGATTTAACTTGCAAACTCTTGCCATGGGCTTTAAAATCCAAGGCTTATTAACAAATTAAGCCAAAATGTATTAGTTGTCTCAGACTTTTAGGCCACTTAAGCCTCAACGTACATTCATTCAGCACTCCGTTTAACGCAAAGTTTCCAATGAAAGAATACCTTTCAAAACTGAATTTGACCATTCCTGACACACTCTTTTGGTTTTGGCAGTGTTGTATTGTCTTTTCAGACTTATATTTTGATTCAGACAAGCAAATTTCCCAGTCAAATGAGTGGAATATTGAGAAAATGGTCTTTGAGAAATATTTGAACCCTAACCCTAACTAGCAAAACCCGAAGCTAGGGTTAGGGTTTTATTCCCGTACAATGTAGACAGTTTTTGATGGCATGGCTGTGTTTTAGGGCTGAAAGGATACTTAGGAATATAGTTCTTTCAATGTTTTCTAAACATTTTTTTCTGACCTATATGGCTGTATACAGTGCTTTGCTCCAAAAAGGAATGGTGTCTGAATTGCCCGACAATCAGCAGTTAGAAAGAACCTGATTTAACTTGCAAACTCTTGCCATGGGCTTTAAAATCCAAGGCTTATTAACAAATAAAGCCAAAATGTATTAGTTGTCTCAGACTTTTAGGCCACTTAAGCCTCAACGTACATTCATTCAGCACTCCGTTTATTGCAAAGTTTCCAATGAAAGAATACCTTTCAAAACTGAATTTGACCATTCCTGACACACTCTTTTGGTTTTGGCAGTGTTGTATTGTCTTTTCAGACTTATATTTTGATTCAGACAAGCAAATTTCCCAGTCAAATGAGTGGAATATTGAGAAAATGGTATTTGAGAAATATTTTAACCCTAACCCTAACTAGCAAAACCCGAAGCTAGGGTTAGGGTTTTATTCCCGTACAATGTAGACAGTTTTTGATGGCATGGCTGTGTTTTAGGGCTGAAAGGATACTTAGGAATATAGTTCTTTCAATGTTTTCTAAACATTTTTTTCTGACCTATATGGCTGTATACAGTGCTTTGCTCCAAAAAGGAATGGTGTCTGAATTGCCCGACAAGCAGCAGTTAGAAAGAACCTGATTTAACTTGCAAACTCTTGCCATGGGCTTTAAAATCCAAGGCTTATTAACAAATAAAACCAAAATGTATTAGTTGTCTCAGATTTTTAGGCCACTTAAGCCTCAACGTACATTCATTCAGCACTCCGTTTAACGCAAAGTTTCCAATGAAAGAATACCTTTCAAAACTGAATTTGACCATTCCTGACACACTCTTTTGGTTTTGGCAGTGTTGTATTGTCTTTTCAGACTTATATTTTGATTCAGACAAGCAAATTTCCCAGTCAAATGAGTGGAATATTGAGAAAATGGTCTTTGAGAAATATTTGAACCCTAACCCTAACTAGCAAAACCCGAAGCTAGGGTTAGGGTTTTATTCCCGTACAATGTAGACAGTTCTTGATGGCATGGCTGTGTATTAGGGCTGAAAGGATACTTAGGAATATAGTTCTTTCAATGTTTTCTAAACATTTTTTTCTGACCTATATGGCTGTATACAGTGCTTTGCTCCAAAAAGGAATGGTGTCTGAATTGCCCGACAAGCAGCAGTTAGAAAGAACCTGATTTAACTTGCAAACTCTTGCCATGGGCTTTAAAATTCAAGGCTTATTAACAAATAAAGCCAAAATGTATTAGTTGTCTCAGACTTTTAGGCCACTTAAGCCTCAACGTACATTCATTCAGCACTCCGTTTAACGCAAAGTTTCCAATGAAAGAATACCTTTCAAAACTGAATTTGACCATTCCTGACACACTCTTTTGGTTTTGGCAGTGTTGTATTGTCTTTTCAGACTTATATTTTGATTCAGACAAGCAAATTTCCCAGTCAAATGAGTGGAATATTGAGAAAATGGTCTTTGAGAAATATTTGAACCCTAACCCTAACTAGCAAAACCCGAAGCTAGGGTTAGGGTTTTAATCCCGTACAATGTAGACAGTTTTTGATGGCATGGCTATGTTTTAAGGCTGAAAGGATACTTAGGAATATAGTTCTTTCCATGTTTTCGAAACATTTTTTTCTGACCTATATGGCTGTATACAGTGCTTTGCTCCAAAAAGGAATGGTGTCTGAATTGCCCGACAAGCAACAGTTAGAAAGAACCTGACTTAACTTGTAAACTCTTGCCATGGGCTTTAAAATCCAAGGCTTATTAACAAATAAAGCCAAAATGTATTAGTTGTCTCAGACTTTTAGGCCACTTAAGCCTCAACGTACATTCATTCAGCACTCCGTTTAACGCAAAGTTTCCTATGAAAGAATACCTTTCAAAACTGAATTTGACCATTCCTGACACACTCTTTTGGTTTTGGCAGTGTTGTATTGTCTTTTCAGACTTATATTTTGATTCAGACAAGCAAATTTCCCAGTCAAATGAGTGGAATATTGAGAAAATGGTCTTTGAGAAATATTTGAACCCTAACCCTAACTAGCAAAACCCGAAGCTAGGGTTAGGGTTTTATTCCCGTACAGTGTAGACAGTTTTTGATGGCATGGCTGTGTTTTAGGGCTGAAAGGATACTTAGGAATATAGTTCTTTCAATGTTTCCTAAACATTTTTTTCTGACCTATATGGCTGTATACAGTGCTTTGCTCCAAAAAGGAATGGTGTCTGAATTGCCCGACAAGCAGCAGTTAGAAAGAACCTGATTTAACTTGCAAACTCTTGCCATGGGCTTTAAAATCCAAGGCTTATTAACAAATAAAGCCAAAATGTATTAGTTGTCTCAGACTTTTAGGCCACTTAAGCCTCAACGTACATTCATTCAGCACTCCGTTTAACGCAAAGTTTCCAATGAAAGAATACCTTTCAAAACTGAATTTGACCATTCCTGACACACTCTTTTGGTTTTGGCAGTGTTGTATTGTCTTTTCAGACTTATATTTTGATTCAGACAAGCAAATTTCCCAGTCAAATGAGTGGAATATTGAGAAAATGGTCTTTGAGAATTATTTGAACCCTAACCCTAACTAGCAAAACCCGAAGCTAGGGTTAGGGTTTTATTTCCGTACAATGAAGACAGTTTTTGATGGCATGGCTGTGTTTTAGGGCTGAAAGGATACTTAGGAATATAGTTCTTTCAATGTTTTCTAAACATTTTTTTCTGACCTATATGGCTGTATACAGTGCTTTGCTCCAAAAAGGAATGGTGTCTGAATTGCCCGACAAGCAGCAGTTGGAAAGAACCTGATTTAACTTGCAAACTCTTGCCATGGGCTTTAAAATCCAAGGCTTATTAACAAATAAAGCCAAAATGTATTAGTTGTCTCAGACTTTTAGGCCACTTAAGCCTCAACGTACATTCATTCAGCACTCCGTTTAACGCAAAGTTTCCAATGAAAGAATACCTTTCAAAACTGAATTTGACCATTCTTGACACACTCTTTTGGTTTTGGCAGTGTTGTATTGTCTTTTCAGACTTATATTTTGATTCAGACAAGCAAATTTCCCAGTCAAATGAGTGGAATATTGAGAAAATGGTCTTTGAGAAATATTTGAACCCTAACCCTAACTAGCAAAACCCGAAGCTAGGGTTAGGGTTTTATTCCCGTACAATGTAGACAGTTTTTGATGGCATGGCTGTGTTTTAGGGCTGAAAGGATACTTAGGAATATAGTTCTTTCAATGTTTTCTAAACATTTTTTTCTGACCTATATGGCTGTATACAGTGCTTTGCTCCAAAAAGGAATGGTGTCTGAATTGCCCGACAAGCAGCAGTTAGAAAGAACCTGATTTAACTTGCAAACTCTTGCCATGGGCTTTAAAATTCAAGGCTTATTAACAAATAAAGCCAAAATGTATTAGTTGTCTCAGACTTTTAGGCCACTTAAGCCTCAACGTACATTCATTCAGCACTCCGTTTAACGCAAAGTTTCCAATGAAAGAATACCTTTCAAAACTGAATTTGACCATTCCTGACACACTCCTTTGGTTTTGGCTGTGTTGTATTGTTTTTTCAGTCTTATATTTTGATTCAGACAAGCAAATTTCCCAGTCAAATGAGTGGAATATTGAGAAAATGGTCTTTGAGAAATATTTGAACCCTAACCCTAACTAGCAAAACCCGAAGCTAGGGTTAGGGTTTTATTCCCGTACAATGTAGACAGTTTTTGATGGCATGGCTGTGTTTTAGGGCTGAAAGGATACTTAGGAATATAGTTCTTTCAATGTTTTCTAAACATTTTTTTCTGACCTATATGGCTGTATACAGTGCTTTGCTCCAAAAAGGAATGGTGTCTGAATTGCCCGACAAGCAGCAGTTAGAAAGAACCTGATTTAACTTGCAAACTCTTGCCATGGGCTTTAAAATCCAAGGCTTATTAACAAATAAAGCCAAAATGTATTAGTTGTCTCAGACTTTTAGGCCACTTAAGCCTCAACGTACATTCATTCAGCACTCCGTTTAACGCAAAGTTTCCAATGAAAGAATACCTTTCAAAACTGAATTTGACCATTCCTGACACACTCTTTTGGTTTTGGCAGTGTTGTATTGTCTTTTCAGACTTATATTTTGATTCAGACAAGCAAATTTCCCAGTCAAATGAGTGGAATATTGAGAAAATGGTCTTTGAGAAATATTTGAACCCTAACCCTAACTAGCAAAACCCGAAGCTAGGGTTAGGGTTTTATTCCCGTACAATGTAGACAGTTTTTGATGGCATGGCTGTGTTTTAGGGCTGAAAGGATACTTAGGAATATAGTTCTTTCAATGTTTCCTAAACATTTTTTTCTGACCTATATGGCTGTATACAGTGCTTTGCTCCAAAAAGGAATGGTGTCTGAATTGCCCGACAAGCAGCAGTTAGAAAGAACCTGATTTAACTTGCAAACTCTTGCCATGGGCTTTAAAATCCAAGGCTTATTAACAAATAAAGCCAAAATGTATTAGTTGTCTCAGACTTTTAGGCCACTTAAGCCTCAACGTACATTCATTCAGCACTCCGTTTAACGCAAAGTTTCCAATGAAAGAATACCTTTCAAAACTGAATTTGACCATTCCTGACACACTCTTTTGGTTTTGGCAGTGTTGTATTGTCTTTTCAGACTTATATTTTGATTCAGACAAGCAAATTTCCCAGTCAAATGAGTGGAATATTGAGAAAATGGTCTTTGAGAATTATTTGAACCCTAACCCTAACTAGCAAAACCCGAAGCTAGGGTTAGGGTTTTATTTCCGTACAATGAAGACAGTTTTTGATGGCATGGCTGTGTTTTAGGGCTGAAAGGATACTTAGGAATATAGTTCTTTCAATGTTTTCTAAACATTTTTTTCTGACCTATATGGCTGTATACAGTGCTTTGCTCCAAAAAGGAATGGTGTCTGAATTGCCCGACAAGCAACAGTTAGAAAGAACCTGACTTAACTTGTAAACTCTTGCCATGGGCTTTAAAATCCAAGGCTTATTAACAAATAAAGCCAAAATGTATTAGTTGTCTCAGACTTTTAGGCCACTTAAGCCTCAACGTACATTCATTCAGCACTCCGTTTAACGCAAAGTTTCCAATGAAAGAATACCTTTCAAAACTGAATTTGACCATTCCTGACACACTCTTTTGGTTTTGGCAGTGTTGTATTGTCTTTTCAGACTTATATTTTGATTCAGACAAGCAAATTTCCCAGTCAAATGAGTGGAATATTGAGAAAATGGTCTTTGAGAAATATTTGAACCCTAACCCTAACTAGCAAAACCCGAAGCTAGGGTTAGGGTTTTATTCCCGTACAACGTAGACAGTTTTTGATGGCATGGCTGTGTTTTAGGGCTGAAAGGATACTTAGGAATATAGTTCTTTCAATGTTTTCTAAACATTTTTTTCTGACCTATATGGCTGTATACAGTGCTTTGCTCCAAACAGGAATGGTGTCTGAATTGCCCGACAAGCAACAGTTAGAAAGAACCTGATTTAACTTGCAAACTCTTGCCATGGGCTTTAAAATCCAAGGCTTATTAACAAATAAAGCCAAAATGTATTAGTTGTCTCAGACTTTTAGGCCACTTAAGCCTCAACGTACATTCATTCAGCACTCTGTTTAACGCAAAGTTTCCAATGAAAGAATACCTTTCAAAACTGAATTTGACCATTCCTGACACACTCTTTTGGTTTTGGCAGTGTTGTATTGTCTTTTCAGACTTATATTTTGATTCAGACAAGCAAATTTCCCAGTCAAATGAGTGGAATATTGAGAAAATGGTCTTTGAGAAATATTTGAACCCTAACCCTAACTAGCAAAACCCGAAGCTAGGGTTAGGGTTTTATTTCCGTACAATGAAGACAGTTTTTGATGGCATGGCTGTGTTTTAGGGCTGAAAGGATACTTAGGAATATAGTTCTTTCAATGTTTTCTAAACATTTTTTTCTGACCTATATGGCTGTATACAGTGCTTTGCTCCAAAAACGAATGGTGTCTGAATTGCCCGACAAGCAGCAGTTGGAAAGAACCTGATTTAACTTGCAAACTCTTGCCATGGGCTTTAAAATCCAAGGCTTATTAACAAATAAAGCCAAAATGTATTAGTTGTCTCAGACTTTTAGGCCACTTAAGCCTCAATGTACATTCATTCAGCACTCCGTTTAACGCAAAGTTTCCAATGAAAGAATACCTTTCAAAACTGAATTTGACCATTCCTGACACACTCTTTTGGTTTTGGCAGTGTTCTATTGTCTTTTCAGACTTATATTTTGATTCAGACAAGCAAATTTCCCAGTCAAATGAGTGGAATATTGAGAAAATGGTCTTTGAGAAATATTTGAACCCTAACCCTAACTAGCAAAACCCGAAGCTAGGGTTAGGGTTTTATTCCCGTACAACGTAGACAGTTTTTGATGGCATGGCTGTGTTTTAGGGCTGAAAGGATACTTAGGAATATAGTTCTTTCAATGTTTTCTAAACATTTTTTTCTGACCTATATGGCTGTATACAGTGCTTTGCTCCAAACAGGAATGGTGTCTGAATTGCCCGACAAGCAACAGTTAGAAAGAACCTGATTTAACTTGCAAACTCTTGCCATGGGCTTTAAAATCCAAGGCTTATTAACAAATAAAGCCAAAATGTATTAGTTGTCTCAGACTTTTAGGCCACTTAAGCCTCAACGTACATTCATTCAGCACTCCGTTTAACGCAAAGTTTCCAATGAAAGAATACCTTTCAAAACTGAATTTGACCATTCCTGACACACTCTTTTGGTTTTGGCTGTGTTGTATTGTTTTTTCAGACTTATATTTTGATTCAGACAAGCAAATTTCCCAGTCAAATGAGTGGAATATTGAGAAAATGGTCTTTGAGAAATATTTGAACCCTAACCCTAACTAGCAAAACCCGAAGCTAGGGTTAGGGTTTTATTCCCGTACAATGTAGACAGTTTTTGATGGCATGGCTGTGTTTTAGGGCTGAAAGGATACTTAGGAATATAGTTCTTTCAATGTTTTCTAAACATTTTTTTCTGACCTATATGGCTGTATACAGTGCTTTGCTCCAAAAAGGAATGGTGTCTGAATTGCCCGACAAGCAGCAGTTAGAAAGAACCTGATTTAACTTGTAAACTCTTGCCATGGGCTTTAAAATCCAAGGCTCATTAACAAATAAAGCCAAAATGTATTAGTTGTCTCAGACTTTTAGGCCACTTAAGCCTCAACGTACATTCATTCAGCACTCCGTTTAACGCAAAGTTTCCAATGAAAGAATACCTTTCAAAACTGAATTTGACCATTCCTGACACACTCTTTTGGTTTTGGCAGTGTTGTATTGTCTTTTCAGACTTATATTTTGATTCAGACAAGCAAATTTCCCAGTCAAATGAGTGGAATATTGAGAAAATGGTCTTTGAGAAATATTTGAACCCTAACCCTAACTAGCAAAACCCGAAGCTAGGGTTAGGGTTTTATTCCCGTACAATGTAGACAGTTTTTGATGGCATAGCTGTGTTTTAGGGCTGAAAGGATACTTAGGAATATAGTTCTTTCAATGTTTTCTAAACATTTTTTTCTGACCTATATGGCTGTATACAGTGCTTTGCTCCAAAAAGGAATGGTGTCTGAATTGCCCGACAAGCAGCAGTTAGAAAGAACCTGATTTAACTTGCAAACTCTTGCCATGGGCTTTAAAATCCAAGGCTTATTAACAAATAACGCCAAAATGTATTAGTTGTCTCAGACTTTTAGGCCACTTAAGCCTCAACGTACATTCATTCAGCACTCCGTTTAACGCAAAGTTTCCAATGAAAGAATACCTTTCAAAACTGAATTTGACCATTCCTGACACACTCTTTTGGTTTTGGCTGTGTTGTATTGTCTTTACAGACTTATATTTTGATTCAGACAAGCAAATTTCCCAGTCAAATGAGTGAAATATTGAGAAAATGGTCTTTGAGAAATATTTTAACCCTAACCCTAACTAGCAAAACCCGAAGCTAGGGTTAGGGTTTTATTCCCGTACAATGTAGACAGTTTTTGATGGCATGGCTGTGTTTTAGGGCTGAAAGGATACTTAGGAATATAGTTCTTTCAATGTTTTCTAAACATTTTTTTCTGACCTATATGGCTGTATACAGTGCTTTGCTCCAAAAAGGAATGGTGTCTGAATTGCCCGACAAGCAGCAGTTAGAAAGAACCTGATTTAACTTGCAAACTCTTGCCATGGGCTTTAAAATCCAAGGCTTATTAACAAATAAAGCCAAAATGTATTAGTTGTCTCAGACTTTTAGGCCACTTAAGCCTCAACGTACATTCATTCAGCACTCCGTTTATTGCAAAGTTTCCAATGAAAGAATACCTTTCAAAACTGAATTTGACCATTCCTGACACACTCTTTTGGTTTTGGCAGTGTTGTATTGTCTTTTCAGACTTATATTTTGATTCAGACAAGCAAATTTCCCAGTCAAATGAGTGGAATATTGAGAAAATGGTATTTGAGAAATATTTTAACCCTAACCCTAACTAGCAAAACCCGAAGCTAGGGTTAGGGTTTTATTCCCGTACAATGTAGACAGTTTTTGATGGCATGGCTGTGTTTTAGGGCTGAAAGGATACTTAGGAATATAGTTCTTTCAATGTTTTCTAAACATTTTTTTCTGACCTATATGGCTGTATACAGTGCTTTGCTCCAAAAAGGAATGGTGTCTGAATTGCCCGACAAGCAGCAGTTAGAAAGAACCTGATTTAACTTGCAAACTCTTGCCATGGGCTTTAAAATCCAAGGCTTATTAACAAATAAAACCAAAATGTATTAGTTGTCTCAGATTTTTAGGCCACTTAAGCCTCAACGTACATTCATTCAGCACTCCGTTTAACGCAAAGTTTCCAATGAAAGAATACCTTTCAAAACTGAATTTGACCATTCCTGACACACTCTTTTGGTTTTGGCAGTGTTGTATTGTCTTTTCAGACTTATATTTTGATTCAGACAAGCAAATTTCCCAGTCAAATGAGTGGAATATTGAGAAAATGGTCTTTGAGAAATATTTGAACCCTAACCCTAACTAGCAAAACCCGAAGCTAGGGTTAGGGTTTTATTCCCGTACAATGTAGACAGTTCTTGATGGCATGGCTGTGTTTTAGGGCTGAAAGGATACTTAGGAATATAGTTCTTTCAATGTTTTCTAAACATTTTTTTCTGACCTATATGGCTGTATACAGTGCTTTGCTCCAAAAAGGAATGGTGTCTGAATTGCCCGACAAGCAGCAGTTAGAAAGAACCTGATTTAACTTGCAAACTCTTGCCATGGGCTTTAAAATTCAAGGCTTATTAACAAATAAAGCCAAAATGTATTAGTTGTCTCAGACTTTTAGGCCACTTAAGCCTCAACGTACATTCATTCAGCACTCCGTTTAACGCAAAGTTTCCAATGAAAGAATACCTTTCAAAACTGAATTTGACCATTCCTGACACACTCTTTTGGTTTTGGCAGTGTTGTATTGTCTTTTCAGACTTATATTTTGATTCAGACAAGCAAATTTCCCAGTCAAATGAGTGGAATATTGAGAAAATGGTCTTTGAGAAATATTTGAACCCTAACCCTAACTAGCAAAACCCGAAGCTAGGGTTAGGGTTTTAATCCCGTACAATGTAGACAGTTTTTGATGGCATGGCTGTGTTTTAAGGCTGAAAGGATACTTAGGAATATAGTTCTTTCCATGTTTTCGAAACATTTTTTTCTGACCTATATGGCTGTATACAGTGCTTTGCTCCAAAAAGGAATGGTGTCTGAATTGCCCGACAAGCAACAGTTAGAAAGAACCTGACTTAACTTGTAAACTCTTGCCATGGGCTTTAAAATCCAAGGCTTATTAACAAATAAAGCCAAAATGTATTAGTTGTCTCAGACTTTTAGGCCACTTAAGCCTCAACGTACATTCATTCAGCACTCCGTTTAACGCAAAGTTTCCTATGAAAGAATACCTTTCAAAACTGAATTTGACCATTCCTGACACACTCTTTTGGTTTTGGCAGTGTTGTATTGTCTTTTCAGACTTATATTTTGATTCAGACAAGCAAATTTCCCAGTCAAATGAGTGGAATATTGAGAAAATGGTCTTTGAGAAATATTTGAACCCTAACCCTAACTAGCAAAACCCGAAGCTAGGGTTAGGGTTTTATTCCCGTACAGTGTAGACAGTTTTTGATGGCATGGCTGTGTTTTAGGGCTGAAAGGATACTTAGGAATATAGTTCTTTCAATGTTTCCTAAACATTTTTTTCTGACCTATATGGCTGTATACAGTGCTTTGCTCCAAAAAGGAATGGTGTCTGAATTGCCCGACAAGCAGCAGTTAGAAAGAACCTGATTTAACTTGCAAACTCTTGCCATGGGCTTTAAAATCCAAGGCTTATTAACAAATAAAGCCAAAATGTATTAGTTGTCTCAGACTTTTAGGCCACTTAAGCCTCAACGTACATTCATTCAGCACTCCGTTTAACGCAAAGTTTCCAATGAAAGAATACCTTTCAAAACTGAATTTGACCATTCCTGACACACTCTTTTGGTTTTGGCAGTGTTGTATTGTCTTTTCAGACTAATATTTTGATTCAGACAAGCAAATTTCCCAGTCAAATGAGTGGAATATTGAGAAAATGGTCTTTGAGAATTATTTGAACCCTAACCCTAACTAGCAAAACCCGAAGCTAGGGTTAGGGTTTTATTTCCGTACAATGAAGACAGTTTTTGATGGCATGGCTGTGTTTTAGGGCTGAAAGGATACTTAGGAATATAGTTCTTTCAATGTTTTCTAAACATTTTTTTCTGACCTATATGGCTGTATACAGTGCTTTGCTCCAAAAAGGAATGGTGTCTGAATTGCCCGACAAGCAGCAGTTGGAAAGAACCTGATTTAACTTGCAAACTCTTGCCATGGGCTTTAAAATTCAAGGCTTATTAACAAATAAAGCCAAAATGTATTAGTTGTCTCAGACTTTTAGGCCACTTAAGCCTCAACGTACATTCATTCAGCACTCCGTTTAACGCAAAGTTTCCAATGAAAGAATACCTTTCAAAACTGAATTTGACCATTCCTGACACACTCTTTTGGTTTTGGCAGTGTTGTATTGTCTTTTCAGACTTATATTTTGATTCAGACAAGCAAATTTCCCAGTCAAATGAGTGGAATATTGAGAAAATGGTCTTTGAGAAATATTTGAACCCTAACCCTAACTAGCAAAACCCGAAGCTAGGGTTAGGGTTTTAATCCCGTACAATGTAGACAGTTTTTGATGGCATGGCTGTGTTTGAAGGCTGAAAGGATACTTAGGAATATAGTTCTTTCAATGTTTTCTAAACATTTTTTTCTGACCTATATGGCTGTATACATTGCTTTGCTCCAAAAAGGAATGGTGTCTGAATTGCCCGACAAGCAACAGTTAGAAAGAACCTGATTTAACTTGCAAGCTCTTGCCATGGGCTTTAAAATCCAAGGCTTATTAACAAATAAAGCCAAAATGTATTAGTTGTCTCAGACTTTTAGGCCACTTAAGCCTCAACGTACATTCATTCAGCACTCCGTTTAACGCAAAGTTTCCAATGAAAGAATACCTTTCAAAACTGAATTTGACCATTCCTGACACACTCCTTTGGTTTTGGCTGTGTTGTATTGTTTTTTCAGACTTATATTTTGATTCAGACAATCAAATTTCCCAGTCAAATGAGTGGAATATTGAGAAAATGGTCTTTGAGAAATATTTGAACCCTAACCCTAACTAGCAAAACCCGAAGCTAGGGTTAGGGTTTTATTCCCGTACAATGTAGACAGTTTTTGATGGCATGGCTGTGTTTTAGGGCTGAAAGGATACTTAGGAATATAGTTCTTTCAATGTTTTCTAAACATTTTTTTCTGACCTATATGGCTGTATACAGTGCTTTGCTCCAAAAAGGAATGGTGTCTGAATTGCCCGACAAGCAGCAGTTAGAAAGAACCTGATTTAACTTGCAAACTCTTGCCATGGGCTTTAAAATCCAAGGCTTATTAACAAATAAAGCCAAAATGTATTAGTTGTCTCAGACTTTTAGGCCACTTAAGCCTCAACGTACATTCATTCAGCAGTCCGTTTAACGCAAAGTTTCCAATGAAAGAATACCTTTCAAAACTGAATTTGACCATTCCTGACACACTCTTTTGGTTTTGGCAGTGTTGTATTGTCTTTTCAGACTTATATTTTGATTCAGACAAGCAAATTTCCCAGTCAAATGAGTGGAATATTGAGAAAATGGTCTTTGAGAAATATTTGAACCCTAACCCTAACTAGCAAAACCCGAAGCTAGGGTTAGGGTTTTAATCCCGTACAATGTAGACAGTTTTTGATGGCATGGCTGTGTTTTAAGGCTGAAAGGATACTTAGGAATATAGTTCTTTCAATGTTTTCTAAACATTTTTTTCTGACCTATATGGCTGTATACATTGCTTTGCTCCAAAAAGGAATGGTGTCTGAATTGCCCGACAAGCAACAGTTAGAAAGAACCTGATTTAACTTGCAAACTCTTGCCATGGGCTTTAAAATCCAAGGCTTATTAACAAATAAAGCCAAAATGTATTAGTTGTCTCAGACTTTTAGGCCACTTAAGCCTCAACGTACATTCATTCAGCACTCCGTTTAACGCAAAGTTTCCAATGAAAGAATACCTTTCAAAACTGAATTTGACCATTCCTGACACACTCCTTTGGTTTTGGCTGTGTTGTATTGTTTTTTCAGACTTATATTTTGATTCAGACAAGCAAATTTCCCAGTCAAATGAGTGGAATATTGAGAAAATGGTCTTTGAGAAATATTTGAACCCTAACCCTAACTAGCAAAACCCGAAGCTAGGGTTAGGGTTTTATTCCCGTACAATGTAGACAGTTTTTGATGGCATGGCTGTGTTTTAGGGCTGAAAGGATACTTAGGAATATAGTTCTTTCAATGTTTTCTAAACATTTTTTTCTGACCTATATGGCTGTATACAGTGCTTTGCTCCAAAAAGGAATGGTGTCTGAATTGCCCGACAAGCAGCAGTTAGAAAGAACCTGATTTAACTTGCAAACTCTTGCCATGGGCTTTAAAATCCAAGGCTTATTAACAAATAAAGCCAAAATGTATTAGTTGTCTCAGACTTTTAGGCCACTTAAGCCTCAACGTACATTCATTCAGCAGTCCGTTTAACGCAAAGTTTCCAATGAAAGAATACCTTTCAAAACTGAATTTGACCATTCCTGACACACTCTTTTGGTTTTGGCAGTGTTGTATTGTCTTTTCAGACTTATATTTTGATTCAGACAAGCAAATTTCCCAGTCAAATGAGTGGAATATTGAGAAAATGGTCTTTGAGAAATATTTGAACCCTAACCCTAACTAGCAAAACCCGAAGCTAGGGTTAGGGTTTTAATCCCGTACAATGTAGACAGTTTTTGATGGCATGGCTGTGTTTTAAGGCTGAAAGGATACTTAGGAATATAGTTCTTTCAATGTTTTCTAAACATTTTTTTCTGACCTATATGGCTGTATACATTGCTTTGCTCCAAAAAGGAATGGTGTCTGAATTGCCCGACAAGCAACAGTTAGAAAGAACCTGATTTAACTTGCAAACTCTTGCCATGGGCTTTAAAATCCAAGGCTTATTAACAAATAAAGCCAAAATGTATTAGTTGTCTCAGACTTTTAGGCCACTTAAGCCTCAACGTACATTCATTCAGCACTCCGTTTAACGCAAAGTTTCCAATGAAAGAATACCTTTCAAAACTGAATTTGACCATTCCTGACACACTCCTTTGGTTTTGGCTGTGTTGTATTGTTTTTTCAGACTTATATTTTGATTCAGACAAGCAAATTTCCCAGTCAAATGAGTGGAATATTGAGAAAATGGTCTTTGAGAAATATTTGAACCCTAACCCTAACTAGCAAAACCCGAAGCTAGGGTTAGGGTTTTATTCCCGTACAATGTAGACAGTTTTTGATGGCATGGCTGTGTTTTAGGGCTGAAAGGATACTTAGGAATATAGTTCTTTCAATGTTTTCTAAACATTTTTTTCTGACCTATATGGCTGTATACAGTGCTTTGCTCCAAAAAGGAATGGTGTCTGAATTGCCCGACAAGCAGCAGTTAGAAAGAACCTGATTTAACTTGCAAACTCTTGCCATGGGCTTTAAAATCCAAGGCTTATTAACAAATAAAGCCAAAATGTATTAGTTGTCTCAGACTTTTAGGCCACTTAAGCCTCAACGTACATTCATTCAGCACTCCGTTTAACGCAAAGTTTCCAATGAAAGAATACCTTTCAAAACTGAATTTGACCATTCCTGACACACTCTTTTGGTTTTGGCAGTGTTGTATTGTCTTTTCAGACTTATATTTTGATTCAGACAAGCAAATTTCCCAGTCAAATGAGTGGAATATTGAGAAAATGGTCTTTGAGAAATATTTGAACCCTAACCCTAACTAGCAAAACCCGAAGCTAGGGTTAGGGTTTTATTCCCGTACAATGTAGACAGTTTTTGATGGCATGGCTGTGTTTTAGGGCTGAAAGGATACTTAGGAATATAGTTCTTTCAATGTTTTCTAAACATTTTTTTCTGACCTATATGGCTGTATACAGTGCTTTGCTCCAAAAAGGAATGGTGTCTGAATTGCCCGACAAGCAACAGTTAGAAAGAACCTGACTTAACTTGTAAACTCTTGCCATGGGCTTTAAAATCCAAGGCTTATTAACAAATAAAGCCAAAATGTATTAGTTGTCTCAGACTTTTAGGCCACTTAAGCCTCAACGTACATTCATTCAGCACTCCGTTTAACGCAAAGTTTCCAATGAAAGAATACCTTTCAAAACTGAATTTGACCATTCCTGACACACTCTTTTGGTTTTGGCAGTGTTGTATTGTCTTTTCAGACTTATATTTTGATTCAGACAAGCAAATTTCCCAGTCAAATGAGTGGAATATTGAGAAAATGGTCTTTGAGAAATATTTGAACCCTAACCCTAACTAGCAAAACCCGAAGCTAGGGTTAGGGTTTTAATCCCGTACAATGTAGACAGTTTTTGATGGCATGGCTGTGTTTTAAGGCTGAAAGGATACTTAGGAATATAGTTCTTTCCATGTTTTCTAAACATTTTTTTCTGACCTATATGGCTGTATACAGTGCTTTGCTCCAAAAAGGAATGGTGTCTGAATTGCCCGACAAGCAACAGTTAGAAAGAACCTGACTTAACTTGTAAACTCTTGCCATGGGCTTTAAAATCCAAGGCTTATTAACAAATAAAGCCAAAATGTATTAGTTGTCTCAGACTTTTAGGCCACTTAAGCCTCAATGTACATTCATTCAGCACTCCGTTTAACGCAAAGTTTCCAATGAAAGAATACCTTTCAAAACTGAATTTGACCATTCCTGACACACTCTTTTGGTTTTGGCAGTGTTGTATTCTCTTTTCAGACTTATATTTTGATTCAGACAAGCAAATTTCCCAGTCAAATGAGTGGAATATTGAGAAAATGGTCTTTGAGAAATATTTGAACCCTAACCCTAACTAGCAAAACCCGAAGCTAGGGTTAGGGTTTTATTCCCGTACAACGTAGACAGTTTTTGATGGCATGGCTGTGTTTTAGGGCTGAAAGGATACTTAGGAATATAGTTCTTTCAATGTTTTCTAAACATTTTTTTCTGACCTATATGGCTGTATACAGTGCTTTGCTCCAAACAGGAATGGTGTCTGAATTGCCCGACAAGCAACAGTTAGAAAGAACCTGATTTAACTTGCAAACTCTTGCCATGGGCTTTAAAATCCAAGGCTTATTAACAAATAAAGCCAAAATGTATTAGTTGTCTCAGACTTTTAGGCCACTTAAGCCTCAACGTACATTCATTCAGCACTCTGTTTAACGCAAAGTTTCCAATGAAAGAATACCTTTCAAAACTGAATTTGACCATTCCTGACACACTCTTTTGGTTTTGGCAGTGTTGTATTGTCTTTTCAGACTTATATTTTGATTCAGACAAGCAAATTTCCCAGTCAAATGAGTGGAATATTGAGAAAATGGTCTTTGAGAAATATTTGAACCCTAACCCTAACTAGCAAAACCCGAAGCTAGGGTTAGGGTTTTATTCCCGTACAATGTAGACAGTTTTTGATGGCATGGCTGTGTTTTAGGGCTGAAAGGATACTTAGGAATATAGTTCTTTCAATGTTTTCTAAACATTTTTTTCTGACCTATATGGCTGTATACAGTGCTTTGCTCCAAAAAGGAATGGTGTCTGAATTGCCCGACAAGCAGCAGTTAGAAAGAACCTGATTTAACTTGCAAACTTGCCATGGGCTTTAAAATCCAAGGCTTATTAACAAATAAAGCCAAAATGTATTAGTTGTCTCAGACTTTTAGGCCACTTAAGCCTCAACGTACATTCATTCAGCACTCCGTTTAACGCAAAGTTTCCAATGAAAGAATACCTTTCAAAACTGAATTTGACCATTCCTGACACACTCTTTTGGTTTTGGCAGTGTTGTATTGTCTTTTCAGACTTATATTTTGATTCAGACAAGCAAATTTCCCAGTCAAATGAGTGGAATATTGAGAAAATGGTCTTTGAGAAATATTTGAACCCTAACCCTAACTAGCAAAACCCGAAGCTAGGGTTAGGGTTTTATTCCCGTACAATGTAGACAGTTTTTGATGGCATGGCTGTGTTTTAGGGCTGAAAGGATACTTAGGAATATAGTTCTTTCAATGTTTTCTAAACATTTTTTTCTGACCTATATGGCTGTATACAGTGCTTTGCTCCAAAAAGGAATGGTGTCTGAATTGCCCGACAAGCAGCAGTTAGAAAGAACCTGATTTAACTTGCAAACTTGCCATGGGCTTTAAAATCCAAGGCTTATTAACAAATAAAGCCAAAATGTATTAGTTGTCTCAGACTTTTAGGCCACTTAAGCCTCAACGTACATTCATTCAGCACTCCGTTTAACGCAAAGTTTCCAATGAAAGAATACCTTTCAAAACTGAATTTGACCATTCCTGACACACTCTTTTGGTTTTGGCAGTGTTGTATTGTCTTTTCAGACTTATATTTTGATTCAGACAAGCAAATTTCCCAGTCAAATGAGTGGAATATTGAGAAAATGGTCTTTGAGAAATATTTGAACCCTAACCCTAACTAGCAAAACCCGAAGCTAGGGTTAGGGTTTTATTCCCGTGCAATTGTAGCGGCGAGGCTTAATAATAAGGCAGAATTAAGTGTTTCTGAGCTTCCCAAATGAGGCCCCATTTCTCTGTTCATCTCTGTGGTGCAGCCACAGAGAGACCATTAGTGCAGGGTGATTTAAGGTTTCCTAGGACAGCTCCCAAAGGGGGATGCACTTAGCTAAGTCTGGCTATCATGATCAATGGTCATCCACTGGCGCCTATCAGTCTAGGGAGTGCCGGATGGACATCTGGACTGCATTACTAAGTGTCAGGACTAAGTGACTCATATCTCACCTTGATCAACCAATCAGGGACTGGTAGGGCTGAGTAACCCACGTGGGACTCTGATGCCCATGGAACTTTCAGCCAATCAACAAGCTGAAGTTCCTCCAGGTAAAAACAGGCAACACAGGCCTGGAGATTCAGATTCAATGAGAGCCTGGGAGATTCAGTAAGATTCTGGAGAGGATTCTGTGGACTGTTCTAAAGGGAATTCAAAGGAGAATTCCAGGGCAGGACGGCCCAGGAGCAGAAGGCTCCCAAGGGCAGGACATTCTCGCAGCGCGCCTCCTGACCATCCCGAGACTCAGCCCGGACAACCACGGAACGGCCAGTGTGTCCGAGTGCCAGAACTTTCCTTTGTTCTAAGAGTCTAGAGTGGAGGTTGCCAGAGAGTAACCAGCAGCAGGCCTCGTGAACAGGTCGGAACTGTGGACAGCTGAATCACTATTCAGAACTAGCGCTTCATCAGGAACGAACCGGTCCTCTTCCTGATTTGCTGGGACCCACAGTCATCTTTTCTCCTGTGCACAAACTTTGCTAGTTAAAGCCAACACTAACTAGCCGGTCAGTGAGCATCAGCAGCGCACCGTCGCAAGCCGCACAGCACAACCTGGCACCGAGCCAGAGAGCGCGGATTGGACAGCAACAGCCTGCAACTGTTTCTTTGTGCCCGCAAGAGATCTGAATCCCCAGAGATTGGATGAGTATTCAACTTCAATGCATTACAGCTCGAGAATTCAATTGTTATCCCAACCAGTTGATATCAATTTAATTCCTAAGAGTTATGTACTTGTTTTGAGTATCTAATGTAGAAGTTATAGCCAAGTTCATTTATGAAACGGTCTTAATGAATGATATACTGAACGTATGTCCTCTTGATATGTGTAACACTTCGTAACTGATTGAATATATATCTTTTGTATTCTGATAACCCTCTCGATAAGATCTGTTAGGTTTATATGCATATTCTATGTATTAATAAATGTATCCTCGTGTATTAGTACCTGTGTGTGTGCGTTGTTTGAGTTATGTCGCATGGTTGGATTCTAAAGCCATCAAAAGAATCAACTTTGTGATTTACTGCTACAATTGATAATTGTCTCAGTAAATGCCCAAACCCTACAGAACTGGTGCCTTCAGAGAGCCACAACGTTACATATTTGGCTTCCCTGAACGGCTATGAAACACTACACAATGTAGACAGTTTTTGATGGCATGGCTGTGTTTTAGGGCTGAAAGGATACTTAGAAATATAGTTCTTTCAATGTTTTCTAAACATTTTTTTCTGACCTATATGGCTGTATACAGTGCTTTGCTCCAAACAGGAATGGTGTCTGAATTGCCCCACAAGCAACAGTTAGAAAGAACCTGATTTAACTTGCAAACTCTTGCCATGGGCTTTAAAATCCAAGGCTTATTAACAAATAAAGCCAAAATGTATTAGTTGTCTCAGACTTTTAGGCCACTTAAGCCTCAACGTACATTCATTCAGCACTCCGTTTAACGCAAAGTTTCCAATGAAAGAATACCTTTCAAAACTGAATTTGACCATTCCTGACACACTCTTTTGGTTTTGGCAGTGTTGTATTGTCTTTTCAGACTTATATTTTGATTCAGACAAGCAAATTTCCCAGTCAAATGAGTGGAATATTGAGAAAATGGTCTTTGAGAAATATTTGAACCCGAACCCTAACTAGCAAAACCCGAAGCTAGGGTTAGGGTTTTATTCCCGTACAATGTAGACAGTTTTTGATGGCATGGCTGTGTTTTAGGGCTGAAAGGATACTTAGGAATATAGTTCTTTCAATGTTTTCTAAACAGTTTTTTCTGACCTATATGGCTGTATACAGTGCTTTGCTCTAAAAAGGAATGGTGTCTGAATTGCCCGACAAGCAGCAGTTAGAAAGAACCTGATTTAACTTGCAAACTCTTGCCATGGGCTTTAAAATCCAAGGCTTATTAACAAATAAAGCCAAAATGTATTAGTTGTCTCAGACTTTTAGGCCACTTAAGCCTCAACGTACATTCATTCAGCACTCCGTTTAACGCAAAGTTTCCAATGAAAGAATACCTTTCAAAACTGAATTTGACCATTCCTGACACACTCTTTTGGTTTTGGCAGTGTTGTATTGTCTTTTCAGACTTATATTTTGATTCAGACAAGCAAATTTCCCAGTCAAATGAGTGGAATATTGAGAAAATGGTCTTTGAGAAATATTTGAACCCTAATCCTAACTAGCAAAACCCAAAGCTAGGGTTAGGGTTTTATTCCCGTACAATGTAGACAGTTTTTGATGGCATGGCTGTGTTTTAGGGCTGAAAGGATACTTAGGAATATAGTTCTTTCAATGTTTTCTAAACATTTTTTTCTGACCTATATGGCTGTATACAGTGCTTTGCTCCAAACAGGAATGGTGTCTGAATTGCCCGACAAGCAACAGTTAGAAAGAACCTGATTTAACTTGCAAACTCTTGCCATGGGCTTTAAAATCCAAGGCTTATTAACAAATAAAGCCAAAATGTATTAGTTGTCTCAGACTTTTAGGCCACTTAAGCCTCAACGTACATTCATTCAGCATTCCGTTTAACGCAAAGTTTCCAATGAAAGAATACCTTTCAAAACTGAATTTGACCATTCCTGACACACTCTTTTGGTTTTGGCAGTGTTGTATTGTCTTTTCAGACTTATATTTTGATTCAGACAAGCAAATTTCCCAGTCAAATGAGTGGAATATTGAGAAAATGGTCTTTGAGAAATATTTGAACCCTAACCCTAACTAGCAAAACCCGAAGCTAGGGTTAGGGTTTTATTCCCGTACAATGTAGACAGTTTTTGATGGCATGGCTGTGTTTTAGGGCTGAAAGGATACTTAGGAATATAGTTCTTTCAATGTTTTCTAAACATTTTTTTCTGAGCTATATGGCTGTATACAGTGCTTTGCTCCAAAAAGGAATGGTGTCTGAATTGCCCGACAAGCAGCAGTTAGAAAGAACCTGATTTAACTTGCAAACTCTTGCCATGGGCTTTAAAATCCAAGGCTTATTAACAAATAAAGCCAAAATGTATTAGTTGTCTCAGACTTTTAGGCCACTTAAGCCTCAACGTACATTCATTCAGCACTCCATTTAACGCAAAGTTTCCAATGAAAGAATACCTTTCAAAACTGAATTTGACCATTCCTGACACACTCTTTTGGTTTTGGCTGTGTTGTATTGTCTTTTCAGACTTATATTTTGATTCAGACAAGCAAATTTCCCAGTCAAATGAGTGGAATATTGAGAAAATGGTCTTTGAGAAATATTTGAACCCTAACCCTAACTAGCAAAACCCGAAGCTAGGGTTAGGGTTTTATTTCCGTACAATGTAGACAGTTTTTGATGGCATGGCTGTGTTTTAGGGCTGAAAGGATACTTAGGAATATAGTTCTTTCAATGTTTTCTAAACATTTTTTTCTGACCTATATGGCTGTATACAGTGCTTTGCTCCAAAAAGGAATGGTGTCTGAATTGCCCGACAAGCAGCAGTTAGAAAGAACCTGATTTAACTTGCAAACTCTTGCCATGGGCTTTAAAATCCAAGGCTTATTAACAAATAAAGCCAAAATGTATTAGTTGTCTCAGACTTTTAGGCCACTTAAGCCTCAACGTACATTCATTCAGCACTCCGTTTAACGCAAAGTTTCCAATGAAAGAATACCTTTCAAAACTGAATTTGACCATTCTTGACACACTCTTTTGGTTTTGGCAGTGTTGTATTGTCTTTTCAGACTTATATTTTGATTCAGACAAGCAAATTTCCCAGTGAAATGAGTGGAATATTGAGAAAATGGTCTTTGAGAAATATTTGAACCCTAACTAGCAAAACCCGAAGCTAGGGTTAGGGTTTTATTCCCGTACATAGTAGACAGTTTTTGATGGCATGGCTGTGTTTTAGGGCTGAAAGGATACTTAGGAATATAGTTCTTTCAATGTTTTCTAAACATTTTTTTCTGACCTATATGGCTGTATACAGTGCTTTCCTCCAAAAAGGAATGGTGTCTGAATTGCCCGACAAGCAGCAGTTAGAAAGAACCTGATTTAACTTGTAAACTCTTGCCATGGGCTTTAAAATCCAAGGCTCATTAACAAATAAAGCCAAAATGTATTAGTTGTCTCAGACTTTTAGGCCACTTAAGCCTCAACGTACATTCATTCAGCACTCCGTTTAACGCAAAGTTTCCAATGAAAGAATACCTTTCAAAACTGAATTTGACCATTCCTGACACACCCTTTTGGTTTTGGCAGTGTTGTATTGTCTTTTCAGACTTATATTTTGATTCAGACAAGCAGATTTCCCAGTCAAATGAGTGGAATATTGAGAAAATGGTCTTTGAGAAATATTTGAACCCTAACCCTAACTAGCAAAACCCGAAGCTAGGGTTAGGGTTTTATTCCCGTACAATGTAGACAGTTTTTGATGGCATGGCTGTGTTTTAGGGCTGAAAGGATACTTAGGAATATAGTTCTTTCAATGTTTTCTAAACATTTTTTTCTGACCTATATGGCTGTATACAGTGCTTTGCTCCAAAAAGGAATGGTGTCTGAATTGCCCGACAAGCAGCAGTTAGAAAGAACCTGATTTAACTTGCAAACTCTTGCCATGGGCTTTAAAATCCAAGGCTTATTAACAAATAAAGCCAAAATGTATTAGTTGTCTCAGACTTTTAGGCCACTTAAGCCTCAACGTACATTCATTCAGCACTCCGTTTAACGCAAAGTTTCCAATGAAAGAATACCTTTCAAAACTGAATTTGACCATTCCTGACACACTCTTTTGGTTTTGGCAGTGTTGTATTGTCTTTTCAGACTTATATTTTGATTCAGACAAGCAAATTTCCCAGTGAAATGAGTGGAATATTGAGAAAATGGTCTTTGAGAAATATTTGAACCCTAACCCTAACTAGCAAAACCCAAAGCTTGGGTTAGGGTTTTATTCCCGTACAATGTAGACAGTTTTTGATGGCACGGCTGTGTTTTAGGGCTGAAAGGATACTTAGGAATATAGTTCTTTCAATGTTTTCTAAACATTTTTTTCTGACCTATATGGCTGTATACAGTGCTTTGCTCCAAAAAGGAATGGTGTCTGAATTGCCCGACAAGCAGCAGTTAGAAAGAACCTGATTTAACTTGCAAACTCTTGCCATGGGCTTTAAAATCCAAGGCTTATTAACAAATAAAGCCAAAATGTATTAGTTGTCTCAGACTTTTAGGCCACTTAAGCCTCAACGTACATTCATTCAGCACTCCGTTTAACGCAAAGTTTCCAATGAAAGAATACCTTTCAAAACTGAATTTGACCATTCCTGACACACTCTTTTGGTTTTGGCAGTGTTGTATTGTCTTTTCAGACTTATATTTTGATTCAGACAAGCAAATTTCCCAGTCACATGAGTGGAATATTGAGAAAATGGTCTTTGAGAAATATTTGAACCCTAACCCTAACTAGCAAAACCCGAAGCTAGGGTTAGGGTTTTATTCCCGTACAATGAAGACAGTTTTTGATGGCATGGCTGTGTTTTAGGGCTGAAAGGATACTTAGGAATATAGTTCTTTCAATGTTTTCTAAACATTTTTTTCTGACCTATATGGCTGTATACAGTGCTTTGCTCCAAAAAGGAATGGTGTCTGAATTGCCCGACAAGCAGCAGTTAGAAAGAACCTGATTTAACTTGCAAACTCTTGCCATGGGCTTTAAAATCCAAG
This sequence comes from Atractosteus spatula, assembly GCF_055471065.1. Classification (NCBI taxonomy): domain Eukaryota; kingdom Metazoa; phylum Chordata; class Actinopteri; order Semionotiformes; family Lepisosteidae; genus Atractosteus; species Atractosteus spatula. The sequence continues at coordinate 45,068,218 of NC_142711.1, forward strand.
GCTTATTAACAAATAAAGCCAAAATGTATTAGTTGTCTCAGACTTTTAGGCCACTTAAGCCTCAACGTACATTCATTCAGCACTCCGTTTAACGCAAAGTTTCCAATGAAAGAATACCTTTCAAAACTGAATTTGACCATTCCTGACACACTCTTTTGGTTTTGGCAGTGTTGTATTGTCTTTTCAGACTTATATTTTGATTCAGACAAGCAAATTTCCCAGTGAAATGAGTGGAATATTGAGAAAATGGTCTTTGAGAAATATTTGAACCCTAACTAGCAAAACCCGAAGCTAGGGTTAGGGTTTTATTCCCGTACAATGTAGACAGTTTTTGATGGCATGGCTGTGTTTTAGGGCTGAAAGGATACTTAGGAATATAGTTCTTTCAATGTTTTCTAAACATTTTTTTTCTGACCTATATGGCTGTATACAGTGCTTTCCTCCAAAAAGGAATGGTGTCTGAATTGCCCGACAAGCAGCAGTTATAAAGAACCTGATTTAACTTGTAAACTCTTGCCATGGGCTTTAAAATCCAAGGCTCATTAACAAATAAAGCCAAAATGTATTAGTTGTCTCAGACTTTTAGGCCACTTAAGCCTCAACGTACATTCATTCAGCACTCCGTTTAACGCAAAGTTTCCAATGAAAGAATACCTTTCAAAACTGAATTTGACCATTCCTGACACACTCTTTTGGTTTTGGCAGTGTTGTATTGTCTTTTCAGACTTATATTTTGATTCAGACAAGCAAATTTCCCAGTCAAATGAGTGGAATATTGAGAAAATGGTCTTTGAGAAATATTTGAACCCGAACCCTAACTAGCAAAACCCGAAGCTAGGGTTAGGGTTTTATTCCCGTACAATGTAGACAGTTTTTGATGGCATGGCTGTGTTTTAGGGCTGAAAGGATACTTAGGAATATAGTTCTTTCAATGTTTTCTAAACAGTTTTTTCTGACCTATATGGCTGTATACAGTGCTTTGCTCTAAAAAGGAATGGTGTCTGAATTGCCCGACAAGCAGCAGTTAGAAAGAACCTGATTTAACTTGCAAACTCTTGCCATGGGCTTTAAAATCCAAGGCTTATTAACAAATAAAGCCAAAATGTATTAGTTGTCTCAGACTTTTAGGCCACTTAAGCCTCAACGTACATTCATTCAGCACTCCGTTTAACGCAAAGTTTCCAATGAAAGAATACCTTTCAAAACTGAATTTGACCATTCCTGACACACTCTTTTGGTTTTGGCAGTGTTGTATTGTCTTTTCAGACTTATATTTTGATTCAGACAAGCAAATTTCCCAGTCAAATGAGTGGAATATTGAGAAAATGGTCTTTGAGAAATATTTGAACCCTAATCCTAACTAGCAAAACCCAAAGCTAGGGTTAGGGTTTTATTCCCGTACAATGTAGACAGTTTTTGATGGCATGGCTGTGTTTTAGGGCTGAAAGGATACTTAGGAATATAGTTCTTTCAATGTTTTCTAAACATTTTTTTCTGACCTATATGGCTGTATACAGTGCTTTGCTCCAAACAGGAATGGTGTCTGAATTGCCCGACAAGCAACAGTTAGAAAGAACCTGATTTAACTTGCAAACTCTTGCCATGGGCTTTAAAATCCAAGGCTTATTAACAAATAAAGCCAAAATGTATTAGTTGTCTCAGACTTTTAGGCCACTTAAGCCTCAACGTACATTCATTCAGCACTCCGTTTAACGCAAAGTTTCCAATGAAAGAATACCTTTCAAAACTGAATTTGACCATTCCTGACACACTCTTTTGGTTTTGGCAGTGTTGTATTGTCTTTTCAGACTTATATTTTGATTCAGACAAGCAAATTTCCCAGTCAAATGAGTGGAATATTGAGAAAATGGTCTTTCAGAAATATTTGAACCCTAACCCTAACTAGCAAAACCCGAAGCTAGGGTTAGGGTTTTATTCCCGTACAATGTAGACAGTTTTTGATGGCATGGCTGTGTTTTAGGGCTGAAAGGATACTTAGGAATATAGTTCTTTCAATGTTTTCTAAACATTTTTTTCTGACCTATATGGCTGTATACAGTGGTTTGCTCCAAAAAGGAATGGTGTCTGAATTGCCCGACAAGCAGCAGTTAGAAAGAACCTGATTTAACTTGCAAACTCTTGCCATGGGCTTTAAAATCCAAGGCTTATTAACAAATAAAGCCAAAATGTATTAGTTGTCTCAGACTTTTAGGCCACTTAAGCCTCAACGTACATTCATTCAGCACTCCGTTTAACGCAAAGTTTCCAATGAAAGAATACCTTTCAAAACTGAATTTGACCATTCTTGACACACTCTTTTGGTTTTGGCAGTGTTGTATTGTCTTTTCAGACTTATATTTTGATTCAGACAAGCAAATTTCCCAGTGAAATGAGTGGAATATTGAGAAAATGGTCTTTGAGAAATATTTGAACCCTAACTAGCAAAACCCGAAGCTAGGGTTAGGGTTTTATTCCCGTACATAGTAGACAGTTTTTGATGGCATGGCTGTGTTTTAGGGCTGAAAGGATACTTAGGAATATAGTTCTTTCAATGTTTTCTAAACATTTTTTTCTGACCTATATGGCTGTATACAGTGCTTTCCTCCAAAAAGGAATGGTGTCTGAATTGCCCGACAAGCAGCAGTTAGAAAGAACCTGATTTAACTTGTAAACTCTTGCCATGGGCTTTAAAATCCAAGGCTCATTAACAAATAAAGCCAAAATGTATTAGTTGTCTCAGACTTTTAGGCCACTTAAGCCTCAACGTACATTCATTCAGCACTCCGTTTAACGCAAAGTTTCCAATGAAAGAATACCTTTCAAAACTGAATTTGACCATTCCTGACACACTCTTTTGGTTTTGGCAGTGTTGTATTGTCTTTTCAGACTTATATTTTGATTCAGACAAGCACATTTCCCAGTCAAATGAGTGGAATATTGAGAAAATGGTCTTTGAGAAATATTTGAACCCTAACCCTAACTAGCAAAACCCGAAGCTAGGGTTAGGGTTTTATTCCCGTACAATGTAGACAGTTTTTGATGGCATGGCTGTGTTTTAGGGCTGAAAGGATACTTAGGAATATAGTTCTTTCAATGTTTTCTAAACATTTTTTTCTGACCTATATGGCTGTATACAGTGCTTTGCTCCAAAAAGGAATGGTGTCTGAATTGCCCGACAAGCAGCAGTTAGAAAGAACCTGATTTAACTTGCAAACTCTTGCCATGGGCTTTAAAATCCAAGGCTTATTAACAAATAAAGCCAAAATGTATTAGTTGTCTCAGACTTTTAGGCCACTTAAGCCTCAACGTACATTCATTCAGCACTCCGTTTAACGCAAAGTTTCCAATGAAAGAATACCTTTCAAAACTGAATTTGACCATTCCTGACACACTCTTTTGGTTTTGGCAGTGTTGTATTGTCTTTTCAGACTTATATTTTGATTCAGACAAGCAAATTTCCCAGTGAAATGAGTGGAATATTGAGAAAATGGTCTTTGAGAAATATTTGAACCCTAACCCTAACTAGCAAAACCCAAAGCTTGGGTTAGGGTTTTATTCCCGTACAATGTAGACAGTTTTTGATGGCACCGCTGTGTTTTAGGGCTGAAAGGATACTTAGGAATATAGTTCTTTCAATGTTTTCTAAACATTTTTTTCTGACCTATATGGCTGTATACAGTGCTTTGCTCCAAAAAGGAATGGTGTCTGAATTGCCCGACAAGCAGCAGTTAGAAAGAACCTGATTTAACTTGCAAACTCTTGCCATGGGCTTTAAAATCCAAGGCTTATTAACAAATAAAGCCAAAATGTATTAGTTGTCTCAGACTTTTAGGCCACTTAAGCCTCAACGTACATTCATTCAGCACTCCGTTTAACGCAAAGTTTCCAATGAAAGAATACCTTTCAAAACTGAATTTGACCATTCCTGACACACTCTTTTGGTTTTGGCAGTGTTGTATTGTCTTTTCAGACTTATATTTTGATTCAGACAAGCAAATTTCCCAGTCACATGAGTGGAATATTGAGAAAATGGTCTTTGAGAAATATTTGAACCCTAACCCTAACTAGCAAAACCCGAAGCTAGGGTTAGGGTTTTATTCCCGTACAATGTAGACAGTTTTTGATGGCATGGCTGTGTTTTAGGGCTGAAAGGATACTTAGGAATATAGTTCTTTCAATGTTTTCTAAACATTTTTTTCTGACCTATATGGCTGTATACAGTGCTTTGCTCCAAAAAGGAATGGTGTCTGAATTGCCCGACAAGCAGCAGTTAGAAAGAACCTGATTTAACTTGCAAACTCTTGCCATGGGCTTTAAAATCCAAGGCTTATTAACAAATAAAGCCAAAATGTATTAGTTGTCTCAGACTTTTAGGCCACTTAAGCCTCAACGTACATTCATTCAGCACTCCGTTTAACGCAAAGTTTCCAATGAAAGAATACCTTTCAAAACTGAATTTGACCATTCCTGACACACTCTTTTGGTTTTGGCAGTGTTGTATTGTCTTTTCAGACTTATATTTTGATTCAGACAAGCAAATTTCCCAGTGAAATGAGTGGAATATTGAGAAAATGGTCTTTGAGAAATATTTGAACCCTAACCCTAACTAGCAAAACCCAAAGCTTGGGTTAGGGTTTTATTCCCGTACAATGTAGACAGTTTTTGATGGCACCGCTGTGTTTTAGGGCTGAAAGGATACTTAGGAATATAGTTCTTTCAATGTTTTCTAAACATTTTTTTCTGACCTATATGGCTGTATACAGTGCTTTCCTCCAAAAAGGAATGGTGTCTGAATTGCCCGACAAGCAGCAGTTAGAAAGAACCTGATTTAACTTGTAAACTCTTGCCATGGGCTTTAAAATCCAAGGCTCATTAACAAATAAAGCCAAAATGTATTAGTTGTCTCAGACTTTTAGGCCACTTAAGCCTCAACGTACATTCATTCAGCACTCCGTTTAACGCAAAGTTTCCAATGAAAGAATACCTTTCAAAACTGAATTTGACCATTCCTGACACACTCTTTTGGTTTTGGCAGTGTTGTATTGTCTTTTCAGACTTATATTTTGATTCAGACAAGCAGATTTCCCAGTCAAATGAGTGGAATATTGAGAAAATGGTCTTTGAGAAATATTTGAACCCTAACCCTAACTAGCAAAACCCGAAGCTAGGGATAGGGTTTTATTCCCGTACAATGTAGACAGTTTTTGATGGCATGGCTGTGTTTTAGGGCTGAAAGGATACTTAGGAATATAGTTCTTTCAATGTTTTCTAAACATTTTTTTCTGACCTATATGGCTGTATACAGTGCTTTGCTCCAAAAAGGAATGGTGTCTGAATTGCCCGACAAGCAGCAGTTAGAAAGAACCTGATTTAACTTGCAAACTCTTGCCATGGGCTTTAAAATCCAAGGCTTATTAACAAATAAAGCCAAAATGTATTAGTTGTCTCAGACTTTTAGGCCACTTAAGCCTCAACGTACATTCATTCAGCACTCCGTTTAACGCAAAGTTTCCAATGAAAGAATACCTTTCAAAACTGAATTTGACCATTCCTGACACACTCTTTTGGTTTTGGCAGTGTTGTATTGTCTTTTCAGACTTATATTTTGATTCAGACAAGCAAATTTCCCAGTCAAATGAGTGGAATATTGAGAAAATGGTCTTTGAGAAATATTTGAACCCTAACCCTAACTAGCAAAACCCGAAGCTAGGGTTAGGGTTTTATTCCCGTACAACGTAGACAGTTTTTGATGGCATGGCTGTGTTTTAGGGCTGAAAGGATACTTAGGAATATAGTTCTTTCAATGTTTTCTAAACATTTTTTTCTGACCTATATGGCTGTATACAGTGCTTTGCTCCAAACAGGAATGGTGTCTGAATTGCCCGACAAGCAGCAGTTAGAAAGAACCTGATTTAACTTGCAAACTCTTGCCATGGGCTTTAAAATCCAAGGCTTATTAACAAATAAAGCCAAAATTATATGAGTTGTCTCAGACTTTAAGGCCACTTAAGCCTCAACGTACATTCATTCAGCACTCCGTTTAACGCAAAGTTTCCAATGAAAGAATACCTTTCAAAACTGAATTTGACCATTCCTGACACACTCTTTTGGTTTTGGCAGTGTTGTATTGTCTTTTCAGACTTATATTTTGATTCAGACAAGCAAATTTCCCAGTGAAATGAGTGGAATATTGAGAAAATGGTCTTTGAGAAATATTTGAACCCTAACCCTAACTAGCAAAACCCAAAGCTTGGGTTAGGGTTTTATTCCCGTACAATGTAGACAGTTTTTGATGGCACGGCTGTGTTTTAGGGCTGAAAGGATACTTAGGAATATAGTTCTTTCAATGTTTTCTAAACATTTTTTTCTGACCTATATGGCTGTATACAGTGCTTTGCTCCAAAAAGGAATGGTGTCTGAATTGCCCGACAAGCAGCAGTTAGAAAGAACCTGATTTAACTTGCAAACTCTTGCCATGGGCTTTAAAATCCAAGGCTTATTAACAAATAAAGCCAAAATGTATTAGTTGTCTCAGACTTTTAGGCCACTTAAGCCTCAACGTACATTCATTCAGCACTCCGTTTAACGCAAAGTTTCCAATGAAAGAATACCTTTCAAAACTGAATTTGACCATTCCTGACACACTCTTTTGGTTTTGGCAGTGTTGTATTGTCTTTTCAGACTTATATTTTGATTCAGACAAGCAAATTTCCCAGTCACATGAGTGGAATATTGAGAAAATGGTCTTTGAGAAATATTTGAACCCTAACCCTAACTAGCAAAACCCGAAGCTAGGGTTAGGGTTTTATTCCCGTACAATGTAGACAGTTTTTGATGGCATGGCTGTGTTTTAGGGCTGAAAGTATACTTAGGAATATAGTTCTTTCAATGTTTTCTAAACATTTTTTTCTGACCTATATGGCTGTATACAGTGCTTTGCTCCAAAAAGGAATGGTGTCTGAATTGCCCGACAAGCAGCAGTTAGAAAGAACTTGATTTAACTTGCAAACTCTTGCCATGGGCTTTAAAATCCAAGGCTTATTAACAAATAAAGCCAAAATGTATTAGTTGTCTCAGACTTTTAGGCCACTTAAGCCTCAACGTACATTCATTCAGCACTCCGTTTAACGCAAAGTTTCCAATGAAAGAATACCTTTCAAAACTGAATTTGACCATTCCTGACACACTCTTTTGGTTTTGGCAGTGTTGTATTGTCTTTTCAGACTTATATTTTGATTCAGACAAGCAAATTTCCCAGTCAAATGAGTGGAATATTGAGAAAATGGTCTTTGAGAAATATTTGAACCCTAACCCTAACTAGCAAAACCCGAAGCTAGGGTTAGGGTTTTATTCCCGTACAACGTAGACAGTTTTTGATGGCATGGCTGTGTTTTAGGGCTGAAAGGATACTTAGGAATATAGTTCTTTCAATGTTTTCTAAACATTTTTTTCTGACCTATATGGCTGTATACAGTGCTTTGCTCCAAACAGGAATGGTGTCTGAATTGCCCGACAAGCAGCAGTTAGAAAGAACCTGATTTAACTTGCAAACTCTTGCCATGGGCTTTAAAATCCAAGGCTTATTAACAAATAAAGCCAAAATGTATTAGTTGTCTCAGACTTTTAGGCCACTTAAGCCTCAACGTACATTCATTCAGCACTCCGTTTAACACAAAGTTTCCAATGAAAGAATACCTTTCAAAATTGAATTTGACCATTCCTGACACACTCTTTTGGTTTTGGCAGTGTTGTATTGTCTTTTCAGACTTATATTTTGATTCAGACAAGCAAATTTCCCAGTGAAATGAGTGGAATATTGAGAAAATGGTCTTTGAGAAATATTTGAACCCTAACCCTAACTAGCAAAACCCAAAGCTTGGGTTAGGGTTTTATTCCCGTACAATGTAGACAGTTTTTGATGGCACGGCTGTGTTTTAGGGCTGAAAGGATACTTAGGAATATAGTTCTTTCAATGTTTTCTAAACATTTTTTTCTGACCTATATGGCTGTATACAGTGCTTTGCTCCAAAAAGGAATGGTGTCTGAATTGCCCGACAAGCAGCAGTTAGAAAGAACCTGATTTAACTTGCAAACTCTTGCCATGGGCTTTAAAATCCAAGGCTTATTAACAAATAAAGCCAAAATGTATTAGTTCTCTCAGACTTTTAGGCCACTTAAACCTCAACGTACATTCATTCAGCACTACGTTTAACGCAAAGTTTCCAATGAAAGAATACCTTTCAAAACTGAATTTGACCATTCCTGACACACTCTTTTGGTTTTGGCAGTGTTGTATTGTCTTTTCAGACTTATATTTTGATTCAGACAAGCAAATTTCCCAGTCAAATGAGTGGAATATTGAGAAAATGGTCTTTGAGAAATATTTGAACCCTAACCCTAACTAGCAAAACCCGAAGCTAGGGTTAGGGTTTTATTCCCGTACAACGTAGACAGTTTTTGATGGCATGGCTGTGTTTTAGGGCTGAAAGGATACTTAGGAATATAGTTCTTTCAATGTTTTCTAAACATTTTTTTCTGACCTATATGGCTGTATACAGTGCTTTGCTCCAAACAGGAATGGTGTCTGAATTGCCCGACAAGCAGCAGTTAGAAAGAACCTGATTTAACTTGCAAACTCTTGCCATGGGCTTTAAAATCCAAGGCTTATTAACAAATAAAGCCAAAATGTATTAGTTGTCTCATACTTTTAGGCCACTTAAGCCTCAACGTACATTCATTCAGCACTCCGTTTAACACAAAGTTTCCAATGAAAGAATACCTTTCAAAACTGAATTTGACCATTCCTGACACACTCTTTTGGTTTTGACAGTGTTGTATTGTCTTTTCAGACTTATATTTTGATTCAGACAAGCAAATTTCCCAGTCAAATGAGTGGAATATTGAGAAAATAGTCTTTGAGAAATATTTGAACCCTAACCCTAACTAGCAAAACCCGAAGCTTGGGTTAGGGTTTTATTCCCGTACAATGTGGACAGTTTTTGATGGCATGGCTGTGTTTTAGGGCTGAAAGGATACTTAGGAATATAGTTCTTTCAATGTTTTCTAAACATTTTTTTCTGACCTATATGGCTGTATACAGTGCTTTGCTCCAAAAAGGAATGGTGTCTGAATTGCCCGACAAGCAGCAGTTAGAAAGAACCTGATTTAACTTGCAAACTCTTGCCATGGGCTTTAAAATCCAAGGCTTATTAACAAATAAAGCCAAAATGTATTAGTTGTCTCAGACTTTTAGGCCACTTAAGCCTCAACGTACATTCATTCAGCACTCCGTTTAACGCAAAGTTTCCAATGAAAGAATACCTTTCAAAACTGAATTTGACCATTCCTGACACACTCTTTTGGTTTTGGCAGTGTTGTATTGTCTTTTCAGACTTATATTTTGATTCAGACAAGCACATTTCCCAGTCAAATGAGTGGAATATTGAGAAAATGGTCTTTGAGAAATATTTGAACCCTAACCCTAACTAGCAAAACCCGAAGCTAGGGTTAGGGTTTTATTCCCGTACAATGTAGACAGTTTTTGATGGCATGGCTGTGTTTTAGGGCTGAAAGGATAGTTAGGAATATAGTTCTTTCAATGTTTTCTAAACATTTTTTTCTGACCTATATGGCTGTATACAGTGCTTTGCTCCAAAAAGGAATGGTGTCTGAATTGCCCGACAAGCAGCAGTTAGAAAGAACCTCATTTAACTTGCAAACTCTTGCCATGGGCTTTAAAATCCAAGGCTTATTAACAAATAAAGCCAAAATGTATTAGTTGTCTCAGACTTTTAGGCCACTTAAGCCTCAACGTACATTCATTCAGCACTCCGTTTAACGCAAAGTTTCCAATGAAAGAATACCTTTCAAAACTGAATTTGACCATTCCTGACAAACACTTTTGGTTTTGGCAGTGTTGTATTGTCTTTTCAGACTTATATTTTGATTCAGACAAGCAAATTTCCCAGTCAAATGAGTGGAATATTGAGAAAATGGTCTTTGAGAAGTATTTGAACCCTAAACCTAACTAGCAAAACCCGAAGCTTGGGTTAGGGTTTTATTCCCGTACAATGTAGACAGTTTTTGATGGCATGGCTGTGTTTTAGGGCTGAAAGGATACTTAGGAATATAGTTCTTTCAATGTTTTCTAAACATTTTTTTCTGACCTATATGGCTGTATACAGTGCTTTGCTCCAAAAAGGAATGGTGTCTGAATTGCCCGACAAGCAGCAGTTAGAAAGAACCTGATTTAACTTGCAAACTCTTGCCATGGGCTTTAAAATCCAAGGCTTATTAACAAATAAAGCCAAAATGTATTAGTTGTCTCAGACTTTTAGGCCACTTAAGCCTCAACGTACATTCATTCAGCACTCCGTTTAACGCAAAGTTTCCAATGAAAGAATACCTTTCAAAACTGAATTTGACCATTCCTGACACACTCTTTTGGTTTTGGCAGTGTTGTATTGTCTTTTCAGACTTATATTTTGATTCAGACAAGCACATTTCCCAGTCAAATGAGTGGAATATTGAGAAAATGGTCTTTGAGAAATATTTGAACCCTAACCCTAACTAGCAAAACCCGAAGCTAGGGTTAGGGTTTTATTCCCGTACAATGTAGACAGTTTTTGATGGCATGGCTGTGTTTTAGGGCTGAAAGGATACTTAGGAATATAGTTCTTTCAATGTTTTCTAAACATTTTTTTCTGACCTATATGGCTGTATACAGTGCTTTGCTCCAAAAAGGAATGGTGTCTGAATTGCCCGACAAGCAGCAGTTAGAAAGAACCTGATTTAACTTGCAAACTCTTGCCATGGGCTTTAAAATCCAAGGCTTATTAACAAATAAAGCCAAAATGTATTAGTTGTCTCAGACTTTAGGCCACTTAAGCCTCAACGTACATTCATTCAGCAGTCCGTTAACGCAAAGTTTCCAATGAAAGAATACCTTTCAAAACTGAATTTGACCATTCCTGACACACTCTTTTGGTTTTGGCAGTGTTGTATTGTCTTTTCAGACTTATATTTTGATTCAGACAAGCAAATTTCCCAGTCAAATGAGTGGAATATTGAGAAAATGGTCTTTGAGAAATATTTGAACCCTAACCCTAACTAGCAAAACCCGAAGCTAGGGTTAGGGTTTTAATCCCGTACAATGTAGACAGTTTTTGATGGCATGGCTGTGTTTTAGGGCTGAAAGGATACTTAGGAATATAGTTCTTTCAATGTTTTCTAAACATTTCTTTCTGACCTATATGGCTGTATACAGTGCTTTGTTCCAAAAAGGAATGGTGTTTGAATTGCCCGACAAGCAACAGTTAGAAAGAACCTGATTTAACTTGCAAACTCTTGCCATGGGCTTTAAAATCCAAGGCTTATTAACAAATAAAGCCAAAATGTATTAGTTGTCTCAGACTTTTAGGCCACTTAAGCCTCAACGTACATTCATTCAGCACTCCGTTTAACGCAAAGTTTCCAATGAAAGAATACCTTTCAAAACTGAATTTGACCATTCCTGACACACTCTTTTGGTTTTGGCAGTGTTGTATTGTCTTTTCAGACTTATATTTTGATTCAGACAAGCAAATTTCCCAGTGAAATGAGTGGAATATTGAGAAAATGGTCTTTGAGAAATATTTGAACCCTAACTAGCAAAACCCGAAGCTAGGGTTAGGGTTTTATTCCCGTACAATGTAGACAGTTTTTGATGGCATGGCTGTGTTTTAGGGCTGAAAGGATACTTAGGAATATAGTTCTTTCAATGTTTTCTAAACATTTTTTTCTGACCTATATGGCTGTATACAGTGCTTTGCTCCAAAAAGGAATGGTGTCTGAATTGCCCGACAAGCAGCAGTTAGAAAGAACCTGATTTAACTTGCAAACTCTTGCCATGGGCTTTAAAATCCAAGGCTTATTAACAAATAAAGCCAAAATGTATTAGTTGTCTCAGACTTTTAGGCCACTTAAGCCTCAACGTACATTCATTCAGCACTCCGTTTAACGCAAAGTTTCCAATGAAAGAATACCTTTCAAAACTGAATTTGACCATTCCTGACACACTCTTTTGGTTTTGGCAGTGTTGTATTGTCTTTTCAGACTTATATTTTGATTCAGACAAGCAAATTTCCCAGTGAAATGAGTGGAATATTGAGAAAATGGTCTTTGAGAAATATTTGAACCCTAACCCTAACTAGCAAAACCCAAAGCTTGGGTTAGGGTTTTATTCCCGTACAATGTAGACAGTTTTTGATGGCACGGCTGTGTTTTAGGGCTGAAAGGATACTTAGGAATATAGTTCTTTCAATGTTTTCTAAACATTTTTTTCTGACCTATATGGCTGTATACAGTGCTTTGCTCCAAAAAGGAATGGTGTCTGAATTGCCCGACAAGCAGCAGTTAGAAAGAACCTGATTTAACTTGCAAACTCTTGCCATGGGCTTTAAAATCCAAGGCTTATTAACAAATAAAGCCAAAATGTATTAGTTGTCTCAGACTTTTAGGCCACTTAAGCCTCAACGTACATTCATTCAGCACTCCGTTTAACGCAAAGTTTCCAATGAAAGAATACCTTTCAAAACTGAATTTGACCATTCCTGACACACTCTTTTGGTTTTGGCAGTGTTGTATTGTCTTTTCAGACTTATATTTTGATTCAGACAAGCAAATTTCCCAGTCACATGAGTGGAATATTGAGAAAATGGTCTTTGAGAAATATTTGAACCCTAACCCTAACTAGCAAAACCCGAAGCTAGGGTTAGGGTTTTATTCCCGTACAATGTAGACAGTTTTTGATGGCATGGCTGTGTTTTAGGGCTGAAAGTATACTTAGGAATATAGTTCTTTCAATGTTTTCTAAACATTTTTTTCTGACCTATATGGCTGTATACAGTGCTTTGCTCCAAAAAGGAATGGTGTCTGAATTGCCCGACAAGCAGCAGTTAGAAAGAACCTGATTTAACTTGCAAACTCTTGCCATGGGCTTTAAAATCCAAGGCTTATTAACAAATAAAGCCAAAATGTATTAGTTGTCTCAGACTTTTAGGCCACTTAAGCCTCAACGTACATTCATTCAGCACTCCGTTTAACGCAAAGTTTCCAATGAAAGAATACCTTTCAAAACTGAATTTGACCATTCCTGACACACTCTTTTGGTTTTGGCAGTGTTGTATTGTCTTTTCAGACTTATATTTTGATTCAGACAAGCACATTTCCCAGTCAAATGAGTGGAATATTGAGAAAATGGTCTTTGAGAAATATTTGAACCCTAACCCTAACTAGCAAAACCCGAAGCTAGGGTTAGGGTTTTATTCCCGTACAATGTAGACAGTTTTTGATGGCATGGCTGTGTTTTAGGGCTGAAAGGATACTTAGGAATATAGTTCTTTCAATGTTTTCTAAACATTTTTTTCTGACCTATATGGCTGTATACAGTGCTTTGCTCCAAAAAGGAATGGTGTCTGAATTGCCCGACAAGCAGCAGTTAGAAAGAACCTGATTTAACTTGCAAACTCTTGCCATGGGCTTTAAAATCCAAGGCTTATTAACAAATAAAGCCAAAATGTATTAGTTGTCTCAGACTTTAGGCCACTTAAGCCTCAACGTACATTCATTCAGCACTCCGTTTAACGCAAAGTTTCCAATGAAAGAATACCTTTCAAAACTGAATTTGACCATTCCTGACACACTCTTTTGGTTTTGGCAGTGTTGTATTGTCTTTTCAGACTTATATTTTGATTCAGACAAGCAAATTTCCCAGTCAAATGAGTGGAATATTGAGAAAATGGTCTTTGAGAAATATTTGAACCCTAACCCTAACTAGCAAAACCCGAAGCTAGGGTTAGGGTTTTATTCCCGTACAATGTAGACAGTTTTTGATGGCATGGCTGTGTTTTAGGGCTGAAAGGATACTTAGGAATATAGTTCTTTCAATGTTTTCTAAACTTTTTTTTCTGACCTATATGGCTGTATACAGTGCTTTGCTCCAAAAAGGAATGGTGTCTGAATTGCCCGACAAGCAGCAGTTAGAAAGAACCTGATTTAACTTGCAAACTCTTGCCATGGGCTTTAAAATCCAAGGCTTATTAACAAATAAAGCCAAAATGTATTAGTTGTCTCAGACTTTTAGGCCACTTAAGCCTCAACGTACATTCATTCAGCACTCCGTTTAACGCAAAGTTTCCAATGAAAGAATACCTTTCAAAACTGAATTTGACCATTCCTGACACACTCTTTTGGTTTTGGCAGTGTTGTATTGTCTTTTCAGACTTATATTTTGATTCAGACAAGCAAATTTCCCAGTCAAATGAGTGGAATATTGAGAAAATGGTCTTTGAGAAATATTTGAACCCTAACCCTAACTAGCAAAACCCGAAGCTAGGGTTAGGGTTTTATTCCCGTACAACGTAGACAGTTTTTGATGGCATGGCTGTGTTTTAGGGCTGAAAGGATACTTAGGAATATAGTTCTTTCAATGTTTTCTAAAAATTTTTTTCTGACCTATATGGCTGTATACAGTGCTTTGCTCCAAACAGGAATGGTGTCTGAATTGCCCGACAAGCAGCAGTTAGAAAGAACCTGATTTAACTTGCAAACTCTTGCCATGGGCTTTAAAATCCAAGGCTTATTAACAAATAAAGCCAAAATGTATTAGTTGTCTCAGACTTTTAGGCCACTTAAGCCTCAACGTACATTCATTCAGCACTCCGTTTAACACAAAGTTTCCAATGAAAGAATACCTTTCAAAACTGAATTTGACCATTCCTGACACACTCTTTTGGTTTTGACAGTGTTGTATTGTCTTTTCAGACTTATATTTTGATTCAGACAAGCAAATTTCCCAGTCAAATGAGTGGAATATTGAGAAAATAGTCTTTGAGAAATATTTGAACCCTAACCCTAACTAGCAAAACCCGAAGCTTGGGTTAGGGTTTTATTCCCGTACAATGTGGACAGTTTTTGATGGCATGGCTGTGTTTTAGGGCTGAAAGGATACTTAGGAATATAGTTCTTTCAATGTTTTCTAAACATTTTTTTCTGACCTATATGGCTGTATACAGTGCTTTGCTCCAAAAAGGAATGGTGTCTGAATTGCCCGACAAGCAGCAGTTAGAAAGAACCTGATTTAACTTGCAAACTCTTGCCATGGGCTTTAAAATCCAAGGCTTATTAACAAATAAAGCCAAAATGTATTAGTTGTCTCAGACTTTTAGGCCACTTAAGCCTCAACGTACATTCATTCAGCACTCCGTTTAACGCAAAGTTTCCAATGAAAGAATACCTTTCAAAACTGAATTTGACCATTCCTGACACACTCTTTTGGTTTTGGCAGTGTTGTATTGTCTTTTCAGACTTATATTTTGATTCAGACAAGCACATTTCCCAGTCAAATGAGTGGAATATTGAGAAAATGGTCTTTGAGAAATATTTGAACCCTAACCCTAACTAGCAAAACCCGAAGCTAGGGTTAGGGTTTTATTCCCGTACAATGTAGACAGTTTTTGATGGCATGGCTGTGTTTTAGGGCTGAAAGGATAGTTAGGAATATAGTTCTTTCAATGTTTTCTAAACATTTTTTTCTGACCTATATGGCTGTATACAGTGCTTTGCTCCAAAAAGGAATGGTGTCTGAATTGCCCGACAAGCAGCAGTTAGAAAGAACCTCATTTAACTTGCAAACTCTTGCCATGGGCTTTAAAATCCAAGGCTTATTAACAAATAAAGCCAAAATGTATTAGTTGTCTCAGACTTTTAGGCCACTTAAGCCTCAACGTACATTCATTCAGCACTCCGTTTAACGCAAAGTTTCCAATGAAAGAATACCTTTCAAAACTGAATTTGACCATTCCTGACAAACACTTTTGGTTTTGGCAGTGTTGTATTGTCTTTTCAGACTTATATTTTGATTCAGACAAGCAAATTTCCCAGTCAAATGAGTGGAATATTGAGAAAATGGTCTTTGAGAAGTATTTGAACCCTAAACCTAACTAGCAAAACCCGAAGCTTGGGTTAGGGTTTTATTCCCGTACAATGTAGACACTTTTTGATGGCATGGCTGTGTTTTAGGGCTGAAAGGATACTTAGGAATATAGTTCTTTCAATGTTTTCTAAACATTTTTTTCTGACCTATATGGCTGTATACAGTGCTTTGCTCCAAAAAGGAATGGTGTCTGAATTGATCGACAAGCAGCAGTTAGAAAGAACCTGATTTAACTTGCAAACTCTTGCCATGGGCTTTAAAATCCAAGGCTTATTAACAAATAAAGCCAAAATGTATTAGTTGTCTCAGACTTTTAGGCCACTTAAGCCTCAACGTACATTCATTCAGCACTCCGTTTAACGCAAAGTTTCCAATAAAAGAATACCTTTCAAAACTGAATTTGACCATTCCTGACACACTCTTTTGGTTTTGGCAGTGTTGTATTGTCTTTTCAGACTTATATTTTGATTCAGACAAGCAAATTTCCCAGTCAAATGAGTGGAATATTGAGAAAATGGTCTTTGAGAAATATTTGAACCCTAACCCTAACTAGCAAAACCCGAAGCTAGGGTTAGGGTTTTATTCCCGTACAATGTAGACAGTTTTTGATGGCATGGCTGTGTTTTAGGGCTGAAAGGATACTTAGGAATATAGTTCTTTCAATGTTTTCTAAACATTTTTTTCTGACCTATATGGCTGTATACAGTGCTTTGCTCCAAAAAGGAATGGTGTCTGAATTGCCCGACAAGCAGCAGTTAGAAAGAACCTGATTTAACTTGCAAACTCTTGCCATGGGCTTTAAAATCCAAGGCTTATTAACAAATAAAGCCAAAATGTATTAGTTGTCTCAGACTTTTAGGCCACTTAAGCCTCAACGTACATTCATTCAGCACTCCGTTTAACGCAAAGTTTCCAATGAAAGAATACCTTTCAAAACTGAATTTGACCATTCCTGACACACTCTTTTGGTTTTGGCAGTGTTGTATTGTCTTTTCAGACTTATATTTTGATTCAGACAAGCAAATTTCCCAGTGAAATGAGTGGAATATTGAGAAAATGGTCTTTGAGAAATATTTGAACCCTAACCCTAACTAGCAAAACCCAAAGCTTGGGTTAGGGTTTTATTCCCGTACAATGTAGACAGTTTTTGATGGCACGGCTGTGTTTTAGGGCTGAAAGGATACTTAGGAATATAGTTCTTTCAATGTTTTCTAAACATTTTTTTCTGACCTATATGGCTGTATACAGTGCTTTGCTCCAAAAAGGAATGGTGTCTGAATTGCCCGACAAGCAGCAGTTAGAAAGAACCTGATTTAACTTGCAAACTCTTGCCATGGGCTTTAAAATCCAAGGCTTATTAACAAATAAAGCCAAAATGTATTAGTTGTCTCAGACTTTTAGGCCACTTAAGCCTCAACGTACATTCATTCAGCACTCCGTTTAACGCAAAGTTTCCAATGAAAGAATACCTTTCAAAACTGAATTTGACCATTCCTGACACACTCTTTTGGTTTTGGCAGTGTTGTATTGTCTTTTCAGACTTATATTTTGATTCAGACAAGCAAATTTCCCAGTCACATGAGTGGAATATTGAGAAAATGGTCTTTGAGAAATATTTGAACCCTAACCCTAACTAGCAAAACCCGAAGCTAGGGTTAGGGTTTTATTCCCGTACAATGTAGACAGTTTTTGATGGCATGGCTGTGTTTTAGGGCTGAAAGTATACTTAGGAATATAGTTCTTTCAATGTTTTCTAAACATTTTTTTCTGACCTATATGGCTGTATACAGTGCTTTGCTCCAAAAAGGAATGGTGTCTGAATTGCCCGACAAGCAGCAGTTAGAAAGAACCTGATTTAACTTGCAAACTCTTGCCATGGGCTTTAAAATCCAAGGCTTATTAACAAATAAAGCCAAAATGTATTAGTTGTCTCAGACTTTTAGGCCACTTAAGCCTCAACGTACATTCATTCAGCACTCCGTTTAACGCAAAGTTTCCAATGAAAGAATACCTTTCAAAACTGAATTTGACCATTCCTGACACACTCTTTTGGTTTTGGCAGTGTTGTATTGTCTTTTCAGACTTATATTTTGATTCAGACAAGCACATTTCCCAGTCAAATGAGTGGAATATTGAGAAAATGGTCTTTGAGAAATATTTGAACCCTAACCCTAACTAGCAAAACCCGAAGCTAGGGTTAGGGTTTTATTCCCGTACAATGTAGACAGTTTTTGATGGCATGGCTGTGTTTTAGGGCTGAAAGGATACTTAGGAATATAGTTCTTTCAATGTTTTCTAAACATTTTTTTCTGACCTATATGGCTGTATACAGTGCTTTGCTCCAAAAAGGAATGGTGTCTGAATTGCCCGACAAGCAGCAGTTAGAAAGAACCTGATTTAACTTGCAAACTCTTGCCATGGGCTTTAAAATCCAAGGCTTATTAACAAATAAAGCCAAAATGTATTAGTTGTCTCAGACTTTAGGCCACTTAAGCCTCAACGTACATTCATTCAGCACTCCGTTTAACGCAAAGTTTCCAATGAAAGAATACCTTTCAAAACTGAATTTGACCATTCCTGACACACTCTTTTGGTTTTGGCAGTGTTGTATTGTCTTTTCAG
Organism: Atractosteus spatula; assembly: GCF_055471065.1. Lineage (NCBI taxonomy): Eukaryota > Metazoa > Chordata > Actinopteri > Semionotiformes > Lepisosteidae > Atractosteus > Atractosteus spatula. Next base: position 45,086,813 of record NC_142711.1, read on the forward strand.
ACTTATATTTTGATTCAGACAAGCAAATTTCCCAGTCAAATGAGTGGAATATTGAGAAAATGGTCTTTGAGAAATATTTGAACCCTAACCCTAACTAGCAAAACCCGAAGCTAGGGTTAGGGTTTTATTCCCGTACAATGTAGACAGTTTTTGATGGCATGGCTGTGTTTTAGGGCTGAAAGGATACTTAGGAATATAGTTCTTTCAATGTTTTCTAAACTTTTTTTTCTGACCTATATGGCTGTATACAGTGCTTTGCTCCAAAAAGGAATGGTGTCTGAATTGCCCGACAAGCAGCAGTTAGAAAGAACCTGATTTAACTTGCAAACTCTTGCCATGGGCTTTAAAATCCAAGGCTTATTAACAAATAAAGCCAAAATGTATTAGTTGTCTCAGACTTTTAGGCCACTTAAGCCTCAACGTACATTCATTCAGCACTCCGTTTAACGCAAAGTTTCCAATGAAAGAATACCTTTCAAAACTGAATTTGACCATTCCTGACACACTCTTTTGGTTTTGGCAGTGTTGTATTGTCTTTTCAGACTTATATTTTGATTCAGACAAGCAAATTTCCCAGTCAAATGAGTGGAATATTGAGAAAATGGTCTTTGAGAAATATTTGAACCCTAACCCTAACTAGCAAAACCCGAAGCTAGGGTTAGGGTTTTATTCCCGTACAACGTAGACAGTTTTTGATGGCATGGCTGTGTTTTAGGGCTGAAAGGATACTTAGGAATATAGTTCTTTCAATGTTTTCTAAAAATTTTTTTCTGACCTATATGGCTGTATACAGTGCTTTGCTCCAAACAGGAATGGTGTCTGAATTGCCCGACAAGCAGCAGTTAGAAAGAACCTGATTTAACTTGCAAACTCTTGCCATGGGCTTTAAAATCCAAGGCTTATTAACAAATAAAGCCAAAATGTATTAGTTGTCTCAGACTTTTAGGCCACTTAAGCCTCAACGTACATTCATTCAGCACTCCGTTTAACACAAAGTTTCCAATGAAAGAATACCTTTCAAAACTGAATTTGACCATTCCTGACACACTCTTTTGGTTTTGACAGTGTTGTATTGTCTTTTCAGACTTATATTTTGATTCAGACAAGCAAATTTCCCAGTCAAATGAGTGGAATATTGAGAAAATAGTCTTTGAGAAATATTTGAACCCTAACCCTAACTAGCAAAACCCGAAGCTTGGGTTAGGGTTTTATTCCCGTACAATGTGGACAGTTTTTGATGGCATGGCTGTGTTTTAGGGCTGAAAGGATACTTAGGAATATAGTTCTTTCAATGTTTTCTAAACATTTTTTTCTGACCTATATGGCTGTATACAGTGCTTTGCTCCAAAAAGGAATGGTGTCTGAATTGCCCGACAAGCAGCAGTTAGAAAGAACCTGATTTAACTTGCAAACTCTTGCCATGGGCTTTAAAATCCAAGGCTTATTAACAAATAAAGCCAAAATGTATTAGTTGTCTCAGACTTTTAGGCCACTTAAGCCTCAACGTACATTCATTCAGCACTCCGTTTAACGCAAAGTTTCCAATGAAAGAATACCTTTCAAAACTGAATTTGACCATTCCTGACACACTCTTTTGGTTTTGGCAGTGTTGTATTGTCTTTTCAGACTTATATTTTGATTCAGACAAGCACATTTCCCAGTCAAATGAGTGGAATATTGAGAAAATGGTCTTTGAGAAATATTTGAACCCTAACCCTAACTAGCAAAACCCGAAGCTAGGGTTAGGGTTTTATTCCCGTACAATGTAGACAGTTTTTGATGGCATGGCTGTGTTTTAGGGCTGAAAGGATAGTTAGGAATATAGTTCTTTCAATGTTTTCTAAACATTTTTTTCTGACCTATATGGCTGTATACAGTGCTTTGCTCCAAAAAGGAATGGTGTCTGAATTGCCCGACAAGCAGCAGTTAGAAAGAACCTCATTTAACTTGCAAACTCTTGCCATGGGCTTTAAAATCCAAGGCTTATTAACAAATAAAGCCAAAATGTATTAGTTGTCTCAGACTTTTAGGCCACTTAAGCCTCAACGTACATTCATTCAGCACTCCGTTTAACGCAAAGTTTCCAATGAAAGAATACCTTTCAAAACTGAATTTGACCATTCCTGACAAACACTTTTGGTTTTGGCAGTGTTGTATTGTCTTTTCAGACTTATATTTTGATTCAGACAAGCAAATTTCCCAGTCAAATGAGTGGAATATTGAGAAAATGGTCTTTGAGAAGTATTTGAACCCTAAACCTAACTAGCAAAACCCGAAGCTTGGGTTAGGGTTTTATTCCCGTACAATGTAGACACTTTTTGATGGCATGGCTGTGTTTTAGGGCTGAAAGGATACTTAGGAATATAGTTCTTTCAATGTTTTCTAAACATTTTTTTCTGACCTATATGGCTGTATACAGTGCTTTGCTCCAAAAAGGAATGGTGTCTGAATTGATCGACAAGCAGCAGTTAGAAAGAACCTGATTTAACTTGCAAACTCTTGCCATGGGCTTTAAAATCCAAGGCTTATTAACAAATAAAGCCAAAATGTATTAGTTGTCTCAGACTTTTAGGCCACTTAAGCCTCAACGTACATTCATTCAGCACTCCGTTTAACGCAAAGTTTCCAATAAAAGAATACCTTTCAAAACTGAATTTGACCATTCCTGACACACTCTTTTGGTTTTGGCAGTGTTGTATTGTCTTTTCAGACTTATATTTTGATTCAGACAAGCAAATTTCCCAGTCAAATGAGTGGAATATTGAGAAAATGGTCTTTGAGAAATATTTGAACCCTAACCCTAACTAGCAAAACCCGAAGCTAGGGTTAGGGTTTTATTCCCGTACAATGTAGACAGTTTTTGATGGCATGGCTGTGTTTTAGGGCTGAAAGGATACTTAGGAATATAGTTCTTTCAATGTTTTCTAAACATTTTTTTCTGACCTATATGGCTGTATACAGTGCTTTGCTCCAAAAAGGAATGGTGTCTGAATTGCCCGACAAGCAGCAGTTAGAAAGAACCTGATTTAACTTGCAAACTCTTGCCATGGGCTTTAAAATCCAAGGCTTATTAACAAATAAAGCCAAAATGTATTAGTTGTCTCAGACTTTTAGGCCACTTAAGCCTCAACGTACATTCATTCAGCACTCCGTTTAACGCAAAGTTTCCAATGAAAGAATACCTTTCAAAACTGAATTTGACCATTCCTGACACACTCTTTTGGTTTTGGCAGTGTTGTATTGTCTTTTCAGACTTATATTTTGATTCAGACAAGCACATTTCCCAGTCAAATGAGTGGAATATTGAGAAAATGGTCTTTGAGAAATATTTGAACCCTAACCCTAACTAGCAAAACCCGAAGCTAGGGTTAGGGTTTTATTCCCGTACAATGTAGACAGTTTTTGATGGCATGGCTGTGTTTTAGGGCTGAAAGGATACTTAGGAATATAGTTCTTTCAATGTTTTCTAAACATTTTTTTCTGACCTATATGGCTGTATACAGTGCTTTGCTCCAAAAAGGAATGGTGTCTGAATTGCCCGACAAGCAGCAGTTAGAAAGAACGTGATTTAACTTGCAAACTCTTGCCATGGGCTTTAAAATCCAAGGCTTATTAACAAATAAAGCCAAAATGTATTAGTTGTCTCAGACTTTAGGCCACTTAAGCCTCAACGTACATTCATTCAGCACTCCGTTTAACGCAAAGTTTCCAATGAAAGAATACCTTTCAAAACTGAATTTGACCATTCCTGACACACTCTTTTGGTTTTGGCAGTGTTGTATTGTCTTTTCAGACTTATATTTTGATTCAGACAAGCAAATTTCCCAGTCAAATGAGTGGAATATTGAGAAAATGGTCTTTGAGAAATATTTGAACCCTAACCCTAACTAGCAAAACCCGAAGCTAGGGTTAGGGTTTTATTCCCGTACAATGTAGACAGTTTTTGATGGCATGGCTGTGTTTTAGGGCTGAAAGGATACTTAGGAATATAGTTCTTTCAATGTTTTCTAAACTTTTTTTTCTGACCTATATGGCTGTATACAGTGCTTTGCTCCAAAAAGGAATGGTGTCTGAATTGCCCGACAAGCAGCAGTTAGAAAGAACCTGATTTAACTTGCAAACTCTTGCCATGGGCTTTAAAATCCAAGGCTTATTAACAAATAAAGCCAAAATGTATTAGTTGTCTCAGACTTTTAGGCCACTTAAGCCTCAACGTACATTCATTCAGCACTCCGTTTAACGCAAAGTTTCCAATGAAAGAATACCTTTCAAAACTGAATTTGACCATTCCTGACACACTCTTTTGGTTTTGGCAGTGTTGTATTGTCTTTTCAGACTTATATTTTGATTCAGACAAGCAAATTTCCCAGTCAAATGAGTGGAATATTGAGAAAATGGTCTTTGAGAAATATTTGAACCCTAACCCTAACTAGCAAAACCCGAAGCTAGGGTTAGGGTTTTATTCCCGTACAATGTAGACAGTTTTTGATGGCATGGCTGTGTTTTAGGGCTGAAAGGATACTTAGGAATATAGTTCTTTCAATGTTTTCTAAACATTTTTTTCTGACCTATATGGCTGTATACAGTGCTTTGCTCCAAAAAGGAATGGTGTCTGAATTGCCCGACAAGCAGCAGTTAGAAAGAACCTGATTTAACTTGCAAACTCTTGCCATGGGCTTTAAAATCCAAGGCTTATTAACAAATAAAGCCAAAATGTATTAGTTGTCTCAGACTTTTAGGTCACTTAAGCCTCAACGTACATTCATTCAGCAGTCCGTTAACGCAAACTTTCCAATGAAAGAATACCTTTCAAAACTGAATTTGACCATTCCTGACACACTCTTTTGGTTTTGGCAGTGTTGTATTGTCTTTTCAGACTTATATTTTGATTCAGACAAGCAAATTTCCCAGTCAAATGAGTGGAATATTGAGAAAATGGTCTTTGAGAAATATTTGAACCCTAAACCTAACTAGCAAAACCCGAAGCTAGGGTTAGGGTTTTATTCCCGTACAATGTAGACAGTTTTTGATGGCATGGCTGTGTTTTAGGGCTGAAAGGATACTTAGGAATATAGTTCTTTCAATGTTTTCTAAACATTTTTTTCTGACCTATATGGCTGTATACAGTGCTTTGTTCCAAAAAGGAATGGTGTTTGAATTGCCCGACAAGCAACAGTTAGAAAGAACCTGATTTAACTTGCAAACTCTTGCCATGGGCTTTAAAATCCAAGGCTTATTAACAAATAAAGCCAAAATGTATTAGTTGTCTCAGACTTTTAGGCCACTTAAGCCTCAACGTACATTCATTCAGCACTCCGTTTAACGCAAAGTTTCCAATGAAAAAATACCTTTCAAAACTGAATTTGACCATTCCTGACACACTCTTTTGGTTTTGGCAGTGTTGTATTGTCTTTTCAGACTTATATTTTGATTCAGACAAGCAAATTTCCCAGTCAAATGAGTGGAATATTGAGAAAATGGTCTTTGAGAAATATTTGAACCCTAACCCTAACTAGCAAAACCCGAAGCTAGGGTTAGGGTTTTATTCCCGTACAATGTAGACAGTTTTTGATGGCATGGCTGTGTTTTAGGGCTGAAAGGATACTTAGGAATATAGTTCTTTCAATGTTTCCTAAACATTTTTTTCTGACCTATATGGCTGTATACAGTGCTTTGCTCCAAAAAGGAATGGTGTCTGAATTGCCCGACAAGGAGCAGTTAGAAGGAACCTGATTTAACTTGCAAACTCTTGCCATGGGCTTTAAAATCCAAGGCTTATTAACAAATAAAGCCAAAATGTATTAGTTGTCTCAGACTTTTAGGCCACTTAAGCCTCAACGTACATTCATTCAGCACTCCGTTTAACGCAAAGTTTCCAATGAAAGAATACCTTTCAAAACTGAATTTGACCATTCCTGACACACTCTTTTGGTTTTGGCAGTGTTGTATTGTCTTTTCAGACTTATATTTTGATTCAGACAAGCAAATTTCCCAGTCAAATGAGTGGAATATTGAGAAAATGGTCTTTGAGAAATATTTGAACCCTAACCCTAACTAGCAAAACCCGAAGCTAGGGTTAGGGTTTTATTCCCGTACAATGTAGACAGTTTTTGATGGCATAGCTGTGCTTTAGGGCTGAAAGGATACTTAGGAATATAGTTCTTTCAATGTTTTCTAAACATTTTTTTCTGACCTATATGGCTGTATACAGTGCTTTGCTCCAAAAAGGAATGGTGTCTGAATTGCCCGACAAGCAGCAGTTAGAAAGAACCTGATTTAACTTGCAAACTCTTGCCATGGGCTTTAAAATCCAAGGCTTATTAACAAATAAAGCCAAAATGTATTAGTTGTCTCAGACTTTTAGGCCACTTAAGCCTCAACGTACATTCATTCAGCACTCCGTTTAACGCAAAGTTTCCAATGAAAGAATACCTTTCAAAACTGAATTTGACCATTCCTGACACACTCTTTTGGTTTTGGCAGTGTTGTATTGTCTTTTCAGACTTATATTTTGATTCAGACAAGCAAATTTCCCAGTCAAATGAGTGGAATATTGAGAAAATGGTCTTTGAGAAATATTTGAACCCTAACCCTAACTAGCAAAACCCGAAGCTTGGGTTAGGGTTTTATTCCCGTACAATGTAGACAGTTTTTGATGGCACGGCTGTGTTTTAGGGCTGAAAGGATACTTAGGAATATAGTTCTTTCAATGTTTTCTAAACATTTTTTTCTGACCTATATGGCTGTATACAGTGCTTTGCTCCAAAAAGGAATGGTGTCTGAATTGCCCGACAAGCAGCAGTTAGAAAGAACCTGATTTAACTTGCAAACTCTTGCCATGGGCTTTAAAATCCAAGGCTTATTAACAAATAAAGCCAAAATGTATTAGTTGTCTCAGACTTTTAGGCCAATTAAGCCTCAACGTACATTCATTCAGCACTCCGTTTAACGCAAAGTTTCCAATGAAAGAATACCTTTCAAAACTGAATTTGACCATTCCTGACACACTCTTTTGGTTTTGGCAGTGTTGTATTGTCTTTTCAGACTTATATTTTGATTCAGACAAGCAAATTTCCCAGTCAAATGAGTGGAATATTGAGAAAATGGTCTTTGAGAAATATTTGAACCCTAACCCTAACTAGCAAAACCCGAAGCTAGGGTTAGGGTTTTATTCCCGTACAACGTAGACAGTTTTTGATGGCATGGCTGTGTTTTAGGGCTGAAAGGATACTTAGGAATATAGTTCTTTCAATGTTTTCTAAACATTTTTTTCTGACCTATATGGCTGTATACAGTGCTTTGCTCCAAACAGGAATGGTGTCTGAATTGCCCGACAAGCAGCACTTAGAAAGAACCTGATTTAACTTGCAAACTCTTGCCATGGGCTTTAAAATCCAAGGCTTATTAACAAATAAAGCCAAAATGTATTAGTTGTCTCAGACTTTTAGGCCACTTAAGCCTCAACGTACATTCATTCAGCACTCCGTTTAACACAAAGTTTCCAATGAAAGAATACCTTTCAAAACTGAATTTGACCATTCCTGACACACTCTTTTGGTTTTGGCAGTGTTGTATTGTCTTTTCAGACTTATATTTTGATTCAGACAAGCAAATTTCCCAGTCAAATGAGTGGAATATTGAGAAAATGGTCTTTGAGAAATATTTGAACCCTAACCCTAACTAGCAAAACCCGAAGCTTGGGTTAGGGTTTTATTCCCGTACAATGTAGACAGTTTTTGATGGCATGGCTGTGTTTTAGGGCTGAAAGGATACTTAGGAATATAGTTCTTTCAATGTTTTCTAAAAATTTTTTTCTGACCTATATGGCTGTATACAGTGCTTTGCTCCAAACAGGAATGGTGTCTGAATTGCCCGACAAGCAGCAGTTAGAAAGAACCTGATTTAACTTGCAAACTCTTGCCATGGGCTTTAAAATCCAAGGCTTATTAACAAATAAAGCCAAAATGTATTAGTTGTCTCAGACTTTTAGGCCACTTAAGCCTCAACGTACATTCATTCAGCACTCCGTTTAACACAAAGTTTCCAATGAAAGAATACCTTTCAAAACTGAATTTGACCATTCCTGACACACTCTTTTGGTTTTGACAGTGTTGTATTGTCTTTTCAGACTTATATTTTGATTCAGACAAGCAAATTTCCCAGTCAAATGAGTGGAATATTGAGAAAATAGTCTTTGAGAAATATTTGAAACCTAACCCTAACTAGCAAAACCCGAAGCTTGGGTTAGGGTTTTATTCCCGTACAATGTGGACAGTTTTTGATGGCATGGCTGTGTTTTAGGGCTGAAAGGATACTTAGGAATATAGTTCTTTCAATGTTTTCTAAACATTTTTTTCTGACCTATATGGCTGTATACAGTGCTTTGCTCCAAAAAGGAATGGTGTCTGAATTGCCCGACAAGCAGCAGTTAGAAAGAACCTGATTTAACTTGCAAACTCTTGCCATGGGCTTTAAAATCCAAGGCTTATTAACAAATAAAGCCAAAATGTATTAGTTGTCTCAGACTTTTAGGCCACTTAAGCCTCTACGTACATTCATTCAGCACTCCGTTTAACGCAAAGTTTCCAATGAAAGAATACCTTTCAAAACTGAATTTGACCATTCCTGACACACTCTTTTGGTTTTGGCAGTGTTGTATTGTCTTTTCAGACTTATATTTTGATTCAGACAAGCAAATTTCCCAGTCAAATGAGTGGAATATTGAGAAAATGGTCTTTGAGAAATATTTGAACCCTAACCCTAACTAGCAAAACCCGAAGCTTGGGTTAGGGTTTTATTCCCGTACAATGTAGACAGTTTTTGATGGCATGGCTGTGTTTTAGGGCTGAAAGGATACTTAGGAATATAGTTCTTTCAATGTTTTCTAAACATTTTTTTCTGACCTATATGGCTGTATACAGTGCTTTGCTCCAAAAAGGAATGGTGTCTGAATTGCCCGACAAGCAGCAGTTAGAAAGAACCTGATTTAACTTGCAAACTCTTGACATGGGCTTTAAAATCCAAGGCTTATTAACAAATAAAGCCAAAATGTATTAGTTGTCTCAGACTTTTAGGCCACTTAAGCCTCAACGTACATTCATTCAGCACTCCGTTTAACGCAAAGTTTCCAATGAAAGAATACCTTTCAAAACTGAATTTGACCATTCCTGACACACTCTTTTGGTTTTGGCAGTGTTGTATTGTCTTTTCAGACTTATATTTTGATTCAGACAAGCACATTTCCCAGTCAAATGAGTGGAATATTGAGAAAATGGTCTTTGAGAAATATTTGAACCCTAACCCTAACTAGCAAAACCCGAAGCTAGGGTTAGGGTTTTATTCCCGTACAATGTAGACAGTTTTTGATGGCATGGCTGTGTTTTAGGGCTGAAAGGATACTTAGGAATATAGTTCTTTCAATGTTTTCTAAACATTTTTTTCTGACCTATATGGCTGTATACAGTGCTTTGCTCCAAAAAGGAATGGTGTCTGAATTGCCCGACAAGCAGCAGTTAGAAAGAACCTGATTTAACTTGCAAACTCTTGCCATGGGCTTTAAAATCCAAGGCTTATTAACAAATAAAGCCAAAATGTATTATTTGTCTCAGACTTTTAGGCCACTTAAGCCTCAATGTACATTCATTCAGCACTCCGTTTAACGCAAAGTTTCCAATGAAAGAATACCTTTCAAAACTGAATTTGACCATTCCTGACACACACTTTTGGTTTTGGCAGTGTTGTATTGTCTTTTCAGACTTATATTTTGATTCAGACAAGCAAATTTCCCAGTCAAATGAGTGGAATATTGAGAAAATGGTCTTTGAGAAGTATTTGAACCCTAAACCTAACTAGCAAAACCCGAAGCTAGGGTTAGGGTTTTATTCCCATACAATGTAGACAGTTTTTGATGGCATGGCTGTGTTTTAGGGCTGAAAGGATACTTAGGAATATAGTTCTTTCAATGTTTTCTAAACATTTTTTTCTGACCTATATAGCTGTATACAGTGCTTTGCTCCAAAAAGGAATGGTGTCTGAATTGATCGACAAGCAGCAGTTAGAAAGAACCTGATTTAACTTGCAAACTCTTGCCATGGGCTTTAAAATCCAAGGCTTATTAACAAATAAAGCCAAAATGTATTAGTTGTCTCAGACTTTTAGGCCACTTAAGCCTCAACGTACATTCATTCAGCACTCCGTTTAACGCAAAGTTTCCAATAAAAGAAAACCTTTCAAAACTGAATTTGACCATTCCTGACACACTCTTTTGGTTTTGGCAGTGTTGTATTGTCTTTTCAGACTTATATTTTGATTCAGACAAGCAAATTTCCCAGTCAAATGAGTGGAATATTGAGAAAATGGTCTTTGAGAAATATTTGAACCCTAACCCTAACTAGCAAAACCCGAAGCTAGGGTTAGGGTTTTATTCCCGTACAACGTAGACAGTTTTTGATGGCATGGCTGTGTTTTAGGGCTGAAAGGATACTTAGGAATATAGTTCTTTCAATGTTTTCTAAAAATTTTTTTCTGACCTATATGGCTGTATACAGTGCTTTGCTCCAAACAGGAATGGTGTCTGAATTGCCCGACAAGCAGCAGTTAGAAAGAACCTGATTTAACTTGCAAACTCTTGCCATGGGCTTTAAAATCCAAGGCTTATTAACAAATAAAGCCAAAATGTATTAGTTGTCTCAGACTTTTAGGCCACTTAAGCCTCAACGTACATTCATTCAGCACTCCGTTTAACACAAAGTTTCCAATGAAAGAATACCTTTCAAAACTGAATTTGACCATTCCTGACACACTCTTTTGGTTTTGACAGTGTTGTATTGTCTTTTCAGACTTATATTTTGATTCAGACAAGCAAATTTCCCAGTCAAATGAGTGGAATATTGAGAAAATGGTCTTTGAGAAATATTTGAACCCTAACCCTAACTAGCAAAACCCGAAGCTTGGGTTAGGGTTTTATTCCCGTACAATGTAGACAGTTTTTGATGGCATGGCTGTGTTTTAGGGCTGAAAGGATACTTAGGAATATAGTTCTTTCAATGTTTTCTAAACATTTTTTTCTGACCTATATGGCTGTATACAGTGCTTTGCTCCAAAAAGGAATGGTGTCTGAATTGCCCGACAAGCAGCAGTTAGAAAGAACCTGATTTAACTTGCAAACTCTTGACATGGGCTTTAAAATCCAAGGCTTATTAACAAATAAAGCCAAAATGTATTAGTTGTCTCAGACTTTTAGGCCACTTAAGCCTCAACGTACATTCATTCAGCACTCCGTTTAACGCAAAGTTTCCAATGAAAGAATACCTTTCAAAACTGAATTTGACCATTCCTGACACACTCTTTTGGTTTTGGCAGTGTTGTATTGTCTTTTCAGACTTATATTTTGATTCAGACAAGCAAATTTCCCAGTCAAATGAGTGGAATATTGAGAAAATGGTCTTTGAGAAATATTTGAACCCTAACCCTAACTAGCAAAACCCGAAGCTAGGGTTAGGGTTTTATTCCCGTACAATGTAGACAGTTTTTGATGGCATGGCTGTGTTTTAGGGCTGAAAGGATACTTAGGAATATAGTTCTTTCAATGTTTTCTAAACATTTTTTTCTGACCTATATGGCTGTATACAGTGCTTTGCTCCAAAAAGGAATGGTGTCTGAATTGCCCGACAAGCAGCAGTTAGAAAGAACCTGATTTAACTTGCAAACTCTTGCCATGGGCTTTAAAATCCAAGGCTTATTAACAAATAAAGCCAAAATGTATTAGTTGTCTCAGACTTTTAGGCCACTTAAGCCTCAACGTACATTCATTCAGCACTCCGTTTAACGCAAAGTTTCCAATGAAAGAATACCTTTCAAAACTGAATTTGACCATTCCTGACACACTCTTTTGGTTTTGGCAGTGTTGTATTGTCTTTTCAGACTTATATTTTGATTCAGACAAGCACATTTCCCAGTCAAATGAGTGGAATATTGAGAAAATGGTCTTTGAGAAATATTTGAACCCTAACCCTAACTAGCAAAACCCGAAGCTAGGGTTAGGGTTTTATTCCCGTACAATGTAGACAGTTTTTGATGGCATGGCTGTGTTTTAGGGCTGAAAGGATACTTAGGAATATAGTTCTTTCAATGTTTTCTAAACATTTTTTTCTGACCTATATGGCTGTATACAGTGCTTTGCTCCAAAAAGGAATGGTGTCTGAATTGCCCGACAAGCAGCAGTTAGAAAGAACCTGATTTAACTTGCAAACTCTTGCCATGGGCTTTAAAATCCAAGGCTTATTAACAAATAAAGCCAAAATGTATTAGTTGTCTCAGACTTTTAGGCCACTTAAGCCTCAACGTACATTCATTCAGCACTCCGTTTAATGCAAAGTTTCCAATGAAAGAATACCTTTCAAAACTGAATTTGACCATTCCTGACACACTCTTTTGGTTTTGGCAGTGTTGTATTGTCTTTTCAGACTTATATTTTGATTCAGACAAGCAAATTTCCCAGTCAAATGAGTGGAATATTGAGAAAATGGTCTTTGAGAAATATTTGAACCCTAATTCTAACTATCAAAACCCGAAGCTAGGGTTAGGGTTTTATTCCCGTATAATGTAGACAGTTTTTGATGGCATGGCTGTGTTTTAGGGCTGAAAGGATACTTAGGAATATAGTTCTTTCAATGTTTTCTAAACATTCTTTTCTGACCTATATGGCTGTATACAGTGCTTTGCTCCAAACAGGAATGGTGTCTGAATTGCCCGACAATCAACAGTTAGAAAGAACCTGATTTAATTTGCAAACTCTTGCCATGGGCTTTAAAATCCAAGGCTTCTTAACAAATAAAGACAAAATGTATTAGTTGTCTCAGACTTTTAGGCCACTTAAGCCTCAACGTACATTCATTCAGCACTCCGTTTAACGCAAAGTTTCCAATGAAAGAATACCTTTCAAAACTGAATTTGACCATTCCTGACACACTCTTTTGGTTTTGGCAGTGTTGTATTGTCTTTTCAGACTTATATTTTGATTCAGACAAGCAAATTTCCCAGTCAAATGAGTGGAATATTGAGAAAATGGTCTTTGAGAAATATTTGAACCCTAACCCTAACTAGCAAAACCCGAAGCTTGGGTTAGGGTTTTATTCCCGTACAATGTAGACAGTTTTTGATGGCATGGCTGTGTTTTAGGGCTGAAAGGATACTTAGGAATATAGTTCTTTCAATGTTTTCTAAACATTTTTTTCTGACCTATATGGCTGTATACAGTGCTTTGCTCCAAAAAGGAATGGTGTCTGAATTGCCCGACAAGCAACAGTTAGAAAGAACCTGATTTAACTTGCAAACTCTTGCCATGGGCTTTAAAATCCAAGGCTTATTAACAAATAAAGCCAAAATGTATTAGTTGTCTCAGACTTTTAGGCCACTTAAGCCTCAACGTACATTCATTCAGCACTCCGTTTAACGCAAAGTTTCCAATGAAAGAATACCTTTCAAAACTGAATTTGACCATTCCTGAAACACTCTTTTGGTTTTGGCAGTGTTGTATTGTCTTTTCAGACTTATATTTTGATTCAGACAAGCACATTTCCCAGTCAAATGAGTGGAATATTGAGAAAATGGTCTTTGAGAAATATTTGAACCCTAACCCTAACTAGCAAAACCCGAAGCTAGGGTTAGGGTTTTATTCCCGTACAATGTAGACAGTTTTTGATGGCATGGCTGTGTTTTAGGGCTGAAAGGATACTTAGGAATATAGTTCTTTCAATGTTTTCTAAACATTTTTTTCTGACCTATATGGCTGTATACAGTGCTTTGCTCCAAAAAGGAATGGTGTCTGAATTGCCCGACAAGCAGCAGTTAGAAAGAACCTGATTTAACTTGCAAACTCTTGCCATGGGCTTTAAAATCCAAGGCTTATTAACAAATAAAGCCAAAATGTATTAGTTGTCTCAGACTTTTAGGCCACTTAAGCCTCAACGTACATTCATTCAGCACTCCGTTTAACGCAAAGTTTCCAATGAAAGAATACCTTTCAAAACTGAATTTGACCATTCCTGACACACTCTTTTGGTTTTGGCAGTGTTGTATTGTCTTTTCAGACTTATATTTTGATTCAGACAAGCAAATTTCCCAGTCAAATGAGTGGAATATTGAGAAAATGGTCTTTGAGAAATATTTGAACCCTAACCCTAACTAGCAAAACCCGAAGCTTGGGTTAGGGTTTTATTCCCGTACAATGTAGACAGTTTTTGATGGCATGGCTGTGTTTTAGGGCTGAAAGGATACTTAGGAATATAGTTCTTTCAATGTTTTCTAAACATTTTTTTCTGACCTATATGGCTGTATACAGTGCTTTGCTCCAAAAAGGAATGGTGTCTGAATTGCCCGACAAGCAACAGTTAGAAAGAACCTGATTTAACTTGCAAACTCTTGCCATGGGCTTTAAAATCCAAGGCTTATTAACAAATAAAGCCAAAATGTATTAGTTGTCTCAGACTTTTAGGCCACTTAAGCCTCAACGTACATTCATTCAGCACTCCATTTAACGCAAAGTTTCCAATGAAAGAATACCTTTCAAAACTGAATTTGACCATTCCTGACACACTCTTTTGGTTTTGGCAGTGTTGTATTGTCTTTTCAGACTTATATTTTGATTCAGACAAGCAAATTTCCCAGTCAAATGAGTGGAATATTGAGAAAATGGTCTTTGAGAAATATTTGAACCCTAACTAGCAAAACCCGAAGCTTGGGTTAGGGTTTTATTCCCGTACAATGTAGACAGTTTTTGATGGCATGGCTGTGTTTTAGGGCTGAAAGGATACTTAGGAATATAGTTCTTTCAATGTTTTCTAAACATTTTTTTCTGACCTATATGGCTGTATACAGTGTTTTGCTCCAAAAAGGAATGGTGTCTGAATTGCCCGACAAGCAGCAGTTAGAAAGAACCTGATATAACTTGCAAACTCTTGCCATGGGCTTTAAAATCCAAGGCTTATTAACAAATAAAGCCAAAATGTATTAGTTGTCTCAGACTTTTAGGCCACTTAAGCCTCAACGTACATTCATTCAGCACTCCGTTTAACGCAAAGTTTCCAATGAAAGAATACCTTTCAAAACTGAATTTGACCATTCCTGACACACTCTTTTGGTTTTGGCAGTGTTGTATTGTCTTTTCAGACTTATATTTTGATTCAGACAAGCAAATTTCCCAGTCAAATGAGTGGAATATTGAGAAAATGGTCTTTGAGAAATATTTGAACCCTAACCCTAACTAGCAAAACCCGAAGCTTGGGTTAGGGTTTTATTCCCGTACAATGTAGACAGTTTTTGATGGCATGGCTGTGTTTTAGGGCTGAAAGGATACTTAGGAATATAGTTCTTTCAATGTTTTCTAAACATTCTTTTCTGACCTATATGGCTGTATACAGTGCTTTGCTCCAAACAGGAATGGTGTCTGAATTGCCCGACAATCAACAGTTAGAAAGAACCTGATTTAATTTGCAAACTCTTGCCATGGGCTTTAAAATCCAAGGCTTCTTAACAAATAAAGACAAAATGTATTAGTTGTCTCAGACTTTTAGGCCACTTAAGCCTCAACGTACATTCATTCAGCACTCCGTTTAACGCAAAGTTTCCAATGAAAGAATACCTTTCAAAACTGAATTTGACCATTCCTGACACACTCTTTTGGTTTTGGCAGTGTTGTATTGTCTTTTCAGACTTATATTTTGATTCAGACAAGCAAATTTCCCAGTCAAATGAGTGGAATATTGAGAAAATGGTCTTTGAGAAATATTTGAACCCTAACCCTAACTAGCAAAACCCGAAGCTTGGGTTAGGGTTTTATTCCCGTACAATGTAGACAGTTTTTGATGGCATGGCTGTGTTTTAGGGCTGAAAGGATACTTAGGAATATAGTTCTTTCAATGTTTTCTAAACATTTTTTTCTGACCTATATGGCTGTATACAGTGCTTTGCTCCAAAAAGGAATGGTGTCTGAATTGCCCGACAAGCAACAGTTAGAAAGAACCTGATTTAACTTGCAAACTCTTGCCATGGGCTTTAAAATCCAAGGCTTATTAACAAATAAAGCCAAAATGTATTAGTTGTCTCAGACTTTTAGGCCACTTAAGCCTCAACGTACATTCATTCAGCACTCCGTTTAACGCAAAGTTTCCAATGAAAGAATACCTTTCAAAACTGAATTTGACCATTCCTGAAACACTCTTTTGGTTTTGGCAGTGTTGTATTGTCTTTTCAGACTTATATTTTGATTCAGACAAGCACATTTCCCAGTCAAATGAGTGGAATATTGAGAAAATGGTCTTTGAGAAATATTTGAACCCTAACCCTAACTAGCAAAACCCGAAGCTAGGGTTAGGGTTTTATTCCCGTACAATGTAGACAGTTTTTGATGGCATGGCTGTGTTTTAGGGCTGAAAGGATACTTAGGAATATAGTTCTTTCAATGTTTTCTAAACATTTTTTTCTGACCTATATGGCTGTATACAGTGCTTTGCTCCAAAAAGGAATGGTGTCTGAATTGCCCGACAAGCAGCAGTTAGAAAGAACCTGATTTAACTTGCAAACTCTTGCCATGGGCTTTAAAATCCAAGGCTTATTAACAAATAAAGCCAAAATGTATTAGTTGTCTCAGACTTTTAGGCCACTTAAGCCTCAACGTACATTCATTCAGCACTCCGTTTAACGCAAAGTTTCCAATGAAAGAATACCTTTCAAAACTGAATTTGACCATTCCTGACACACTCTTTTGGTTTTGGCAGTGTTGTATTGTCTTTTCAGACTTATATTTTGATTCAGACAAGCAAATTTCCCAGTCAAATGAGTGGAATATTGAGAAAATGGTCTTTGAGAAATATTTGAACCCTAACCCTAACTAGCAAAACCCGAAGCTTGGGTTAGGGTTTTATTCCCGTACAATGTAGACAGTTTTTGATGGCATGGCTGTGTTTTAGGGCTGAAAGGATACTTAGGAATATAGTTCTTTCAATGTTTTCTAAACATTTTTTTCTGACCTATATGGCTGTATACAGTGCTTTGCTCCAAAAAGGAATGGTGTCTGAATTGCCCGACAAGCAACAGTTAGAAAGAACCTGATTTAACTTGCAAACTCTTGCCATGGGCTTTAAAATCCAAGGCTTATTAACAAATAAAGCCAAAATGTATTAGTTGTCTCAGACTTTTAGGCCACTTAAGCCTCAACGTACATTCATTCAGCACTCCATTTAACGCAAAGTTTCCAATGAAAGAATACCTTTCAAAACTGAATTTGACCATTCCTGACACACTCTTTTGGTTTTGGCAGTGTTGTATTGTCTTTTCAGACTTATATTTTGATTCAGACAAGCAAATTTCCCAGTCAAATGAGTGGAATATTGAGAAAATGGTCTTTGAGAAATATTTGAACCCTAACTAGCAAAACCCGAAGCTTGGGTTAGGGTTTTATTCCCGTACAATGTAGACAGTTTTTGATGGCATGGCTGTGTTTTAGGGCTGAAAGGATACTTAGGAATATAGTTCTTTCAATGTTTTCTAAACATTTTTTTCTGACCTATATGGCTGTATACAGTGTTTTGCTCCAAAAAGGAATGGTGTCTGAATTGCCCGACAAGCAGCAGTTAGAAAGAACCTGATATAACTTGCAAACTCTTGCCATGGGCTTTAAAATCCAAGGCTTATTAACAAATAAAGCCAAAATGTATTAGTTGTCTCAGACTTTTAGGCCACTTAAGCCTCAACGTACATTCATTCAGCACTCCGTTTAACGCAAAGTTTCCAATGAAAGAATACCTTTCAAAACTGAATTTGACCATTCCTGACACACTCTTTTGGTTTTGGCAGTGTTGTATTGTCTTTTCAGACTTATATTTTGATTCAGACAAGCAAATTTCCCAGTCAAATGAGTGGAATATTGAGAAAATGGTCTTTGAGAAATATTTGAACCCTAACCCTAACTAGCAAAACCCGAAGCTTGGGTTAGGGTTTTATTCCCGTACAATGTAGACAGTTTTTGATGGCATGGCTGTGTTTTAGGGCTGAAAGGATACTTAGGAATATAGTTCTTTCAATGTTTTCTAAACATTTTTTTCTGACCTATATGGCTGTATACAGTGCTTTGCTCCAAAAAGGAATGGTGTCTGAATTGCCCGACAAGCAACAGTTAGAAAGAACCTGATTTAACTTGCAAACTCTTGCCATGGGCTTTAAAATCCAAGGCTTATTAACAAATAAAGCCAAAATGTATTAGTTGTCTCAGACTTTTAGGCCACTTAAGCCTCAACGTACATTCATTCAGCACTCCGTTTAACGCAAAGTTTCCAATGAAAGAATACCTTTCAAAACTGAATTTGACCATTCCTGACACACTCTTTTGGTTTTGGCAGTGTTGTATTGTCTTTTCAGACTTATATTTTGATTCAGACAAGCAAATTTCCCAGTCAAATGAGTGGAATATTGAGAAAATGGTCTTTGAGAAATATTTGAACCCTAACCCTAACTAGCAAAACCCGAAGCTAGGGTTAGGGTTTTATTCCCGTACAATGTAGACAGTTTTTGATGGCATGGCTGTGTTTTAGGGCTGAAAGGATACTTAGGAATATAGTTCTTTCAATGTTTTCTAAACATTTTTTTCTGACCTATATGGCTGTATACAGTGCTTTGCTCCAAAAAGGAATGGTGTCTGAATTGCCCGACAAGCAGCAGTTAGAAAGAACCTGATTTAACTTGCAAACTCTTGCCATGGGCTTTAAAATCCAAGGCTTATTAACAAATAAAGCCAAAATGTATTAGTTGTCTCAGAATTTTAGGCCACTTAAGCCTCAACGTACATTCATTCAGCACTCCGTTTAACGCAAAGTTTCCAATGAAAGAATACCTTTCAAAACTGAATTTGACCATTCCTGACACACTCTTTTGGTTTTGGCAGTGTTGTATTGTCTTTTCAGACTTATATTTTGATTCAGACAAGCAAATTTCCCAGTCAAATGAGTGGAATATTGAGAAAATGGTCTTTGAGAAATATTTGAACCCTAACCCTAACTAGCAAAACCCGAAGCTAGGGTTAGGGTTTTATTCCCGTACAATGTAGACAGTTTTTGATGGCATGGCTGTGTTTTAGGGCTGAAAGGATACTTAGGAACATAGTTCTTTCAATGTTTTCTAAACATTTTTTTCTGACCTATATGGCTGTATACAGTGCTTTGCTCCAAAAAGGAATGGTGTCTGAATTGCCCGACAAGCAACAGTTAGAAAGAACCTGATTTAACTTGCAAACTCTTGCCATGGGCTTTAAAATCCAAGGCTTATTAACAAATAAAGCCAAAATGTATTAGTTGTCTCAGACTTTTAGGCCACTTAAGCCTCAACATACATTCATTCAGCACTCCGTTTAACGCAAAGTTTCCAATGAAAGAATACCTTTCAAAACTGAATTTGACCATTCCTGACACACTCTTTTGGTTTTGGCAGTGTTGTATTGTCTTTTCAGACTTATATTTTGATTCAGACAAGCACATTTCCCAGTCAAATGAGTGGAATATTGAGAAAATGGTCTTTGAGAAATATTTGAACCCTAACCCTAACTAGCAAAACCCGAAGCTAGGGTTAGGGTTTTATTCCCGTACAATGTAGACAGTTTTTGATGGCATGGCTGTGTTTTAGGGCTGAAAGGATACTTAGGAATATAGTTCTTTCAATGTTTTCTAAACATTTTTTTCTGACCTATATGGCTGTATACAGTGCTTTGCTCCAAAAAGGAATGGTGTCTGAATTGCCCGACAAGCAGCAGTTAGAAAGAACCTGATTTAACTTGCAAACTCTTGCCATGGGCTTTAAAATCCAAGGCTTATTAACAAATAAAGCCAAAATGTATTAGTTGTCTCAGACTTTTAGGCCACTTAAGCCTCAACGTACATTCATTCAGCACTCCGTTTAACGCAAAGTTTCCAATGAAAGAATACCTTTCAAAACTGAAATTGACCATTCCTGACACACTCTTTTGGTTTTGGCAGTGTTGTATTGTCTTTTCAGACTTATATTTTGATTCAGACAAGCAAATTTCCCAGTCAAATGAGTGGAATATTGAGAAAATGGTCTTTGAGAAATATTTGAACCCTAACCCTAACTAGCAAAACCCGAAGCTAGGGTTAGGGTTTTATTCCCGTACAATGTAGACAGTTTTTGATGGCATGGCTGTGTTTTAGGGCTGAAAGGATACTTAGGAATATAGTTCTTTCAATGTTTTCTAAACATTTTTTTCTGACCTATATGGCTGTATACAGTGCTTTGCTCCAAAAAGGAATGGTGTCTGAATTGCCCGACAAGCAGCAGTTAGAAAGAACCTGATTTAACTTGCAAACTCTTGCCATGGGCTTTAAAATCCAAGGCTTATTAACAAATAAAGCCAAAATGTATTAGTTGTCTCAGACTTTTAGGCCACTTAAGCCTCAACGTACATTCATTCAGCACTCAGTTTAACGCAAAGTTTCCAATGAAAGAATACCTTTCAAAACTGAATTTGACCATTCCTGACACACTCTTTTGGTTTTGGCAGTGTTGTATTGTCTTTTCAGACTTATATTTTGATTCAGACAAGCAAATTTCCCAGTCAAATGAGTGGAATATTGAGAAAATGGTCTTTGAGAAATATTTGAACCCTAACCCTAACTAGCAAAACCCGAAGCTAGGGTTAGGGTTTTATTCCCGTACAATGTAGACAGTTTTTGATGGCATGGCTGTGTTTTAGGGCTGAAAGGATACTTAGGAATATAGTTCTTTCAATGTTTTCTAAACATTTTTTTCTGACCTATATGGCTGTATACAGTGCTTTGCTCCAAAAAGGAATGGTGTCTGAATTGCCCGACAAGCAGCAGTTAGAAAGAACCTGATTTAACTTGCAAACTCTTGCCATGGGCTTTAAAATCCAAGGCTTATTAACAAATAAAGCCAAAATGTATTAGTTGTCTCAGAATTTTAGGCCACTTAAGCCTCAACGTACATTCATTCAGCACTCCGTTTAACGCAAAGTTTCCAATGAAAGAATACCTTTCAAAACTGAATTTGACCATTCCTGACACACTCTTTTGGTTTTGGCAGTGTTGTATTGTCTTTTCAGACTTATATTTTGATTCAGACAAGCACATTTCCCAGTCAAATGAGTGGAATATTGAGAAAATGGTCTTTGAGAAATATTTGAACCCTAACCCTAACTAGCAAAACCCGAAGCTAGGGTTAGGGTTTTATTCCCGTACAATGTAGACAGTTTTTGATGGCATGGCTGTGTTTTAGGGCTGAAAGGATACTTAGGAATATAGTTCTTTCAATGTTTTCTAAACATTTTTTTCTGACCTATATGGCTGTATACAGTGCTTTGCTCCAAAAAGGAATGGTGTCTGAATTGCCCGACAAGCAGCAGTTAGAAAGAACCTGATTTAACTTGCAAACTCTTGCCATGGGCTTTAAAATCCAAGGCTTATTAACAAATAAAGCCAAAATGTATTAGTTGTCTCAGACTTTTAGGCCACTTAAGCCTCAACGTACATTCATTCAGCACTCCGTTTAACGCAAAGTTTCCAATGAAAGAATACCTTTCAAAACTGAATTTGACCATTCCTGACACACTCTTTTGGTTTTGGCAGTGTTGTATTGTCTTTTCAGACTTATATTTTGATTCAGACAAGCAAATTTCCCAGTCAAATGAGTGGAATATTGAGAAAATGGTCTTTGAGAAATATTTGAACCCTAACCCTAACTAGCAAAACCCGAAGCTAGGGTTAGGGTTTTATTCCCATACAATGTAGACAGTTTTTGATGGCATGGCTGTGTTTTAGGGCTGAAAGGATACTTAGGAATATAGTTCTTTCAATGTTTTCTAAACATTTTTTTCTGACCTATATGGCTGTATACAGTGCTTTGCTCCAAAAAGGAATGGTGTCTGAATTGCCCGACAAGCAGCAGTTAGAAAGAACCTGATTTAACTTGCAAACTCTTGCCATGGGCTTTAAAATCCAAGGCTTATTAACAAATAAAGCCAAAATGTATTAGTTGTCTCAGACTTTTAGGCCACTTAAGCCTCAACGTACATTCATTCAGCACTCCGTTTAACGCAAAGTTTCCAATGAAAGAATACCTTTCAAAACTGAAATTGACCATTCCTGACACACTCTTTTGGTTTTGGCAGTGTTGTATTGTCTTTTCAGACTTATATTTTGATTCAGACAAGCAAATTTCCCAGTCAAATGAGTGGAATATTGAGAAAATGGTCTTTGAGAAATATTTGAACCCTAACCCTAACTAGCAAAACCCGAAGCTAGGGTTAGGGTTTTATTCCCGTACAATGTAGACAGTTTTTGATGGCATGGCTGTGTTTTAGGGCTGAAAGGATACTTAGGAATATAGTTCTTTCAATGTTTTCTAAACATTTTTTTCTGACCTATATGGCTGTATACAGTGCTTTGCTCCAAAAAGGAATGGTGTCTGAATTGCCCGACAAGCAGCAGTTAGAAAGAACCTGATTTAACTTGCAAACTCTTGCCATGGGCTTTAAAATCCAAGCCTTATTAACAAATAAAGCCAAAATGTATTAGTTGTCTCAGACTTTTAGGCCACTTAAGCCTCAACGTACATTCATTCAGCACTCCGTTTAACGCAAAGTTTCCAATGAAAGAATACCTTTCAAAACTGAATTTGACCATTCCTGACACACTCTTTTGGTTTTGGCAGTGTTGTATTGTCTTTTCAGACTTATATTTTGATTCAGACAAGCAAATTTCCCAGTCAAATGAGTGGAATATTGAGAAAATGGTCTTTGAGAAATATTTGAACCCTAACCCTAACTAGCAAAACCCGAAGCTAGGGTTAGGGTTTTATTCCCATACAATGTAGACAGTTTTTGATGGCATGGCTGTGTTTTAGGGCTGAAAGGATACTTAGGAATATAGTTCTTTCAATGTTTTCTAAACATTTTTTTCTGACCTATATTTCTGTATACAGTGCTTTGCTCCAAAAAGGAATGGTGTCTGAATTGCCCGACAAGCAGCAGTTAGAAAGAACCTGATTTAACTTGCAAACTCTTGCCATGGGCTTTAAAATCCAAGGCTTATTAACAAATAAAGCCAAAATGTATTAGTTGTCTCAGACTTTTAGGCCACATAAGCCTCAACGTACATTCATTCAGCACTCCGTTTAACGCAAAGTTTCCAATGAAAGAATACCTTTCAAAACTGAAATTGACCATTCCTGACACACTCTTTTGGTTTTGGCAGTGTTGTATTGTCTTTTCAGACTTATATTTTGATTCAGACAAGCAAATTTCCCAGTCAAATGAGTGGAATATTGAGAAAATGGTCTTTGAGAAATATTTGAACCCTAACCCTAACTAGCAAAACCCGAAGCTAGGGTTAGGGTTTTATTCCCGTACAATGTAGACAGTTTTTGATGGCATGGCTGTGTTTTAGGGCTGAAAGGATACTTAGGAATATAGTTCTTTCAATGTTTTCTAAACATTTTTTTCTGACCTATATGGCTGTATACAGTGCTTTGCTCCAAAAAGGAATGGTGTCTGAATTGCCCGACAAGCAGCAGTTAGAAAGAACCTGATTTAACTTGCAAACTCTTGCCATGGGCTTTAAAATCCAAGGCTTATTAACAAATAAAGCCAAAATGTATTAGTTGTCTCAGACTTTTAGGCCACTTAAGCCTCAACGTACATTCATTCAGCACTCCGTTTAACGCAAAGTTTCCAATGAAAGAATACCTTTCAAAACTGAAATTGACCATTCCTGACACACTCTTTTGGTTTTGGCAGTGTTGTATTGTCTTTTCAGACTTATATTTTGATTCAGACAAGCAAATTTCCCAGTCAAATGAGTGGAATATTGAGAAAATGGTCTTTGAGAAATATTTGAACCCTAACCCTAACTAGCAAAACCCGAAGCTAGGGTTAGGGTTTTATTCCCGTACAATGTAGACAGTTTTTGATGGCATGGCTGTGTTTTAGGGCTGAAAGGATACTTAGGAATATAGTTCTTTCAATGTTTTCTAAACATTTTTTTCTGACCTATATGGCTGTATACAGTGCTTTGCTCCAAAAAGGAATGGTGTCTGAATTGCCCGACAAGCAGCAGTTAGAAAGAACCTGATTTAACTTGCAAACTCTTGCCATGGGCTTTAAAATCCAAGGCTTATTAACAAATAAAGCCAAAATGTATTAGTTGTCTCAGACTTTTAGGCCACTTAAGCCTCAACGTACATTCATTCAGCACTCCGTT
The DNA here is from genome assembly GCF_055471065.1 of Atractosteus spatula. Classification (NCBI taxonomy): domain Eukaryota; kingdom Metazoa; phylum Chordata; class Actinopteri; order Semionotiformes; family Lepisosteidae; genus Atractosteus; species Atractosteus spatula. Next base: position 45,111,091 of record NC_142711.1, read on the forward strand.
TAACGCAAAGTTTCCAATGAAAGAATACCTTTCAAAACTGAATTTGACCATTCCTGACACACTCTTTTGGTTTTGGCAGTGTTGTATTGTCTTTTCAGACTTATATTTTGATTCAGACAAGCAAATTTCCCAGTCAAATGAGTGGAATATTGAGAAAATGGTCTTTGAGAAATATTTGAACCCTAACCCTAACTAGCAAAACCCGAAGCTAGGGTTAGGGTTTTATTCCCGTACAATGTAGACAGTTTTTGATGGCATGGCTGTGTTTTAGGGCTGAAAGGATACTTAGGAATATAGTTCTTTCAATGTTTTCTAAACATTTTTTTCTGACCTATATGGCTGTATACAGTGCTTTGCTCCAAAAAGGAATGGTGTCTGAATTGCCCGACAAGCAGCAGTTAGAAAGAACCTGATTTAACTTGCAAACTCTTGCCATGGGCTTTAAAATCCAAGGCTTATTAACAAATAAAGCCAAAATGTATTAGTTGTCTCAGACTTTTAGGCCACTTAAGCCTCAACGTACATTCATTCAGCACTCCGTTTAACGCAAAGTTTCCAATGAAAGAATACCTTTCAAAACTGAATTTGACCATTCCTGACACACTCTTTTGGTTTTGGCAGTGTTGTATTGTCTTTTCAGACTTATATTTTGATTCAGACAAGCAAATTTCCCAGTCAAATGAGTGGAATATTGAGAAAATGGTCTTTGAGAAATATTTGAACCCTAACCCTAACTAGCAAAACCCGAAGCTAGGGTTAGGGTTTTATTCCCGTACAATGTAGACAGTTTTTGATGGCATGGCTGTGTTTTAGGGCTGAAAGGATACTTAGGAATATAGTTCTTTCAATGTTTTCTAAACATTTTTTTCTGACCTATATGGCTGTATACAGTGCTTTGCTCCAAAAAGGAATGGTGTCTGAATTGCCCGACAAGCAACAGTTAGAAAGAACCTGATTTAACTTGCAAACTTTTGCCATGGGCTTTAAAATCCAAGGCTTATTAACAAATAAAGCCAAAATGTATTAGTTGTCTCAGACTTTTAGGCCACTTAAGGCTCAACGTACATTCATTCAGCACTCCGTTTAACGCAAGTTTCCAATGAAAGAATACCTTTCAAAACTGAATTTGACCATTCCTGACACACTCTTTTGGTTTTGGCAGTGTTGTATTGTCTTTTCAGACTTATATTTTGATTCAGACAAGCAAATTTCCCAGTCAAATGAGTGGAATATTGAGAAAATGGTCTTTGAGAAATATTTGAACCCTAACCCTAACGAGCAAAACCCGAAGCTAGGGTTAGGGTTTTATTCCCGTACAATGTAGACAGTTTTTGATGGCATGGCTGTGTTTTAGGGCTGAAAGGATACTTAGGAACATAGTTCTTTCAATGTTTTCTAAACATTTTTTTCTGACCTATATGGCTGTATACAGTGCTTTGCTCCAAAAAGGAATGGTGTCTGAATTGCCCGACAAGCAGCAGTTTGAAAGAACCTGATTTAGTTTGCAAACTCTTGCCATGGGCTTTAAAATCCAAGGCTTATTAACAAATAAAGCCAAAATGTATTAGTTGTCTCAGACTTTTAGGCCACTTAAGCCTCAACGTACATTCATTCAGCACTCCGTTTAACGCAAAGTTTCCAATGAAAGAATACCTTTCAAAACTGAATTTGACCATTCCTGACACACTCTTTTGGTTTTGGCAGTGTTGTATTGTCTTTTCAGACTTATATTTTGATTCAGACAAGCAAATTTCCCAGTCAAATGAGTGGAATATTGAGAAAATGGTCTTTGAGAAATATTTGAACCCTAACCCTAACTAGCAAAACCCGAAGCTAGGGTTAGGGTTTTATTCCCGTACAATGTAGACAGTTTTTGATGGCATGGCTGTGTTTTAGGGCTGAAAGGATACTTAGGAATATAGTTCTTTCAATGTTTTCTAAACATTTTTTTCTGACCTATATGGCTGTATACAGTGCTTTGCTCCAAAAAGGAATGGTGTCTGAATTGCCCGACAAGCAGCAGTTAGAAAGAACCTGATTTAACTTGCAAACTCTTGCCATGGGCTTTAAAATCCAAGGCTTATTAACAAATAAAGCCAAAATGTATTAGTTGTCTCAGACTTTTAGGCCACTTAAGCCTCAACGTACATTCATTCAGCACTCCGTTTAACGCAAAGTTTCCAATGAAAGAATACCTTTCAAAACTGAATTTGACCATTCCTGACACACTCTTTTGGTTTTGGCAGTGTTGTATTGTCTTTTCAGACTTATATTTTGATTCAGACAAGCAAATTTCCCAGTCAAATGAGTGGAATATTGAGAAAATGGTCTTTGAGAAATATTTGAACCCTAACCCTAACTAGCAAAACCCGAAGCTAGGGTTAGGGTTTTATTCCCGTACAATGTAGACAGTTTTTGATGGCATGGCTGTGTTTTAGGGCTGAAAGGATACTTAGGAATATAGTTCTTTCAATGTTTTCTAAACATTTTTTTCTGACCTATATGGCTGTATACAGTGCTTTGCTCCAAAAAGGAATGGTGTCTGAATTGCCCGACAAGCAACAGTTAGAAAGAACCTGATTTAACTTGCAAACTCTTGCCATGGGCTTTAAAATCCAAGGCTTATTAACAAATAAAGCCAAAATGTATTAGTTGTCTCAGACTTTTAGGCCACTTAAGGCTCAACGTACATTCATTCAGCACTCCGTTTAACGCAAGTTTCCAATGAAAGAATACCTTTCAAAACTGAATTTGACCATTCCTGACACACTCTTTTGGTTTTGGCAGTGTTGTATTGTCTTTTCAGACTTATATTTTGATTCAGACAAGCAAATTTCCCAGTCAAATGAGTGGAATATTGAGAAAATGGTCTTTGAGAAATATTTGAACCCTAACCCTAACGAGCAAAACCCGAAGCTAGGGTTAGGGTTTTATTCCCGTACAATGTAGACAGTTTTTGATGGCATGGCTGTGTTTTAGGGCTGAAAGGATACTTAGGAATATAGTTCTTTCAATGTTTTCTAAACATTTTTTTCTGACCTATATGGCTGTATACAGTGCTTTGCTCCAAAAAGGAATGGTGTCTGAATTGCCCGACAAGCAACAGTTAGAAAGAACCTGATTTAACTTGCAAACTCTTGCCATGGGCTTTAAAATCCAAGGCTTATTAACAAATAAAGCCAAAATGTATTAGTTGTCTCAGACTTTTAGGCCACTTAAGGCTCAACGTACATTCATTCAGCACTCCGTTTAACGCAAGTTTCCAATGAAAGAATACCTTTCAAAACTGAATTTGACCATTCCTGACACACTCTTTTGGTTTTGGCAGTGTTGTATTGTCTTTTCAGACTTATATTTTGATTCAGACAAGCAAATTTCCCAGTCAAATGAGTGGAATATTGAGAAAATGGTCTTTGAGAAATATTTGAACCCTAACCCTAACTAGCAAAACCCGAAGCTAGGGTTAGGGTTTTATTCCCGTACAATGTAGACAGTTTTTGATGGCATGGCTGTGTTTTAGGGCTGAAAGGATACTTAGGAATATAGTTCTTTCAATGTTTTCTAAACATTTTTTTCTGACCTATATGGCTGTATACAGTGCTTTGCTCCAAAAAGGAATGGTGTCTGAATTGCCCGACAAGCAACAGTTAGAAAGAACCTGATTTATCTTGCAAACTCTTGCCATGGGCTTTAAAATCCAAGTCTTATTAACAAATAAAGCCAAAATGTATTAGTTGTCTCAGACTTTTAGGCCACTTAAGGCTCAACGTACATTCATTCAGCACTCCGTTTAACGCAAGTTTCCAATGAAAGAATACCTTTCAAAACTGAATTTGACCATTCCTGACACACTCTTTTGGTTTTGGCAGTGTTGTATTGTCTTTTCAGACTTATATTTTGATTCAGACAAGCAAATTTCCCAGTCAAATGAGTGGAATATTGAGAAAATGGTCTTTGAGAAATATTTGAACCCTAACCCTAACGAGCAAAACCCGAAGCTAGGGTTAGGGTTTTATTCCCGTACAATGTAGACAGTTTTTGATGGCATGGCTGTGTTTTAGGGCTGAAAGGGTACTTAGGAATATAGTTCTTTCAATGTTTTCTAAACATTTTTTTCTGACCTATATGGCTGTATACAGTGCTTTGCTCCAAAAAGGAATGGTGTCTGAATTGCCCGACAAGCAACAGTTAGAAAGAACCTGATTTAACTTGCAAACTCTTGCCATGGGCTTTAAAATCCAAGGCTTATTAACAAATAAAGCCAAAATGTATTAGTTGTCTCAGACTTTTAGGCCACTTAAGGCTCAACGTACATTCATTCAGCACTCCGTTTAACGCAAGTTTCCAATGAAAGAATACCTTTCAAAACTGAATTTGACCATTCCTGACACACTCTTTTGGTTTTGGCAGTGTTGTATTGTCTTTTCAGACTTATATTTTGATTCAGACAAGCAAATTTCCCAGTCAAATGAGTGGAATATTGAGAAAATGGTCTTTGAGAAATATTTGAACCCTAACCCTAACTAGCAAAACCCGAAGCTAGGGTTAGGGTTTTATTCCCGTACAATGTAGACAGTTTTTGATGGCATGGCTGTGTTTTAGGGCTGAAAGGATACTTAGGAATATAGTTCTTTCAATGTTTTCTAAACATTTTTTTCTGACCTATATGGCTGTATACAGTGCTTTGCTCCAAAAAGGAATGGTGTCTGAATTGCCCGACAAGCAACAGTTAGAAAGAACCTGATTTAACTTGCAAACTCTTGCCATGGGCTTTAAAATCCAAGGCTTATTAACAAATAAAGCCAAAATGTATTAGTTGTCTCAGACTTTTAGGCCACTTAAGGCTCAACGTACATTCATTCAGCACTCCGTTTAACGCAAGTTTCCAATGAAAGAATACCTTTCAAAACTGAATTTGACCATTCCTGACACACTCTTTTGGTTTTGGCAGTGTTGTATTGTCTTTTCAGACTTATATTTTGATTCAGACAAGCAAATTTCCCAGTCAAATGAGTGGAATATTGAGAAAATGGTCTTTGAGAAATATTTGAACCCTAACCCTAACTAGCAAAACCCGAAGCTTGGGTTAGGGTTTTATTCCCGTACAATGTAGACAGTTTTTGATGGCATGGCTGTGTTTTAGGGCTGAAAGGATACTTAGGAATATAGTTCTTTCAATGTTTTCTAAACATTTTTTTCTGACCTATATGGCTGTATACAGTGCTTTGCTCCAAAAAGGAATGGTGTCTGAATTGCCCGACAAGCAGCAGTTAGAAAGAACCTGATTTAACTTGCAAACTCTTGCCATGGGCTTTAAAATCCAAGGCTTATTAACAAATAAAGCCAAAATGTATTAGTTGTCTCAGACTTTTAGGCCACTTAAGCCTCAACGTACATTCATTCAGCACTCCGTTTAACGCAAAGTTTCCAATGAAAGAATACCTTTCAAAACTGAATTTGACCATTCCTGACACACTCTTTTGGTTTTGGTAGTGTTGTATTGTCTTTTCAGACTTATATTTTGATTCAGACAAGCAAATTTCCCAGTCAAATGGGTGGAATATTGAGAAAATGCTCTTTGAGAAATATTTGAACCCTAACCCTTACTAGCAAAACCCGAAGCTAGGGTTAGGGTTTTATTCCCGTACAATGTAGACAGTTTTTGATGGCATAGCTGTGTTTTAGGGCTGAAAGGATACTTAGGAATATAGTTCTTTCACTGTTTTCTAAACATTTTTTTCTGACCTATATGGCTGTATACAGTGCTTTGCTCCAAAAAGGAATGGTGTCTGAATTGCCCGACAAGCAGCAGTTAGAAAGAACCTGATTTAACTTGCAAACTCTTGCCATGGGCTTTAAAATCCAAGGCTTATTAACAAATAAAGCCAAAATGTATTAGTTGTCTCAGACTTTTAGGCCACTTAAGCCTCAACGTACATTCATTCAGCACTCCGTTTAACGCAAAGTTTCCAATGAAAGAATACCTTTCAAAACTGAATTTGACCATTCCTGACACACTCTTTTGGTTTTGGCAGTGTTGTATTGTCTTTTCAGACTTATATTTTGATTCAGACAAGCAAATCTCCCAGTGAAATGAGTGGAATATTGAGAAAATGGTCTTTAAGAAATATTTGAACCCTAACCCTAACTAGCAAAACCCGAAGCTTGGGTTAGGGTTTTATTCCCGTACAATGTAGACAGTTTTTGATGGCATGGCTGTGTTTTAGGGCTGAAAGGATACTTAGGAATATAGTTCTTTCAATGTTTTCTAAACATTTTTTTCTGACCAAATGGCTGTATACAGTGCTTTGCTCCAAAAAGGAATGGTGTCTGAATTGCCCGACAAGCAACAGTTAGAAAGAACCTGATTTAACTTGCAAACTCTTGCCATGGGCTTTAAAATCCAAAGCTTATTAACAAATAAAGCCAAAATGTATTAGTTGTCTCAGACTTTTAGGCCACTTAAGCCTCAACGTACATTCATTCAGCACTCCGTTTAACGCAAAGTTTCCAATGAAAGAATACCTTTCAAAACTGAATTTGACCATTCCTGACACACTCTTTTGGTTTTGGCAGTGTTGTATTGTCTTTTCAGACTTATATTTTGATTCAGACAAGCACATTTCCCAGTCAAATGAGTGGAATATTGAGAAAATGGTCTTTGAGAAATATTTGAACCCTAACCCTAACTAGCAAAACCCGAAGCTAGGGTTAGGGTTTTATTCCCGTACAATGTAGACAGTTTTTGATGGCATGGCTGTGTTTTAGGGCTGAAAGGATACTTAGGAATATAGTTCTTTCAATGTTTTCTAAACATTTTTTTCTGACCTATATGGCTGTATACAGTGCTTTGCTCCAAAAAGGAATGGTGTCTGAATTGCCCGACAAGCAGCAGTTAGAAAGAACCTGATTTAACTTGCAAACTCTTGCCATGGGCTTTAAATTCCAAGGCTTATTAACAAATAAAGCCAAAATGTATTAGTTGTCTCAGACTTTTAGGCCACTTAAGCCTCAACGTACATTCATTCAGCACTCAGTTTAACGCAAAGTTTCCAATGAAAGAATACCTTTCAAAACTGAATTTGACCATTCCTGACACACTCTTTTGGTTTTGGCAGTGTTGTATTGTCTTTTCAGACTTATATTTTGATTCAGACAAGCAAATTTCCCAGTCAAATGAGTGGAATATTGAGAAAATGGTCTTTGAGAAATATTTGAACCCTAACCCTAACTAGCAAAACCCGAAGCTAGGGTTAGGGTTTTATTCCCGTACAATGTAGACAGTTTTTGATGGCATGGCTGTGTTTTAGGGCTGAAAGGATACTTAGGAATATAGTTCTTTCAATGTTTTCTAAACATTTTTTTCTGACCTATATGGCTGTATACAGTGCTTTGCTCCAAAAAGGAATGGTGTCTGAATTGCCCGACAAGCAACAGTTAGAAAGAACCTGATTTAACTTGCAAACTCTTGCCATGGGCTTTAAAATCCAAGGCTTATTAACAAATAAAGCCAAAATGTATTAGTTGTCTCAGACTTTTAGGCCACTTAAGCCTCAACGTACATTCATTCAGCACTCCGTTTAACGCAAAGTTTCCAATGAAAGAATACCTTTCAAAACTGAATTTGACCATTCCTGACACACTCTTTTGGTTTTGGCAGTGTTGTATTGTCTTTTCAGACTTATATTTTGATTCAGACAAGCAAATCTCCCAGTGAAATGAGTGGAATATTGAGAAAATGGTCTTTGAGAAATATTTGAACCCTAACCCTAACTAGCAAAACCCGAAGCTTGGGTTAGGGTTTTATTCCCGTACAATGTAGACAGTTTTTGATGGCATGGCTGTGTTTTAGGGCTGAAAGGATACTTAGGAATATAGTTCTTTCAATGTTTTCTAAACATTTTTTTCTGACCTATATGGCTGTATACAGTGCTTTGCTCCAAAAAGGAATGGTGTCTGAATTGCCCGACAAGCAACAGTTAGAAAGAACCTGATTTAACTTGCAAACTCTTGCCATGGGCTTTAAAATCCAAAGCTTATTAACAAATAAAGCCAAAATGTATTAGTTGTCTCAGACTTTTAGGCCACTTAAGCCTCAACGTACATTCATTCAGCACTCCGTTTAACGCAAAGTTTCCAATGAAAGAATACCTTTCAAAACTGAATTTGACCATTCCTGACACACTCTTTTGGTTTTGGCAGTGTTGTATTGTCTTTTCAGACTTATATTTTGATTCAGACAAGCACATTTCCCAGTCAAATGAGTGGAATATTGAGAAAATGGTCTTTGAGAAATATTTGAACCCTAACCCTAACTAGCAAAACCCGAAGCTAGGGTTAGGGTTTTATTCCCGTACAATGTAGACAGTTTTTGATGGCATGGCTGTGTTTTAGGGCTGAAAGGATACTTAGGAATATAGTTCTTTCAATGTTTTCTAAACATTTTTTTCTGACCTATATGGCTGTATACAGTGCTTTGCTCCAAAAAGGAATGGTGTCTGAATTGCCCGACAAGCAGCAGTTAGAAAGAACCTGACTTAACTTGCAAACTCTTGCCATGGGCTTTAAAATCCAAGGCTTATTAACAAATAAAGCCAAAATGTATTAGTTGTCTCAGACTTTTAGGCCACTTAAGCCTCAACGTACATTCATTCAGCACTCCGTTTAACGCAAAGTTTCCAATGAAAGAATACCTTTCAAAACTGAAATTGACCATTCCTGACACACTCTTTTGGTTTTGGCAGTGTTGTATTGTCTTTTCAGACTTATATTTTGATTCAGACAAGCAAATTTCCCAGTCAAATGAGTGGAATATTGAGAAAATGGTCTTTGAGAAATATTTGAACCCTAACCCTAACTAGCAAAACCCGAAGCTAGGGTTAGGGTTTTATTCCCGTACAATGTAGACAGTTTTTGATGGCATGGCTGTGTTTTAGGGCTGAAAGGATACTTAGGAATATAGTTCTTTCAATGTTTTCTAAACATTTTTTTCTGACCTATATGGCTGTATACAGTGCTTTGCTCCAAAAAGGAATGGTGTCTGAATTGCCCGACAAGCAACAGTTAGAAAGAACCTGATTTAACTTGCAAACTCTTGCCATGGGCTTTAAAATCCAAGGCTTATTAACAAATAAAGCCAAAATGTATTAGTTGTCTCAGACTTTTAGGCCACTTAAGCCTCAACGTACATTCATTCAGCACTCCGTTTAACGCAAAGTTTCCAATGAAAGAATACCTTTCAAAACTGAATTTGACCATTCCTGACACACTCTTTTGGTTTTGGCAGTGTTGTATTGTCTTTTCAGACTTATATTTTGATTCAGACAAGCAAATCTCCCAGTGAAATGAGTGGAATATTGAGAAAATGGTCTTTGAGAAATATTTGAACCCTAACCCTAACTAGCAAAACCCGAAGCTTGGGTTAGGGTTTTATTCCCGTACAATGTAGACAGTTTTTGATGGCATGGCTGTGTTTTAGGGCTGAAAGGATACTTAGGAATATAGTTCTTTCAATGTTTTCTAAACATTTTTTTCTGACCTATATGGCTGTATACAGTGCTTTGCTCCAAAAAGGAATGGTGTCTGAATTGCCCGACAAGCAACAGTTAGAAAGAACCTGATTTAACTTGCAAACTCTTGCCATGGGCTTTAAAATCCAAAGCTTATTAACAAATAAAGCCAAAATGTATTAGTTGTCTCAGACTTTTAGGCCACTTAAGCCTCAACGTACATTCATTCAGCACTCCGTTTAACGCAAAGTTTCCAATGAAAGAATACCTTTCAAAACTGAATTTGACCATTCCTGACACACTCTTTTGGTTTTGGCAGTGTTGTATTGTCTTTTCAGACTTATATTTTGATTCAGACAAGCACATTTCCCAGTCAAATGAGTGGAATATTGAGAAAATGGTCTTTGAGAAATATTTGAACCCTAACCCTAACTAGCAAAACCCGAAGCTAGGGTTAGGGTTTTATTCCCGTACAATGTAGACAGTTTTTGATGGCATGGCTGTGTTTTAGGGCTGAAAGGATACTTAGGAATATAGTTCTTTCAATGTTTTCTAAACATTTTTTTCTGACCTATATGGCTGTATACAGTGCTTTGCTCCAAAAAGGAATGGTGTCTGAATTGCCCGACAAGCAGCAGTTAGAAAGAACCTGATTTAACTTGCAAACTCTTGCCATGGGCTTTAAAATCCAAGGCTTATTAACAAATAAAGCCAAAATGTATTAGTTGTCTCAGACTTTTAGGCCACTTAAGCCTCAACGTACATTCATTCAGCACTCCGTTTAACGCAAAGTTTCCAATGAAAGAATACCTTTCAAAACTGAATTTGACCATTCCTGACACACTCTTTTGGTTTTGGCAGTGTTGTATTGTCTTTTCAGACTTATATTTTGATTCAGACAAGCAAATTTCCCAGTCAAATGAGTGGAATATTGAGAAAATGGTCTTTGAGAAATATTTGAACCCTAACCCTAACTAGCAAAACCCGAAGCTAGGGTTAGGGTTTTATTCCCATACAATGTAGACAGTTTTTGATGGCATGGCTGTGTTTTAGGGCTGAAAGGATACTTAGGAATATAGTTCTTTCAATGTTTTCTAAACATTTTTTTCTGACCTATATGGCTGTATACAGTGCTTTGCTCCAAAAAGGAATGGTGTCTGAATTGCCCGACAAGCAGCAGTTAGAAAGAACCTGATTTAACTTGCAAACTCTTGCCATGGGCTTTAAAATCCAAGGCTTATTAACAAATAAAGCCAAAATGTATTAGTTGTCTCAGACTTTTAGGCCACTTAAGCCTCAACGTACATTCATTCAGCACTCCGTTTAACGCAAAGTTTCCAATGAAAGAATACCTTTCAAAACTGAAATTGACCATTCCTGACACACTCTTTTGGTTTTGGCAGTGTTGTATTGTCTTTTCAGACTTATATTTTGATTCAGACAAGCAAATTTCCCAGTCAAATGAGTGGAATATTGAGAAAATGGTCTTTGAGAAATATTTGAACCCTAACCCTAACTAGCAAAACCCGAAGCTAGGGTTAGGGTTTTATTCCCGTACAATGTAGACAGTTTTTGATGGCATGGCTGTGTTTTAGGGCTGAAAGGATACTTAGGAATATAGTTCTTTCAATGTTTTCTAAACATTTTTTTCTGACCTATATGGCTGTATACAGTGCTTTGCTCCAAAAAGGAATGGTGTCTGAATTGCCCGACAAGCAGCAGTTAGAAAGAACCTGATTTAACTTGCAAACTCTTGCCATGGGCTTTAAAATCCAAGCCTTATTAACAAATAAAGCCAAAATGTATTAGTTGTCTCAGACTTTTAGGCCACTTAAGCCTCAACGTACATTCATTCAGCACTCCGTTTAACGCAAAGTTTCCAATGAAAGAATACCTTTCAAAACTGAATTTGACCATTCCTGACACACTCTTTTGGTTTTGGCAGTGTTGTATTGTCTTTTCAGACTTATATTTTGATTCAGACAAGCAAATTTCCCAGTCAAATGAGTGGAATATTGAGAAAATGGTCTTTGAGAAATATTTGAACCCTAACCCTAACTAGCAAAACCCGAAGCTAGGGTTAGGGTTTTATTCCCGTACAATGTAGACAGTTTTTGATGGCATGGCTGTGTTTTAGGGCTGAAAGGATACTTAGGAATATAGTTCTTTCAATGTTTTCTAAACATTTTTTTCTGACCTATATGGCTGTATACAGTGCTTTGCTCCAAAAAGGAATGGTGTCTGAATTGCCCGACAAGCAGCAGTTAGAAAGAACCTGATTTAACTTGCAAACTCTTGCCATGGGCTTTAAAATCCAAGGCTTATTAACAAATAAAGCCAAAATGTATTAGTTGTCTCAGACTTTTAGGCCACTTAAGCCTCAACGTACATTCATTCAGCACTCCGTTTAACGCAAGGTTTCCAATGAAAGAATACCTTTCAAAACTGAATTTGACCATTCCTGACACACTCTTTTGGTTTTGGCAGTGTTGTATTGTCTTTTCAGACTTATATTTTGATTCAGACAAGCACATTTCCCAGTCAAATGAGTGGAATATTGAGAAAATGGTCTTTGAGAAATATTTGAACCCTAACCCTAACTAGCAAAACCCGAAGCTAGGGTTAGGGTTTTATTCCCGTACAATGTAGACAGTTTTTGATGGCATGGCTGTGTTTTAGGGCTGAAAGGATACTTAGGAATATAGTTCTTTCAATGTTTTCTAAACATTTTTTTCTGACCTATATGGCTGTATACAGTGCTTTGCTCCAAAAAGGAATGGTGTCTGAATTGCCCGACAAGCAGCAGTTAGAAAGAACCTGATTTAACTTGCAAACTCTTGCCATGGGCTTTAAAATCCAAGGCTTATTAACAAATAAAGCCAAAATGTATTATTTGTCTCAGACTTTTAGGCCACTTAAGCCTCAACGTACATTCATTCAGCACTCCGTTTAACGCAAAGTTTCCAATGAAAGAATACCTTTCAAAACTGAATTTGACCATTCCTGACACACTCTTTTGGTTTTGGCAGTGTTGTATTGTCTTTTCAGACTTATATTTTGATTCAGACAAGCACATTTCCCAGTCAAATGAGTGGAATATTGAGAAAATGGTCTTTGAGAAATATTTGAACCCTAACCCTAACTAGCAAAACCCGAAGCTAGGGTTAGGGTTTTATTCCCATACAATGTAGACAGTTTTTGATGGCATGGCTGTGTTTTAGGGCTGAAAGGATACTTAGGAATATAGTTCTTTCAATGTTTTCTAAACATTTTTTTCTGACCTATATGGCTGTATACAGTGCTTTGCTCCAAAAAGGAATGGTGTCTGAATTGCCCGACAAGCAGCAGTTAGAAAGAACCTGATTTAACTTGCAAACTCTTGCCATGGGCTTTAAAATCCAAGGCTTATTAACAAATAAAGCCAAAATGTATTAGTTGTCTCAGACTTTTAGGCCACTTAAGCCTCAACGTACATTCATTCAGCACTCCGTTTAACGCAAAGTTTCCAATGAAAGAATACCTTTCAAAACTGAAATTGACCATTCCTGACACACTCTTTTGGTTTTGGCAGTGTTGTATTGTCTTTTCAGACTTATATTTTGATTCAGACAAGCAAATTTCCCAGTCAAATGAGTGGAATATTGAGAAAATGGTCTTTGAGAAATATTTGAACCCTAACCCTAACTAGCAAAACCCGAAGCTAGGGTTAGGGTTTTATTCCCGTACAATGTAGACAGTTTTTGATGGCATGGCTGTGTTTTAGGGCTGAAAGGATACTTAGGAATATAGTTCTTTCAATGTTTTCTAAACATTTTTTTCTGACCTATATGGCTGTATACAGTGCTTTGCTCCAAAAAGGAATGGTGTCTGAATTGCCCGACAAGCAGCAGTTAGAAAGAACCTGATTTAACTTGCAAACTCTTGCCATGGGCTTTAAAATCCAAGGCTTATTAACAAATAAAGCCAAAATGTATTAGTTGTCTCAGACTTTTAGGCCACTTAAGCCTCAACGTACATTCATTCAGCACTCCGTTTAACGCAAAGTTTCCAATGAAAGAATACCTTTCAAAACTGAAATTGACCATTCCTGACACACTCTTTTGGTTTTGGCAGTGTTGTATTGTCTTTTCAGACTTATATTTTGATTCAGACAAGCAAATTTCCCAGTCAAATGAGTGGAATATTGAGAAAATGGTCTTTGAGAAATATTTGAACCCTAACCCTAACTAGCAAAACCCGAAGCTAGGGTTAGGGTTTTATTCCCGTACAATGTAGACAGTTTTTGATGGCATGGCTGTGTTTTAGGGCTGAAAGGATACTTAGGAATATAGTTCTTTCAATGTTTTCTAAACATTTTTTTCTGACCTATATGGCTGTATACAGTGCTTTGCTCCAAAAAGGAATGGTGTCTGAATTGCCCGACAAGCAGCAGTTAGAAAGAACCTGATTTAACTTCCAAACTCTTGCCATGGGCTTTAAAATCCAAGGCTTATTAACAAATAAAGCCAAAATGTATTAGTTGTCTCAGACTTTTAGGCCACTTAAGCCTCAACGTACATTCATTCAGCACTCCGTTTAACGCAAAGTTTCCAATGAAAGAATACCTTTCAAAACTGAAATTGACCATTCCTGACACACTCTTTTGGTTTTGGCAGTGTTGTATTGTCTTTTCAGACTTATATTTTGATTCAGACAAGCACATTTCCCAGTCAAATGAGTGGAATATTGAGAAAATGGTCTTTGAGAAATATTTGAACCCTAACCCTAACTAGCAAAACCCGAAGCTAGGGTTAGGGTTTTATTCCCATACAATGTAGACAGTTTTTGATGGCATGGCTGTGTTTTAGGGCTGAAAGGATACTTAGGAATATAGTTCTTTCAATGTTTTCTAAACATTTTTTTCTGACCTATATGGCTGTATACAGTGCTTTGCTCCAAAAAGGAATGGTGTCTGAATTGCCCGACAAGCAGCAGTTAGAAAGAACCTGATTTAACTTCCAAACTCTTGCCATGGGCTTTAAAATCCAAGGCTTATTAACAAATAAAGCCAAAATGTATTAGTTGTCTCAGACTTTTAGGCCACTTAAGCCTCAACGTACATTCATTCAGCACTCCGTTTAACGCAAAGTTTCCAATGAAAGAATACCTTTCAAAACTGAAATTGACCATTCCTGACACACTCTTTTGGTTTTGGCAGTGTTGTATTGTCTTTTCAGACTTATATTTTGATTCAGACAAGCAAATTTCCCAGTCAAATGAGTGGAATATTGAGAAAATGGTCTTTGAGAAATATTTGAACCCTAACCCTAACTAGCAAAACCCGAAGCTAGGGTTAGGGTTTTATTCCCGTACAATGTAGACAGTTTTTGATGGCATGGCTGTGTTTTAGGGCTGAAAGGATACTTAGGAATATAGTTCTTTCAATGTTTTCTAAACATTTTTTTCTGACCTATATGGCTGTATACAGTGCTTTGCTCCAAAAAGGAATGGTGTCTGAATTGCCCGACAAGCAGCAGTTAGAAAGAACCTGATTTAACTTGCAAACTCTTGCCATGGGCTTTAAAATCCAAGGCTTATTAACAAATAAAGCCAAAATGTATTAGTTGTCTCAGACTTTTAGGCCACTTAAGCCTCAACGTACATTCATTCAGCACTCCGTTTAACGCAAAGTTTCCAATGAAAGAATACCTTTCAAAACTGAATTTGACCATTCCTGACACACTCTTTTGGTTTTGGCAGTGTTGTATTGTCTTTTCAGACTTATATTTTGATTCAGACAAGCACATTTCCCAGTCAAATGAGTGGAATATTGAGAAAATGGTCTTTGAGAAATATTTGAACCCTAACCCTAACTAGCAAAACCCGAAGCTAGGGTTAGGGTTTTATTCCCATACAATGTAGACAGTTTTTGATGGCATGGCTGTGTTTTAGGGCTGAAAGGATACTTAGGAATATAGTTCTTTCAATGTTTTCTAAACATTTTTTTCTGACCTATATTTCTGTATACAGTGCTTTGCTCCAAAAAGGAATGGTGTCTGAATTGCCCGACAAGCAGCAGTTAGAAAGAACCTGATTTAACTTGCAAACTCTTGCCATGGGCTTTAAAATCCAAGGCTTATTAACAAATAAAGCCAAAATGTATTAGTTGTCTCAGACTTTTAGGCCACTTAAGCCTCAACGTACATTCATTCAGCACTCCGTTTAACGCAAAGTTTCCAATGAAAGAATACCTTTCAAAACTGAAATTGACCATTCCTGACACACTCTTTTGGTTTTGGCAGTGTTGTATTGTCTTTTCAGACTTATATTTTGATTCAGACAAGCAAATTTCCCAGTCAAATGAGTGGAATATTGAGAAAATGGTCTTTGAGAAATATTTGAACCCTAACCCTAACTAGCAAAACCCGAAGCTAGGGTTAGGGTTTTATTCCCGTACAATGTAGACAGTTTTTGATGGCATGGCTGTGTTTTAGGGCTGAAAGGATACTTAGGAATATAGTTCTTTCAATGTTTTCTAAACATTTTTTTCTGACCTATATGGCTGTATACAGTGCTTTGCTCCAAAAAGGAATGGTGTCTGAATTGCCCGACAAGCAGCAGTTAGAAAGAACCTGATTTAACTTGCAAACTCTTGCCATGGGCTTTAAAATCCAAGGCTTATTAACAAATAAAGCCAAAATGTATTAGTTGTCTCAGACTTTTAGGCCACTTAAGCCTCAACGTACATTCATTCAGCACTCCGTTTAACGCAAAGTTTCCAATGAAAGAATACCTTTCAAAACTGAAATTGACCATTCCTGACACACTCTTTTGGTTTTGGCAGTGTTGTATTGTCTTTTCAGACTTATATTTTGATTCAGACAAGCAAATTTCCCAGTCAAATGAGTGGAATATTGAGAAAATGGTCTTTGAGAAATATTTGAACCCTAACCCTAACTAGCAAAACCCGAAGCTAGGGTTAGGGTTTTATTCCCGTACAATGTAGACAGTTTTTGATGGCATGGCTGTGTTTTAGGGCTGAAAGGATACTTAGGAATATAGTTCTTTCAATGTTTTCTAAACATTTTTTTCTGACCTATATGGCTGTATACAGTGCTTTGCTCCAAAAAGGAATGGTGTCTGAATTGCCCGACAAGCAGCAGTTAGAAAGAACCTGATTTAACTTGCAAACTCTTGCCATGGGCTTTAAAATCCAAGGCTTATTAACAAATAAAGCCAAAATGTATTAGTTGTCTCAGACTTTTAGGCCACTTAAGCCTCAACGTACATTCATTCAGCACTCCGTTTAACGCAAAGTTTCCAATGAAAGAATACCTTTCAAAACTGAATTTGACCATTCCTGACACACTCTTTTGGTTTTGGCAGTGTTGTATTGTCTTTTCAGACTTATATTTTGATTCAGACAAGCAAATTTCCCAGTCAAATGAGTGGAATATTGAGAAAATGGTCTTTGAGAAATATTTGAACCCTAACCCTAACTAGCAAAACCCGAAGCTAGGGTTAGGGTTTTATTCCCGTACAATGTAGACAGTTTTTGATGGCATGGCTGTGTTTTAGGGCTGAAAGGATACTTAGGAATATAGTTCTTTCAATGTTTTCTAAACATTTTTTTCTGACCTATATGGCTGTATACAGTGCTTTGCTCCAAAAAGGAATGGTGTCTGAATTGCCCGACAAGCAGCAGTTAGAAAGAACCTGATTTAACTTGGAAACTCTTGCCATGGGCTTTAAAATCCAAGGCTTATTAACAAATAGAGCCAAAATGTATTAGTTGTCTCAGACTTTTAGGCCACTTAAGCCTCAACGTACATTCATTCAGCACTCCGTTTAACGCAAAGTTTCCAATGAAAGAATACCTTTCAAAACTGAATTTGACCATTCCTGACACACTCTTTTGGTTTTGGCAGTGTTGTATTGTCTTTTCAGACTTATATTTTGATTCAGACAAGCAAATTTCCCAGTCAAATGAGTGGAATATTGAGAAAATGGTCTTTGAGAAATATTTGAACCCTAACCCTAACTAGCAAAACCCGAAGCTAGGGTTAGGGTTTTATTCCCGTACAATGTAGACAGTTTTTGATGGCATGGCTGTGTTTTAGGGCTGAAAGGATACTTAGGAATATAGTTCTTTCAATGTTTTCTAAACATTTTTTTCTGACCTATATGGCTGTATACAGTGCTTTGCTCCAAAAAGGAATGGTGTCTGAATTGCCCGACAAGCAGCAGTTAGAAAGAACCTGATTTAACTTGCAAACTCTTGCCATGGGCTTTAAAATCCAAGGCTTATTAACAAATAAAGCCAAAATGTATTAGTTGTCTCAGACTTTTAGGCCACTTAAGCCTCAACGTACATTCATTCAGCACTCCGTTTAACGCAAAGTTTCCAATGAAAGAATACCTTTCAAAACTGAAATTGACCATTCCTGACACACTCTTTTGGTTTTGGCAGTGTTGTATTGTCTTTTCAGACTTATATTTTGATTCAGACAAGCAAATTTCCCAGTCAAATGAGTGGAATATTGAGAAAATGGTCTTTGAGAAATATTTGAACCCTAACCCTAACTAGCAAAACCCGAAGCTAGGGTTAGGGTTTTATTCCCGTACAATGTAGACAGTTTTTGATGGCATGGCTGTGTTTTAGGGCTGAAAGGATACTTAGGAATATAGTTCTTTCAATGTTTTCTAAACATTTTTTTCTGACCTATATGGTTGTATACAGTGCTTTGCTCCAAAAAGGAATGGTGTCTGAATTGCCCGACAAGCAGCAGTTAGAAAGAACCTGATTTAACTTGCAAACTCTTGCCATGGGCTTTAAAATCCAAGGCTTATTAACAAATAAAGCCAAAATGTATTAGTTGTCTCAGACTTTTAGGCCACTTAAGCCTCAACGTACATTCATTCAGCACTCCGTTTAACGCAAAGTTTCCAATGAAAGAATACCTTTCAAAACTGAATTTGACCATTCCTGACACACTCTTTTGGTTTTGGCAGTGTTGTATTGTCTTTTCAGACTTATATTTTGATTCAGACAAGCAAATTTCCCAGTCAAATGAGTGGAATATTGAGAAAATGGTCTTTGACAAATATTTGAACCCTAACCCTAACTAGCAAAACCCGAAGCTAGGTTTAGGGTTTTATTCCCGTACAATGTAGACAGTTTTTGATGGCATGGCTGTGTTTTAGGGCTGAAAGGATACTTAGGAATATAGTTCTTTCAATGTTTCCTAAACATTTTTTTCTGACCTATATGGCTGTATACAGTGCTTTGCTCCAAAAAGGAATGGTGTCTGAATTGCCCGACAAGCAGCAGTTAGAAAAAACCTGATTTAACTTGCAAACTCTTGCCATGGGCTTTAAAATCCAAGGCTTATTAACAAATAACGCCAAAATGTATTAGTTGTCTCAGACTTTTAGGCCACTTAAGCCTCAACGTACATTCATTCAGCACTCCGTTTAACGCAAAGTTTCCAATGAAAGAATACCTTTCAAAACTGAATTTGACCATCCCTGACACACTCTTTTGGTTTTGGCAGTGTTGTATTGTCTTTTCAGACTTATATTTTGATTCAGACAAGCAAATTTCCCAGTCAAATGAGTGGAATATTGAGAAAATGGTCTTTGAGAAATATTTGAACCCTAACCCTAACTAGCAAAACCCGAAGCTAGGGTTAGGGTTTTATTCCCGTACAATGTAGACAGTTTTTGATGGCATGGCTGTGTTTTAGGGCTGAAAGGATACTTAGGAATATAGTTCTTTCAATGTTTTCTAAACATTTTTTTCTGACCTATATGGCTGTATACAGTGCTTTGCTCCAAAAAGGAATGGTGTCTGAATTGCCCGACAAGCAGCAGTTAGAAAGAACCTGATTTAACTTGCAAACTCTTGCCATGGGCTTTAAAATCCAAGGCTTATTAACAAATAAAGCTAAAATGTATTAGTTGTCTCAGACTTTTAGGCCACTTAAGCCTCAACGTACATTCATTCAGCACTCCGTTTAACGCAAAGTTTCCAATGAAAGAATACCTTTCAAAACTGAATTTGACCATTCCTGACACACTCTTTTGGTTTTGGCAGTGTTGTATTGTCTTTTCAGACTTATATTTTGATTCAGACAAGCAAATTTCCCAGTCAAATGAGTGGAATATTGAGAAAATGGTCTTTGAGAAATATTTGAAACCTAACCCTAACTAGCAAAACCCGAAGCTAGGGTTAGGGTTTTATTCCCGTACAATGTAGACAGTTTTTGATGGCATGGCTGTGTTTTAGGGCTGAAAGGATACTTAGGAATATAGTTCTTTCAATGTTTTCTAAACATTTTTTTCTGACCTATATGGCTGTATACAGTGCTTTGCTCCAAAAAGGAATGGTGTCTGAATTGCCCGACAAGCAGCAGTTAGAAAGAACCTGATTTAACTTGCAAACTCTTGCCATGGGCTTTAAAATCCAAGGCTTATTAACAAATAAAGCCAAAATGTATTAGTTGTCTCAGACTTTTAGGCCACTTAAGCCTCAACGTACATTCATTCAGCACTCCGTTTAACGCAAGGTTTCCAATGAAAGAATACCTTTCAAAACTGAATTTGACCATTCCTGACACACTCTTTTGGTTTTGGCAGTGTTGTATTGTCTTTTCAGACTTATATTTTGATTCAGACAAGCAAATTTCCCAGTCAAATGAGTGGAATATTGAGAAAATGGTCTTTGAGAAATATTTGAACCCTATCCCTAACTAGCAAAACCCGAAGCTAGGGTTAGGGTTTTATTCCCGTACAATGTAGAAAGTTTTTGATGGCATGGCTGAGTTTTAGGGCTGAAAGGATACTTAGGAATATAGTTCTTTCAATGTTTTCTAAACATTTTTTTCTGACCTATATGGCTGTATACAGTGCTTTGCTCCAAAAAGGAATGGTGTCTGAATTGCCCGACAAGCAGCAGTTAGAAAGAACCTGATTTAACTTGCAAACTCTTGCCATGGGTTTTAAAATCCAAGGCTTATTAACAAATAAAGCCAAAATGTATTAGTTGTCTCAGACTTTTAGGCCACTTAAGCCTCAACGTACATTCATTCAGCACTCCGTTTAACGCAAGGTTTCCAATGAAAGAATACCTTTCAAAACTGAATTTGACCATTCCTGACACACTCTTTTGGTTTTGGCAGTGTTGTATTGTCTTTTCAGACTTATATTTTGATTCAGACAAGCAAATTTCCCAGTCAAATGAGTGGAATATTGAGAAAATGGTCTTTGAGAAATATTTGAACCCTAACCCTAACTAGCAAAACCCGAAGCTAGGGTTAGGGTTTTATTCCCGTACAATGTAGACAGTTTTTGATGGCATGGCTGTGTTTTAGGGCTGAAAGGATACTTAGGAATATAGTTCTTTCAATGTTTTCTAAACATTTTTTTCTGACCTATATGGCTGTATACAGTGCTTTGCTCCAAAAAGGAATGGTGTCTGAATTGCCCGACAAGCAGCAGTTAGAAAGAACCTGATTTAACTTGCAAACTCTTGCCATGGGCTTTAAAATCCAAGGCTTATTAACAAATAAAGCCAAAATGTATTAGTTGTCTCAGACTTTTAGGCCACTTAAGCCTCAACGTACATTCATTCAGCACTCCGTTTAACGCAAAGTTTCCAATGAAAGAATACCTTTCAAAACTGAAATTGACCATTCCTGACACACTCTTTTGGTTTTGGCAGTGTTGTATTGTCTTTTCAGACTTATATTTTGATTCAGACAAGCAAATTTCCCAGTCAAATGAGTGGAATATTGAGAAAATGGTCTTTGAGAAATATTTGAACCCTAACCCTAACTAGCAAAACCCGAAGCTAGGGTTAGGGTTTTATTCCCGTACAATGTAGACAGTTTTTGATGGCATGGCTGTGTTTTAGGGCTGAAAGGATACTTAGGAATATAGTTCTTTCAATGTTTTCTAAACATTTTTTTCTGACCTATATGGCTGTATACAGTGCTTTGCTCCAAAAAGGAATGGTGTCTGAATTGCCCGACAAGCAGCAGTTAGAAAGAACCTGATTTAACTTGCAAACTCTTGCCATGGGCTTTAAAATCCAAGGCTTATTAACAAATAAAGCCAAAATGTATTAGTTGTCTCAGACTTTTAGGCCACTTAAGCCTCAACGTACATTCATTCAGCACTCCGTTTAACGCAAAGTTTCCAATGAAAGAATACCTTTCAAAACTGAATTTGACCATTCCTGACACACTCTTTTGGTTTTGGCAGTGTTGTATTGTCTTTTCAGACTTATATTTTGATTCAGACAAGCAAATTTCCCAGTCAAATGAGTGGAATATTGAGAAAATGGTCTTTGAGAAATATTTGAACCCTAACCCTAACTAGCAAAACCCGAAGCTAGGGTTAGGGTTTTATTCCCGTACAATGTAGACAGTTTTTGATGGCATGGCTGTGTTTTAGGGCTGAAAGGATACTTAGGAATATAGTTCTTTCAATGTTTTCTAAACATTTTTTTCTGACCTATATGGCTGTATACAGTGCTTTGCTCCAAAAAGGAATGGTGTCTGAATTGCCCGACAAGCAGCAGTTAGAAAGAACCTGATTTAACTTGGAAACTCTTGCCATGGGCTTTAAAATCCAAGGCTTATTAACAAATAGAGCCAAAATGTATTAGTTGTCTCAGACTTTTAGGCCACTTAAGCCTCAACGTACATTCATTCAGCACTCCGTTTAACGCAAAGTTTCCAATGAAAGAATACCTTTCAAAACTGAATTTGACCATTCCTGACACACTCTTTTGGTTTTGGCAGTGTTGTATTGTCTTTTCAGACTTATATTTTGATTCAGACAAGCAAATTTCCCAGTCAAATGAGTGGAATATTGAGAAAATGGTCTTTGAGAAATATTTGAACCCTAACCCTAACTAGCAAAACCCGAAGCTAGGGTTAGGGTTTTATTCCCGTACAATGTAGACAGTTTTTGATGGCATGGCTGTGTTTTAGGGCTGAAAGGATACTTAGGAATATAGTTCTTTCAATGTTTTCTAAACATTTTTTTCTGACCTATATGGCTGTATACAGTGCTTTGCTCCAAAAAGGAATGGTGTCTGAATTGCCCGACAAGCAGCAGTTAGAAAGAACCTGATTTAACTTGCAAACTCTTGCCATGGGCTTTAAAATCCAAGGCTTATTAACAAATAAAGCCAAAATGTATTAGTTGTCTCAGACTTTTAGGCCACTTAAGCCTCAACGTACATTCATTCAGCACTCCGTTTAACGCAAAGTTTCCAATGAAAGAATACCTTTCAAAACTGAAATTGACCATTCCTGACACACTCTTTTGGTTTTGGCAGTGTTGTATTGTCTTTTCAGACTTATATTTTGATTCAGACAAGCAAATTTCCCAGTCAAATGAGTGGAATATTGAGAAAATGGTCTTTGAGAAATATTTGAACCCTAACCCTAACTAGCAAAACCCGAAGCTAGGGTTAGGGTTTTATTCCCGTACAATGTAGACAGTTTTTGATGGCATGGCTGTGTTTTAGGGCTGAAAGGATACTTAGGAATATAGTTCTTTCAATGTTTTCTAAACATTTTTTTCTGACCTATATGGCTGTATACAGTGCTTTGCTCCAAAAAGGAATGGTGTCTGAATTGCCCGACAAGCAGCAGTTAGAAAGAACCTGATTTAACTTGCAAACTCTTGCCATGGGCTTTAAAATCCAAGGCTTATTAACAAATAAAGCCAAAATGTATTAGTTGTCTCAGACTTTTAGGCCACTTAAGCCTCAACGTACATTCATTCAGCACTCCGTTTAACGCAAAGTTTCCAATGAAAGAATACCTTTCAAAACTGAATTTGACCATTCCTGACACACTCTTTTGGTTTTGGCAGTGTTGTATTGTCTTTTCAGACTTATATTTTGATTCAGACAAGCAAATTTCCCAGTCAAATGAGTGGAATATTGAGAAAATGGTCTTTGACAAATATTTGAACCCTAACCCTAACTAGCAAAACCCGAAGCTAGGTTTAGGGTTTTATTCCCGTACAATGTAGACAGTTTTTGATGGCATGGCTGTGTTTTAGGGCTGAAAGGATACTTAGGAATATAGTTCTTTCAATGTTTCCTAAACATTTTTTTCTGACCTATATGGCTGTATACAGTGCTTTGCTCCAAAAAGGAATGGTGTCTGAATTGCCCGACAAGCAGCAGTTAGAAAAAACCTGATTTAACTTGCAAACTCTTGCCATGGGCTTTAAAATCCAAGGCTTATTAACAAATAACGCCAAAATGTATTAGTTGTCTCAGACTTTTAGGCCACTTAAGCCTCAACGTACATTCATTCAGCACTCCGTTTAACGCAAAGTTTCCAATGAAAGAATACCTTTCAAAACTGAATTTGACCATCCCTGACACACTCTTTTGGTTTTGGCAGTGTTGTATTGTCTTTTCAGACTTATATTTTGATTCAGACAAGCAAATTTCCCAGTCAAATGAGTGGAATATTGAGAAAATGGTCTTTGAGAAATATTTGAACCCTAACCCTAACTAGCAAAACCCGAAGCTAGGGTTAGGGTTTTATTCCCGTACAATGTAGACAGTTTTTGATGGCATGGCTGTGTTTTAGGGCTGAAAGGATACTTAGGAATATAGTTCTTTCAATGTTTTCTAAACATTTTTTTCTGACCTATATGGCTGTATACAGTGCTTTGCTCCAAAAAGGAATGGTGTCTGAATTGCCCGACAAGCAGCAGTTAGAAAGAACCTGATTTAACTTGCAAACTCTTGCCATGGGTTTTAAAATCCAAGGCTTATTAACAAATAAAGCCAAAATGTATTAGTTGTCTCAGACTTTTAGGCCACTTAAGCCTCAACGTACATTCATTCAGCACTCCGTTTAACGCAAGGTTTCCAATGAAAGAATACCTTTCAAAACTGAATTTGACCATTCCTGACACACTCTTTTGGTTTTGGCAGTGTTGTATTGT
This sequence comes from Atractosteus spatula, assembly GCF_055471065.1. NCBI lineage: Eukaryota > Metazoa > Chordata > Actinopteri > Semionotiformes > Lepisosteidae > Atractosteus > Atractosteus spatula. Next base: position 45,135,564 of record NC_142711.1, read on the forward strand.
CTTTTCAGACTTATATTTTGATTCAGACAAGCAAATTTCCCAGTCAAATGAGTGGAATATTGAGAAAATGGTCTTTGAGAAATATTTGAACCCTAACCCTAACTAGCAAAACCCGAAGCTAGGGTTAGGGTTTTATTCCCGTACAATGTAGACAGTTTTTGATGGCATGGCTGTGTTTTAGGGCTGAAAGGATACTTAGGAATATAGTTCTTTCAATGTTTTCTAAACATTTTTTTCTGACCTATATGGCTGTATACAGTGCTTTGCTCCAAAAAGGAATGGTGTCTGAATTGCCCGACAAGCAGCAGTTAGAAAGAACCTGATTTAACTTGCAAACTCTTGCCATGGGCTTTAAAATCCAAGGCTTATTAACAAATAAAGCCAAAATGTATTAGTTGTCTCAGACTTTTAGGCCACTTAAGCCTCAACGTACATTCATTCAGCACTCCGTTTAACGCAAAGTTTCCAATGAAAGAATACCTTTCAAAACTGAAATTGACCATTCCTGACACACTCTTTTGGTTTTGGCAGTGTTGTATTGTCTTTTCAGACTTATATTTTGATTCAGACAAGCAAATTTCCCAGTCAAATGAGTGGAATATTGAGAAAATGGTCTTTGAGAAATATTTGAACCCTAACCCTAACTAGCAAAACCCGAAGCTAGGGTTAGGGTTTTATTCCCGTACAATGTAGACAGTTTTTGATGGCATGGCTGTGTTTTAGGGCTGAAAGGATACTTAGGAATATAGTTCTTTCAATGTTTTCTAAACATTTTTTTCTGACCTATATGGCTGTATACAGTGCTTTGCTCCAAAAAGGAATGGTGTCTGAATTGCCCGACAAGCAGCAGTTAGAAAGAACCTGATTTAACTTGCAAACTCTTGCCATGGGCTTTAAAATCCAAGGCTTATTAACAAATAAAGCCAAAATGTATTAGTTGTCTCAGACTTTTAGGCCACTTAAGCCTCAACGTACATTCATTCAGCACTCCGTTTAACGCAAAGTTTCCAATGAAAGAATACCTTTCAAAACTGAATTTGACCATTCCTGACACACTCTTTTGGTTTTGGCAGTGTTGTATTGTCTTTTCAGACTTATATTTTGATTCAGACAAGCAAATTTCCCAGTCAAATGAGTGGAATATTGAGAAAATGGTCTTTGAGAAATATTTGAACCCTAACCCTAACTAGCAAAACCCGAAGCTAGGTTTAGGGTTTTATTCCCGTACAATGTAGACAGTTTTTGATGGCATGGCTGTGTTTTAGGGCTGAAAGGATACTTAGGAATATAGTTCTTTCAATGTTTCCTAAACATTTTTTTCTGACCTATATGGCTGTATACAGTGCTTTGCTCCAAAAAGGAATGGTGTCTGAATTGCCCGACAAGCAGCAGTTAGAAAAAACCTGATTTAACTTGCAAACTCTTGCCATGGGCTTTAAAATCCAAGGCTTATTAACAAATAACGCCAAAATGTATTAGTTGTCTCAGACTTTTAGGCCACTTAAGCCTCAACGTACATTCATTCAGCACTCCGTTTAACGCAAAGTTTCCAATGAAAGAATACCTTTCAAAACTGTATTTGACCATTCCTGACACACTCTTTTGGTTTTGGCAGTGTTGTATTGTCTTTTCAGACTTATATTTTGATTCAGACAAGCAAATTTCCCAGTCAAATGAGTGGAATATTGAGAAAATGGTCTTTGAGAAATATTTGAACCCTAACCCTAACTAGCAAAACCCGAAGCTAGGGTTAGGGTTTTATTCCCGTACAATGTAGACAGTTTTTGATGGCATGGCTGTGTTTTAGGGCTGAAAGGATACTTAGGAATATAGTTCTTTCAATGTTTTCTAAACATTTTTTTCTGACCTATATGGCTGTATACAGTGCTTTGCTCCAAAAAGGAATGGTGTCTGAATTGCCCGACAAGCAGCAGTTAGAAAGAACCTGATTTAACTTGCAAACTCTTGCCATGGGCTTTAAAATCCAAGGCTTATTAACAAATAAAGCCAAAATGTATTAGTTGTCTCAGACTTTTAGGCCACTTAAGCCTCAACGTACATTCATTCAGCACTCCGTTTAACGCAAAGTTTCCAATGAAAGAATACCTTTCAAAACTGAAATTGACCATTCCTGACACACTCTTTTGGTTTTGGCAGTGTTGTATTGTCTTTTCAGACTTATATTTTGATTCAGACAAGCAAATTTCCCAGTCAAATGAGTGGAATATTGAGAAAATGGTCTTTGAGAAATATTTGAACCCTAACCCTAACTAGCAAAACCCGAAGCTAGGGTTAGGGTTTTATTCCCGTACAATGTAGACAGTTTTTGATGGCATGGCTGTGTTTTAGGGCTGAAAGGATACTTAGGAATATAGTTCTTTCAATGTTTTCTAAACATTTTTTTCTGACCTATATGGCTGTATACAGTGCTTTGCTCCAAAAAGGAATGGTGTCTGAATTGCCCGACAAGCAGCAGTTAGAAAGAACCTGATTTAACTTGCAAACTCTTGCCATGGGCTTTGAAATCCAAGGCTTATTAACAAATAAAGCCAAAATGTATTAGTTGTCTCAGACTTTTAGGCCACTTAAGCCTCAACGTACATTCATTCAGCACTCCGTTTAACGCAAAGTTTCCAATGAAAGAATACCTTTCAAAACTGAATTTGACCATTCCTGACACACTCTTTTGGTTTTGGCAGTGTTGTATTGTCTTTTCAGACTTATATTTTGATTCAGACAAGCAAATTTCCCAGTCAAATGAGTGGAATATTGAGAAAATGGTCTTTGACAAATATTTGAACCCTAACCCTAACTAGCAAAACCCGAAGCTAGGTTTAGGGTTTTATTCCCGTACAATGTAGACAGTTTTTGATGGCATGGCTGTGTTTTAGGGCTGAAAGGATACTTAGGAATATAGTTCTTTCAATGTTTCCTAAACATTTTTTTCTGGCCTATATGGCTGTATACAGTGCTTTGCTCCAAAAAGGAATGGTGTCTGAATTGCCCGACAAGCAGCAGTTAGAAAAAACCTGATTTAACTTGCAAACTCTTGCCATGGGCTTTAAAATCCAAGGCTTATTAACAAATAACGCCAAAATGTATTAGTTGTCTCAGACTTTTAGGCCACTTAAGCCTCAACGTACATTCATTCAGCACTCCGTTTAACGCAAAGTTTCCAATGAAAGAATACCTTTCAAAACTGTATTTGACCATTCCTGACACACTCTTTTGGTTTTGGCAGTGTTGTATTGTCTTTTCAGACTTATATTTTGATTCAGACAAGCAAATTTCCCAGTCAAATGAGTGGAATATTGAGAAAATGGTCTTTGAGAAATATTTGAACCCTAACCCTAACTAGCAAAACCCGAAGCTAGGGTTAGGGTTTTATTCCCGTACAATGTAGACAGTTTTTGATGGCATGGCTGTGTTTTAGGGCTGAAAGGATACTTAGGAATATAGTTCTTTCAATGTTTTCTAAACATTTTTTTCTGACCTATATGGCTGTATACAGTGCTTTGCTCCAAAAAGGAATGGTGTCTGAATTGCCCGACAAGCAGCAGTTAGAAAGAACCTGATTTAACTTGCAAACTCTTGCCATGGGCTTTAAAATCCAAGGCTTATTAACAAATAAAGCCAAAATGTATTAGTTGTCTCAGACTTTTAGGCCACTTAAGCCTCAACGTACATTCATTCAGCACTCCGTTTAACGCAAAGTTTCCAATGAAAGAATACCTTTCAAAACTGAATTTGACCATCCCTGACACACTCTTTTGGTTTTGGCAGTGTTGTATTGTCTTTTCAGACTTATATTTTGATTCAGACAAGCAAATTTCCCAGTCAAATGAGTGGAATATTGAGAAAATGGTCTTTGAGAAATATTTGAACCCTAACCCTAACTAGCAAAACCCGAAGCTAGGGTTAGGGTTTTATTCCCGTACAATGTAGACAGTTTTTGATGGCATGGCTGTGTTTTAGGGCTGAAAGGATACTTAGGAATATAGTTCTTTCAATGTTTTCTAAACATTTTTTTCTGACCTATATGGCTGTATACAGTGCTTTGCTCCAAAAAGGAATGGTGTCTGAATTGCCCGACAAGCAGCAGTTAGAAAGAACCTGATTTAACTTGCAAACTCTTGCCATGGGCTTTAAAATCCAAGGCTTATTAACAAATAAAGCTAAAATGTATTAGTTGTCTCAGACTTTTAGGCCACTTAAGCCTCAACGTACATTCATTCAGCACTCCGTTTAACGCAAAGTTTCCAATGAAAGAATACCTTTCAAAACTGAATTTGACCATTCCTGACACACTCTTTTGGTTTTGGCAGTGTTGTATTGTCTTTTCAGACTTATATTTTGATTCAGACAAGCAAATTTCCCAGTCAAATGAGTGGAATATTGAGAAAATGGTCTTTGAGAAATATTTGAAACCTAACCCTAACTAGCAAAACCCGAAGCTAGGGTTAGGGTTTTATTCCCGTACAATGTAGACAGTTTTTGATGGCATGGCTGTGTTTTAGGGCTGAAAGGATACTTAGGAATATAGTTCTTTCAATGTTTTCTAAACATTTTTTTCTGACCTATATGGCTGTATACAGTGCTTTGCTCCAAAAAGGAATGGTGTCTGAATTGCCCGACAAGCAGCAGTTAGAAAGAACCTGATTTAACTTGCAAACTCTTGCCATGGGCTTTAAAATCCAAGGCTTATTAACAAATAAAGCCAAAATGTATTAGTTGTCTCAGACTTTTAGGCCACTTAAGCCTCAACGTACATTCATTCAGCACTCCGTTTAACGCAAGGTTTCCAATGAAAGAATACCTTTCAAAACTGAATTTGACCATTCCTGACACACTCTTTTGGTTTTGGCAGTGTTGTATTGTCTTTTCAGACTTATATTTTGATTCAGACAAGCAAATTTCCCAGTCAAATGAGTGGAATATTGAGAAAATGGTCTTTGAGAAATATTTGAACCCTATCCCTAACTAGCAAAACCCGAAGCTAGGGTTAGGGTTTTATTCCCGTACAATGTAGACAGTTTTTGATGGCATGGCTGAGTTTTAGGGCTGAAAGGATACTTAGGAATATAGTTCTTTCAATGTTTTCTAAACATTTTTTTCTGACCTATATGGCTGTATACAGTGCTTTGCTCCAAAAAGGAATGGTGTCTGAATTGCCCGACAAGCAGCAGTTAGAAAGAACCTGATTTAACTTGCAAACTCTTGCCATGGGTTTTAAAATCCAAGGCTTATTAACAAATAAAGCCAAAATGTATTAGTTGTCTCAGACTTTTAGGCCACTTAAGCCTCAACGTACATTCATTCAGCACTCCGTTTAACGCAAGGTTTCCAATGAAAGAATACCTTTCAAAACTGAATTTGACCATTCCTGACACACTCTTTTGGTTTTGGCAGTGTTGTATTGTCTTTTCAGACTTATATTTTGATTCAGACAAGCAAATTTCCCAGTCAAATGAGTGGAATATTGAGAAAATGGTCTTTGAGAAATATTTGAACCCTAACCCTAACTAGCAAAACCCGAAGCTAGGGTTAGGGTTTTATTCCCGTACAATGTAGACAGTTATTGATGGCATGGCTGTGTTTTAGGGCTGAAAGGATACTTAGGAATATAGTTCTTTCAATGTTTTCTTAACATTTTTTTCTGACCTATATGGCTGTATACAGTGCTTTGCTCCAAAAAGGAATGGTGTCTGAATTGCCCGACAAGCAGCAGTTAGAAAAAACCTGATTTAACTTGCAAACTCTTGCCATGGGCTTTAAAATCCAAGGCTTATTAACAAATAAAGCCAAAATGTATTCGTTGTCTCAGACTTTTAGGCCACTTAAGCCTCAACGTACATTCATTCAGCACTCCGTTTAACGCAAAGTTTCCAATGAAAGAATACCTTTCAAAACTGAATTTGACCATTCCTGACACACTCTTTTGGTTTTGGCAGTGTTGTATTGTCTTTTCAGACTTATATTTTGATTCAGACAAGCAAATTTCCCAGTCAAATGAGTGGAATATTGAGAAAATGGTCTTTGAGAAATATTTGAACCCTAACCCTAACTAGCAAAACCCGAAGCTAGGGTTAGGGTTTTATTCCCGTACAATGTAGACAGTTTTTGATGGCATGGCTGTGTTTTAGGGCTGAAAGGATACTTAGGAATATAGTTCTTTCAATGTTTTCTAAACATTTTTTTCTGACCTATATGGCTGTATACAGTGCTTTGCTCCAAAAAGGAATGGTGTCTGAATTGCCCGACAAGCAGCAGTTAGAAAGAACCTGATTTAACTTGCAAACTCTTGCCATGGGCTTTAAAATCCAAGGCTTATTAACAAATAAAGCCAAAATGTATTAGTTGTCTCAGACTTTTAGGCCACTTAAGCCTCAACGTACATTCATTCAGCACTCCGTTTAACGCAAAGTTTCCAATGAAAGAATACCTTTCAAAACTGAATTTGACCATTCCTGACACACTCTTTTGGTTTTGGCAGTGTTGTATTGTCTTTTCAGACTTATATTTTGATTCAGACAAGCAAATTTCCCAGTCAAATGAGTGGAATATTGAGAAAATGGTCTTTGAGAAATATTTGAACCCTAACCCTAACTAGCAAAACCCGAAGCTAGGGTTAGGGTTTTATTCCCGTACAATGTAGACAGTTTTTGATGGCATGGCTGTGTTTTAGGGCTGAAAGGATACTTAGGAATATAGTTCTTTCAATGTTTTCTAAACATTTTTTTCTGACCTATATGGCTGTATACAGTGCTTTGCTCCAAAAAGGAATGGTGTCTGAATTGCCCGACAAGCAGCAGTTAGAAAGAACCTGATTTAACTTGCAAACTCTTGCCATGGGCTTTAAAATCCAAGGCTTATTAACAAATAAAGCTAAAATGTATTAGTTGTCTCAGACTTTTAGGCCACTTAAGCCTCAACGTACATTCATTCAGCACTCCGTTTAACGCAAAGTTTCCAATGAAAGAATACCTTTCAAAACTGAATTTGACCATTCCTGACACACTCTTTTGGTTTTGGCAGTGTTGTATTGTCTTTTCAGACTTATATTTTGATTCAGACAAGCAAATTTCCCAGTCAAATGAGTGGAATATTGAGAAAATGGTCTTTGAGAAATATTTGAAACCTAACCCTAACTAGCAAAACCCGAAGCTAGGGTTAGGGTTTTATTCCCGTACAATGTAGACAGTTTTTGATGGCATGGCTGTGTTTTAGGGCTGAAAGGATACTTAGGAATATAGTTCTTTCAATGTTTTCTAAACATTTTTTTCTGACCTATATGGCTGTATACAGTGCTTTGCTCCAAAAAGGAATGGTGTCTGAATTGCCCGACAAGCAGCAGTTAGAAAGAACCTGATTTAACTTGCAAACTCTTGCCATGGGCTTTAAAATCCAAGGCTTATTAACAAATAAAGCCAAAATGTATTAGTTGTCTCAGACTTTTAGGCCACTTAAGCCTCAACGTACATTCATTCAGCACTCCGTTTAACGCAAGGTTTCCAATGAAAGAATACCTTTCAAAACTGAATTTGACCATTCCTGACACACTCTTTTGGTTTTGGCAGTGTTGTATTGTCTTTTCAGACTTATATTTTGATTCAGACAAGCAAATTTCCCAGTCAAATGAGTGGAATATTGAGAAAATGGTCTTTGAGAAATATTTGAACCCTATCCCTAACTAGCAAAACCCGAAGCTAGGGTTAGGGTTTTATTCCCGTACAATGTAGACAGTTTTTGATGGCATGGCTGTGTTTTAGGGCTGAAAGGATACTTAGGAATATAGTTCTTTCAATGTTTTCTAAACATTTTTTTCTGACCTATATGGCTGTATACAGTGCTTTGCTCCAAAAAGGAATGGTGTCTGAATTGCCCGACAAGCAGCAGTTAGAAAGAACCTGATTTAACTTGCAAACTCTTGCCATGGGCTTTAAAATCCAAGGCTTATTAACAAATAAAGCTAAAATGTATTAGTTGTCTCAGACTTTTAGGCCACTTAAGCCTCAACGTACATTCATTCAGCACTCCGTTTAACGCAAAGTTTCCAATGAAAGAATACCTTTCAAAACTGAATTTGACCATTCCTGACACACTCTTTTGGTTTTGGCAGTGTTGTATTGTCTTTTCAGACTTATATTTTGATTCAGACAAGCAAATTTCCCAGTCAAATTAGTGGAATATTGAGAAAATGGTCTTTGAGAAATATTTGAAACCTAACCCTAACTAGCAAAACCCGAAGCTAGGGTTAGGGTTTTATTCCCGTACAATGTAGACAGTTTTTGATGGCATGGCTGTGTTTTAGGGCTGAAAGGATACTTAGGAATATAGTTCTTTCAATGTTTTCTAAACATTTTTTTCTGACCTATATGGCTGTATACAGTGCTTTGCTCCAAAAAGGAATGGTGTCTGAATTGCCCGACAAGCAGCAGTTAGAAAGAACCTGATTTAACTTGCAAACTCTTGCCATGGGCTTTAAAATCCAAGGCTTATTAACAAATAAAGCCAAAATGTATTAGTTGTCTCAGACTTTTAGGCCACTTAAGCCTCAACGTACATTCATTCAGCACTCCGTTTAACGCAAGGTTTCCAATGAAAGAATACCTTTCAAAACTGAATTTGACCATTCCTGACACACTCTTTTGGTTTTGGCAGTGTTGTATTGTCTTTTCAGACTTATATTTTGATTCAGACAAGCACATTTCCCAGTCAAATGAGTGGAATATTGAGAAAATGGTCTTTGAGAAATATTTGAACCCTAACCCTAACTAGCAAAACCCGAAGCTAGGGTTAGGGTTTTATTCCCGTACAATGTAGACAGTTTTTGATGGCATGGCTGTGTTTTAGGGCTGAAAGGATACTTAGGAATATAGTTCTTTCAATGTTTTCTAAACATTTTTTTCTGACCTATATGGCTGTATACAGTGCTTTGCTCCAAAAAGGAATGGTGTCTGAATTGCCCGACAAGCAGCAGTTAGAAAGAACCTGATTTAACTTGCAAACTCTTGCCATGGGCTTTAAAATCCAAGGCTTATTAACAAATAAAGCCAAAATGTATTATTTGTCTCAGACTTTTAGGCCACTTAAGCCTCAACGTACATTCATTCAGCACTCCGTTTAACGCAAAGTTTCCAATGAAAGAATACCTTTCAAAACTGAAATTGACCATTCCTGACACACTCTTTTGGTTTTGGCAGTGTTGTATTGTCTTTTCAGACTTATATTTTGATTCAGACAAGCAAATTTCCCAGTCAAATGAGTGGAATATTGAGAAAATGGTCTTTGAGAAATATTTGAACCCTAACCCTAACTAGCAAAACCCGAAGCTAGGGTTAGGGTTTTATTCCCGTACAATGTAGACAGTTTTTGATGGCATGGCTGTGTTTTAGGGCTGAAAGGATACTTAGGAATATAGTTCTTTCAATGTTTTCTAAACATTTTTTTCTGACCTATATGGCTGTATACAGTGCTTTGCTCCAAAAAGGAATGGTGTCTGAATTGCCCGACAAGCAGCAGTTAGAAAGAACCTGATTTAACTTGCAAACTCTTGCCATGGGCTTTAAAATACAAGGCTTATTAACAAATAAAGCCAAAATGTATTAGTTGTCTCAGACTTTTAGGCCACTTAAGCCTCAACGTACATTCATTCAGCACTCCGTTTAACGCAAAGTTTCCAATGAAAGAATACCTTTCAAAACTGAATTTGACCATTCCTGACACACTCTTTTGGTTTTGGCAGTGTTGTATTGTCTTTTCAGACTTATATTTTGATTCAGACAAGCACATTTCCCAGTCAAATGAGTGGAATATTGAGAAAATGGTCTTTGAGAAATATTTGAACCCTAACCCTAACTAGCAAAACCCGAAGCTAGGGTTAGGGTTTTATTCCCATACAATGTAGACAGTTTTTGATGGCATGGCTGTGTTTTAGGGCTGAAAGGATACTTAGGAATATAGTTCTTTCAATGTTTTCTAAACATTTTTTTCTGACCTATATGGCTGTATACAGTGCTTTGCTCCAAAAAGGAATGGTGTCTGAATTGCCCGACAAGCAGCAGTTAGAAAGAACCTGATTTAACTTCCAAACTCTTGCCATGGGCTTTAAAATCCAAGGCTTATTAACAAATAAAGCCAAAATGTATTAGTTGTCTCAGACTTTTAGGCCACTTAAGCCTCAACGTACATTCATTCAGCACTCCGTTTAACGCAAAGTTTCCAATGAAAGAATACCTTTCAAAACTGAAATTGACCATTCCTGACACACTCTTTTGGTTTTGGCAGTGTTGTATTGTCTTTTCAGACTTATATTTTGATTCAGACAAGCAAATTTCCCAGTCAAATGAGTGGAATATTGAGAAAATGGTCTTTGAGAAATATTTGAACCCTAACCCTAACTAGCAAAACCCGAAGCTAGGGTTAGGGTTTTATTCCCGTACAATGTAGACAGTTTTTGATGGCATGGCTGTGTTTTAGGGCTGAAAGGATACTTAGGAATATAGTTCTTTCAATGTTTTCTAAACATTTTTTTCTGACCTATATGGCTGTATACAGTGCTTTGCTCCAAAAAGGAATGGTGTCTGAATTGCCCGACAAGCAGCAGTTAGAAAGAACCTGATTTAACTTGCAAACTCTTGCCATGGGCTTTAAAATCCAAGGCTTATTAACAAATAAAGCCAAAATGTATTAGTTGTCTCAGACTTTTAGGCCACTTAAGCCTCAACGTACATTCATTCAGCACTCCGTTTAACGCAAAGTTTCCAATGAAAGAATACCTTTCAAAACTGAAATTGACCATTCCTGACACACTCTTTTGGTTTTGGCAGTGTTGTATTGTCTTTTCAGACTTATATTTTGATTCAGACAAGCAAATTTCCCAGTCAAATGAGTGGAATATTGAGAAAATGGTCTTTGAGAAATATTTGAACCCTAACCCTAACTAGCAAAACCCGAAGCTAGGGTTAGGGTTTTATTCCCGTACAATGTAGACAGTTTTTGATGGCATGGCTGTGTTTTAGGGCTGAAAGGATACTTAGGAATATAGTTCTTTCAATGTTTTCTAAACATTTTTTTCTGACCTATATGGCTGTATACAGTGCTTTGCTCCAAAAAGGAATGGTGTCTGAATTGCCCGACAAGCAGCAGTTAGAAAGAACCTGATTTAACTTGCAAACTCTTGCCATGGGCTTTAAAATACAAGGCTTATTAACAAATAAAGCCAAAATGTATTAGTTGTCTCAGACTTTTAGGCCACTTAAGCCTCAACGTACATTCATTCAGCACTCCGTTTAACGCAAAGTTTCCAATGAAAGAATACCTTTCAAAACTGAATTTGACCATTCCTGACACACTCTTTTGGTTTTGGCAGTGTTGTATTGTCTTTTCAGACTTATATTTTGATTCAGACAAGCACATTTCCCAGTCAAATGAGTGGAATATTGAGAAAATGGTCTTTGAGAAATATTTGAACCCTAACCCTAACTAGCAAAACCCGAAGCTAGGGTTAGGGTTTTATTCCCATACAATGTAGACAGTTTTTGATGGCATGGCTGTGTTTTAGGGCTGAAAGGATACTTAGGAATATAGTTCTTTCAATGTTTTCTAAACATTTTTTTCTGACCTATATGGCTGTATACAGTGCTTTGCTCCAAAAAGGAATGGTGTCTGAATTGCCCGACAAGCAGCAGTTAGAAAGAACCTGATTTAACTTCCAAACTCTTGCCATGGGCTTTAAAATCCAAGGCTTATTAACAAATAAAGCCAAAATGTATTAGTTGTCTCAGACTTTTAGGCCACTTAAGCCTCAACGTACATTCATTCAGCACTCCGTTTAACGCAAAGTTTCCAATGAAAGAATACCTTTCAAAACTGAAATTGACCATTCCTGACACACTCTTTTGGTTTTGGCAGTGTTGTATTGTCTTTTCAGACTTATATTTTGATTCAGACAAGCACATTTCCCAGTCAAATGAGTGGAATATTGAGAAAATGGTCTTTGAGAAATATTTGAACCCTAACCCTAACTAGCAAAACCCGAAGCTAGGGTTAGGGTTTTATTCCCGTACAATGTAGACAGTTTTTGATGGCATGGCTGTGTTTTAGGGCTGAAAGGATACTTAGGAATATAGTTCTTTCAATGTTTTCTAAACATTTTTTTCTGACCTATATGGCTGTATACAGTGCTTTGCTCCAAAAAGGAATGGTGTCTGAATTGCCCGACAAGCAGCAGTTAGAAAGAACCTGATTTAACTTGCAAACTCTTGCCATGGGCTTTAAAATCCAAGGCTTATTAACAAATAAAGCCAAAATGTATTAGTTGTCTCAGACTTTTAGGCCACTTAAGCCTCAACGTACATTCATTCAGCACTCCGTTTAACGCAAAGTTTCCAATGAAAGAATACCTTTCAAAACTGAATTTGACCATTCCTGACACACTCTTTTGGTTTTGGCAGTGTTGTATTGTCTTTTCAGACTTATATTTTGATTCAGACAAGCAAATTTCCCAGTCAAATGAGTGGAATATTGAGAAAATGGTCTTTGAGAAATATTTGAACCCTAACCCTAACTAGCAAAACCCGAAGCTAGGGTTAGGGTTTTATTCCCATACAATGTAGACAGTTTTTGATGGCATGGCTGTGTTTTAGGGCTGAAAGGATACTTAGGAATATAGTTCTTTCAATGTTTTCTAAACATTTTTTTCTGACCTATATTTCTGTATACAGTGCTTTGCTCCAAAAAGGAATGGTGTCTGAATTGCCCGACAAGCAGCAGTTAGAAAGAACCTGATTTAACTTGCAAACTCTTGCCATGGGCTTTAAAATCCAAGGCTTATTAACAAATAAAGCCAAAATGTATTAGTTGTCTCAGACTTTTAGGCCACTTAAGCCTCAACGTACATTCATTCAGCACTCCGTTTAACGCAAAGTTTCCAATGAAAGAATACCTTTCAAAACTGAAATTGACCATTCCTGACACACTCTTTTGGTTTTGGCAGTGTTGTATTGTCTTTTCAGACTTATATTTTGATTCAGACAAGCAAATTTCCCAGTCAAATGAGTGGAATATTGAGAAAATGGTCTTTGAGAAATATTTGAACCCTAACCCTAACTAGCAAAACCCGAAGCTAGGGTTAGGGTTTTATTCCCGTACAATGTAGACAGTTTTTGATGGCATGGCTGTGTTTTAGGGCTGAAAGGATACTTAGGAATATAGTTCTTTCAATGTTTTCTAAACATTTTTTTCTGACCTATATGGCTGTATACAGTGCTTTGCTCCAAAAAGGAATGGTGTCTGAATTGCCCGACAAGCAGCAGTTAGAAAGAACCTGATTTAACTTGCAAACTCTTGCCATGGGCTTTAAAATCCAAGGCTTATTAACAAATAAAGCCAAAATGTATTAGTTGTCTCAGACTTTTAGGCCACTTAAGCCTCAACGTACATTCATTCAGCACTCCGTTTAACGCAAAGTTTCCAATGAAAGAATACCTTTCAAAACTGAAATTGACCATTCCTGACACACTCTTTTGGTTTTGGCAGTGTTGTATTGTCTTTTCAGACTTATATTTTGATTCAGACAAGCAAATTTCCCAGTCAAATGAGTGGAATATTGAGAAAATGGTCTTTGAGAAATATTTGAACCCTAACCCTAACTAGCAAAACCCGAAGCTAGGGTTAGGGTTTTATTCCCGTACAATGTAGACAGTTTTTGATGGCATGGCTGTGTTTTAGGGCTGAAAGGATACTTAGGAATATAGTTCTTTCAATGTTTTCTAAACATTTTTTTCTGACCTATATGGCTGTATACAGTGCTTTGCTCCAAAAAGGAATGGTGTCTGAATTGCCCGACAAGCAGCAGTTAGAAAGAACCTGATTTAACTTGCAAACTCTTGCCATGGGCTTTAAAATCCAAGGCTTATTAACAAATAAAGCCAAAATGTATTAGTTGTCTCAGACTTTTAGGCCACTTAAGCCTCAACGTACATTCATTCAGCACTCCGTTTAACGCAAAGTTTCCAATGAAAGAATACCTTTCAAAACTGAATTTGACCATTCCTGACACACTCTTTTGGTTTTGGCAGTGTTGTATTGTCTTTTCAGACTTATATTTTGATTCAGACAAGCAAATTTCCCAGTCAAATGAGTGGAATATTGAGAAAATGGTCTTTGAGAAATATTTGAACCCTAACCCTAACTAGCAAAACCCGAAGCTAGGGTTAGGGTTTTATTCCCGTACAATGTAGACAGTTTTTGATGGCATGGCTGTGTTTTAGGGCTGAAAGGATACTTAGGAATATAGTTCTTTCAATGTTTTCTAAACATTTTTTTCTGACCTATATGGCTGTATACAGTGCTTTGCTCCAAAAAGGAATGGTGTCTGAATTGCCCGACAAGCAGCAGTTAGAAAGAACCTGATTTAACTTGGAAACTCTTGCCATGGGCTTTAAAATCCAAGGCTTATTAACAAATAGAGCCAAAATGTATTAGTTGTCTCAGACTTTTAGGCCACTTAAGCCTCAACGTACATTCATTCAGCACTCCGTTTAACGCAAAGTTTCCAATGAAAGAATACCTTTCAAAACTGAATTTGACCATTCCTGACACACTCTTTTGGTTTTGGCAGTGTTGTATTGTCTTTTCAGACTTATATTTTGATTCAGACAAGCAAATTTCCCAGTCAAATGAGTGGAATATTGAGAAAATGGTCTTTGAGAAATATTTGAACCCTAACCCTAACTAGCAAAACCCGAAGCTAGGGTTAGGGTTTTATTCCCGTACAATGTAGACAGTTTTTGATGGCATGGCTGTGTTTTAGGGCTGAAAGGATACTTAGGAATATAGTTCTTTCAATGTTTTCTAAACATTTTTTTCTGACCTATATGGCTGTATACAGTGCTTTGCTCCAAAAAGGAATGGTGTCTGAATTGCCCGACAAGCAGCAGTTAGAAAGAACCTGATTTAACTTGCAAACTCTTGCCATGGGCTTTAAAATCCAAGGCTTATTAACAAATAAAGCCAAAATGTATTAGTTGTCTCAGACTTTTAGGCCACTTAAGCCTCAACGTACATTCATTCAGCACTCCGTTTAACGCAAAGTTTCCAATGAAAGAATACCTTTCAAAACTGAAATTGACCATTCCTGACACACTCTTTTGGTTTTGGCAGTGTTGTATTGTCTTTTCAGACTTATATTTTGATTCAGACAAGCAAATTTCCCAGTCAAATGAGTGGAATATTGAGAAAATGGTCTTTGAGAAATATTTGAACCCTAACCCTAACTAGCAAAACCCGAAGCTAGGGTTAGGGTTTTATTCCCGTACAATGTAGACAGTTTTTGATGGCATGGCTGTGTTTTAGGGCTGAAAGGATACTTAGGAATATAGTTCTTTCAATGTTTTCTAAACATTTTTTTCTGACCTATATGGTTGTATACAGTGCTTTGCTCCAAAAAGGAATGGTGTCTGAATTGCCCGACAAGCAGCAGTTAGAAAGAACCTGATTTAACTTGCAAACTCTTGCCATGGGCTTTAAAATCCAAGGCTTATTAACAAATAAAGCCAAAATGTATTAGTTGTCTCAGACTTTTAGGCCACTTAAGCCTCAACGTACATTCATTCAGCACTCCGTTTAACGCAAAGTTTCCAATGAAAGAATACCTTTCAAAACTGAATTTGACCATTCCTGACACACTCTTTTGGTTTTGGCAGTGTTGTATTGTCTTTTCAGACTTATATTTTGATTCAGACAAGCAAATTTCCCAGTCAAATGAGTGGAATATTGAGAAAATGGTCTTTGACAAATATTTGAACCCTAACCCTAACTAGCAAAACCCGAAGCTAGGTTTAGGGTTTTATTCCCGTACAATGTAGACAGTTTTTGATGGCATGGCTGTGTTTTAGGGCTGAAAGGATACTTAGGAATATAGTTCTTTCAATGTTTCCTAAACATTTTTTTCTGACCTATATGGCTGTATACAGTGCTTTGCTCCAAAAAGGAATGGTGTCTGAATTGCCCGACAAGCAGCAGTTAGAAAAAACCTGATTTAACTTGCAAACTCTTGCCATGGGCTTTAAAATCCAAGGCTTATTAACAAATAACGCCAAAATGTATTAGTTGTCTCAGACTTTTAGGCCACTTAAGCCTCAACGTACATTCATTCAGCACTCCGTTTAACGCAAAGTTTCCAATGAAAGAATACCTTTCAAAACTGAATTTGACCATCCCTGACACACTCTTTTGGTTTTGGCAGTGTTGTATTGTCTTTTCAGACTTATATTTTGATTCAGACAAGCAAATTTCCCAGTCAAATGAGTGGAATATTGAGAAAATGGTCTTTGAGAAATATTTGAACCCTAACCCTAACTAGCAAAACCCGAAGCTAGGGTTAGGGTTTTATTCCCGTACAATGTAGACAGTTTTTGATGGCATGGCTGTGTTTTAGGGCTGAAAGGATACTTAGGAATATAGTTCTTTCAATGTTTTCTAAACATTTTTTTCTGACCTATATGGCTGTATACAGTGCTTTGCTCCAAAAAGGAATGGTGTCTGAATTGCCCGACAAGCAGCAGTTAGAAAGAACCTGATTTAACTTGCAAACTCTTGCCATGGGCTTTAAAATCCAAGGCTTATTAACAAATAAAGCTAAAATGTATTAGTTGTCTCAGACTTTTAGGCCACTTAAGCCTCAACGTACATTCATTCAGCACTCCGTTTAACGCAAAGTTTCCAATGAAAGAATACCTTTCAAAACTGAATTTGACCATTCCTGACACACTCTTTTGGTTTTGGCAGTGTTGTATTGTCTTTTCAGACTTATATTTTGATTCAGACAAGCAAATTTCCCAGTCAAATGAGTGGAATATTGAGAAAATGGTCTTTGAGAAATATTTGAAACCTAACCCTAACTAGCAAAACCCGAAGCTAGGGTTAGGGTTTTATTCCCGTACAATGTAGACAGTTTTTGATGGCATGGCTGTGTTTTAGGGCTGAAAGGATACTTAGGAATATAGTTCTTTCAATGTTTTCTAAACATTTTTTTCTGACCTATATGGCTGTATACAGTGCTTTGCTCCAAAAAGGAATGGTGTCTGAATTGCCCGACAAGCAGCAGTTAGAAAGAACCTGATTTAACTTGCAAACTCTTGCCATGGGCTTTAAAATCCAAGGCTTATTAACAAATAAAGCCAAAATGTATTAGTTGTCTCAGACTTTTAGGCCACTTAAGCCTCAACGTACATTCATTCAGCACTCCGTTTAACGCAAGGTTTCCAATGAAAGAATACCTTTCAAAACTGAATTTGACCATTCCTGACACACTCTTTTGGTTTTGGCAGTGTTGTATTGTCTTTTCAGACTTATATTTTGATTCAGACAAGCAAATTTCCCAGTCAAATGAGTGGAATATTGAGAAAATGGTCTTTGAGAAATATTTGAACCCTATCCCTAACTAGCAAAACCCGAAGCTAGGGTTAGGGTTTTATTCCCGTACAATGTAGAAAGTTTTTGATGGCATGGCTGAGTTTTAGGGCTGAAAGGATACTTAGGAATATAGTTCTTTCAATGTTTTCTAAACATTTTTTTCTGACCTATATGGCTGTATACAGTGCTTTGCTCCAAAAAGGAATGGTGTCTGAATTGCCCGACAAGCAGCAGTTAGAAAGAACCTGATTTAACTTGCAAACTCTTGCCATGGGTTTTAAAATCCAAGGCTTATTAACAAATAAAGCCAAAATGTATTAGTTGTCTCAGACTTTTAGGCCACTTAAGCCTCAACGTACATTCATTCAGCACTCCGTTTAACGCAAAGTTTCCAATGAAAGAATACCTTTCAAAACTGAATTTGACCATTCCTGACACACTCTTTTGGTTTTGGCAGTGTTGTATTGTCTTTTCAGACTTATATTTTGATTCAGACAAGCAAATTTCCCAGTCAAATGAGTGGAATATTGAGAAAATGGTCTTTGAGAAATATTTGAACCCTAACCCTAACTAGCAAAACCCGAAGCTAGGGTTAGGGTTTTATTCCCGTACAATGTAGACAGTTTTTGATGGCATGGCTGTGTTTTAGGGCTGAAAGGATACTTAGGAATATAGTTCTTTCAATGTTTCCTAAACATTTTTTTCTGACCTATATGGCTGTATACAGTGCTTTGCTCCAAAAAGGAATGGTGTCTGAATTGCCCGACAAGCAGCAGTTAGAAAAAACCTGATTTAACTTGCAAACTCTTGCCATGGGCTTTAAAATCCAAGGCTTATTAACAAATAACGCCAAAATGTATTAGTTGTCTCAGACTTTTAGGCCACTTAAGCCTCAACGTACATTCATTCAGCACTCCGTTTAACGCAAAGTTTCCAATGAAAGAATACCTTTCAAAACTGAATTTGACCATTCCTGACACACTCTTTTGGTTTTGGCAGTGTTGTATTGTCTTTTCAGACTTATATTTTGATTCAGACAAGCTAATTTCCCAGTCAAATGAGTGGAATATTGAGAAAATGGTCTTTGAGAAATATTTGAACCCTAACCCTAACTAGCAAAACCCGAAGCTAGGTTTAGGGTTTTATTCCCGTACAATGTAGACAGTTTTTGATGGCATGGCTGTGTTTTAGGGCTGAAAGGATACTTAGGAATATAGTTCTTTCAATGTTTCCTAAACATTTTTTTCTGACCTATATGGCTGTATACAGTGCTTTGCTCCAAAAAGGAATGGTGTCTGAATTGCCCGACAAGCAGCAGTTAGAAAAAACCTGATTTAACTTGCAAACTCTTGCCATGGGCTTTAAAATCCAAGGCTTATTAACAAATAACGCCAAAATGTATTAGTTGTCTCAGACTTTTAGGCCACTTAAGCCTCAACGTACATTCATTCAGCACTCCGTTTAACGCAAAGTTTCCAATGAAAGAATACCTTTCAAAACTGTATTTGACCATTCCTGACACACTCTTTTGGTTTTGGCAGTGTTGTATTGTCTTTTCAGACTTATATTTTGATTCAGACAAGCAAATTTCCCAGTCAAATGAGTGGAATATTGAGAAAATGGTCTTTGAGAAATATTTGAACCCTAACCCTAACTAGCAAAACCCGAAGCTAGGGTTAGGGTTTTATTCCCGTACAATGTAGACAGTTTTTGATGGCATGGCTGTGTTTTAGGGCTGAAAGGATACTTAGGAATATAGTTCTTTCAATGTTTTCTAAACATTTTTTTCTGACCTATATGGCTGTATACAGTGCTTTGCTCCAAAAAGGAATGGTGTCTGAATTGCCCGACAAGCAGCAGTTAGAAAGAACCTGATTTAACTTGCAAACTCTTGCCATGGGCTTTAAAATCCAAGGCTTATTAACAAATAAAGCCAAAATGTATTAGTTGTCTCAGACTTTTAGGCCACTTAAGCCTCAACGTACATTCATTCAGCACTCCGTTTAACGCAAAGTTTCCAATGAAAGAATACCTTTCAAAACTGAAATTGACCATTCCTGACACACTCTTTTGGTTTTGGCAGTGTTGTATTGTCTTTTCAGACTTATATTTTGATTCAGACAAGCAAATTTCCCAGTCAAATGAGTGGAATATTGAGAAAATGGTCTTTGAGAAATATTTGAACCCTAACCCTAACTAGCAAAACCCGAAGCTAGGGTTAGGGTTTTATTCCCGTACAATGTAGACAGTTTTTGATGGCATGGCTGTGTTTTAGGGCTGAAAGGATACTTAGGAATATAGTTCTTTCAATGTTTTCTAAACATTTTTTTCTGACCTATATGGCTGTATACAGTGCTTTGCTCCAAAAAGGAATGGTGTCTGAATTGCCCGACAAGCAGCAGTTAGAAAGAACCTGATTTAACTTGCAAACTCTTGCCATGGGCTTTAAAATCCAAGGCTTATTAACAAATAAAGCCAAAATGTATTAGTTGTCTCAGACTTTTAGGCCACTTAAGCCTCAACGTACATTCATTCAGCACTCCGTTTAACGCAAAGTTTCCAATGAAAGAATACCTTTCAAAACTGAATTTGACCATTCCTGACACACTCTTTTGGTTTTGGCAGTGTTGTATTGTCTTTTCAGACTTATATTTTGATTCAGACAAGCAAATTTCCCAGTCAAATGAGTGGAATATTGAGAAAATGGTCTTTGACAAATATTTGAACCCTAACCCTAACTAGCAAAACCCGAAGCTAGGTTTAGGGTTTTATTCCCGTACAATGTAGACAGTTTTTGATGGCATGGCTGTGTTTTAGGGCTGAAAGGATACTTAGGAATATAGTTCTTTCAATGTTTCCTAAACATTTTTTTCTGACCTATATGGCTGTATACAGTGCTTTGCTCCAAAAAGGAATGGTGTCTGAATTGCCCGACAAGCAGCAGTTAGAAAGAACCTGATTTAACTTGCAAACTCTTGCCATGGGCTTTAAAATCCAAGGCTTATTAACAAATAAAGCCAAAATGTATTAGTTGTCTCAGACTTTTAGGCCACTTAAGCCTCAACGTACATTCATTCAGCACTCCGTTTAACGCAAAGTTTCCAATGAAAGAATACCTTTCAAAACTGAAATTGACCATTCCTGACACACTCTTTTGGTTTTGGCAGTGTTGTATTGTCTTTTCAGACTTATATTTTGATTCAGACAAGCAAATTTCCCAGTCAAATGAGTGGAATATTGAGAAAATGGTCTTTGAGAAATATTTGAACCCTAACCCTAACTAGCAAAACCCGAAGCTAGGGTTAGGGTTTTATTCCCGTACAATGTAGACAGTTTTTGATGGCATGGCTGTGTTTTAGGGCTGAAAGGATACTTAGGAATATAGTTCTTTCAATGTTTTCTAAACATTTTTTTCTGACCTATATGGCTGTATACAGTGCTTTGCTCCAAAAAGGAATGGTGTCTGAATTGCCCGACAAGCAGCAGTTAGAAAGAACCTGATTTAACTTGCAAACTCTTGCCATGGGCTTTAAAATCCAAGGCTTATTAACAAATAAAGCCAAAATGTATTAGTTGTCTCAGACTTTTAGGCCACTTAAGCCTCAACGTACATTCATTCAGCACTCCGTTTAACGCAAAGTTTCCAATGAAAGAATACCTTTCAAAACTGAATTTGACCATTCCTGACACACTCTTTTGGTTTTGGCAGTGTTGTATTGTCTTTTCAGACTTATATTTTGATTCAGACAAGCAAATTTCCCAGTCAAATGAGTGGAATATTGAGAAAATGGTCTTTGAGAAATATTTGAACCCTAACCCTAACTAGCAAAACCCGAAGCTAGGTTTAGGGTTTTATTCCCGTACAATGTAGACAGTTTTTGATGGCATGGCTGTGTTTTAGGGCTGAAAGGATACTTAGGAATATAGTTCTTTCAATGTTTCCTAAACATTTTTTTCTGACCTATATGGCTGTATACAGTGCTTTGCTCCAAAAAGGAATGGTGTCTGAATTGCCCGACAAGCAGCAGTTAGAAAAAACCTGATTTAACTTGCAAACTCTTGCCATGGGCTTTAAAATCCAAGGCTTATTAACAAATAACGCCAAAATGTATTAGTTGTCTCAGACTTTTAGGCCACTTAAGCCTCAACGTACATTCATTCAGCACTCCGTTTAACGCAAAGTTTCCAATGAAAGAATACCTTTCAAAACTGTATTTGACCATTCCTGACACACTCTTTTGGTTTTGGCAGTGTTGTATTGTCTTTTCAGACTTATATTTTGATTCAGACAAGCAAATTTCCCAGTCAAATGAGTGGAATATTGAGAAAATGGTCTTTGAGAAATATTTGAACCCTAACCCTAACTAGCAAAACCCGAAGCTAGGGTTAGGGTTTTATTCCCGTACAATGTAGACAGTTTTTGATGGCATGGCTGTGTTTTAGGGCTGAAAGGATACTTAGGAATATAGTTCTTTCAATGTTTTCTAAACATTTTTTTCTGACCTATATGGCTGTATACAGTGCTTTGCTCCAAAAAGGAATGGTGTCTGAATTGCCCGACAAGCAGCAGTTAGAAAGAACCTGATTTAACTTGCAAACTCTTGCCATGGGCTTTAAAATCCAAGGCTTATTAACAAATAAAGCCAAAATGTATTAGTTGTCTCAGACTTTTAGGCCACTTAAGCCTCAACGTACATTCATTCAGCACTCCGTTTAACGCAAAGTTTCCAATGAAAGAATACCTTTCAAAACTGAATTTGACCATTCCTGACACACTCTTTTGGTTTTGGCAGTGTTGTATTGTCTTTTCAGACTTATATTTTGATTCAGACAAGCAAATTTCCCAGTCAAATGAGTGGAATATTGAGAAAATGGTCTTTGACAAATATTTGAACCCTAACCCTAACTAGCAAAACCCGAAGCTAGGTTTAGGGTTTTATTCCCGTACAATGTAGACAGTTTTTGATGGCATGGCTGTGTTTTAGGGCTGAAAGGATACTTAGGAATATAGTTCTTTCAATGTTTCCTAAACATTTTTTTCTGGCCTATATGGCTGTATACAGTGCTTTGCTCCAAAAAGGAATGGTGTCTGAATTGCCCGACAAGCAGCAGTTAGAAAAAACCTGATTTAACTTGCAAACTCTTGCCATGGGCTTTAAAATCCAAGGCTTATTAACAAATAACGCCAAAATGTATTAGTTGTCTCAGACTTTTAGGCCACTTAAGCCTCAACGTACATTCATTCAGCACTCCGTTTAACGCAAAGTTTCCAATGAAAGAATACCTTTCAAAACTGTATTTGACCATTCCTGACACACTCTTTTGGTTTTGGCAGTGTTGTATTGTCTTTTCAGACTTATATTTTGATTCAGACAAGCAAATTTCCCAGTCAAATGAGTGGAATATTGAGAAAATGGTCTTTGAGAAATATTTGAACCCTAACCCTAACTAGCAAAACCCGAAGCTAGGGTTAGGGTTTTATTCCCGTACAATGTAGACAGTTTTTGATGGCATGGCTGTGTTTTAGGGCTGAAAGGATACTTAGGAATATAGTTCTTTCAATGTTTTCTAAACATTTTTTTCTGACCTATATGGCTGTATACAGTGCTTTGCTCCAAAAAGGAATGGTGTCTGAATTGCCCGACAAGCAGCAGTTAGAAAGAACCTGATTTAACTTGCAAACTCTTGCCATGGGCTTTAAAATCCAAGGCTTATTAACAAATAAAGCCAAAATGTATTAGTTGTCTCAGACTTTTAGGCCACTTAAGCCTCAACGTACATTCATTCAGCACTCCGTTTAACGCAAAGTTTCCAATGAAAGAATACCTTTCAAAACTGAATTTCACCATCCCTGACACACTCTTTTGGTTTTGGCAGTGTTGTATTGTCTTTTCAGACTTATATTTTGATTCAGACAAGCAAATTTCCCAGTCAAATGAGTGGAATATTGAGAAAATGGTCTTTGAGAAATATTTGAACCCTAACCCTAACTAGCAAAACCCGAAGCTAGGGTTAGGGTTTTATTCCCGTACAATGTAGACAGTTTTTGATGGCATGGCTGTGTTTTAGGGCTGAAAGGATACTTAGGAATATAGTTCTTTCAATGTTTTCTAAACATTTTTTTCTGACCTATATGGCTGTATACAGTGCTTTGCTCCAAAAAGGAATGGTGTCTGAATTGCCCGACAAGCAGCAGTTAGAAAGAACCTGATTTAACTTGCAAACTCTTGCCATGGGCTTTAAAATCCAAGGCTTATTAACAAATAAAGCTAAAATGTATTAGTTGTCTCAGACTTTTAGGCCACTTAAGCCTCAACGTACATTCATTCAGCACTCCGTTTAACGCAAAGTTTCCAATGAAAGAATACCTTTCAAAACTGAATTTGACCATTCCTGACACACTCTTTTGGTTTTGGCAGTGTTGTATTGTCTTTTCAGACTTATATTTTGATTCAGACAAGCAAATTTCCCAGTCAAATGAGTGGAATATTGAGAAAATGGTCTTTGAGAAATATTTGAACCCTATCCCTAACTAGCAAAACCCGAAGCTAGGGTTAGGGTTTTATTCCCGTACAATGTAGACAGTTTTTGATGGCATGGCTGAGTTTTAGGGCTGAAAGGATACTTAGGAATATAGTTCTTTCAATGTTTTCTAAACATTTTTTTCTGACCTATATGGCTGTATACAGTGCTTTGCTCCAAAAAGGAATGGTGTCTGAATTGCCCGACAAGCAGCAGTTAGAAAGAACCTGATTTAACTTGCAAACTCTTGCCATGGGTTTTAAAATCCAAGGCTTATTAACAAATAAAGCCAAAATGTATTAGTTGTCTCAGACTTTTAGGCCACTTAAGCCTCAACGTACATTCATTCAGCACTCCGTTTAACGCAAGGTTTCCAATGAAAGAATACCTTTCAAAACTGAATTTGACCATTCCTGACACACTCTTTTGGTTTTGGCAGTGTTGTATTGTCTTTTCAGACTTATATTTTGATTCAGACAAGCAAATTTCCCAGTCAAATGAGTGGAATATTGAGAAAATGGTCTTTGAGAAATATTTGAACCCTAACCCTAACTAGCAAAACCCGAAGCTAGGGTTAGGGTTTTATTCCCGTACAATGTAGACAGTTATTGATGGCATGGCTGTGTTTTAGGGCTGAAAGGATACTTAGGAATATAGTTCTTTCAATGTTTTCTAAACATTTTTTTCTGACCTATATGGCTGTATACAGTGCTTTGCTCCAAAAAGGAATGGTGTCTGAATTGCCCGACAAGCAACAGTTAGAAAGAACCTGATTTAACTTGCAAACTCTTGCCATGGGCTTTAAAATCCAAGGCTTATTAACAAATAAAGCCAAAATGTATTAGTTGTCTCAGACTTTTAGGCCACTTAAGCCTCAACGTACATTCATTCAGCACTCCGTTTAACGCAAAGTTTCCAATGAAAGAATACCTTTCAAAACTGAATTTGACCATTCCTGACACACTCTTTTGGTTTTGGCAGTGTTGTATTGTCTTTTCAGACTTATATTTTGATTCAGACAAGCAAATTTCCCAGTCAAATGAGTGGAATATTGAGAAAATGGTCTTTGAGAAATATTTGAACCCTAACCCTAACTAGCAAAACCCGAAGCTAGGGTTAGGGTTTTATTCCCGTACAATGTAGACAGTTTTTGATGGCATGGCTGTGTTTTAGGGCTGAAAGGATACTTAGGAATATAGTTCTTTCAATGTTTTCTAAACATTTTTTTCTGACCTATATGGCTGTATACAGTGCTTTGCTCCAAAAAGGAATGGTGTCTGAATTGCCCGACAAGCAGCAGTTAGAAAGAACCTGATTTAACTTGCAAACTCTTGCCATGGGCTTTAAAATCCAAGGCTTATTAACACATAAAGCCAAAATGTATTAGTTGTCTCAGACTTTTAGGCCACTTAAGCCTCAACGTACATTCATTCAGCACTCCGTTTAACGCAAAGTTTCCAATGAAAGAATACCTTTCAAAACTGAATTTGACCATTCCTGACACACTCTTTTGGTTTTGGCAGTGTTATATTGTCTTTTCAGACTTATATTTTGATTCAGACAAGCAAATTTCCCAGTCAAATTAGTGGAATATTGAGAAAATGGTCTTTGAGAAATATTTGAACCCTAACCCTAACTAGCAAAACCCGAAGCTAGGGTTAGGGTTTTATTCCCGTACAATGTAGACAGTTTTTGATGGCATGGCTGTGTTTTAGGGCTGAAAGGATACTTAGGAATATAGTTCTTTCAATGTTTTCTAAACATTTTTTTCTGACCTATATGGCTGTATACAGTGCTTTGCTCCAAAAAGGAATGGTGTCTGAATTGCCCGACAAGCAGCAGTTAGAAAGAACCTGATTTAACTTGCAAACTCTTGCCATGGGCTTTAAAATCCAAGGCTTATTAACAAATAAAGCTAAAATGTATTAGTTGTCTCAGACTTTTAGGCCACTTAAGCCTCAACGTACATTCATTCAGCACTCCGTTTAACGCAAAGTTTCCAATGAAAGAATACCTTTCAAAACTGAATTTGACCATTCCTGACACACTCTTTTGGTTTTGGCAGTGTTGTATTGTCTTTTCAGACTTATATTTTGATTCAGACAAGCAAATTTCCCAGTCAAATGAGTGGAATATTGAGAAAATGGTCTTTGAGAAATATTTGAACCCTAACCCTAACTAGCAAAACCCGAAGCTAGGGTTAGGGTTTTATTCCCGTACAATGTAGACAGTTTTTGATGGCATGGCTGAGTTTTAGGGCTGAAAGGATACTTAGGAATATAGTTCTTTCAATGTTTTCTAAACATTTTTTTCTGACCTATATGGCTGTATACAGTGCTTTGCTCCAAAAAGGAATGGTGTCTGAATTGCCCGACAAGCAGCAGTTAGAAAGAACCTGATTTAACTTGCAAACTCTTGCCATGGGTTCTAAAATCCAAGGCTTATTAACAAATAAAGCCAAAATGTATTAGTTGTCTCAGACTTTTAGGCCACTTAAGCCTCAACGTACATTCATTCAGCACTCCGTTTAACGCAAGGTTTCCAATGAAAGAATACCTTTCAAAACTGAATTTGACCATTCCTGACACACTCTTTTGGTTTTGGCAGTGTTGTATTGTCTTTTCAGACTTATATTTTGATTCAGACAAGCAAATTTCCCAGTCAAATGAGTGGAATATTGAGAAAATGGTCTTTGAGAAATATTTGAACCCTAACCCTAACTAGCAAAACCCGAAGCTAGGGTTAGGGTTTTATTCCCGTACAATGTAGACAGTTATTGATGGCATGGCTGTGTTTTAGGGCTGAAAGGATACTTAGGAATATAGTTCTTTCAATGTTTTCTTAACATTTTTTTCTGACCTATATGGCTGTATACAGTGCTTTGCTCCAAAAAGGAATGGTGTCTGAATTGCCCGACAAGCAGCAGTTAGAAAGAACCTGATTTAACTTGCAAACTCTTGCCATGGGCTTTAAAATCCAAGGCTTATTAACAAATAAAGCCAAAATGTATTAGTTGTCTCAGACTTTTAGGCCACTTAAGCCTCAACGTACATTCATTCAGCACTCCGTTTAACGCAAGGTTTCCAATGAAAGAATACCTTTCAAAACTGAATTTGACCATTCCTGACACACTCTTTTGGTTTTGGCAGTGTTGTATTGTCTTTTCAGACTTATATTTTGATTCAGACAAGCAAATTTCCCAGTCAAATGAGTGGAATATTGAGAAAATGGTCTTTGAGAAATATTTGAACCCTAACCCTAACTAGCAAAACCCGAAGCTAGGGTTAGGGTTTTATTCCCGTACAATGTAGACAGTTTTTGATGGCATGGCTGTGTTTTAGGGCTGAAAGGATACTTAGGAATATAGTTCTTTCAATGTTTTCTAAACATTTTTTTCTGACCTATATGGCTGTATACAGTGCTTTGCTCCAAAAAGGAATGGTGTCTGAATTGCCCGACAAGCAGCAGTTAGAAAGAACCTGATTTAACTTGCAAACTCTTGCCATGGGCTTTAAAATCCAAGGCTTATTAACAAATAAAGCTAAAATGTATTAGTTGTCTCAGACTTTTAGGCCACTTAAGCCTCAACGTACATTCATTCAGCACTCCGTTTAACGCAAAGTTTCCAATGAAAGAATACCTTTCAAAACTGAATTTGACCATTCCTGACACACTCTTTTGGTTTTGGCAGTGTTGTATTGTCTTTTCAGACTTATATTTTGATTCAGACAAGCAAATTTCCCAGTCAAATGAGTGGAATATTGAGAAAATGGTCTTTGAGAAATATTTGAAACCTAACCCTAACTAGCAAAACCCGAAGCTAGGGTTAGGGTTTTATTCCCGTACAATGTAGACAGTTTTTGATGGCATGGCTGTGTTTTAGGGCTGAAAGGATACTTAGGAATATAGTTCTTTCAATGTTTTCTAAACATTTTTTTCTGACCTATATGGCTGTATACAGTGCTTTGCTCCAAAAAGGAATGGTGTCTGAATTGCCCGACAAGCAGCAGTTAGAAAGAACCTGATTTAACTTGCAAACTCTTGCCATGGGCTTTAAAATCCAAGGCTTATTAACAAATAAAGCCAAAATGTATTAGTTGTCTCAGACTTTTAGGCCACTTAAGCCTCAACGTACATTCATTCAGCACTCCGTTTAACGCAAGGTTTCCAATGAAAGAATACCTTTCAAAACTGAATTTGACCATTCCTGACACACTCTTTTGGTTTTGGCAGTGTTGTATTGTCTTTTCAGACTTATATTTTGATTCAGACAAGCAAATTTCCCAGTCAAATGAGTGGAATATTGAGAAAATGGTCTTTGAGAAATATTTGAACCCTATCCCTAACTAGCAAAACCCGAAGCTAGGGTTAGGGTTTTATTCCCGTACAATGTAGACAGTTTTTGATGGCATGGCTGAGTTTTAGGGCTGAAAGGATACTTAGGAATATAGTTCTTTCAATGTTTTCTAAACATTTTTTTCTGACCTATATGGCTGTATACAGTGCTTTGCTCCAAAAAGGAATGGTGTCTGAATTGCCCGACAAGCAGCAGTTAGAAAGAACCTGATTTAACTTGCAAACTCTTGCCATGGGTTCTAAAATCCAAGGCTTATTAACAAATAAAGCCAAAATGTATTAGTTGTCTCAGACTTTTAGGCCACTTAAGCCTCAACGTACATTCATTCAGCACTCCGTTTAACGCAAGGTTTCCAATGAAAGAATACCTTTCAAAACTGAATTTGACCATTCCTGACACACTCTTTTGGTTTTGGCAGTGTTGTATTGTCTTTTCAGACTTATATTTTGATTCAGACAAGCAAATTTCCCAGTCAAATGAGTGGAATATTGAGAAAATGGTCTTTGAGAAATATTTGAACCCTAACCCTAACTAGCAAAACCCGAAGCTAGGGTTAGGGTTTTATTCCCGTACAATGTAGACAGTTATTGATGGCATGGCTGTGTTTTAGGGCTGAAAGGATACTTAGGAATATAGTTCTTTCAATGTTTTCTTAACATTTTTTTCTGACCTATATGGCTGTATACAGTGCTTTGCTCCAAAAAGGAATGGTGTCTGAATTGCCCGACAAGCAACAGTTAGAAAGAACCTGATTTAACTTGCAAACTCTTGCCATGGGCTTTAAAATCCAAGGCTTATTAACAAATAAAGCCAAAATGTATTCGTTGTCTCAGACTTTTAGGCCACTTAAGCCTCAACGTACATTCATTCAGCACTCCGTTTAACGCAAAGTTTCCAATGAAAGAATACCTTTCAAAACTGAATTTGACCATTCCTGACACACTCTTTTGGTTTTGGCAGTGTTGTATTGTCTTTTCAGACTTATATTTTGATTCAGACAAGCAAATTTCCCAGTCAAATGAGTGGAATATTGAGAAAATGGTCTTTGAGAAATATTTGAACCCTAACCCTAACTAGCAAAACCCGAAGCTAGGGTTAGGGTTTTATTCCCGTACAATGTGGACAGTTTTTGATGGCATGGCTGTGTTTTAGGGCTGAAAGGATACTTAGGAATATAGTTCTTTCAATGTTTTCTAAACATTTTTTTCTGACCTATATGGCTGTATACAGTGCTTTGCTCCAAAAAGGAATGGTGTCTGAATTGCCCGACAAGCAGCAGTTAGAAAGAACCTGATTTAACTTGCAAACTCTTGCCATGGGCTTTAAAATCCAAGGCTTATTAACAAATAAAGCCAAAATGTATTAGTTGTCTCAGACTTTTAGGCCACTTAAGCCTCAACGTACATTCATTCAGCACTCCGTTTAACGCAAAGTTTCCAATGAAAGAATACCTTTCAAAACTGAATTTGACCATTCCTGACACACTCTTTTGGTTTTGGCAGTGTTGTATTGTCTTTTCAGACTTATATTTTGATTCAGACAAGCAAATTTCCCAGTCAAATGAGTGGAATATTGAGAAAATGGTCTTTGAGAAATATTTGAACCCTAACCCTAACTAGCAAAACCCGAAGCTAGGGTTAGGGTTTTATTCCCGTACAATGTAGACAGTTTTTGATGGCATGGCTGTGTTTTAGGGCTGAAAGGATACTTAGGAATATAGTTCTTTCAATGTTTTCTAAACATTTTTTTCTGACCTATATGGCTGTATACAGTGCTTTGCTCCAAAAAGGAATGGTGTCTGAATTGCCCGACAAGCAGCAGTTAGAAAGAACCTGATTTAACTTGCAAACTCTTGCCATGGGCTTTAAAATCCAAGGCTTATTAACAAATAAAGCCAAAATGTATTAGTTGTCTCAGACTTTTAGGCCACTTAAGCCTCAACGTACATTCATTCAGCACTCCGTTTAACGCAAAGTTTCCAATGAAAGAATACCTTTCAAAACTGAATTTGACCATTCCTGACACACTCTTTTGGTTTTGGCAGTGTTATATTGTCTTTTCAGACTTATATTTTGATTCAGACAAGCAAATTTCCCAGTCAAATGAGTGGAATATTGAGAAAATGGTCTTTGAGAAATATTTGAACCCTAACCCTAACTAGCAAAACCCGAAGCTAGGGTTAGGGTTTTATTCCCGTACAATGTAGACAGTTTTTGATGGCATGGCTGTGTTTTAGGGCTGAAAGGATACTTAGGAATATAGTTCTTTCAATGTTTTCTAAACATTTTTTTCTGACCTATATGGCTGTATACAGTGCTTTGCTCCAAAAAGGAATGGTGTCTGAATTGCCCGACAAGCAGCAGATAGAAAGAACCTGATTTAACTTGCAAACTCTTGCCATGGGCTTTAAAATCCAAGGCTTATTAACAAATAAAGCCAAAATGTATTAGTTGTCTCAGACTTTTAGGCCACTTAAGCCTCAACGTACATTCATTCAGCACTCCGTTTAACGCAAAGTTTCCAATGAAAGAATACCTTTCAAAACTGAATTTGACCATTCCTGACACACTCTTTTGGTTTTGGCAGTGTTGTATTGTCTTTTCAGACTTATATTTTGATTCAGACAAGCAAATTTCCCAGTCAAATGAGTGGAATATTGAGAAAATGGTCTTTGAGAAATATTTGAACCTTAACCCTAACTAGCAAAACCCGAAGCTAGGGTTAGGGTTTTATTCCCGTACAATGTAGACAGTTTTTGATGGCATGGCTGTGTTTTAGGGCTGAAAGGATACTTAGGAATATAGTTCTTTCAATGTTTTCTAAACATTTTTTTCTGACCTATATGGCTGTATACAGTGCTTTGCTCCAAAAAGGAATGGTGTCTGAATTGCCCGACAAGCAGCAGTTAGAAAGAACCTGATTTAACTTGCAAACTCTTGCCATGGGCTTTAAAATCCAAGGCTTATTAACAAATAAAGCCAAAATGTATTAGTTGTCTCAGACTTTTAGGCCACTTAAGCCTCAACGTACATTCATTCAGCACTCCGTTTAACGCAAAGTTTCCAATGAAAGAATACCTTTCAAAACTGAATTTGACCATTCCTGACACACTCTTTTGGTTTTGGCAGTGTTGTATTGTCTTTTCAGACTTATATTTTGATTCAGACAAGCAAATTTCCCAGTCAAATGAGTGGAATATTGAGAAAATGGTCTTTGAGAAATATTTGAACCCTAACCCTAACTAGCAAAACCCGAAGCTAGGGTTAGGGTTTTATTCCCGTACAATGTAGACAGTTTTTGATGGCATAGCTGTGTTTTAGGGCTGAAAGGATACTTAGGAATATAGTTCTTTCAATGTTTTCTAAACATTTTTTTCTGACCTATATGGCTGTATACAGTGCTTTGCTCCAAAAAGGAATGGTGTCTGAATTGCCCGACAAGCAGCAGTTAGAAAGAACCTGATTTAACTTGCAAACTCTTGCCATGGGCTTTAAAATCCAAGGCTTATTAACAAATAAAGCCAAAATGTATTAGTTGTCTCAGACTTTTAGGCCACTTAAGCCTCAACGTACATTCATTCAGCACTCCGTTTAACGCAAAGTTTCCAATGAAAGAATACCTTTCAAAACTGAATTTGACCATTCCTGACACACTCTTTTGGTTTTGGCAGTGTTGTATTGTCTTTTCAGACTTATATTTTGATTCAGACAAGCAAATTTCCCAGTCAAATGAGTGGAATATTGAGAAAATGGTCTTTGAGAAATATTTGAACCCTAACCCTAACTAGCAAAACCCGAAGCTAGGGTTAGGGTTTTATTCCCGTACAATGTAGACAGTTTTTGATGGCATGGCTGTGTTTTAGGGCTGAAAGGATACTTAGGAATATAGTTCTTTCAATGTTTTCTAAACATTTTTTTCTGACCTATATGGCTGTATACAGTGCTTTGCTCCAAAAAGGAATGGTGTCTGAATTGCCCGACAAGCAGCAGTTAGAAAGAACCTGATTTAATTTGCAAACTCTTGCCATGGGCTTTAAAATCCAAGGCTTATTAACAAATAAAGCCAAAATGTATTAGTTGTCTCAGACTTTTAGGCCACTTAAGCCTCAACGTACATTCATTCAGCACTCCGTTTAACGCAAAGTTTCCAATGAAAGAATACCTTTCAAAACTGAATTTGACCATTCCTGACACACTCTTTTAGTTTTGGCAGTGTTATATTGTCTTTTCAGACTTATATTTTGATTCAGACAAGCAAATTTCCCAGTCAGATTAGTGGAATATTGAGAAAATGGTCTTTGAGAAATATTTGAACCCTAACCCTAACTAGCAAAACCCGAAGCTAGGGTTAGGGTTTTATTCCCGTACAATGTAGACAGTTTTTGATGGCATGGCTGTGTTTTAGGGCTGAAAGGATACTTAGGAATATAGTTCTTTCAATGTTTTCTAAACATTTTTTTCTGACCTATATGGCTGTATACAGTGCTTTGCTCCAAAAAGGAATGGTGTCTGAATTGCCCGACAAGCAGCTGATAGAAAGAACCTGATTTAACTTGCAAACTCTTGCCATGGGCTTTAAAATCCAAGGCTTATTAACAAATAAAGCCAAAATGTATTAGTTGTCTCAGACTTTTAGGCCACTTAAGCCTCAACGTACATTCATTCAGCACTCCGTTTAACGCAAAGTTTCCAATGAAAGAATACCTTTCAACACTGTATTTGACCATTCCTGACACACTCTTTTGGTTTTGGCAGTGTTGTATTGTCTTTTCAGACTTATATTTTGATTCAGACAAGCAAATTTCCCAGTCAAATGAGTGGAATATTGAGAAAATGGTCTTTGAGAAATATTTGAACCTTAACCCTAACTAGCAAAACCCAAAGCTAGGGTTAGGGTTTTATTCCCGTACAATGTAGACAGTTTTTGATGGCATGGCTGTGTTTTAGGGCTGAAAGGATACTTAGGAATATAGTTCTTTCAATGTTTTCTAAACATTTTTTTCTGACCTATATGGCTGTATACAGTGCTTTGCTCCAAAAAGGAATGGTGTCTGAATTGCCCGACAAGCAGCAGTTAGAAAGAACCTGATTTAACTTGCAAACTCTTGCCATGGGCTTTAAAATCCAAGGCTTATTAACAAATAAAGCCAAAATGTATTAGTTGTCTCAGACTTTTAGGCCACGTAAGCCTCAACGTACATTCATTCAGCACTCCGTTTAACGCAAAGTTTCCAATGAAAGAATACCTTTCAAAACTGAATTTGACCATTCCTGACACACTCTTTTGGTTTTGGCAGTGTTGTATTGTCTTTTCAGACTTATATTTTGATTCAGACAAGCAAATTTCCCAGTCAAATGAGTGTAATATTGAGAAAATGGTCTTTGAGAAATATTTGAAACCTAACCCTAACTAGCAAAACCCGAAGCTAGGGTTAGGGTTTTATTCCCGTACAATGTAGACAGTTTTTGATGGCATGGCTGTGTTTTAGGGCTGAAAGGATACTTAGGAATATAGTTCTTTCAATGTTTTCTAAACATTTTTTTCTGACCTATATGGCTGTATACGGTGCTTTGCTCCAAAAAGGAATGGTGTCTGAATTGCCCGACAAGCAGCAGTTAGAAAGAACCTGATTTAACTTGCAAACTCTTGCCATGGGCTTTAAAATCCAAGGCTTATTAACAAATAAAGCCAAAATGTATTAGTTGTCTCAGACTTTTAGGCCACTTAAGCCTCAACGTACATTCATTCAGCACTCCGTTTAACGCAAAGTTTCCAATGAAAGAATACCTTTCAAAACTGAATTTGACCATTCCTGACACACTCTTTTGGTTTTGGCAGTGTTGTATTGTCTTTTCAGACTTATATTTTGATTCAGACAAGCAAATTTCCCAGTCAAATGAGTGGAATATTGAGAAAATGGTCTTTGAGAAATATTTGAACCCTAACCCTAACTAGCAAAACCCGAAGCTAGGGTTAGGGTTTTATTCCCGTACAATGTAGACAGTTTTTGATGGCATGGCTGTGTTTTAGGGCTGAAAGGATACTTAGGAATATAGTTCTTTCAATGTTTCCTAAACATTTTTTTCTGACCTATATGGCTGTATACAGTGCTTTGCTCTAAAAAGGAATGGTGTCTGAATTGCCCGACAAGCAGCAGTTAGAAAAAACCTGATTTAACTTGCAAACTCTTGCCATGGGCTTTAAAATCCAAGGCTTATTAACAAATAACGCCAAAATGTATTAGTTGTCTCAGACTTTTAGGCCACTTAAGCCTCAACGTACATTCATTCAGCACTCCGTTTAACGCAAAGTTTCCAATGAAAGAATACCTTTCAAAACTGTATTTGACCATTCCTGACACACTCTTTTGGTTTTGGCAGTGTTGTATTGTCTTTTCAGACTTATATTTTGATTCAGACAAGCAAATTTCCCAGTCAAATGAGTGGAATATTGAGAAAATGGTCTTTGAGAAATATTTGAACCCTAACCCTAACTAGCAAAACCCGAAGCTAGGGTTAGGGTTTTATTCCCGTACAATGTAGACAGTTTTTGATGGCATGGCTGTGTTTTAGGGCTGAAAGGATACTTAGGAATATAGTTCTTTCAATGTTTTCTAAACATTTTTTTCTGACCTATATGGCTGTATACAGTGCTTTGCTCCAAAAAGGAATGGTGTCTGAATTGCCCGACAAGCAGCAGTTAGAAAGAACCTGATTTAACTTGCAAACTCTTGCCATGGGCTTTAAAATCCAAGGCTTATTAACAAATAAAGCCAAAATGTATTAGTTGTCTCAGACTTTTAGGCCACTTAAGCCTCAACGTACATTCATTCAGCACTCCGTTTAACGCAAAGTTTCCAATGAAAGAATACCTTTCAAAACTGTATTTGACCATTCCTGACACACTCTTTTGGTTTTGGCAGTGTTGTATTGTCTTTTCAGACTTATATTTTGATTCAGACAAGCAAATTTCCCAGTCAAATGAGTGGAATATTGAGAAAATGGTCTTTGAGAAATATTTGAACCTTAACCCTAACTAGCAAAACCCGAAGCTAGGGTTAGGGTTTTATTCCCGTACAATGTAGACAGTTTTTGATGGCATGGCTGTGTTTTAGGGCTGAAAGGATACTTAGGAATATAGTTCTTTCAATGTTTTCTAAACATTTTTTTCTGACCTATATGGCTGTATACAGTGCTTTGCTCCAAAAAGGAATGGTGTCTGAATTGCCCGACAAGCAGCAGTTAGAAAGAACCTGATTTAACTTGCAAACTCTTGCCATGGGCTTTAAAATCCAAGGCTTATTAACAAATAAAGCCAAAATGTATTAGTTGTCTCAGACTTTTAGGCCACTTAAGCCTCAACGTACATTCATTCAGCACTCCGTTTAACGCAAAGTTTCCAATGAAAGAATACCTTTCAAAACTGAATTTGACCATTCCTGACACACTCTTTTGGTTTTGGCAGTGTTGTATTGTCTTTTCAGACTTATATTTTGATTCAGACAAGCAAATTTCCCAGTCAAATGAGTGTAATATTGAGAAAATGGTCTTTGAGAAATATTTGAAACCTAACCCTAACTAGCAAAACCCGAAGCTAGGGTTAGGGTTTTATTCCCGTACAATGTAGACAGTTTTTGATGGCATGGCTGTGTTTTAGGGCTGAAAGGATACTTAGGAATATAGTTCTTTCAATGTTTTCTAAACATTTTTTTCTGACCTATATGGCTGTATACGGTGCTTTGCTCCAAAAAGGAATGGTGTCTGAATTGCCCGACAAGCAGCAGTTAGAAAGAACCTGATTTAACTTGCAAACTCTTGCCATGGGCTTTAAAATCCAAGGCTTATTAACAAATAAAGCCAAAATGTATTAGTTGTCTCAGACTTTTAGGCCACTTAAGCCTCAACGTACATTCATTCAGCACTCCGTTTAACGCAAAGTTTCCAATGAAAGAATACCTTTCAAAACTGAATTTGACCATTCCTGACACACTCTTTTGGTTTTGGCAGTGTTGTATTGTCTTTTCAGACTTATATTTTGATTCAGACAAGCAAATTTCCCAGTCAAATGAGTGGAATATTGAGAAAATTGTCTTTGAGAAATATTTGAACCCTAACCCTAACTAGCAAAACCCGAAGCTAGGGTTAGGGTTTTATTCCCGTACAATGTAGACAGTTTTTGATGGCATGGCTGTGTTTTAGGGCTGAAAGGATACTTAGGAATATAGTTCTTTCAATGTTTTCTAAACATTTTTTTCTGACCTATATGGCTGTATACAGTGCTTTGCTCCAAAAAGGAATGGTGTCTGAATTGCCCGACAAGCAACACTTAGAAAGAACCTGATTTAACTTGCAAACTCTTGCCATGGGCTTTAAAATCCAAGGCTTATTAACAAATAAAGCCAAAATGCATTAGTTGTCTCAGACTTTTAGGCCACTTAAGCCTCAACGTACATTCATTCAGCACTCCGTTTAACGCAAGGTTTCCAGTGAAAGAATACCTTTCAAAACTGAATTTGACCATTCCTGACACACTCTTTTGGTTTTGGCAGTGTTGTATTGTCTTTTCAGACTTATATTTTGATTCAGACAAGCAAATTTCCCAGTCAAATGAGTGGAATATTGAGAAAATGGTCTTTGAGAAATATTTGAACCCTAACCCTAACTAGCAAAACCCGAAGCTAGGGTTAGGGTTTTATTCCCGTACAATGTAGACAGTTTTTGATGGCATGGCTGTGTTTTAGGGCTGAAAGGATACTTAGGAATATAGTTCTTTCAATGTTTCCTAAACATTTTTTTCTGACCTATATGGCTGTATACAGTGCTTTGCTCCAAAAAGGAATGGTGTCTGAATTGCCCGACAAGCAGCAGTTAGAAAAAACCTGATTTAACTTGCAAACTCTTGCCATGGGCTTTAAAATCCAAGGCTTATTAACAAATAACGCCAAAATGTATTAGTTGTCTCAGACTTTTAGGCCACTTAAGCCTCAACGTACATTCATTCAGCACTCCGTTTAACGCAAAGTTTCCAATGAAAGAATACCTTTCAAAACTGTATTTGACCATTCCTGACACACTCTTTTGGTTTTGGCAGTGTTGTATTGTCTTTTCAGACTTATATTTTGATTCAGACAAGCAAATTTCCCAGTCAAATGAGTGGAATATTGAGAAAATGGTCTTTGAGAAATATTTGAACCCTAACCCTAACTAGCAAAACCCGAAGCTAGGGTTAGGGTTTTATTCCCGTACAATGTAGACAGTTTTTGATGGCATGGCTGTGTTTTAGGGCTGAAAGGATACTTAGGAATATAGTTCTTTCAATGTTTTCTAAACATTTTTTTCTGACCTATATGGCTGTATACGGTGCTTTGCTCCAAAAAGGAATGGTGTCTGAATTGCCCGACAAGCAGCAGTTAGAAAAAACCTGATTTAACTTGCAAACTCTTGCCATGGGCTTTAAAATCCAAGGCTTATTAACAAATAACGCCAAAATGTATTAGTTGTCTCAGACTTTTAGGCCACTTAAGCCTCAACGTACATTCATTCAGCACTCCGTTTAACG
The DNA here is from genome assembly GCF_055471065.1 of Atractosteus spatula. NCBI lineage: Eukaryota > Metazoa > Chordata > Actinopteri > Semionotiformes > Lepisosteidae > Atractosteus > Atractosteus spatula. The sequence goes on from NC_142711.1 coordinate 45,173,419, forward strand.
CAAAGTTTCCAATGAAAGAATACCTTTCAAAACTGTATTTGACCATTCCTGACACACTCTTTTGGTTTTGGCAGTGTTGTATTGTCTTTTCAGACTTATATTTTGATTCAGACAAGCAAATTTCCCAGTCAAATGAGTGGAATATTGAGAAAATGGTCTTTGAGAAATATTTGAACCCTAACCCTAACTAGCAAAACCCGAAGCTAGGGTTAGGGTTTTATTCCCGTACAATGTAGACAGTTTTTGATGGCATGGCTGTGTTTTAGGGCTGAAAGGATACTTAGGAATATAGTTCTTTCAATGTTTTCTAAACATTTTTTTCTGACCTATATGGCTGTATACAGTGCTTTGCTCCAAAAAGGAATGGTGTCTGAATTGCCCGACAAGCAGCAGTTAGAAAGAACCTGATTTAACTTGCAAACTCTTGCCATGGGCTTTAAAATCCAAGGCTTATTAACAAATAAAGCCAAAATGTATTAGTTGTCTCAGACTTTTAGGCCACTTAAGCCTCAACGTACATTCATTCAGCACTCCGTTTAACGCAAAGTTTCCAATGAAAGAATACCTTTCAAAACTGAATTTGACCATTCCTGACACACTCTTTTGGTTTTGGCAGTGTTGTATTGTCTTTTCAGACTTATATTTTGATTCAGACAAGCAAATTTCCCAGTCAAATTAGTGGAATATTGAGAAAATGGTCTTTGAGAAATATTTGAACCCTAACCCTAACTAGCAAAACCCGAAGCTAGGGTTAGGGTTTTATTCCCGTACAATGTAGACAGTTTTTGATGGCATGGCTGTGTTTTAGGGCTGAAAGGATACTTAGGAATATAGTTCTTTCAATGTTTTCTAAACATTTTTTTCTGACCTATATGGCTGTATACAGTGCTTTGCTCCAAAAAGGAATGGTGTCTGAATTGCCCGACAAGCAGCAGATAGAAAGAACCTGATTTAACTTGCAAACTCTTGCCATGGGCTTTAAAATCCAAGGCTTATTAACAAATAAAGCCAAAATGTATTAGTTGTCTCAAACTTTTAGGCCACTTAAGCCTCAACGTACATTCATTCAGCACTCCGTTTAACGCAAAGTTTCCAATGAAAGAATACCTTTCAAAACTGAATTTGACCATTCCTGACACACTCTTTTGGTTTTGGCAGTGTTGTATTGTCTTTTCAGACTTATATTTTGATTCAGACAAGCAAATTTCCCAGTCAAATGAGTGGAATATTGAGAAAATGGTCTTTGAGAAATATTTGAACCCTAACCCTAACTAGCAAAACCCGAAGCTAGGGTTAGGGTTTTATTCCCGTACAATGTAGACAGTTTTTGATGGCATGGCTGTGTTTTAGGGCTGAAAGGATACTTAGGAATATAGTTCTTTCAATGTTTTCTAAACATTTTTTTCTGACCTATATGGCTGTATACAGTGCTTTGCTCCAAAAAGGAATGGTGTCTGAATTGCCCGACAAGCAGCAGTTAGAAAGAACCTGATTTAACTTGCAAACTCTTCCCATAGGCTTTAAAATCCAAGGCTTATTAACAAATAACGCCAAAATGTATTAGTTGTCTCAGACTTTTAGGCCACTTAAGCCTCAACGTACATTCATTCAGCTCTCCGTTTAACGCAAAGTTTCCAATGAAAGAATACCTTTCAAAACTGAATTTGACCATTCCTGACACACTCTTTTGGTTTTGGCAGTGTTGTATTGTCTTTTCAGACTTATATTTTGATTCAGACAAGCAAATTTCCCAGTCAAATGAGTGGAATATTGAGAAAATGGTCTTTGAGAAATATTTGAACCCTAACCCTAACTAGCAAAACCCGAAGCTAGGGTTAGGGTTTTATTCCCGTACAATGTAGACAGTTTTTGATGGCATGGCTGTGTTTTAGGGCTGAAAGGATACTTAGGAATATAGTTCTTTCAATGTTTTCTAAACATTTTTTTGTGACCTATATGGCTGTATACAGTGCTTTGCTCCAAAAAGGAATGGTGTCTGAATTGCCCGACAAGCAGCAGTTAGAAAGAACCTGATTTAACTTGCAAACTCTTGCCATGGGCTTTAAAATCCAAGGCTTATTAACAAATAAAGCCAAAATGTATTAGTTGTCTCAGACTTTTAGGCCACTTAAGCCTCAACGTACATTCATTCAGCACTCCGTTTAACGCAAAGTTTCCAATGAAAGAATACCTTTCAAAACTGAATTTGACCATTTCTGACACACTCTTTTGGTTTTGGCAGTGTTGTATTGTCTTTTCAGACTTATATTTTGATTCAGACAAGCAAATTTCCCAGTCAAATTAGTGGAATATTGAGAAAATGGTCTTTGAGAAATATTTGAACCCTAACCCTAACTAGCAAAACCCGAAGCTAGGGTTAGGGTTTTATTCCCGTACAATGTAGACAGTTTTTGATGGCATGGCTGTGTTTTAGGGCTGAAAGGATACTTAGGAATATAGTTCTTTCAATGTTTTCTAAACATTTTTTTCTGACCTATATGGCTGTATACAGTGCTTTGCTCCAAAAAGGAATGGTGTCTGAATTGCCCGACAAGCAGCAGATAGAAAGAACCTGATTTAACTTGCAAACTCTTGCCATGGGCTTTAAAATCCAAGGCTTATTAACAAATAAAGCCAAAATGTATTAGTTGTCTCAGACTTTTAGGCCACTTAAGCCTCAACGTACATTCATTCAGCACTCCGTTTAACGCAAAGTTTCCAATGAAAGAATACCTTTCAAAACTGAATTTGACCATTCCTGACACACTCTTTTGGTTTTGGCAGTGTTGTATTGTCTTTTCAGACTTATATTTTGATTCAGACAAGCAAATTTCCCAGTCAAATGAGTGGAATATTGAGAAAATGGTCTTTGAGAAATATTTGAACCCTAACCCTAACTAGCAAAACCCGAAGCTAGGGTTAGGGTTTTATTCCCGTACAATGTAGACAGTTTTTGATGGCATGGCTGTGTTTTAGGGCTGAAAGGATACTTAGGAATATAGTTCTTTCAATGTTTTCTAAACATTTTTTTCTGACCTATATGGCTGTATACAGTGCTTTGCTCCAAAAAGGAATGGTGTCTGAATTGCCCGACAAGCAGCAGTTAGAAAGAACCTGATTTAACTTGCAAACTCTTCCCATAGGCTTTAAAATCCAAGGCTTATTAACAAATAACGCCAAAATGTATTAGTTGTCTCAGACTTTTAGGCCACTTAAGCCTCAACGTACATTCATTCAGCACTCCGTTTAACGCAAAGTTTCCAATGAAAGAATACCTTTCAAAACTGAATTTGACCATTCCTGACACACTCTTTTGGTTTTGGCAGTGTTGTATTGTCTTTTCAGACTTATATTTTGATTCAGACAAGCAAATTTCCCAGTCAAATGAGTGGAATATTGAGAAAATGGTCTTTGAGAAATATTTGAACCCTAACCCTAACTAGCAAAACCCGAAGCTAGGGTTAGGGTTTTATTCCCGTACAATGTAGACAGTTTTTGATGGCATGGCTGTGTTTTAGGGCTGAAAGGATACTTAGGAATATAGTTCTTTCAATGTTTTCTAAACATTTTTTTCTGACCTATATGGCTGTATACAGTGCTTTGTTCCAAAAAGGAATGGTGTCTGAATTGCCCGACAAGCAGCAGTTAGAAAGAACCTGATTTAACTTGCAAACTCTTGCCATGGGCTTTAAAATCCAAGGTTTATTAACAAATAACGCCAAAATGTATTAGTTGTCTCAGACTTTTAGGCCACTTAAGCCTCAACGTACATTCATTCAGCACTCCGTTTAACGCAAAGTTTCCAATGAAAGAATACCTTTCAAAACTGAATTTGACCATTCCTGACACACTCTTTTGGTTTTGGCAGTGTTGTATTGTCTTTTCAGACTTATATTTTGATTCAGACAAGCAAATTTCCCAGTCAAATGAGTGGAATATTGAGAAAATGGTCTTTGAGAAATATTTGAACCCTAACCCTAACTAGCAAAACCCGAAGCTAGGTTTAGGGTTTTATTCCCGTACAATGTAGACAGTTTTTGATGGCATGGCTGTGTTTTAGGGCTGAAAGGATACTTAGGAATATAGTTCTTTCAATGTTTCCTAAACATTTTTTTCTGACCTATATGGCTGTATACAGTGCTTTGCTCCAAAAAGGAATGGTGTCTGAATTGCCAGACAAGCAGCAGTTAGAAAAAACCTGATTTAACTTGCAAACTCTTGCCATGGGCTTTAAAATCCAAGGCTTATTAACAAATAAAGCCAAAATGTATTAGTTGTCTCAGACTTTTAGGCCACTTAAGCCTCAACGTACATTCATTCAGCACTCCGTTTAACGCAAAGTTTCCAATGAAAGAATACCTTTCAAAACTGAATTTGACCATTCCTGACACACTCTTTTGGTTTTGGCAGTGTTGTATTGTCTTTTCAGACTTATATTTTGATTCAGACAAGCAAATTTCCCAGTCAAATGAGTGGAATATTGAGAAAATGGTCTTTGAGAAATATTTGAACCCTAACCCTAACTAGCAAAACCCGAAGCTAGGGTTAGGGTTTTATTCCCGTACAATGTAGACAGTTTTTGATGGCATGGCTGTGTTTTAGGGCTGAAAGGATACTTAGGAATATAGTTCTTTCAATGTTTTCTAAACATTTTTTTCTGACCTATATGGCTGTATACAGTGCTTTGCTCCAAAAAGGAATGGTGTCTGAATTGCCCGACAAGCAGCAGATAGAAAGAACCTGATTTAACTTGCAAACTCTTGCCACGGGCTTTAAAATCCAAGGCTTATTAACAAATAAAGCCAAAATGTATTAGTTGTCTCAGACTTTTAGGCCACTTAAGCCTCAACATACATTCATTCAGCACTCCGTTTAACGCAAAGTTTCCAATGAAAGAATACCTTTCAAAACTGAATTTGACCATTCCTGACACACTCTTTTGGTTTTGGCAGTGTTGTATTGTCTTTTCAGACTTATATTTTGATTCAGACAAGCAAATTTCCCAGTCAAATGAGTGGAATATTGAGAAAAATTTGAACCCTAACCCTAACTAGCAAAACCCGAAGCTAGGTTTAGGGTTTTATTCCCGTACAATGTAGACAGTTTTTGATGGCATGGCTGTGTTTTAGGGCTGAAAGGATACTTAGGAATATAGTTCTTTCAATGTTTCCTAAACATTTTTTTCTGACCTATATGGCTGTATACAGTTCTTTGCTCCAAAAAGGAATGGTGTCTGAATTGCCCGACAAGCAGCAGTTAGAAAAAACCTGATTTAACTTGCAAACTCTTGCCATGGGCTTTAAAATCCAAGGCTTATTAACAAATAAAGCCAAAATGTATTAGTTGTCTCAGACTTTTAGGCCACTTAAGCCTCAACGTACATTCATTCAGCACTCCGTTTAACGCAAAGTTTCCAATGAAAGAATACCTTTCAAAACTGTATTTGACCATTCCTGACACACTCTTTTGGTTTTGGCAGTGTTGTATTGTCTTTTCAGACTTATATTTTGATTCAGACAAGCAAATTTCCCAGTCAAATGAGTGGAATATTGAGAAAATGGTCTTTGAGAAATATTTGAACCCTAACCCTAACTAGCAAAACCCGAAGCTAGGGTTAGGGTTTTATTCCCATACAATGTAGACAGTTTTTGATGGCATGGCTGTGTTTTAGGGCTGAAAGGATACTTAGGAATATAGTTCTTTCAATGTTTTCTAAACATTTTTTTCTGACCTATATGGCTGTATACAGTGCTTTGCTCCAAAAAGGAATGGTGTCTGAATTGCCCGACAAGCAGCAGTTAGAAAGAACCTGATTTAACTTGCAAACTCTTGCCATGGGCTTTAAAATCCAAGGCTTATTAACAAATAAAGCCAAAATGTATTAGTTGTCTCAGACTTTTAGGCCACTTAAGCCTCAACGTACATTCATTCAGCACTCCGTTTAATGCAAAGTTTCCAATGAAAGAATACCTTTCAAAACTGAATTTGACCATTCCTGACACACTCTTTTGGTTTTGGCAGTGTTGTATTGTCTTTTCAGACTTATATTTTGATTCAGACAAGCAAATTTCCCAGTCAAATGAGTGGAATATTGAGAAAATGGTCTTTGAGAAATATTTGAACCCTAACCCTAACTAGCAAAACCCGAAGCTAGGGTTAGGGTTTTATTCCCGTACAATGTAGACAGTTTTTGATGGCATGGCTGTGTTTTAGGGCTGAAAGGATACTTAGGAATATAGTTCTTTCAATGTTTTCTAAACATTTTTTTCTGACCTATATGGCTGTATACAGTGCTTTGCTCCAAAAAGGAATGGTGTCTGAATTGCCCGACAAGCAACAGTTAGAAAGAACCTGATTTAACTTGCAAACTCTTGCCATGGGCTTTAAAATCCAAGGCTTATTAACAAATAAAGCCAAAATGTATTAGTTGTCTCAGACTTTTAGGCCACTTAAGGCTCAACGTACATTCATTCAGCACTCCGTTTAACGCAAGTTTCCAATGAAAGAATACCTTTCAAAACTGAATTTGACCATTCCTGACACACTCTTTTGGTTTTGGCAGTGTTGTATTGTCTTTTCAGACTTATATTTTGATTCAGACAAGCAAATTTCCCAGTCAAATGAGTGGAATATTGAGAAAATGGTCTTTGAGAAATATTTGAACCCTAACCCTAACTAGCAAAACCCGAAGCTAGGGTTAGGGTTTTATTCCCGTACAATGTAGACAGTTTTTGATGGCATGGCTGTGTTTTAGGGCTGAAAGGATACTTAGGAATATAGTTCTTTCAATGTTTTCTAAACATTTTTTTCTGACCTATATGGCTGTATACAGTGCTTTGCTCCAAAAAGGAATGGTGTCTGAATTGCCCGACAAGCAACACTTAGAAAGAACCTGATTTAACTTGCAAACTCTTGCCATGGGCTTTAAAATCCAAGGCTTATTAACAAATAAAGCCAAAATGCATTAGTTGTCTCAGACTTTTAGGCCACTTAAGCCTCAACGTACATTCATTCAGCACTCCGTTTAACGCAAAGTTTCCAATGAAAGAATACCTTTCAAAACTGAATTTGACCATTCCTGACACACTCTTTTGGTTTTGGCAGTGTTGTATTGTCTTTTCAGACTTATATTTTGATTCAGACAAGCAAACTTCCCAGTCAAATGAGTGGAATATTGAAAAATGGTCTTTGAGAAATATTTGAACCCTAACCCTAACTAGCAAAACCCGAAGCTAGGGTTAGGGTTTTATTCCCGTACAATGTAGACAGTTTTTGATGGCATGGCTGTGTTTTAGTGCTGAAAGGATACTTAGGAATATAGTTCTTTCAATGTTTTCTAAACATTTTTTTCTGACCTATATGGCTGTATACAGTGCTTTGCTCCAAAAAGGAATGGTGTCTGAATTGCCCGACAAGCAGCAGTTAGAAAGAACCTGATTTAACTTGCAAACTCTTGCCATGGGCTTTAAAATCCAAGGCTAATTAACAAATAACGCCAAAATGTATTAGTTGTCTCAGACTTTTAGGCCACTTAAGCCTCAACGTACATTCATTCAGCACTCCGTTTAACGCAAAGTTTCCAATGAAAGAATACCTTTCAAAACTGAATTTGACCATTCCTGACACACTCTTTTGGTTTTGGCAGTGTTGTATTGTCTTTTCAGACTTATATTTTGATTCAGACAAGCAAATTTCCCAGTCAAATGAGTGGAATATTGAGAAAATGGTCTTTGAGAAATATTTGAACCCTAACCCTAACTAGCAAAACCCGAAGCTAGGGTTAGGGTTTTATTCCCGTACAATGTAGACAGTTTTTGATGGCATGGCTGTGTTTTAGGGCTGAAAGGATACTTAGGAATATAGTTCTTTCAATGTTTTCTAAACATTTTTTTCTGACCTATATGGCTGTATACAGTGCTTTGCTCCAAAAAGGAATGGTGTCTGAATTGCCCGACAAGCAGCAGATAGAAAGAACCTGATTTAACTTGCAAACTCTTGCCATGGGCTTTAAAATCCAAGGCTTATTAACAAATAAAGCCAAAATGTATTAGTTGTCTCAGACTTTTAGGCCACTTAAGCCTCAACGTACATTCATTCAGCACTCCGTTTAACGCAAAGTTTCCAATGAAAGAATACCTTTCAAAACTGAATTTGACCATTCCTGACACACTCTTTTGGTTTTGGCAGTGTTGTATTGTCTTTTCAGACTTATATTTTGATTCAGACAAGCAAATTTCCCAGTCAAATGAGTGGAATATTGAGAAAATGGTCTTTGAGAAATATTTGAACCCTAACCCTAACTAGCAAAACCCGAAGCTAGGGTTAGGGTTTTATTCCCGTACAATGTAGACAGTTTTTGATGGCATGGCTGTGTTTTAGGGCTGAAAGGATACTTAGGAATATAGTTCTTTCAATGTTTTCTAAACATTTTTTTCTGACCTATATGGCTGTATACAGTGCTTTGTTCCAAAAAGGAATGGTGTCTGAATTGCCCGACAAGCAGCAGTTAGAAAGAACCTGATTTAACTTGCAAACTCTTGCCATGGGCTTTAAAATCCAAGGTTTATTAACAAATAACGCCAAAATGTATTAGTTGTCTCAGACTTTTAGGCCACTTAAGCCTCAACGTACATTCATTCAGCACTCCGTTTAACGCAAAGTTTCCAATGAAAGAATACCTTTCAAAACTGAATTTGACCATTCCTGACACACTCTTTTGGTTTTGGCAGTGTTGTATTGTCTTTTCAGACTTATATTTTGATTCAGACAAGCAAATTTCCCAGTCAAATGAGTGGAATATTGAGAAAATGGTCTTTGAGAAATATTTGAACCCTAACCCTAACTAGCAAAACCCGAAGCTAGGTTTAGGGTTTTATTCCCGTACAATGTAGACAGTTTTTGATGGCATGGCTGTGTTTTAGGGCTGAAAGGATACTTAGGAATATAGTTCTTTCAATGTTTCCTAAACATTTTTTTCTGACCTATATGGCTGTATACAGTGCTTTGCTCCAAAAAGGAATGGTGTCTGAATTGCCAGACAAGCAGCAGTTAGAAAAAACCTGATTTAACTTGCAAACTCTTGCCATGGGCTTTAAAATCCAAGGCTTATTAACAAATAAAGCCAAAATGTATTAGTTGTCTCAGACTTTTAGGCCACTTAAGCCTCAACGTACATTCATTCAGCACTCCGTTTAACGCAAAGTTTCCAATGAAAGAATACCTTTCAAAACTGAATTTGACCATTCCTGACACACTCTTTTGGTTTTGGCAGTGTTGTATTGTCTTTTCAGACTTATATTTTGATTCAGACAAGCAAATTTCCCAGTCAAATGAGTGGAATATTGAGAAAATGGTCTTTGAGAAATATTTGAACCCTAACCCTAACTAGCAAAACCCGAAGCTAGGGTTAGGGTTTTATTCCCGTACAATGTAGACAGTTTTTGATGGCATGGCTGTGTTTTAGGGCTGAAAGGATACTTAGGAATATAGTTCTTTCAATGTTTTCTAAACATTTTTTTCTGACCTATATGGCTGTATACAGTGCTTTGCTCCAAAAAGGAATGGTGTCTGAATTGCCCGACAAGCAGCAGATAGAAAGAACCTGATTTAACTTGCAAACTCTTGCCACGGGCTTTAAAATCCAAGGCTTATTAACAAATAAAGCCAAAATGTATTAGTTGTCTCAGACTTTTAGGCCACTTAAGCCTCAACATACATTCATTCAGCACTCCGTTTAACGCAAAGTTTCCAATGAAAGAATACCTTTCAAAACTGAATTTGACCATTCCTGACACACTCTTTTGGTTTTGGCAGTGTTGTATTGTCTTTTCAGACTTATATTTTGATTCAGACAAGCAAATTTCCCAGTCAAATGAGTGGAATATTGAGAAAAATTTGAACCCTAACCCTAACTAGCAAAACCCGAAGCTAGGTTTAGGGTTTTATTCCCGTACAATGTAGACAGTTTTTGATGGCATGGCTGTGTTTTAGGGCTGAAAGGATACTTAGGAATATAGTTCTTTCAATGTTTCCTAAACATTTTTTTCTGACCTATATGGCTGTATACAGTTCTTTGCTCCAAAAAGGAATGGTGTCTGAATTGCCCGACAAGCAGCAGTTAGAAAAAACCTGATTTAACTTGCAAACTCTTGCCATGGGCTTTAAAATCCAAGGCTTATTAACAAATAAAGCCAAAATGTATTAGTTGTCTCAGACTTTTAGGCCACTTAAGCCTCAACGTACATTCATTCAGCACTCCGTTTAACGCAAAGTTTCCAATGAAAGAATACCTTTCAAAACTGTATTTGACCATTCCTGACACACTCTTTTGGTTTTGGCAGTGTTGTATTGTCTTTTCAGACTTATATTTTGATTCAGACAAGCAAATTTCCCAGTCAAATGAGTGGAATATTGAGAAAATGGTCTTTGAGAAATATTTGAACCCTAACCCTAACTAGCAAAACCCGAAGCTAGGGTTAGGGTTTTATTCCCATACAATGTAGACAGTTTTTGATGGCATGGCTGTGTTTTAGGGCTGAAAGGATACTTAGGAATATAGTTCTTTCAATGTTTTCTAAACATTTTTTTCTGACCTATATGGCTGTATACAGTGCTTTGCTCCAAAAAGGAATGGTGTCTGAATTGCCCAACAAGCAACACTTAGAAAGAACCTGATTTAACTTGCAAACTCTTGCCATGGGCTTTAAAATCCAAGGCTTATTAACAAATAAAGCCAAAATGCATTAGTTGTCTCAGACTTTTAGGCCACTTAAGCCTCAACGTACATTCATTCAGCACTCCGTTTAACGCAAAGTTTCCAATGAAAGAATACCTTTCAAAACTGAATTTGACCATTCCTGACACACTCTTTTGGTTTTGGCAGTGTTGTATTGTCTTTTCAGACTTATATTTTGATTCAGACAAGCAAATTTCCCAGTCAAATGAGTGGAATATTGAGAAAATGGTCTTTGAGAAATATTTGAACCCTAACCCTAACTAGCAAAACCCGAAGCTAGGGTTAGGGTTTTATTCCCGTACAATGTAGACAGTTTTTGATGGCATGGCTGTGTTTTAGGGCTGAAAGGATACTTAGGAATATAGTTCTTTCAATGTTTTCTAAACATTTTTTTCTGACCTATATGGCTGTATACAGTGCTTTGCTCCAAAAAGGAATGGTGTCTGAATTGCCCGACAAGCAGCAGATAGAAAGAACCTGATTTAACTTGCAAACTCTTGCCATGGGCTTTAAAATCCAAGGCTTATTAACAAATAAAGCCAAAATGTATTAGTTGTCTCAGACTTTTAGGCCACTTAAGCCTCAACGTACGTTCATTCAGCACTCCGTTTAACGCAAAGTTTCCAATGAAAGAATACCTTTCAAAACTGAATTTGACCATTCCTGACACACTCTTTTGGTTTTGGCAGTGTTGTATTGTCTTTTCAGACTTATATTTTGATTCAGACAAGCAAATTTCCCAGTCAAATGAGTGGAATATTGAGAAAATGGTCTTTGAGAAATATTTGAACCCTAACCCTAACTAGCAAAACCCGAAGCTAGGGTTAGGGTTTTATTCCCGTACAATGTAGACAGTTTTTGATGGCATGGCTGTGTTTTAGGGCTGAAAGGATACTTAGGAATATAGTTCTTTCAATGTTTTCTAAACATTTTTTTCTGACCTATATGGCTGTATACAGTGCTTTGTTCCAAAAAGGAATGGTGTCTGAATTGCCCGACAAGCAGCAGTTAGAAAGAACCTGATTTAACTTGCAAACTCTTGCCATGGGCTTTAAAATCCAAGGTTTATTAACAAATAACGCCAAAATGTATTAGTTGTCTCAGACTTTTAGGCCACTTAAGCCTCAACGTACATTCATTCAGCACTCCGTTTAACGCAAAGTTTCCAATGAAAGAATACCTTTCAAAACTGAATTTGACCATTCCTGACACACTCTTTTGGTTTTGGCAGTGTTGTATTGTCTTTTCAGACTTATATTTTGATTCAGACAAGCAAATTTCCCAGTCAAATGAGTGGAATATTGAGAAAATGGTCTTTGAGAAATATTTGAACCCTAACCCTAACTAGCAAAACCCGAAGCTAGGTTTAGGGTTTTATTCCCGTACAATGTAGACAGTTTTTGATGGCATGGCTGTGTTTTAGGGCTGAAAGGATACTTAGGAATATAGTTCTTTCAATGTTTCCTAAACATTTTTTTCTGACCTATATGGCTGTATACAGTTCTTTGCTCCAAAAAGGAATGGTGTCTGAATTGCCCGACAAGCAGCAGTTAGAAAAAACCTGATTTAACTTGCAAACTCTTGCCATGGGCTTTAAAATCCAAGGCTTATTAACAAATAAAGCCAAAATGTATTAGTTGTCTCAGACTTTTAGGCCACTTAAGCCTCAACGTACATTCATTCAGCACTCCGTTTAACGCAAAGTTTCCAATGAAAGAATACCTTTCAAAACTGTATTTGACCATTCCTGACACACTCTTTTGGTTTTGGCAGTGTTGTATTGTCTTTTCAGACTTATATTTTGATTCAGACAAGCAAATTTCCCAGTCAAATGAGTGGAATATTGAGAAAATGGTCTTTGAGAAATATTTGAACCCTAACCCTAACTAGCAAAACCCGAAGCTAGGGTTAGGGTTTTATTCCCATACAATGTAGACAGTTTTTGATGGCATGGCTGTGTTTTAGGGCTGAAAGGATACTTAGGAATATAGTTCTTTCAATGTTTTCTAAACATTTTTTTCTGACCTATATGGCTGTATACAGTGCTTTGCTCCAAAAAGGAATGGTGTCTGAATTGCCCAACAAGCAACACTTAGAAAGAACCTGATTTAACTTGCAAACTCTTGCCATGGGCTTTAAAATCCAAGGCTTATTAACAAATAAAGCCAAAATGCATTAGTTGTCTCAGACTTTTAGGCCACTTAAGCCTCAACGTACATTCATTCAGCACTCCGTTTAACGCAAAGTTTCCAATGAAAGAATACCTTTCAAAACTGAATTTGACCATTCCTGACACACTCTTTTGGTTTTGGCAGTGTTGTATTGTCTTTTCAGACTTATATTTTGATTCAGACAAGCAAATTTCCCAGTCAAATGAGTGGAATATTGAGAAAATGGTCTTTGAGAAATATTTGAACCCTAACCCTAACTAGCAAAACCCGAAGCTAGGGTTAGGGTTTTATTCCCGTACAATGTAGACAGTTTTTGATGGCATGGCTGTGTTTTAGGGCTGAAAGGATACTTAGGAATATAGTTCTTTCAATGTTTTCTAAACATTTTTTTCTGACCTATATGGCTGTATACAGTGCTTTGCTCCAAAAAGGAATGGTGTCTGAATTGCCCGACAAGCAGCAGATAGAAAGAACCTGATTTAACTTGCAAACTCTTGCCATGGGCTTTAAAATCCAAGGCTTATTAACAAATAAAGCCAAAATGTATTAGTTGTCTCAGACTTTTAGGCCACTTAAGCCTCAACGTACATTCATTCAGCACTCCGTTTAACGCAAAGTTTCCAATGAAAGAATACCTTTCAAAACTGAATTTGACCATTCCTGACACACTCTTTTGGTTTTGGCAGTGTTGTATTGTCTTTTCAGACTTATATTTTGATTCAGACAAGCAAATTTCCCAGTCAAATGAGTGGAATATTGAGAAAATGGTCTTTGAGAAATATTTGAACCCTAACCCTAACTAGCAAAACCCGAAGCTAGGGTTAGGGTTTTATTCCCGTACAATGTAGACAGTTTTTGATGGCATGGCTGTGTTTTAGGGCTGAAAGGATACTTAGGAATATAGTTCTTTCAATGTTTTCTAAACATTTTTTTCTGACCTATATGGCTGTATACAGTGCTTTGTTCCAAAAAGGAATGGTGTCTGAATTGCCCGACAAGCAGCAGTTAGAAAGAACCTGATTTAACTTGCAAACTCTTGCCATGGGCTTTAAAATCCAAGGTTTATTAACAAATAACGCCAAAATGTATTAGTTGTCTCAGACTTTTAGGCCACTTAAGCCTCAACGTACATTCATTCAGCACTCCGTTTAACGCAAAGTTTCCAATGAAAGAATACCTTTCAAAACTGAATTTGACCATTCCTGACACACTCTTTTGGTTTTGGCAGTGTTGTATTGTCTTTTCAGACTTATATTTTGATTCAGACAAGCAAATTTCCCAGTCAAATGAGTGGAATATTGAGAAAATGGTCTTTGAGAAATATTTGAACCCTAACCCTAACTAGCAAAACCCGAAGCTAGGTTTAGGGTTTTATTCCCGTACAATGTAGACAGTTTTTGATGGCATGGCTGTGTTTTAGGGCTGAAAGGATACTTAGGAATATAGTTCTTTCAATGTTTCCTAAACATTTTTTTCTGACCTATATGGCTGTATACAGTGCTTTGCTCCAAAAAGGAATGGTGTCTGAATTGCCAGACAAGCAGCAGTTAGAAAAAACCTGATTTAACTTGCAAACTCTTGCCATGGGCTTTAAAATCCAAGGCTTATTAACAAATAAAGCCAAAATGTATTAGTTGTCTCAGACTTTTAGGCCACTTAAGCCTCAACGTACATTCATTCAGCACTCCGTTTAACGCAAAGTTTCCAATGAAAGAATACCTTTCAAAACTGAATTTGACCATTCCTGACACACTCTTTTGGTTTTGGCAGTGTTGTATTGTCTTTTCAGACTTATATTTTGATTCAGACAAGCAAATTTCCCAGTCAAATGAGTGGAATATTGAGAAAATGGTCTTTGAGAAATATTTGAACCCTAACCCTAACTAGCAAAACCCGAAGCTAGGGTTAGGGTTTTATTCCCGTACAATGTAGACAGTTTTTGATGGCATGGCTGTGTTTTAGGGCTGAAAGGATACTTAGGAATATAGTTCTTTCAATGTTTTCTAAACATTTTTTTCTGACCTATATGGCTGTATACAGTGCTTTGCTCCAAAAAGGAATGGTGTCTGAATTGCCCGACAAGCAGCAGATAGAAAGAACCTGATTTAACTTGCAAACTCTTGCCACGGGCTTTAAAATCCAAGGCTTATTAACAAATAAAGCCAAAATGTATTAGTTGTCTCAGACTTTTAGGCCACTTAAGCCTCAACATACATTCATTCAGCACTCCGTTTAACGCAAAGTTTCCAATGAAAGAATACCTTTCAAAACTGAATTTGACCATTCCTGACACACTCTTTTGGTTTTGGCAGTGTTGTATTGTCTTTTCAGACTTATATTTTGATTCAGACAAGCAAATTTCCCAGTCAAATGAGTGGAATATTGAGAAAAATTTGAACCCTAACCCTAACTAGCAAAACCCGAAGCTAGGTTTAGGGTTTTATTCCCGTACAATGTAGACAGTTTTTGATGGCATGGCTGTGTTTTAGGGCTGAAAGGATACTTAGGAATATAGTTCTTTCAATGTTTCCTAAACATTTTTTTCTGACCTATATGGCTGTATACAGTTCTTTGCTCCAAAAAGGAATGGTGTCTGAATTGCCCGACAAGCAGCAGTTAGAAAAAACCTGATTTAACTTGCAAACTCTTGCCATGGGCTTTAAAATCCAAGGCTTATTAACAAATAAAGCCAAAATGTATTAGTTGTCTCAGACTTTTAGGCCACTTAAGCCTCAACGTACATTCATTCAGCACTCCGTTTAACGCAAAGTTTCCAATGAAAGAATACCTTTCAAAACTGTATTTGACCATTCCTGACACACTCTTTTGGTTTTGGCAGTGTTGTATTGTCTTTTCAGACTTATATTTTGATTCAGACAAGCAAATTTCCCAGTCAAATGAGTGGAATATTGAGAAAATGGTCTTTGAGAAATATTTGAACCCTAACCCTAACTAGCAAAACCCGAAGCTAGGGTTAGGGTTTTATTCCCATACAATGTAGACAGTTTTTGATGGCATGGCTGTGTTTTAGGGCTGAAAGGATACTTAGGAATATAGTTCTTTCAATGTTTTCTAAACATTTTTTTCTGACCTATATGGCTGTATACAGTGCTTTGCTCCAAAAAGGAATGGTGTCTGAATTGCCCGACAAGCAGCAGTTAGAAAGAACCTGATTTAACTTGCAAACTCTTGCCATGGGCTTTAAAATCCAAGGCTTATTAACAAATAAAGCCAAAATGCATTAGTTGTCTCAGACTTTTAGGCCACTTAAGCCTCAACGTACATTCATTCAGCACTCCGTTTAACGCAAAGTTTCCAATGAAAGAATACCTTTCAAAACTGAATTTGACCATTCCTGACACACTCTTTTGGTTTTGGCAGTGTTGTATTGTCTTTTCAGACTTATATTTTGATTCAGACAAGCAAACTTCCCAGTCAAATGAGTGGAATATTGAGAAAATGGTCTTTGAGAAATATTTGAACCCTAACCCTAACTAGCAAAACCCGAAGCTAGGGTTAGGGTTTTATTCCCGTACAATGTAGACAGTTTTTGATGGCATGGCTGTGTTTTAGTGCTGAAAGGATACTTAGGAATATAGTTCTTTCAATGTTTTCTAAACATTTTTTTCTGACCTATATGGCTGTATACAGTGCTTTGCTCCAAAAAGGAATGGTGTCTGAATTGCCCGACAAGCAGCAGTTAGAAAGAACCTGATTTAACTTGCAAACTCTTGCCATGGGCTTTAAAATCCAAGGCTTATTAACAAATAACGCCAAAATGTATTAGTTGTCTCAGACTTTTAGGCCACTTAAGCCTCAACGTACATTCATTCAGCACTCCGTTTAACGCAAAGTTTCCAATGAAAGAATACCTTTCAAAACTGAATTTGACCATTCCTGACACACTCTTTTGGTTTTGGCAGTGTTGTATTGTCTTTTCAGACTTATATTTTGATTCAGACAAGCAAATTTCCCAGTCAAATGAGTGGAATATTGAGAAAATGGTCTTTGAGAAATATTTGAACCCTAACCCTAACTAGCAAACCCGAAGCTAGGGTTAGGGTTTTATTCCCGTACAATGTAGACAGTTATTGATGGCATGGCTGTGTTTTAGGGCTGAAAGGATACTTAGGAATATAGTTCTTTCAATGTTTTCTAAACATTTTTTTCTGACCTATATGGCTGTATACAGTGCTTTGCTCCAAAAAGGAATGGTGTCTGAATTGCCCAACAAGCAACACTTAGAAAGAACCTGATTTAACTTGCAAACTCTTGCCATGGGCTTTAAAATCCAAGGCTTATTAACAAATAAAGCCAAAATGCATTAGTTGTCTCAGACTTTTAGGCCACTTAAGCCTCAACGTACATTCATTCAGCACTCCGTTTAACGCAAAGTTTCCAATGAAAGAATACCTTTCAAAACTGAATTTGACCATTCCTGACACACTCTTTTGGTTTTGGCAGTGTTGTATTGTCTTTTCAGACTTATATTTTGATTCAGACAAGCAAATTTCCCAGTCAAATGAGTGGAATATTGAGAAAATGGTCTTTGAGAAATATTTGAACCCTAACCCTAACTAGCAAAACCCGAAGCTAGGGTTAGGGTTTTATTCCCGTACAATGTAGACAGTTTTTGATGGCATGGCTGTGTTTTAGGGCTGAAAGGATACTTAGGAATATAGTTCTTTCAATGTTTTCTAAACATTTTTTTCTGACCTATATGGCTGTATACAGTGCTTTGCTCCAAAAAGGAATGGTGTCTGAATTGCCCGACAAGCAGCAGTTAGAAAGAACCTGATTTAACTTGCAAACTCTTGCCATGGGCTTTAAAATCCAAGGCTTATTAACAAATAAAGCCAAAATGTATTAGTTGTCTCAGACTTTTAGGCCACTTAAGCCTCAACGTACATTCATTCAGCACTCCGTTTAACGCAAAGTTTCCAATGAAAGAATACCTTTCAAAACTGAATTTGACCATTCCTGACACACTCTTTTGGTTTTGGCAGTGTTGTATTGTCTTTTCAGACTTATATTTTGATTCAGATAAGCAAGCAAATTTCCCAGTCAAATGAGTGGAATATTGAGAAAATGGTCTTTGAGAAATATTTGAACCCTAACCCTAACTAGCAAAACCCGAAGCTAGGGTTAGGGTTTTATTCCCGTACAATGTAGACAGTTTTTGATGGCATGGCTGTGTTTTAGGGCTGAAAGGATACTTAGGAATATAGTTCTTTCAATGTTTTCTAAACATTTTTTTCTGACCTATATGGCTGTATACAGTGCTTTGCTCCAAAAAGGAATGGTGTCTGAATTGCCCGACAAGCAGCAGTTAGAAAGAACCTGATTTAACTTGCAAACTCTTGCCATGGGCTTTAAAATCCAAGGCTTATTAACAAATAAAGCTAAAATGTATTAGTTGTCTCAGACTTTTAGGCCACTTAAGCCTCAACGTACATTCATTCAGCACTCCGTTTAACGCAAAGTTTCCAATGAAAGAATACCTTTCAAAACTGAATTTGACCATTTCTGACACACTCTTTTGGTTTTGGCAGTGTTGTATTGTCTTTTCAGACTTATATTTTGATTCAGACAAGCAAATTTCCCAGTCAAATGAGTGGAATATTGAGAAAATGGTCTTTGAGAAATATTTGAACCCTAACCCTAACTAGCAAAACCCGAAGCTAGGGTTAGGGTTTTATTCCCGTACAATGTAGAAAGTTTTTGATGGCATGGCTGTGTTTTAGGGCTGAAAGGATACTTAGGAATATAGTTCTTTCAATGTTTTCTAAACATTTTTTTCTGACCTATATGGCTGTATACAGTGCTTTGCTCCAAAAAGGAATGGTGTCTGAATTGCCCGACAAGTAGCAGTTAGAGAGAACCTGCTTTAACTTGCAAACTCTTGCCATGGGCTTTAAAATCCAAGGCTTATTAACAAATAAAGCCAAAATGTATTAGTTGTCTCAGACTTTTAGGCCACTTAAGCCTCAACGTACATTCATTCAGCACTCCGTTTAACGCAAAGTTTCCAATGAAAGAATACCTTTCAAAACTGAATTTGACCATTCCTGACATACTCTTTTGGTTTTGGCAGTGTTGTATTGTCTTTTCAGACTTATATTTTGATTCAGACAAGCAAATTTCCCAGTCAAATGAGTGGAATATTGAGAAAATGGTCTTTAAGAAATATTTGAACCCTAACCCTAACTAGCAAAACCCGAAGCTAGGGTTAGGGTTTTATTCCGTACAATGTAGACAGTTTTTGATGGCATGGCTGTGTTTTAGGGCTGAAAGGATACTTAGGAATATAGTTCTTTCAATGTTTTCTAAACATTTTTTTCTGACGTATATGGCTGTATACAGTGCTTTGCTCCAAAAAGGAATGGTGTCTGATTTGCCCGACAAGCAGCAGTTAGAAAGAACCTGATTTAACTTGCAAACTCTTGCCATGGGCTTTAAAATCCAAGGCTTATTAACAAATAAAGCCAAAATGTATTAGTTGTCTCAGACTTTTAGGCCACTTAAGCCTCAACGTACATTCATTCAGCACTCCGTTTAACGCAAAGTTTCCAATGAAAGAATACCTTTCAAAACTGAATTTGACCATTCCTGACACACTCTTTTGGTTTTGGCAGTGTTGTATTGTCTTTTCAGACTTATATTTTGATTCAGACAAGCAAATTTCCCAGTCAAATGAGTGGAATATTGAGAAAATGGTCTTTGAGAAATATTTGAACCCTAACCCTAACTAGCAAAACCCGAAGCTTGGGTTAGGGTTTTATTCCCGTACAATGTTGACAGTTTTTGATGGCATGGCTGTGTTTTAGGGCTGAAAGGATACTTAGGAATATAGTTCTTTCAATGTTTTCTAAACATTTTTTCTGACCTATATGGCTGTATACAGTGCTTTGCTCCAAAAAGGAATGGTGTCTGAATTGCCCGACAAGCAGCAGTTAGAAAGAACCTGATTTAACTTGCAAACTCTTGCCATGGGCTTTAAAATCCAAGGCTTATTAACAAATAAAGCCAAAATGTATTAGTTGTCTCAGACTTTTAGGCCACTTAAGCCTCAACGTACATTCATTCAGCACTCCGTTTAACGCAAAGTTTCCAATGACAGAATACCTTTCAAAACTGAATTTGACCATTCCTGACATACTCTTTTGGTTTTGGCAGTGTTGTATTGTCTTTTCAGACTTATATTTTGATTCAGACAAGCAAATTTCCCAGTCAAATGAGTGGAATATTGAGAAAATGGTCTTTGAGAAATATTTGAACCCTAACCCTAACTAGCAAAACCCGAAGCTAGGGTTAGGGTTTTATTCCCGTACAATGTAGACAGTTTTTGATGGCATGGCTGTGTTTTATGGCTGAAAGGATACTTAGGAATATAGTTCTTTCAATGTTTTCTAAACATTTTTTTCTGACCTATATGGCTGTATACAGTGCTTTGCTCCAAAAAGGAATGGTGTCTGAATTGCCCGACAAGCAGCAGTTAGAAAGAACCTGATTTAACTTGCAAACTCTTGCCATGGGCTTTAAAATCCAAGGCTTATTAACAAATAAAGCCAAAATGTATTAGTTGTCTCAGACTTTTAGGCCACTTAAGCCTCAACGTACATTCATTCAGCACTCCGTTTAACGCAAAGTTTCCAATGAAAGAATACCTTTCAAAACTGAATTTGACCATTTCTGACACACTCTTTTGGTTTTGGCAGTGTTGTATTGTCTTTTCAGACTTATATTTTGATTCAGACAAGCAAATTTCCCAGTCAAATTAGTGGAATATTGAGAAAATGGTCTTTGAGAAATATTTGAACCCTAACCCTAACTAGCAAAACCCGAAGCTAGGGTTAGGGTTTTATTCCCGTACAATGTAGAAAGTTTTTGATGGCATGGCTGTGTTTTAGGGCTGAAAGGATACTTAGGAATATAGTTCTTTCAATGTTTTCTAAACATTTTTTTCTGACCTATATGGCTGTATACAGTGCTTTGCTCCAAAAAGGAATGGTGTCTGAATTGCCCGACAAGTAGCAGTTAGAGAGAACCTGCTTTAACTTGCAAACTCTTGCCATGGGCTTTAAAATCCAAGGCTTATTAACAAATAATGCCAAAATGTATTAGTTGTCTCAGACTTTTAGGCCACATAAGCCTCAACGTACATTCATTCAGCACTCCGTTTAACGCAAAGTTTCCAATGAAAGAATACCTTTCAAAACTGAATTTGACCATTCCTGACACACTCTTTTGGTTTTGGCAGTGTTGTATTGTCTTTTCAGACTTATATTTTGATTCAGACAAGCAAATTTCCCAGTCAAATGAGTGGAATATTGAGAAAATGATCTTTGAGAAATATTTGAACCCTAACCCTAACTAGCAAAACCCGAAGCTAGGGTTAGGGTTTTATTCCCGTACAATGTAGACAGTTTTTGATGGCATGGCTGTGTTTTAGGGCTGAAAGGATACTTAGGAATATAGTTCTTTCAATGTTTTCTAAACATTTTTTTCTGACCTATATGGCTGTATACAGTGCTTTGCTCCAAACAGGAATGGTGTCTGAATTGCCCGACAAGCAACAGTTAGAAAGAACCTGATTTAACTTGCAAACTCTTGCCATGGGCTTTAAAATCCAAGGCTTATTAACAAATAAAGCCAAAATGTATTAGTTGTCTCAGACTTTTAGGCCACTTAAGCCTCAACGTACATTCATTCAGCACTCCGTTTAACGCAAAGTTTCCAATGAAAGAATACCTTTCAAAACTGAATTTGACCATTCCTGACATACTCTTTTGGTTTTGGCAGTGTTGTATTGTCTTTTCAGACTTATATTTTGATTCAGACAAGCAAATTTCCCAGTCAAATGAGTGGAATATTGAGAAAATGGTCTTTAAGAAATATTTGAACCCTAACCCTAACTAGCAAAACCCGAAGCTAGGGTTAGGGTTTTATTCCGTACAATGTAGACAGTTTTTGATGGCATGGCTGTGTTTTAGGGCTGAAAGGATACTTAGGAATATAGTTCTTTCAATGTTTTCTAAACATTTTTTTCTGACGTATATGGCTGTATACAGTGCTTTGCTCCAAAAAGGAATGGTGTCTGATTTGCCCGACAAGCAGCAGTTAGAAAGAACCTGATTTAACTTGCAAACTCTTGCCATGGGCTTTAAAATCCAAGGCTTATTAACAAATAAAGCCAAAATGTATTAGTTGTCTCAGACTTTTAGGCCACTTAAGCCTCAACGTACATTCATTCAGCACTCCGTTTAACGCAAAGTTTCCAATGAAAGAATACCTTTCAAAACTGAATTTGACCATTCCTGACACACTCTTTTGGTTTTGGCAGTGTTGTATTGTCTTTTCAGACTTATATTTTGATTCAGACAAGCAAATTTCCCAGTCAAATGAGTGGAATATTGAGAAAATGGTCTTTGAGAAATATTTGAACCCTAACCCTAACTAGCAAAACCCGAAGCTTGGGTTAGGGTTTTATTCCCGTACAATGTTGACAGTTTTTGATGGCATGGCTGTGTTTTAGGGCTGAAAGGATACTTAGGAATATAGTTCTTTCAATGTTTTCTAAACATTTTTTCTGACCTATATGGCTGTATACAGTGCTTTGCTCCAAAAAGGAATGGTGTCTGAATTGCCCGACAAGCAACAGTTAGAAAGAACCTGATTTAACTTGCAAACTCTTGCCATGGGCTTTAAAATCCAAGGCTTATTAACAAATAAAACCAAAATGTATTATTTGTCTCAGACTTTTAGGCCACTTAAGCCTCAACGTACATTCATTCAGCACTCCGTTTAACGCAAAGTTTCCAATGAAAGAATACCTTTCAAAACTGAATTTGACCATTCCTGACACACTCTTTTGGTTTTGGCAGTGTTGTATTGTCTTTTCAGACTTATATTTTGATTCAGACAAGCAAATTTCCCAGTCAAATGAGTGGAATATTGAGAAAATGGTCTTTGAGAAATATATGAACCCTAATCCTAACTAGCAAAACCCGAAGCTAGGGTTAGGGTTTTATTCCCGTACAATGTAGACAGTTTTTGATGGCATGGCTGTGTTTTAGGGCTGAAAGGATACTTAGGAATATAGTTCTTTCAATGTTTTCTAAACATTTTTTTCTGACCTATATGGCTGTATACAGTGCTTTGCTCCAAACAGGAATGGTGTCTGAATTGCCCGACAAGCAGCAGTTAGAAAGAACCTGATTTAACTTGTAAACTCTTGCCATGGGCTTTAAAATCCAAGGCTTATTAACAAATAAAGCCAAAATGTATTAGTTGTCTCAGACTTTTAGGCCACTTAAGCCTCAACGTACATTCATTCAGCACTCCGTTTAACGCAAAGTTTCCAATGAAAGAATACCTTTCAAAACTGAATTTGACCATTCCTGACACACTGTTTTGGTTTTGGCAGTGTTGTATTGTCTTTTCAGACTTATATTTTGATTCAGACAAGCAAATTTCCCAGTCAAATGAGTGGAATATTGAGAAAATGGTCTTTGAGAAATATTTGAACCCTAACCCTAACTAGCAAAACCCGAAGCTAGGGTTAGGGTTTTATTCCCGTACAATGTAGACAGTTTTTGATGGCATGGCTGTGTTTTAGGGCTGAAAGGATACTTAGGAATATAGTTCTTTCAATGTTTTCTAAACATTTTTTTCTGACCTATATGGCTGTATACAGTGCTTTGCTCCAAAAAGGAATGGTGTCTGAATTGCCCGACAAGCAGCAGTTAGAAAGAACCTGATTTAACTTGCAAACTCTTGCCATGGGCTTTAAAATCCAAGGCTTATTAACAAATAAAGCCAAAATGTATTAGTTGTCTCAGACTTTTAGGCCACTTAAGCCTCAACGTACATTCATTCAGCACTCCGTTTAACGCAAAGTTTCCAATGAAAGAATACCTTTCAAAACTGAATTTGACCATTCCTGACATACTCTTTTGGTTTTGGCAGTGTTGTATTGTCTTTTCAGACTTATATTTTGATTCAGACAAGCAAATTTCCCAGTCAAATGAGTGGAATATTGAGAAAATGGTCTTTGAGAAATATTTGAACCCTAACCCTAACTAGCAAAACCCGAAGCTAGGGTTAGGGTTTTATTCCCGTACAATGTAGACAGTTTTTGATGGCATGGCTGTGTTTTATGGCTGAAAGGATACTTAGGAATATAGTTCTTTCAATGTTTTCTAAACATTTTTTTCTGACCTATATGGCTGTATACAGTGCTTTGCTCCAAAAAGGAATGGTGTCTGAATTGCCCGACAAGCAGCAGTTAGAAAGAACCTGATTTAACTTGTAAACTCTTGCCATGGGCTTTAAAATCCAAGGCTTATTAACAAATAAAGCCAAAATGTATTAGTTGTCTCAGACTTTTACGCCACTTAAGCCTCAACGTACATTCATTCAGCACTCCGTTTAACGCAAAGTTTCCAATGAAAGAATACCTTTCAAAACTGAATTTGACCATTCCTGACACACTCTTTTGGTTTTGGCAGTGTTGTATTGTCTTTTCAGACTTATATTTTGATTCAGACAAGCAAATTTCCCAGTCAAATGAGTGGAATATTGAGAAAATGGTCTTTGAGAAATATTTGAACCCTAACCCTAACTAGCAAAACCCGAAGCTAGGGTTAGGGTTTTATTCCCGTACAATGTAGACAGTTTTTGATGGCATGGCTGTGTTTTAGGGCTGAAAGGATACTTAGGAATATAGTTCTTTCAATGTTTTCTAAACATTTTTTTCTGACCTATATGGCTGTATACAGTGCTTTGCTCCAAAAAGGAATGGTGTCTGAATTGCCCGACAAGCAGCAGTTAGAAAGAACCTGATTTAACTTGCAAACTCTTGCCATGGGCTTTAAAATCCAAGGCTTATTAACAAATAAAGCCAAAATGTATTAGTTGTCTCAGACTTTTAGGCCACTTAAGCCTCAACGTACATTCATTCAGCACTCCGTTTAACGCAAAGTTTCCAATGAAAGAATACCTTTCAAAACTGAATTTGACCATTCCTGACATACTCTTTTGGTTTTGGCAGTGTTGTATTGTCTTTTCAGACTTATATTTTGATTCAGACAAGCAAATTTCCCAGTCAAATGAGTGGAATATTGAGAAAATGGTCTTTGAGAAATATTTGAACCCTAACCCTAACTAGCAAAACCCGAAGCTAGGGTTAGGGTTTTATTCCCGTACAATGTAGACAGTTTTTGATGGCATGGCTGTGTTTTATGGCTGAAAGGATACTTAGGAATATAGTTCTTTCAATGTTTTCTAAACATTTTTTTCTGACCTATATGGCTGTATACAGTGCTTTGCTCCAAAAAGGAATGGTGTCTGAATTGCCCGACAAGCAGCAGTTAGAAAGAACCTGATTTAACTTGCAAACTCTTGCCATGGGCTTTAAAATCCAAGGCTTATTAACAAATAAAGCCAAAATGTATTAGTTGTCTCAGACTTTTAGGCCACTTAAGCCTCAACGTACATTCATTCAGCACTCCGTTTAACGCAAAGTTTCCAATGAAAGAATACCTTTCAAAACTGAATTTGACCATTCCTGACACACTCTTTTGGTTTTGGCAGTGTTGTATTGTCTTTTCAGACTTATATTTTGATTCAGACAAGCAAATTTCCCAGTCAAATGAGTGGAATATTGAGAAAATGGTCTTTGAGAAATATTTGAACCCTAACCCTAACTAGCAAAACCCGAAGCTAGGGTTAGGGTTTTATTCCCGTACAATGTAGACAGTTTTTGATGGCATGGCTGTGTTTTAGGGCTGAAAGGATACTTAGGAATATAGTTCTTTCAATGTTTTCTAAACATTTTTTTCTGACCTATATGGCTGTATACAGTGCTTTGCTCCAAAAAGGAATGGTGTCTGAATTGCCCGACAAGCAGCAGTTAGAAAGAACCTGATTTAACTTGCAAACTCTTGCCATAGGCTTTAAAATCCAAGGCTTATTAACAAATAAAGCCAAAATGTATTAGTTGTCTCAGACTTTTAGGCCACTTAAGCCTCAACGTACATTCATTCAGCATTCCGTTTAACGCAAAGTTTCCAATGAAAGAATACCTTTCAAAACTGAATTTGACCATTCCTGACACACTCTTTTGGTTTTGGCAGTGTTGTATTGTCTTTTCAGACTTATATTTTGATTCAGACAAGCAAATTTCCCAGTCAAATGAGTGGAATATTGAGAAAATGGTCTTTGAGAAATATTTGAACCCTAACCCTAACTAGCAAAACCTGAAGCTAGGGTTAGGGTTTTATTCCCGTACAATGTAGACAGTTTTTGATGGCATGGCTGTGTTTTAGGGCTGAAAGGATACTTAGGAATATAGTTCTTTCAATGTTTTCTAAACATTTTTTTCTGACCTATATGGCTGTATACAGTGCTTTGCTCCAAAAAGGAATGGTGTCTGAATTGCCCGACAAGCAGCAGTTAGAAAGAACCTGATTTAACTTGCAAACTCTTGCCATGGGCTTTAAAATCCAAGGCTTATTAACAAATAAAGCCAAAATGTATTAGTTGTCTCAGACTTTTAGGCCACTTAAGCCTAAACGTACATTCATTCAGCACTCCGTTTAACGCAAAGTTTCCAATGAAAGAATACCTTTCAAAACTGAATTTGACCATTCCTGACACACTCTTTTGGTTTTGGCAGTGTTGTATTGTCTTTTCAGACTTATATTTTGATTCAGACAAGCAAATTTCCCAGTCAAATGAGTGGAATATTGAGAAAATGGTCTTTGAGAAATATTTGAACCCTAACCCTAACTAGCAAAACCCGAAGCTAGGGTTAGGGTTTTATTCCCGTACAATGTAGACAGTTTTTGATGGCATGGCTGTGTTTTAGGGCTGAAAGGATACTTAGGAATATAGTTCTTTCAATGTTTTCTAAACATTTTTTTCTGACCTATATGGCTGTATACAGTGCTTTGCTCCAAAAAGGAATGGTGTCTGAATTGCCCGACAAGCAGCAGTTAGAAAGAACCTGATTTAACCTGCAAACTCTTGCCATGGGCTTTAAAATCCAAGGCTTATTGACAAATAAAGCCAAAATGCATTAGTTGTCTCAGACTTTTAGGCCTCTTAAGCCTCAACGTACATTCATTCAGCACTCCGTTTAACGCAAAGTTTCCAATGAAAGAATACCTTTCAAAACTGAATTTGACCATTCCTGACACACTCTTTTGGTTTTGGCAGTGTTGTATTGTCTTTTCAGACTTATATTTTGATTCAGACAAGCAAATTTCCCAGTCAAATGAGTGGAATATTGAGAAAATGGTCTTTGAGAAATATTTGAACCCTAACCCTAACTAGCAAAACCCGAAGCTAGGGTTAGGGTTTTATTCCCGTACAATGTAGACAGTTTTTGATGGCATGGCTGTGTTTTAGGGCTGAAAGGATACTTAAGAATATAGTTCTTTCAATGTTTTCTAAACATTTTTTTCTGACCTATATGGCTGTATACAGTGCTTTGCTCCAAACAGGAATGGTGTCTGAATTGCCCGACAAGCAACAGTTAGAAAGAACCTGATTTAACTTGCAAACTCTTGCCATGGGCTTTAAAATCCAAGGCTTATTAACAAATAAAACCAAAATGTATTATTTGTCTCAGACTTTTAGGCCACTTAAGCCTCAACGTACATTCATTCAGCACTCCGTTTAACGCAAAGTTTCCAATGAAAGAATACCTTTCAAAACTGAATTTGACCATTCCTGACACACTCTTTTGGTTTTGGCAGTGTTGTATTGTCTTTTCAGACTTATATTTTGATTCAGACAAGCAAATTTCCCAGTCAAATGAGTGGAATATTGAGAAAATGGTCTTTGAGAAATATTTGAACCCTAATCCTAACTAGCAAAACCCGAAGCTAGGGTTAGGGTTTTATTCCCGTACAATGTAGACAGTTTTTGATGGCATGGCTGTGTTTTAGGGCTGAAAGGATACTTAGGAATATAGTTCTTTCAATGTTTTCTAAACATTTTTTTCTGACCTATATGGCTGTATACAGTGCTTTGCTCCAAAAAGGAATGGTGTCTGAATTGCCCGACAAGCAGCAGTTAGAAAGAACCTGATTTAACTTGCAAACTCTTGCCATGGGCTTTAAAATCCAAGGCTTATTAACAAATAGAGCGAAAATGTATTAGTTGTCTCAGACTTTTAGGCCACTTAAGCCTCAACGTACATTCATTCAGCACTCCGTTTAACGCAAAGTTTCCAATGAAAGAATACCTTTCAAAACTGAATTTGACCGTTCCTGACACACTCTTTTGGTTTTGGCAGTGTTGTATTGTCTTTTCAGACTTATATTTTGATTCAGACAAGCAAATTTCCCAGTCAAATGAGTGGAATATTGAGAAAATGGTCTTTGAGAAATATTTGAACCCTAACCCTAACTAGCAAAACCTGAAGCTAGGGTTAGGGTTTTATTCCCGTACAATGTAGACAGTTTTTGATGGCATGGCTGTGTTTTAGGGCTGAAAGGATACTTAGGAATATAGTTCTTTCAATGTTTTCTAAACATTTTTTTCTGACCTATATGGCTGTATACAGTGCTTTGCTCCAAAAAGGAATGGTGTCTGAATTGCCCGACAAGCAGCAGTTAGAAAGCACCTGATTTAACTTGCAAACTCTTGCCATGGGCTTTAAAATCCAAGGCTTATTAACAAATAAAGCCAAAATGTATTAGTT
The DNA here is from genome assembly GCF_055471065.1 of Atractosteus spatula. Taxonomy (NCBI): domain Eukaryota; kingdom Metazoa; phylum Chordata; class Actinopteri; order Semionotiformes; family Lepisosteidae; genus Atractosteus; species Atractosteus spatula. The sequence goes on from NC_142711.1 coordinate 45,202,037, forward strand.
GTCTCAGACTTTTAGGCCACTTAAGCCTAAACGTACATTCATTCAGCACTCCGTTTAACGCAAAGTTTCCAATGAAAGAATACCTTTCAAAACTGAATTTGACCATTCCTGACACACTCTTTTGGTTTTGGCAGTGTTGTATTGTCTTTTCAGACTTATATTTTGATTCAGACAAGCAAATTTCCCAGTCAAATGAGTGGAATATTGAGAAAATGGTCTTTGAGAAATATTTGAACCCTAACCCTAACTAGCAAAACCCGAAGCTAGGGTTAGGGTTTTATTCCCGTACAATGTAGACAGTTTTTGATGGCATGGCTGTGTTTTAGGGCTGAAAGGATACTTAGGAATATAGTTCTTTCAATGTTTTCTAAACATTTTTTTCTGACCTATATGGCTGTATACAGTGCTTTGCTCCAAAAAGGAATGGTGTCTGAATTGCCCGACAAGCAGCAGTTAGAAAGAACCTGATTTAACCTGCAAACTCTTGCCATGGGCTTTAAAATCCAAGGCTTATTGACAAATAAAGCCAAAATGCATTAGTTGTCTCAGACTTTTAGGCCTCTTAAGCCTCAACGTACATTCATTCAGCACTCCGTTTAACGCAAAGTTTCCAATGAAAGAATACCTTTCAAAACTGAATTTGACCATTCCTGACACACTCTTTTGGTTTTGGCAGTGTTGTATTGTCTTTTCAGACTTATATTTTGATTCAGACAAGCAAATTTCCCAGTCAAATGAGTGGAATATTGAGAAAATGGTCTTTGAGAAATATTTGAACCCTAACCCTAACTAGCAAAACCCGAAGCTAGGGTTAGGGTTTTATTCCCGTACAATGTAGACAGTTTTTGATGGCATGGCTGTGTTTTAGGGCTGAAAGGATACTTAAGAATATAGTTCTTTCAATGTTTTCTAAACATTTTTTTCTGACCTATATGGCTGTATACAGTGCTTTGCTCCAAACAGGAATGGTGTCTGAATTGCCCGACAAGCAACAGTTAGAAAGAACCTGATTTAACTTGCAAACTCTTGCCATGGGCTTTAAAATCCAAGGCTTATTAACAAATAAAACCAAAATGTATTATTTGTCTCAGACTTTTAGGCCACTTAAGCCTCAACGTACATTCATTCAGCACTCCGTTTAACGCAAAGTTTCCAATGAAAGAATACCTTTCAAAACTGAATTTGACCATTCCTGACACACTCTTTTGGTTTTGGCAGTGTTGTATTGTCTTTTCAGACTTATATTTTGATTCAGACAAGCAAATTTCCCAGTCAAATGAGTGGAATATTGAGAAAATGGTCTTTGAGAAATATTTGAACCCTAATCCTAACTAGCAAAACCCGAAGCTAGGGTTAGGGTTTTATTCCCGTACAATGTAGACAGTTTTTGATGGCATGGCTGTGTTTTAGGGCTGAAAGGATACTTAGGAATATAGTTCTTTCAATGTTTTCTAAACATTTTTTTCTGACCTATATGGCTGTATACAGTGCTTTGCTCCAAAAAGGAATGGTGTCTGAATTGCCCGACAAGCAGCAGTTAGAAAGAACCTGATTTAACTTGCAAACTCTTGCCATGGGCTTTAAAATCCAAGGCTTATTAACAAATAGAGCGAAAATGTATTAGTTGTCTCAGACTTTTAGGCCACTTAAGCCTCAACGTACATTCATTCAGCACTCCGTTTAACGCAAAGTTTCCAATGAAAGAATACCTTTCAAAACTGAATTTGACCGTTCCTGACACACTCTTTTGGTTTTGGCAGTGTTGTATTGTCTTTTCAGACTTATATTTTGATTCAGACAAGCAAATTTCCCAGTCAAATGAGTGGAATATTGAGAAAATGGTCTTTGAGAAATATTTGAACCCTAACCCTAACTAGCAAAACCCGAAGCTAGGGTTAGGGTTTTATTCCCGTACAATGTAGACAGTTTTTGATGGAATAGCTGTGTTTTAGGGCTGAAAGGATACTTAGGAATATAGTTCTTTCAATGTTTTCTAAACATTTTTTTCTGACCTATATGGCTGTATACAGTGCTTTGCTCCAAACAGGAATGGTGTCTGAATTGCCCGACAAGCAACAGTTAGAAAGAACCTGATTTAACTTGCAAACTCTTGCCATGGGCTTTAAAATCCAAGGCTTATTAACAAATAAAGCCAAAATGTATTAGTTGTCTCAGACTTTTAGGCCACTTAAGCCTCAACGTACATTCATTCAGCACTCCGTTTAACGCAAAGTTTCCAATGAAAGAATACCTTTCAAAACTGAATTTGACCATTCCTGACATACTCTTTTGGTTTTGGCAGTGTTGTATTGTCTTTTCAGACTTATATTTTGATTCAGACAAGCAAATTTCCCAGTCAAATGAGTGGAATATTGAGAAAATGGTCTTTGAGAAATATTTGAACCCTAACCCTAACTAGCAAAACCCGAAGCTAGGGTTAGGGTTTTATTCCCGTACAATGTAGACAGTTTTTGATGGCATGGCTGTGTTTTAGGGCTGAAAGGATACTTAGGAATATAGTTCTTTCAATGTTTTCTAAACATTTTTTTCTGACCTATATGGCTGTATACAGTACAGTGCTTTGCTCCAAAAAGGAATGGTGTCTGAATTGCCCGACAAGCAGCAGTTAGAAAGAACCTGATTTAACTTGCAAACTCTTGCCATAGGCTTTAAAATCCAAGGCTTATTAACAAATAAAGCCAAAATGTATTAGTTGTCTCAGACTTTTAGGCCACTTAAGCCTCAACGTACATTCATTCAGCATTCCGTTTAACGCAAAGTTTCCAATGAAAGAATACCTTTCAAAACTGAATTTGACCATTCCTGACACACTCTTTTGGTTTTGGCAGTGTTGTATTGTCTTTTCAGACTTATATTTTGATTCAGACAAGCAAATTTCCCAGTCAAATGAGTGGAATATTGAGAAAATGGTCTTTGAGAAATATTTGAACCCTAACCCTAACTAGCAAAACCTGAAGCTAGGGTTAGGGTTTTATTCCCGTACAATGTAGACAGTTTTTGATGGCATGGCTGTGTTTTAGGGCTGAAAGGATACTTAGGAATATAGTTCTTTCAATGTTTTCTAAACATTTTTTTCTGACCTATATGGCTGTATACAGTGCTTTGCTCCAAAAAGGAATGGTGTCTGAATTGCCCGACAAGCAGCAGTTAGAAAGAACCTGATTTAACTTGCAAACTCTTGCCATGGGCTTTAAAATCCAAGGCTTATTAACAAATAAAGCCAAAATGTATTAGTTGTCTCAGACTTTTAGGCCACTTAAGCCTAAACGTACATTCATTCAGCACTCCGTTTAACGCAAAGTTTCCAATGAAAGAATACCTTTCAAAACTGAATTTGACCATTCCTGACACACTCTTTTGGTTTTGGCAGTGTTGTATTGTCTTTTCAGACTTATATTTTGATTCAGACAAGCAAATTTCCCAGTCAAATGAGTGGAATATTGAGAAAATGGTCTTTGAGAAATATTTGAACCCTAACCCTAACTAGCAAAACCCGAAGCTAGGGTTAGGGTTTTATTCCCGTACAATGTAGACAGTTTTTGATGGCATGGCTGTGTTTTAGGGCTGAAAGGATACTTAGGAATATAGTTCTTTCAATGTTTTCTAAACATTTTTTTCTGACCTATATGGCTGTATACAGTGCTTTGCTCCAAAAAGGAATGGTGTCTGAATTGCCCGACAAGCAGCAGTTAGAAAGAACCTGATTTAACCTGCAAACTCTTGCCATGGGCTTTAAAATCCAAGGCTTATTGACAAATAAAGCCAAAATGCATTAGTTGTCTCAGACTTTTAGGCCTCTTAAGCCTCAACGTACATTCATTCAGCACTCCGTTTAACGCAAAGTTTCCAATGAAAGAATACCTTTCAAAACTGAATTTGACCATTCCTGACACACTCTTTTGGTTTTGGCAGTGTTGTATTGTCTTTTCAGACTTATATTTTGATTCAGACAAGCAAATTTCCCAGTCAAATGAGTGGAATATTGAGAAAATGGTCTTTGAGAAATATTTGAACCCTAACCCTAACTAGCAAAACCCGAAGCTAGGGTTAGGGTTTTATTCCCGTACAATGTAGACAGTTTTTGATGGCATGGCTGTGTTTTAGGGCTGAAAGGATACTTAAGAATATAGCTCTTTCAATGTTTTCTAAACATTTTTTTCTGACCTATATGGCTGTATACAGTGCTTTGCTCCAAACAGGAATGGTGTCTGAATTGCCCGACAAGCAACAGTTAGAAAGAACCTGATTTAACTTGCAAACTCTTGCCATGGGCTTTAAAATCCAAGGCTTATTAACAAATAAAACCAAAATGTATTATTTGTCTCAGACTTTTAGGCCACTTAAGCCTCAACGTACATTCATTCAGCACTCCGTTTAACGCAAAGTTTCCAATGAAAGAATACCTTTCAAAACTGAATTTGACCATTCCTGACACACTCTTTTGGTTTTGGCAGTGTTGTATTGTCTTTTCAGACTTATATTTTGATTCAGACAAGCAAATTTCCCAGTCAAATGAGTGGAATATTGAGAAAATGGTCTTTGAGAAATATTTGAACCCTAATCCTAACTAGCAAAACCCGA